>NC_091067.1:42092689-43457815 GCF_000393655.2 Nicotiana sylvestris | reverse complement strand
AATGGCTGTCCATGGTGGAGAGTCAAACACCTTCAAAATTTATTGATTGACAATTTTAATTTGAACAACAATTGTTCAACATGAAAGGAAATTGCTAAGTTAAAATGATTGAAATCCATTGATGAATTCTATTAAAACTATATACAATAAGAAAGCGTAAAAAACAGTGAACGTAAAATGAAGAAAAATTGGGAAAAAAGTAGAGAAGGAGAGTACAAAGACGAAGAGAGAGAGAGAGAGAGAGAGAGAGAGACGAAGAGAGAGAGAGAGACAGAGAGAGAGTGGACAAGTATAAATTGATAAGGAAATAACTGATATTCCTTATTCAATTCATAATATAAAGGGATACTCATTTAAAATTTATTTGTACAATTGGTAAATTGTATATGATCATGTAATTAAATTGAAACTTGTGTAGAGAGGATAATAAGATTTCAAATAGTGTATAGGAAGGTAAAAATTCCTTAATAAAATTGGGTAAACCGAGACCCAAACCGATAACCCAGTAATCAAATAATATAAAACTGTTGTCGAACTCTTAACTCAATCACCCGATAGCGATAACCCAACAAACATTTTTCTATTTTTACGCGATATATGCCCAGCCTAGTGCTAATGGCCCGAATAGAATTTTTTTTTTGTTGAGCAAGGAAAAAAAATATTCTATTCGGGCCATTAGCACTAGGCTGGGCATATATCGCCTAAAAATGGAAAAATGTTTGTTGGGTTATAGCTATCGGGTGATTGGCCCGAATAGAATGAACACATAGGATAATTCATAGTCGTTTCTAAATATTAAATACCACTACCACCCCCACCATACTTACTCAACAAGCCAACGATGTCTTCTGCAAGTCTGGATATGGTATTGAATCTGAATTTGACTGTTTAACCAAAAAAATTCCAAACAGAACAAAAGTGATCAGAAAAAGAAAATGAAAAAAAGGAAGGAACTTAGTTGAGCTGATATTTCCACCGCATGTTTTAACCCTTTTTTCTTGCTTTAATGGCAGAGTTTTGCTGGGAGTTTTTGCAGGAAATGGAGTTTCAGGCCTTGTAGAAGACCAAAATCTTGCATTTCTCAAGTGGGGTTTCGAAAAAATCAAACTTTTTTAGTATTACTGGTAAATTTATTGAATTTCGTTACATCCCTTTTGTAGATGGTATGAAAAGAAACTAAGAAATTGAGCTGAAGTTTTGTGCTTTATGCTGTTTCAGAATTCTATGTATGATAAAATAGCTTGGCAGTAGAAGAAGAACTTTTTAAAGTATTTATATGGAGTACAGTTAAACTTACAAAAAAAAAATAAAAAAAAATGTGGAGGACAGTTGATTTTAGTGGTGAACTGGAAATTTGGTTTCAACTTGGATATATTGACCTTTTTGGAAATTTGTTACATTTTCAGTTATTAAGCTAGCTAGATCTTTGGCCAGAATTGACAATCTAATTAAAGCAAAATTATATATTTCGTGTTAGTTTGATCTAGGGAATTGACATATATAGCTTAGGGCTTGTGGTACTAAGCTAGTTTGCTCTTTCTATTGTTGATGTTTCTTTCTGTTATATTTCTTTTCATTGAGTAAAATGTAGTTGAAAGTTTTCAATTTTGTATTTCAGTTGATAGGTCAATACGATTATACAGAATTTGTTAAATTAAATATTAGATCATTTCATTTGGGGAGATTCTTATCAATTTACTGTAGGTATAGGTATCTTCAGATTATGTACTGCTGTTTGTCTTCCTATGTGATTACTGGCTAAATTAGGGAAGTTATCAATGTTCTTACTATCGCGTTGGTCCCTGTATTTTCGTATATCATAACAGTGTTCCTATAAGCTAGTGGTTTAGTTTTGTTTGTGAACAACTTGAGGTCAATAACAATAGTGACTATCATGAAAGCCATAATTTTGTTTTATTCTGTTGCAGCGTTTTTTTAGATTAAAAAAAAAAAAGAATTATCCATGCAGGTATAATTGTGGTGTTGTGCTGTATGCATTCACTCAGTTACCAGTTTTATCAATTATTTTGTGGATGTAGATAGTTAAGTGGTTTTTGGTAGTAAGCTTGTAGGTTTATTTAGTGACTGAAGCAAGTTTTGCTCAAAAACTAATATCGCCAAAGAGAGTGTGGGGTTGCCCAAGTGAAGAAGATGGAACAGAGAACCAATTCAGCTATTAATTTTCACCATCAGACAAGTTCTTCTTTTAGGTTTTCGTATTAGAAAGTTATTTCTTTGGAGCACGAGCAAACTTTCGCTTTAGAGACATTTATAGAAGTTTGATGCATTAGAAAATCTTGTATTAAGATTTGGTAAAAGAAAGTTTGCCACGACTATGTGAACATCTCATTTGATTCTATACCATTTGTCACGAAATCTCTTCCCCCCCCTCCCCGCCCGAAGACACACACTCTTCTCTACAACATATAACTAATATAGAAATTAAAAGAATAATGTTGTTTGTTTGTGTTTTTCCCTTTTGATAGTTAGAGAGTTATTCTTTGCTGATTGACAGATAATTTTTACAACGTTGACAAACAAAACCTACAGCAGTTATTAGTCTAACATATATTGCAGGAAAGCAATGGTAAAATGTTCAGGAAATTCAAGAACTGTTTAAGCTCTGTAGGGTATAATGGAGTTCCTTTAACAGAAATTTCTTGTGCTCCAAGTGCTGCAATCTGTCAAAATGAGCTGCCTCCACTTGTTAGTGCTTTAAAAGCTTCAGCTGAAGAAAATGCTGCAAGTTTTCATTTTCCTGGCCATAACAGAGGGAAAGCAGCACCATCATCATTGACTCAGCTCATTGGTTCAAAACCGTTTCTACATGATTTACCTGAGCTTCCAGAGCTTGACAATCTCTTTTCTCCAGAAGGTCCCATTTTAGAAGCACAAAAACAAGCGGCAAGGCTTTTTGGAGCATCAGAAACATGGTTCCTTGTTGGTGGTAGTACATGTGGAATTCAGGCCGCCATTATGGCGACTTGTTCACCTGGAGATACTCTTATTCTACCACGGAATTCTCATATCTCAGCCATATCTTCCATGGTATTGTCTGGTGCACTCCCAAAGTACGTCGTCCCTGAATATGATTTCAACTGGGATGTCGCTGGTGACATCACTCCATCACAGGCAAGTATAACATCAAAGATGCAATAATTTATATGGATTTTCTTTTTAATTTTTTTTTAAAAAAAGACTTTAACTTGTACCCTTGAAATGTTGAAGTTCTTGATATGTAGGTACGCAAAGCAATCAATGAGCTAGAAATGGAGGGCCGAAAAGCAGTTGCCGTTTTGGTTGTCTCCCCTACCTATCACGGTATATGCAGCAACTTGGATGAGATCTGTGAGATCTGTCATTCTCACAGTATCCCCGTAATTGTTGATGAGGCTCATGGCGCTCACTTAGGATTTCATCCGAAGCTGCCTAGCTCATCCTTGAGCCAGGGAGCTGATCTTTCCGTACAGTCTACTCACAAAGTTTTGTGTGCACTTACGCAATCATCAATGTTGCACATG
This sequence comes from Nicotiana sylvestris, assembly GCF_000393655.2. Classification (NCBI taxonomy): domain Eukaryota; kingdom Viridiplantae; phylum Streptophyta; class Magnoliopsida; order Solanales; family Solanaceae; genus Nicotiana; species Nicotiana sylvestris. Next base: position 43,454,294 of record NC_091067.1, on the reverse strand, counting down.
CAAGGAAATCTTGTGGATAGAGAAAGAATCAGCAGAAGCCTACAAATGCTTCAAAGTAGTAGCCCAAGTTATCTGCTTTTAGCATCTCTGGATGCTGCCAGGGCCCAACTGAGTGAAAATAGAGAGGCAATTTTTGACAAAGCAATGAACTTGGCAATGGAAGCAAGAAGCTTGATTAGTAAAATTCCTGGAATCTCAGTCCTTGAGTTTCCAAGTTTTTCTAGTTCTTTTTCCATTGACCCACTGCGATTCACCATTGGTGTATGGCAGTTAGGTCTTTCAGGTTTTGAAGCAGATGATATATTGTGCAAAGATTTTGGTGTTGTTTGTGAACTTGTAGGGACCAAATCTTTTACTTTGGCGTTTAACTTAGGGACTCAAAGGGATCATGTTCTTAGGCTTGTAGCCGGTCTAAAGCATCTATCAGAAGCTTCTCACTTTCATCAACCTGTGAAAGATGAAGGCAAAAATGTAAATCATTTTGCATGCTTTGGTGATGTTAGAATGAGCATGAGCCCTAGAGAGGCCTTCTTTGCTAAAAAACGTAAAGTCAGCATAAGAGATAGCCTCGGTGAAATTTGTGGAGAGCTTGTATGTCCTTATCCACCTGGTATTCCAGTGCTAATTCCTGGTGAGATCATCACAGAAAGAGCGTTGAGTTATCTCCTGGAGATCAGGAGCAAGGGTGCTGTTATTACTGGAGCAGCTGATTGCTCCCTATCATCTTTTGTTGTATGTGTTACCTAAGCAATTCTTCAGCAAGAATCCTGGCATACAAAGGACAAAAGCAAGGATTTTGGTGTTAGATTAGCCTGCATTTGGCTATTGAGATCTTAACCTTTCCTCTACTGCAGCGTCTTTCCTGTACTGCAACCAGCACTTTTGGGTATAGTTTGGAGGTCAAAGCAACTTCTTTATTGGTAACTCAAAGGCAGCTCAATAAAACTTGTTTTTCGGACAGTCCTACTTGGAGTTTGTCTTTCATAAAGACTAGAGTCTCTTATGTTTGACAGGAGTTGTCCCTGATGCTCCTCGAAACAATGATTGCTGGGTTCCCGCAGTCTTCTTTTCCTCATTCTATGTTTTACTATGGTCAAAGGAATGTGGATATATTTATATATCAGCAGCAAGAGCTTGGACTATATTGGGGAGGGGCAACACAATGCTCCCCATCAAACTGGACAATTGCCGTACAGGAGGCTGAAGCAAGAGAAATACTGACAAGTTATTTCTCATGAGATAGTGTTGGTTCTTGATAAAAGAAACTAAGGAAAATAACAGAAGGGAAGATGACAAGAAAATAAAAGAAATATGCAAAATAGATGTAAAAAGAAATCTAAAGAACTAAATCTGAAAAATTTATATTATTTCACTGCATTTGGACTACAACTTATAAGATAAATGTCAACTTAAAAGACCTAAAAATCATCACAAAATTTGCTGAAAATAACAAACTCCTAGAGACTAGTTCACTCCTAAAGACTAGTTTAAAATTGTTTCAAATTCAAAATAAATTACTGTAGTAAATAACTCTTAAGCTGAAACAGTAAAATAATTTAACTATTTTTCAGCTTCTAAAGCATATTTCTAACACTCCTCCTTGCTTTTGAAGCTGCAAATTTTGAATTTATGCCTTGTAAACCTTTAACTGGAAGCGACTTTGTACGTAAATCTGCCAACTGCCAACTGATCGTTGGACTTGCAGTAAATTGAGTTCACTTTTTTATTTTGCTGCATCTCATGATTGTCAATGAAATAAGTTGGCTCTTTTTTCCGGCTTCATTTGCATTTTGCCTTGAGGCTTGTCAACTTTCTTCCAGATTTGCATTTTGCCTTGAGGCTTGTCAACTTTCTTCCAAATTTTGTTTTTCTGAAATATTGACAACTTTTTCTTTGCCTCATTTTCACATATGTCCTCATTTGGAGGATTATGTGCACTTTGTAGATTCTTTTGGCTCATTTTTCATCTCCTGTTGGATATAATGAGAAGTTTTTATCTCTCATTTTAACCCTTAAAATCTCAAGTCCAGTTGCATCATAAATGAAACAATGTTTATCTTCAAAGGACAATTTAAATCATTTTTCCATTAGTTTTCTAACACTCAATAAATTTTGATCAATATCAGGAATATAAAGAACATCTGAAATTTTCTTAGTACCTGACTTTGTTGGGATTGTTACAGTTCCTTTCCCCGTAGCAAGAATATAATCTTTATTCCCAATTCTGACTTTCTTATTTCCCATAGACGTGAATTCTTTAAAAAAAAATTCTATCATATGTCACGTGGTTTGTACAACCACTATCAATCATCCAAAAATCAGATTTTTTGGTTGAAAGAAAAGTTGCCACAAACAAGTGATCTTCATCTTCATTGGCGACTTGGGCATCTGCTTCATGCTTTTGATATTTGTCTTTGCAAATTACAGCTTCATGACCAAGTTGGTTGCAAATTTTGCACTTTGCATCTGGCCTCTTCCAACATTTGAATGGTGGATGTCCTTTTTTGCCACAATGCTGACAAGGTGAGTAATTTTTCTTTGCATTATTACCCTTGCTTTGAGTTTTATGGTTGGCTGCCAAGTCTCTTTCAACCATACCATCTTGCCTCATAAGCATCTTTTCTCTTGTGCCTGCAATGTATTTAACAATTTTGCCCAGGTAATCTTGGATAGATCCTTTGTATTTTTCAAGGTAGTTATGGATACTTCATATTTTTCAAGCACTGTAACACGAATTTTTTCAACAATTCTTGAATCTTTAAATTTAATACCAAACAATCTTACCTTGTTAACCATGCTAAGCAACCAATCTGAAAATTCTTTGACGGTATCAGATTTCTTCATTTTCTGCAACTCGAATTCCCTTAATAAAGTCAACTCCTTCATGCCTCGTATTCTTTAATCTCCTGTATATTCTCTCTTCAGATAATCCCGAATTTCTTTTGCTGATTTGAGAGCCATAACTCTCGTGAAAAATATTGGAGACACACCAGCAAACAAAGTTGCTTTCGCCTTTGATTTCTTGTTTTTTTTTTTCCTTGTGGCTCTTGATTTGGGCCACAGTGGGATTGTTAGGCGACGGAAGAACATCAAACTCCTCTTCCACGGCCTCCTAAAGATCTGAAGTCTCCAAGTAAGTCTCCATTCTCACTGCCCACAGTTAGTAATTTTCACCATAAAAGACTGGAGGAGCCAATTGAGAAAAACTCGTTTCAGTTTCCATCTCACTCAAGAAATGTTTTTACTCAGGTCCCTTAAGAAGATGGCTCTGATACCAATTGTTGGTTCTTGATAAAAGAAACTAAGGTAAATAACAAGGGAAGATGACAAGAAAATAAAAGGAATATACGAAATAGATGTAAAGAAAAAAACTCTAAAGAACTGAAGCTGAAAATTCTATATTATTTCACTGCATCTGGACTACAATTTATAAGATAAATGCTAACTTAAAAGACCTAAAAATCAACACAATATCTGCTGAAAACAACAAACTCCTAGAGACTAGTTCACTCCTAAAAACTAGTTCAAAATTATTTCAAATTCAAAAATAAATTACCGCAGTAAATAACTTTTAAACTGAAACAGAAATAATTTTACTATTTTCAGCTTCTAAAGCATATTTCTGACGGATAGCATTTCCATTTGCATTCTCTTCTTTGTTATTTTCCCGTATTGTGGGGTCTTTTAGCTTTTTGGCTTATAAGTGTTAGTTAATTAATCTTGATAGGAGTGAATGACGGATTTATTTGAAGAGGTGGAACAGTGAGAATATGTAACAAAGCACATCTCTTTTCTTATCTGCACCTTGTACACTGGACAATTGCAACAGTATGATAACTTTGAAAATGGTATAATTGTTGGACTCTTGTTGTGGAAAGATGGTACTTTTGAGGGCTAAATACTTGAAGATTAAAGTTTTCATGTACTTTGTTTTTGCTCTCTTTTATCTTGGTGGTGCTATACCGTCTGATAGAAGTATGGCCAATTTTCAGCATTTCTGTTAGAATTGGAACAAAAGGAAGATAGTCTTGAAAATAAAGTTAGAAATAGAAGATGAAAATAAAGAAAGGATTCAAATAATGCAACTTTGGAACTTCTTAAAACACCCCCACTCCCCCACTATAGCATGTTTAGCCGAGCTTTTAAAATTTGATTATTTTGAAAAGTTTTTTTTAAAAAGTGCTTTTCAAAAAATTACTTTTGGTGAAAAGCAATTTGTGTTTGGCTAATTAATTTAAAAATACTTTTGAGCAACAATTAATGTTTGACCAAATTTTTAAAAAGTGTTTCTAAGTTGTTGTTGTTGTTGTTGTTTCTAAGTGTATTTTTCTCAATATTATTTTCTTAACAAAGTACTATGGGGAGAAGTTACTCTTTTCTACTTCTCAAAAACTGCTTCTGCTTCTACTCTTTTTCTTCTAAAAGCTTCGCCAAATACCTTAACTTTGAAAAAAATAACAACAACAACAAACCCACTGTAATCCCACAAATGGGATCTGGGAAGAGTAGTGTATATGCAACTTTACGCCTACCTTGTGAAGATAAAGAGGATGTTTCCGATAAATCCTCGGCTTAGATAAAGCATAGTCACATCACAACTTTGGGGGGAAAATTATTTTTATTTAAAAAAAAGACACTTTGACTAAAAAGAAGCTTGGTCAACCGGTCTATTAGAGTGAAAAATGATTAAACAATTATTATATATTTGGACATGTATTTATACCTATTAGAAGCTTGAATCTTCTGCTGAGTGTGAAAGTGTAAAAAATTGATAGAAAAAGGAATGAGTTTTAATATATTAAGAAAGTACATCCTATAATAATGAATATAGCACTCCTATTCAAGAGATGCCCATGCAAATTTTGCAAAATATGGAGAAAGAGAGAAGATAGCAGTAGGTTAATGGCCAACAAAATTCCAACTTGATTGATATTCAAGATATCATTAAATTGCCCTTTTCCATCCTTGAAACCAACGCATAGTCCAAGTTATCACCTAACTTATTTGTTTCTTGGAACTCAGTGTCTTTCTTTTTAAAACATTTGGGCAAAGAGCAACTCCAAAATACTTAACTTTAGTTCCAGTAGTGAAACGCTCGAGCTTGCCATAAAATGCCCTATATAAATAAATCACTAAGAGAAGTATACGGTGTTTTATGTGGTATAAATAATCTCAGAGGTAACAGGTAGTTTTGGAATAAAAGTGATTGTCTTTTGAGAGCTACAAACGTTATAGTGCATCTAGAAAAGGAAAGAATATAGAGCAGAGCACGTGCATGTCTAATTTGGTGGCCCTCCAATTATTACAAGTACAAAAATACAGATAAACAAACCACGGAAGCAGTTGGAATATAATACTAGTATTCAATCAAACTTAACTAGCATTCATCTTTCCCAACTCACAATTTGGTAAAAGAAGGGGGTAAAAAATGACAAGGCAAAAAGGCATATAGGTGAAAGTTTAGGAAACTAAAAAGTTTAAAAATCGAAAAAACAAAGGGGAAAAAGCTATGTCAAGGGGGGTTGAGTATGAAAATCACACAATGGATGAGCAAAATGAACCATGAATATCAGATTTCCAGCAATACCATAAAAAAAGTTAACTATATTTCAACATAAAAAAGCATTCTTTCTGTTTTATAACAACATTTTCAGCTAACTTAACAAAGAACAAGTCTTAAAAGAGTATGTCTATATTCTGCTCATATCTCCTAGACTCAAACTACACCAACAACAGCCAGAAACCTCGGCATATAGCCATCAAAAAACCATGCTTTTTGGTCAACCAAGTTTGGTAAAAAACCCATAATCCTAGTTACAACAAGTTGCTTTGGGGCATCATAGACTCGTAAGCCCCAAAACAAAGAAGATGAAAATCATCGACTTTCACTTAGATAAATGAATCACTGTCGCCCATCAGTTTAGGTTTCTTTGGAGCGTTACCGTCCAGTACATCTAAAGAGGCTGTATCAGAAGGTGCAGACGGCCCGGGTCCACCAAGCAATAAACCTGTATTGCCATCTGGAGCGACCCATGAGATAGGATTAACTGTCACAACAATAGATATGCTTGTCAGTGGGGAGCACGAATTTTGAGCAGGTTGTAAGTGAATTCTAAAAAGAAGCTCAAGTAACTGGATAATAAAATTAGTATTTGGAGAATAAAAAGTGATCAGTTTATATTGATCAAGGACATACCAAAGTAGATCATGATATACAAAACTTAGTCACAAGGTTTTCAACTTAGAAATTAACAACACACCAGTCAATTTGTCCAACTTAACCAATTTTAATATTACAAGGTTGACAAAAGTATTGTTTACAGGCAAGGAGACAACAAGCTAGAACGCAACAAAGACTAAAATAGAGTAGAATGATGGATCGATGTTTTATTGATAGGTATAAAGGCTAACTGCAGAAAGGCAAGAACCACTAGTGAGTTATCCTTCTAGGATGTTAAGTAGATTATTACCCTAAGAGAAGTTCCCCATGATACCATTTTGGCATAAGAGCTCATATCATTTAGGATGTCCAGGTAGATTAAATATCTTTAGTCATATTCCCAATGATATCATTCTAGCAAAAAAGTTTTTATCTTAGAAGAGTTCGCTTCTGAATGTTGATTCATTATAAACAGATATATGAATCATAGAACACATTTAGAGGAGTATAACGGTATCCTAAAGGAAGAATATTTCTTCTTTTACCTTTCCTTTCCGGCAGCTTTTAGCCATGAAATTTGTGGTTTTCCCAAGCAGAAAAACTTATTACCATTCAATTGATACAAACACAAAAAACACGTAAAAGCATAGTTTTTTTCCAGGCATGTTGCATGCAAACATCATCATAATGCTAGATCTTATTTCTAATTTAAGCATGTCTTATACACATCCATACCATCAGAAGGACCATCACGTGAAGGTGCTGGACGACGCTTCTTAACATAGTCTTCCTGTAGAGGTCTTGGGATCTGAAATGAAAACTGTGACGTCTGTACACCTTGTGCCACATACTCCGGATGTTCCTCCAAGTGCCTGGGAAGAGAGAGCATTAAACAACACCCACAACAGAAATGCAAATGAAAACACATATTCCCTATTGTCAGTGAAAACAATTTAGAGCAGTCCAAGAAGACATGAGGAAAAGAAACACATTCTGCAAAGCCAGATCAACTTGATAAATTGAACATACTTTAGAACTTCAACCATGGAACGAAGTCTCTTGCCAGATGGCGAAACATAGTACCTGTAAATCATGACAAAGACAAAAAATTAAAGAACCGCGGCTTTTATTTTGCACATCAATGCCGAGTTTCATAGCTTAAAAGGAAAGCATCACTTGTATTTTAGTATTAACAGTAAAACGAGTAGTGAAAGAAATGCAAGACATACACATCAGCAAACTTGGTGCCTCCTTCTGCTCTGATTCTTAAAAGCCGTTCCCACCCTGGAGGAGGCTGAGCAATGTTAGGTCTATCAATTGCCCACAGCCTGCTTCCATCTTGAGTGATGTCAGGTGGATCATCACACGATACCTCTGGACGCCACTCACGAGCTGTTTCACAATAGAAGGGCTGCTCCAATATGTGTTCCCTTATTTCTTCATACTTCTCCTTTGTAGGTATGAGCCGCCATTTGAAACAGCTAGCACACTGCACAGTAAATGCCCCTACAGATGGCAAAACCCTAGATGTATAATTTTGGAAGGAGTTTCTCCGAGCACGGAGAGGTTCAACTTCACCAGCTGCAGCGACAGCAGGATCATAAAGCACCATCTGGTTTTGAGCATTTTCACTATGATTCTCCTCATTCTCTCTGATCTGATTTTCTTGTTCCCCTGCTAAAGAAGCAACCTTTTCCGCAGGTTTCTGGGTAGGAGTCTCCGCGATGTCGGGGGAAGTAGAAACACGCAAAGCATTTGGCTCGCTGTTGACCTTATTGAGGTCAGGGTTAGAACCTTGAAGATCATTTTGATCCATCTTTCCAGGGGTGGCAATATCTGGATGGTCTCTCTCCATCCAGCCAATTCTTTGATGGAATGGAACAATCTGAGGAAAACAAATACAACTTGTCTCATTCGGGAACTCCAGGAACAGTTAAAAAGAAGGTAACGCCAATTTAACCGAAGATACCACAATTCTCAAAAGGGCTAATCTGTTTATCATAAAAAAATGACTTGTTTGGGTAATACATAATAATAACTTAATAAGGCCTGATCTGCTGAAAGATAGCCCCTTATAGCAGTTAGAACAAATCTTGCATTTAATGGCAAGTGAAAGATACAAAAGTCAAACCAAAACACGATAGACAGGTAGAGAAGATGAAACCATCTCCACATCTGGATTCTTTTAGTCTAGTACAGGGAAGTAGTAACTAAAGAAGTAAATCTACTTAAAGACCAAAGGACCTCCAAGCCTAATAATACATTCATGACATACCATAATAAAAAATGTTGTTGGCATTTAAAATACAAGATAAAGGAAAAGACTGACCATCAAAACATCCTCAACTATGCCTATTTCAACTACAAATCGTAGTAGTATACAGATGACCAGAGTATAAGTTAGAAAAGATGAAAGGTGTGACTGAAAAATACTACTTATAAGAAATGAAATAGATCAACTAATGACTCCACCATAACATCGTTATGGTGAAAAGCTGAAAATATACCAAGTTGAACAAAATAACACAATTCAATATTCAACCATGCCTCAATCTCGAACTAGTTGTGGTCGGCTATACCAATACTCTACATCCATTCTATTCTGTCGGGGTCCATATCATTACAACATACTTATCCCTACCCAACACTGATATACATGCTTCTAACGGTAACTCTTGCCAAACACTGGACATAAGTGTATCAACAATAACTAAAGCTTTAATTCCGACTAGTATAAGATGATCTCCAACAGAAATAATTTCTCAAATTATCAAAGAGCACAAATAGAAAGTAGTCAGTTCACATCAAGAAGTTGGAAACATGTGTACTTGATTCAATGTACTCTATAAAGAACCTAATTCCTTATAAGCAGTAGCTTAAAGCATTAACTATAGTATCAGAAAATGGCTAATCTGATCATCCAGAAGCTCATTTCAATGTCCTTAAATATTACTGTATCAACTTGATAGAAGAAAGGTCGGTTATTTATTTCACCACCAACTGATCATCGAGAAGCTCATTTTTGTACAGCATATCTAAGGCATCTTATGTAATAAGCTCATCGGTTATTACTTATTTTATGTAATAAGTAACTTTTTAAAAATATTCATTTTTTTCTTTTCATGAAGATAATGTAAAAGCTCTCTACTCTTTGTTTTCATGATTTAGCTAATTTCACTAGATAGGGCATCCTCAAAGCTCAGTTGTCATTTGTGACAACGTCAAAATCACTGATGTTTAGAATAAAACACCAAGAATTTTAGGGACAAGAATTTTCAGAAAATGATATGATATAATTGTAAATAATTTTCTAGTTAAAATTGGCTTTGATCAGCTATGAAAAGTTTCTAATCCCACATCTCCATCTCAAGTTCAAATTGGTAGAGCTTTACTTGGCATGAAGAGTGAAATGTCAAATATTAGTTGAAGATTGAAAAGTGAAACTATCACCAAGTGTAAGGTGAGTTCGACATCAATCCAAAATGGAAAACCAAAAAGACCAGACTACCAGTTAGACATCCTCAAAATTGTCAAATCTGCATATGTGGATTGTAGGATCAAGATGCCCTATCAACAATAGGGTGAGCATTCAAGCAATTCACAGATGACCTTTATCATTTCAAATTTCTAGCCTATAGGTACAAACTACTGCTTTAAATGTTGAATAAAAAGAACAGTAATCAACTCAAGTCAACCAAAGTTGAACAATTATTGGTGGCTGAGGCAATCAGGCAATAACAGCACCATACATAGAAAACTTGGAGGCGGTTGCAAAGGCTATGATTCGGGCAAGCTTACCTAATAAAAGAAAAGAAGAATAGCAAGGTTGCCTCCAACAATGATTAACAGACAAAAACCTAATCGTTTAGACTCCCATGACAAATATATACATGGAGGAGAAACAAGTTGAAAAGGAAGTTCCATCTCTCCTACTTCTAATTGCATGGTGCATAAAACATTTTACGTTATCTTCTAATCCTGATGGCAAGGGGAAGGTTTTAAGGTTCAGATCTCACTAAAATGTATCATATATAAGAGGTCCAGCTAAAAATGTTGCCACTTTAGTGTAAAATTTTTCCAGAGGGACACCAGTAGACTGTTCACTCCAGATGTTGATAGATCCATAGGTTCAACAACCAGATTGTTATTGGGCTTTCAGGCTGCATTCTTAGTTATCACATGGTTTATCCTTTTGTGCTTGTTTGTCCCTTGTTCTTTTATTCATTAAGTATAATTACCTCCTGTTCCCTTTGTTTTTGGTTAAGAACAAAAGGTTAAGAATGGACTGGAGTAATGTGGTGCAAGCACCAAACTAGTCAAACAAATCTAGATTCTTGAAATATGTGATCTATCTCCACGACTAGATATTTACTTAGTAGCACTTCAGTGAACCTGGCCTACGTAATCGGGACACTCTACAAGGTGATAGAACCTGGTCTCGGGCAGGTTCCATCATTTTCTCTGCTATTTTTATGATAAATCACAAATACTTGATCTTTTGTGCCAGTGATCAGATAGATATTAGTTCAAGTGGCATTGGCGAAGCAAATTATTGTATCGTGTCGCATTGAAAAACAACCCTACCCAAGGGCAACAAAAGGAATCAACTGTTCATAATTACTGAGCAGGATAACGACTTACCAATTTAACCTGCCAATCTGATTTTATATAGTACTCGCGAATCCCATCAAACTGCTGCAAACCCAAAAAGTCGGCGCATAAAGAAACAAATAAAATCCAACTTCTCCGCAGACTTAACATTTAATAAACAAGCATCCACTACTTTCCTTTACGTAAACCCTAAACCAAAAGCACAACGTAAATTTTCCAGGCAGCATGGACATGTGTTGGCATATAAGCAATTAATGTGCCCATTTTTTGCAGAAGAAAAAAATAATATAATTAAAGAAAAATCACTATACACAGTTTACTGAAAAGGAACAAACCTTGATTCTGAGAAAAGACTAAAACTCGAGAATAAAACATGTAAACTAAGTTGTCGATAGAAAAGAAAAGGCAATGAGAAAATCTAAACCAAAAAGCTCATATTTTTAACCTCTGGATAATCATCAAATCCTAAATTCACTGGATCTTCTTTACAAAACTTATCATATGCACCAAATCACTCAGAGTCGAGAAGAACAAAGAACATATACCCATAAATGCCAGAGATAAACAGAAAAACGAAGACAGAAACACAGATGCCTACAATCATCAAATGCCAATCTATATCTTCAACAGAATTTTTTGCACAAATGCTCATAGAACACAAATTAACCACCCTTCCCCCCCCCCCAAAACCCCTTTTTTCCTTGGATAACCAGTGGTATCCAGGCCAGCTTGCTAACACCTCGACTAATTCCACTCAGGCCAGCTTGCTAACACCTCGACTAATTCCACTGGACAGACCTCGACTAATGCCAATCTGCTACCTCCCACCAACACAGGTATCAGATAACTATTAACCCCATTACACACACTAATAAATTTATCAAAAAAAACTTATCTATACACAACAAATCTAGTCTACCAAGCACTTTAACAGATACACAGAATGAACACATCAACACCCAAATGCAAAAATTAAAAAAACACGTATATATACAAAATGAGAAGCTTAGAGATAAAAAGAAGATATACCCAAGTCAGAAACTGAGGGATCTGAGAGAATGATCCTCCTAGATTCAATTTTTCACGAATTCCCAGAAAAGTTTTATAAAGAAACTACAAAGCTATGGACCTGTATGTATATGCACGCATATACATACAGATTTTGATGTCTGTCTTAGTCTCTTTGGGAAGTGAGAAACCAACCGAGGCAGAGGGAGAAGTATAACAGCTGAATTTATATCATAAGATTTTGGTTTGAGGTATTTATAGTTGTAATAAGATTATTTGTAATCCCAAAACAAAAACAAAAATGAATATAAATATGAAGTTACAGTTTTACCCCTGATATTTCTGACTTTGTGGGTTGATTTGTTTGAATTTTATGGTCAAACATATCACTACATGTCAATTCCAAATTAACTATGATAAGTATTAAGTACTATAAATCATTTTTTGATTACACTCTAACAGAAATATGCATGATTCATTATAAATAATTTTTTCGCAGGATTTTAATTTACTTTTTTTTTAATTATCAATACACCTTAATTCTAAATTCTCGTATTCATCATAAAATTCATGTACTCATCATAATTAAATTTTCTAGTTATACTAGTTGTTAATTTATTATGATTCTTTTTTCTTTATTCAAGTTAGATATACAACAATAATAACAACCCAGTAGATTTTCATAAGTGGGTCTAGGGAGGATAGGATATACGCAACTTTACTCCTACACCGGGGAAAGCAGAAAGACTGTTTCCGATAAACCTCAATTATATTTAAGTTAGAGATAAACTATATTGTTTTAAATCTTACATTATATGGAACTATTTAATCTCAAAATTGGAAAATGGTAAAAGCAAAGGATGAGTAATGACTAATGAGTTGAAAAAGTGAAGAAGGGGGTGCTGAATTTGATATGAGTTGGGATTAGGACAAATTTATGCACTCTTTGAAGAGTAATAAATGTGATGAGGCTAACAACTACTATGACTTTTGCAAAACGTCTTTGTTGCTTTGCTAGTGAGAAAATTACTTCTTATCGTTCAGTACAAAATGGATTCCTTTTTTGGGAAATTTGTATTTAATGGTCTTTTCTTCTTTACCTATTTAGATGTTTATTTGCTCAATGAAAAAGGGGAAAAAAGTGTAAATATAAATGTCAAAGAGAAATAGTCAAAGGATAAATACCTCTATCAACCTCAAAAGGAAATTAATAATTAGAGAAAAACTTTCATGTTAAAGTTCACGTACTTTTGTGGTTGTTATACCTTATGCTTTGTTGACTTGGAGGTGAACAACATTCAAATTCATTAAGAAAAAACATTGTAATGTTTGTTATTTTGAAATTAAATTATATTTAAATTGAAAAGTGAAGAAAAGCTTGACCATCATATAATATTTAGTTAAATAGAAGTTTACTATTTTATGGGGCTTTTGTATTTATTCCCGATTTTAGGGTCAAAACTGAACCTATACCCACTTTGCAAAAATATTTACAAGTCTGCCCACTTTACGATCAACTCCAGACTTATCGGATTTGAAGTTAAAAAACAAAATTTAGTCTGCAGTGAAAAAATTGCACTTAAGGCCAAAAGGTCTGAAGTTCAACAAACGTTCTCCTACACTTAAGGCCAATAAGTCTGAAGTAAAAAAATTGCACTTCAAATGCACTTAAAGCCAAAAGGTCTGAAGTGCAACCAATATTTTCATGCACTTAATGCCAAATAGGCCTGAAGTGCAAATTGCCTAGAAACATAAATTTGTTGTTCGAATTTTAACAATCCAATATACGATTTAATACCTAAATCTAGTCCAAATGAGCTCATATTTGAAACATAACCTTCACATATCATCAAGAACAAACCTCAATCATCAATTTATTAAAACAACAATAAATTTAATGAATCCAGTTTGCAATTGAGAAAAAGAAAAAGAAGAAACCCCAAGCAATAAAAAGTAAAGCGCCACAACAGCTCACCACTGTAAAACATCATAAACTACCTTAAATATGTTCACAAACACCATATAAAATCATTGTTACCCGAAGAAGAAAAGAGGAGAAAAAGACTTGAAGTTGTTTAAACAGTGAGTACAAGTTAAAAGAAAATTAAAAAGTAAATACATATTAAATGGTGGTGACCAAATAAGGTGGCACGTGCTATTTTTGCCTATTTTACTAGCTAATCATATACTCATATTCCTCGTAATATGTGTAATTCACTCATTTTGAATATGTGGAATAATCATTATTTGTTGTTACCTTATATAAAAATTAGGATAATTATGAGAAAACATTATGTCCTCGCTGTCTATATATATATATATAGAGAGAGAATACAATAAATATTGAAGGCAAAATGTACACCAAAAAATTATAGCAGGATAAACAACATAAATCCTAATAATAATACGTATTGCTCCATCAAGTGAATTAAGATCCTTATATAAGAGAAGCTTTGGCGATGTACAAATTAATATTTCTCTTTATTTAGTTTACTTTATTTTTCTTTTCTCCCAAACATTCATCTTTACATAATTTGATTTGAAGCAGAATGTCTTCTTTCTAAGTATTGGTTTCATGAAATTGTTTTCCTCTGTCACGATCCAAACCTCACATACTGTAATGACGCCTATTGTAATACTAGGCAAGCTGACAATCACAATAAACCACACATCTTTAAATTTGAAAACATAATAAAATAAGCTTAAGAATAAAATCTCGTCAATAACTAATAAGAAAATGCTGCGACTCAATACAAAATCCTCCAAAATCTGGGTGTCACTGAGTACATGAGTATCTAAATGACAACATTCTGACTGCTAAAACAATGTCTAGAAAGATAGAACAGTACAAATAACTGAAAAGGAGAGTCAAGATCTGCGGAGTCCAAGGCAGCTACCTCAATAGTCTCCAACAGATAAAGCTCCAAAAGCTAGCAGCCGCAGTACCTGGAAATACCTGGATCTGCACACGAAGTGCAGAGTGTAGCATGAGTGCAATCAACCCAATGTACTCAATAAGTAACAAGACCAACCTTGGGTTGAAAGTAGCGACGAGCTCAACAAGTACAATTGAAATACAGAATTTAACATTATAGAAATGTAGACATGGTTTCAAGTTTAACAGTTTGAGCTCAATACAGATAAAATATGCCAAGTGTGACTGAAATGAGGAATGATACATCACTATATCTACATGTCAATTATGTATGCCAACTGTAATGCAATCGCAGTGATAAAACCATATGCATATTCTCGGAGTATCAATTCACATAGTCCTCCATGTCACTCAATCCTCACAGTCACTCAGTCCTCACATTTACTCAGTCCTCCCAATCGTTCGGCACTCGCACTCAGTAGGTACCTGCACTCACTGCTGGTAAGTCAGACTCTGGAGGGGCGGATCCTGCCCCAGCACTAAAATAATCCAATCATGACATGAATCAATAAAGCTTGTTGCGGCGTACATCCCGATCTCATAAACATCACACACAATCAGTCCCTTGGCCTCCCTCATTCATCAATCTCTCGGGCTCACAAATATCATGACAATCTGCCCAAACAATGATGATATGATGTATCAATAAGTGGCAACATAGACTGAGATATGATATGCAAATGATAGATGTGACTGAGTACATAATTGCAAATTAATCAAGTAATTCAACAACAACTGACCTCTGTGAGTCCTAACAATATCAGCATGTAGCCTAAGCATAATTTCTAACATAAATCACAGCTCAATTTCTTTAACACACAAAGAATACGTGGATAATAACAGATTATATGACTATACAGTTCCACGGAATCGATCGAATCACAATTCGTATGGTGCACGCCCACATGCATGTCACCTAGCATGTGCTTCACCTCAACATCAACCACATAACACGTAATTCAGAAATTTATACCCTCAAAACCAAGTTTAGAAGTGTTACTTACCTCAAACTGTGCAAATATCTACTCCAATGAGCATGTGCCTTGCGAATCGGCCTCCGAACGCCTCGAATCTAGCCACAAACAACTCGATACAATTAACACAAGCTACAGGAATCAACTCCATCTGATAAAGCTAAGTTCTTAAACAAAAGTCAAAAAGTCAACCCTGGGCCCATGGCTCAGAATCCAACAAGACTTATAAAATTTGAATACCCATTCAATAACAAGTCCAACTATACTAAAATTACAAAATTTCTACACCAAATCGTCACTCAACTCTCCAAATCTTACTCTCCAATCCCTAGTCCAAAATTCCCAAAATTCTATCTCAAAAACATATAAACTAGGTGGAAAATTCAATAGGTATAAAATATTAATGAATAAAAATGAACAAAAGTGACTAACCTCTGGAAATCTAGTGAAATCCCCTTCAAAAATTACCTTAATCCGAGTTCCAAAAGTCCAAAAATGAATAAAATCTCAGAACCTTTCGAATATATACACTACCCAAGTAATCTGCACCTGCAAATCCAGTTAACCTCATATGCGGTTCTGCTTTTGTAGAGTCCTCATCGCTTATGCGACTCCACAGCCTCCTGCCCACTTCCGCTTCTGCGGGCACTCATGCGGCAGATGCGCATCCGCTTCTGCGGGCTTCTTTCTGCACCTGCGCCCCCAGGTCCCCTCTCCAGTCCTCGCACCTGCGCCTCCACTCTCCACATCTGCGAACTCGCAGCTGCGGCCAAAACCTCGCACCTATGCATTCCCTCAGCCCAACCAAACTCCACTTCTGCGATGCCAATCACGCTCCAATGGTCTCGCACCTGCGACCAAATCCTTCGCAGGTGCGATTGCACCAGTCCAGAACTCTTCAACATTTCCTAAATTCAAATTCGGTCTGTTAACCATCCGAAATCCACCCGAGGCCCCTGGGACCTCAACCAAATTTACCAACAAGTCCTAAAATACGATACGAACTTAGTCGAGGCCTCAAATCACATCAAACAACATCAAAAACACGAATCACACCCCACTTCAAGCATAATAAAACTAATGAATTTTCAGCTTCTACAATCGATACTGAAACCTATCAAATCAACTGTGATTGACCTCAAATTTTGCACACAAGTCATAATGACACAACGGATCTATTCCAACTTTCGGAACAAACCACAAAGTCAACCTCGGTCAAACTTCTCAACTGTCTAAGCTTCTATTTTTCTAATTTTTCCAATTCAAGCCAAAATCATCTTGGACCTCCAATTAAATATCCGAACACACTCCTAAGTCAAAAATCATCATAAGGAGCTATCAGAACCATTAAAACTCCATTTTCGAGCCATTTACACATAAGTCAACATTCGGTCAACTCTTTCAACTTACGCTTCCAACTTTGGGACTAAGTGTTCTAATTCATTCCAAAACACCCCCGGAACCAAACAAACTACCCCAGCAAGTCGCATAACAATCAATAAGCACAGAATAAGCAGTAAATGGGGGAACAGAGCTACAACACCCAAAACTGGTCGAATCGTTACATCCTTCCTCTCTTAAACAAATATTCGTCTTCGAACGGGTCTAGAATCATACTTGGAGTCTCAAATAGGAGTGGATATCTGCTTCGCATCTCCCGTTCGGTCTCCCAAGTAGCCTCCTCGACTGACTGACCTCTCCACTGCACCTTTAGTGAAGCTATATTCTTTGACCTCAACTTTCGAACCTGCCGATCCAAATGGCCACCGGCTCCACATCATAAGTCAAATCACCATCCAACTGAACCGTGCTGAAGTCCAAAACATAAGATGGATCGCCGACATACTTCCGGAGGATGGAAACATGAAATACTAGATGAACACTCGATAGACTAGGTGGCAATGCAAGTTTATAAGCCATATCACCAATCCTCTCAAACACCTCAAAATTCCCAATATACTAAAGGCTTAATTGCCCTTCTTCCCGAACCTCATAACACCTTTCATAGGTGAAACCCTGAGCAGTACCTTATCTCCTACCATGTAAGCAACATCACGAAACTTCCAATCGGCGTAGCTCTTCTGTCTATACTGCGCCGTGCGAAGCTGATCCTGAATCAACTTAACCTTGTCCAAAGTATCCTGAACCAAGTCAGTACCCAATAGCCTAACCTTACCCGGCTCAAACCAACCCACTGGAGACCGATACCGTCTCCCATATAAAGCCTTATATAGAGTCATCTGAATGCTCAATTGGCAGTTGTTGTTGTAGGCAAACTCTGTAAGCGGCAGAAAATGATCCCAAGAACCCCTAAAATATGTGACACAAGAGTGTAGCATATCCTCCAATATCTGAATAGTGCACTCGGAATTTCCATCTGTTTGAGGGTGGAATGTTGTACTCAACTTAACCCATGTACCTAACTCCCGCTGTACTGCTCTCTAAAATTGCGATGTAAACTGTATGCCCTTATCTGAAATGATGGACATTGGGACATCGTAAAGGCAAATAATCTCGCGGATGTACATCTTAACCAACCACTCCTAAGAATAAGCAGTCCCAACAGGAATGAAATGCACGAAGTTGGTCAACCGATCCACAATCACCCAAATAGCATCAAACTTCCTCGAAGTCCGTGGGAGCCCAACTACAAAGTCCATGGTGACACGCTCCCATTTTCACTCTAGAATCTCAAGTCTCTAAAGCAAGTCGCCCGATCTCTAATGCTCGTACTTCACTTGCTGATAATTTAGGCACCGAGATACAAACTCCACTATATCTTTCTTCGTCCTTCTCCATCAATAATGCTGTCTCAAAATCCTGATACATCTTTGTGGTACCAAGATAAATGGAATACCGCGAACTGTGGGCCTCCTCAAGAATCAACTCACATAGCCCATCCACATTGGGCACACAAATCTGACCCTGTGTCCGTAACACTCCATCATCCCCAATGGTAACCTCCTAATTGGCATCATCGTGCTGAACCGTGTCCTTAAGGACAAGCAAATGGGGGTCATCATACTGACGCTCTCTGAAGCGATAATATAAGGAAGACAGAGAAACCACACAATCTAGAACTCGACTGGGCTCCGAAACATCTAACCTCATAAACTAATTGGCCAAGACCTGAACATTTGATGCAAGCGGTGTCTCACCTAGCGGAATAAATGCAAGGCTACCCATACTCACCGCCTTTCTACTCAAGGAATCGGCCACCACATTGGCATTCCCGGGATGATATAGAATGGTAATATCATAGTTCTTTAGCAGTTCCAACCATCTTCACTGCCTCAAATTTAGATCCTTTTATTTAAACAAGTGATGGAGACTCGAATGATCTGTAAATACCTCACAAGACACACCGTAGAGATAATGCCTCAAAATCTTCAATGCATGAATGATGACTGCCAACTCCAAATCATGAACAAGGTAGTTCTTCTTATGGGGCTTCAACTGGCGCTAAGCATAAGAAATCATTTTGCAGTCCTATATCAAGAGACACCCAATAACAATCCGAGAAGCATCACTAATACACTATATAAGAACCCGACATTGAAGGCAAAACTAGAACTGGAGCTGTGGTGTGGTCAAGGCAGTCTTGAACTTCTGAAAGCTCTTCTTATACTCATCCGACCACCTGAATAGAGCACCCTTCTGGGTCAACCTGGTCAAAGATGTTGCAATGGATGAGAAGCCTCCACGAAGCAACGATAATATCCAACTAAGTCGAGAAAACTCCGAATCTCAGTGGATGAAGACGGCCTAGGCCAACTCAGAATTGCCTCTATCTTCTTTTGATACACCTTAATCCTCTCACTGGACACCATGTGCCCCAAGAACGCCACCAAACTGAGCCAAAACTCACACTTGGAGAAATTGGCATAAAGTTTCTTCTCCCTCAACCTCTGAAGTACAATCCTCAAATGTTGTACATGCTCCTCCTGGCTACGTGTGTACACCAGGATATCATCAATAAATACTATGACAAACGAATCAAGGTATGGCTGGAATACACTGTTCATCATATGCATGAATGTTGTTGGGGCATTGGTCATCCCAAAAGATATCACAAGGAACTCATAGTGACCATAGTGGGGTCCTGAATGTCGTCTTCAGAATATCCAAGTCTCGAATCTTCAGCTGGTGATACCCTGACCTCAAATCAATCTTAGAGATCACTCTAGCTCCTTGAAGCTGGTCAAATAAATCATCAATGCGCAGCAAAGGATAATTGTTCTTGATTGTAACTTTGTTCAACTACCTATAATCAATGCACACCCGCATAGTACCATCATTCTTCTTTATAAACAGAATCGGTACACCCAGAGGCGACACACTAGGCCTAATAAACCCCTTATCAAGAAGCTTCTGAAGCTGCTTTTTCAATTCTTTCAACTATGCTGGTGCCATATGATATGGAGGAATAAAAATGGGTTGAATTCTCGGTACCAAGTCAATACCAAAATCAATATCCCTATCGGGTGGCATGCCCGACAGGTTTGCAGGAAACACATCTGGAAAGTCTTGCACTACCGGAATAGAACCAATAATAGGAGTATCGGCACCAACATCTCTCACAAAGGCCAAATATGATAGACACCCCTTCCCAACAATCCATTGGGCCTTTAAATAAGAAATCACCCTGCTAGGGACATAATCTAGAGAATCTCTCCACTCGATTCTCGACAACCCTGGCATCGCCAACGTCACGGTCTTAGCGTGACAATCTAGAATATCATGACATGGGGACAACCAATCCATACCCAAAATCACGTCGATATCAACCATACTAAGTAATAAGAGATCAACTCTAGTCTCCAACCCTCTAATGGTCACCACACATGACTGATACACACGGTCCACAATAATAGTATCGCCTATCAGCGTATATACATGAACATGTGAAACTAAGGACTCACGGGGCATATCCAAATAACAAGTAAAATAGGATGATACATAAGAATAAGTGGAGCCAAGGTCAAATAATGTGGAAGCATCTCTGTGGCACACTAAAACAATACATGTGATCATTGTGTCTCAAGCAACAACCTCTGGTCTAGCAGGGATAGCATAGAATCGAGCTTGACCGCCACCTGATCGGCCTCCCCTCTAGGGCGGCCTCTAGATGCCTGAGCCCTACCCCAAGCTGGCTGGACGGGTAGTGAAGCAATTAGTGCGGAAGTTATAGCCTGACCCCTCTGCTGAACTGGACCTCCCAAGCGACGGGAACACTATCTCCACACATGCCCAAAATCCTCGCACTCGAAGCAACTTCCCGCTGGTGGTAGGGACTGAATGGGGCCCCGAGAACCAGAATAACTGCTAGAAGGACCTGACATAGATGAACTCTGAACCGATGGAGCACGGGATGCTCTGAGTTGGGAGAGCATTAAGAGATGACTGACCTGGATGAGCACTGTATGAACCATGGATAGCTAATGCGCCACGATGAACCCAGTGAGCCATTTGAGTGGGCCTATAAGGATGACCCCTATTGTGGCAGAACTGCCCCTATAAGGAACATCGTTGAACCCATCCGAACCACGAGGCCTCTTGGCCTCCCTCTCCTCATGCTCCTAACTACGGACCAGCTCTAGCCGCCGAGGAATATCAACCACCTTGTTGAACCTAACACCTGATGCATTCTCCCGAGTCATAACAAAACACAATCCATAATTGAGGACAGTAATGAACCTCCTAATCCTCTCCCTCTCTGTGGGAACCAACTAGATAACGTGATGAGACAACTCTAAAAATCTCATCTCGTACTGGGTCACAAACATACCCTCCTGGCGTAGCTGCTCAAACTGCCTATGCAATTCCTCCCTGCGGGTCGGTGGCACAAACTTCTCCAAGAAGAGAACGGAGAACTCGTACCATGAAAGTAGTGCAACATCGGATGGCCTGCACCGCTCATAGGCCTCCCACCATCTGAAAAATGCCCCCGTCATATGAAAAGTAGTAAATGAGACCCTACTAGTCTCTAGAATACCCGCCATGCAAAAAATCCGCTAGCACCTATCCAAGAAGTACTGAGTATCCTCTGACTCAGCCCCACTGAATGATGAAGGCTTGAGCCTCCCAAACCTCTCTAATCTCTTGTGCTCCTCATCACTCATAATGGGACCCATATGGGCTTGTGCAACTGCAATCAATTGGGATGATAATACCCCCGGTGTCTGACGTCCCTGAGCCACCTGCTTTGGAATACGGGCAGCGGGAGTCTGAGCACCTCCCCTGGCCTGAGAAGTGGCTGGTGCGGTTGGAACTGAAAACGCCTGAGCAAGGCTAGTGCAAACAGTCAATATTTGGGCAAGAGCCTCCTGAAGGCATGGAATCACAATGGGCACAACTGGTGCCTAAGCTGGTCCCACCGGCTTAACTATATCTGGAATCTGCTCTTGAGCTGGAGCAACTGGTGGGTCTACAGGTGCTGCTCTAGCTGTTGTACGAGCTATACCTCGGCCTTTATCGCAGCCCCAGCCTCTTGTGGCCCTAGTTGGTGATATTGGTGGTAGTCCATCCGATCCAATAGTACGTGTGCTCACCATCTGTAAGAGAATAGAATAGTAGAAGTTTAGTTTTCGGAATCAACAAATTCGCACGACAAGAACACAAGAAAGTGAAGTTTTCCTGATGGTTCGATAGCCTCTTGAAGATAAGTACAGATGTCTCCGTACCGATCCGCAAGACTCTACTAAACCTAATCATGACTCGTGAGACCTATGTAACCTAGGCTCTGATACCAACTTATCACGATCCAAATCTCAAATGTCGTGATGGCGCCTATCGCAATACTGGGTAAGTCAAAAATCACAAAAAACCACTCATCTTTAAATTTGAAAACATAATAAAATAAGCTTAAGAATAAAATCTCATAAATAACTGATAAGAAAATAATCTGACTCAATACAAAATTCTCCAAAATTTGAGTGTCACTGAGTACATGAGCATTTAAATGACAACTTAGTCTAACTACTAATACATTATATAGAAAGATAGAACAGTACAAATAACCAAAAAGAATGAGTGCCAAGGTATGTGGACGCCAAGGCAGCTACCCTGCTAGTCTCCAACAGATAAAGCTCCAAAAGCTAGCAGTCGCCGTACCCGGAAGTACCTAGATCTACACACGAAGTGCAAAGTGTAGCATGAGTATAACTGACCCAATGTATTCAATAAGTAACAATATTAACCTTGGGCTGAAAGCAGTGACCAGCTTAACAGGTACTATCCAATTATAGAATTTAACAGTATAGAAATATAGACATGCTTTCAAGTTCAACAGTTTAAGCTCAATACGGATAAATTATGCCAGGTGTGGCTAAAATGAGGAATGATACATAACTGTATCTACATGTCAATTATGCATGCCAATTGTAATGCAATGCAGTGATAAAATCATATGCATATTCTCGGAGTATCAATTCACATAGTCCTCCTAGTCACTTAATCCTCACAGTCACTCAGTCCCCCCAATCACTTGGCACTCGCGTTCGGCACTCGCACTCGCACTCAGTAGGTACCTACGCTTACTACCGGTAAGTCAGACTCCGGAGGGGCGGATCCTGCCTAAGCGCTAAAATAAGCCAATCATGGCATGAATCAATAAAGCCTGTTGCAGCATGCAGCCCGATCCTATAAACATCACTCACAATCAGGCCATCAGCCTCGCTCAGTCATCAATCTCTCCAGTCTCTTGGACTCACAATTATCATGACAATTAGCCCAAATAATGATGATATGATGTATCACTAAGTGGCAACAGAGATTGACATATGCAAATGATAGATGTGACTGAGTACCTAATTACAAATTAAGCAAGTAATTCAACAACAACAAGACCTCTGCAGGTCCCAACAGTACCGGCATGTAGCCTAAGCATTATTTCTAACATGAATCACAACTCAATTTCTCTAACACACGGAGAATACGTGGATAATAATAAGATTATATGACTACACAGTTCCACGGATCGACCAAGTCACAATTCCTCCAGTTCACGCCCACACGCCCGTCATCTAGCATGTGCTTCACCTCAACACCAACCACATAACACGTATTTCAGGGAGCTATATCCTCAGAACCAAGTTTAGAAGTGTTACTTACCTCAAATCATGTAAATCTCTACTCCAATAAGCCCTTGCCTCGCGAATCGGCCTCTGAACACCTCGAATCTAGCCACAAATAATTCGATACAATTAACATAAGCTACAGGAATCAATTCCATATGATAAAGCTAAATTCTTAAACAAAAGTCAAAATGTCAACCCCGGGCCCATGGCTCGAAATCTAAGAAAAGTTATAAAATCCGAAGACCCATTCAACCACGAGTCCAATCATACCATAATTACTATATTTCGACACCAAATCGTTACTCAAATTCCCAAATCTTACTCTCCAATCCCTAGTCCAAAATTCCCAAAATTCCACCTAAACAATATATAAACTAGGTGGGAAATTCAATGGGTATTCAATATTAATGAATACAAATGATCAAAAGTGACTTACCTTTGAATATCTAGTGAAATCCTCTTCAAAAATTGCCTTAATCCAAGTTCCAAAAGTCTAAAAATAAATAAAATCTCGGAACCCTTCGAATATATACACTGCCCGGGTAATTCGCACATGCGAAGACACTTAATCGCTTCTGCGGTTCCACTTTTGCGGAGTCCTCATCGCTTCTGCTACTCCATAGCCTCCTGCCCACTTCTGCTTCTGCGGGAACTCATGTGCATTCGATTCTGCGCAATTCCTTCCGCACCTGCACCCCCAGGTCCCATCTCCAGTCCTCGAACATGCGCCTCCACTCTCTGCATCTGTGAACTCACAGGTGCGGCCAAAACCTCGACCTGCACATTCTCTCAGCGCTACTAAAATCTGCTTCTATGATGCAAATAACGCTCCAGCGGTCTCTCACCTGCAACCAAATCCTTCACAGGTGCGATTACACTAGTCCAAAACTCTTCAGCCATTTCCTAAGTTCAAATTCGATCCGTTAACACTCTGAATCCACCCGAGGCCCCTGGGACCTCAACCAAATATACCAATAAGTCCTAAAACACGATACAAACTTATTCGAGGCCTTAAATCACATCAAACAACATCAAAAATATGAATCGCATCCCAATTCAAGCCTAATAAAACTAATGAATTTCTAACTTCTACAATTGATGCCGAAGCCTATCAAATCAACTCTAATTGACCTCAAATTTTGCACACAAGTCATAAATAACACAACAGACATATTGCAACTTCCGGAACTAAAATACAAGCTCGGTAATCACAAAGTCAACTCTCAATCAAACTTCTCAACTCTCCAAACTTCTATTTTTCCAACTTTCGCCAATTCAATATCCGGACACACTCCTAAGTCCAAAATTACCATACGGAGTTATCAGAACCATCAAAACTCTATTCCAAAATTACCATACGGAGTTATCGGAACCATCAAAACTCTATTCTGAAGCTATTTACACATAAGTCATCATCCGGTCATCTCTTTCAACTTAGGCTTCCAACCTTAGGACGAAGTATCTCAATTCATTTCGAAACACCTCGGAACCATACCAACTATTCCGGAAAGTCATACAACATCCAATGAGCACATAATAAGCAGTAAATGAGGGAATAGAACTACAACACTCAAAACGACCGGCGAGGTCGTTACATCTTCTGTCGTCATGTTACTTCTATCCAATCTTATTACAGTGAACTTTACTAATAGCGGGGAGGTGACCTTTATTTCACATAACTAGTTCATATGTGCGCATTTAGAAATTATATAAAGCCCTAGATGGTTTCAGCTTAAGCTTCCTATCATCCTTTTGCTCATGAAGAAACAAAATATATGATTCAAAAGATAAACAATGCAAAACTGGCGACTCTAGAGTGTTAGTATTTATATACAGCCTAACTTCGGAACTTATGTGCTCTTAACAACAGTAATTTAATATGTATTGACGCTCTTAATAATAATTACCCCAATGTTTAGTCTTCTTGACCGAAAAAATAATATATATAATGAAAGAACGAGACGAGCAGCCTGTTAAAGTACTTTTTTCTTCGATAGAGGCTAAATGCAACATGCACCATTACCATTTGTAACTTGTAAGTTAAAAGATCTAATTTTAAAAAGTATTCGTTTCATAACAAATAATGCATGCCACGAAGCATGGTATACTACAAAAAAGAAGAGTTATTTTACAATGTTTTTGTTTAGTATTATGGTCTATAATTTTCTTCACTTATGAGTCACAAATAAATTGGTCTATAATTTTCTTCACTTATGTATAATAAATATCTCTATTCCAAAATATCTATGTATAATAAATATCTATAAATATCACTTATTAATACTAATACAAGTATAAGCAGCACTATACAAGAAAATATACCAAAAACATATTGACAAGAATGATTAACTCGTTCAAAGAAGAACAAGGGTCACAAACCAAACCTAACAATAAGATAAATATAGAGTTGAATGTTCACTTGAGTAAAAACTAATTTGATAAGGATATATTAGCATGACAAACATAATAATTGTTTGTCTGACTAGATCGATGTTGACACGTTTTACCTATATATATATTATCATATAAGTGTTGGCGAATAAAACTTATATATCTCGTGAAGTATATGTGAATAATGAAGAAAAAAGAGCAAGAAAAGATGAATTTAATATTTTAGCTAGAATGAAATAGATATAATTAAGAACCTGTCTTATTGCTTAGTCGTCAGAATGCAAGGGGTCGTTTGGCAGGAGGTATTAGAAAAAATAATGCAAGCATTAGTTCTCTGTATTACTAATACCTTGCTTGGTACATTTTTTCAACATGTGTATAACTATACATCATACTTGGTATTATCCTATGCATTAGTAATGCATAGAAAACCATGGCATTAGTAATACCAAGGCTATTAATGCATGCATTAGTATGTTTAAAGACAAAATTATCCTTAGAGTCCATTAAAGCTAGAGAATATGGAGGACATTTTTATAAACAACTATTTTTCTTAAAAATTATGCAATGCATTATAATTTTAATACACCACACCAAACAGTAAATAAGAAATAATATATGCACAACTAATGCTTGCATTACTAACACATGCATTACTAATTCATGCATTACTAATATACCTTATTCCGCATTATTCTTATACATCCTACCAAACCACCCGTAAGTGTAAAATGTCGGAAAGTTTTTAACCAGCCAGGCAAACTTGAAAGAGTAAAGTAGTAGACTGTTTTTTTTTTTTTTTTTTTTTTGCGGAAACACTGTACCTAATCGCTTTTTTGAATATTTAAATTAACAAATCTCTTTTTATAAATGATCTACCATTTTTAGCCTATTGAAATAGTAAGCTGAAACTACAGCATCAGCAATTCAAATATGGTGGCACTATTATTTTCAAGCTTACCATAGCAATTCAGGGTAGAATCATTGCGTATAGGCAGTGTGGCATTTTCTTTATTGCATAATTAATTTGTGGATTAGGAAAAAATAATCTTCAGTATTAATTCGAAACCTTACAGATAACTACATTGCATATATGTAAGTGTAAACTTTATCTAACTTAACGAGCTTCTAATTCTGAAATTAGTCTAGTTAATTATCAAGACAATTTAATATTTCGCTTGATAATCTTTTTTCAGATGATAAAAGAAAATTATATTAGGCATAATAATTTATTATAATTTACTCAATCCATCAACATATGATTCATCGCTATGAAAGAGAAAATATTTTTTTAGAGAATAGTTTCCCCCTAAACAAAATCATTGTAAGAGCTACACTGTGTGGATGGGTAAATTTCACAAATGGTTATATAACTATAATTTTTTTTTACCAAAGTAATATAGCTATGTTTTCTAACATAACAATCACAAAACTTCCCACCTAACACAAAAAGTCACAACTATCAGAAAACTCAACTTTCGGAGGTAATAATTTTTTACTCCATATTTTTCATTTTTATTTTTAATCTAATAAATACTTACCCAATTAAAAAGCAGATCGACCCAACTCAACCTGACCCAAAATCCATCTGTATACACAAATCAATCAAATAACTAAAAGAGTTAATGAATTGGGAAGAATTTATCACAAGATATTACTTCTGATGGTGAAGTGATAACTAATACTCTTTTCGTCTCAATTTATGTGACGGTATTCGAATTTTGAGAGTCAAACGATTTTATTATAATTCTTTTACGTGCTTTTTGAAAATTTTAGCCCTATTTTTTCGTAATTCAGTAGCACCTTGCACGGATCATGTACTGCTCTTTTAACAACATCTTGTTCAATAATATTCCGGGGATGGGGAGATTGATGAAGATGTCACAAATCGTATTGGGGCGGGATTGATGAAATGGTGACTCGCTTCCGGTGTTTTGTGTGAAAAGAAAATGTCATCAAAACTTAAGGGGTAAGTTCCACAGAGTGGCGGTCAAACCAACAATGTTGTATGGGGCTGAGTGTTGGCCAGTTAAGATTGTCCATGTCCAAAAGATGAAGGTAGCGGAGATGAGGGTATTGAGATGGATGTGCGATCACACTAGGTTAGATAGGATCAGAAATGAGGTTATTCGCGACTAAGTGGGTATGGCCCCTATTGAGGACAAGATGCGGGAAGCGCGACTTAGGTGGTTTGGTCATGTGAGGAGGAGGAGCACAGACGCTTCGGTGAGGAGGTGTGAGAAGTTGACATTGGAAGATCTACAGAGCGGTAGAGGTAGGCCAAAAAAGAGGTGGGAAGAGGTGATTAGGAAAGACATGGAAGGTATGAAGGTCGAGGATTAGGGCAGTAGAGTAGGTAGTCTAGAGTGTGTTAGTATACTGTATTTGTAAAGTAATTCTGGAAAAGATAGAATAACATAAACAAAATATGTAAATGAAACAAAAGTTAATCCGAGCCCACTGAATTCACAGTGTTTTCTTAAGGAATTTAATCCCCTCTTAGTACCCAAGGTTATAAATTATTTCCTCCCAGAATAGAACGAATTATACACTGGTGTAGTGGTACTTCAAACCTAGTGTTTCAGCGAACACAAAGTTCTGTAACAAATCACACTTACTGTTGCTTTGTTTGATGTTAAAAGTATGCAGAAGAAAGGAGGAGAACTCAAAAAATTATATGGAAATTGTGAGAGAATAGACTTGTATTTATAGCCAAAGTTGGGTTGAAATCTGAAGAGGGGCAACTCTTTAGAATGGTTGTTTATGCAAAACGGTCATAGCATAAATGCCATAGCATAAATAGCTATTTACTCAAAAATAAAGAGGGAACATTGAAGAGGGTAGTTAATTTTCTATTACAAAAATAGAAAACGAAAAATTGAAAATGGTTGGATTTTAATATTAATATTCTTGGATTTAATATTAATATTTTATTATTAACACGACTATTTAATAATATTTCTATTAATATTTACTATTATCAAACAAATTTGGTCCAAAAAATTAATCAATCAATCTATCATTTGACCAAATCCGAATCTGAAGCCGAGCGAGCGACAACGACGACGGCGCGAGGCTTGCCTTCTTCTCAACTCTTTAAGAGCTAGAAGAAGAGCAATTGCTTATATACCCATTAAAAACCTCTTCCTCTTCCAATATGGGACAATGTTCCTTCATCAAGGAGGGAATATCAAATGAAACTGAAATATTTCATTTCTCCTCCATTTTCCATTCACCATCTTTTAAGTATTAATATACTTAAAACCCAACAATCCCCCATATGAATGTGGAATGGCTATATCACAGAAATATGCATGAAAAACTGTGTGATTCGCAAGCAAGGACTAATTGCATCTGGATAAGTATGTTTCCCTTTGAACTTTTCGTAGTGAACTTATGTCGGATATACTCGATCAATCGGTAGATTTAATATCTTTGAACTGTCGAATTTTGGTATATACCTAGACAACCATAAGTCACACAACCAACTCTTAACCGTCTTTGGTTCTTATTGTTGTGTTTGTTTCAGCCATAAACACTGCCTGGTTTCATAAGTGCATAGAGAACTGGCCTTGCAAAATTCTCCTTGAAGCGGCTAACACTTCACACTTTCATAGGTGATTTCTAAACGTGTCATCCTGTAGATACACTATTTGATATACCCCGTATCAAATTTAGAAATCATTAAAAAGCCTTAATATTTTATCCTTGGTACTGAACATTGTCTCATCACGAGAATGAACCAAAATTTTTGTTGACAATGTTGAACCGTCATTAATGACTTTGTTTGATCTCCTTGAACCTAGATCTTGGGATCTCCAGTCTTCTAGGTAGAGTTACCGCCATAATGACTTGTTCTCGTCCATAGTCACATCCCCCTTGATGATTTCTCAACTACCTCTCTAGTTAGGGCTTTTGTAAGTGGATGCGACACATTATCACTTGACTTTACATAGTCAATCGTGATAATTCCTCTAGGGAGTAATTGCCTAACGGTTTTATGTCTTCGTCGTATATGACGAGATTTACCGTTATACATAACGCTCCCAGCCCTTCCAATTGCCGCTTGACTATCACAATATGTGCATATTGGTGCCAATGGCTTGGGCCAAAATGGAATGTCTTTCAAGAAATTCCGGAGCCATTCAGCTTCTTCACATGCTTTATCTAAGGCTATGAATTCAGCCTCCATTGTAGAGCGGGTAATACAAGTTTGTTTGGACAACTTCCAAGATACCGCTTCTCCACTAATAGTGAATACATATCCACTTATGGATTTTGAATCAGCTGAACTGGTGATCCCATTTGCATCATAGTATCCCTCAATCACCGAAGAATATTTACTGTAGTGCAAAGCAAAGACCTGGGAATGTTCTAAATATCCCAAAACTCATTTCATTGCCATCCAATGAGATTGACCTGGATTGCTCGTGTATCGACTCAACTTACTTATAGCACAAGCTATATCTGGTCGTGTACAATTCATGATGTATATTAGGCATCCCAACACGAGCATAATCCAATTGTGATATGCTTTGGCCTTTGTTCTTTGCTAATGCAAAATTCACGTCAATTGGAGTCTTTGTAAATTTAAAGCCTAAGTGCTTGAATTTTTCAAGTACTGCCTTAATATAATGAGATTGTGACAATTCCAGTGGATCTTAATCCCCAGAATTAAATCAGCAACTCCCAAGTCCTTCATATAAAACTTACTAGTTAGCATACACTTAGTAGCATTTATGTTGGCAATGTCATTATTCATTATCAGCATATCGTCCACATATAAGTAAATAATGACTATGTGAATTGAAACATTTTTAATGTACACACATTTATCTTAAAACCATTATACAACATTGTTTGGTCAAATTTCGCATGCCATTGTTTGGGTGTTTGTTTTAGTCCGTAAAGAGACTTAACAAGTCTACATACCTTCTTTTCTTTACCTGGAACCACAAACCCTTTAGGTTGTTGCATGTAGATTGTCACACCTCCTTTTTCCGCGCCCGGGGGGGCGCAGGGGGAGTTTTTTCCAATTAAAGGACAATCGAAACGGGATTTATTTAACTATTTCAGAGTCGCCACTTGGGAGATTTAGGGTGTCCCAAGTCACCAATTTTAATCCCGAATCGAGGAAAGAATGACTCTATATTACAGTCTGCGTACCAGAAATCTAGATAAGGAATTCTGTTAACCCGGGAGAAGGTGTTAGGCATTCCCGAGTTCCGTGGTTCTAGCACGGTCGCTCAACTGTTATATTTGGCTTATTTATCTGATTTTTAATACAATATGAACTTATGTGCAAATTTATCTTTTAACCGCTTTATTATTATTGTTTTATAAGAATGTGAACATCGCTTAAAATATATCTTTGGACTGTGTCACATGAAATGCACCCACAATCCGAAACATATTTTATTTGATGTTTTAGGATTTGGATTTGGGTCGCATGAAATGCGCACCCGAGCTTAAGAAAGTAAATTATTAAACACGCGCCTAAAGAGACTATCGCGTTATTATTTTGCGGAGGCCGCGAAATTCGCTAAACGACCCTCCTGAATTCTAAGTAATTTTAAACAAGTATTTACTGAGGGCCCCGCAATTTGTATTTTTTATTCGGCGAGGCTCATCTCATTCTTATTTTTTTTTAAAGAATTTGCAACGTCATGGAAATGCATCTCGGGCCACGCCACAATCAGTGCGCCCGTGACTAGAGACATATTTCGACTCCGTTGAGATTTGGATTTGGGTCACATAAATGTGCACCCGAGCTTAGGGAGATAACATTATTAAAGGCGCGCCTAAAACAACTAGCGCATTATTATTTTGGGGTAGGGCCGTGAAATTTGCTAAACGACCCATCCCGGAATCTAAGTATTTAATACATATACTTTGTGAGGGCCCCGCAATTTGTCCCTTTTATTTGGCGAGGCTCGTCTCATTTTATTTTTTATTATTATTATATTTTTATTTTTTTAAAAGGGATGCCATTTTTACGCTTTTAACCATACTAAACCTTACAGCTTCTTTACAACTAAAATCTCATAACTTGTTAGAGGTTTAATAAAAGAGTTTTAGCGAATGAGTATTTCGGGATTAGTAATAACATGTACTAATAATAATTTTTTTTTTTTTGAATGAACTAAGCGAAGTAAAGGACGAACAAATTAACGTCAAACTTGTGTCATAGAACAACTAGCCAAACTTAATTAAACGACATCAAACAAACGAGAATCCCATAACGCAAAATGAGCAAAAATGCATACAATGAAACATAGGCAAAAAATTTCCATACCAATTCTTATATTTGCATCTCAAACATTCAACATAAAGTTTATTTATCTAATACATCGAGGTTTACTAACCTTTGCACCTCGACAAACTCAGAACGACAAACACGATTCCGACGGAACTCAAGCCGGACCTCTCTGAACGAAGAACAACGACGGAACCTCGGACAGCACCTCGACGTACTGGACCTCGACGAACCAAAGTCGACCTCTACGGAAAACAGAAAACTCGGTCAAGAAGGATTGAAGCAACCTACCGTTGCTCGGAAACGCAGCTACGACTGCTTGGAGGTTGACGACGTTGGACTGAAAATGGCGGACTGGTTCTGGAGGTTGACGACGGTGGTTTCGACTGGTTTTAGGGTTTCTGGGAAGGTGAGGACGGTGGCGAGGAGGCGGGCTCGTCTGGTGCTTGGTAGTGCACGCCGGTGGTCGACGAGGGCTTTTCTAGTAGTTTTTTTTTGTTTTTTTTTTTAAAAAAAAGATGGAGGAACAGATGGTTTGTTGATGATGTTCGGTCGATGGTGATGGGGGAGCTGGTCGGGACGGAGTGGTCGTTTGGTGGTGTCGTTTGGTCGACGCAGGCGAGGCGGAGATGGAGCTGGAGCTCGTGGGCTGGGGGAAGGTGACAGGGTGGTGTTCGGACAGTGGAGGTGACGACGCTGCTGCTACTCGTCGGACTGGGTAGTGACGATGGTGGAGCTGGGAGGAGGAGGGTCCGTGTGGTGGTGGTGTTTGGAGCGTTTGGACGTGGGGAAGGTGATCACTGGTTTTTTCGTGTTTCCTCCGTAGGTTTCCTTTCTTTCTTCGTTTGAAGAAGAAAGCGGAACAGTAGTTTTTTGCCTTTTAAATTTTTCAAAAAAATTCCCTTTCCTGTTGGCTTTCGTCCGTTCTTTTTTTTTTCGTAGGTTTTTTGCTTCTTCTTCTTTTATGAAGAAGAAGCGTCAACAATACTTGTTTTCTTTTTCTTTTTTTTTTCTTTTTTTTTTAAATTCCAAAATTCCCAAAAATCCCCCCCTTTGTCAAATGTGTAGTCTGTGTATTTGACATGGTTTGCCCCGAAAAATGAGCCCACGCGTGGTGGGGTTCAAGGCATATGTCCCCCACGCGTGGTGGGGTTCCCCATGTGTCCTGGACACTGTTTATTATGGGCTAGGTCCGAAAATTAGGCCTAAAACCGGGTAGTTTAAACCCGAATATTATTCTTTTGCCCGGACCCGAGAAATAGGAACACGTTGCTTAACTAGTCCTATGTAAGCAAAAATAACTACCAAAAATAAGACTAGTATTCAACAAAACTATATATTTTTAAAATATTTTTTAAAGATTTAAAATAGCTACAAAATATTAATGAAACTATTTTTTTTGTAATTTTCGTTTTTCTTAAATATTAAGATAAAATATGAAGTAATATTTTTTGTATTTTTCAAAGTTAAAATGATTATAGAATATTAATAAAACTATTTTTTTGTAATTTTCGTTTTTAATAAAGACAAAAATAAAAAGTAATATTTTTTGTATTTTTCCAAAATTAAAACGACTACAAAACATTAATAGAATTATATTTTTTTGTAATTTTTTGAATTTATATAAAGTACAAAAATAAAGTGCAATTTTGTATTTTTCAAGTTGATGAGAGATACATAAACTAAAATTTATATATATACTTTTTTTTTTTGTAATTTTTCTTTTTGCAACGAAATAAAGGAAAAATAGTTAAAATAGCTATACTAGACCCAATTTCACATATTCACACTAAAATGTGAAAATTCTCGGGGAGGGTCAAAAATCACGTGCTTACAGCTGCCCCTCTTTGACTGGAAACACGAAGAGTTTTCCGACAAAGAACGACTAGCCGTGTTTTTGACCCGACCATTACTTGGACGGACTACACTTAAGGAAAGGGAGGGAATGTGACCGAGCCCTGGTATCTGAGCTGCCTACATATCCTTGGTTATACAGGAATCAGGCCACGTGTAGTTCGGAAATGAGAGAGATAGTGAAGTGTACCGAGGTGAAGAGCCGATCGAGGTGCCGTTCCGTTGAGGTTCCGGTCTGCGGTCCTGTCATTACAACAAAAATGAAAACTGAAAAAGCCTAACTAAGCCTATCAGCTACTTGTTACAAGGATTCCTATCTCTTAAGTCTTCTGAAACTTGGTCTTGAGTCTTGAATGGTGCTTCATACAGACTTTGGATTTGAACCTTGGTACTTGCTAGTTGTAGGCGCTAGTTCTTGAGCAGATCACATTTGTTCTCCACATCCGTGCTTCGGATTCATTCATTTTTCTCCTTTTCTTTTTCTTCTTTTTTTCTTTTTGTTTTTGTGACTAGCTTTTGTTGACTCTCTCAGACTGTTGACTCGCATTCTTGGGGCGAGCTTCTTGTTGCTTCTATCTTGGATTGAGTGCTGGGATTTTTGTTGTGGCTTCCTGCCTTCCAATGGGTTACGGCTTGACTTTGAACGATCCCGCTGTTCTACAGGCGGACCCCTAACTTCTTCAATCTTTGACATACCACAAACTCCGTTCTACAGGCGGGTCCCTGACAGTCAAAACAATCAAAACAAACAAAATTTCCTAACCCAGTTGGCACTGGGAAGGTTTGTGAGTCGTTAGCAAAATCGTAGCCCACTGATACTACTGATGCAGCGCTGAGAGTGAACTAAACACTAGATTAGGGTGTATTCCCTTGTTATACAGGTGGGCGCCTAGCAAGAAATTTAAAGACTGAATGTATTCCTCTGTTATTATGGGCGGGCTCCCAATTTCAACACCTGAAAAGTAAAGACTGAAATGTATGCCTCTGTTATTATGGGCGGGCTCCCAATTTCAACACTTGAAATAAAAACTGGAATGTATTCCTCTCGTTATACAGGTGGGCGCCTGGGACATGAAATGCAAATACTGAAATGTGTTCCTCTCGTTATTCAGGTGGGCGCCTGGAACATGAAATGCAAATACTGAAATGTGTTCCTCTCGTTATTCAGGTGGGCGCCTGGAACATGAAATGCAAATACTGAAATGTGTTCCTCTCGTTATTCAGGTGGGCGCCTGGGTTCAACAAAATGTATTCCTCTCGTTATACAGGTGGGCGCCTGGTTTCAACAACAATTTAGAAAATAAAATCCTATTCGAGGGCGGATGGACCCAAAATATCCTATTCGAGGGCGGATGAACCCAAAATATCCTATTCGAGGGCGGATGAACCCAAAATATCCTATTCGAGGGCGGATGAACCCAAAATATCCTATTCGAGGGCGGATGAACCCAAAATATCCTATTCGAGGGCAGATGAACCCAAAATATCCTATTCGAGGGCGGATGAACCCAAAATATCCTATTCGAGGGCGGATGAACCCAAAATATCCTATTCGAGGGCGGATGAACCCAAAATATCCTATTCGAGGGCGGATGAACCCAAAGTATCCTATTCGAGGGCGGATGAACCCAAAGTATCCTATTCGAGGGCGGATGAACCCAAAATATCCTATTCGAGGGCGGATGAACCCAAAATATCCTGTTCGTGGGCGGATGAACCCAAAATATCCTGTTCGAGGGAGGATGAACCCAAAATATCCTGTTCGAGGGCGGATGAACCCAAAATATCCTGTTCGAGGGCGGATGAACCCAAAATATCCTATTCGAGGGCGGATGAACCCAAAGTATCCTATTCGAGGGCGGATGAACCCAAAATATCCTATTCGAGGGCGGATGAACCCAAAGTATCCTATTCGAGGGCGGATGAACCCAAAATATCCTATTCGAGGGCGGATGAACCCAAAATATCCTATTCGAGGGCGGATGAACCCAAAATATCCTATTCGAGTTATATATATTTATTTTCTATTTATTATTATTATTATTATTTGTTGGGGAATTCTTTACTTACCTGTTGGGGATAAAATGTTATCAGCT
Source organism: Nicotiana sylvestris (assembly GCF_000393655.2). Classification (NCBI taxonomy): domain Eukaryota; kingdom Viridiplantae; phylum Streptophyta; class Magnoliopsida; order Solanales; family Solanaceae; genus Nicotiana; species Nicotiana sylvestris. The sequence continues at coordinate 43,417,931 of NC_091067.1, read as the reverse complement.
GACTTCCAGAAAATTTTCTAAATGGAAGGAAAATTTTCTGCCCCAGTTTGATAATATCCCTTGTGGCACGCAGTTTTGGCATCAATGCCATTGCCGTTACCTGCTTCAAATCAAACAAAATTTTGTTAGTTTTAAAACGCGGTGGTGAGTGGTCGTGCCACTCCTGCTGGGGATGGTTTCTCCTTTCCTCTCTCCCCCGCTTTGTGCTTCATTACACTATCAAACTTGCTGGGGGTTATTTTGCTGGGAATGAATTTTCCTTTTATTTTCTCAACTGTTGCTTTCCTGTTTTCCTCCGGCTACCCTTGAAAATTTGGTCCTCTTGGGGTCTAGACCCATTCAACATTTGGTCTTGCGACCAACTTCTTTTCGCTTTATCGTATTATCTTTGGCATGTCCTATTCGCATTTTGCTCTGCATCATTTTGGCAACTGGTAGCAAGCTCTGAAAATCCTTTTCAAAAATAAACTGTTGGGGAGGTAAAATCTTTAAACCAAGAAATGAAAAAGTGAAGAATTTCAAAAATAGAAAAAGAAGAAGTCTTTCTGAACAAATGCTGGGAAAAAGAAAGAAAAGAACTTATCTGAATGATATAACCGATCCCAACGAACATGTCATGCATTTCTGGATTAACCAACTCAGTCTATTCATATCGATCAATTTTTCTGACGGCCTTACTTTGCTGGGGATGTGCAGAAGCCCAACTTTCGCCGGATGCGGATCTTATCTTGCTAGCCCGCTTTATATCCTTGTCGCCTCATAGTGCCCTTCGAGGGGTTTTCACTGATGAGGCTCTCTCATTTCTCTCAATTCTTGTCGCCTTATGGTGCCTGTGAAGGTTTTCACCGATAAGACTCTTCTCATTTTATTTTCTAAGCTGGAGATTGGAGTGTTACCGACATGACTCTTTACTGGGGATGTGCAGAAGCCCAACTTTCGCCGGATGCGGCCCATTTTTTGCCAATCTTATCTTGCTAGCCCCCTTTATATCCTTGTCGCCTCATAGTGCCCTTCGAGGGGTTTTCACTGATGAGACTCTCTCATTTCTCTCAATTCTCGTCGCCTTATGGTGCCGATATGACTCTTTGCTGGGGATTCTTTAGGTTATCAATTCGTTGCCGACTTTCTCTGCTTTTATTTGCTTAACTTGGCTTTCCTCGGATTCTGATCGGGAGGTCTTTTTTGGACATTAACATGGGTTTTTTTTTGTTTATGGCTAAAAGAAAAAGAGGGCATCAAAAAGGGTTCAAAATAATTCTGATGGGTAAAAACCATTACAACTCTTGGAATCGAACTTCTTTCCCAACATTACAAACATAACTTCTGCCCCAGTTTCTCGCTTGGGGATTCTTATTTTTTTGGTTACACTATGACCGAGCCGTGAGGCGCCTACGTATCCTTCTTTGAGGAATCAGGTCAAACGTAGTTCACAACTCCCTTTTTTCCTTTTTTTTTTTTGACTTTTCTTTTGTTTTTATTATCATTATATTTTCTTCTCTTTTTTCTTATTTTCATTACTGATTCCAAAAGAGGGGTATGAAAGAATAAATAAGGCTCGAAAGGGGAAGCAAAGGTTAAAATGTTTGGATAGAAGAAAAAATTGCCTCCGTCATTTCATTCTCCGATAAATGCCAAGTATAAACAAACAAACAACAATTAATAGCCATGTCGATGCATCTTCCCTCGACATCTGTCTGACATGAAGTGCAACTGGATAACATCTTGGTCACAATAGACGGCCACTGCCAATTCGGGACAAATTTGCCATTTTGTTTTGGCCTGATGTGGGAGGATCCGTTTCAACACTTGATGTCCCTCTTTAAATTTCCTGATATCGTCTGCATCCCCTAAATTGATGTCTTATGCGTCATTTAAGTTGGGCTTGGATTTCTCTTCCAACTAGCTTAACTCTCTGTTTGTCTCTTTGAAGGCTTTATTATCATCGTATCCCAATTCGTCATCGTGATTGACCTTTTGTATAATCAGTTCGAAATCAGATTGATTTTTAGACTAAGTTGAAGATCCGTTATGCATGCCATGTCATTGGGATCAGTATAAAGAGCATTGTTTAGAAAGAGAAAAGGAAGAAAAATAGACTCAAAACAAAATAAGAAGAGAAAAGCTTTCGCTTTATAGAAATACGGGATAACAGAGTTTCACACTAAAACAAAACTGGATTACAACTCTGCAATAATCCAAACAAGAAAAGAAAATCAGAGCCCACTACCAAGACTCCCTTCGTATAAGAAGAGGAGTGGCCATTCAACTGTTGATCTTTGCTTTCAAAATAAGGAATCTTTGCTTTCAGCCTCTGGTGTCTGAACCTCAATCTTGTTGGTGTCAATAAGATTCTGTACTGCATGTTTCAACTTCCAACACTTCTCGGTATCATGTCCGGGAGCCCCCGAACAATACTCACAGCTCACCGAGTGGTCCGTATTTTTGGGAAGGGGATTTGGCAATCGAGGCTCAACAGGACTCAACAAACCTAATTGCCTTAATTTGTGGAACACGACAGTATAGGTTTCCCCCAACTCAGTGAATGTTCTTTGGATTCTTTCATTTCTGAAAGCCTGCTTTCCCCGGAAACCTACCCCTGGAGGGTTCTTGTAGGCTCTCGGCGGTGGATAGGTGTTTTGCGGTGGTGTATGTGTGTTCTGGGGAGCCGACACGCGCCATTGCGGGCGAACCGGAGGCCGAGTATATGTTTGAGCTTGGTGCACGGGGAAGTGTGGTTCTTGAAGTGAATAGTGGTGTTGAGGTGGGCTATATGGGTAGCTTGGTTCGTGGGGTCTGGGTTGGTTGTAGTATGGCTTACCAGACCTGGACCCACTGCTTGCCTCGATCGTGGCAATTTCTTCTTTCTTCCTCCTTCCCAGGGCACCTCCCGTGTCGTTCTGAATAGCTTGGGTCGTTGCCTTGAGCGCTGAGTAATTCAGGATTTTGTCAGACCTCAGACCCTCCTCTATCATGACCCCTATCTTTACTACTTCATTGAAGGATTTCCCAACCGTCGTCACCAAGTGACCAAAGTAAGTTGGATCCAGTGTCTGCAGGAAGTAGTCCACCATTTCTCCCTCTCTCATGGGAGGATCAACTCTGGCTGCTTGTTCTCTCCAGCGGAACCCGAACTCGCGAAAACTTTCTCCGGGTTTCTTCCCAGTTCTCAATAACGTGAGACGGTCAGGGACTATCTCCAGGTTGTACTGGAAATGACCTGCAAAAGCCTGCGCCAGATCATCCCACGTGTACCACCTGCTGAAATCTTGCCTGGTATACCATTCCAGTGCAGATCCACTCAGACTTTGGCCGAAATAAGCTATCAAAAGCTCATCCTTGCCTCCTGCCCCTCTCATTTTGCTACAGAATCCCCGCAAATGTGCCATGGGATCGCCGTGCCCCTCATATAAATCAAACTTGGGCATCTTGAACCCAGCCGGAAGTTGGACATCTGGGAAAGGGCACAGATCTTTGTATGCCACGCTGACTTGATTGCCCAGCCCGTGCAAGTTCCTGAAGGATTGCTCCAGGCTTTTGAACTTTCTCAATACTTCCTCCTGTTCAGGGGCCTTAACCGGCTTCTCAACCTCTGCCGGTACTTCCAAATGGGGATTGTAAGCCTGTGGTTCGGGTGCATGGAATGTAGGCTCAGGGGGATAGTATTGGGTATCGTGAGCCTGAAACAATGGCTCACTGGTCGTTCTGTGCAAGGGGGCTGATGTGGGTCCCACAAGAGTGGGAATATCGGGTGTGGGGAGAGGTTGATGCGGTGGCGGAGCCTGGGAATCATGAGGGCTTCTTTCTTGATGGTAATTGGGATTTGGGAGGCTTGTTGAAGGGCCGGAGTGAGGGTATTCCGACATGTGCCCCAATGGCTCAGGGCTCTTTTGTGCTTTGGCTAGAGCTAACTGCATTGCATTCATCTCTAGTCCCATCCTTTCTATCTTTCCCATCGCTTCCTTTAACAACTGGCTCATCGGCCTTTCTTCCTCGGTGCTATTCTCTGAAGTAGTCATGCTTGTTGTTATCGGTCTTTTGGATCTAGTTTGGTAAGGGTGTGTTGCCAGAATTCTTTAACAACTAACTGTTTGAGATTCGGAAAACAACAAACTTGTTAGCGTTTAGAGTTTAACAGATTTGATAACAACACATTGAGGATGCAATGCCCCTAGGCAGTTAACCGTTTCTAACATGCCTTGCTTCAAACAACATGCGTCATCCCTGCTTCAAACAACATGCGTCATCCCGGCTTGCTTATTTTCCCCTTTGAAGTACTTTGGGAACCCCTGTATTTTATTATATTTTGTATTTTCTTTTTCTTTAGATTTTTTTTTCATTTTCTTTCTTTTCTCTTTTTTTTTCAAAATTTTTCTTATTTTTTATTTTTTGTTGTGGTCGAATCTTATGGAGATTGCCTACGTATCATGACCCCGCATGAATCAGACCTTGTGTAGTTCGGACCAATAAAAGATAAACAACACTAAACACACATTTTTTTTTTAAAATTTAAAACAAACTGGGTTTTAAGGATTTAAAGATTACCCACCAGCTTGAAAATTAAACAATCGGCATGTTCTAATCAAAAGATTGGTAGACTTAAAACAAAATTCCAGCTCCCTTTCTCTGTTCGAAAAATGCCACCAAATGGTTATTTTTTGCAAATGTGGCCCCTTCCAATTTTCTCATGAATTTTGAGGCCGGGGAGGATTATTTTGACACTTTGAAAGTTGTCCATTCTTTTACGAAAATAACCTTTCGACAACTGAAAGATACTCTAAGGCTATTTCGGCAAGAACGGTTTAAGACGCGGCCGAAGCTGGCTCGGCTTATTATGACAAAAGACGGTATTCACATGACCGCTGACTCTTTGATTTTTTTTCTTTTAAAAATTACAATAAAAGACTTGGCGTTGTAAACACGGCCCTTCAGCGCCTCGGGGACGAAGATTTATAAGGCTGTGTGGGTCCATATCTCAAAATGACCCAAAGGTGGCTGTTTATGCCAAGTCAGCCTTCCGGCGTCCCTTTCGGGAACATTCGGCCCTTTTTATGACAAAACAGCATCACCTGACTTATTTATAACTCTTTTTTATCGTTTTTCAAATGAGAAAAGTCAATATTGCAAACACGGCCTTTCAACGTCTCGGGGACGAAGATTTTTAGGCTGTGGGGGTCAACTGGACCAAGTCTCAAAAATGACCCAAAAGTGGCTGTTTATGCAAAGTCAGCCTTCCGGCGTCCCTTTCGGGAACATTCGGCTATGTCTTGATAAAACAGCGTCACCTGACTTTCTTTATGACAAAATTAAAATTTGACATATATTTTTTATTTATTTGTTTTTTGGCTATTTTAGCAAAAGGTGGGTTGTTAAGGTTGTGTGGGCCAATTGGACCAAATCCAAAACATGACCCAAAGGTGGCTGTTTATGCAAAGTCAGCCTTCCGGCGTCCCTTTCGGGAACATTTGGGTATGTCTTGCTAGAACAGCGTCACCCGACTTCTTTATGACAAAAGCTAAAATTTGACATATATTTTTTATTTATTTGTTTTTGGCTATTTTAGCAAAAGGTGGGTTGGACATCACCCGACTTATTTATGACAAGATTAAAATTTTTGATTTTTAGCTATTTTAGCAAAAGGTGGGGTTGGACCCGATGAGGGTTGCCTACGTATCTCACATCCGGTGAGAATCAAACCCGCGTAGTTCGGGCAAATAAACTATTTTTGAGAGGACCCTTTTCCATTTTCTATATTTTTTGTTTTTGTTATTTTTTCCACAACAATCAAATAGACTATTATTTTTCATTCATAACAAACAAACAAATCAACGAAAAACATAAAACATTCCTTCTTTTTGAGAAGGTGGGGTTGGACCCGATGAGGGTTGCCTACGTATCTCACATCCGGTGAGAATCAAACCCGCGTAGTTCGGTCGAATAAGAATAAGTAGGCAAATAATAATAAGAAGATGAACTAACCCTTTTTTGAATCTTTGTTTAAAAGAACTACTTTAAAAGAAGCAAGGAAATATTATTTTTTGATTGATTTTCCTTTTTAAGAGAAAGACTAATATTTTTTGAATTTTCGTTTTTTTTTATTCTAAAGAAAAGAAGAAAATATTTTTCGGAATTTTACCTTTAATATAAGAAATGCTTCTAAAATGTTTTTTTTTTGAATTTTGAATTTTCTTTTCAATTTTTAAAAGAAGAATCAAAATATTTTTTATTTTTTCTATTTTATTTTTTAAAGAAACAACTAGAAAGACTTTCTAAAGAAGTAAATAATGGAAAATATTTTTGGATTATTTGTTTTGAAAATTGGGATTCTAAAAACTCTTGGTAAGACAAATGTTCTTGCAACAGATAAAGATATATATACATATTTTGGAAATAAAGAAAAACTTTTTGGACTTTATATATATATATATATATATATATATATATATATATATATATATATATATATATATTTGCAACAAATAATAAAACTACTTTCAACGCCCAACTCTTTTTATTTTATTATTTTTATTTTTATTTTGAAATTTTCATAAACAGATAAATAAATAAAAAACCCATTTAAAAACAAAACCTTTTTTTTCATTTTTACGGCTAAACAAACTATTTTCTTTTCTATATTTTTTAAAAACAAGACAGAACAATGATGATTTTTGTTTTTCCTTTGCTTTTAATATAACAAACTAACAAGACATTTTTCATTTTCTCAAAATTTCAGCAGAGTTTCGATACTACTCGGACATTGATTTTTCTCTAAGTAGTTACATCTCTACACTGTCATTTTGTCTCCTCTTTTCCACGATGTTTTTTTTAATCTGTGGAAAATAATGAAAACATACAAAATCTTTTTGAATTTTCATGCTTTGTTTTATTTGTAATTTTATTTTTTTATATTTATTATTTCTTTCAAAAATGTGGCATGGGAGACATAATTATTTCCAAGACTTGTTGGATTCCGCAAATGCTCCCCATGCGCTTTTCCCAACATATGAAGCGTGGGGGACATATGGGAATTCCAAGACTTCTTGGATTCCACAAATGTTCCCCATGTGTTTTCCCAAAAAGCAAGCGTGGGGGACATAGGGAATTCCAAGGCTTCTTGGATTCCGCAAATGTTCCCCATGCTTTGATTAAAATAACATCATGCTGGAAATGACCAAATGACCCATTCGCCCTTGACTGAATACAACATGTAGCACATAGGATGCCATAAGATGGTCTATTATTTTCAGGTTGCTTGTCCTAGACGGACCCAACCCCTGTGTTGAGTCCCCTAAGTCAAATGCACATGATGCAAATAAACGTTCCTACTAGGGATCCGGCATGTGGCTTTGTTATACTAAGTTCAGAACCTGGGTGTTTGTTCTAGACCTGGCTTACCCGAGCGGACAGCTCGAGCCGAGGGGGGGCAGCGTACCGGGAATACAGAAGCTTCACCGGCTTAGCAACTTGTCCGAACCTCGTTCTAAATTGGGATTGGACACTATACAGAAAAGAAGTCGTACGAAGTACACCCTTCTTCATGATTCAGAAGACTCAGAGAGAAGATGGGTTTCGGCACAATTTATATACAGTTCACATAATATCAAAGCGGTAAAAGCAACATTTAGCACATTAGGCTCAAACATGTAAAAATCAGATAAAGCCAAATATAACAATTTATCTAAGCTCGAATTTCTAACCCTGAACCAGTGGTTCTGGGTCGTAGTCCCCAGCGGAGTCGCCAGAGCTGTCACACCTCCTTTTTCCGCGCCCGGGGGGCGCAGGGGGAGTTTTTTCCAATTAAAGGACAATCGAAACGGGATTTATTTATTTATTTCAGAGTCGCCACTTGGGAGATTTAGGGTGTCCCAAGTCACCAATTTTAATCCCGAATCGAGGAAAGAATGACTCTATATTACAGTCTGCGTACCAGAAATCTAGATAAGGAATTCTGTTAACCCGGGAGAAGGTGTTAGGCATTCCCGAGTTCCGTGGTTCTAGCACGGTCGCTCAACTGTTATATTTGGCTTATTTATCTGATTTTTAATACAATATGAACTTATGTGCAAATTTATCTTTTAACCGCTTTATTATTATTGTTTTATAAGAATGTGAACATCGCTTAAAATATATCTTTGGACTGTGTCACATGAAATGCACCCACAATCCGAAACATATTTTATTTGATGTTTTAGGATTTGGATTTGGGTCGCATGAAATGCGCACCCGAGCTTAAGAAAGTAAATTATTAAACACGCGCCTAAAGAGACTATCGCGTTATTATTTTGCGGAGGCCGCGAAATTCGCTAAACGACCCTCCTGAATTCTAAGTAATTTTAAACAAGTATTTACTGAGGGCCCCGCAATTTGTATTTTTTATTCGGCGAGGCTCATCTCATTCTTATTTTTTTTTAAAGAATTTGCAACGTCATGGAAATGCATCTCGGGCCACGCCACAATCAGTGCGCCCGTGACTAGAGACATATTTCGACTCCGTTGAGATTTGGATTTGGGTCACATAAATGTGCACCCGAGCTTAGGGAGATAACATTATTAAAGGCGCGCCTAAAACAACTAGCGCATTATTATTTTGGGGTAGGGCCGTGAAATTTGCTAAACGACCCATCCCGGAATCTAAGTATTTAATACATATACTTTGTGAGGGCCCCGCAATTTGTCCCTTTTATTTGGCGAGGCTCGTCTCATTTTTTTTTTTATTATTATTTATTTTTATTATTTTTTTTTTTTAAAAGGGATGCCATTTTTACGCTTTTAACCATACTAAACCTTACAGCTTCTTTACAACTAAAATCTCATAACTTGTTAGAGGTTTAATAAAAGAGTTTTAGCGAATGAGTATTTCGGGATTAGTAATAACATGTACTAATAATAATTTTTTTTTTTTTTTTGAATGAACTAAGCGAAGTAAAGGACGAACAAATTAACGTCAAACTTGTGTCATAGAACAACTAGCCAAACTTAATTAAACGACATCAAACAAACGAGAATCCCATAACGCAAAATGAGCAAAAATGCATACAATGAAACATAGGCAAAAAATTTCCATACCAATTCTTATATTTGCATCTCAAACATTCAACATAAAGTTTATTTATCTAATACATCGAGGTTTACTAACCTTTGCACCTCGACAAACTCAGAACGACAAACACGATTCCGACGGAACTCAAGCCGGACCTCTCTGACCGAAGAACAACGACGGAACCTCGGACAGCACCTCGACGTACTGGACCTCGACGAACCAAAGTCGACCTCTACGGAAAACAGAAAACTCGGTCAAGAAGGATTGAAGCAACCTACCGTTGCTCGGAAACGCAGCTACGACTGCTTGGAGGTTGACGACGTTGGACTGAAAATGGCGGACTGGTTCTGGAGGTTGACGACGGTGGTTTCGACTGGTTTTAGGGTTTCTGGGAAGGTGAGGACGGTGGCGAGGAGGCGGGCTCGTCTGGTGCTTGGTAGTGCACGCCGGTGGTCGACGAGGACTTTTCTAGTAGTTTTTTTTTGTTTTTTTTTTTTAAAAAAAAAGATGGAGGAACAGATGGTTTGTTGATGATGTTCGGTCGATGGTGATGGGGGAGCTGGTCGGGACGGAGTGGTCGTTTGGTGGTGTCGTTTGGTCGACGCAGGCGAGGCGGAGATGGAGCTGGAGCTCGCGGGCTGGGGGAAGGTGACGGGGTGGTGTTCGGACAGTGGAGGTGACGACGCTGCTGCTACTCGTCGGACTGGGTAGTGACGATGGTGGAGCTGGGAGGAGGAGGGTCCGTGTGGTGGTGGTGTTTGGAGCGTTTGGACGTGGGGAAGGTGATCACTGGTTTTTTCGTGTTTCCTCCGTAGGTTTCCTTTCTTTCTTCGTTTGAAGAAGAAAGCGGAACAGTAGTTTTTTGCCTTTTAAATTTTTCAAAAAAATTCCCTTTCCTGTTGGCTTTCGTCCGTTCTTTTTTTTTCGTAGGTTTTTTGCTTCTTCTTCTTTTATGAAGAAGAAGCGTCAACAGTACTTGTTTTCTTTTTCTTTTTTTTTTCTTTTTTTTTAAATTCCAAAATTCCCAAAAATCCCCCCCTTTGTCAAATGTGTAGTCTGTGTATTTGACATGGTTTGCCCCGAAAAATGAGCCCACGCGTGGTGGGGTTCAAGGCATATGTCCCCCACGCGTGGTGGGGTTCCCCATGTGTCCTGGACACTGTTTATTATGGGCTAGGTCCGAAAATTAGGCCTAAAACCGGGTAGTTTAAACCCGAATATTATTCTTTTGCCCGGACCCGAGAAATAGGAACACGTTGCTTAACTAGTCCTATGTAAGCAAAAATAACTACCAAAAATAAGACTAGTATTCAACAAAACTATATATTTTTAAAATATTTTTTAAAGATTTAAAATAGCTACAAAATATTAATGAAACTATTTTTTTTGTAATTTTCGTTTTTCTTAAATATTAAGATAAAATATGAAGTAATATTTTTTGTATTTTTCAAAGTTAAAATGATTATAGAATATTAATAAAACTATTTTTTTGTAATTTTCGTTTTTAATAAAGACAAAAATAAAAAGTAATATTTTTTGTATTTTTCCAAAATTAAAACGACTACAAAACATTAATAGAATTATATTTTTTTGTAATTTTTTGAATTTATATAAAGTACAAAAATAAAGTGCAATTTTGTATTTTTCAAGTTGATGAGAGATACATAAACTAAAATTTATATATATACTTTTTTTTTTGTAATTTTTCTTTTTGCAACGAAATAAAGGAAAAATAGTTAAAATAGCTATACTAGACCCAATTTCACATATTCACACTAAAATGTGAAAATTCTCGGGGAGGGTCAAAAATCACGTGCTTACAGCTGCCCCTCTTTGACTGGAAACACGAAGAGTTTTCCGACAAAGAACGACTAGCCGTGTTTTTGACCCGACCATTACTTGGACGGACTACACTTCAGGAAAGGGAGGGAATGTGACCGAGCCCTGGTATCTGAGCTGCCTACATATCCTTGCCTTATATTTGTCAATAGTGCCATCATCTTTCATTTTTCTCTTAAAGATCTATTTAGAACCCAACGATTTATTTCCAGGAGGAAGATTAACCAATTCCCATGTATGGTTGTTCAATATGGATTCTATTTCACTATTGACTGCCTCTTTCCAAAACAATGATTTCGAAGAAGACATAGCTTCTTTAAATGTTTGAGGCTTATTCTCTAATAAGAAAGTCACAAAATCTGGTCCAAAGAAGTAGACGTTCTTTGATGTTTACTATGTCTTGGATCCTCCTAATTAAATGTACTTTCTTTTGTTTCTTCTCAAGGTCATTTAGATCCTTCACCAATCGACTCACATTCCTTTTTATACGGATATATAGATTCAAATAACTCAACATTATCTGATTCTATAACCGTATTATTATGAATGTCGGGATTTTCTAATTTATGAACCAGAAATTGATATGCTTTACTATTGGTCGCATAACGTATGAAATACAATCAACGGTTTTCGGTCATATTTTTTGTAACGACTCGATCGGTCGTTTTAAGAATTAACGTCGTGATCCTCTATTAACTGCTTTCCCCATGTTTATTTTTGCTATTTTGATTTACCAGGATGTTTGGTTTTGAGTTTCAGAGAGTTTTGGGACACTTAATCCCTAAATGAGAGTTTAAGTTTTAGAAATTGGACTGTAGTCAGAGCATTGTGAAGACGGACTCGGAATGAAATTTTGTTGGTTCCGTTAGCTCCGTTGGGTAATTTCGGGCTTAAGGCATGTTTGAATTGTGTTTTGGAGGTCCGTAGCTAATTTATGCTTGAAATGTCGAAAGTTAAATTTTTTAAGTTTCCGGTTCGATACTGAGATTTTGATATCGGGTTAGAATGAGATTTTGGAAGCTTGAAGTAGCTCCATAGTGTTGAATGTGACATGCTTGCAAAATTTCAGGTCATTCTGACGAGGTTGGATAGACTTTTTGATCGAAAGTGTAATTTGAGAGTTTTTGGAATTCTTAGGCTTGAATCCGATGTAAAATTGGTGTTTTGATATTGTTTTGAGCGTTCCGAAGATTGGAACAAGTTTGAATGCTATTTTAGGATTGGTTGTCATGTTTAGTTGAGGTCCCGAGGGCCTCGGGTGTGTTTCAGATGCTCAACGGGGCATTTTGGAACTTGTTGGAATTGTAGAAAAATTGCAGCAGCCCAGTTCTGGTTTCTTTTTTCGTGTTCGCGAGTAGGGTCTCGCGTTCGCGAAGAGGAGCTGGGGATGAGGGAGTTTTAATGCTTCACGTTCGCGAAGGCTCTCCTATGGTCGCGAAGCTGGAGGAGATGTTGCATCGCGTTCGCGACTTGGGAATCGCGTTCGCAATGAAGGAAACTGGACCCAAGCGAAGTTGTACTTCGCAAACGCGAGGGTCCTTCCGCGTTCGCAGAGAAGGAATAACTGGGCAATATTTAAATAGCCAATCCGCGACCCTTCTTCATTTTTCCACCATTTTTGAACGGGATTGAAGCTTTTGAGGGAGATTTATGAGGAAACCAAAGGGGAATCACTTGGAGGTAATATTATTGACTTCATAACTCATTTATATGATATTAAAGGTCTAATTAATGGTGAAAAATTAGGGGAAAATCAGTGCAAAAAGGGTAATTAGGGCTGGAGATTAAGAGACCTTAAAATGGGTATTTGAGGGGCCAATTGAACTTCGATTTCAGTGTTCTCAATATGTATATACTCGTGAGAGTATGAGGATTTTGAAAATGTAAATTACCGATTCCGAGACGTAGGTCCGAGGGCATTTTGGTCATTTTACCTAATTTTGCGTATTAGCTTAGAATTTGTTTGTAGAATCAGTTACTTGAAGTGATATTTACATTATGCAATTGAATTGAATAGATTTGGGCCATTTGGAGTCGAGTACTCGTGGCAAGAACATGGTTTCGGGTCGACTTTGAGCTAGTTTGAGGTAAGTGGCTTGCCTAACCTTGTGTGAGGGACATTCCCCTTAAGATTGGTATTGCGATAAATGATTTGCCTTGTACGTGAGGTGACGAGTGCATACTTGTGCTAATTGTTGAAAATCCTATTTTCACTAAAGTAGCTTTAATTGTAGTTTTCCTTTCATGCTTATACTACTTGGAATTTAAACCTGTTGTTAGCTTAGAGAAGCATCTCTAATTAACTTAATTACTTTATTTGCTTAAACTGCCTTATTTGTATTGTATGAAGCATGTTAGGTTAGAATTACCTATTTTACCTTGGTATGAAGTTGAGTATAATTGAGTATTCTTGTGTTATTTCTGTGTGTTTTACTTTGGGACTACGGGACGGTATCCCGGGAGATCTCCTGTACGTATTTTGGATTTGAACGGAAGTGCGGATACCGAGAGATCCCCAACATGTATATTGAGGATACCAAGAGATCCTAGAGATACCAAGATATCCCTATCATATATTGAGGATACCAAGAGATTCTTGGGATACCAAGAGATCCTTGACATATATTGAGGATACTAAGAGATCCTTGTGATACTGAAAGATCCCCAGTTATTATCTTTGTGAAGAGTGGTATTTCTTGTGATTGTTTTTGTCTCTATTTCAGTTGTTGTTATCCTTATTACCCTGTATTAATTCTTACTGTTAGCTTTCAACTGTATAGTTTTATCTTATTCTGTTATATCTTATGTTTCATTTAATCTCAGTAGGGCCTGGGCCTTCCCTGTCACTACCCGACCAAGGTTAGGCTTGACACTTACTGAGTACCGCTGTGGTGTACTCATGCCCTTTCTGTGCATGTTTTTCATGTATAGATCTAGGTACCTCCACTCAGACTTATCACTCTTGAGACGAGGTGCTTGTAGAGACTCCGAGGTATATCTGCCACGTCCGTAGACCGAAGAGTCCCTATCTACTCTCCCTTTTTTGTATTAGCACTTCTGTACTTTCGTTTCTTTGTTAGATATTCTGGAGTTAGATGCTTTTAGACATTTAAAAGCTTATGATCATGAGATTTCGGGTTTTGGGAAAAGATATTAGTTTCGAGAGTTGTTATTGTGTATGCCGAGAAACATTTTAAACACTGTTTTATTTCACTATTTTAGTTTTTAATTATATTTTCCGCAAATTTTGTTTATTTTCCGCATTGTTAGGCTTACCTAGTCGTAGAGACTAAGTGCTATCACAATGGTTCACGGAGGGCGAACCGGGGTTGTGACAAGTTGGTATTAGAGCTCTAGGTTCATAAGAGTCATGAATTAAAAGCCGGTTTATTAGAGTCTTGCTGATCGATACAGAGACGTCTGTACTTATCTACGAGAGGCTATGTAACTGTTAGGAAGATTCCACTTCATTTGATTTCCTTGTTGTGCGAGATTTTGATATCACAATTCTAAACTTCTGTCTTCTATTCTCTCACAAATGGTGAGAACACGTGCTACCCGAGATGATCAGGCACCCTCATCCCCTACTACAGCCGTTAAAGGCCGGGGCGAGGTAGAGGCCGAGGATGCGCATGAGGTTCAGCTAGAGCACCCGTGCGAGCTACCACCAAGGTACCACCAGTAGTTCCAGCCGGAGTTCAGGAACCAGATACGCCTACTGCTACTACTACTCCAGCTCTTCAAGATACTCTTACGCAGTTCATGAACATGTACACCACTCTGTCTCAGGCATGGTTGCTTCCTCTTGTTGTAGCCACATCTCATGCCGGGGGAGGAGCACAGACTCCCGCTGCCTGCACTCTTGAGTAGCGAGTGCATGTTGATCAGGTCCCAGAGATTATTCTTGTACAACCTGTAGTCCCAGGTCAGCCCGAGGATAGGGTAGTGGCTTCAGAGGATAAGCAGCGGAGACTAGAGAGGTTCAAGAAGTATGATCCTCCTATATTCAGTGGTTCAGCATTAGATGATGCCTTCGTATTTCTATAGGAGTGTCACCGTATCCTCTGCACTATGGGTATATCAGGATCGAGTGGGGTTTCTTCACTGCCTTCCAGCTTCGAGGAGCCTCCTATGAGTGGTGGTGTAACTATGAGTTAGACAGTCCGGATGAGGCAGCTTCACTGACTTAGACTCGATTTTCAGATATGTTCCTGAGGGAGTTTGTTCCTTCGAGCATCAGGGGTTCATGGCGCGCAGAGTTTGAGCATTTACGCCAGGGTACTATGACTTTCTCGGAGTATGCTGTCTATTACACTAGCTTGGCTAGACATTGCCCAGCCTTGGCTTCTACTATTCGTGAGAGGGTTCGCCGGTTTATTGAGGGGCTTATTCCCAACATCAGGTCTAGCATGGCTCATGAGTTGGAGATGGACATTTCTTATCAGCAGGTGGTGAGCATTGTTAGGAGGATTGAGGGTATGCATGCTAGGGAGAGAGAGGAGAGGGAGGCCAAGAGGTCTCGAGAGTCGGTCCATTATTCTGGTGTCCGTGCCCCAGCTACAGGTCATCATGGTAGGGGTTATATGAGTCGCCCTGTTCATTCAACTCTTCCAGCAGCCAGTGGTATTCTAGCTCCTCATAGGCCCAAGAGCCTTATTATGCACCTCTAGTATCTAGTGCGCCTCCTACGCGAGGTGCTTTCAGAAGTCAGTCCAGCAGACCTAGCCTGAGCCAATCACAGTCGCCACTTCCTCCCAAAGCTTGTTTTGAGTCTGGTGACACATGCCATGTGGTGAGGGAATGTCCTAGACTTGGGAGGAGTGCACCTCCATAGACTTCTCAGCCACAACATACCCGCAAAGTTCTCAAGCTATGGTTACAGCTCCAGTTGCTACCCCACCTACCCAACCAGCTAGAGGTGGAGGTCGGGGAGGTAGAGGTCACCCTAGAGGGGGAGGCCAGTCCCGATACTATGCCCTTCTTGCCCGAACCGAGGCTGTTGCCTCCGATTCTGTCATCACAAGTATTATACTGGTTTGTCACAGGGATGCATCAGTTCTATTCGATCCAGGCTCCACTTATTCTTATGTGTCTTCTTATTTTGCTCCACATTTGGGTGTACCTCGGAATTCTTTGAGTTCCCCCATTTATGTTTCTACTCATGTGGGAGATTCTCTTGTTGTGGACCACGTTTATCGGTCGTGTTTGGTCTATCTTAGTGGTATTGAGACCAGAGCCGATTTATTATTGCTCAGCATGGTAGATTTTGATATTATCTTGGGCATAGACTGGTTGTCGCCCCATTATGCTATTCTTGATTATCATGCCAAAATCGTGACGCTGGCTATGCCAGGTGTACTGCGTGTTGAGTGGAGGGGTGCTTTAGATCCCACTCCCAGTAGAGTTATTTATTTCCTTAAGGCTTAGCGTATGGTTGAGAAGGGATGTGAATCGTATATAGCTTATGTGAGAGATGTCAGTATTGATACCCCTTCAGTTGATTCAGTCCCAGTAGTACGGGATTTTCCTGATATATTTCCAGCTGATCTTCCAGGCATGCCGCCTGATAGAGATATTAATTTTGGCATTGGTCTATTGGTGGGCACTCAGCCCATTTCTACTCCTTTGTATCGTATGACCCCTCTTGAGTTGAAGGAGTTGAAGGATCAATTACAAGAATTGCGTGATAAGGGTTTTATTCGGCCCAGTGTATCACCTTGGGATGTTCCTGTCTTGTTTGTGAAGAAAAAGGATGGTTCTATGCGTATGTGTATTGATTATCGCTAGTTGAACAAAGTTACAGTGAAGAACCGTTACTCTTTACCTCGTATTGATGATCTGTTTGACCAGTTACAGGGTGCATGAGTGTTTTCTAAGATTGACTTGCATTTAGGGTACCATCAGTTGAAGATTCGAGAGCCAGATATCCCAAAGACTGCTTTCAGGACTCGGTATGGTCATTACAAGTTCCTGGTTAAGTCATTTGGGCTGACCAATGCTCCAACAGCCTTATGCATTTGATGAACAGTGTGTTCCGTCCATATCTTTACTCGTTCGTCATTGTCTTTATTAATGATATTCTAGTGTATTCCCAGATTCAAGAAGATCACGAGCAGCACCTGAGGACAGTGCTTCAGACCTTGAGGGAGAAGAAGTTATATGGTAAGTTCTTGAAATGTGAGTTTTGGTTGGATTCCGTGGCATTCTTAGGCCACGTGGTGTCGAGTGAAGGTATTCAGGTGGATCCGAAGAAAGTAGAGGCAGTGTAGAGTTGGCCCAGACCATCCTCAGCTATAGAGATCCGCAGTTTTCTTAGCTTGGCGGGTTACTACCGTCGTTTATTGGAGGGGTTTTCATCGATTGCAGCCCCTATGACTAGACTGACCTAGAAGGGTGCTCCATTTCAGTGGACGGAAGAGTGTGAGGCGAGATTTCAGAAGCTCAAGGCAGCTTTGACTACAACCCCAATTTTGATATTGCCTACAGGTTCGGGGTCTTACACTGTCTATTGTGATGCCTCGAAGATTGGTCTTGGAGCGATTTTAATGCAAGACGGTAGGGTGATTACCTACGCATCCAGACAGTTGAAGGTGCATGAGAAGAATTATCCTGTCTATGATCTCGAGTTAGCTACCATTTTTCACGCCCTGAAGATCTGCGTCATTATTTGTACGGTGTTCCTTGTGAGATTTATACTGATCATCGGAGGTTGCAGCACATATTCAAGCAAAAGGATCTAAATTTGCACCAGATGAGGTGGTTAGAGTTGCTGAATGACTATGATATCATTATTTTGTATCACCCGGGCAAAGCCAATATGGTGGTCGATGCTTTGAGTCGCTGGGCAGAGAGTTTGGGGAGTTTGGCTTATTTACCATTATCGGAGAGGCCTATGGCGATGGATGTTTAGGCCTTAGCCAGCCAGTTTGTGAGATTGGATCTTTCGGAGCCCAGTCGGGTTTTAGCTTGCGTGGTTTCTCGGTCTTCCTTATTTGATCGTATCAGGGAGCATCAGTATGATGACTCTCATTTGCTTGTCCTCAAGGACAAGGTTTAGCATGGTGATGCTAGAGATGTAACTATTGATGATGACGGGGTATTGAGGATGCAAGGTCGGATTTGTGTACCCAATGTTGATGGGCTTCGGGAGTTGATTCTAGAGGAGGCCCATAGTTCGCAGTATTCCATTCATCCAGGTGCCGCGAAGATGTACCAGGATTTGAGGTAGTATTATTGGTGGAGGCTAATGAAGAAAGATATAGTTGGATTTGTAGCTAGGTGCCTCCACTGTTAGCAGGTGAAGTATGAGCACTAGAGACCGTGTGGGTTGCTTTAGCAGATAGAGATTCCGGAGTGGAAGTGGGAGCGGTTGGCGCAGATTTATATCTAGGAGATTGTTCGTCTGCATGGTATCCTAGTTTCCATCATTTCAGATAGGGGTACTCAGTTCATATCACGGTTCTAGATGGCCGTTCAACATGAATTGGGTACTCGGGTAGAGTTGAGTACAACATTTCACCCTCAAACGGACGGACAGTCTGAGCGCACTATTCAGATTCTTGAGAATATGCTTCGTGTGTGTGTGATTGAGTTTGGAGGGTCTTAATATCAGTTCTTGCCATTGGCAGAGTTTTCCCACAACAACAACTATCAGTCTAGTATTCAGATGGCACCATATGAGGCTTTATATGGTAGGCGGTGTAGATCCCCGGTGGGATAGTTTGAGCCGGGTGAGGCTAGATTATTGGGAACAGACTTGGTTCAGGATGCTTTGGAGAAGGTTAAGGTGATTCAGGATAGAATCCGCATAGCCCAGTCCATACAGAAGAGCTACGCGGACTGGAAGGTTCGTGATGTTTCCTATATGGTTGGAGAGCGGGTTCTGCTTCAGGTTTCACCTATGAAGGGCGTTATGAGATTTGGGAAGAAAGGAAAGTAGAGTCAGAGGTTTATTAGCCCCTTTGAGATATTGAGGCATGTTGGGGAGGTTGCTTATGAGCTTGCCTTACCTCCCAGCTTGGCAGGATTTCATCCAGTATTTCATGTTTCGATGCTCCGAAGGTATCACGGCGATCCGTCGCACGTGTTGGATTTCAGTTCAGTTCAGTTGGACAAGGATCTATCTTATGTTGAGGAACCAGTGGAAATATTGGACAGGCTGGTTCAAAAGCTGAAATCAAAGAACATTGCATCAGTGAAGGTTCAGTGGCGTGGTCAGCCGGTCAAAGAGGCGACCTGGGAGATCAAGCAGGATATGTCATCTTTTCACTAGTTCAGGCATGTCTCTATGCTCGTTCGAGGATGAATGAATGTTTAATTGAGGGAGGATGTAACAACCCAACCGGTCATTTTAAGAATTAACGCCCCGATCCCCTATTAACTGCTTTCCCCGTATTTATTTCTGGTATTTTAATTTGTCGGGATGTTTGGTTTTGAGTTTCGGAGAGTTTTGGGACACTTAGTCCCTAAATGAAAGTTTAAGTTTTAGATATTGGACCATAGTTGGAACAATGTGAAGACAGCCTCGGAATGGAATTCCGTTGGTTCCGTTATCTTCATTGGGTGATTTCGGGTTTAGGGATGTGTTCAAATTGTGTTTTGGAAGTTCGTAGCTAATTTAGGCTTGAAATGCCAAAAGTCAAATTTTTTAAGTTTCCGGTTCGATGGTGAGATTTTGATATCGGGGTCGGAATGGGATTCTGGAAGCTTGGAGTAGCTTCATAGTATTGAATGTGACGTGCTTGCAAAATTTCGGGTCATTCGGACGAGATTTGATAGACTTTTTGATCGAAAGCGTAATTTGAGAGTTTTTTGAATTCTTAGGCTTGAATCCGATGTAAAATTGGTGTTTTGATATTGTTTTGAGCGTTCTGAAGATTGGAACAAGTTTGAATGATGTTTTAGGATTGGTTGGCATGTTTATTGAGGTCCCGGGGGCCTCGGGTGTGTTTCGGATGTTCGCGAAGAGGAGCTGGGGCTAGGGGAGTTTTAATGCTTCGCGTTCGCGAAGGTTCTCCCACGTTCGCGAAGCTGGAGGAGATGTTGCATCGCGTTTGTGACCTGGGAATCGCATTCGTGATGAAGGAAGCTGGACCCAAGCGAAGTTGTACTTCGCGAATGCGAGGTTCCTTCCGCTTTCGCGAAGAATGAATAACTGGGCAGTATTTAAATAGCCAATCCGCGACCCTTCTTCATTTTTCCACCATTTTTGAATGGGATTGAAGCTTTTGAGGGGGATTTTTGAGGAAACCAAAGGGGAATCACTTGGAGGTAATATTCTTGACTTCATAACTCATTTATATGTGATTAAAGGTCTAATTAGTGGTGAAAAATTCGGAGAAATCAGTGCAAAAAGGGTAATTAGGGCTTGAGATTAAGAGACCTTAAAATGGGTATTTGAGGGGTCAATTGAACTCCAATTTCAGTGTTCTTGATATGTATAGACTCGCAAGAGTATGAGGATTGCGAATATATATATTTTATCTGATTCTGAGACGTGGGATCGAGGGGCATTTTGGTCATTTTACCTAATTTCGCGTATTAGCTTAGAATCTATTTGTAGAATCAGTTACTTAAAGTGTTATTTATATTATGCAATTAAATTGAATAGATTTGGGACATTTGGAGTCGAGCACTCGTGGCAAGAATGTGGTTTCAGGTTGATTTTGAGCCAGTTCGAGGTAAGTGGCTTGCCTAACCTTTTGTGGGGGACATTCCCCTTAGGATTGGTATTATGATAAATGAAATACCTTGTACGTGAGGTGAAGAGTGAGTACTTGTACTAATTGGTGAAAATCCTATTTTCACTAAAGTAGCTTTAATTGTATTTTTCCTTTCATTCTTATACTACCTGGAATTTAAACCTGCTGTTAGCTTATAGAAACATGTCTAATTGACTTAATTGCTTTATTTGCTTAAACTGCCTTATTTGTATTATGTGAAGCATGCTAGGTTATAATTACCTATTTTACCTTGGTATGAAGTTGAGTTTAATTGAGTATTCTTGTGTTATTTCTGTGTGTTTTACTTTGGGACTACGGGACGACATCCCGGGAGATCCCCTGTACGTATTTTGGTTTTGAACGGAAGTGCGGGATACCGAGAGATCTCCAGCACGTATATTGAGGATACCAAGATATCCTCGGGATACTAAGATATCCCTGGCATATATTGAGGATACTAAGAGATCCTCAGGATATTAAGAGATCCCCGGTTACTATCTTTGTGAAGAGTGGTATTCCTTGTGATTGTTTTTGTCCCTGTTTCAGTTGTTGTTATCCTTATTACCCTGTATTAATTCTTACTGTTAGCTTTCAACTATACTGTTTTATCTTATTCTGTTATATCTTATGTTTCATTTAATCTCAGTAGGGCCCTGACCTTCCTCGTCACTACCCGACCGAGGTTAGGCTTGGCACTTACTAAGTACTGCTGTGGTGTACTCATGCCCTTTCTGCACATGTTTTTCATATGCAGATCCAGGTGCCTCCACTCAGACTTATCACGTTTGAGACGAGGCGCTTATAGAGACTCCGAGGTATATCTGCCGCATCCACAGACCGAAGAGTCCCTTTCTACTCTCCCTTTTTTTGTATTAGCCCTTATGTACTTTCGTTTCTTTGTTAGATATTCTGGAGTTAGATGCTTGTAGACATTTAAAAGCTTGTGATTGTGAGATTTCGGGTTTTGAGAAAAAATATTAGTTTCGAGAGTTGTTATTGCGTATGCTGAGCGACATTTTAAATACTATTTTATTTCACTATTTTGGTTTTTAATTATTTCTTCCGCAAATTTTGTTTATTTTCCGCATTGTTAGGCTTACCTAGTCGTAGAGACTTCGTGCCGTCATGATGGTACACGGAGGGCGAACCAGGGTCGTGACATTTTTACCCTTTTGGGTATAGGAACTTGCACTTTTGCCAAACACCCCCACACTTTAAAATATTTCAAGTCGGGCTTCCTTCCTTTCCATTTTTCATATGGAATGGATTGTGTTTTGCTATGGGGTACTCGATTTAATATTCAGTTAGCCATAAGAACGGCTTCCCCCTACAAGTTCTATGGCAAACCAAAACTTATCAACAATGTATTCATCATATCGTTTAATGAACGATTCTTTCTTTCCGCAATCCCATTGGTTGAGGTATGTAAAGGGCCGTTGTTTGATTAATAATTCCATATTCTAAACGTATTTGTTCAAAAGGAGATTCATATTCACCACCCCGATCACTTCTTATCATTTTAATTTTTTTGTTAAGTTGCATTTCAACTTCATTTTTGTATTGCTTGAATGCGTCTATTGCTTCATCTTTACTATTAAGTAAGTAAACATAGCAATATCGAGTATTATCGTCTATAAAAGTTATGAAATACTTCTTTCTATCGCGAGATGGTATTGACTTCATGTAGCAAATATCTGTGTGAATTAAGTCTAAAGTATTTGAATTCCTTTCAACTGACTTATAAAGATGTTTAACATACTTAGATTCCACACATATTTGACATTTTGATTTATCGCATTCAAATTTAGGCAATACTTCCAAGTCAATTATTTTCCGCAAGGTTTTATAATTAACATGACCCAAACGTATATGACATAATTCATTTGACTCAAGTAAGTAAGACGAAGCTGAAATTTTATTATTATTCTCAACAGCCATTACATTCAACTTGAAAAGGCCCTCAGCGAGGTAACATTTTCCTACAAACATTTCGTTCTTACTTATTACAACCTTATTGGAAACAAAAACACACTTAAAACTATTCTTAACAAGAAGGTCAGTAGAGACTAAATTCTTCCTAATCTCGGGAACATGAAGGACATTGTTCAAAGTCACCACCTTGCCAGAAGTCATCTTCAGAAAGATCTTCCCACATCCTTTAATTTTGGCGGTTACAGTTGTTGATACCTAATTTTTCCGTATAATATTTTCAAAACTATGCATTGACATCAATTAGTATTTTTCATACAATTTCTGCATTTTTAAAAGATTTTAATTAATTTATCCCAGTATTTTATTTATAAAACAATCACTGATTGCATCACAAATAGTTTTATGAATTAATTTTATCATTTTCATTCGTACTAAGTTTCAATTATTGCACAAATAGCCACATTTGTATTTTTAGGTTACAATTGCAATTACTTTGCAATTATAGCCTATGCATGCATTATTACATTATTTTACCAGAAAATAGACTTTTATATTTTTAAAATATTATGTAATTATTTTAAAATATTTCTAGGCATGAAAATTATTTTTTTATAATTTATTAGCTATTTTTAAAAATTGTTTTAGCGATTAAATGTGTATTTAACAAATAGCCCCTTTTTATTCGAACCTAGCCAATTAGACAACCCAATTTCAATCCCAAATTAGCCCAAAATCTACCCGAGCCCAATTCGTATCCGACCCTAACCCAATTAAACCTACCCGACCCAATAACCCCATTAAATCGTGGCCGTTGATCTTTTAGATCAACGGTCCACGATCAAACTTTCCTTTTTAATTCCAAACGACCCTCTAACCTAGCTCATTTGCTCATCTCCGCCTCCTTTCGTTCCCTTGTCCCTTTCCATTCTCTCTCAAACCAACCTAAACCCTAGCCATCGCCACCCAAAACCAGCCCTAATCCCTCTAATTCTCACTCAACCCATGGATTTCCATGGCTGTTTGAGACTCCTACTGATCTTCTATGTCTCCTTGTTGCTCGTTCTTATGATTTCCTGGAAAAATCTCAAAGAGATCTAACGAGATCTAGTTCAAGACTCTGTAAGAGCTTGTCTATGGTTGTGAGTGTTGCTATCTCGATGCTTTTACAGCCCAAATCTCTTGTTTGAGACTAGATTCTCTTTACCCTTTTATTCTTTCTTCAAAACCCTAATTTTGAACACAGATTCTTCTAGATCTTTGTAGATCTCGAGAGAATCCGAGTTTGTCACCAATTTTTCTTTAATGTTCTCCTGTTTCCCTACCGATTATCGATTTTTAGCACTATATTACTTTATATTTTGGGTTCTTTGTTATTTGTTGTTCGAATCTCTGCATACTTGAAATGTTTTCAAGTTTCCGTGATTTTTCTTTAAGTCTCTCTTATTTCTTTACTATTAACCGATTTTAGAACTATGATACTTTAGGTTTTTGATTTCTCTGTATGTTTGAAGTGCTTTCTATTTCCATGACTATTTCTTCAAGGTTCTCCTAATCTTCCTGCTACTAATTAACCCTAAGTATCTTTCTAATTATCTGGGGTTTCCACTTCCATTTTTGTGAAAAGGTTTTCTGAAGTTTTTATGTTTCTAGCATGATTATGTTTCTGGTCCAATTGATTGACTACTCAGTGTTTGATTTCAACCTCTTACCCATTATCGTTTGAATAATTAAATGATTGACCTAATTATCTAGGGTTTCATTTGTTTACTAAACTAATTTACTGATCTCTGATTGTTTTTCTTAATCCTGAGTTTCTTAATTGACATCTCTTGTCTATCTATGGGTTGATTGACCCTTTGATTGGTCTCTGATTACCCATGTTGCCTTATTTGTGAAAACTGATTACTTGATTTAAGGGTTCTAACCCTAATTGACTATTAAACCTACTTCTCGCCTTATTTGAAATTCAATTAGAGTTATTTATGGTATAATTCCCTAATTTCCTATCCCCAATCAAGCTCGATTGAATATTTGATTACTTCCTTCACCTTATTTACAATATTTACTTGCCTTACCTTAATAAGTTGTCCGCATGGCTTTGAGTATTCTTACTGATTCCCTATTTGGTATAACTTGGATTTCTTACCCTAATTAACCCTTTCTTTTTGCTGTTAAGTGATTACTCCTAATTAAGGGGTCTATTCCGGACTCCCTCACATGATTTGATTCTATAATTATTTAACTACCCTTATTTTATGAGTTGTGATTCACTCTTTACCTTATTTGTTTTTACCTCACTAAGTGCTATATATACTCTCATTATGATTCTTCTAAACACGAACAATAGATCACACACACACAAAACTTTCCTCTCATCTCTCTGCTGCTTGTGATCATTATTGGACTAGCCGGCTGAAAGCCAAGGCTAGGCTATTGAATCCTGCTTACTTTACCCTCTGTTTCTGCTTCCTTAACTGGTATGACTCTACCATTGTCATTCAATTAAAATGTGTGTTTATCAGCATGCTACTTATGTTTAAATTTGTGTGTTTATCAGCATGTTACTTCTATTGAATTTGTGTGTTTATCAGCATGTTACTTCTGTTCAGTCCATGCATTTGTTAGCATGACTATTTCTGTCCAATCTATGAGGCTACTTCTGCTCAAAACTATGTAGTCAATAGCATGTCTAACTATGTGTTTCCTAGCATGTCTATTAGTGTTCAACATATGTGTTTATGTCTACTCCTATCCAATACAAGTGTTTACTACAATAGCATGTTGGCTTCTATTTTCAGTTAGAACTAGGTGTTCTGCCTTCAATAAGTTTGTGTAACGACCCGGCCGGTCGTTTCATAAGTTACCGCTCCATTTCCCCCATTTCTACTTCTTACTGCTTTGTTTATCGATATTATGTATTATCGGGTTGGTTAGCTTGGGTTCGGAGAGGTTTTGGTAAGGTTTGAGACACTTAGTCTCTTTTGAGTAAGCTTAAGTTGAAAAAGTCAACCGGATGTTGACTTATGTGATAAAAGTCTCGGATGTGAGTTCCGATGGTTTGTATAGCTTCGGAAGGTGATTTGGGACTTAGGAGCATGATCGGAATATGTTTTGGAGGTACAGAGTAGATTTAGGCTTGAATTGGCGAAATTAGAATTTTTGGCGTTTTCCGGTTTATAGGTGAGATTTTGATATATGAGTTGGAATGGAATTCCGGGAGTTTCAGTTTGGTCTATTGTGTTATTTGGGATGTGTGTGCAAAGTTTCAGGTCATTCGAACGTGGTTTGATATACTTTTTGATCAAAAGCAGAATTCGAAAGATTTTGGAATCTTAGGCTTGATTTCGATGTATTTTGGTTGATTTGATATTGTTTGAGGTATTTGGAAGATTGTTATAATTTTTAATAGTGGTATATGACTTGCGTGTGCTTTTGGTTGAGGTCCTGGGGGCCTCAGGGTGATTTCGGATTGTTGACGGAAGATTTGAGTTTCGTTTTAGCAGTTGAAGATGTTCCATTGCTGTCATAACCGCACCTGCGGCTAGGGGACCGCAGGTGCAGGCTCGCAGAAGCGCCCAGATGGTAGCAGATACGGAATTGGCCATGAGGGGCTGGGACCGTAGAAGCGGCTAAGGAAGCGCACCTGCAATGGCGCAGGTGCGGGCATCGCATCGCAGATACGGAAAAATGGGATTTAAGTGGAAACCGCAGAAGCGGTAGCGCAAAAGCGGAAAAAGAGACCGCAAGTGCGAAAGACCTGGGTTTGAAAGTATATAAGGCTTCCTTCGTGAATTTTTGCTAAGTTCTCCATTTTTGAAGACGGGAAGTGAGATAAGACAATGAATTTCAAGGGGAAATCAAGGAATATCAGTTGGGTAAGTTCCCTAAGCTTCATTACTTGAGTTTATGATCATTTTTGTATTGTTTAATCATGGTATTAGTGGAAATTAAGGAAGCAAATTGGGGGATTAGGGCTTGGTATTGGAGACCTTGACTTGGGATTTGAGGGGCTATTTGTTGTCGAATTTTGATACTTTTGATATGAATGAACTCGTGGAGTGATAAGGATTCCATTGGTGTAAATTTTATTGGATTCCAAGACGTGGGCCCGGGGTTGGGTTTAGGTTAATTTCAGGATTTGCGTGGTATTTTGATTACTTTTAAGTGGGCTTTGTTCCCTAAGCATATTTTGATGATTATATACTGATTTTGGTTAGATTTGGAGTATCCAGAGACCGATTCGAGAGGCAAGGGCATCGCGGGCTAGAGTTTGGACCGGATAGAGGTGAGTAATGATTGTAATGTTGTCCTAAGGGTATGAAACCTCGGATTTCACATTGTTGTGCTATATTGAGGTGATGCACACATTATATAACTAGCGTGGAGTCGTGCACTATTAGGGATTGTGACTTAGTACGCTCCCGAATGACTGTTTTACCACGTATTTGATTAAAAACTGTTTGTTATCATCATGTTTTGGGCTGAATGCCATATTTGGGCCTCGTGCCAACCGTTTTGGACCCTTAGGGGATTTTTACTACTATTCCTCACTGTTTTGATTTTATATTTGTACTCAGTCATGCTATATTCCACTGTTTTTATAACTCAGCCATGTTTATACTATTTTGACATCTTAAATGATATTTTGAGTTGAGCATCATGTTTTACTGTGCCCGAGTGGCTTTTAGAAATTTCTGACTGAGCAGGGCCGATGGCCTGTGTTGTGAGGTTATTATGGGATCAGGCTGTGTGCCGCAACTGTATTGAGCTGATTCATGATTATGAGACTGAGGGACTGAGTTGTATGGCATAAGGTGGCTTGATATGAGGCCAAGAGCCTATTAATTATGCCACGAGATGGCTTGATATTGCGCTTGGGCCGTAAGGGGCCCCTCCCGGAGTCTGTACACCCCCAGTGAGTGCGGGCACCCAGTGTGATATGTGATATAGCCCGAGGGGTCGATGTTGTTCCATGTTATTGCCCGAAGGGCTAATTCTGTTGATATTGTGCCCGAGGTGCTGATTTTATGTTTTATGTGTTTATTGTTTCTCGCTGCTTTTCATTCACTTGTTTAACTGTTAAAAGATATTTTAAAGAAGCTTATGCTGAACTAAGGTGTTTTATGAGATTTCACTGTTTTTGTTGCTTTGCAAAGGTTTTCACTGTCTCTTTGTAATATTTTGCTGTGTTTTACGTGTTTTCTTATCGCTCAGCCTTCATTTATTTTTATTACTCACTGAGTTGGTGTACTCACATTACTCCTTACACCATGTGTGCAGATTCAGGAGCTTCGGGCCCTGCTAGCGAGGGTTGATTTTTCTTCCAGCAGACTGTGCAGATTTCACTAGGTAGCTGCTCGACGTTCGCAGCCCAGTGCTTCTCCGTCCTATCTTCATTTTCATTCATACTGGATTTTGTAGTAGACTATGTAGACTCTTCCTACTCTTAAACTTACGTTAGATGCTCATGATTGGTGACACCCCAATATCGGGCTGTGTTTTTTCCGCAAATTGTACTATTTCACTATTTTTTTGGAATTTAATCATGTTAATGACTAAAATTCAAATATTATATCTGTTTAAATAAATTGGGTGTTGTGTCAGCTGGCCTTGTTTCACAATAGGTGCCATCACGACCGGGTCCGGGTTTAGGGTCGTGACAGTTTGCATGAGACAGGCCAGACACTGGTCTTTCTATCTTCTGGTTGTTCCCAGAAGGAATTTCCGAGCTTTTGAAATAATAGCTGTGGTTTTGTCTGAAATTGGATCTATGTATTGTCTACTTCCCTACTAGCATGATCTCCTATCTGGATACCATGCTCCCCAATCCCTATTACCCTTTACATGTGGCTATTTGAACCATCTTGCTTCTGTGTTTGGTCACTTACTAACAGCTAATAGGCTTAAGTAATCCTATTTCTGAATGATCTTTGTTTGGCTGGAACCTTTGCCTAGGTTCTAAGAACTGAATGACTCTGTTTACTTCTGATTTTCTTGAAAGTCTAAAACTGTTTCTCAAAACTACTCTTGTAAAGAACCATCCACTTCAATTCCTAGAACACTTAAAATCTTGCTCCTCCAGTGTGAGCATTGCTTTGGAGTCCACGAGGCTCCTCTAAACTTTGACACACTGAGGTTGGCTACTCCACATTGCACAAGTTGATGATTTTTTGAGAGGACCTTGATGTGAGCATTACCCTGGGACCCTGAGGCCCTTGGGAACTTTGACACATCAGGGTATCCCTCTTGCACTATGAGATGTGGCATTTGAGACTGTTTGAAGGCCTGGTTCCCCAGGTTTTTGTTTTGGGCCTATCCAGGCTCCCTATAGTATACTGTTATCATTCCTGTAATTTATTTTTACACTTGGTCTGTAATTGTAATTACTTTGTAAAAAGATATTGGGGAAATTAGTAAACAGGGAGGGATTATTATACATATTTTGTTGGAAATTGATAGATATCATGCCTGTAGGATTTAAAATCAGTGTTTACATCCTAGAAGCCATGCATATAGGACATTGCAATGTTCATCACTTGTATGCATTCTAGATATCATGACTATAGGGTTCAAATCCACTTCTGCAATCAGAAATTATATTGTTATGCTATTTGACTATTTGCATGCATTCTAGATACCATGCACATAGGTTTAAATCAAGTCTTGCATATTTAGATATCATGCCTATAAGCTAAAAATCAGTCTCGCATGTTTAGATATCATGCCTATAGGTTTAGAGTTAATCTCTGCATTTAAGAGTCGTGCTAAATAGGTTCAGCGTATTTAGCACTTAGAAACCATGCTTGTAGGGTCTAAAACCAATCTTACATTCTGGACACTATATTTGGTTAGTTTAAAATCAATCCTCTCATGCCAATCGGGTTTTAAAATTACTGCATTGTCTAAAATCAGTCCTCATATCTAGACAACATGCCCCATAGGATCTAATGAACCCAAACTGCTTGTTTAATATAGTTTTACTGGTTATTGCACTTCTGATTGACGAATAGAGATCATGTCCATAGGATATCATTGATACATGCCTAGGCAAGCCTGTATGGCTACTAAAAATCATGTAAACTATAAAACCATGCTTCTGATTAACTATCCAGATTCAGTAACCCCCCTAAAATCAGTAGGCAAACTGATTAGGTATTGGTTCTCGCTTTAATAAGGCTTTGCATATGTTCTGATTTGTGTTCACCTAGATATCTTGTCATTAGGATTCTTTTCAAATGTCTAAAATACTGCTGTTTGAGATGTGCATTGGTTTGTTCTGTTTGTGGAGGTAAAATATGAGCCCCCTTAATTGTTCTTTACTTGACACTCCTAATTATTTTGTTTGTCGCCTAGAGTTTTCTCCTTTTAATTACTGTAGGAGATTCTAGATCCACCCTAACTAGAGGTCTTAAAATACCTTCGGGACTATATAAGTAAATGGACGGATAGTGCACACATAAGATATATCTTAAGGTTTTTAGAACGCTTTAGGCTATGATCAAGGGGAGGGAATTGGGTAGTAAAGGATATGACGACCTCTGCGCTAATGCCACGTGTAACCCCTTTATTTGAGGAAGGCTTACCAGGTATTGTACAAATGTGATTCTATAGGCTAACAAACCTAGGACTTCCCTCACCTTATTTACATATGTGTACTTAGACTGCCTATCTATTAATCTTCCTTTATTTGCATATGTGTGCTTAGACTACCTATCTGTTAAATGACTAATTCACATAATTGAGTTCGGCTGGGATCCACCGTTGTGGACTGCGAGGGGTGCCTAACACCTTCCCCTCAAGGTTATTTCGAGTCCTTACCCAATCTCTGGTAATGCAAACTAGTTATATGATTTAATTACTCTAGGTGCCCTAACACACCTTAGTCTATTAGGTGGTGACTCTTCAAATACCCAATTACCAAAAGGAAATGAGTTGTTCCCCCATAATTGTCAAAACCCGGACTCCGCGAGGAAAATGGGGGCGTGATAGCAGCATTTCCCATAGAAAGAGTCTCTTTGAGTCCAATAGGAGCATATGCTGCAAAGGCTTCCCTAATAGCACAAACA
Organism: Nicotiana sylvestris; assembly: GCF_000393655.2. NCBI lineage: Eukaryota > Viridiplantae > Streptophyta > Magnoliopsida > Solanales > Solanaceae > Nicotiana > Nicotiana sylvestris. The sequence goes on along the minus strand of NC_091067.1, from coordinate 43,387,335 downwards.
TGGCGAGTGGCTCCAGAATCAATCCACCACTCCTTAGGATTTCCCACCAAGTTGCATTCAGAAAGCATAGCACATAAGTCATCAACATCTTCATGCTTTTCAACTATGTTTGCTTGACCCTTCTTCTTGTCTTTCTTCGGAGCACGACACTCCGTAGATTTGTGCCCAGCTTTCCCACAGTTGTAGCAATTTTCGTTGAACCGCTTCTTGCTTGGGTTGCTTTTTGGTCCAGAAGCCTGCTTCCTTTTTCTCTTATTTTGAGAAGTATCCTCAACAATGTTTGCTCCCGTTATTGTTGAGTTTCCACGGCCTCTCTTTTCAGCAACTTTGTTGTCCTCTTTGATTCTCAACCGAACAATGCGATCTTCAAGGGACATCTCCTTGCGTTTGTGTTTCAAGTAGTTTTTGAAGTCCTTCCACAAAGGAGGCAACTTCTCAATCATCGTTGATACTTGGAATGCCTCATTGATGACAAGATTTTCAATGAAAGTTCTGTTAGTAAAAATACTAAGATTACTACTTTCAACATCGGTATTAATTTGATTTATATCTTCAGCAAGGAGATCGTGAATAATCACTTGCAATTCCTGGACTTTGGTAATAACAGACTTGCTATCTACCATTTTGTAGTCCAAAAACTTGGCGGCAATGAATTTCTTCAACCCAACATCTTCAGTTTTGTATTTCTTTTCAAGCGCAGTCCACAATTCTTTTGACGTCTCCACGCCGCTGTAGACATTATACAAATCTTCTTCCAGTCCGCCAAGAATGTAATTCTTGCACAGAAAATCAGAATGCTTCCACGCCTCAATCACAAGAAAGCGTTCATTCTCTAGAGTTTCATCAGGCAGAATAGGAACATCTTCTTTGATGAACTTCTGCAGACTTAAAGTAGTCAACTAGAAGAACATCTTTTGCTGCCACCGCTTGAAATCTAACCCGGAATTTTTTTTCGAATTTCTCCTCCGGTGCCAATGATGGTGTTTGGCTTGTCGACGCATTGACAGTCACCATTGGAACAACTTGGTTTCCGTTATCATTAGTCATTTCTGTAAAAGAATGACACAAGCAAACGTTAAAATCACGTAGATTTTAATCTCCAACGGAGTAGAAAACCATAAAGGTTTTAATCTCCAAAACAGTGAATACAACACAAATACAGAAAATATTAAATTCCTTAAGCTTGTTAGTATACTGTATTTGTAAAGTAATTCTGGAAAAGATAGAATAACATAAACAGAATATGTCAATGAAACAAAAGTTAATCCGACCCCACTTAATTCATAGCGTTTGCTTAAGGAATTTAATCCCCTCCTAGTACCCAAGGTTATGGATTATTTTCTCGCAGGATAGAACGAATTACACACTGGTGTAGTGGTACTTCAAACTGCAGTGTTTCAGCAAACACAAAGTTCAATAGTAAATCACACTTATTGTTTCTTTATTTGATGTTAAAAGTATGCAGAAGAAAGGAGGAGAACTCAGAAAATCATATGGAAATTCTAAGAGAATAGACTTGTATTTATAGCCAAAATTGGGCTGAAATCTGATGAGGTGCAGCTCTTCAGAATTGTTGTTTATGTAAAACGGTCATAACATAAATGCCATAATATAAATGCCTATTTACTCAACAATAAAGAGGGAAATAAAGAAGAAAAATTGAAGAGAGTAGTTAATTTTCTATTACAAAAATAGAAAACAAAAAATTGGAAACGGTTGGATTTTAATATTAAATCTGACGCCAAAACGGAAGCCGAAGTCGAGCGAGCGACGATGACGACGGCGCAAGGCTTGCCTTCTTCTCAACTCTTTAAGATCTTGAAGAAGAACAATTGTTTATATACCCATTAAAAACCTCTTCCTCTTCTAATATAGGACAATGTTCCTTCATTAAGGAGGGAATTTCAAATGAAACTCAAATATTTCATTTTCTCTCAATTTCCCATTCACCCTCTTTTAAGTATTAATATACTTAAAACCCAACAGAGTATTAATAACAGTAATATTGGCACGCAGTTTTGCTTTCTGAGGGTAGTAGGTTTTATGACTAACCGTTGTTTTCTATCATTGTTGATCACATTACTGTCTTATTGTTTTTATTCTACTTTTATATGGCTTTTTGGTACTGTCTCTTCTTGTTTATATTTTTATTAATGTGGTGCTTATGCTTTTCTGAGCCGAGGGTCTATTGGAAACATCCTCTCTATCCTTACAAGATATGGGTAAGATCTGCGTACATACTACTCTCTCCAGACCCCACAGTATGGGATAATACCGTGTATGATGTTGTTGTTCAATAATATTCTGTAAAACGCGTACAATACCATGAAAAAGGTAAAACTAGCAAATGTAAAGCACCTTGGAGGTTTATAATCTTACCTTCTATGAGTACATTAATTAATAATTTATAACATTAAAAAGTAAGTGAAAACTCCGATAAAAAAGAACCGTTTGACACTCAAAATTCGAACACATCATATAAACGGGGACAAAGAAAATACTAATTATCAGTGCATCGAAAGGAATATCTTACGATAAATTCTTCCCAATTTACTGATGCATTTAGTTGTTTGATTGATTAACTTATGCATATGAGTTTTGGGTCGGATCAGTCATCTTTTAATTGGGTCAATATTTATAAGTTAAAAATGAAAATAGAAAATATAGAGTAAAAAGTATTGCAACGAAAAGTTGAATTTTTGGACAATTGTGACTATTTGTATTGGGTGCAGAGGCGGATCTAAGATTTTTACAATATGGGTTCACCATTAAAGAAAGGAAAAAAAAGTATTAAGTTGGAATTGATCTATATTCCTTTGAGTAAATAATTTAGTGTTCAACCAACAACACCATTCACTTTTGTGGAGTATGGATGCTAATAAATAATATTAGACTAATTTTGAAAAAATACGTACATAAAATATTTAGTTTGAAGGAGAGATCATGGGTTCACGTGCCACATAAACTACCCTATGAATCGCCCATGGTTGGTTGATGAAAATTTAGTGATTTCTCTGTTAGAAAACTAGTTATGTGGCTTTGATTTTTTTTTTAAAAAGTCATAATTTTATGTCCATATATAAAATTTACCCATTATAGCTGTTGTGTGTCGCTAGGTAACCCTTAGTTGTATAAAGGACAACATGATATCAAATTCATACATTGAAGTTCATATTGTTAGATGAAGATCTGTTTTTTTTACATGTGACTTACTTCTTCTCTTTTTGCAATAAAAGACGTTTATTCAAATAGAACTACTTCAAGAATCATTACAACGAGGGATTATCCTAGACAACATAGTACATATACTATCTCTTTCAAAGCCAGAAATAACAATTGGGGGGGGGGGGAGGGGGAGAGGTAGGTTAATAAACTTCTAAAATTCTCAAGCTTCATTGGCGTGGTTTCATTCGTCTTTTAATTTGGCTACACATGCCTTGTCATTTTGACATGTGACATGTTCCTATTAGCTCTTCCATTTGACGTGACGTGCCACGTTATTTGACACATGTCACTAAATTAGGCCTCTAGAAAAGGACATTTTGGCTTAAAATGGGCTTATCATTTATAGCTCAATAGATTTGGACTTACTTATTAAACCCACACATATTGAGCTTATATATTTATTCAATTGGGATTATTTTGTTCTTATACACTATTTGAAACTTATTTATCAAAATTGTTTTAATTTTGTATATTACTCGCCCTAAACAAGGATTATTTACAAATTATATACATTTCACCTTAAAAGGCTCCCAACCCATTATTAATACCTTCAATCAAGGGATTCAGTTACAACATTTTCCTTTTTTCTATCCTCTCTCTTCTATTCTCTCCGGATCGAACTTATATTTAATTATGAAAATGGTCTATTTGGATGAAAAGATTCCTCATTTGGTCCCAGCTCCCAATGGTCCCTGTTATTGCCATGAAAGTAGGGTGTAATTCAATTTGATTGAAGAAATCCTAGCTAGTCACAATTAACAATTCTTATAAAAAACAACAACAGATATCCATCAAAACAAGGAAAACCAATGCTATAACATCAAAATAGTTTCACATATATACTATTGAACAGAAAAGGCATGTCTCGTCAATTAAAGATTGTTCTAAATTTGATTAATCGGCGCGGATCTACCGATCAACACAAAAAAGGGACAATTATGTTCATATATTGACCGAATACACTAATTCGCATAAGTTTAAACGTTTTCAACAAACGACTGTCAATATGGGAATAAGATGAACCATCAATTTAGTCAATAATTTTATCAGAAATAATAGGGGGGCACTGTCACACATGAACATAGAGTAAACAGGCATAATAAGCATAGTAAGAAGGTAATGTCTCCAAAAGCAGGCGACGAAAAACCTACATCGAATGTTGCAGCTGAACAAAATTTAGTATCTCCTCGGACTTCAGAGAAGATAAAACCAACTGAGAAAAGAACAATATATGGTACATCAAAATACAAATTAAAAACAAATTTTGTACAAATTTAATGCAAATTTGAATATCTATAACAACATACATAGTAAAAATAAATTTCATACAACTAATTATATATTGTACAACTTATTTACAACTTATCTACAACATTCGTATATTATTTCTACCCGGTTAAATACAACTACAATATCATACAACTTAAATACAAATTTTATACAATATATCTTTTGTACATATTTTATATCTGATTTATATATATTTTGCCTATGGCGTGTGCTTCTTCCTCTCTAAAATTCCAATCAAAATTTACTCTCTTAATACAATTTTGATACATATCAATAACTTTATGTAAAAAGATAGTATTGATAACTTAAATACAAATTTTATACAACGATTCATATATTATACAACTATTTTTCAGCTTTCATACAACATTCAAATAAAAAATATATATAACTACAACAGAATACAATTTACATACAATTATAATACAACTTTACAACAATTTCGTAAGTATATTGTATGTCATGTCGTCTTCTTCTTCTTCTTCTTCTTCTTCTTCTTCTTCTTCTTCTTCTTCTTCTTCTTCTTCTTCTTCGACGAGTTTCAATCTGAAATTCAGCCAAAATCAAGTCTAATCTTCACCAAAACACCCTCAAAATTGAGATATAAACTACAAACAATATTCTTAATTGTTTGCAACAATACCATTCCAAATAAATAATGGTTTTTGAAAATCCAAATTCGATTTTAAAGCTTTTTAATGGCTGTTAATGGTGGAGAGTCAAACACCTTCAAAATTTATTGAATGAAAATTTCAATTTGAACACCAATTGTGCAACATGAAAGGAAATTGCTAAGTTAAAATGATTAAAATCCATTTATGAATTCCATTAAAACTCTATACAACAAGAAAGCATACAAAATAGAGAACATCAAATGAAGAAAAATGTCACGACCCAAACCGAAGAGCCGCAACGGGCACCCGGTACCTTAGTTAATCGGGTACCAATGTAACGTATATTTCTTATAATACCATTATGGTAAATGGGATAGAAGGGTTGTCATGAGATAAACAAAATAAAACATAAGGAAATACTAGACATAGGACGACCCAACATAACATATAAGCTTATACATGTGACATACGGGCCTATAAGGTCGACATGATCATTTCTACACTCAAAACATTGGCCGCCAAGGCCATACAAGTATTCATATACATGAAATATGTCTAAGAGCTTCTAAGAGTACATAAATCTCATAAAGGTCGGGGCAGGGTCCCGCTATACCAATCAATACTTGTCCAAATCATATTGACCAAATAGACAACTCCAGAGCAAATGGAGTACACCAACACCTTTCGTTGAGCTGATAGCCTACTAGGACGATCGTCAACCTATTTATCAAACCTACAGGTATAAAATGCAGCGTTTTTAGTTAAAAGGGACGTCAGTACAAATAAAGTACCGAGTACGTAAGGCAGGAAAGCAGTATATAAAAGATATAAAAGAAACATGGAGTAAAAAACTCAACATATAAGTCTGAATAGCTCTGTGAATCATGAAACTTTAGGAATGTCATGCATATGTGTATAAATGTCATATCATGCATAGGTATATGCGTACATAACATCATCAAGCCTCTGAGAGCATCCCATCATATCATCTCGGTCTCTATGGGCGAAATTATCATCGTATACCAGCTGATCAGGTGGTGGTACGTATATAATGCCATAACATTTCCCCATACCCCATATACATATAATATCCGCGTATATAACTGCCATCTAGTCATGGGTCAATGTACATGTATAAATAAATGACATGCATAAGAAGTAAGATCTCTCGGAATTTCATAAGATCAATATGTCTTCGGCTAATATCATGAAATAAACTTTATCAGCTTATGTATTTTCTAAGATCCATGAACATACAATATAACAATAGGACACATGGGGAATCAAGAATATAGGCACCCCTAGTACTTCTGAAAATAGAGTCATTTGTGAAAGTTCCGCGTTTGCTCATTTCATCTGTATCATATGGATCATGCCAAAAGAAAAAAAGGGATAGCGTTAACATACCTTAACTCCATTGAGTCCTTAATACATTCCAAGCAATTCTTCAAACAACTCAACTCAATCTACCATAGTATAAGGAGATTCAAAATCAGTGATGAGTAAAGGCTAAGTCTGCAACTTAAACTAGTAGCTCGTTTATGTAAATTTGGGTAGCATCTCCCCTGTAACAAGTGCCTCCTATAATACCTATACCAACAAAAACAACCAGAGAAATCCAGCAATATATAAATATCAATAACAAGACACCATATATCAACAACAAGTCACAACTACTTCACGATGAGCGGCAAGCTCTGATTGGAATCAGTATACCCTATATCACCCCTTATAGACTTCTTACTTTAATTTAACAGTATCATTAACATGATAATGAAGTCATTCATCAATGATTCTAGCCCTATGCCATATATATATAAAAGAAACCAATCCACAACTCTAACTATTCTCAATTAGCAACTTTATTCACTAGTTCATGTCTAGCCCATCTATTTAACTTAATCAAAATCAAGATAACCTTAAGCACATGAAATAAAACAATATACATACCTCCTACAGTAGCTTCAAGTCAAAATCCAAGTTATATTTAGCTTACAACAGCCCTCAATGGCAATACAACACCATAAAAGTGGCTTAAGTTAACCAAAGTATTATCTTGTAGTTTATCATCCTAACAACTTAACCAAAATACAAGCAAGATTAAGAACAATTAGTAGGATATTATACTCACCTTAGTCAGTAGCAACAACTTGAAATTTAAGCCAAACACAACCCACAACTATCCTCAATGACAACACAACCTCAAACAGGTGTTGTTCTTCGCTAGAACTAACTTTTAATGTTGAAATATGATATAATCACTTTGGAATCACTTCAAACCCTTATGGTATCTATTTAGGAGGGTTAGGAGAAGTTTGGAGACGTAGATGAGTCGAAAATAATCAAAACATAGGAGTCCAAATCGTTTATAAAGTAAAGTAGGTCAACCACCGCCTAAGTTCCACTGGGAGCTACTTGCGCGGTCTCGCGAAAATGCAAATATCTCTCTACTCTGATGTCGTATCGACAAATGGTTTAATGTTTTAGAAACTAGGCTCATAGATATTCAATTTGGTAGGTAGATCACCCCGTAATTCTAAGTACATTTGGAGAAAAGATCAGTTACATTTGACCTAATTTTCAGCACATTTATGAATGTAACTTGTGATGACCTTTGCCAACTTTTATTCCACAGCTTGCTTGACTTCAAAACGTAGCACATGACTATCATACGAATAAAATAACTTATAACATAACCTCCTTATTATGTTAAGAACCCTAGTCTCTCCCCAAAGTACATGTTATAACATTCCAAACTTGTCGACTTTCGACGAAACTTATTTTCTTCAATTGGTTTAGCTTCTAAGCCCAACCCCTTGGTACTTGTTATTCATGATCTTAAATATTTGTAACCTCCAAGGTAACATGATTAACTTACTTTGTATGTTTCCAAATATAATCTCATTTCTGAGCTTATATCAATTGACTCACGACATTCTCACATACGAAAACATGGGGTGCAACAAAAAAAGGGGAAAAAATCGAGAAGGAGAGTAGAGAGGAGGGGGGCAAGTATAAAGAGATAAAGGAAATAACTGATATTCCATATTCAATTCCTAATATAAAGGGATACTCATTTAAAAATTATTTATATATAATTGGTAAATTGTATATGACCATGTAATTAAATTGAAACTTGAGTAAGGAGGGTAATAAGGTTTCAAATAGTGTATAGGAAGGTAAAAACCCAATCCAATTATATTAGCCCAATAAATTTATTTGGATTAATATATCTTGAATTTTCAAATATAGTCCAAACTAATATATGAAATTTAAATCCAATAAATTTTAAATACCTACAATCTCATTGTCTACTATAAAGAGCACGTATGATAAGAAAAAAAAAATAGAAGAGAAAGAGTTGCCACTTTTTTGTTAATTTCATTTAAATATCGGCTTTTGAATCGTATAATTTCTCTAATTGTATAAGATTTCTTCGCTCTCTTTCGGTTGTAAGATGGTTCTCGTATATAATAAGAGCGGACCAAGATATTTTTTAGAGCTGTCAGTATGGGTCGGGTCCACGTGGGCTTTAGCAGTTGACAGGTTGGGCTGGGCTAACCCATCTTTTGGTGGGCCTTATAATGATCAGCTCACCCCAGTCCTATGTGGGCCGCGGGCCCCCACGGGCCGGCCCATCATTTTTAAAAATATAATTTTATATTTTTTCTTTAAGTTCTGACCTAAAAAAAGATAATTATTTAAAAGTTAAAAAATATCTTATTGGAAAAAATTCGCAAAGCTTAATAACTTTTTATATTGTTCCAATATATCACAATAAATACTAAAAAAGTAAAAGACAGGACTATATTTCATTCACTAAAAGTCAAAACTTAAAACAAACTATTCAAGAGAACGTTCATGATGCTTATGAGATATCCAACACATCATCTTCATCAAACACATTTGAATCCGCTTGTGACAAGGTTGTCTTAACATCTTCACTTTCATCTACAATTCATATGCAATATTAATTAGTTAAATATTAAAAATAATTAAATTTTAAAAATTAATAATATTTAAATTCACATAAAAAAATATCACAAGTTTGAGTTCGGGAAAACGTGTGCAACCAATTTCAAGTAGTAACAAGTGTTTGGATATTTTCATAATAAATGCAACTTCTGTACTTTGTAAGAACACGCCACCAATGCTAAATGTTGATTCCGATGGTACAATGGTAATAAGAATGCTAAGTACATCACGCACCATCATTGAAAGATCGGGATATTTTCTAGAATGGTCCTTCCAATACATGACAACATCATCTCTTGAAACTTCTCAAGATCAAGTTTTGGTTCCTCTTAGTAAAGATCCAATTCTGACTTTCCATCTCTAAAGACAGTATATTTTTCTTTTTTTATATATTTTAAATAAATATTTTATTAGGCCCACGGGCCGGACCGGCCCAGCCTCAGTCAAGCCTTACAGGCCACGGGCTTACTCGGACCGGGCTTAAAAACCTCGTTTTTAAATGGGCCCTAAAAATTTTAGTCCAGCCCTGTTAAATCACGGGCTAGGTTGAGCTGGCCAACAAGCCAAGCCCATATTGACGGCTCTAATATTTTTAAATGAGACTCATAAGAGGCAAAAAAATGATGACTAATGATGAGTCTTAAACACTAAACCTCATACAGGATTTGGAATTCCTTTAATCACTGCTTTGGAGATATCCTTGTACCGAGAGTTATATACACTCACGCGCGTACAAACCCACATACATATTGTTATTTTATTACATTCAACTTCGTTATATATACAATAAAATTGTCGACTTAGGTTATAGTAGAAGAAACCACGTGAAGAAATTATTTTAGTTTCTTTTTTTCCTATTTGGCTTTCGAAAAGAAAAATATGACAACCAAATACAGTTCCTTGAAGTTTTTCTGGAATCTGCGCCTTGCAGAGAAAAAGACAGAATTATTCGTGGCTCAAGTATTTTTATTGGAAAATTTTATTTTGGTTCTGGTACAACTGACACTAATTGTATGAAGCAATTTTTTTATCTCACAGTTTTGTGGATTCAGAAGTGTAAGATTGAAGTCCACAAATTTATGATACAAAAAAGAGTCTCATACAACTAGCGTAAGTTGCATGAAACATAAAATAAAACTTCTCATTTTTTTTTATCCCGTTTTCTCCTCGAACCAAACAAAAAGAATGAAGAATCCTACCCCTCACCAAGCATTTTTTATGATACTATTTCATTAGACATGTAGTTAAACTGTTAAAGACATTAATTTGACTACTTTATTGTAAATGTCGTATTAAAAAATGGTAAAAAAACAATAATTGAAAGTTTTATTTGACGAGAAAACATAGAAGTTGAAAGTAAACCACTTGAATAAGTTTAGAAAAATTGTAAAAGTTTATGAAGTCTCATAAATGGTTGACGAGAGTAATGTACCAGGGCGGCTCTTCCATAAAGCAAGTAAAGCAACGGCTTTAGGCCCTATTTTTTGTTATACTTAATAGGCTATGTATAAGTTTAAAAAAAGATTATGTAAAGTGAAAAAGTTTAATTTCTTTCTTTAACAAATATAGAGAGGATTTGCAACTGCTATGATTTTTGCCAAGAAAATTACACTTGAAATGAATATCAAACCCGAATTTCGTAAGAAACGTGTGATATATAGGAAGTGACAATTTGATGAGAATGTTGATAATAAAATCTCAAAATCTTTCGAAGAGTCCTTTGGAGTTGATTACTTTATACATAGAAGACAAGACTATTTTTTTCACTTCAAAATAGATTTGAACAATTCGAAGTATATGGAAATAATTTTGTTTCTTCTTTAGCAGTAAAAATTAAGATCATTAGATGATTAAAATCTTGAAACAAATTGCCTTAATCTTGAATGTTCCTTAAAGCATAATAACCAATTCGATATAGATGATTTAGATTTATTTTCGGAATTAAAAGCGTTAAGAAAAATAGAACTATTAGAAGATAACAGTTTAATTGATACACTCGGTTAAATAAAAAGATTTGATTCTTTTTCCAATGCGTATATTACTTATGGAATAATGTTAATAACTCTTGTTACCGGAGCTTCATCAGAAAAAAGTTTTCAAAATTAAAATTGATAACAACTTACCCAAAATCAACAATATCTCGAGGAAAGTTAAATGGATTAGCTATATTATCAATAAAGAAAGACTTATTAGGAGTTATTGATTAAAATAAAACTATTAATAACTTTGTATCTAAGTTAACTAGAAAAATAGACTTCAAATAAATAAATATTAAAAAAAAAGTTGAGGCACCTAGTAAAGTTTGGCGTTAGGCCACAAAACTCGTTGGACCGCCCCTGTAATGTATTCCCTTCCTTTTTATAATTTCAATACAAGGAGTGCACGTCGGACTGGCATTTCATTCAAATTACGGCCTCTCCGATAAGGTTTTCACAAGAATGTTTCCTTTTTATATTTTGTATCCCCTGTTATAAATATATTATATTATGGATGTTCATTTAGTACTCCGTTGTAAATAAGCTTCATGAAGAAGTTTATCCATATGGGACTCCACCGTAAATATGTTTATCTATTTAAGTACTGTATTGGAAATAAGCTTCCCGAAGAAGCTTATCACTTCGATACCCGGTTATGTATAAACATTACCCCCGGTAGAAGATTATCCATACCGGGTATAATAAGCTTATCCTTTCAGTACCCAGTTATGGATAAACATTACCTCTGGTAGAAGATTATCCATACCGGGTATAATAAGCTTATCCTTTCAGTACCCTGTTATGGATAAATATTATCCCTGGTAGAAGATTATACATACCGGGTATAATAATCTTATCCTTTCAGTACCTAGTTATGGATAAACATTACCCCCGGTAGAAGATTATTCATATCGGGTATAATAAGCTTATCTTTTCAGTACTCCGTTATGGATAAACATTGCTCTCAGTAGAAGATTATCCATATCTGGTATAGTAGCAGCTTACATAACAGCTTCCTTTCTTCTATAAATAGAAGAGATTTCAGTTCATTGTGTACATGAGTTTAAATTCGAATAATATATCAGTTCCTCTCTATACTTATCTTTACTTTATAGTTTTTATTTTATAACACGTTATCAGCACGAGACTCTGCCATCTCGAGCAAATATTTTGAAAGTATCTGAGGTAAGAACTTTCTTTTCCTAGATAATGTCAAATCTTTCTAAACTTGAATTTATAGCCCTGGACATATCGGGCAAAAGCTACATGTCTTGGATGCTTGATGATGAAATTCATCTTGATGCGATGGGTCTGGCAGACACCATCAAAGACAAAAATCAGGCATCAAACCAAGACCGGGCCAAAGCAATGATATTCCTACGTCATCAACTTGATGAGGGCCTGAAAATGGAATATCTTACTGTTAAAGATCTAGTCATACTGTGGAATAATTTAAAAGATAGATATGACCACCTGAAGATGGTCGTTCTTCCACAAGCACGATATGATTGGACTCATCTAAGGCTACAAGATTTTAAATCTATCAGTGAGTATAATTCTGCTATGTTCAGAATTATTTCCCAATTGAAGTTATGTGGTGATAATATTACTGATCATGATATGTTGGAGAAAACTTTCACCACTTTTCATGCCTCGAATATGCTCCTGCAACAGCAATATCGAGAGATGAGATTTTAAAAGTATTCTGAACTTATCTCACATCTTCTTATAGCCGAGAAAACAAAATGGGCTATTAATGAAAAATCATGAAAGCCGACCTACTGGTTCTTGTCCATTCCCTGAAGTGAATGAGACGAACTTCCACCAGGCTAAACGTGGAAAAGGTCGTGGCCCCAGTCGTTGTCATGGTCGTGGTCGGGAAAGAAACTCAATCATGGTAATAATAATGCACCAAAGAACACTCCTCACCACCAGCAGTGGAAAAGGAAGGAACAAAAGCATGAAGCGGTGCAAGCACCAAATGCAGAAAATGCATGCTATAGATGTGGAGAAAAAGGGCACTGGTCACGTACCTGTCGTACGCCAAAGCACCTGGTTGAGCTTTATCAAGCCTCCCTAAAGAAGACAGAGAAAAATGCTGAAGCAAATTTTATTTCTGAAGATAATTTAGACTTCATGCATTTGGATGTAACTGATTACCTTGCACTCCCAGAAGGAGAAACAAGTCATGTAATCGGTGGTGAATATGTAGAAATGTAAATATTTTAATTTTTGTTATTTGTAATAGATAGTATGGTTATGTAATTGTTGTACATAAAGAAAAATTATGATTTGATAATGATGTTTACTATAATATATCTTGTTTATGTCATTTTGAAGAATATGGATAACATTATTAGATCAACTTAAACTCTAGCAGAGTTTGCAAGAAATATACAACCACAAGAAGTGGTTATATTTCGTATATCTCATTGTAATTATATTTTGTTAACTACCAGAAGTGGTATATGTCTATGATCACCAGAAGTGATAATTTAGGCTTTCTATGGTTACAATTGAAGATAAGCTACATAAATATTCTCTATATTAAATGCACGCCTCGATTTGCTCCTGAAGTAGTAAATATTTTAAAAGAGGTTGAGGCATCACAATTTGATGTGATTAATGCGCATTCAGATAATTATGTTCGATTTCCTGAAGGATGAGAACTTTTGATAATATTAATCCATTCCCTGAAGTGAATGTGACAATACTAATAAGTCGGGTAAATATGAACGCGCTCTTGATGTGAATACATTACAATTCACCTCCAGAAGAGTTAATATAATTGAGAGAATATATACTCAATATTTCGTATTTTAAATTTGCTCCTGAAGAAGTAACACAATTGAAATTGCCTCCTGAAGTGGAAAAATATTATGAAGAGGAGTTTTCGTGTGCTTAAACAATTGTTTTACATTGTTTATTTGATTGTGATTTTCTCTCATGACACCAGCAGTGTCTGAGCAATATTTGATAGTACAAAATGTATCAACAACTCCTGAAGAGCTAAATGTTTGCCTAAAGAATACATGACACCAGTAGTGCCAGATAAATATTAGATTGTGGATAATAAATGAAGGCTCTCGAAGAGCTTATATACAAATATGTCATTCATATTATATGATTATGGTCAAAACATATGTTGTAGTAAACCTGAAGTTTACTAATACAAATGGCTATCATATTGAGACTACAAATGATTGGAAGATTGATAATCTTCATGTTTCCACAATCATAGGGGGTAAAATAATATGTATGTGAGAAGTTACCCGCCTTATTCTTTAATTTGTACTATATCATGTATCACAGTAAACCAGAAGTTTACTAAAGCAAAAGTTTATGCCATAGTAAACCAGAAGTTTACTAAGAGATAACACATGACATGATAAACTTGAAGTTTTCATTTGCCATTTTTAAATGAGCTATTTGAGAATTCAGATAAGCATATACTAAAGAACTAGAAGATTCTTCAGGAATTCTCATGTGTTGCTTGTTCTCATAATGAATTGATTATACCAGCTAAAGTTGGGACTAAGACCCCTGATTCTGAAATATATAAAAGGTGAATATGGGCCCGTTCACCTATCATGTGAACCACTTATAGGTGCATATATGAGATGGTTACATGTGTAATTATTGTCAACCTGCAGTTTGGCATTTGGAATTGCTTTTCTCGATTAAGAGCATAATTTTCAGATTATGAAATCAAGACAGTTCATCTTGATAATGCTGGTTTATATCCAAGCTGGTTTAGCATTGAATACCTCCTATTAATGGCTAAACCATTGCTTATGAGAACAAAGCTTCATGTGTTGGTCTAAGATTTTCTAAATTGCATATAGCAGCACTTGTATGCATCAGATCAACAATATATGATAAGTCCTCCCTTCACAATTGGTTTAGGATCAGAAACCAAATATTTTTACTATCTTTTGTTGCGTGGTATATGATTAATTTCTCTACCATAATACACAAAGATATGTTTCCCAAAGATGATTGGGGATATATGTTAGTTTTTCTAACATTTGGGGGATGGAATAAATAGTTGAAAAATATGCTATATGAATCGAATTATCATGATCCTCACTTAGAAGATAATTCAAGTTGAATGCCAGAAGCATTTGCTGATCCAAAATTAAATATCATATTTCAGCTGCAAATGCTCCTATTAAAATTAAAGTCCCTAAAGGATAGAGTTTACTGTACGCATGAAGCATGGTAGACCAATCGGTTCCAAAGGTAACAATCCTTGAAAAATAGTAGGAGCTAATGATCAAAATGATCATAATGAGGAGGAAATAAGCTCTAGAGGAGCCCACGACATAACATTTCATGAAACTCCAGAAAAGGTTCAGGTACCTGAAAATAAAGAAAGTGATGAGATCTCCACAAGTTATGTCGCTTCGGAACTGACACAAAATGATCATCGACGATATATTTAATACAATACAGTGCACAATATTGTAAAAGATTGTGAGGATCGGACTAGCAGTCCAGACACTTGAAGATGTCATACCATTTAGATACAAGTCTTAACCTATATGACTTATTTGGCTAAATCTATAAGAAGATCCTTGAAGATGCCCGAAGCATATAATTCAAAGTCTTGAGAAATGTACTCGATCAAATTATAAAGATCTTTGTATTTAAAGCAATCTGTGTGTGTGTGCTATAATCGCCTCAGTAAATATTTGCTGAAAGAAAGTTACATAAATTATGTTATTTGTCCATGTATTTTTATAAAGAAAATGTCATCAAAATTTGTTACACTTGCTGTTTATGTTGGTGACATAAATCTTATTGGAACTCCGGAAGAGCTCCAAGAGGGTCTTAAAAATACTTTTACATGGACAAAGTGTACCCATTAAGTACACCAATGAATATTTAATCACTTGAAGTGAATAAGGATCCGTTTCAACCTCTAGAAGAGGATGAAGAGCTCCTTGGTCCTGAAATACTCTATCTCGGTGTAGATGGTGCACTTATTTATCTTGCTAATGCTAACAAAAGTTGTACAAATCATATTGGTAATGCAGATGCAGGTTATTTATCCGATACTCATAAAGCTCGATTTCAAACAGGCAAGCAGGGAGTGCATATGATTGAGATCAGTGATTCATTCGAGAAACATGTGGGTTGGAATGTGATAAAAAACCCACAATATTATACAGAGACAATATTTCATGCATAGCACTATTAAAGGGAGGATTTATAAAAGGAGATAGAATGAAGAACATTTCACCAGAATTATTCTACATACATGATCTTCAGGAAAATTGTGACATTGATGTGCATCAAATTAGTTCAAGTGACAATCCAACAAATTGTCTTTACCAACATCAATTTTTGAGAATATGGTATACAAGATTGGAATGGGGAAACTCAAATATTTGAAATAAGGTTTTCTTCAGGGGGAGTAAAATGCGCGTTGTACTCTTTTTCCCTTACTAAGGTTTTTCCCATAGGGTTTTCTTTATATGGTTTTTAATGAGGCAGCCAGCAATGCGTATTACTAAATATATGTACTCTTTTTCCTTCACTAGGATTTTTTCCCACGTGGTTTTTCCTAGTAAGGTTTTAATGAGGCACATTATCTTTTAATGAACATCCAAGGGGGAGTGTTATAAATATATTATATTATGGATGTTCATTTAGTACTCCGTTGTAAATAAGCTTCCTTGAAGAAGCTTATCCATATGGGACTCCACCGTAAATATGTTTATCTATTTAAGTACTCTATTGGAAATAAGCTTCCTGAAGAAGCTTATCACTTCGATACCCGGTTATGGATAAACATTACCCCCGGTAGAAGATTATCCATACCGGGTATAATAAGCTTATCCTTTCAGTAACCAGTTATGGATAAATATTATACCCGGTAGAAGATTATCCATACCGGGTATAATAAGCTTATCCTTTCAGTACCCAGTTATGGATAAACATTACCCCCGATAGAAGATTATCCATATCAGGTATAATAAGCTTATCCTTTCAGTACTCCGTTATGGATAAACATTTCTCTCAGTAGAAGATTATCCATATCTGGTATAGTAGCAGCTTACACAATAGCTTCCTTTCTTCTATAAATAGAAGAAATTTCAGTTCATTATGTATATGAGTTTGAATTCGAATAATATATCAGTTTCTCTCTATACTTGTCTTTACTTTATAGTCTTTATTTTATAACATCCCCTAGTTATTACGCACCAATTTGTTTGCCATCAGTGTTTGTAAGATATAGTAGTTGAGGTGTATGAAAACTAATTCAAACCCCAATTTCACAAAGAGTATATATGGAAAGTCATAATTGGAATTGGTGTAATTACTAACGTAATAATTACACAGTTATGTAATTACAATAACTTATTTGTTTGTCATAGAATAATTACAATGTAATTATAAGTTTATTGTTTGGTAGCACAAGTGTAATTACACAATTAAATTAAATTTTAAATTAAATAATTATCGAAACTAAAAATTAGTATAATAAATATATGCCTATAAGATTTTATAAGTATAAATAATATTATATTTGATATTTAAGATGTACTCCCTCCTTGACAAGAGAGGTTGCTCTGATGGTAAGCAACCTCCACTTCCAACCAAGAGGTTGTGAGTTCGAGTCTCCCCAAGAGCAAGGTGGGAAGTTCTTGGAGGGAAGGATGCCGGGGGTCTATTTTGGAAACAGCCTCTCTACCCTAGGGTAGGGGTAAGGTCTGCGTACACACTACCCTCCCCAGACCCCACTAAGTGGGATTATACTGGGTTGTTGTTGTTGTTGTAAGATGTACTCCCTCCGTTGCATATTATATGAGTTAGTTTGACTCAGCACGGAGTTTAAGAAAAAAGAAAAGACTTTTGAAACTTGTGGTCTTAAAAGCTTAAGTGATAAAAAGTTTGTGCGGTCATGACATTTATGTGACTATAAAAACTTCTCATTAAGTATAAATAGGTAAAATGAAAGAGTTTAAAGTTGAATTATTTCCAAATTTAGAAATGTGTCATTTGTTTTGGAACATACTAAAAAGAAAGTGCTTTATTTAATATGAAACAGAGGAAGTATATTTTTACATGAATATACATTCATTAGTAATCATATATTTATAACTAAGACTGTAAAAATAATTTATACATATATTTTATATTAATAATATTTAGTTTAGATACTTACAAAAACTAAAAAAATATATGTTTTGTAAGAACATCACGGAATTCATGTTTGATAAAATAAATTAATATTTATAAATATAGTGTCATAACATTATTCAAACGTTTGACAAACTAATCCATCAATTCTAACTAAAAAATGAAGAACATGCAATGTGAGCCAATACTGCAAAAACAAGTAAATTGGAACCATGAATATAACACAATTTCAAAATTAAAAAAAATAAAATAGTTTAACATATGTCAAATTCCAACATAATAATAGTGAGTCCCACTGCAACTTAAGAATAAGAAACATGATAAGTTTATAATCACATTCAACAACGAAGTTCTACTTTAATTGCATCACTCATTATATGCTAGGTTTCTTAATGACTCATTATTTCTAATACTAGGTGTAGTTTCAAAAAATAGAATAATAAATAAAATAAAAAATAAAATATAAGCAATTACATGGAACACAAGAAGTAAAGATAGAGAAGTAAAAGATAAATTGTACAAAGAAAAATATATTTTAAAATTTTAAAAGAAATTAAAAAGTAAAAATAAAATTAAAAAATTAAAACAATAAAAATAAAAAGTTGTAAAGAGAATAAATTAAATAACAACAAAAAGGAAAAAAAACTAAAAAGCAACCTTGTAATTACCACCAATTCTCACTTCCCCCTGAGAAATGAAGAGTGTAATTATACCCCTCTAATTACACCCAATTTCCATGCTGACCAAACAATTACTTGGCCAAACAAACATACCAAACTATGTAATTACACCCAATTATACCCAAATCCATTTCCAAGGTGGTTTTCCAAACTGGCTCAAAAGAATAAAAAAGAAATACCCCAATAAGAGAATTATCAACTATGCACTCCTCAACGAGTTTGAACATCCAAATAGCAAATGCATTTTAGATACTATATATAAAGTTGTATAAAATAGGGCGAGCATGCAAAAATATATCGCAACAAAAAAATTATTGCCCATCAAAAATGACATTTTCTGAGAATTGCAAACCAAAAACACAATTGCATAAACAGAGGAAAGCATAGCACAACAGAAGCTCAACAGTCAACAGAAATAGACCCTAAGCACAAACACAAATTAGCAGTCTCTTTTTTCTGTAGCAAAATCACAACTTAATCCCCTTGTTTTTAAGTAAAATAAAACACCCTTAACTGTATACAAAGGTCATTCAACTTTGAGATTTCACAGAATAAGGAAAAAAGAGGAAAACTTAGTTCCTTGCTTTGGTTGTTGAAGTTTGGCAAAATGCCAAAGTCCCACGTCGGTTGGGAGAAGAGTTGGAGGGATTTTTCCCCCTGTAAAAGAAGGCCTAATGTTTAGGATTTAAACACACCTCTCATTTGCCTTCTCATCTGTTTAAGGCATTTGTATCTTCTCTCTTTAGTATTATTTCACTTGTATTTTTGGAGTGGAATAAAATATTGGTTGTGTCCGAGGAGTAGGCAAAATTAGCCGAACCTCGTAAATTCTGGTGTTCCCTTTATTGTTGCTTTATTGTCTTATTTATTATTTGGTGGCTGTCATAA
The DNA here is from genome assembly GCF_000393655.2 of Nicotiana sylvestris. Lineage (NCBI taxonomy): Eukaryota > Viridiplantae > Streptophyta > Magnoliopsida > Solanales > Solanaceae > Nicotiana > Nicotiana sylvestris. Next base: position 43,367,538 of record NC_091067.1, on the reverse strand, counting down.
TTTTTGGTATAGTAGTTGTGACTTATTCACACTATATACATTTGGCTTCCGCAACAATTGGTATCAGAGCCAAGGTACTGTCTAAGTATGCTCTGTGGTTGCAGCATAGTCTGATCTTCCACATCAGAAAAGATTTATCTTGGTAACTGAGTCAAGGTTCTGTCTGAGTATGCTCTGTGGTTGCAGCTTAGTCTGATCTTCTACATCAGAAAGGAAATAATCTTGATTTGTGTCGTCAGCTATTAAATAATATTTGTGTCAAATATGGGAGACAATAAACAAGAAGAATCTACATCAAGTGTCAACAATACGTCATCATTGGCATCTTCGCTTATGACAAGAATTGTGTCAAATGCGAAATTTGCGGTAGAAATTTTTGACGGGTCCGGGCATTTTGGGATGTGGCAAGGCGAGGTTCTAGATGTCCTTTTTCAACAAGGGCTAGATCTTGCCATTGAAGAAAAGAGACCAGATGTTATTGGAGAAGAAGATTGGAAAATTATCAACCATGTTGTTTGCGGTACCATTCGATCCTTCCTTGCTAGAGAGCAGAAATATCCATACACAAAAGAAACTTCTGCAAGTAAATTATGGAAAGCATTGGAGGATAAATTTTTAAAGAAAAACAGTCAAAATAAATTGTACATGAAGAAGAGACTGTTTCACTTCACCTATGTTCCTAGTACCACGATGAATGAACATATCACCAGTTTTAATAAGTTGGTCACAGATTTGCAAAATATGGATACAACTTATGATGATGGTGACTTGGCCTTGATGTTGTTGGCGTCACTTCCTGATGAGTACGAGCACCTTGAAACTACTCTACTCCATGGAAATGACGAAGTTTCTCTTAGAGAAGTTTGTTCGGCTTTGTACAGCTATGAACAAAGAAAGCGAGAAAAACAGAAGGGCGGAGAAGGAGAAGCACTATTTGTGAGGGGTCGTCCTCAAAATCAAACGAGGACAAAGAAGGGAAGATCCAAGTCAAGATCCAGACCCAGCAAAGATGAATGTGCCTTTTGTCGAGAAAAAGGGCACTGGAAGAAAGACTGTCCGAAGTTGAAGAATAAGGCCAAACATAACAATGGAAAGGCCATTATGGATTCAAATGTAGCTGATTGTGATGATTCAGACTTCTCATTAGTTACAACAGAGTCATCAACATCATCAGACATATGGTTGATGGACTCGGCTTGTAGCTATCATATGTGTCCCAACAGGGACTGGTTTGTGGAATTTCAAGAAGGAGAATATGGAGTCATCCACACAGCGGATAACAGCCCTCTTACCTCATATGGCATTGGTTCAATACGATTAAGGAACCATGATGGAATGATCAGAACATTAACAGATGTTCGATTTGTACCAGATTTGAAGAAGAATCTCATCTCTGTAGGAGCCCTAGAATCAAAAGGGTTCAAAATCATTGCAGAAAATGGAGTGATGAGAGTATGCTCCGGTGCACTAGTGGTAATGAAGGCTAATCGGAAGAATAATAATATGTACCGCTATCGTGGCAGTACAGTTATTGGGACAGCGACAGTGACATCCAGTGACGACAAAGAGGCAGAAGCAACCAAGCTATGGCACATGCGCTTGGGACATGCTGGAGGAAAATCCTTGAAAACTCTATCAGATCAAGGATTGTTAAAAGGAGTAAAGGCTTGCAACTTGGAGTTTTGTGAGCATTGTGTCAAAGGGAAACAGACAAGGGTTAAATTTGGTACAGCGATCCATAATACTAAAGGCATTTTGGATTATGTACACTCTGATGTTTGGGGTCCTTCCAAAACACCTTCATTGGGTGGGAAGCACTATTTTGTAACCTTTGTTGATGATTTTTCCCGAAGAGTATGGGTGTATACAATGAAAAACAAAGATGAAGTGCTGGGAATTTTTCTCAAATGGAAGACGATGGTGGAGAATCAAACAGGCAGGAGGATCAAGTGTATTCGCACAGACAATGGAGGTGAATACAAAAATGATCATTTCAATAAGGTCTGTGAAAATGATGGCATCGTCCGACACTTCACTGTTAGACATACACCACAACAGAATGGAGTGGCAGAACGTATGAACCGGACCTTGCTGGAGAAGGTACGGTGTATGTTGTCCAATGCTGGCTTGGGCAAAGAATTTTGGGCTGAGGCAATTACATATGCATGCCACCTCATTAATCGTCTACCATCTGCTGCTATTGATGGCAAGACACCATTTGAAAAATGGTATGGAAAGCCTGCTGTAGATTATGACTCTTTGCACGTGTTTGGCTCAACTGCATATTATCATGTGACAGAGTCAAAATTGGATCCAAGGGCAAAGAAGGCTATTTTTATGGGAATTACTTCTGGAGTCAAAGGATATCGCTTATGGTGTCCTATGAACAAAGAAAGTAATATTCAGCAGGGATGTTACCTTTGATGAATCTGCTATGGTAAATAAGGTAACAGAAGATACCAAACAAAATGAAGGTGCTTCTAAGCAGGTGGAGTTTGAGGGAAAATTTATTTTTCCTACACAAGAAGCAGAGGAGGAAACAAATGAAGATTACCCTCTGGAAGGAGAGCCAGTAGAGGAGATTCCAACTCAGGAACCTCAACAACAACTTGAATCAATAGCAACCAGCAGGCCAAAAAGAACAATAACGAAACCTGTTCGTCTCATAGAGACGGTTGCTTGTGCAACCTCAATTGTAGCTGATGATGTTCCTACCACTTATAAAGACGCTGTCCAAAGTTCAGAAGAAGATAAGTGGAGGATTGCCATGAATGATGAAATACAGTCCCTTCATCAGAATCATATATGGAGATTGGCCAATCTCCCGAAGGGAAAGAAAGCAATTGGGTGCAAATGGGTATTTGCAAAGAAGGAAGGATTTCCTAACCAAGTAGATGTTCACTACAAAGCAAGATTGGTGGCCAAAGAATATGCTCAAAAGGAGGGAATTGATTACAATGAAGTGTTTTCTCCAGTTGTAAAATATTCCTCCATTAGAATTATGTTGGCTTTGGTAGCACAATTGGATTTAGAACTAGTTCAGATGGATGTAAAAACTACATTTTTACATGGAAACTTGGAGGAGGAAATCTACATGACTCAGCCAGAAGGATTCAAAGTTGCTGGAAAAGAAAATATGGTGTGCAAACTTGAAAAATCATTGTACGGATTGAAACAATCTTCTAGACAATGGTACAAGCGATTTGACGAGTTTATGTTGCGGCAAGGGTACAAGAGAAGCAAATACGATCATTGTGTGTATTTGCACAAGCTTAAAGATGGTTCCTTTGTATATCTTCTCCTATATGTTGATGATATGTTGATAGCTTCCAAGAATTCGGAAGAAATTGATAAGTTGAAGATTCAACTGAAGAAGGAGTTCGAGATGAAGGATCTGGGTGAGGCAAAGAAAATTCTTGGCATGGAGATAATTAGAGATAGACGTTCAAAGAAACTCTGTTTATCTCAGAAAGAATATTTGAAGAGAGTACTACAACGTTTTGGCATAGATGACAAGACTAAGCCAGTTAGTACTCCACTTGCTCCCCATTTTAAGCTGAGTACTACTATGTCGCCAAAGGATGAAGCTGAACGAGAGTATATGTCAAAGGTACCATACGCAAATGCTGTTGGTAGCTTGATGTATGCAATGGTTTGCAGAAGGCCTGACATTTCACAAGCTGTTGGAGTTATTAGCAGATATATGCAAAATCCAGGGAAGGAGCATTGGCAAGCTGTGAAGTGGATTCTACGGTATATTCATAATACTGTAGATGTCGGGTTAGGTTTTAAGCAGGAAGACAATCAGTCTGTAGTTGTATATTGTGACTCAGATTTTACGGGTGATCTAGACAAACGAAGATCAACTACTGGTTATGTGTTTACTTTTGCAAAGGCACCAGTTAGTTGGAAGTCTACTTTACAGTCAACAGTTGCTTTGTCTACAACAGAGGCAGAGTACATGGCTATTACAGAGGCTGTGAAGGAGGCAATTTGGCTTCAAGGATTGCTAAAGGAGCTTGGTGTTGAACAAAAAGGTATCACAATTTTTTGTGATAGTCAAAGTGCTATTCAATTAGCGAAGAACCAAGTTTATCATGCAAGGACGAAGCACATTGATGTTCGGTATCATTTTGTACGAGAAATCATAGAAGAAGGTGGAGTCACGATGAAGAAAATTCATACTACAGAGAATCCTGCTGATATGCTGACAAAAGTGGTGACTGCGGTCAAGTTTCAACATTGTTTGGATTTGATCAACATTGTTGAACACGGAAGATTGAAGATGAAGACACAACCAAAATTTGTTATTGAGAAAGAATTGAAGATGTGAAATTTTGCCAAGGTGGAGATTTGTTGAAGTTTGGCAAAATGCCAAAGTCCCACATCGGTTGGAAGAAGAGTTGGGGGGATTTTTCCCCCTATAAAAAAGGCCTAATGTTTAGGATTTAAACACACCTCTCATTTGCCTTCTCATCTGTTTAAAGCATTTGTATCTTCTCTCTTTAGTATTATTTCACTTGTATTTTTGGAGTGGAATAAAATATTGGTTGTGTCCGAGGAGTAGGCAAAGTTGGCCGAACCTCGTAAATTCTGGTGTTCCTTTTATTATTGCTTTATTGTCTTATTTATTATTTGGTGGCTGTCATAATTTTTGGTATAGTAGTTGTGACTTATTCACACTATATACATTTGGCTTCCGCAACATTGGTGAAGTATTAAGCAAAAACCAGGAACCTATTCACAATAAAAATTTGTGATAGATGAAATAGTCAGAGGTAGACTTCTTGTGGTTTCCAATGGCAGATTGCATAAGGGCTTACTGTTAGGGCCTGACTCTTTGTCATCGGGCGTGGCACGGCTGTGGCAAGGATTTGGGCGTGATGGCCTTGTCATTGGCCTACGTGCGGGCAAAACGATCATGCGGACGACGGGCAAGACATTGTCATTGAGGGTTGTTGTGGGCAAGTATTGGCCAAGGCCTTGGGATAGGCAAGACGCGCTTGGCAAAGGCTTGACAAAGCTGTGTGGGCAATGTTAGAGCGGCATGGCACGACATGCGCGCCAAAATCAATGGCACGACACTTTGGGTTGTGGCAGCTAAGTGCGGGCTAAGCTAAGGCAAGGCGGAAATGCGGGATGATGGCAAGGGCTTTCAATAGCTAAGGCAAAGTTATGTGAAGGAAAATACAAGCTATGGCACGAGGGAAATGAAGTTTGACATGGGCAAGGCAGAAACTCGGCCAAGGCAGTGTGCGGGCAGCAGCGGCGTCGGGCGTGTGCGGCAAAATCATGGGCGGCGGATTGCGGGCATGAAATTGGTGCGGAGCAATGTCAAGATGAGCCAAGGCTGGGCGCAATGCCATCCTTGGGCGTGATTCAGCTGGGCAATGCACATGAAAAGTAGTTTGGCGGTTACCTTGTCATAACCTCTTTGGACCATGACTGATTTATGCTTGTATCATTATCCCATTTCGTGTATATCATGTCATAAGTAGTTGGGGATGTCAACTACATGTTAGGAACAGATTTAGTCTTAGTCCGACAAGTAGAAAAAGCTGTAGACGACAAGTGTCATTGTGTTGTCAAGTTCTAAGGGCTGCCTATATGTTATAAATAGGGCCTTTGGACTTAGTCAGATGGGGTATGGATAATTTCGTGTGAAATTATAAGTGGGAAACAAGAGTGAAATGTGAGGGTTTCAAAGTGTTTCAAAATGGACTAAGGCTAGGCTTGGGCAGGTCTTAGTGTTGGCCAAGAACGACTTGTATTCTTTGTCAAGAGTGGGTTGTAAACGACTTGTGTTCATAGCAAAGTGATGGGTCCTTTGTATATTTTCGAAATTAATGCAAAGGTTGGGATTTTCCCGTATTTGTTGTTGTTCCTATTGAATTGTTGTCTAAAAATCGTTGAGGCCAAACTTGCTGAAAATTGGCTAAGTATTTAGGGAAGGCTGAGTCAAGTGCGCAACTTGACTGCCGCGCGGGTGTGACTTTGGACTGACCAAAAACGCCCCCGTGACACTTACTGAGGTACTTACTATCAGATACCAAAGTTCACAATGGAACTACTTCCACAAGAAGAAGATGCTATTCACCATCAACTAAGTAGGAAACTAAAGCACAATAACTACACAACTGGGATCAGCACCCCAGCTAGACATAGCAGGGCAACTAGATCATCAAATGGTAAAGCACTTCCTTGATACACAATAGCCAAAGGGAGAAAGAGACCTGCACATTCTAATTCTATTCAAAGCCATCTGGAGCTAGAGTTGGGATTGCTCGAAGAGCATTCTCCTCTTGAGTGATCTGAGTACTCAGGCTCAGATGCCTTTGATCAAACAGAAGGATGGTATGCCTGCCTACAGTAATTCATCCTCTACTTGTTCACTATAGCTTGAGAGGTAATCGCAAGAAAGAGTCAGAGATTAAAAAGAGGATCACTGGCCACAAGAGGCAGAGCACCTTAGATCTTTGTTTGTTTTGTGGTATAAAAATATGGACACTCCAATCCAGCAGCATCCATCTTTTACTATCCAATCAATGCATCAACTCTCCACTAGTCAAGATTAGCACTGAAGTAATCTAAGAAGATAAATCTATCAGTCTCAAGCAAATAACCGGACAATATTATCACCAATATACTGCAATGTAACAACTCTATTTTTGCTAGCAATTGACAAAGCTAACTTCTACTATACTATTGAATAAACTCGAGCATCGTGCATCTTCCATCTAGTGAAGAGAAGAAAATCGAGTTGATAGTGGTCATGCCTGATGAATGGACAGATATTATTAAAAGAATTGGTACTGGTAACAAAAACAAGTACAAAAGATTAGTTGGAGAAGCTTTTCCTATTTACCCATAAACTGTGATAGCTATTTTGCCCTACTTAGCCACTATGCTCCAACTATAATATCAGTTACAGAAAAATTAATAAATCCTTCAAAACATCGCAATATGGTAAAATTCAAGCTAGTAAGATCATCCTTTCCATAATGTGGTCATCCCAATAAGCTTACCTCAAATGTGATAGGCAAAACTGCTTAAAATGCTTATTAAATGGAAGACGAAATCACACTTTGGGAAAAAGAAGAGCTTTTTATGTGATTGGAGTATTAAACTGTAGCTACACTATAAGCAGGTGATTGTGATTGTCTTCTTGACCATGGCGCTTTGACTCCTTTGCTGAACAAGTCAAAGGAGGCGAACAACAATTTTCCGATGCAGAGAAAAGACATGAGAATTTTGTCACTGATTTTTAAAAGCAAGCCGGATCTTCCATCTGAGCAGGTTGGTTAATGACTGTTGAAAAGTTCTTACACCTGCAATTATTTAATTCAAAATATTGCTTTTCCTTGAGCATTCAAAATACCATCACCGTGGGGTGTACCATCTGCCATCACCTTAAAAAAAATGATTTACTCAATTTATGTGACACATTTTCTATTTTTGAAACATTATAAAATGTTGGACGACATTTAATTTCTATGCAATTTTCACAACTTTTAAACTATTCGGATCTTAAACTTTGATGTAATGTTTCCTCTATCGAACTAAGTCGTTGCTTAACTTCTTCTTTTACTATCACTAATAGTAATAGATAAGTCAAATTTAACATCTTAAATTCAGGACCTATCTAATATCGTCAAATAAATTGATTTGAGATTTTTAAAAGAAATAATTTGTTTCTTTTTTAAATGAGCAGAAAACACTAGCTATATCATGCCTCAATATTCCTCCTATATTATTGGAGGTCTTGAATGTAAATATCTCTCGATGTGTTAATTTTAAGTGCTTTTCAAGACTCTATTTGTAGCTTGCTCCAAATAGAGAGCCAATTTCATATTGTTGGAAATTGGAATAAACCCTCAGTGAACCTCTAATCTGCTAAAAATGAAAGAACAAACTTATTTATCTTTACATTACTGATTACTATTCATTTATGAGGTTACTTCAGCAGTCTATTCTCTTTTAGAGCTTCTTCGTTCAGATGATGATGAGGTGCTAACAAATGTATGTTGTGCACTTTCTTATTGTATTGATGGTATACGTGGCATAATCCAACACCACAATAACTGGGATATTTATGACTGGCTGGTTGGACGCCTCCGGTAGTAGAATGTTTTAGTTTCCTCATTTAACCTACCTTTTCATATCTAACTTATGATTGAATCTGATATGTACGTCAATTGATGTTTCAGGCACGAGTCTTGTTCAGTGATAATTCCCGTCCTCAAAATAGTTGTAGGTATTGTTGGAAGAGAGGAGAACTGATATTATAAGGTACATGGGTCTTAAGGAAACACTTTGATGAATTAACCAATGAAAATAGGAGCAAAATAAAACAAAACAAAATAAAATGATTGAAAGGTGGAAACATCATAAACAATTTGCATTCAGATGATAATTCACCATGTTCCTGAATCAACTTCCAATTTGATGTTTTTCTATTCAGCTCATTTCTTGACTCTACAGCACTGGGGGTTATGTTCGCTACTAGATTTAGTCTGGGTTATCTATACATAGGACCCATCTACTAACATGCTGTAAAGATATCATTTTTATTTCCTACACATCCACTCTTAGTTTTTATTTTTTTTAAAGTTATTGTACTAGTAATCAGCAACCTATGTAAATCTACAGTTATCGACAGTGTTGACTTTTCTGTGCAACAAGGCATATGATCAAAATGGCTATCGAATCTTGTGCTTAGGATCGACATACCTCTACAGCTTCTCCCACCTTTCCAGCTTCATGAAACTTACTCCCATCCACCTATGCCCTTCATGTGTAAAGAAATTCTAGTACCTCACAGTGGACACACTCCTGTTACATCTACCACCCCCAAGCTTCTAATGCCTAATTTCTAATAGTCTCCGTATTCACTAAAGCTGCCCACTAAACAAGATTTTAAACGAAATGAATGGGTGTAACCTGCTATGTGCCAAAATCGTTGGATGGGTGTATTATGCAAAGACCACTGGAATATTTTTCTTATTGTTAAAATGTAACAGTGTCAGGCATGCATATTGCTTTATTTTTGACTAATGATAACTAACTTCACCACCCAGTTCAATCCTGCCGACCTTGGTTGCCTGGTGACATTGCTTGATAACCACAACGAGGACACAGACGTGGTCATCGACATTTGCAACATTATATATGGCATTGTCACGTGTGGGAATATGGAGGTATGTCTTTAATATTTAGAAGGACAGCTAAAATATTCAGCTCCTGGGTACATTATCCTTATGCCTTCTAAGATCTTAATAGATTTTGCTTATGGGGTAGTTGAATAGGTGAATATGAGATTGGAATAATTGGTTGTAGTATTTGGAAAAGAAATGGCCCCCAAATTTTCTCTTTTCTTTTTCTTCTAGTGAGACTTCTCATTGGATGAAACCATAGCCATTTATCTGAATACTGTGTAATTGTGAGCAGGTTGTGATTGTGGTTGGATTTATGAAAAAACTGGTCAATTTGATTCAAACTCTGAAGGTTCGTAAGTCAGAGCTTGATCGAGTAGAAGAAATTATTTATGCTGTTGCCACAATAATTAATATTGCTATTGCCAGTGAGAAATGATGCTCGGATCAAGTATGTAACCTCTTTTTTGGGGTGATGATCTCTGACATCGCTGATATTTTTACTAAATTTCTCTATATCCTTGTGCTTTTGGCTTTAGGCACTTGGTGGATATCTCCTGCATAGAGGTTCTATGTGATTTTATTGCTTCATGCTGTAGTGAAACATTTATGAGGGACAGTCTTGAAAAATTAGAGAAAATCTTGGAGTTTGGAGCTCCGTCTATTGAAAAGCATTCACTCTAGCAGTTCGCCTAGGCAAGTACCGTTCCATTTTGGTGAGTTTTTGAAGAAATTGGACAAGTATCTGGAAATGAGTAAGCTGATAGATTTCAAGGACATTTTTGAGTCTTATTTACATTCTGTTATCCAAGTACCCTGAAATTCTACGCACAATTCAGTGTGTAATTCAGTTAACTATCTAAGTTTGCTGTTGAGAATATGACAAATCCAGTCCAAGAATCTAATATATTTGCGTATTGCACTGCAATGCATCATTAATGTCCTCATACCACTCACTATTGCTCCAGCAAAAATGGTACATAGTGAAAAGAGTGATTTATGCGAGGTGTTTGAATTCTTTACAGACTTCAAACACCTCATCATCTAGTGAAAAGAGTGATTTAACCTAGATTTGTCATATTCTAGACTGGATTTAGATTCTTGGACTGGATTTGTCATATTCTCAATAGCAAACTTAGATATTTAACTGAATTATACACTAAATTGTGGGTAAAATTTCAGGGTACTTTAAATCTATAATTCTATAGGGTACTTGGACAACAGAATGTAAGTAAGACTCAAAAGATGTCCTTGAGATCCATCAGCTTACTCATTCCCAGATACTTGTCCAATTTCCGCAAAAACTCACCAAAATGGAACGGTACTTGCCTAGGCGAACTGCTAGAGTGAATGCTTTTAATATTCTTTTCAATCCGGCGAGCATAGTCAATAGACGGAGCCCCAAACTCCAAGATTTTCTCTAATTTTTCAAGATTGTCCCTCATAAATATTTCACTATAGCATGAAGCAATAAAATCACATAGAACCTCTATATAGGAGATATCTACCAAGTACCTAAAGCCAAAAGCACAAGGATACAGAGAAATTTAGTAAAAATATTAGCTATGTCAGAGATCATCACCCCGAAAAAGAGGTTACACACTTGATATGAGCATCATTTCCACTGGCAATAGCAATATTAATTGTTGCGGCAATAGCATTAATGATTTCTTCTACTCGATCAAGCTCCGACTTACCAACCTTCAGAGTTTGAATCAAATTGACCAGTTGTTTTATAAATACAACCGCAATCACAACCTGCTCACAACTACACACTATTTAGATAAATGGCTATGGTTTCATCCAATGAGAAGTCTCACTAGAAGAAAAAGAAAAGAGAAAATTTGGGGGCCATTTCTTTTCCAAATACTACAACCAACTATTTCAATCTCATATCCACCTATTTAACTAACCCATGAGCAAAATCTGTTAAGATCTTAGAAGGCATGAGGATAATGTACCCAGGAGCTGATTATTTTAGCTGTCCTTCTAAATATTAAAGACATACTTCCATATTCCCATGCTTGACAATGCCATACATAATGTTGCAAATGTCGGTGACAACGTCTGCGTCCTTGTTGTGGTTATCAAGCAACGTCACCAGGCAACCAAGGTCGGCAGGATTGAACTAGGTGGTGAAGTTAGTTATCGTTAGTAAAAAACAAAGCAATATGCATGCCTGACACGGTTACATTTTAACAATAAAAAAAAAGATGAAAAATATTCCACCGGTCTTTGCCTAATGCGCCCATCCAATAATTTTGGCACATAGCAGGTTACACCCATTCATTTTGTTTAAAATTTTGTTTAGTGGGCAGCGTTAATGAATACGGAGACAATTAAAAATTAGGCATTAGAAGCTTGGGGGTGGTAGATGTAACAAGAGTGTCTCCACTGTGAGGTACTAGAAATTTCCACATAAAGGGCATAGGTGCATGGGAGTAAGTTTCATGAAGCTGGAAAGGTGAGAGAAGTGGTAGAGGTGTGTCGATCCTAAGCACAAGATTCGATAGCCATTTTGATCATATGTCTTGTTGCACAGAAAAGTCAACACTAAAGACAACCACTGTCGATAACTGTAGATTTACATAGGTTGTTGATTACTAGTACAATAACTTTAAAAAAAAAGTAAAAGTGGATGTGTAGGAAATAAAAACAATAGCTTTGTAGCATGCTAGTAGATGGGTCCTATGTATAGATAACCCAGACTAAATCCAGTAGCGAACATAACCCCCAGTGCTGTAGAGTCAAGAAATGAACTGAATAGAAATACATCAAATTGGAAATTGATTTAGGAACATGCTGAATTATCATCTGAATGCATACTGTTTATGATGTTTCCACCTTTCAATCATTTTATTTTGTTTTGTTTTATTTCATTCCTATTTTCATTGGTTAATTCATCAAAGTGTTTGGATTCAACACGAAAGCTTCTAAAAGCTCCTTAAGACCCATGTACCTTATAATATCAGCTCTCCTCTCTTCCAACAATACCTACAACTAATTTGAGGACGGGAATTATCACTGAACAAGACTCGTGCCCGAAACATCAATTGACGTACATATCAGATTCAATCATAAGTTAGATATGAAAAGGTAGGTTAAATGAGGAAACTAAAACATTCTACTACCGGAGGCGTTCAACCAGCCAGTCATAAATATCCCAGTTATTGTGGTGTTGGATTATGCCACGTATACCATCAATACAGTAAGAAAGTGCACAACATACATTTGTTAGCACCTCATCATATTCTGAACGAAGAAGCTCAAAAAGAGAATAGACTGCTGAAGTTACCTGATAAATGAATAGTAATTAGTAATGTAAAGACAAATAAGTTCGTTCTTTCATTTTTACTAAATTAGAGGACCTCCGAGGGCTTATTCCAATTTCCAACAATATGAAATTGGCTCTCTATTTGGAGCAAGCTACAAATAGAGTCTTGAAAAGCACTTAAAATTGACACATTGAGAGATATTTACATTCAAGACCTCCAATAATATAGGAGGAATATTGAGGCATGATATAGCTAGTGTTTTCTGCTCATTTAAAAAAGAAACAAATTATTTCTTTTAAAAATTTCAAATCAATTTATTTGACGATATTAGATAGGTCCTGAATTTAAGATGTTAAATTTGACTTATCTATTACTATTAGTGATAGTAAAAGAAGAAGTTAAGCAACGACTTAGTTCGATAGAGGAAACATTACATCAAAGTTTAAGATCCGAATAGTTTAAAAGTTGTGAAAATTGCATAGAAATTAAATGTCGTCCAACATTTTATAATGTTTCAAAAATAGAAAATGTGTCACATAAATTGAGTAAATCATTTTTTTAAGGTGATGGCAGATGGTACACCCCACGGTGATGGTATTTTGAATGCTCAAGGAAAAGCAATATTTTGAATTAAATAATTGCAGGCGTAAGAACTTTATTTCAACAGTCATTAACCAACCTGCTCAGATGGAAGATCCGGCTTGTTTTTAAAAATCAGTGACAAAATTCTCGTGCCTTTTCTCTGCATAGGAAAATTGTTGTTTGCCTCCTTTGACTTGTTCAGCAAAGGAGTCAAAGCGCCATGGTCAAGAAGATAATCACAATCACCGGCAGCAATCTGTCCCACTACCAGGAAAGCCTATAGATGGAAAGAAAATACATTCAACCGGCTAATCTTTATACAAGATGTGGGGACGGGGGACAATGGGGGGTGCTATTACAATTATAAAACACACCTTCTCACAAAGACTTTCATCTGGAAAGTCCAGAAGCTTTACAAGAACTTCCACCACCAGCCCATATTCAACCATATCAAATATATGGGCGAGGCGGAAAGAGAAAATGAGTACGAGAATCCAAGCAGAACCATCCTATGAATGTAAAACCATAAGGATAAAGCAAGTGTGAAGCTAGAATCGCAAGACGCTAAAGAAGGTGTAGAAAGGTAATCAACAACACATCACTGTCTACCTTGAGCTGCTGCTGGCAATATGGCATCTTTATAAACTGAGCAAATCAAAGAATAACACTAAACTTCATAGCTTCGCAAAGATCAAGTGTCTTATCTGTGGAAAAAAAATAGCAAAGTAAGTGATAGGCAAATTGAATAAAAATAATTAGCCTGGAGCAGGCTTAGTCATACTGATCGAGAGCAGTGTTCGGATTTGTTTGGTTGCTATGCCCTGTGAAATTGTATGATCGGACAAAATACCAGCGACCACTAATTCAAGACTTTCATGTAAACCAATCATTCAGAAAACCACAAATCAACCTATAGTTGGAAAGAAAATACAACATGTCGTAAGGGTCTAAAACACACCTGATTGGTATACAATTTTTGAAATATTGGCTCCAGAAAATGGTCAATCGCAGGAGTAGAGCTATCATAAGCACTGGTGAGAACCCAAGCACCTTCAACCTATGAATGCAAAACCATAAGGATAAAGCCAGTGTTCGTTAAAAAGCTAATAATTAATTCTCTACCTGGAGCTGCCAAGAATCTTTGTTGCTCAGAAACTCAACAAATTGAGCAACATAAGACCTAACTTCTCCAACAAGAAAACTCCTTATGATATCAACCAAGTTCGAGAGTCGTGAGCCTGGACCATAATTAGTCATACTCATATCAATCAATTTCCGGACTCGTGAGGTCCCGCTAGCTGCTGATTGATATTGTGAGTACGTGATTTTTGCCCTACATAAAATACTCCCATAAATTCAAAACAAAGTAATTTCGTTTCATTATTTGCAATTTTGTGGATTTTGTGGCATTTGCTGTTAATTATTTGCATTTTTGAATGTGCATTTCGTTTGTTAATTAATGGAAAATACAAAATATGCTGCATTTGCATTTAGGATTTAATTTTTTGCATGTTTGAAATAATTAGTAATTTAGTGTTTTATAAAAATGGAAAAATTACAAAATAGTTCATTTTTGCATTTTTATTTCTTGAATTTTGTTAGCTTTCTTTAATTTGGTATTTAATTAGTATGGTAATTATTTTTAGAGGTTAATTAGTTCATTTGATAGGATAGTATTAGTTTTAATAATTAATTTAGAATTTATTTTTAATTTTGAAAAGAAAAGAAATTTAGAAATTGAAAAAGAGAAAAGATTCAAAAAACAAACAAAAGGAAATTTGGATTTGGGCCACTTAATTAAACCCCATTCAGCCCAATTGCCCTCAGATCTGTACAAGTCCAGCCCAAACCCGCCTCTACCCGGTCCAGATTCCCCTTCAGGCGAAACGACGCCGTTTCGACCAGTGTCAATCTGAGCCGTTGATCCCCACTTGATTGAACGACTCGAAACTAAAGTATGGGGAGTATATATATGTCCGAACACACCCCCTCAGTTCATCGTCCCAACACCCCAACTTCAGAACCCTGCCCCCCAAACCATAGTAGCCGCCTCAGAATTCCCCACCATCCGGTGGCGGCGCCGACGTCCAATCGCCACCGAATTAACACCATCAACTCCCTTCCACCTCCCCATCCCAAATCTCCAAATAGTTCCTCTCAAATCCCCCTCCATCGCCTCGAATCTCAGATCTGAGGTTAGCGCTTGAAACCCTAAAATTCCTAGATCCACCCAAAATCACACCATGCAACCCCTTATCTCCTTCCTGCCTCAAATACATGTTGGTTTCATCTCAAAATGGTCCGTCAGTGGTAGAGCAGAGGTTCAGATAGCCAAGTCTCTTATTGGGTTCCTTTTTGGCTTAACAAGGTCAAGTGAACCCAATACCGTCATTAATCGTTTGTCTTTTGTTAAGGACAACCGATTAATGACCGTCAAAGGTTTACTGTCTCCTCCAAGTTTGTTCGAGGTCATGCAGTTCTTGCCGAAGCAGGTTTGGGAGAATTTCTTTTGCGTCGATTGGTTTCTTGTTGATCTCTTCTGTTTGTTTGCTTGGTTGTTTGTTTGTCCAGTTTTCGTCCTTCAGAATTTTCGTCTCTTGCTTAATTGTATTATGTTCTGGTTGTAAGTTTGTTAGTTAGCTTGTTTGCGTAGTTGTCGATGACAATCAGTTTCGTAAGGTTTGAGTTTGGTTTGGTTTCAATTCATGAGATTTTCTTCTTTCCGCTGGGTTTTATTTCACATTTGTGAATTAATTTTGGAATTGAATCAAGTATAGTGCATCGTTCACATTAATTCTTGTTTCAAGAACATTTTTTGAATTCATGTTTATGAGTGAAGGGTATTCAAGCTAGTTTCTCATAATTTTAATAGTTGTTTTGAATTTCAATTTGTTTGAAAGGGTCAGCCCGTTTGTTTATTGTTACTATGATTGTGAGCATTCAGAAGTTAAGGGGGGTAAGTGAATAATGGGGGACTTTAGGGGGTGATTTTGGAGATTGTTTCAACTTAAAGAATCTTTAATAACTAATGGAAAGCTTCCTAAATGGACAACTGCCCAAAATGGTTAGAGAAAACAGGCTGTAAATTGAAAATATCTAAAGGAAATGGACAGCTGTCCAACAATCAGTTTTGAAAGATGCTCTATAAGGGTATTTTGGGAAAAATCTGACTGCCTTGCCTTGGAAGGCATACAATAGACCCTCAGCCTTAAAAAAGAAAGCCTTCTTCTTATTCAAGACAGTTTTTACACCTTAGAGAGACTGAAAAGGCTGAAATACAAGAGAAATCAGAACAACTAAAAAAAAATCACTATTCCATTGAAAGTTTTTTTCTGTAATTCTTGAGGCTCTCACTTCTGAAATGATCTCTGAACAATCGAGGGCTAAGATGGCTTGAAACTTAGTCATTAAGGCTAGGTGTTGGGTGTTTGCTTGTGTGAAAGTGTGTTTGACACTGCAATCTGGTCTGATGAATTGCATTTTCTGAGATTTTGAGCTGTTTTGGTACACTGTTCCACTGGATTTGAGGTCCACTTTGTTGTTTGTTACCGCTGCTGGGTTTTCTGATTATCTCGCTGTTGCTTTCTTCACATTTTCAGGTATGTAAGGACATTTGAACCTTGAGTAAATCTAGACCAGAAGCATATGAAATCAAGCTGAAATGGCTGTTTTGTTCTTTCGAGCAGAGGCTATTGGTCTTCTTGTGATTTCTGCACATTTCTCTCGTTAATCATTATGAGTAGTTAGTCATATAGTTTGTAGTCTATTTCCTTTTCAGACTTGGGATTTGCACCAATGTGTTATAAATAATGTTAGACTATTGGACTATTACAGTGCTATAAGTCAGTGCTAAGCTCAGCCACGCTTATGTCTTGTTCATGAATGTCACTCATGTCTTGGGAAACTGTTAGAATGTGTAGAGTAGTTTGACCTTCCCTTTATCATGTTCACCTTTAATTGTTTAGCTGAAAATCTGCCCTGTTTCGCATTGTGCAAGCAGTGCATCGATTCATTCTTCTGGGTGCAAATTCTGATTGTGGCTCTCATTGGTTTGATTTGCTGGTTTGTTTCATTGGATCTGATTTCTTGCGCTCATTTAACCTTTCCAAAATGTGAAAGTGTGGTTCAGTCCATGCTCCTCATGATATAGATTTGGTTACTAAGAAGAATTTGCCCAGGACCTACCTGCATTTTCAGGGACTATGCATTTGTTTTAATGTGTTCATTGTAAGGTTTGTTTTCAGAAGTTGTAGTTTTGTTGTCTTTGTCCGTTCTTATATCGAAATTTGTTTTATTCCGCTAAAGTTTGCTGGATTCAGATCGTAGCTTAACTTTTAGTCTTCATGATTCAATCGTTAGTTTTAATACATGCCCTGTGGTATGATTCTTTGCGAGGGCGTTTCAAATGAATTATTAGAGAAATAGCTTTGGGCTTTAAGAAATTAGGTTTTGGACAATGGTTTGTGCTGATTCTTGGGGATTATGTCCAGCTCGCCTGGATCTTCGAACTGGTTATGTGACCAAATTAAGGGAGTAATTTCAAGCAAAAGAATATGGGCCTAGCAAATGAGCTGCTAGGCCCCTTCTCCACGTGAATACTTCTAGGCTGCATATCTATGTGCCTTGAGTTAGCCCGCTTGCTTTTCACAGTGTAGTTAGCCCGTAACTCGTGGCTTTAGCAATCCTGACTCGATTTTAGGAATAATTGTTGAATATTCGTAGAGAAACCTGTAGGGACATTTAAAATACAATTGTGATTGTGTACACGTTCGTGTGACATGATTACAATTCTAAAAACTAATTCGGCGTATGCGTTCGCGCAGCTTCGAGCAAACCTTCTTAATAATAAAAATGGGGTTTTTGTAGGTTATTAATTAGATTAGCTCATGTAGTCCGAGGTGCGCCGTCCACTATTTAATCATACAAAATGACAAATGTTCGTAGTTTGCTTTAGACACGCACAACTTTGGTCAAACCTTTCTTTTTTATAATAATAAAGTGTTATTAATTATGGACACGTTCACGTGACATGATTTTTGACGCGCCAAAGGAAAAGAGTATATGTACGCGTAACTCAATTCTTTAACTACGAGTAATCAAGTGATTTAAAAGCGGTAACGGGTAAATGCACATAGGATCTAAAGTCAGTAATTAAACAATTTTAATAAGCCAAGTATGATCAAAGTGACCGTGCTAGAACCACGGAACTCGGAAGTGCCTAACACCTTCTCCCGGGTTAACAGAATTTCTTACCCAGTTTTCTGTGTTCGCAGGCCGTAAATAGAGTCAGTTTTCCTCGATTCGGGATTTAAACTGGTGACTTGGGACACCATAAACCTCCCAAGTGGCGACTCTGAATCTTTAAATGAAATAATCCCGTTTCGATTGTCCTTTAATTGGAAAAACTCCCTTGAATTTACGCCCTTTACGGGGTGTAGGTAAAAAGGAGGTGTGACAGCTCTGGCGACTCTGCTGGGAATCGAACCCAGAATCTCTGGTTCAGGGTTCAAGAATTCAAGCTTGTTAACATAATTTTTACTTGGCTTTATTTACTGTTGATATTACTGTATTATGTGAACCTTTTGTGCTAAATGCTGTCTGTTTACCGCTTTAATATTATTTGGATTGTACATAACTGTCTTTTTACGCCACCCATCTGAGTCTTCTGAAAATGGTGCATACGTTCGCGTAGTCCCCTTTTTCTGTAGAAATTCTACCAAATAGAAAGAGGCTAGGCAAGCGACAAGGCCGGGTAGACTTCAGTGCTCCCGGTATGTCGCCCCCTCCTCGGCCCCAATTGTCCGCTCGGGTACCCCAAGTCTAGACCAAAACCCCAGGATTTAAACATAGAAAAACACAGCCCCATGCCGGATCCCTAGTAGGAACGTTTGTTTACATCATGTGCATTTGACTTAGGGGACTCAACACAGGGGTTGGGTCCGTCTAGGACAGGTGTGCCCGAAATAACAGACCATCCTGATGCATCCTATGTGCTATGTGAACATTTATTTGTTTTGGCTTGCATGCTGACCGGCTGGGGAAAATAAAGCGAAAAAGAAGAGAGGAAAACCAAGAGTGATATAGGGAAGGAAGTAAGACCCGGTTATAAAACATCCCGGTATTTGAAAAGCGTCCTGAAACTCTGCCCAAAAAATTTTCAAAAAAGGGGGGTTATTTTTAAAAGAGTCAAACACTGTGTTCTTTCAAATGTGTCAAAACTAACCGAACTACGAAGGTCTGATTCCCACCGGATGTGGGATACATAGGCAACCTACATAAGGTTCGGCCTTATTTTTGAAAATAAGAGAAAAGAAAAACAAGAAAAGAGAGTAGGTGGTCGAGTGAATACAATCTTGATTTTGGTCAAAATAAGCCGATTTAGCTTCAGCTATGTCTTAAACCGTTCTTGCCGAGGTAGCCTCAGAGTACTTTTCAGTTGTCGAAAGGCTATTTTTGTAAAAGAATGGACAAGTTTGTGAGGGGTCATAAAATAATTCCCCCGACCTCAAAATTCGCGTGAAATTGGGAAGGGGCCACATTTGCGAAAACAACCATTTGGCTAAAGTTGGCATACAGGGGAAAAGATTATGGTTCTTTTCTTCTTATTTGTTCTTTTTCTTTTCTTCTTTGAAAAACTGTTTACAAAAGGGTCAACTCGAGTCAAACCCTAACCTTAATCCTCCACAGGAACAATGAGTACCATCCAAGAACCGCCAGAAGTGGTCAGGGAACAGGCTCAGCTACACTTGCGTATGTGATGGAATGATCTAGACGAAGATGGTTAGAAATGGGTGAAAAAGCACTTGGGTGCTCTTATAGACATCTTTGAAATCAAACCACGGGAAGATCTGATCAAAGCTTTGGTAACGTTCTGGGATCTTGTCCACAATGTCTTTCATTTCTCAGATTTCGAGATCACCCCTACTTTGGAGGAGATAGCTGGGTATATTGAATTTGGACGGGACTTGAGGAAGAAACAACTCATATTTCCAAGGGCTCCATCGGTGCACAAGTTCTTTGACCTCTTGAATATTAGTAAACAGACAAATAAGGAACGTGTGAGCAACGGGTGCTATGCTTTCCATTTCTTATACTTCAGGTTCGAGCATTCCTCTGGTTTTGAAATGCATGAAAAGGGGCTGAGCAATAAACAAAACAAGGGCCTTTGGCAAATTCATCGTCGGTTCGCATTCATTATGGGTTTCTTGGGGATCATGGTTTTTCCAAATGAGAAAGGAACGGTGAACATTCGTATGGCTAGAATTGCACAAATACTCACTACCAAGGAAGATCATACACTTGCCCCGTTGGTGCTAGCAGATATCTATCACGCATTGACTGTAGGCAAAGCAGGGGCTCAGTTTTTTGAGGGTTGCAGTATCATTCTGCAAATGTGGTTGATCGAGCATCTTCACCATCATCCCAGATTCATGAGTTACAGTTCGAGCCCAAACAACTTCATCATTAGTTACGAGGAGAGGATAAAAGATTACAACACACCAGAAGGATTTGAAGCATGGGTTTCTTATTTGAAAGCTCTTGATGCAGGTCAGGTTGAGTGGACTATAGGATGGCTCCCGAGGGCAGAAGCCATCTATATGACTACTACCAAAAGATACCTGAGGATAATGGGCGTAAGGAGTATTCAGCCATATGCACCGCAGAGGGTCTTGAAGCAATTGGGGAGGTATCAGATTGTGCCTGAAGATGAAGATCTAAGCATCCAGGTCATAGAGTTGCATCCAGAAGCCGTATTTCCTGAGGCTGCAGTTCAGCAGGATTGGAATAGTTGCCGGTATCTCAAAAATGACACCCATGTACCAGACGTCGCCAAGGGGGAAGTAGATCCAAATTATGCTACTTGGTTTGAGGAAATGTCTTATGTAAACAACGAGCCAAAGCCCGAGAGGCCCGCCAAAAGGCCTCATGTTCAAGACTTTGATGATAAAATTCAAGAGAGGTTAGCTTGGGGGGGGAGAAGGAGAAGGAATATAAGGCCCTTATCCACGGTCTGCGAGAAGAATTGAGAAATGTCACCTTCGTACTCCGGTAAAAGTTGAACTGCTACAAATACAGGAGCTAGGAAACAAACAAGGACTTGATGCTCCTGTGGTTCCTATATAGCAACACAAAATTCATTTGGACACAGCTGGAACTGAAGTGACTGGTGGCACTATTTCTGCCACACTGCAACACACTGACAACCCACTCACTCTCCAACCAAACAAAACACTCACATCACTTCAAGTGATGTGATCAAATGTACCCGATGAGGCTTCATACAAAGACATTATTGGAAGAGATTTGTTTCTCATTCAAGTCTTAAGCAAAAACAGAAAAGATCATTCTCTCAAGCTTGAAGAACATAGTTAAATGCCATTACGGACCAGTTCCTGAAAGATTGATTGTTGTTGTCCTAGTTGAGTTGGAACCTTGTTATTGTACTTACTATATCTCCTAAACCACTTGTTTAGAAGCATAATGATTAGGAGTCCTCTTGTAAATCCCCAAACTCGTTGAGCTTAGGTTGTGACTAGGTTTAGTCATAAAGAAAAGTCTTTGTAATTGTAGAATTGCAAAGTGGCTTGGGGTGATAGAATCACAAGTTAGAAAAAGCCTTTGTAACTAGGATAATCATAAAGTGGCTTGTGGTAGAGGTACCACAAGTTATTTGAGTAAATCCTTTACAATCGGAAGCATTGTAAAGTGGCTTGTAATAGGTAAGATTACAAGTTAGTAAAGTTAAAAGCCTACAGGTGTAGGTCGTGGTTTTTTGATCCCCTTGTGTGGGATTTTTTCACGTAAAAATCCTCTGCCTCATTTCCTTACTACTTTACTAAGTGATCTCAGCAGAAACTTGTAGAGAACCAAGTACTCTAAGATTAAGTGGACCCATACAAACTAACTATTGGTATTAGAGCAGGTTCCTCCTATTAGGGTAACACCTAGGAGGGATCCTCATGACGACTCCACTAAAGCTTGAAGAAGGTCAATCCATATACCACCCACCCAAGTTTGATGGAAAATGCTATTCGTGGTGGAAAGCTAGAATGCATGATTTCATCATGGCTGGGGATTGCGAGCTTCGGGATATTATTTGTGATGTCTCGTGTGTTCCAATCAAGACCAGCGGAGAATACACTGAAGCAGACAAGGAAGCATTGAAGAAGAATGCTCGTGCCAAGAAAATTTTGGTATATTGTTTGGAATCTAACGAGTACGACAGAATCTCTACATGCTACACTGCCAAGGAAATATAGGAAGCTTTGCAAAACGCTTATGATGGAGCTACTCAAGTAGAACAAGGTAAATCTAATAATGATGATAGTTCTACGATGGAAGTTGAAGGCGAGGAGATTGGATACGACTCAACGCTTGCTTTGATGGAGCAATTAGACAATGATGAAGACAACGACAACGAAGAGGTAAACTTCAGGGATGTTCAGAAAAATCTGAAATCCTACTCTCCAAAAAAACTAATGTGTTTAGCTGATGTTTTAATTACTGCATTTTGTAGTATTACGGAGGATAGGGATTCCGTGTTCTTAGAACTCTAAGAATCTGAACATACTAGAAAAGACTTAGTGGCTGTAATTACTAATCAAAAGAAAGCCATTGAAACTCTTAGAAAAGAAAAGAGTGATCTTTTGACAGAAACCGCTGACCAAAGGGAACAAATTGTAGAGCTCGTGACTAAGTCAAGACCTGAAAACCCTGAAAGTGGAATGGAGATAGTTAATGAAGAATGTGTTAGGCTTGAAGATGAGGTGAAGGCCTTGAGATGTAGGATGAGCACTGAACTTGAGAAAAGTGAGCTCCTCCAAGCCAATCTAGAAAGAAAGTAATGAATGATCTTGAAAAGTCTCTAAAGTGGACCTGGTCCGTAGAAGCTACCAATGCCTTGTGCATTAATGATAGTGAAAAAGGGCGGAGAGCAGGGTTTACAAGGAAAAAGGATCCTTACAACCCTCATAGTAAGAGCGCCACTGCATCCAATAATTGGCCTTGGACCCTATGTGGGAACACTGGGCACTCCAAGAAAAGTGTCCAGGCCAAAAATCAACTTGTACCCAAAGATAAAGTGGATGCTGAAACTATGATCACAAAAGATGGACCAGGTTCCCCTCATAGAATACGCACATTACCTGCATGGACTAAAAGAGCTCTTATTCGTACTCTTGATTACTACAAGGGACCCAAACTTGTTTGGGTTCCTAAAATTAACTCCTAAATTTCTTGTGTAGGGGATAGTGAAGGAAAGTGGTCAACAATGGTTCATGGATAGTGGATGTTCGAAACACATGACTGGGAACACCATAAACTTTTTTTCACTAAAAGCCCTGCAGGGATGGAGTGTATCCTTTGGCAATGACAAAAAGGGATACATTCTTGGAGTTGGAAAAGTTGAGAAGTCACTCACTCACTCTATTGAAAATGTATACTATGTAAATGGACTCAAGTACAGTCTCCTGAGTGTCTCCCAAATTTACGAGAAAGGAAACAAGGTGGAATTCTTGTCCAAAATATGTACAATCACTGATCTTGTGACTGGTGAAATAGTTTTGGTGGCCAAAAGATACAAGAACATCTATGTTGCAGATTTTGAATCATTACAGAGTGGTGATATGAGTTGTCTGAAGGCGGTTGACGATGATGCTGAACTATGGCACAGAAGACTGGGCCATGCAAGCTTTTTCCTTCTGAACAAACTAATTATGAAGGACCTGGTCCATGATATGCCAATATCACAATTCAAAACTCAAAAGTTCTGTGATGCCTGTGCCAGAGGAAAACATGTAAATTCCTCTTTTAAGTCAAAAAGAGATGTGAGCACCTCAGGGCCGCTTGAGCTCCTGCATATGAATCTGTGTGGACCTATGAGGGTGCAAAACAGAGAAGGAAAGAGATACATCTTCGTGATCATGGACAACTATTCCAGATTCACATGGACTTTATTTCTCAGAAGAAAAGATGAAACAATTGAAGTATTTGTGGCCTTTGTGAAAAATCCAGGTGAAGATAGAGTCTACAGTTGTATGCATTAGATCAAATCATGGAACAGAATTTGACAATGTTAAGTTTGATGACTTCTGTAATAAAAATGGCATCACCCACAACTTCTCACCTCCCAGAACGCCACAGCGAAATGGAGTAGTAGAAAGAAAGAATAGAACTTTGGAAGAAATGGCAAGAACAATGCTGATTGACAGTGGACTTGCAAAGAATTTTTGGGCTGAATTTGTCAACACTGCCTACTATTTGGTGAATAGGTGCATGATCAGATCAATCCTGAACAAGACCCCATATGAATTGCTGAATGGAAGAAAACCCAAGTTGACTTACCTAAGAACATTTGGATGCAAATGTTATGTTCTCAACAATGAAAAAGATCAGCTTGGTAAGTTCGATGCCAAGAGTGACGAAGGTATATTTCCTGGCTACTCTTCTCAAAGCAAAGCTTACAAAATATATAACAAGCGGACTCAATGTGTTGAAGAAAGTGTCCATAAATCTCATCCATCCCCTGAGAAGAATGCTGAGGAAGACCAAGATGGAGAACCCTTACTTGTTCCTAGTGAAGTCATTAACATGACAAACGGAAAGGCAGATATGATGAGTCAAGTGAAGGAGGCAAATGAAGACAATATTGGGTCATCATCTACAGAGCCAAACACTTCAATTACAACTACTAAAGCTGAAGAAAGAGTGGTTGATGCAGTTCAAGGAACTCCACTGGCATCTGAGAGAAGGATAGAGGAAAATCAGCCAAACACATCTTCTTCCTCTCAAAATGAACCCCAGACATCTAATTGGAGACATCAAAGTTCTCACCCTATAGATAACATAATCACTCCTTTAGATTCCGGAATCTAAACCAAGTCAAGAGGTATAAATTCACTTGCCTTCTCAGCCTTTCTCTCCCAAATAGAACCCAAGAACATCAAGGAAGCCTTAAAAAATGCAGATTGGATTACAGCATGCAAGACTAGCTACATCAGTTTGAGAGAAATAGCATTTGACACCTGGTACCTAGACCCCCAGATAGAACCATTATAGGAACCAGGTGGGTATTCAGAAACAAGCTCGATGAGCATGGAATTACCATAAGGAATAAAGCCAGGCTAGTAGTTCAAGGTTACAATCAGGAGAAAGGGATGGACTATGATGAAAAATTTGCTCCAGTGGCTCGCATGTAAGCCATCAGAATTCTAATTGCCTTTGCTTCTATTAAGGAATTCACTTTGTTCCAAATGGATGTCAAAAGTGCATTTTTGAATGGACTACTTAAGGAAGAAGTTTATGTGAAGCAACCCCCTGGATTTGAAAGTCATGAGCACCCTGAATATATGTTTAAATTGGACAAGGCCCTTTATGGGCTAAAACAGGCTCCTAGAGCATGATATGAAAGATTGTCAAAATTTCTCTTATAAAATGGCTTTAAGAGAAGGAAGATTTACAACACTCTTTTCCTAAAGAAACGAGGAAGGAACCTGCTCATCGTTCAAGTTTATGTTGATGACATCATTTTCGGAGCAACAACTGACTCACTGTGTGAAGAATTTGCAAAACTTATGGGGACTGAATTTGAAATGAGCATGATAGGGGAATTAAATTTCTTCCTAGGTCTTCAAGTAAAATAGTCTCCAAAAGGAACTTCCATCTGTTAGCAAAAATACATCAGGGAGATTTTGAAGAGGTTTGACATGGAAACATCAAAGGTGATAGACATTCCTATTACAACTGCCACCCGAATGGACATGGATGAAACAGGGTCTCCTGTGAATCAAACAATGTATAGAGGCATCATTGGGTCTCTTCTCTATCTCAATTCCAGTTGACCTGATATTGTTTTCAGCGTAGGGTTGTGTGTAAGGTTTCAATCAAATCCCAAGGAATTTCACTTGAAGGCTGCCAAAAGAATACCGAGATATCTCAAAGGCACGCAGGACCTGGTGCTATACTATCCATGAGGTGACAATTTTAATCTGATTGGGTATGCTGATGCTGACTATGCATGTTATCTTGTGGATAGAAAAAGCACTTCTGGGATGGCTCACTTCCTAGGATCATGTCTTATCTCTTAGGGTACAAGGAAGCAAAATTCAGTGGCTCTTTCAATAGCTGAAGCTGAATATGTAGCTGCAGCATCCTGTTGTGCTAAACTTCTGTGGATCAAGCAGCAACTGGAGATTTTGGAGTACTTACTGAGAGTGTGCATCTCCTATGTGACAACACCAATGCACTCAACATGGAAAAGAATTCAGTTTAGCATAAAAGGACAAAACATATTGATGTAAGGAATCACTTTCTAAGAGATAATGTGGAGAAAGGATTGATATGCATGAAGTTCTACAACACAGAAGATCAAATTGCAGACATATTCACCAAGGCACTAAGTAGGGAACAATTTGAAAGAAACAGAGTGAAGCTAGGACTGTTAAAGCCAAACTAAGGACTAGATTCATTTTTGGTTTGGCTTGTGTTATTAAGAAATATTGAATTCAAAGTGTTTTTTGGCCGTGTCTAACTCACTTTAATACCGTTGCAGGTAAACATGCATGATGAGGATAGAAACAGTAGACTTAGAGCATGACTGATAAAAGAGGATTGTATTTTTTTTAAAAAGGGCCTGAAGATGGAAATGCATCTCAAGAACTAGGTTCTTGTACAAAAGGTTAGTAGTTCTATGCATCCCTTAATTCATGTCTTAAAAGGTACAAAATGCAACTGCCATCTCATCAACTTTTCAGATTCCAGTTGTCACGTCTTTTCAATTCAAACTTTCCATCTCCCTTTGAAACATCACAATTTTCCATGCCCAACCGCTGTTTCAGAACTGGTGCCTATTCTTCTCCCCTCATAATTATCCTCTCCATTGAACTGGTGCCTTGGTCAATGGTGTGGATATTGTATTTGATGTGAAAGTGCTTGGGGAAATTTCGCAAGTTCCTACAGTTGGAGTGACGAGTGTTTGAGATGTTTGCCAGTACAACTTTCGCAATAAAGTGGTGAAAGATAACTCCAATCAAAAAGGGGACCAGCTCCATAAGAAAGCACTCCTTCCAGTCTACCAACTGTTGTTTGAGCTGGTTAACAAAGTCCTATTACCACGAGCAAAACGCCGATCTGGCACTTCCAAATCTGATTTATTCCTAATGGAGCAATTGAACAATTTTCACCCTATGAGTCAGCCTGCTATAATGATTGACCATATGCAGAAAGTGGTTGATTTTAAGGATGGAAATCACGGGCTTCCCTATGGATTCTTGCTCACACAAGTATTCAAACACTTTGAGGTTCCTTTGGGAACAAGTAAAGTAGGGACCCGTAAGTAGACATTCTCACAAACAACTCTGGAAGAGTTTGAGTGTATTGAAAAGTATGGGGGTGTTGGAATCACTTCAACTATGTCTCAGCTTATCAATGCCCAAAACAGAGTAGCTGAGGAGATGCGTCGATTAAAGGCCAGGATTGCTATCCTAGAAGGCCAGCAAGCTCGAGCGGTTCCCTTTTCGAACAATGAGGTAATCCGTTTGCAACAAGAAAATGTTGACCTCAGAGCACAAGTTGAGAACCTGAAGGCTGAACTGCTCAACGAGCAAAAGTCGGGCAACACCCGAATAGACCTTGTTCTCCAAACACTTGTTGCAGCGTCCAAGCCTTTTCCTCCTAGTGCCCCCTAAGTTTCCTTTCAGTGAACAGTGTTCTGGATATGATTTTTTTTCTTCTGTTGATGGATGGTGGTTGTTTTTGTTTTTTTATATGGTTGGGATGTACTGTTACTGCTCTCGTTGTTTCAAGTCCAATGCTACCTCTTCCTTCTTTCAAAGGAAGAGGCATATTAAAACTATTAATATAACTCCACTTTCATTTTGTCTAGTACTTTATCTTTGTTTTCTATTTTTTTATGCTTGTCTGCACATATGTGGCATGAGTTAATTTGGCTGGACTTCTTTGATCTTTTATTCTTTTTAATGATGCCAAAAATGGGAAAGGACTCAGGGGGAATCACATTTGGGAACTGGTTCTTAATTCTGAAGAACTCGCAACTTATGGCATTGTCTCAGGGGGAACTCTCTCACATGCTCTCTGATGCCTTAATTATGAATTTATAAATATTTAAGTTTGTCATCATCAAAAAGGGGGAAACTGATAAATCTTAAATACTCTTGCCTTATGTTTTGATGATCTAACAAACTTTCTGATAAGAACCAATTAGGGAACCTGATCTACTTTGGATTGCTGCAAACTTCAACGTACTCCAGTAAAATTTGAACTACTACAAATACAGGAGGTAGGAACCAAACAAGGACCTGATGCTCCTGTGGTTCCTATATAGCAGCACAAAAGTCATTTAGACACAGCTGGAACTAAAGTGACTGGCGGCACTGTTTCTGCCGCACTGCAACACACTGGCAGTCCACTCACTCTCCAACCAAACAAAGCACTCATGTGATCAAATGTACCCGATGAAGCTTTATACAAGGCATCACTGGAAGAGATCTGTTTCTCATTGAAGTCTTAAGCAAAAACAGAAAATATCATTCTCTCAAGCTTAAAGAACAAGGTTAAACGCCACTACGGACCAGTTCCTGAAAGATTGATTATTGTTGTCCTAGCTGAGTTGTAACCTTGTTATTACTATATCTTTTAAACCGCTTATTTAGAGGAATACTGATTAGGAGTCCTTTTGTAAATCCTCAACACTCTCCGAGTTTAGGTTGTGACTAGGTTTAGTCATAAAGAAAAGTCTTTGTAATTGTAGAATTGCAAAGTGGCTTGGTGTGATAGCACCACAAGTTAGAAAAAGCCTTTGTAACTAGGATAGTCACAAAGTGGCTTGTGGTAGAGGTACCACAAGTTAGTTGAGTAAATCCTTTGCAATCGGAAGCATTGTAAAGTGGCTTGTAATAGGTAAGATTACAAGTTAGTAAAGTTAAAAGCCTACAGGTGTAGGTCGTGGTTTTTTGATCCCCTTGTGTGAGATTTTTCCACGTAAAAATCCTCTGCCTCATTTACGTACTGCTTTACTAAGTGATCTCAGCAGAAACTTGTAGAGAACC
Source organism: Nicotiana sylvestris (assembly GCF_000393655.2). Lineage (NCBI taxonomy): Eukaryota > Viridiplantae > Streptophyta > Magnoliopsida > Solanales > Solanaceae > Nicotiana > Nicotiana sylvestris. Next base: position 43,338,465 of record NC_091067.1, on the reverse strand, counting down.
CGGTACTCTAAGATTAAGTGGACCCATACAAACTAACACTTTGGCTGCAGGTGCGAGCTCTTGACCGCAGAAGCGGCCTGACATGGACTACCTAGTGGCCGCAGGAGCGAAGCAAAAAACCGCACCTGTGAAGGCGCAGGTACGAGGCAGTGGATCGCAAAAGAGGGGGGGGGGTCACAGGTGCGACGCATGTGCGGCAAAAAAGGGCTCGCAGAAGCGATGAAGGCAGACGTGGGTGTGGTCTACACATGCGAGGTTTTGTCCACAGAAGCGAAGCCGCAAGTGCAACAGTGGCATTGCAGGTGCGAAAACCGCTGGCCAGTGAGGTTCTTAACTCGAGGACTTAGGTTATTTTGACTCATTTCTTTCATCTCTTGGGCGATTTTTGAGCTCTTTGAAGAGGGGTTTTCACCTAGCTATTTGAGGTAAGTAATTTCTATCCAATGTAAGTTAAATACATAGATTATGGGTATATTTAACTTGTAAAATTGTGAAAATAATGGGTTTTGTTGAAAAACATAAAAATGGGATTTAACCACGAAAATGATTATGGAATTGGGTAAAAATTATATATTTGAGTTCATGAGGTTATGGGTAATATTTATTTTTGAAAATTCTGAAATCTGGGCCTGAGGGCCCGGGGCGAATTTTAGGAATCTTCCGATTTGGGTTGGGTAATTACCTCAATAGTTAAATTATGAACTTTTGAGTATATATTGATTTATTTTTATAATATTTGGCTAGTTTCAGATTGTTTGGAACCAAGTTGAGGATATAGAGCGGATTTGTGGACCGGAAGTGAGCTTGAGAATGAGGTAAGTCTCTTGCCTAACCTTGTAAGAGGGAACTCATACCCTTAGGTGTATTTTGTTGTGAATTACTTGTATGGGGAACTACGTACGCACTAGGTGATGTGAGTCTATGCGTAGCTATATTCCATGATATGTTCGGGTAGTCTTAGATCTACATCATGTCTTAATTGTACCGTTAAGTTCATTATGTATATTAATTGTCTGAAATTGAGTTGAGACTAGGTATTTTAAAGTTTGCAAATTTCCAATTTAGATTTCTTATTTTGGGAAGAATTGAGGAATATATAATAACTCTAAGAAATCCATGTCCTCTCGCATTGCAAGTACTGCCGCGAGCGAGGTAAACTTCTCTACTCTCATAGGAGCGGACCGTTTGCCTCAGTTTTATAATATATGCATCTATGGTTTGTGTCGTTCGACCCTCGACAGTGCACACAGTATTTTGGATTGGGCCGTACGACCTCGGCATAAATTGTACGTGATAATACTCGAAACTTGATTATACTTGATATTATGGTATGGCTTGAGAGGTATAATTTGTTTAATGACCGAAAGTGGTTTGGAACTAGTATGTGTTAGATGGAGATTTTGGAATTTATCATCAGTTAAGGAATTATTTATTCACTGTTTGTTATTATTATTATTATTTCCATGTTCCATACATGTTTAGAACTTCTGCATTTTGTTATTGGCCCATAGTAAGTGTCGATGTCGATCCCTTGTCACTACTTTTTCGAGGTTAGACTGGATACTTACTGGGTACATGTTGTTTATGTACTCATGCTACACTTTTGCACTAATTGTGCAGGATTTGAGGCAGGTGCATCTGGCAATCATCCCAGAGCGCACCCCTGATACCCCAAGGCTTAGTGGTGAGCTGCATTTCGAGTCTGTTCTGCAGCACCCGGAGTCTCTCTTTTGCATTTACTTTCTATCTACTCTATTTCAGACAGTAGTTTAGTATTTTGTATATTCTACTAGTAGCTCATATACTTGTGACACCAGGTCTTGGAAATATGGTTGTAGATATTTGATGGCTTTTGAGTATCTTTACACCACACTTGCTCTTATAGTTGTTTATGCTTCATTTATTTAAAATTTTCACCAGTTATTTATTTAATAAATAAAAGTCAACTATTTCGAAATTATTAAAAAGAATAAATACATGGCTAGTTCACCGTTGGCTTGCCTAGCGGCGACATTGGGCGCCATCACAGCCTATAAGAGAAATTGGGTCGCGACAATTCTCTTGTCTATAAACCACATAACAAATTTAACTGTACCATTTTGCGGGTAAACAGTTTGGCGCCTAACGAGCATAGACAGTTGAATAACTGCTTTGATCCTTGCGTTTATTATTCATGTGTTTGATTTTTCCTTAGCAAGAAATTGGAAATGGTAGCTAATGATATCAACATCGCACACAATGTTGAAGGACACGAAGAATTTCCTCAAAAAGATGACTGAATCAATGATATCCGCAACGAAGGGGACGCATCAACCCCGATTCATGAAGAGCAATACCCCAAACATGTGTGGGAGCCAACTCCCGATGATGCGGAGGAGGAACATGTCGTGGAAATAGTAAAGATCTTAACACAACAGCAGAAAGCCATCATGAGCCATCTCTCAAGGCAGAATCGGGTAGTGACAGAGTTGAAACAAGCGCTATCAGGCCCTTCCAATAATGTGAGCGAAAGGCACCCGGTTCCTCCCAAAGCTCCTACAAATCAACTACTCAAAGGATTGACAACAACACCCCAAGGTGTGAAGTCGGTTTCATTGGTGGCGGGGGAACCGATAGCGGATCTACTAATGATAACGGGAATGATCACTTCAAAACTGAGCTTATGAGGTTTATAAACGAATGGATGGATCAAAATGCGAAGGAATTACAGGCCCGAATGGATCAAATCTTGAGCGCACCACCAATATTTAAAGGCCCAGATTCAAAACAATACACATAATTACCGTTCAAACTGAGCGCAACACCAGAGTTGATTCTGAAGAGGTTTAAAATATCGGACATACCAAAATACAATGGGATTTCGACTCCGCATGAGCACATCATAATCTACACCGCGGTTGTAAAAGGGAACGATATGGCTCAACACGACATCACATCGGTCCTATTGAAGAAGTTTAGTAAAAACCTCATAAAGGGGGCCTGACATGGTATTCACTATTACCGGAGCATTTAACTGACTCCTTTGAAATGCTTGCAGATTCATTCATTAAGGCCTATGCCGGGGCCAGAAAGGTCTATGCAGGTAGGCAAACATATTTAGGATCACGCAAGGTGAGTCCGAATTGCTTCGAGAATTCGTGATAAAATTCCAGAAAGAGAGGATACTGCTACCGGCTGTACCGGGAGAGTGGGCAGTGGAGGCATTCACAAAAGGGTTTGAATCCGAGAAGCTCTAACACCTCCTCGAAACTGAAGGAAAGACTACTCGAATTTTAAAAGACCACATGGGCATATGTCCATAGCCAATATGAGTCGAAAATAAGAATACAAGACGATAAGCTCGGATTCCCGACATCAACCAAGGGAGGAGACAGAGACAAGAACCAGTATTAGTTCAAAAGCGATTTCCATACGGATTAGATATCTTCTAAAGGTCATTTCCTACCATACGAGAGAATCGAAGGATGCGACAGAAAAGGGTTTCGATCCTAGGATAGATTCGTTTTTGATAGAAGAACTGACATTGGCCGGAACAACATGTCATAATAGGAAAAAGAGGTATCCTGGGCCCGGAATTCCGCATATCCCAGGTTATCTGATTATAACTTCAACATCAGCGTAGTGGAGTTGGTATCAGCAATGAGTAATATCAAAGAAGTGCAATTCCCGAAGCCAATCAGATCTGATCCTAGCCAGAGGAATCCTAAATTATGGTATGAATATCATGGGACTCACGACCATAGAACTGGGGACTTCTGACATTTGCGTGAAGAGGTGGAGACGTTATTGAAGAATGGCCATCTTAGGGAGTTCTTGAGCGATCGAGCCAAGAACAATTACGTCCGTAGCCGGGATAATGCAAAGCCTTTAAAGATAGCAGAAAACCCCCATCGGTTGACTATCAACATAATTTTCGGACAGAATGAAATTAATAGCGTAACCTTCTTGGCGGCCAAGAAAATAAAGATATTAGTGGCTCAAAATGAGAGACATCGGGAAGTCACAGAAGATGACATCACTTTCATGGAGGAAGATGCCAACGGATTGCTTCTACCACATAATGACGCCTTTGTAATTTCTCTCAATATCTTATATTTCAAAATTAAGCGTGTTTTGGCCGATCCAGCAAGCTCAGCCATCATCATTCATTGGAGAGTGCTGGAGAAAGCAAAGTTAACCGGGAGCATCATTCTAGCAACAAAGCTTCTCACTGGGTTCAACTTGGCAAGTGTGATGACCCGAGGAGAGATCCTGCTTCGCACGAATGCCGAAGGGATAAATAAGACCACATTATTCAAAGTGGTCGACGGCGACATGGGTTACAACGTAATCCTCGGAAGGCTGTGGATACATGAGATTAAAGTTGTGCCCTCGACCTATCATCAACTGTAGAAATTTCTGACCCCAGAAGGAATCAAGCAGATAAAAGGAGAACAACTGGCAGTAAGAGAGATGAATACAATGTCGATTTCCATCATCAAAGGGAAGGAGCCTAGCAAAAAGAAATTATAGAAACCGATGCCTTCTCCCTCACCAAATGAAGATGATAAAGGCGAGGAATCATCAGAATCCCACCAGATGCTGAGATACTTTCAGGAACCGAAGAAGTCAGATGCAACCAAGTCCATTGCAGAAGAACTCGAGCAAGTGTCTTTATTCAAAGAATTCTTGGAAAGGAAGTTTTACTTGGGGATAGGGCTCAATCCCGAACTCAGGTCAGGATTTATTAATTTCCTTAAAGCTAACATCGATTGTTTTGCATGGTCGCACTCAGATATGACAGGTATCCCATTAGAGGCGGCTATGCACAAGTTAAGCCTGGATCGAAACTTCCCACCGGTAAGGCAAAAATGCCAATAACCGAGGCTAGGAATAGGTTTGTTAAAGAAGAGGTAACTCGACTACTTGACATTGGTTCAATCCAGGAGGTAAAGTATCCAGAATAGTTAGCTAACAAAGTTTTAGTTCCAAAGAAGAATAACAAGTTTAGAATGTGCGTAAATTATAAGGACTTAAATAAGGTGTGCCCTAAAGACTCGTTCCAATTACCAAACATTGATCAAATGATTAATGTAACGGCCGGGGAAGAGTTAACGAATTTCCTTGATGCCTACTTTAGGTACAATAATATCAAGATAAACTTGGAGGATTAGGAAAAAGTTTCGTTCATAATAAACTTTGGCATATATTATTATAATGTGATGCCATTTGGCCTTAAAAACACCGGAGCCACTTATCAAAGGCTCGTTAATAAGATGTTTGAGAAACAACTAGACAAACCAATGGAAGTATATATCAATGACATGTTATTCAAGTCTTTGAGTGCATGTGATAATTTGAAACACCTCCAAGAAACTTTTGACATCTTGAGGAAGTATAACATGAAACTCAACCCAAAAAATTGTGCGTTCGGGTTTGATTCTGGAAAATTCTTGGGGTTCTTGGTCTCGCGAAGAGGGATCGTGGTAAATCCTGATAAAATCAAAGCCAACCAAGACATTTCGGACCTGCTAATGAGCGTAAAGTAGGTGCAAAGGTTAACTAAAAGGTTGGCCGCTTTAAGCAGGTTCATCTTAAGATCCTCGAAAATATGCCATCATTTCTTCTCACATCTAAAAAGAAGAACAATTTCGAGTGGACTCCAGAACGCCATCAAGCACTGAAAGATTTAAAAAGGTACATGTCCAGCCCCATGTTACTATCAAAACCAGGGGAAGATGAACAATTGTTAATATATTTTGCAGTCTCGGAAGTAGAAATAAGTGTTGATTTAGTCCGAGAAGAAGAAGGTATGCAATTTCCTGTCTATTATATTAGTAAAATACTACCAAGAGCGGAAACTTGCTATCCGCACCTCGAAAAATTGGCCTTAGCTCTCGTAGTCGCCTCTCGAAAGCTTAAGCCTTATTTTCAATGCCACCCTATAGCCATTGTGATAACTTTTCCCTTAAGGAGTGTTATTCACAATCTTGAGTTGACAAGCCACTTGGCTAAATGGGCTGTCAAAATTAGTGAGTTTGACATTGAATACAAGCCTAGGACAACGATCAAGTCACAAGTTTTGGCCGACTTTGTGGTTGATATCAGTCCCAGGTTATTGCCCATAACTGTTAAGAAACAGTACTGGTGTCAAAAATGAAATCAGAAGTTTGGACCTTATTTATGGATGGAACCTCCAATGTAAAGGGGTCCGAGATTGGGGTATTTCTAGTCACGCCCTTGGGAGAAACCCTGAGTCAGGCCATTAAGAATATTCCATTTACTAACAACGAAGCCGAGTATGAGGCTTTGGTTGTAGGACTTGCACTGGCCTAGGGACTTGGCTCCGAGGTCATCGAGATCAAATGTGATTCCCAATTGGTAGTAAAACCAAGTGTATGGGATATTTGATACAAGGGAGGAACACATGCAATAGTATGTGAACAAAGTTCAGACATTACTTGCATGATTCAGGGAGTGGTCGATCACACATTTTCCAAGAGAAAAGAACGTGAAATAAGACACATTGGCTAATTTGGGGTCGTCTACGGAGATGAAAGGATCTATCTTTAGTACTGTCATTCAACTTCTACATTCGGTATTGGATGTGGATGGTTATTGTGAAGTCAATTCAACCAACTTAGTCTGGGACTGGAGGAATGAGTTCGTCGAATATCTTCGACATGGAAAATTATTCAAAGACCCGAAGACGTCCCGAGCACTACACACCAAAGATAGATGTGACAAATGAATATCATACCATGTCCCATTGACTCGATGTATGGGAGCCTCGGAGGCATACTACGTGAAGAGAGAAGTCAATGAAGGAATTTGCGGGAACGATTCAGGTGAAGATTCATTGGTACTAAAGCTGGTTAGAACGAGATTCTATTGGCCCCAGATGGAATAGGAAGCAAAGGCATTCATTCAAAAATGTGACAAATGCCAGTGCTATGCACAGTTGGTACACCAACCGACAAAACTCTTATGTTCGGTAATGTCCCCGTGGCCATTCATGAAATGGGGAATGGATATAGTTGGTATGTTGCTGACGAGTCCCAGAATGGTAAAATTCCTTTTAATTTTAATCGATTACTTCACTATATGGGTTGAAGCAGTTCCATTCTAAAATATCGGTGAGTGCAAAGTGGTCGACTTCTTATGGGACCACATAATCTGCCGATTCGGAATAACAAAAGAGATTGCTTGTGACAATAGACCGCATTTTATCGGCTCAAAAGTCACAAAATTTTTGGAATATTTGAAGATCAAGAGGATTACATCTTCACTATACAATTCGAGCACTATTGGACAGGAGGAGTCAACCAATAAGGTGATTATCCAAAACCTCAAAAAGTGGTTAGAAGTTGCTGAAGGAAAATGGCTCGAAGAGTTACCGGGTGTGCTATGGGCATATCAGACAACGACAAAATCAAGCACAGGAGAAATACGTTTCTCTCTCGTATATGTCATAAAAGCTCTGATACCAGTGGAAGTAGGAGAGCCAACTTTAAGGTTTTCCCGAGTAAACGAAAAAGCAAACAATGAGGCATTGCTGGTGAAGCTTAATTTGCTAGATGAACGCAGAGACTTGGCATACGTGAGGATGGTGGCTCAAATGAAAAAGGATGGAAAGATATTATAATCGGAGGAAAAATCTCTGCTACTTCAAAGTCGGAGACATGGTTTTGATAAAGGTGACTAAAACCACTCAAGAAATCAATGCTGGAAAGCTGGGTCCAACATGGGAAGGTCCCTACCGGGTTCAGTTGGCACCGGTAAAGGGTCGTACGAATTTGAAAATAAAGATGGAGTCAAATTGTCTAGCAATTAGAACGTGACCCACATCAAAAGATATTACTGCTGATGGATCCTATTAATACTGAAAGTATGTGCTGCACTCTTTTTCCTTCGGCCAGTTTTTGTCCCAATCGGCTTTTTCTAGTAAGGTTTTCAACAAGGCATCAACGAAAAGCATACTACAAAAAGAGCGTCATCGGCAAGGTTACGACCTTAAAATTACAAGGCATTTGGAATGATAAACCACTATGGGATGGTTAAATAATCTTTGGCTCGATGGCAAGTTCCTAATGGGAAGCAAAAGTTGCCATCGAACCTAAGACTATTTAACCGTTCACAAGTTGTTTCCATCATTGAAGCAAGACTTCCAGTGTTCCAATCCGCATAATTCGCGTTCGAACACTGGGGCTAAAATTATAAGATACGGGAACAAAAATACCACAAAAACTGGGGACTGCGAGAACCGGGAACAATAATGTCTCATCGAGACCGGCACTGCATGATTAGTGATAAGTTAGTATTTTAACATGTTTTATGACCCTACTTGCCTATGCTTTGATCATATATTATTACAAAATAGTCCTAAAAGGCTCACAAGTTGTGCTTGATTGCAGGTTTGATCGACAAAGTGACGAAATGTCAAAGATCAGCTCAAAAAGGAGTGAAACCTGCTCAAGTATGAAAGACCAAGAAATCTAAGGAAAGAAGGCCTAGTGCAGACCGCGCAAAGTTGAATGTGGCCGCACTAGGTGGTTCAGAGAGTTGGTAAACCAGGCTAGAGGCAACGCGGCCGCGGTACACATCTCGCGGTCTGCAGTGAAGGCTCCGCGGCCGCACTACTCTTTTGTGCGGTCCGCGGTCATGAGATTCAGAGAGATGAAAGTTTACAAAGCCAACACCATGCGGTCCGCGGTCGTGATTGCGCGGACCGCACCAGCTCCCTCTGCGGCTGCGGTCCATTCTACGCGGTCTGCGGAGTCCAAGTTCAGAGAAGCACAAGTCAAAGTCAAAGAGCCCAGTGCGGCCGCGGTCGATTTAGTGTGGCCCGCACTGACCCCGCACGGGTATTTTTGTCCAATTTTTCTAGCCTAGTATAAATAGAATATTTTACCATTTTTTGGCAATATTATTGTATTCAGATGTGAGCTGTGCTCCTGAGAATGATATTTGTAGCCATTTTTAGCACTTTTGCTTTACATTTACCATAGATTCTTGTAGTTTAATTTTAGCAATTAATTAATTTGTTTAGTTCTTCATCTATTTCTTCAATTTCTTTATCTAGCATGAGTAGCTAAACCCATTAGCTAGGGTTGTGTCTCAACCCTAGTGTGGGTAATTGATGGGTGTTGCCATCTAGTGTTAGATTGACTATGGGTGTTTGCTATTTGGGTTGATTTTATGTTTTAATCTAGAATTGTTGGTTGCAAACATTGATTCAAGCTTTGTGAGTTTAACTCTTCTTGAGAAAGAGAGTCTATGGCCCCAAAATTGACCCAACAAGGAATTGGAATGAACTCATGAGAAATGATAGTCCCAATTAATGGGTTAAACCTCGAGAGAGTAATTACCCTACTTGAACCCTAGTTGCTTGGTCTAATTTGCCTACCTATTTGGTATCGAGAGAGTTAATTGGGCAAAATCACTCTCTCTACCGAGAGGTGTGAGAATGGGTAAAATTGTGCAACGGCTATAGCATAAGCCCCAATTATGTCAATCGAACCTTAGTAACATCTACCTGTCAATTAGCCACCTAGGTAGTGTCACGACCCTAGTGCCCTTCTACATTAGATACAACTTAGCAATATTCTCGTAGCATAATTTAGTGTTAATCAATAGTTTTATAAAAATAGTTATAATTCGAAAACCCAAAAATGTTTGAAGTGACATTAGGAGTACAAACACATCTCTAGGGTAGACAGACAATCCAACTCCACTACTAGCTCCCTGAGGAAATCAATCCTGACCCTCATATCGGGTAAAAGCTATCGCGACCCGCTCTTCCTACCTTAGTGTAGGATCGAGTTGGCAGTGATCACTTTTTGGCGCCGTTGCCGGGGAGCTTACGGTGCTGACTATCTGTCTATTTAGTTTTGTGTTTTTCTTCTCTTTCCTTCTTGTTTACTAATATTGTTTGTGTCGATCAATTAGGTACAAATGGTTCTTAATGCAAATGACCCTCTAGGCAATGTGATAGCGGGGAAGGAGGTAGAGGATCTAGAACAAGATGAGGTCCTACCTCAAGTTCCACGGAGAGGCCGAAATGCCAATATAAATGCAAATGAGAACAACAATATTCTGGACCCTCCTCTGCCACCACCGAGAGTGGCCCCCAGAGTTTTACCACATCAAGGATACGCTAGTGCTATTGTTCCTCCCCGAATTTGGGCGGGGAACTTTCAAATCACAAGTGTTATGTTGACCTTGCTCGAGCCAAGAGGGTATTTCACGGGCGCCTCCGATCAAAATGCCCACAAGCACTTGAAGGAGTTCTTGGATACATGCTGAGGTAGCAAGAAGACAAACGTGTCCGAGGATGCATTGAGATTGAGGCTTTTCCCGTTCTCTCTTCGGGGTAAAGCATTGGATTGGTTAGAAAGGCTCCCCAATTATTCTATTACAACATGGGATGAATTGGCGGACAAATTTATTGCCAAGTTCTTTTCTCTAAGTCATATGGCAGCTCTTCGGGATGAAATTATAGCCTTCAAGCAAGATCCAATGGAACATTTGCACGAGATATGGGAAATATATAGAACAATGGTGAAATGGTGCCCTAATAATGACATGACCGAGGCTATGATTCAACAAACCTTTTATCGGGGCATCAACACCACGAATCAATGCATTGTGAACCAATTGGCCGGAGGGAACTTTATGAAACTTTCTTACCAAGAGGCATGTGATGTACTTGATGAAATGGCCGACACCTCTTCGGCATGTCAAAGCCGAGCAAATGTGCCCCAAGGTGACCCTAAGGTCATCCATTTTCACAAGGAATTGCACGATCATGGCCAAGCGATAGCCGAACTTACAACAACTATGAATCAATTAGCAAAGGCGCAATTGCAACAAGTCCAAAACCCGCGCCAAGTCAATGCAATGGAAGGTGTTTCTATGTTGAAAAGGAGGCAAAGAGGACAACAACCTCAAGGTAATTGTGAACAATATGACAACAACAATGATGGTGATTGTTATTCAAATGAGGGCTATGATGATCAAAGCGAAGAGGTCCAATATGTCAATAACTACCAAGGGAATAGAGGCAACTCTCCGAATCAACAATGGCGTCCCCAAGGAAATTGGGGCAATCAACAACAAGGAGGAGGTAATTGGAATAATAACAACCAACAACAAGGTGGTGGCAATTGGAACAACAACAATTAGGGTAATCAAGGTAACAATCAAGGAAATTGGAACGAGAACAACAATAATTGGAGCAACAATAAAAATCAAGGTGGGTGGAACAACAATGGAAACCAAGGCAACAGGGGGGTGGGCTTTCCAAGGCCCCCAATGTACCAACAATCGAGCAATCCACCCCATTTTCCTTCTCAAGGTCCTAGTTCTTCCGTAGGTGATATGGGAAGAATTGAAAGCATGTTCGAGCAAATGATGAAAAAGAACCAAGATTCCAATACCCAATTGGCTTCTCATAATACATCTATCCAGAACTTGGAGGTGCAATTAGGCCAAATCTCTCAAGCATTGAATACTCGTCCCAAAGGTGCTCTACCAAGTGATATGGTAGTGAACCCGAAGGGTAGGAATAACAATCATATGATGGCGGTTACAATAAGAAGTGGGAGAGGCGGTCATGTGAATGCCTCAAAGCAAAAACAAGTTGTGGATGAAGATGTTGAGTTGCGTGATGATAATGTACCTTTGGGTATTGAAGAGGTGGTTGAAGAGAATGTGAATAATGATGTGCAGATTGATATTGATGATGAAGCTGAGGTAGAGACTCAAGATGCCATGAACCCGTCTAGGGAACACGTGATTGACATGCCCGAGATGGTTGCACCAAAGCCCAAGGCTGCTTTGCCAAGGCCACCTCCACCTTATCCTTAGAGGCTTGCGAAGTAGAAAAATGATCAGTTTAAAAAGTTCATTGATATGATGAAGAGCTTATATATTCATGTGCCATTAGTTGAGGCACTTGAACAAATGCCGGGCTATGCAAAATTCATGAAAGACTTGGTCACAAAGAAGCATTCTATGGATTGTGAGACTATAAAGATGACTCACCAAGTTAGTGTTATAGTGCATTCAATGGCCCCGAAACTTGAAGATCCCGATGCTTTCACCATTTCTTGCACCATTGGGAGTGCGGATTTTGCAAGGGCCCTTTGTGACTTGGGGGCTATCATAAATTTTATGCCGTACTCGGTCTTCAAGACTTTGGGAATTGGACAACCTCGACCAACCTCAATGAGACTTCAAATAGCGGATCGATCGATGAAGTGACCTTTGGGCATAATTGATGATGTACTTGTCCAGGTGGATAAGTTTATATTGCCGACCAACTTTGTCATATTAGATTGTGAGGTAGACTTTGAAGTGCCGATTATTCTTGGTAGACCTTTCCTCGCTACGGGGAAGACATTGGTTGATGTTGAAGCGGGTGAGTTGACTTTACGAGTGGGGGATGAGAAGGTGGTATTCCATGTTTGCAAACCAATGAGACAACCCAATAGCATGGAGGTGTGTTCATTTGTGGACATTGTCACAGTTGTGATAGTGGATGACACAAGTTCCATGATCCACGTTGAAGATCCCCTTGAGGCCGTGCTTCTTAATATGGATGTCAATGATGATGCTAGTAGAGTGGAGTGCGTGAATGTATTGTATGGTATGGGATCATATTCATATGAGCCTAGGAAGCTATCTTTGGATCTTGAAAACCGCAAAACTCCACCAACAAAGCCATCGATTGAGGAGCCACCGATGTTGGAGTTGAAGCCACTTCCTTCACACCTCAGGTATGAATTCTTGGGTTCAAATTATACTTTACCTATTATTCTTTCGTCTTGCTTAACTAACATACAGGTTGAAGCCACTTTGGCGGTACTTCAAAAGCGGAAAAAGGCAATTGGATGGTCATTACCCGACATTCGGGGTATAAGCCATGCAATTTGCATGCATAAGATCATTTTGGAGGACGATGCAAGGCCTTCTTTGGAGCATCAAAGAAGACTAAATGAGGCGATGCAAGAGGTGGTGAAGAAAGAGGTTATCAAGTGGCTAGATGCTGGGGTGGTTTATCTTATTTCTGACAATTCGTGGACTTCTCCGGTGCAATGTGTGCCGAAGAAGGGTTGTATGACCATGGTGACCAATGACAACAATGAGCTCATTCCCACTAGAACAGTAACCGGGTGGAGAGTTTGTATGGATTACCGGAAGCTGAACAAGGTGACTAGAAAAGATCATTTCTCATTGCCATTCCTTGACCAAATGCTTGATCGTCTTGCGGGCTGGGCTTTCTATTGCTTTTTGGATGGTTACTCGGGGTACAATCAAATTTTAATTGCCCCGGAGGACCAAGAGAAGATCCCCTTTACATGTCCTTATAGCACATTCGCTTTCTCTAGAATGCCATTTGGATTGTGTAATGCTCCGGCGACCTTCCAACGTTGCATGATGGCTATTTTCACCGACATGGTGGAGGATATCTTGGAGGTCTTCATGGATGATTTCAGCATGGTTGGGGATTCTTTTGAGGAGTGCTTGGTAAACTTGGATAGAGTGTTGGCCCGATGTGAAGACACCAACCTTGTTCTCAATTGGGAAAAGTGCTATTTTATGGTAGAAGAAGGTATAGTGTTGGGTCACAAGATCTCGAAGTGAGGAATTGAAGTTGATAAGGCCAAGATTGAGGTTATTTCGAGGCTCCCTCCCCTTACTTCTGTCAAAGGGGTGAGGAGTTTCCTTGGGCACGCGGGTTTCTACCGGAGGTTCATAAAGGATTTTTCTAAAGTGGTACATTCGTTGTGCAAGTTGCTAGAGAAAGATGCAAAGTTCTTGTTCGATGAGAGTTGCATGCAAGCATTCGAGCTTCTTAAGCTCAAGTTGACTTATACCCTTATCATTACCGTGCCAAATTGGAGCTTGCCTTTCGAGCTCATGTGTGATGCTAGTGATGTTGCAGTTGGGGCTGTTTTGGGCCAAAGGATCAACATGATGTTTCATCCGGTGTACTATGCAAGCAAGACCATGAATGAGGCTCAAAGGAACTACACAGTCACCGAGAAAGAATTGTTGGCTATTGTATTTTCTATGGAATAATTCCGACCTTACCTTATGGGGGCCAAAATTATAGTGCACACCGATCATGCCGCCATTAGGTATTTGATGACCAAGAAAAACTCCAAGGCAAGATTGATGAGATGGGTGTTACTTCTTCAAGAGTTTGATCTAGAAATTATTGACCGGAAAGGTAGTGAGAATCAAGTGGCGGACCACTTGTCCCGTTTGGAGGAGGAGGGGAGGCCTTGTGACGGCCTTGAGATAAATGATGCATTTCCCGACAAGCAACTCCTTGCGGTGTCAATGAATGGAATGCCGTGGTTCGACGATGTCGCAAATTACCTTGTTACAAAAATCATCCTGTGTGAGCTCTTTTCCAACCAAAGGAAGAAGGTCAAGCAATATAGCTTAGATTTTTATTGGGACGAGCCATATTTGTTTAAGATTTGCACCGATGGTGTGATTTGACGATGTATCCCGGAGGAGGAACAATTGGGTATTTTGGAGGCTTGCCATTCCTCTCCCTATGGTGGCCATCATGGCGGGGCGAGAACGGATTCTGAAGTGCTTAGTTGCGGATTTTATTGGCCTACCTTGTTTAAAGATGCAGGTAATGTGGTCAAGAGATGTGATGAATGCCAAAGAGCCAGCAGAATTTCTAAAAGGGATGAGATGCTCCTCAATACAATTCTCGAAGTGGATGTTTTTTATGTCTGGGGCATCGATTTCATGGGTCCTTTTGTGATCTCTTGTGGGAACACTTACATTCTCGTGGCGGTGGACTATGTATCAAAGTGGGTTGAAGTCGTGGCTTTCCCAACAATGAAGCTCGGAGTGTTGTGGCATTTTTGAAAAAGAATATCTTCACAAGGTTTGGCACTCCTCGTGCTATCATTAGTGATGGGGGTCTCACTTTTGCAACAAGGCTTTAGACACGTTGCTTTCTAAGTACGATGTCAATCATAAGGTTTTGACCCCCTATCATCCTCAAGCTAGTGGCCAAGTGGAAGTCTCCAACAGAGAAATTAAGTGTATCTTGTCTAAAACTGTCAATGCTAATAGGACCGATTGGTCGAAAAAGTTGGATGACACTCTTTGGGCTTATCGGACAGCTTACAAAACTCCAATTGGTATGTCTCCGTATTGGTTGGTGTTTGGGAAAGCTTGCCCTCTTCCGGTGGAATTAGAGCACAAGGACATATGGGCTTTGAGGAAGTTGAACTTAGAATGAGATGTTGCGGAAAATATTCGAGTTGAACAACTTAATGAGCTCAATGAGTTTAAATTCCATGCCTACTCCAGCTCGTCCTTGTACAAGGACAAAATGAAGTACCTTCACGACAAATATGCTCGGGGTAAGGAGTTCAAGGTTGGAGATATGGTTCTCTTCAAGTCAAAGTGGAGTGGGCCTTTTGAAGTTGTATTCGTGACCCCATTTGGTGCTCTTGATCTAAGGAACAAGAATGGTGAAGTATTCAGAGTCAATGGACATCGGGTCAAGCATTATCTTGGGAAATTTGATGATAGCCACATGGTGTCACTTCTCCATCTAAAGTGATGTGCTGGTAACATGCGTTGTGCTGCGTCATTAAATCAGGCGCTACTTGGGAGGCAACCCATGTCTTTTTCTTTTTGTTGTTTTTTGTATTTTTCTTGGTAGTGTAGGTTTGATTTTTGAGCTAATTGATTGTGAGATGTTGCAGGGATTGAGTTGATGCAGTGCAAAATAGTTTGAAAAAAGTTGAACAGTCTCTCAAGTTCCCCAGTGCGGCCGCATTACACTTTGTGCGGTCCGCACTGGTGATGGTCAAAAGTGGTGCTCTCTGAAGTTTGCAACCGCGGACACATTCCATTTAGTGCGGTCCGCGGTGGACCTCCGCTGTCTCGGTTTGCTTTTGTGCGGTCCGTGGAGGTTGCCTTCTCAAGCTTCAAGTGAAGAAACCCAGCGCGGTCCGCATTCGGTTTTGTGCGGCCGTGCTGGTAGGTGAGGATGGATCCCATTGCTTCTCTATAAATAGACCCCAAGGGACACCCTTTACCCTTTTCGAACTCTTAACACCCAGAAGCCTAAAAGCACTGTTCACACTCTCATTTGATTGTAATTCTTGTTTGCATTGATTAGTTGCATTCCATTTTCACAATCTGGTAACATTTCATCAATATTTCATCGATTAATTTTACACTTGCCTTTTATTTTCATGCCCAGTAGTCTTAGCTTCTTTTTCTTCTTCTCGTAGTTTTTTTTTCTTCTTTATAGCGTAGGGTAGTTTTAAATGTTGGGTTTGTGTGCTGAATATGCTTAGTGATTGAGCAATTGAGTAGGGACAAGTTATGTGTATAAATTGAACAAAAATAGCAAAAACTTAAACCCTAACTCAATGCCTGTGCAAAATACTCTCCGCGGCTCGCGATAGCCTTTGTGCGGTCCGCAGTGCCCTGACGCGGTCCACATTGCCATTTTTTGTGGACCGCGGTACCCAAGTGACTGAAATTGAACCTATGCCCAGCTCGGCCGTATTGCACTTTATGCGGTCCGCAGTAGCCCACCGCAGCCACGATCCTACTTTGTGTGGACCGTGGTGGGGAGATTAAAAGAGATGTTTTTCAGGGCCTTGTCCCAATGCAAATCACGGTCACCTTTGCGCGGTTCGCGGTTCCCCCATTGCGGCCAGACTCCTATTTGTGCGGGACGCGGTGCTCAATTCTGCAACATTTAATCTGCTGTCTGCAATTTAATTTCAACACTTGTTTCACTGCCTGTGGTGATACTAACCATGTTAGATGTGTATGCTTGCAGATAATGGTCAAACAAAGAGGTAAAGGCTCGAAACAACCTGACCGAGGTAATTCCTCCCGGGGAGGGAAGCAAAGGATGGTAAAACTCACTTCCCAGGCTAGAAAAAACATAAAGGACATGAGGAAAGCAATCAAAGAGGTTGACAGAGCCATTGACAACTAAGGGAGTGAGTACGAGCCCTCCCGGGAGATCTCTTCAGATTCAGTCCCTATAGACATCCCGTATCCGGAGAACGCCATACATAGTGACACTCCTCCCTCTTCCCCCGATGCTCGAGCTTCAATCAACATTTCTTCTGGGTCGTCTGAGGGCTCAGTGGCAGGTAGTGGGATGAATACTCTACCTTTTCCACACCGTCAATATCTGGAGAGGGTGCTAGAGGTGATGAGGGAGATGGGGAGTTACCTGGGGGTGGTGTGCCTCAAGTTGGGGGTGTTGATCGGACAAGAAATCCTGTTGTTTGGGAAGATAGATTCGTCAGCCAGGTGGCGTTCCATAAGTTTAGGGAATGGTGGCCGACACGAAAGCTGATTCTTGAGAGGAGCTTCATTGACAAAGATCTTCTACCCCTACACCCCAATGTACATAGACAATTTCGAGCTCGAGTGGGTTGGGAACACTTCAAAGATAATTGTGTGAATGCAAATAAGCACATGGTCAAGGAATTTTATAGCAATGTGGCCCACATCTTGAAGGGCACTAAAGTGACCAAAGTGCGAAACAAGAATGCGATATTACCGGGAAAACACTAAATGAATACCTAGGGTTCATTGAGGAAGACGAGTCCCTTTACAATGAAAAGTTGGAAATGGGCGAGGAGGTTCGTCCGTGGTTAGCCTCATACCTGGCAGTCCTGGGTATAGTTCCAGAGTGGTTGCAAGCAGGGGTCAAAATAATTCGGAGGACTTTTAACTTTGAGGCTAGGGGATGGTTGACTTTTTTGTGCAGTCGGCTCAATCCCACTACTCATGATCAGACTATTCCGCTTGCCCGGGCTATTCTTGTTGCATCTATTATGGCGGGATATCCTATCAACATGGGCAATGTGATGTCCCGCATCATTTCTGCAGTGGGGGTTGAGCATGACCGAAACTACCCTTTTCCCAGCACCCTCACTATGTATTTCAGGGAATTGGAGGTGGAGAAGAGACCTTTTGACATCAAGGTCAAACCTGTGGCTCCGTTTTCATGGTACAGTCTAAAGGGGTCAGACAACCCCAAGGACAAAAATTACAAGCCACCTGCTTCTGCTCCAATCGGCCAGTCTAAAGAGCCGGTTGCGGTAGAGCCCTCCACTGAGCCTGCTTCCACAGCCGCTAACATGCCTCCCGGATCTTCTACTACTATTGGTCCCTCTACTTCAGCTGGTCCGGGGATTCCATCTTCTCGGACCCATCCTATCACTGCCCACCAGCTGAGCCAGACACTTTATAACTTGAACAACTGGATGTCAACTGCGTCATCCAAGTTGTCCATCTTGACTTCTACCATTGCAGCTCAATCGGTACCGCATCCAGCACAGTTTCCACAGGCTATTGAGGATACATTGAAGAAGATCATGGAGAACCAGGAAAAGATCATCAGTACTTAGGGTGCCTTGGCTAAGGCAGTAGATTCACATGGCAAGGCCCTGAAGGAGCTTTCCAAAACACGGGCTTCCAAGGATTCGGTGAATGAGCTGAGAGCAGATGTAGACAAATTGATGGCAGACCAAATCCTCTTGACTTATTACTCGGGGATCCAGCCCCAGCAGCAGCACCAGTAGCAGAGCCACATCAGGAGCAGACTCAAAGGCTTCCTAGGAAGAAGAATAAGCTCCCTAGTGCAGACGAGGCGGTCATCCGGTTGG
Organism: Nicotiana sylvestris; assembly: GCF_000393655.2. Taxonomy (NCBI): domain Eukaryota; kingdom Viridiplantae; phylum Streptophyta; class Magnoliopsida; order Solanales; family Solanaceae; genus Nicotiana; species Nicotiana sylvestris. The sequence continues at coordinate 43,319,794 of NC_091067.1, read as the reverse complement.
CAGACCCACATGAGGTATCCTCCATTCATCCACAGGTTGCTCCAGATATTCAGCCCGTACAGGTCTAGGCCCCAGTCCCGCAGCTGAGCAGCAGGAGACTAGGAACCAGTCTAAGGTTCCCGTACATACAAAGAACCCGAGGACCACTCATGTTCCCATGCATACAAACGAGGCTTAGGGAGCTCCTATATCCTTTCATCTTGATTTTTGATGCTTATTTGTTTAGTTGGCATTGGGGACAATGCCAACTTTTATTTGTGGGGGTGCGCCCTACTTTTTATCCGGATGATTGTATATATTAATTGACTTAATTTATGTTTATGTTGATTTTCTATTTGGTCTGTATATAACTTTACATTTAGTTACTTTTATCGCACTTTTTATCTTTCATTTGGTCTGTATATAAAGTTACATTATTGTATATATTCATCCCCCATTGTATATTCTAATCCCCTATTGTAAATATTCATTCTATTTTCTATTTTCGTACAAATTTTTCATTTTTAGCTTAGTAGATAGGCTTGCAGCCTTTTTGTTTTGTTTTTGGCATTTTCAATAAGCCCTTGGTTTTCTTAATGCCACGGTTCTTTCCAAGGGTGGAGTATTGTGCGAACCGGGTGGCTCTTCCCGATGATGGATGGCATGACAACCTTCTTAAGGGTTTGAGTTCGTTTTTTATTTTTCTTTTGTTTTTAGTAGTTTATAGTTAAGGGTACCTCAAGCAAAACTTCACTTGGGCCTAACACATTTGCTTTTGATCCCATGGTCAAATACAAGTGGTTGTGTTTAGGATGGTGAAAGTAGTGACCTTGAGACTCTCGTTTTGACCAAACAAACATCATGTGGTCTTTCGGGACTATTGTGAGCTCAATCGTGTCTAAGGTTGTTGTGGGCCCCCAACTCGATGTCTTTAGCAATCCTTGAGTGTGTGTGGTGAGAAATCGAATTGTGAGTCCAAGTCCCAAGTCAATGGTCTAGAACTTGACCTGAATGTTTGTTGAGGCAAAATTTTGAGTGAAATTCGACTTGAGAAGTGATTGGCTCTCCTTAATCCAAATAATAGTCGAATAATTCGATATCCTACCAAGGATATAATCCCTAGCTAACCCTTTTGAGCCTTAAACCTTTTTCTTTCGAGAACCAATGCTACAAGCCTATACCTGTTCTAAATTATACCCTCTCTTGGCACCCAAATCATCCCTTGAGTAATGCCAAAAGTCTAAGTTTGGGGGGGGGAGAGACAAGAAAGGAAACAAAGTGGTAAAAGGTACAAAAGCAAAAGGAAAGGAAGGCGTGAAAAAGAAAGAAAAGAAAAAGACAAAAAAAGCCCAATGTGCAAATAATAAAACGGGATTCAAGAAAAACAAAAGTGAAAAAGGTGTGGAAAAAAGTAGAAAAAGAAGAAATGCTTTGAATTGCATAAGAAAGAGTAACAATGTATCTCTGTAACCCCTTGAAAAGAAGTGAAATACTCAAAGAGTCAAAGAGAATTGTGCCAAAATGAATTAAAAGAAGTGCTTAAGGGAAGATGGAACCCATATAGACCAACATCTTTTCTCACCCTGAACCAAAAGCCTTCACATTGACTCCACAAAAGCCCTATATGATCTTGAGTTGGATGACGCTCGCATTAGTGGATACTTACATGAGGGTCAAGCATATGGTACTTAGAGCCGGACTTGTGACCTTTCCTTGAGAGAGACGAGTGAATTCCCATTAACCTTGGTTTGTGTGCTTATACTCTAAAAGGTGAGGTTTGCTTAGGGAGAATAAAGGATGTGTGAGTTTGGGTTATACAGCGACCAAAGTAATTGAGAGAGTTCTTTGATGTAATGAGTCAATTCTTGATGCTCTTGTGTCACACTTGATCCATAGTTTTTCAAAGTTTAAATTTTGTTAATGATCCATTCGTATTGAGGGCAATTGTTAGTCCCAATTGATGCTTGTTGAGGTTACTTTAGGACAGCTGGAATTACTTTGATTTTCCTTTAAGGGGTAGGTCTAATTTTGTTTGCTTGAGGACAATCAAAGGTTTAAGTTTGGAGGAGTTGATAAGTTATGATTTTAACATGTTTTATGCCCCTACTTGCCTATGGTTTGATCATATATTGTTACAAAATAGTCCTAAAAGGCTCACAAGTTGTGCTTGATTGCAGGTTTGATCGACAAAGTGACGAAATATCAAAGATCGGCTCAAAAAGGAGTGAAATCTGCTCAAGTATCAAAGACCAATAAATCTAAGGAAAAAAGGCCTAGTGCGGACCACGCAAAGTTGAATGCGGCCGCACTAGGTGGTTCAGAGAGTTGGTAAACCAGGCTAGAGGCAACGCGGCCGTGGTACACATCTCGCGGTCCGCGGCCGCACTACTCTTTTGTGCAGTCCGCGGTCATGAGATTCAGAGAGATGAAAGTGTCCTAAGCCAATGCCATGTGGTCCGCGGTCATGATTGCGCGAACCGCGCCAGCTCCCTCCACGGCCACGGTCCATTCTACGCGGTCCGCGAAGTCCAAGTTCAGAGAAGCACAAGTCAAAGTCAAAGAGCCCAGTGCGGCCGCGGTCCATTTAGTGCGGCCCGCACTGACCCTACAGGGGTTATTTTTGTCCAATTTTTCCAGCCTAGTATAAATAGAACATTTTACCATTTTTTGGCAATATTATTGTATTCAGAAGTGAGTTGCGCTCCTGAGAACGATATTTGTAGCCATTTTTGGCACTTGTGCTTTACATTTACCATAGATTATTTTAGTTTGATTTTAGAAAATAATTAATATGTTTAGTTCTTCATCTATTTCTTCAATTTCTTTATCTAGCATGAGTAGCTAAACCCATTAGCTAGGGTTGTGCCTCAACCCTAGTGCGGGTAATTGATGGGTGTTGCCATCTAGTGTTAGATTGACTATGGATGTTTTCTATTTGGGTTGATTTTATGTTTTAATCTAGAATTGGTGGTTTCAAACACTGATTCAAGCTTTATGGGTTTAACTCTTCTTGATAAAGAAAGTCTATGACCTCAAAATTGACCCAACAAGGAATTAGGATGAACTCATGAGAAATGATAGTCCCAATTAATGGGTTAAACCTCGAGAGAGTAATTACCCTACTTGAACCCTAGTTGCTTGGTCTAATTTGCCTACCCATTTGGTCTCGAGAGAGTCAATTGAGCAAAATCACTCTCTCTACCGAGAGGTGTTAGAGTGGGTAAAATTGTGCAACAGTTATAGCATAAGCCCCAATTATGTCAATCGAACCTTAGTAACATCTACCCGTCAATTAGCCACCTAGGTAGTGTCACGACCCTAGTGCCCTTCTTCCCATTAGATACAACTTAGCAATATTCTCGTAGCATAATTTAGTGTTAATCAATAGTTTTATAAAAATAGTTATAATTCAAAAACCCAAAAATAGTTTGAAGTCACATTAGGAGTACAAACACATCTCTAGGCTAGACAGACAATCAAACTCCACTACTAGCTCCCTGAGGAAATCGATCCCGACCCTCATATCGGGTAAAAGCTATTGCGACCCGCTCTTTCTACCTTAATGTAGCGTCGAGTTGGAAGCGATCAATTAGCCCCATAGAAATAAGTTGTAAAAGTAGCCATATGTATTGTCAGTTTCTTTTTTCCTTCGGCAAACCAATTGTCACACCCCGAACCTATGGAGCGAGAGCGACACCTAGTGCCTCACCTATCCTTGCATACCAACTTGCAACTAAGGGACTCTGAACATATAATATCATACTTTGGCCATGGGCCACATTGCAAGACAACTGCGAATGCTGGATAGATATCACTATAAAACTGGGCCGACAAGGACGTCATAATTATTACAGCTGACAAACCAACCAAATATACATACAAGTCCTGCAAGCCCAACATACTGCACTAACTGACAGAATATATCTACAAGCCTCTACTGATGGATATACTGTGATCAGAAAAGCTCCCCGACCTACTCATAACATATATACATATATATACAAGATGTACATAACGTTCTAGACCAGGCAACTCCGAAAGGCATGGAGCTTATCAATCAAGCTAAAGTCGAGTAACACTTAATGAGGAGGTCTACCTGTTTGTCTGTCTGAACCTGCACACATGAAATGCAACGCCCCCAGAAAAAAGGACTTCAGTACGAAATAATGTACCGAGTATGTAAGGCAATATACTGAAAGCTGAAACTGAACTGATAATATAATAACTAAAAGCAATTGGGAGTCAAGGATAATCTGAAGGTATGCTTACCTGCAGATACTGACTCAATTTTCTCAATATAGTAAGTAAAATAGGCCGCCCTTATAAGACTCAGTATATACATATAACTTCTCTGCTGTAGTAGGCTCGATCATAGGCGCTCGGCCATACTAGGCTCTATATCTCGGCCATGCTGGGATCGCTCATAGGCGCTCGGCCATAGTAGGCTCGGTATATATCTTACCATCTGATAAGAGGCTGCCCAATAGGGGCCTGCCCATCGATTATAGCTCGATGGTAATGAAAATAATGTAATACTGTATATATAGACTCTATACTCTCTTGACTGGAAGAAGAAAATACTCAAATGAATATGAAGTTCCGATAAAGAGAATATTGTAACTTGCGAGACTAGCAAATTATACGTAAATTTGGGGATATGAATTTTTCTTTATGCCTCCTTATCAAACTTATGTAATGATGAGATCATGCCAAAATAAAAGAAAGGCTTAGACTTAACATACCTAGAATAGGAAAAAATCCGTGTGATATTTTTCAGAAGGTTTACACCGTACTCCCTTAAAATTGTAAAATCTCTGTCCGATCTATTAAAGACCCGTACTCTTCTATGTTAGCTTCAATTTACCTTCACGTTGGCTTCAAGTAGCGTTTCTGTTGGCTTCAGAGAGTCTCATGGAGAGCTCTTTCCTAATCCCTCAAAATGTTAGATATATGAAGCCTTTTAGTTAGCTAAAGGTTATGTAGTTTTTTTATTGAATTTCAAGGTTTTATTTTAGCTAATTGCCACCTAACCCAACATGACTAATGAGTCATTTGGTTTGGTTGGTGGCTTGTTGTCACATGGGCTGGGGGAGGGGTTTTATTCTTATTCAATAATCAATTTACTAATTAGGTAATATCCCGCTACCCGGTAATTAACCAAATACCCACATAATTAAGAATTGTCTCAAATTACTTAAAATTCTACTTATTTTTAATACACTTTATACATCCTACTATCATAGTCATATGGTACCTTGTATGGTACTAATCTATAAATATAGGGTAATATCGCTCGGCCCGCATTTTATCCTAATATGTAAAACTTGGACGAAAATTTATTTTCTTTGACTTGCTTCCCCTCTAAACTTCACGAATTTACTCATCACTTGTTTGAAATAGCATGATGCTTATAATCTCAAAATAATCCCATTCACGAACTTACGTCGATTAACTTACGACGAAACTTTAACATACGAAAATGCGGGATGTAACACCAATGCTTATGTACTTTTAAAGATGGAAGGAACAAAATAAAGTCCTTTTATTTTTATCTTGTTTCTTGTCCAAACGATGAGTTGATTTTATCATTTGAAAGTTAATAAAAAAACTTCAAATGTTTGTGCTGGAATAAATAGGAAACATCCTCTTCAAGAACACCATAAATATAAAAGGGCCCTCTCTTATGAAACCCTCATAGTAAAGGATTTATTTTAGAAGAATATTTACCGGAATCAGAAGTTATCGGATGAAAGTATGTCCGAAGCTCTAACAAATTCAACACAAGGAGAATGTATTTTGCACACCACTTAAGCAAATTTTTTCTTTATTTATCAAAAATGCCAAACTCGGTGAAAAGTTTGGCATAATTACAAATTATAAAAAAAAAAGCAAAAGAAAAGGAAGAAATAATCTAAGCATTATCATTGTTAGAGACCAAAGTGAGAGAGAGATCTGTGCCTCGGTGAAAGAAGGCAGACCAGCTGCCAATTCGGTGCCTGGGCATTCATCATCATCATTTTATTCAACCTCCCCTTTGGTTCCCGAGAATTCGGAACCGATGCTCAAAGAGTCGGTTTTAGCAGGCCGAAAAGGAAGATTTTCTCGAACTGTAAGCTCCAATTCTCGGGCCTTGACGATGCAATAATCAATATCAACGATGCCCGCTTTGGCCTCTTCCAAGGTTTTTCTCCTTATATGCCACATAGCATAAATCTTTTCAAACATGAGGGAATCCTCTTGGTATTGGAGTTTTGCCTTAAGTCTGTCAGCCTCGGTCTGAAGGCCATCCCTCTCGGATCTCATGGCAATGAGGCTAGAATCAAGATCACGAGTAGTAGATAGATGAATCCGGTTTTGCTCCATGATCTTCTTAAATCTTTCTTCCATCCTGACCCTCTTCTCCTCAGCAGCATTCGCCTCCTCAGTTTTGGAGCTCAAGGCTACCTTCAAGTTATTAACTTTTTCCTCAAAGGCAGACTCGCGCTCGGCAGTAGCAAGTACAGTATCTTGGAGCTCGACCCACTTAGCCTTAGCCTCTTGGAGTTGCTCGTATAATGAAGTGGCTTCTTAGAAGTGGGCCATCATCTCTTATTCACTTTGCTACAACCAGGCCTCAGTCTCGTCCGCCTCAGCAACCTTTTCCTCCAACACCGGGAGGCGTGCATCAATTTGGTTCCTTTCGGCCAATAGTTGATCCCGCTCGGAGGCGAGTCGTTGTTTATCGAGTATCAATTTATGCTGACCATCGGAAGCAAGAAAGTAGGCCTATAAAAAAGAACATCGAGATTAGAAATCACATTACAACAAATAAATGGAAAACAAGATAACAAAGCAAGTATGGTAGCACTGCCGCATTATGCATAGCATTATTTAACAAGCACTCCCCCGAAAGGGAGCTTATTTTCTTCCTATCTTTCTCTGAAACCAGTGGCTTTAAGTAATTCTCAAGCTCCACTGGCCTGGACAGCAGGTGGCACTCCTTCGAACCCGAAAGAGTAGGACTCCTCCTCCCTCGGGGATCTGGGGAAGGGGTGAGTAATTGTGCCCCAAATTCCCATGGTCGGGAGACCAGGGAGGAGAAACACCCTCCTCTCAAACATTTGTTGCCGGTGGAGGAGATACAATGGGTGTTGGTGGCGAAGGTGCAGTTGGTGTTAAGGGGCGTGAAGTTGTTGGTGTTGATGGTTGAGAAGCAGCTGCGGTAGGAGCATCGCTAATTATTGTTTGCTCAATAGCCGAAGGCAGAAGATGCTTTGGATCCGAACCTTGGACCAGAGACAACAACGGGGATAGGAAGGTTGGAATCGTCATTAACTACCAGATCCATCTCGCACCAAAGTTATTGGACCTTGTCTATGGTCGGTTTTTGAAGCTCTCCCGATTGAGCGTTAGGATGAGCTGATGAAGTTATTTTTTCCCTTTGGAGGCGAAGCCACTTCATCACTGGCTTCTCCATCTTCTACAACCACCACTGTGGCTAGCTCAGTGGTTGTTGTTTTTGTTTTCTTATTTTGAGTCCTAACCGAGGAAGAACGTCGTCTTTTTGGTTGCTTGTTCTCTGGCTAGGAACTCCGAGAGAAAGAACTTTCACCAAAAACACGTCCGCATGCACTGCTTCGAGCAAGGGAAACTTGTAGCACCCTCATGGCCTCCTCGTGGTCGGTTAAAATGTAGACCTCGTGGTAGGTGACAGAGCTCTATGGAAATCCTGGATCAAACAAAAAATGAAGTTAGCAAAGTTATCTACTTTCATACAAAAGTAAAAAAAGAAGAAGGACTCGGTTTACCATGGTTCTTGTCCTTCCACTCATATTTGGTAGTCATTTCTTTCCATCGGCGGGATTCTGGTGTTATAATTTCCAGAATCTTCTAAACCCACTAGCCCAGACCTTGAATCCGTGGTGGTTCCAACCGGGTAGCTGAAACAAGATAAATGAAGAGGTTAACAATAACAGAAAACAATCTTTTCACGAAGGAAGGAAACAAATCAAAAACTTACGAAAACAGTTCACGACTCAGGAAAAGGTAGAGCTGTGGCCGGGATGACGTCCCTGGTGGTGGTGATGACAAATCTCTCCATCCACCCGCTATCATTGTCATCATCCACACTGATGAGAATAGCGTGGTGGCCACATTTTGCTGAAATTTATTACTCCTCACAAAACAAATTGGGGGAGTAGATATTTATAATATATGAAAGGGTTAGGGTTCCCTAGTTTCCATACACGCCTGGTGCAAGTAAGCCACCGTTCGCCATATAGATGGTCCTACCTGTGCCAAGAAGACCCGGTACCAGTGACGAAACTCCAAAATTACGTGGCCAAGCCCTTCATTCGACCCCAAGAAGAATGGACTCAAGGTAAAGGGATACGTATAGACATACGTAAAACTCGTCTTGGTGAAGGTAACTCGCTCTATCAAATCCCGATCAAGGATGTTAAGGTTAGGGCAGTTGCAATCCTCCTTCACTGCATGAATACTTTAAGGCCAAATGGAGGAGGGATACCTACTAACAACCCAAGTTCGTGGAGACGTACCTAATAACGTTAAAGAACATGATGCCAATAAATTTCAGTTTAATCTAAGACCACCAAATCCACGTTTCTGGAAAACTACCAGTTATGTCCATGTAGATTATTATAAAAATTGATCAATTCATAAAATATTATTAATATTAGTCAATTAGCTATTTGTAGTTTAAAAAAAGTTAAATTTTTGCTTTCTTTTAATGGGTGTTATTAGAATAGACGGGGTAGATCTTAAGGAGTTTGAATCTCAGTTTTGGGGTGTTTTGGTGAAATTTTGAGGTGGTTTGAATTGAAAATTCGAAGTAGAAGATCAACATGGGGAAAAATGATATATGTATCACACTGTGAATCATTTGTGTATCACATATGTATCATAATTGTATCAAATATTTATCACATGTATATCCATGTAGACCTGCGTGTGAGATACATGTGTCGCAGAAGGATATTTTAAACTCGATTTGAACTACAAATTTTTATACCAAACCAGTTCAGACACCTCCAATCTTGTTCAAATATTGTATATTGTCTCATCTATATGTTATCAACGAATTTCAACCATACCCATTGGAAAAAAAAAACCTCTTTTGCCCTTTTTTTAATATTTTATATCATTGACAGTGAATCTTGACTCCAAACTAGTCTAACTCGCCTTCAGACTTCGTCAAATTTTGTATATTGCCTCATTTATGTGTTTTCAATGAATTACAATCCACATTGAAAAAAATATTTTTTGCATATATTTTTTGAAGGGTAATATATATATATATATATATATATATATATATATATATATATATATATATATATATATATATATATATATATATATATTTATTATTTTTGGTAGTATAACTAAAATGGCTAGTTGTTGGTAAATAGTATCTTTCTTTAATACATTCCCGTAAAGGTTCCCTGGCTTCCGTTTTGTGCACAATACTACAGAAAATTCCCTGTAATTCAAGAGGTGACGCATGTATTTATTCAATATTTACTAATTGGATGTTTTTACCTTAAATACAATTTCTAATGAAACTTTAATATACGAGACCTGCAATTCACAAAACAATTAGAAAAGAAAGTACAAATTGTAAATTTCACTTTATCAATAGTTCAATTAAAATAAAACCCGGGAATTATCAAGAAAGTAAAGTCGTTTAAGAATAAGTGAAACCGAAAGAGGGAAGGTGTAAAATTAGTCATCATTATTGGGAAGAGAAGACATATCAAAACAATGCAAGACAAGTGTGACGATCCAATAGGTCATTTTGAATAATAGCCTATATTATTGTATTTCGAGGTCTCTATTAGCTCAATTTTGATAATTCTCGATTTGCGTGCTCGGTCCGTATCTTTTTCGGAAAGTTTTTACGTAAAAATTTAAAGAAAATATGATTTTGGCTTTAAAAATAACTTGAGTTGAGTACGGTCAATATTTTATATAAACGATCTCGGATCAGTAGTTTGACAATTCGGTGGATCCGTATAGTTATTTTGGACTTAGCATATGCCCGAATTGAATTCGAAGGTCCCTAGGTTAATTTAATCTTGCTTTGCCGAAAGCTAGTAATTTGAAGGTTTGGAAATTTCTTAGGTCTAACCATAGGTTGACTTTATAGTTATCAGGTTCAAAATTTGGATTCGGGTTTTGATATTGGTCCGTTTTGCTATTTGAAACTTGTTTGCAAAATTTTGTGCAAATCGGAGTTGGTTAGATAGGATTTGGACGCTTGGTTGTGATTTTAGTGGTTCTTGAGTTTCTCTTTGAAATTTCATGCATTTTGATGTCTGATTGGTAGTTAGAGATATTATTTTGGTATTGTGATCGCGTGATCGAGTTTGTATGATGTTATTATATTTGTGTGCATATTTAATTTGGAGCCCTAGGGGCTCGGATGAGTTTCGGCTAGGCTACAAACCACTTCGGATTTAAGAAGTTGCTGGTTTTTAGCTGTTTTTGATGTCTAGTGTTTTATGCTTCGCGATCCCGAAGCTACTTGTCACGCTCCAAACCTGGGGGCGAGACCGGCACCCGGTGCCTCACCTAACCTAGCATACCAACTTACGACCGAGAGACTCTGAGCATATAATGTCAGACTTTTGCCATGGGGCCACATTACAAGACAATTTGCGACACAAAATATAAAACTGAACGCGAACTAGCACTGACTAAACATCAACATCAAGCACGGCCGTCATGACTACTACAGCTGACAAACCAACAAAATATACATACAAGGCCTACAAGCCTAACATACTATACTAACTGACAGGATATGTCTACAAACCTCTACTGATGGATGTACTGTGATCGAAACAGGGTCTCGACCTACCCATAACATATATATACACAAGATGTACATAAAACTCTCGACCCGGCAACTCCGAAAGACGTGGAGCTTACCGATCAAGCTGAACTCAGGCAACACCACTGAAGAGGTCTACCCATCTGTCTGTCTGAACCTGCATGCATGAAATTCAGCGTCCCTAGAAAAGGGACGTCAGTAAAAAATAATGTATTGAGCATACAAGGCAATAAACTAAATGTTGAAACTGAACTGATAATATTATAACTGAAAGTAACTGGGAGTCAAAGATGATCTGGATATATACTTACCTGCTGATACTGACTCAATTCTCTCTCATATAGGAAGTAAAATAAATGTCCAACCCTATAAGGCTCTAAACGTGTAACTGCTTTGCCTTAGTAGGCTCGCTCATAGGCGCTCGGCCAAAGTTGGCTCGGTATATAACTTACCATCTTATTAAAGGTTGCCCAATAGGGGCCTGCCCATCGATTATATCTTGATGGTTGTTAAAATACTGTAATATTGTATATATATAAACCCTCTGCTCTTTGACTGGAAAAAGACAATATTTAATTGAATATAATGTCCTGATAAGGGAAAATACTGTAATTTATGAGACTAGGATAATGTACATAAGTTCAGGAATACAGACTTCTCTTTATGCCTCGTTATCAAACTCATGTAGTTACGAGATCATGCCAAAAAGAAAGAAAGGTTTAGACTTTTTATACCTGAGCCGATTCTCTTGGCAATCCCTCTGACACGCATCAATTACGACAACACGTAACGGCAGATTGAAGTAGGGAAAAATTCATATGATGTTCTTGAGAAAGATTGTACCGTTCTCTCCTAGAATTGCAAATCTCGTTGCTATTACACAGTATAACTTCATGTGAAATCTTATTGAAGCTTCATCCGTCACTTGGCACACCTAGCATTATACCTTAATAAGGTAAGAAATCTCTTAAAATGTTGTGCTTGAACTTCATCCGTAAGAAGATATCTTAGCAAGTCTTAGAATACTCTTTTAATAAGGTAAGAGATCACGTCTTAAAGTTACATGTTGTGGGCCCCATTTTGATGATGACTTGGCCACAAATACTCTCTTAAAATGCCGTCTTGTGATGAGAGTTAAGAGTCATTTTATTTGGCTTAGCTTGCTGCCACGTTGGGGCCCGAGGATTTATCCAAATGATCTTAATAAATTATCTACCAATTTGTTAATAACTTGTTAATCTTCCATTAACCAATACCCCACATAATTAAGAATTATTTCAAATTACTTAAAATACTACTCACTTTTATCATACCTTATGCACCTCACTATCATGGTCATGTGGTACCTTATATGGCACTAGTCCATAAATATCGGGTATTATAGCTCGGACCGTATTTTATCCTTAACCGACAAACTTCGAAGAAACTTACTTTTTTCGATTCGCTTACCCTCTCACCTTCACGAATTTACTTATAACTTGTTTGAAATATCATAATACTTATAATCTCCAAATAATCTTGTCCTTGAAATGATGTCGATTATCTTACGATAAATTCAACGTATAATACTACAGGGTGTAACATATTCGTAATAATACTATGAAGCATAACATTGATGTAATACTATGGGGCGTAATATTATTCCCCCCTTGGAACGTTCGTCCTCGAATATTGACTGATGCACTTATCATTTTCATAACATATGACTTTCGAATACTTTAGTACTCTCCTTTCCATATAGGCAATTGTTCTGTGAATAAATCCAAAGGCCAAGGCATTCCCTCCCCCTAGGCCTCTTTCTCATACCACGACTTGTGGTCGGAATCCTTTCAATCTCGTTACTGTTATTACCTTCTATCATGCAGCCCGTACGACTTTTTCCTTGTATCTGTGCCTATGCGACTCTTCCCTTCAGCTTTTAGATAATCTCTAGGCCTCATTTTGGGAATATATACAGAACTCGACAAGATGTCCCTTTTGGGGCATCTATAGGTGCACTGAAGTTCTTTGCTCGGTGCTTTGTCGAACTTACGACTATTGTTATATCTGGTTTCATAGCCCTGGTTATCAATCTATGTGACTTTACTACATCTAGGTAGGCCATACTATGCCATAACTCTTACTTCGATTTATCGTTACTGAGGCCTGCTACCATACTCCAGGTTATTCTCGTTGTTCATCCTATATGTATAAATCTAAGTCCTTTAATGCTTCCTCGTTATTGTTCATCTTAAGAATGACGACCTAATTTCATCTCATACTTTGTGACTTTTGTCCATTGTTGATTCACCTCAATATTGATCTACAATTTACCACTGATAACTTGAAATTTCTTACGAATTTACTAGGGTCCATGTTGCATCTAAGAACATTTAAAGTGATTTTCCTGACCACTTTTGTCACGCCCCGAACCTGGGGGTAAGACCTTACTTCCATAATCGTATTTCATAGTATCTCAATGTGAGTCACCTTACATGGGTATTTTAATCCTGTGTCGTCTGTGAAATCCCCCCCCCCCTTTTCAAATCATTACTCAATCGAAGGCCCAAATGTCATCTTTTATCTGTCATAATTATGCCCTTATTCTACTACCAGGGCAACATTCCATCTTTTCTAATTGCTATTAGTCTTAGACTCCTTTGAGTTCATTCAGGCTATATTGAGCTTTCTAGAACTTAGGGAAACCATCAGCTCTCTTGTTTTCATGGGCTTAATCTTGAGGACTTATCCATTCTCGTCACCTTCTCACTCTCCCTTTCTATTTCTTACTCCTGTCTTCCTAAAACTTTGTCGCTTTACCATACTTTAGCTTGCGACCTACACATATCTACTTATACTACTCGCAACCCTCCTTCAACTTGCTTGTATCATAGATTTCTTTCAGCACCTAAGTATCTCGTACGTTGTTCACTTTTACTTTACTTACCTTAAAATCTTGCATCACATCTTCTATCTCTTTCATGACCTCCCTTCCAAATAGGTATAATTCACACCCCAACTTGAAGCTCTATTATAATTCTTGCACCTCTGGTGTATACATAATCCGGTGGGAGCTTCATACTAACTTCTTATGAGGATGGTACTCTTCTAACTGGCTTTATCGTAGAGCCATTAAAAATATGGCTACTGTAATATCTCTCTTGTACTCTGATATTAAGAGTGATTCTGCAATGTTCTCAATCACGATGTCTATAATTTTCTGGGTCCAATAATCAAAATCCTGATTTACTTAGTTGATGTAACTCTTTAGTCTTCTCTTCCTTTTGGTCAAACTTTATGTAGGCTTAAACTATCTTCCGATCTGCGACTTATGGTATTATTTATTACTTTAGCCTTTCATGGATGCTATGGAATATCCATGATACAATCTTCTAACAATTCAATCATTTGTCCCTGATCTAGACTCAATTCTTTCTTTTAACTTATACCGGAGTCTTCTACGACTTGTAGGATTGTCAACATAAATGCTGCATGGATAATACTCGAAAATCTTAAGTTCATTCATAACGTAACTAACTCTGGATCATTGATCAAATAATTCCTTTCGTTCCTTCTTATCTTTCTTTAAACGTGAGCTATTACTTTTCCTGGTTTTTCTGCCCCTTGTTACATGCATACTTAACTTATCTTAGTTCCCATGCATGCTGGAGTTTTCATGCAACTCATATGATCTCGAATATTACTTTTGATTTTACTTCTCATTCATTAACCACGGTAGGTGCCACTTTCTTTTGGAGTGCTTACAATGTTGTTGTGAGACTGTTGTTACACAGCCATTTCCTCTTTAGGTCACTATGCTTAGGTTAAGCCTTCTTCCTTATTTCTTCAGCTAGCCTTTTGTTGTAGTACTTAGGGAGACCTTCTGGCTCTTGTAAATTTACAAGCTTGTCATATCGTTTATCCGACCAAATTTTTGATGTTCGTACTCACCTATAATTGTCCTTAGTTACTTACCTCCACATTCACGTGTTTGTACGGTTGCTTCTGAACTGAAGTTTTGACTGTCTTCCCAGTGGGACTCTCTTTTATTTCCATAACACTCATGCGGTATCTTTAACTACCCAACTCTTATCTGAATATTTCTAAAGGTCACAATGTCATATTTGCGAGACTAAATTCCTTATGTTGGGGTTCTCTCTGTTTATCTTACATGATCTATTGATTTGTCTGCAACCTCTTGTCTAGCCATAACTAGGTTCTTCCTGAATCAACTACTAACTACTCGTTGTCCCATGCTCATATCAATATTCCGCATAATCTTCCTTAGGTCATTTCCTTTGTCTTAACTTATGTCCTGTACTGGCTCCTTATCTATCAATAACATCTCGGGTAGGAACCCTTACTTCCTCTTATTGACGTCGTGTTTGCATAATGTTCTGGAATCGTAGCATATACGTAGGAGTTTGAATAAGTGCAATCTCATCCCTTTTCATCTTTATCGCATTATTCCTTCACCATTTCATAGTTACTAGAACCACTTAATTCTAACTTAATGCTACATCACTCCATATTCCCTCCTTTAGGTGAGTACTAAGATTTAGTGCTACAATGATCTATGTATTGATGTTTTAGCTCTTCATCTTTGGCGTCTTTTCACATTATCGATGACCTTTTCTTGCCTCGTGGTAATCCTTTTGTACTAAGGATAAAAAATTCCTTTCTCACGAGGGTGACACTTAGTGTGACTGGCACATACAGTCCCTTAAGCTTAACTTTGCTCACATTGCTTTCGTTAGGGAAGTGTTTTCCGGAATGACCATTCTCTGAATTTCTCATGAATCTTCTTCTGTTGTCTATTCTATTATCGCCGAAACGAAATAAGAAATTCTCATAATGCCGACTATTATCAAATCACTAAATCCATAATTCACGTTTAGTTTATCTTATTCACCAGTCCATAACGATTCCTATTACTCTGGGGTCTATTTTGTTGCCTTAAGGCCCGTCACCTCTTGTCTTTTCCTTCACCTTCTTATAGACTCTGTAATACTGTCATTTCATTTTTTTTGATCTACCGTTGTCATCCATGTATCACATCTCACTCATAATACTTAATTATTTCTCTTCTTATTTCCCTGCTAATTTTTTTGTCTATCACTTTATTTTGAAAACTTCAACCAGACATTCTTTTGTTTTTAGCTCCCCTTGCTCCATCCCCTGGCTTTTTGGGTTGCCTAACATTCTCGCTCTACTAGGGACGAGAGCCATACTAAGGTAATATTTATCCCTTTCAAGATTCTAGTGCGTGTGAACATTCAAGTATTCATATCTAGCTATACTATTTTAGAGTGCACTATCTGGGTGTCTCACAAGGAGACCTATTAGCACATTTGCAATATCCTTTGGAAATGTCAACTAACGCAAAAAAACCACCCACCATTTTGGATTACTCTAACCCCAACCGGATTTTGATAACCCATCCTTCTTTTAAACTATATCTGTTAGCCCCTATAGGACATAATTGAGATGGGTGTGGCCAATTGTATATACCTTTGTTATTGTTGTAGGTAACTTAAAATGCTCATTTTTATGCCAGAATTGTAAGTACTGATAATCTTCATTAATTGGGTGCCTCGTACCCTTCTTCACCTAGCTTCTTTTACTTGTTTAAACTTGTATCTACCTTCTGAATCTCTTATTGTGTTTCACCATATGGGTGGATAGATATTCCTATCCTAAGGCTCCTTATCAAGAGGCTTACATGTCTTAGTACATACATGATCTACTGAAGACCTTACATTTACTCATCATAAGCATCATGGAAAATTGATTTCCTCTGACTCTACTCTTCTATAGCCACACTCAATCTCTTACCAATTGTCTCTCTGGATGTAGGTATCGTCTTGTTATGAATAAAATAGAAGTTAGGAATTTGAATTCTTACAAGTGAGCTCTACCACACGATCTAGAGTAAGAAGAAAAAGTGACAGTCCTAAATGCCTTGTAGCCTCCTGCTTATAAGTGTGGTACACAACACACCCATAAACAAGACTCTACTAGACATGACTTGTAGACTCCCTAGGACAGAACTGCTTTGATACCACTTTTGTCACGCCCCGAACCTAGGGCGAGACCGGCACCTGGTGCCTCACCTAACCTAGCATACCAATTTGCGACCGAAGGACTCTGAGCACATAATGTCATACTTTGGCCATGGGTCCACATTGCAAGACAATTGTGACACAAAATATAAAACTGAATAGAAACTAGCGCTGACTAAACATCAATATCAAGCAGGGCCATCAAGGCCGTCATGACTACTACAGTTGACAAACCAACAAAATATACATACAAGGCCTACAAGCCCAACATACTGCACTAACTAACAAGATATGTCTACAAGTGTCTACTGATGGATGTATTGTGATCGGAATAGGGCCTCGACCTACCCATAACATATATACATATATACATAAGATGTACATAAAACTCTAGACCCGGCAACTCCAAAATACGTGGAGCTTACCGATCAAGCTGAACTCGGGCTACACATACTGAGGAGGTCTACCCGTCTGTCTGTCTGAACCTGCATGCATTAAATGCAATGTCCCTAGAAAAGGGACATCAATACGAAATAATGTACCGAGTATGTAAGACACTAAACTGAAAGTTGAAACTGAACTGATAATGTAATAACTAAAAGTAACTCGGAGTCAAAGATGATCTGGATATATACTTACCTGCTGATACTGTCTCAACTCTCTCTCAATATAGGAAGTAAAATAAATGTCTGGCCCTATAAGGCACGGAACGTGTAACTGTTATGCCGCAGTATGCTCGCTTATGGGCGCTCGGCCATACTAGGCTCTATGTCTCGGCCATTCTAGGCTTGTTCATAGGTGCTTGACAATACTAGGCTTTGTATCTCGGCCATTCTGGTCTTGCTCATAGGCGCTCAGCCACAATAGGCTTGGTATATAACTTACCAGCTTATCAGAGGCTGCCCAATAGGGGCCTGTCCATCGATAATAGCTTGATGGTGGTGAAGATAATATAATACTGTATATATATACACCCTCTACTCTCTTGACTGGAAGAAGACAATATTTAACTAAATATAAAGTCATGATAAGGGAAAATACTGTAATTTATGAGACTAGGATATTGTACATAAGTTCAGGAATAGGAACTTCTCTTTATGCCTCGTTATCAAACTGATGTAGTTACAAGATTATGCCAAAATGAAAGAAAGGTTTAGCCTTAACATACCTGAGCTGATTCTCTTGACAATCCCTCTAACACGCGTCAATTGCGAAAACAAGTAATGGCGGGTCGAAGTAAGGAAAAATCTATATGATGTTCTTGAGAAAGATTGTACTGTGCTCTCTTAGAATTGCAAATCTCATTGCTATTATACAGTATAACTTCATGTGAAATTTTACTGAAGCTTCATCCGTTACTTGGCACAACTAGCATTATACCTTAATAAGGTAAGCAATCTCTTAAAATGTTGTGCTTGAACTCGATCCATAAGAAGATCTCTTAGCAAGTCTTAGCATACTCTTTTAATAAGGTAAGAGATCAAGTGTTAAAGTTACATGTTGTGGGCCCCACTTGATGATGACTTGGCCACAAATACTCTCTTAAAATACCACCTTGTAATGAGAGTTATGAGTCATTTTCTTTGTCTTAGCTTGCTGCCATGTTGTGGCTCAAGGATTTATCCAAAAGGTCTTAATAAATTATCCACCAATTTCTTAATAATTTGTTAATCTCCCATTAACCAATACCCCACATAATTAAGAATTATCTCAAATTATTTAATATACTACTCACTTTTAACATACCTTATACACCTCACTATCATGGTCATGTGATACCTTGTATGACACTAGTCCATAAATGTTGGGTATTATAGCTCAGACTGTATTTTATCCCAAATCGACAAACTTCGACGAAACTCACTTTCTTTGATTCACTTACCCTCTCACCTTCATGAATTTACTAATAACTTGTTTGAAATAGCATAATACTTATAATCTCCAAATAATGTTGTCCTTAGACTGATGTCAATTATCTTACAACAAATTCAACGTACAATACTACAGGGTGTAACATAGTCATAATATACTACTGCGGAGCGTATCATCATCGTAATATAATACTGCAGAGTGTAACATCAATGTAATATTGTGGGGCGTAACACTTCTCTCGCGATCGCGAAAGGGAAATTCGGCTGAGGTGAATTTGTTCTTCGCGAACACGGGGCCTTGGTCACGAACGCGAAGTTGTGGAGGGGGGCTTAACCTTCGCGAACGCAACAACCCTCTCGCGAACATGAAGATTTTTGGGGATCTGGGGGAGGTCAGACTGTATCTCATCGCGAATGCGAGCCTTGTCTTACAAATGCAAAGGCTAGGGGGTTAAGCCTCCGTGAACGTGTATGCCATTTGGGCCGTTGTTATTCGCAAACGTGTCAGGTGCTTCACGAATGTGAAAAATACATGATGCCTAGGTATTAAAACAGTTAAAGCCAGGATTTTCACCATTTTTCAAGTTTGAGCTCGGCCTAGAGGCGATTTTGAAGAGATTTTTCATCTCAACTTTATTGGTTAGTAAATTTTAACTTATTTTATTACATTTTCGTAAACACCCATTTATTTTAACCTTTCATTAAGGATTTTTCGTGGTAGAAATTAGGGATTTAGGTAGAAATTAGGGATTTGAGAAATTGAGATTTAGACCTTGAATTGAGATCAAATTTCGAAATAAATCACATAACCGGGCTCAGGGGTGGTGAATAGGTAATTAGATTTTTTTCTGAATTACGAATTTTGACCAAGCGAGCCTAGGGTTGACTTTTGTTGACTTTTTCCAAATCATTAAAGATTGAATCTTTCTCACTCGTGGGTAGTTTCTAAAGCCTATTTTGAAATATTTAAACAATATTGGTCTAGATTTGATTGGTTTGGAGGCTAATTCTAAAGGAAAAACTGCGGTTGAGCATTGATTTAGTTGCGGGGTGAGGTAAGTATCGTGGTTAACCTTGAATTGAGGGATTATGACTTGTTAGTCTATTTTCTATGTGAATTATGTGTGAAGACGGTGTATATGTGAGGTGCCGAGTATATATACATTGTTATCGGGTTAAAGCATGAGGGTGGAAATTGTTTCTTTTTTCTAGGTTGTTTCATTGACTATATTTCCCATGCTTAGGTTAGATTATTATTTTTTTAATTATCCACCTCATTTTTATAGTTAATTTTAAAGGTGTTGCAAATTTTTAAAGTTGGGTTTGTTATCATGGAACTATACTTGAAGTGAAATTGCTTCATGCATTGCATTGTTAACTCGGATTTGTAATGTTACTTGGTGAGGAAGAGTGAAAAGTACGAAGGGTGTTGTCGTGCATTATTTGCATACATTATCACCATTTGAGAGAATTGTGAGGATTAAAGCACGAAGGATGATGTCGTGCATTTGATTGCTTCTCATCATTTATCATATCATGTGAGGTTGGGAGCAAAAGCACAAAGGGTGATGCCGTGCCATTTCGTTTATGGTATTACATGGTGAAGATGAGAGTAAAAGCACGAAAGGTGATGCCGTGCCATTGTTGATTTTATTTCTTTACTTGGTCTCCGGTTGATGATTTAATTGGTTTCAATATTATTGTTTATCAGAGAAAGATTATTTGATGGTTTTGCACTTGCCTTTCGTATCGTACTCCCCTTTCTACATGCCCCCTCCAAGATAATATATAAATTGTCCTACTTTTTATTCTATTGCACTATGTATATATATTTGTACAGGATTTTACGTAGGTGTCTTGCCATAGCCTTGTCACTACCTCGTCGGGGTTAGGCTCGACACATACAAAGTACATTGGATCGATTGTACTCATGCTACACTTATGCACTTCTTATGTAAATAATGGTGTTGATCGCGATGGTGTCTAGAGGTGCTCTACTTGGATTTAGATGTATCAGAGACTTGAGGTATAGCTGCACAGCATCCGCAGCCCTAAAGTCCCCTTCTTAACTATTCTACTGTTTATCTAGTTTCAAACATTTGTACTTTACTTCAAACTATTATGTGTAGTATTCTAGTTGCTCATGTACTTGTGACTCCGGATTTCTGGGAGTATCTAGCATTGCATTATTTCCATTAATACTGTGTTAAATTCTGAGTTTTTTTATCATTAAATGTCATTACTTCGTGTTAATTTTTAAAAACTGGTTAATTAATTTAATAACACTAGCTTTCCTAACAAGCGGATGTTAGGCGCCATCGCGGTCCCGAGGTTGGGACTTTCGATTCGTGATAAGTTGGTATCAGAGCACTATGCTGCTTAAGTCTCATGAGTCATGAGCAAGCTTAATAGAGTCTAAAGGATCGGTACAAAGACGTATGTACTTATCTTCTAGAGGATATAGAGCTTTAGGAAAGTTTTACTTCTTTCTTTCTCAATCATGCAAATTTATTCTATCAGTGAAGTTTAAAAATCATTTCATTCTTGTTTTCTCGCAGATGGTGAGGACACGCACAACATCCATGGCAGGTCAGGAGTCGGAGCCCCAGGTTGTTGCCAATACCAAGGGTAGAGGCCGGGGCTGAGGTTGAGCTAGAGGCAGAGGCGGAGCTCAACCTAGAGCACGTGCAACAACACCTATTCTGGAGCCTCAGTTCGAGCAGGAGGAGGAGGTTCCTATTCAGACCATGCCAGTTAGAGCAGCTCAGGTCCTTGAGGGGTTAAATGTTACCCATGTACTTTAGGATGCTCTAGTCTGCTTGGTGGGCCTTATAGAGAGCGTGGCCTAGACCAGTGCATTTTCGATGGCACCAACCGTCTCTTAGGCAGGGGGAGGAGCACAGAATCCTGCTACTCACACGCTAGAGCAGATGGCTCACAAAAACTAGACTCCGACAGTTTTGCTAGTTGGAGTGGCTCAGCCTATTATTGCTACACAGATCGGGGAAAGGCATGCAATGTCTTCTAAGGGATTGTTGAGAATGGACAAGTTCACAAAGTTATTTCCTATTCACTTTGGTGGCACACCTTCTAAGGACCCACATGATTTCATTTACCATTGCCACGAGGTGTTGGGAAATATGGATATTATGGATTCTAATGGAGTTGACTTTGTATTATTTGAGATGGCCGATTCTGCCAAGAGGTGGTGGCGGGATTATGTGCAGGCCAGACCAACTGGTTCACCGCCATTCACTTGGGATCAGTTTTCGCAGCTTTTTTTGGAGAAGTTCATTCCATTTACGTTGAGACAGGAGTACCACAGACAGTTTGAGCGCCTTCAATAGGGTAACATGTCTATTACCAAGTATGAGACCAGATTCGTGGATTTAGCTCGCCATGCAATTATCTTTCTTCCTACTGAGAGGGAGAGAGTGGGGAGATTCATTGATGGGCTTACTTTTAGTATCAGTCTGCAGATGGCCAAGGAGACTGGGGATGATATTTTTTTTCTAGCGGGTTGTAGAGATTACTAGACGGATTGAGATGATTCGTGGTTAGGGTAGGGAGGCGATATATGAGAAAAGGCCTCGTCATTCTAGTAGTTTCAGTGGTGCCTCGTCTAGAGGCAAGGGTTCATTTGATAGGGTCTATCCTCCTAGGCCGATTCAGTCAGCACTTCAAGTATCCTATGGTGCTTCGAGTAGTCGTGGTTCTTATGGGTCTCATCATGATCATCTAGCCTACAACGCACCTTCAGTTCCTATTAGTGCACCTCTGATCCAAAGTTATCAGGGTGGTTATCCAAGTCGACAGGGTCAGTTCTAGAGTCAGCAGTCACAACAAGTGAGGACTTATTATACTTGTTGATATTCGAGGCACGTCACGAGATTTT
This sequence comes from Nicotiana sylvestris, assembly GCF_000393655.2. Lineage (NCBI taxonomy): Eukaryota > Viridiplantae > Streptophyta > Magnoliopsida > Solanales > Solanaceae > Nicotiana > Nicotiana sylvestris. The sequence goes on along the minus strand of NC_091067.1, from coordinate 43,297,174 downwards.
GCCCTAGGTCACAGTGTAACATACCACAACAAGGCTCTCATACTATGGTTCCAACACTAGTTGCTCCGCCGCCCTCTCAGGTAGCTAGAGGTAGGGGTCAGGCTGCTAGAGGTGGAGGTCATGCCATTAAAGGTGGAGGCTAGCCAACTAGAGGTTGTCTGAGAGGTGGAGGTCGGAATGGTTGGGCCCAGCCCCATTTTTATACATTTCCATCTAGACCTGAGGCAGAGTTATCTGACACTATTATCATAGGTATTGTTCCGGTTTGCCATAGAGATGCCTCAGTTTTATTTGATCCATGCTCTACTTATTCATACGTGTCATCCTATTTTGCTTTATTTTTGGTTATGCCTTGTGATTCTTTGAATACTCTTGTCTATGTGTCCACGCCTGTGGGAAATTCTATTGTTATAGATTGTGTTTATCGCTCGTGTGTGGTTTCTATCGGTAGCTTTGAGACTAGGGTAAACCTTCTACTTCTTGACATAGTAGACTTTGATATTATCTTGGTATAGATTGGCTATCACCTTATCATGCTATTTTGGATTACCATGCCAAGATGGTGACCTTAGCCATGCTGGGGTTGCCTTGATTAGAGTGGAGAGGGACCCCTGGCCATTCTACTAGCAGGGTTATTTCTTATGTGAAGGCTCGGTATATGGTCGAGAAGGGATACCTAGCATATGCCCATGATTCTAGTGCGAAGGTTCATTCCATGGATTCAGTACCAGTTGTGCGCGGATTTCCAAAAGTGTTTCGTGCAGATTTTTTGGGGATGCCACCCGATAGAGATATCGACTTTTGTATTGACTTGGCTTTAGGCACTCAGCCCATTTCTCAGCTGAGTTCAAGGAATTGAAGGAGCAGTTGCAGGATTTGCTTGATAAAGGATTCATTAGACCTAGTGTCTCGCCTTGGGGTGCACCAGTATTGTTCGTGAAGAAGAAGGATGGTTCGATGAGGATGTGTGTAGATTATCGGCAGCTGAACAAGGTCACTATCAAGAACAAGCATCTGTTGTCAATGATTGATGACTTATTTTATCAGTTTCAGGTTGCCAAAGTGTTTTTGAAGATTGATCTGAGATCTGGCTACCGTCCATTGAAGATTAGGGCATCGGATGTTCCTAAGATAGCTTTTCGGACTCAGTATAGTCACTATGAGTTCTTAGTGATGTCATTTGACTTAACAAAGGCCCGACATCATTTATGGATTTGATGAACCGGGTATTTAAGCCCTATTTGGATTCTTTTGTAGTTGTCTTCATTGATGATATATTAGTTTACTCCCACAGTCGAGAAGAGCATGAGCAGTATCATCGGGTTGTACTTCATACCTTGAAGGATAGTTAGTTATATGCCAAGTTTTCAAAGTGTGAGGTTTGGTTGGATTTGGTTGTCTTTTTGGGGCATGTTGTATCTTCCGAAGGCATTAAAGTAGATCCTAAGAAGATTGAGGCAGTTCAGAACTGGCCTTAACCTACTTCAGCTACAATGATTTGGAGCTTCTTGTGTTTGGCGGGTTATTATCCCGGTTCGTGGAGGGGTTTTCATCTATCTCATCCCCATTGACCAAGTTGATCTAGAAGGGTGCTCTTTCAGATGGTCCGCTGAGTGTGAGTTGAGTTTTCAGAAGCTCAAGACTTCTTTGACCACAGCTCAAGTTCTAGTTTTACTGTCAGCATCAGGTTCATATGCAGTTTATTGTGATGCTTCAGTGATTGGTATCAGATGAGTCTTGATGCATGAGGGTAGGGTAATCACTTATGCTTCGCGTCAACTGAAGAGCCATGAGAAGAACTACCCCGTTCATGACTTAGAGTTGGAAGCTATTGTTGATGTATTGAAGATTTGGAGGCAATATCTCTATGGCATGTCGTGTGAGGTATTCATAGATCATCGGAGTTCACAACACTTGTTTAAGCAAAAAGATCAAAACTTGAGATAGCGGAGGTGGTTAGAGCTATTAAAATACTATGATATCACCATTTTGTACCATCCCGGGAAGGCCAATATGGTGGCCGATGCCTTTAGCAGAAAGGCTGAGAGTATGGGTAGCCTTGTATATATTCCAGTTGGTGAGAGACCGCTAGCATTGGATGTTCAGGCTTTGGCCAATTAGCTCATAAGTTTAGATGTTTCGGAGCCTAGCTAGGCTCTTGCTTGCACGGTTTCTCAGTCTTCTTCGTATGAGTGCATCAGAGAGCGTCAGTATGATGACCCCTATTTGCTTGTCCTTAAGGACATCGTGCAGCGCGATGATGGCAAGGAGGTTTCTATTGGAGATGATGGTGTGTTGCTGATACAAGGTCAGATTTGTATGCTGAATGTGGATGGGTTGCATGAATTGATTCTTGTGGAGGGCCACAGTTCACAATATTCCATTCATACGGGTGCCGCCAAGATGTATCAGGATTTGAGGCTACACTATTGGTTGAAAAGAATGAAGAAAGATATAGTGGAGTATGTGACTCTATCTTTAAACGGTCAGCAAGTGAAGTACGATGACTAGAGGCCGGGCGGTTTGCTTCAGAGACTTGAGATTCCCGAGTGGAAGTGTGAGCGTATTACCATGGATTTAGTTGTTGGGATCCTAGGAACTTTTAAGAAATTCGACGTAGTGTGGGTTATTTTGGATAGACGGACTAAGTCTATAGATTTCATACATATTGTGACTACCTATTCTTCAGAGTAGTTGGCTCAGATCTATATCTGGGATATTGTTCGTCTTCACGGCATGCTAGTGTCTATTATCTCTGATTGAGGCATACAATTCACATCACATTTTTGGAGAGCTGTGCAGCGTAGTTAGGTACGCGGGTTGAGTTGAGTACATCATTTCACCCCCAGACAAACGGGTATTCCGATTGCACCATTTAGATCTTGGAGGACATGTTACGCGCATGTGTTATGGATTTCGGGGGTTCTTGGGATCAGTTCTTACCACTTGCAGAGTTTTACTACAACAACAACTACCAATCTAGTATTCAAATGGATCCATATGAGGCCTTATATGGGAGGCAGGGTCGTTCTCCAATTGGCTGGTTTGAACCAGGAGAGGCTAGGTTGTTGGGCACTGATTTGGTTCGGAATGCCTTGGAGAAAGTCAAGTTGATTCAGGATAGGCTTCATGTAGCACAGTCTAGACAGAAGAGTTATGTTGATCAGAAGGTTTGTGATGTTGCATATAAGGTAGGTGAGAAAGTGTTGCTCAGAATTTCGCCCATGAAGGGTGCGATGAGGTCCGGGAAGAAGGGAAAGTTGACCCTTGGTATATTGACCCCTTTGAGGTGCTTGAGAGAGTTGGGGAGGTGGCCTACAAACTTGCATTGCCACCTAGGCTATCAGATGTTCACCTAGCGTTTCATGTTTCTATGCTCTAATAGTATTATGGTGATCCATCACATGTATTGGACTTCAACACGGTTCAACTTGATGAGAATCTAGCCTATGAGGAGGACCCGGTGGCAATTTTAGACCGACAGATTCAAAAGTTGAGATCTAGGAGATTTCCCTCTATGAAAGTGCAATGGATAGGTTAGCTGATTGATGCATCTACGTGGGAGTCCGAGTCCGATATGCGGAGTAGATGGCCATACCTTTTCACCAGTCTAGGTAATTTTCTATGTCCGTTTCTAGGACGAGGTTTCTTTTAGAGGTGGAGAATGTGCCGACCCGATAGGGAGTTTTGAGTACTATCCTTTATATTCATATTTCGAGACATTTATTAGCTCCATTTTATGTTCCTCGATTTGTGTACATAGTCCCTGTTTTTTTCCGGAATGTTTTTACATAAAAATTTGAAGAGAATATGATTTTTTAGTTTAAAAATAACTTGAGTTGACTACGGTCATTTTTGTGTAAACGACTTCTGATCAGTATTTTGACGATTCCACTGGGTTCGTATCGTAATTTCGGACTTGGGATTATGCACGAAATTGAATTCGAAGGTCCCTAGTTTAATTTAACTTTCTTTGCCGAAAGCTAGTAATTTGAAGGTTTGAAAATTTCCTAGGTTTGACCGAGGGTTGACTTAATGGTTATCGGTTCAGATTTTGGTTTCTGGACTTGGTATAGGACCGTCTTGCTATTTGAAACTTATTTGCAAAATTTGGTGCAAATCGGAGTTAGTTTGATAGGATTTAGACGTTTGGTTGTGATTTTTGAGGTTCTTAAGCCTCTTTGAATTTTTACGCATTTTGATGTTTGATTCGTAGTTAGAGATATTATTTTGATGTTTTGATCATGCAAGCGAGTTCATATGATGTTATTACACTTGTGTGCATACTTGGTTTGGAGCCCAAGGGATTCGGGAGAGTTTCGGGTAGGCTACGGACTATTTTGGACTTAAGAAGTTGCTGGTTTTCAGCTGTTTCTGATGTCTAATGTTTTATTCTTCACGATTGCGAAGGGGAAATTGGGGCTGGGGTAGCTTGGTTCTTCACGAACTTGAGGACTGGGTCATGAATGCGAGGATTGGGTTGCGAACGCAAAGTAGTGGGGGCTTACCCTTCATGAACGCGGCAGCCCTATCGCGAATGTGAAGAGTTGTAGGGATCTAGGGGAGGTCGGATTGTTCCTCATCGTGATTGCGAGCGTTGTCTTGTGAACGCAAAGGCTCGGGGGGGGGGGGTTAATCCTTTGTGAACGCGAAGAGTTCATCGCGAACACGTAGGCTATTTGGGCCGTTGTCTACGCGAACGCATCAAGTGCTTCGCGAACGTGAAGAACATCTGACGCCCAAGTATTAAAACATTTGAAAGTCGGGATTCACCATTTTTTTTTTACCATTTTCAAGTTTGAGCTCGGCCTAGAGGCAATTTTGAAGAGATTTTCATCCTAACTTCATTGGTTAGTAAATTTTAAGTTGTTTTCGTAAATACCCATTGATTTTAACCTTTAATCTAGTAATTTTCTGGTAAAAATTGGGGAGTTAGGAAGAAATTGGAGATTTTGAGAAATTTAGAATTAGACATCGAATTGAGGTCCGATTTTGAAATAAATCACATAACCGGGTTCGGGGGGTAAATGTGTAATTTGGTATAGGTCCGAATCTCGGGTTTTGACCAAGCTAACCTGAGTTGACTTTTTCCAAATCATTAAAGATTGAATTTTTTTCACTCGTGGGTAGTTTCTAAAGCCTATTTTTAATTATTTAAACTATATTTGGCTAGATTTGATTGGTTTGAAGGCTAATTCTAAAGAAAAAGCAGTTGCTGAGCATTGATTTAATTCCGGAGTGAGGTAAGTGTCATGGTTAACCTTGACTTAAGGGATTATGACTTATTGGTCTATTTGCTATGTGAATTATGTGTGGGAACGACGTATATGTGAAGTAGCGAGTATATATACGTTGTAATTTGGTTAAAGCATGCAGGGAAAAATTATTTATTTGTTTTAGGTTGTTTCATTGACTATCTTTCTCATGCTTAGGTTAGATTATTACTTCTTTAATCATCCACCTCGTATTTATTATTAATTTTAAAGATGGTGGAAATTTTGAAAGTTGGGTATGTTATCATGACACTATAATTGAAGTGAAATTGCTTCCCGCCTTGCATTGGTAACTCGGATTTGTATTGTTGCTTGGTGAGAAAGAGCGAAAAGCATGAAGGTTGTTGTCATACTTTATTTGCGTACATTATCATCCATTTGAGAGAATTGCGAGGATTAAAGCACGAAGGGTGATGTCGTGCATTTGATTGCTTATTATCATTTATCATATCACGTGAGATTGAGAGCCATTTCATTTATGATATTACGGGGTGAAGGCGAGAGTAAAAGCACGAAAGGTAATGTCGTACCATTATTGATTTTATTGCTTTACTTGGTTTCCACTTGATGATTTATTTGGTTTCATTATTACTTTTTATCAGAGAAAGATTATTTGATGGTTTTGTACTTGCCATTCGTATCATATTCCCCTTTCCCTCCCAGTTAATATTTAAATTTTCCTACTTGTTATTCTATTGCATTACGTGTGTGTATATATATATATATATATATATATATATATATATATATATATATATATATATATGGTACATAATTTTACGTAAGTGTCTTATCATATCCTCGTCACTATCTCGTCGGGATTATGCTCGATACTTACAGAGTACATTAGGTCGATTGTATTCATGCTACACTTCTGCACTTCTTGTACAGATACTGGTGTTCATTCCAGCGGTGTCTAGAGGTGCTCCACTCGGATTCAATTGTATCGAAGACTTGAGGTATAGCTGCACAGCGCCCGCAACCCTGAAGTCCCTTTATTTATCTATTATATTGTTTATTTAGTTTCAAACAGTTGTACTTTGCTTATCATTAAATGTCATTACTTTGTGTTAATTGTAAAAAACTAGTTAATTAATTTAATAATATCGGCTTGCATAACAAGTAGATATTAGGGGCCATCACGACCTTCAGATTGGAAATTCCGGGCCGGGAAAACAAGATCCTAGCAAGGTAAACACTCCGTTAAAAGTTTTCTCAATTTATCGGAATCAAGAATGGTAAGCAAATTCAAGCACAAATCAAGCAATAAAGTCTAATGAACAACAAAATAAACATGGAAAGGAGAAAAAAGCAGCCAATCGCAAAAGACAATTCTACAAAAAAAAAATCTCTTCAGCAAAAACCACAGGAACGTCAATCTTTCTAAAAGTTTCACTATACCAAACAATTCAGATTTTAGAGATACTATTTCAGGCTCTTTCACACATCAATTACTAGTTTTTATGCAATTAGTCTGTCACTTGTTAGTTGTTATCTGCTATATTTAAATGATGAAAGATAAAAAAAAAGAAGAGAATCCTGAAGATTAAAGTTTTTGTCTATGTTGCTCAAATTTTTAAAATGCCCCTGAATTCATATAGAATAAATTATACGCCCTTTGCTTCACTTTGTTTGTCCTAGTTTGACCTGACACAAAATTTAATAAAGAGAGTAAGACTTTTAAAATAAATAATCATAAATATTCCTTAAATTTATGTGGCTATAAAACTTTTGAAAAACATGATCCAAACATGTGATAGTTTTTGTGTCACTAGAAAAACTTCTCATTGAGAAAATATTAAAACTCTCACGCCCCAAAATTAAGGTGGGATGTGATGGCACTAAAGCAACTTTACACGCCGAGCGAAACCTATTCCAACTGGCCGATAATGCTATTAAGCTTAATTAAAAAACAATTGAAGTCTGAATAATCTTATACCACAAATATCTGAAAGGCTATAAATATTTATTTTTCAAAATTAGCATCTGCTAATATAAACCCACCAACGATAAGTTGTGAGCCTCTAAGGACTAAAACAACAAATAATACTCTTTGGTACATTCCCCTGAAATAACATAAATATCTAAATAGCTGAAAATCTAGAAATATTCAACTATTGCTGGACGGAATAAACTGAGTCTTCCTTCTAGATTCACAAGAAGTTCGGAATCTAGCCACAAGCATTGTTACCTTCACACTCAATGCCTACCACATAACGTGATTGGCCCTTATATTAGTACCTTCAAGGATACCCAAGAAATCTTGTTGACAACCCCTTAAACGAAGGACAAGACTAGCTTGAGCTATATAAAAATATAACGAATGCAGCAAGTAGAGGAAGTAATCCACATAACACATATTAAATAATATGTAAGCTGAAACCGATTCTGAAACACTAAATTTAAAATTGACAAATGAAAGCTGAAATTGAAAACTGAATTTGAAGCTGATATTTGAAACTGATATTGAAAACTGTGTTATTTTTAAATAAATAACTTTTTGAAAAGATTTTCACATTGTAGCCACGTGAGTATCTGGGAACGCACGTGGACTACAAAAACTATTATGGGGTCTCTGATTGTGCTCACTCAAGCTCAACCCATAATGGGGCCATCGAGTATGCACATAAGCCCAACTCATCTGAGCACATTAGCACCTGTAAGCATGGGGTAGCTAACCCTGGCCACCGTGGCACTCATGCTTAGGCGGGCTGGCGTTTCTCTCTTTTGGATGTGATCACATTAATCTTAATGTAAGCTAAAGGTCTGAGTACTATAAGCAATTTCACATAAGCAAACAATTTCACATATGCAACTACTGTAATATCTCGTACAATTTCATCATTTTCTGTCATAAGGATTCACAAACATATGTAGTTTATTCAGAAAAGTAGTGCAAATAATAAAATATGCATTATAATATAGCCTTTGAATTAGGAAAGAAACCGTAACTCACCTGAATCAACTGTCAAAAATCTCTACCTAAGCTCCTATGTTCAATACTTTTTTTTATATATTATTTCCCAGATTAGCTGGGGAGTTGTATTTCATCCAAAAGATAGTTCAAGAGGGGGATAAACCCTTACCTCCATAATACAACACACAGATATAGTTTATCCTTCAAAAAAGGGCAGCGGTAACCTATTCACATGCCCAACGAGAGAGGGGGGAAAAATTAACTAACAAAAAAGTTCGACTTGTCATATTTTGTTCTGATACTAGGTATTTGATTTTTGTCTAGATGATAAGGTGTGATGACCCAAAGGGTCATCTCATAGTTTAGAACCCAATGCGGGGTTCCGAGGCCTTCAAAACCTCATCCTACTTCTCCTTGATATGCGTGTGCAATCCGGGCGCGTTTTCGGAAAGCCTTCGTGCGAAAACTTTGAGAAAATAATAATTTTAGCCTTAAAAAGAATTTTACTTGACTTCGGTCAACATTTTTAGTGAACGGATACGGGCTCGTATTTTGACGCTCCCGGTGGGTCCGTAGTAAAAAATGGAACTTGGGCGTATGCCCGGAATCGAATTCCGAGGTCCCTAGCCCGAGTAATGATTTTTTGTTAAAAATTGTTAAACTGAAAATCTAAGGATTTAAAGAAATTGAAGAATGTTTGATCATGTTAGTATCGGGCTCGTGTGCTGGTTTCGGAGCCCGGACTGCGAAATTTGGTACGAAACGGGGCTGATTTGACGTGATTCAGACGTTCGGTTGTAAAAATAGGGATTTCAAATGTTCTTAAGGATTTCATATGTTTTGGTGTTAAATCTGTGGTTTTAGATGTTATTTCAGCGATTTGATCGCACGAGCAAGTTTGAATGATGTTGTTAGACTTGTGTTAGTATTCGGTGTGGAGCCCCGAGGCCTTGGGTGGGTTTTGGACGTGTGTTGAGAGTGAAAACACTCCAGTTTTTGGTGTTTCCAAGCAGATGTTGCAGGTCTTGCAAATGCGAAGATTTGTTCGCATTTGCGAGGAAGGCTTCGCAATTGCGAAGAAGCCTGAGTTTGTGACCCTTTTGTCGCATTTGCAACCCTTGAAGTGGGAGCCCAGGTTCGCATTTGCGATGATTTTGTCGCATTTGCGACCTTCGCATTTGCAAACCTGATGTCGCAAATGCGACAGCAGCGGTCTGGACACAACTTTTAAAACGGTACTTAGGCCATTTATTTCCTTTCACTTCTACACTTGGGCGATTTGGGAGCTTCCTAAGAGGAGATTTCAACCTAGCATTGTGAGGTAAGTTATTTATGCTTAATGTGAGTTTAATAATTGAGTTTTGGGTAGATTAACACATATAGATTAGTGAAAATCATGAGATTAGAGTAAAACCTAGGGTTTTGATAAAAATAAGATCTAACCACAAAATTTGTTATGGAATGGAGTAAAAATCATATATTCTTGATCCTTAAATTATGGGTAACAACTTTCTTCAAAAAAATTCGGAATCCAGGCACGTGGTCCCGGGGCTAAATTTTAGGAACTTTGCATTTAGGGTTGGAAAATTACTCTAATAGCTAGAATATGAACTCTTGAGCTTGTATTAACTAGTTCTTACCCCGTTTGATTAGTTTTGGATCGTTCCGCTTCGAATTGAGGGTTTTGAGCGCATTCTTGAATTTGGAAGTAAGATTTGGAGCAAGGTGAATCTCCTTTCTAACCTCGTAAGAGGGAAATAAACCCCTAGGTGAATTAAATAAATAAATGTGACTATATATGGGGACTACGTACGTACGTGGTGATGAGAGTCCGTGTGTAGCTACCATTATGCTAAATGTCCGGGTAGTTTAGGACACGTATCATGCTATACATGCAAATGTTTTCATTTTGGCTTGCAATTGAGATCACTTGGGACATGTTAGGAAATTGTTAATTAACAAAAACGAAGGTACGCACTTACTTGAGAACTTGTATGAATTTATTTAAATATAAAAGAGCAATGTGTGCTTACTTGATGATAATTGCTATGTGTGGATCAGACCAATCGCCTCGTTAGAAATAGATGCATCTATGGTTCGCGTTATTTGACCCTCTGGCATTGCACAATTTTTATTATATTGGATCGGGCCGTACGACCTCGGTATAATGTGCACATGTTACTTATGTGAAATTTATCCATGATTTACTCAATTTAAATTCTTTGAAATGCAAATTATTATATGACATGACTGAAATTGATATATCGTTTCTCCTTGATTATGAGACTGTCATTATATTCATGTTATCCATGCTACACGAAATCCTTAAATATTATTGATATTGACTTTAGTAAGTGTCAAGTCGACCCCTCGTCACTACTTCTTCGAGGTTAGACGGGATACTTGTTGGATACATGTTGTTTATGTACTCATACTACGCTTCTGTACTTAACTGTACAGGATCTGAGGCGGGTGCATCTAGCTATCCAGCCGCACACACCCCTAATACTTGATCGAGACTTCACGGTGAGCTGCCCCTTCTGAGCCGTTTAGCAGCATGCCGGAGTCTCTTTTTGTTGTTATATCTATCTATCCTATCTCAGGCAGTAGGGTAGTTATATTCTTTTGTGCATTCTACTAGTTGTCCTAGTACTTGTGATACTTGTTCCTGGCACACACATTGGTAGACTATCATTTTGGGTTGTATATCTATTATTATGGATTGTTAATTATCACTTGTTTTAAATTTAAGTCAAGAACATCTTGGGATTGATTGGTAAAATAAATGAGAACTCGCTAGTTGATTAGGGTTGGCTTTCCTAACAATGGTGTTGGGCGCCATCACGACCTATAATGGAATTTGGGCCGTGACAACATGGTATACTAAATTTCCTAATAGAGTCTCACAAGTCATGGGCAAACCTAATAGAGTCTTGCAGATTAGTACGGATACGTCTATATCTATCGTTGAGAGGATATAGGGTATTAAGAAACTACTATTTATTCATCCTCTATCGTGCAGTCGATGGTATACTAAATTTCCTTCTTCTATTCTCTAATATATGGTGAGGACGCGCACGACAGATATTCCAGACCCAGGAAGAAATGCTCCCCCTGTTGCTAGAGGCCGAGGCAGATGCCTGGGGAGGGCACCGGTCCAATGTAGGGGACGAGGGCATCCTAGAGCTGCCCCAGTTGCACCACCGGTGCATCCTGCGGGGGATCCCATCATTGAGGAGTAGGGCGAGGTGCCCGCAACTGAGCCTACCCCGACGAACTTCATGACAGCACCAGGTTTCCAGGAGGTCATAGGCCGTATGTGGTGGTTCATGGATACCATGGCTCAGGCTAGTTTATTTCCAGCAGACCCAGCCACATCTCAGGCGGGAGAGGGAGCATAGACCCCTACTACTCAAGCTCCGGGTCATGCAGCTGCAGTGTATCAGACTCCAGGTGCACTACCCGCAGATGGGGCTCAACCAGTTGCTGCAGTGGTACCCAAGCCCATACTGGATGCGGACGACAATCTGCAGAAGTTATTGGATAGATAGACCAGGATGCACCCTCCTATCTTTGGAGATGAGTGTCATAAGGATGCTCATGATTTCAGTGATAGGTGTAGGGACAAACTGCACAATATGAGGATATTGGAGTCTCATGGGGTTGACTTCACTACATTTCAGCTGGAGGGCAGGGCCCATAGATGGTGGCAGTCTTACGTTCTTGGCAGGCTAGCAGGTTCTCCTCCCATTACTTGGGTTCAGTTCACATAGATTTTCCTAGATAGGTATATTCCACCCTCTGAGAGGGAAGAGCTCCGGTATCAGTTTGAGCAGCTTAAGCAGGGTAATATGTCGGTAACCGACTATGAGGCGAGGTTTTCTGAGTTATCCCGCCATGTACTAATGATACTTCCTACAGACACAAAGAGGATGCAGAGGCTTTTTTCACGGTTGCATTCTGGTATTAGGGCCAACATAGCCCAAGAGGTGGAGATACGGACTCTTTATCAGCTGGTAGTGGAGATTTCTTGGAGAATTGAGGGCTATCGTTTGAGAGGTAGAGAGCAAATGCAGCAGGACAAGTGAGCCCGATTCTCTGGAGAGTTTTGAGGTGCCCCGGCCAGGGGCAGAGGTCAGTTTGGGAGAGTTCAGCCCAGCACGCCCCCATATTCAGCACCACCACCTCCTTGAGGTTCTCTAATGCGCCCCTATTTTAGCGTCATACCAGAGAGTACTTACCGTCCGCTAGCTATTCAGGGTTCTTTCAGTGGGTATTCAGGTCCTCAAGGTTCTTCTAGCTCATATTTCAAAGCTATACCATAGAGTTCATACCGCCCACCGGCTATTCAGGCTTCTTCTAGTGGGTCTACAGGCCATCAGGGTCAGACATCAAGGCAGCAGGTCACCGCACCACGGGGTTGTTTCGAGTGCGGAGATTTGGGTTATATAAGGAGATACTGCCCCAGGCTTCGAGGCAAGGCAGTGTAGCAGAGTCAGCAGCTTATGATTTCAGCACTGGCTGCCCAACCGCCCAGAGGCAGAGGACAGACTGGTAGGGGTTGTCCTAGAGGTGGAGGCCAGCCAGCTGGTGCTCCAGCCAAATTTTATGCTTTTCTGGCCAGACCAGATGCATTAGCCTCAGATGTCATTATCACATGTCTTATTTTCGTCTGTGGTAGGGATTCTTCAGTGCTATTTGATATAGGGTCTACCTATTCATATGTATCATCTCCTTTTGCTTATTTTCTGGATATTCCTCATGAGTCCTTCGGTACTCCTGTTTATGTGTCCACTCCTATGGGCAATTCTATGGCTGTGGATCAGATCTACCTATCCTGTGTGGTCACATGATGTGGTTTAAGACTAGAGCAGACCTCCTACTTCTTGATATGACCGACTTTGAGGTCATCCCGTACATGGATTGGTTATCCCCATACCACGTCGTCCTAGATTGCTATGCCAAGACTGTTACTTTAGCAATGCCAGAGTTGCCGAGGTTGGAGTGGAAGGGTTCCTTAGTTAGTACATCTAGCCGGGTCATCTCTTTTCTGAAGGCTCAGCACATGGTCGAGAAGGGTTGTTTGGGTTATATAGTTTATGTTCGGGACACCACCACAGAGTCTCCGACGATTGATTCAGTTCCAGTAGTCCAGGAATTCACTGATGTGTTTCCTTCTAACCTTCCAGGCATGCCACTATATCGTGATATTGATTTCTGTATTGATTTGGCTCCAGGCTCCAGGCTCCAAGCACCTAGCCTATATCTATCCCACCATACCATATGGTTCCGAAAGAGTTGAAGGAACAACTTGAGGAGTTGTTAGCAAAGGGGTTTGTGAGGCCTAGTGTATCACCTTGGGGTGCACCGGTGTTTTTTGTGAAGAAGAAGGATGGAACCATTCGGATGTGCATTGATTACCTCTAGTTGAACAAGGTTACCACCAAGAACAAGTACACATTACCGTGCATTGATGATTTGTTTGACCAATTGTAGGATGCTAGGATGTTCTCTAAGATCGACTTGAGATCAGGGTACCATCAACTGAAGATTCGGTACTCAGATGTTACGAAGACTGCTTTCTGTACTAGATATGGCCATTATGAGTTTCTGGTGATGTCCTTTGGCTTGACTAATGCCCCAGCGACGTTTATGGATTGATGAACAGGGTGTTCAGGCCTTATATTGATTCCTTTGTCATCGTCTTCATTGACAATATCTTGATATACTCACATATCCTGGGGGAGCACGAGCAACATTTGAGAGTAGTGTTTCGGACTCTGCGAGAGCAGAAGTTATTTGCTAAGTTCTCCAAGTGTGAGTTTTGGCTTGAGTCAGTAGCATTCATAAGACATGTTGTATTAGGAGAGGGTATTAAGGTGGATCCCAAGAAGATTGAGGTAGTTCATAGTTGGCCACATCCTACTTTAGTGACTGAGATCAAGAATTTCCTGGGGTTAGCAGGTTATTATTGCCGATTCGTGCATGGCTTTTCATCCATTGCAGCACCTTTGACTAGATTGACCTAGAAGCGTTCTCCTTTCCATTGGTGTGATGGTTGTGAGGGTGAGCTTTTAGAAGCTCAAGACAGCTTTCACTACAGCACCAGTTCTAGTGTTGCCTTCCGGTTCAGGGATGTATACGGTATATTGCGATGCTTCACACGTTTGCTTGGGATGTGTATTGATACAGGAGAGACGAGTTATTATATATGCTTCTCATCAGCTGAAGATTCATGAGAAGAATTACCCTGTGCACGACCTAGAGTTAGCAGAGATTGTTCATGCTCTTAAGATATGGAGGAATTATCTGTATGGGGTGTTATGTGAGGTTTATACTGATCATCACAACTTACAGCATTTGTTTAAGCATAGAGATCTCAATTTGAGGCAATGTAGATGGCTTGAGTTACTAAAGGATTATGACATCACCATTCTTTATCATCCGGGCAAGGAAAATGTGGTCGCGAAAGCCTTGAGTAGGAAGGCAGAGAGTATGGGTAGCTTGGCATTCATTTCAGCGAAGGAGAGGCCACTAGCTTTGGACATTCAATTCTTGGCTAACAGACTTGTAAGGTTGGACATTTCAGAGCCCAACTGAGTCCTTGCGTGTATTGTTACTGATTCTTCATTATTGGGGAAGATTAAGGCTCGGTAGTTCGATGATCCGCATTTGGCAGTTCTCAGAGAGACGATGCTACAGGGTAGTGCCATGGAGGTTTCTATTGGCGAGGATGGTGTTCTGTGACTCCAGGGTCGCCAATGTGTTCCTAATGTCGATGGCTTGAGGGAGAGGATTCTGGAGGAGGCACTCAATTCACGGTATTCTATTCATCAGGTGCTACGAAGATGTATTGTGACTTGAAGCAGCATTATTGGTGGCGGCAGATGAACAAAGACATAGTTGAGTATGTGGCTAGATGCTTGAATTGACAGCAGGTTTAGTATAAGCACCAGAAGCCAGGTGGCCTACTTCAGTATATGCCTATACCTGAGTGGAAGTGAGAGCGCATTACTATAGACTTCGTAGTTGGGTTGCCACGGACATTGCGGAAGTTTGATGCAGTTTGGGTCATTGTCGACAGGTTGACCAAGTCAACACACTTTATTTCAGTTGTGACTACTTATACTTCAGAGTGGTTGGTTCAGCTCTACATTCGGGAGATAGTTCGGTTGCACGGTGTCCCTATTTCCATCATATCAGATAGAGGCCCTCAGTTCACTTTCCATTTCTGGAGAGCCGTACAGAGTGAGTTGGGGACCCGGGTAGAGATCAGCACAGCATTTCACCCGTAGACCGACGGGGAAACGAAGCAGATAGTTTAGATTCTGGAGGATATGCTCAGAGCATGTGTGATAGCCTTCGATGGGCAGTGGGACCAGTTCTTGCCTTTGTCTGAGTTTGCTTACAATAATAGTTCTTAGTCCAGCATCGAGACGGCTCCATTTGAGGCTTTATATGGTCGGTGATGTCGTTCTCCTATTGGGTGTTTTGAGCCCGGTGAGGCTAAGTTGTATGGTACAGATTTGGTGAAAGATACCTTAGAGAAGGTAAAGTTGATTCAGGAAAGACTTCGCACAGTACAGTCTAGACAGAAGAGTTACGTAGATCAGAAGGCGCGTGATGTATCATTCATGGTCGGCGAGAATGTCCTCTTGAAAGTCTCACCGATGAAGGATATTATGAGATTCGGGAAGAAGGGCAAGTTGACCCCAAGGTTTATTGGGCCATTTGAGGTGTTGGAGCGAGTTGGGGAGGTTGCATATGAGCTTGCTTTACCTCCCGGCCTATTAGGAGTTCATCCAGTTTTTCACGTGTCTATGCTTCGGAGATATCACGCCGACTTGTCCCATGTGTTAGACTTCAACACTATTCAGCTATGTGAGAGTTTGGGTTATGAGGAGGAGCCAGTTGCTATTGTTGATAGACAGGATCACCAGTTGAGATCCAAGAGGATTTCTGCGGTAAAGGTCCAGTGGAGGGGCTAACCAGTCGAGGAGGCGACCTAGGAGGAGGACATGCAGAGCAGATATCCCCATCTTTTCCCTTGCTCAGGTAGTTTTCTATGTCCATCCGAGAATGAACAGTTGTTTTAGAGGTGGAGAATGTGACGACTCAAAGGGTCATCTCGTGCTTTAGAACCCAATTCGGGGTTCCGAGACATTCAAAAATTAATCCTACTTCTCCTCGATCTGTGTGCGCAGTCAGGAGGAAGATGTAAAGGTCCCAATATAGCTAAATCTAGTAATTGTAAAGGTAATAACTTGGAGGAAGATGTAAAGGAAGTCTGACTATCCGAAATTAAAGTGTAGTATTTATACATTACCTAATAATTTTGGATTTTCGATCGGATCGGATTAAAATATACCAATCCGAAATCCGAAATTTCAATAAACACAATCCGAAATCCGATCTAATCCGAAATCTGAAATTCGAAATTGAATGGATCGGTTCGAATTTCGAATATCCGATCCGAATGAACAACCCTACATTTAAGTCATGTTTGTGAAATATGGTGAGAAACGGGGCTGATTTGACGTGATTAGAATGTCCAGATGTAAATATAGGTATTTCAAATGTTCTTAAGGATCTCATGTGTTTTGGTGTTAAGTCCGTGGTTTTAGATATTATTTCGGCGATTTGATCGCACGAGCAAGTTTGTATGAGATTGGTAGACTTGTGTGAGTATTCGGTGTGGAGCCCCGAGGGCTCGGGTGGGTTTCAAACATGTGTTGGGGATGAAAACACGCCAGTTTTATGGTGTTACTAGGTAGATGTTACAGGTCTCGCAAATGCAAGGATTTATTCGCATTTACGATGATCGCAATTGAGAGGATGGCTTCGCAATTGCGAAGAAGCCTGAGCTGGGCCATGATCGCATTTGGGTAGGTTAACACATAAAGATTAGTGAAAATCATGGGATTAGAGTAAAACCTAGGGTTTTGATAAAAAAAAGATCTAACCACGAAATTTGTTATGGAATGGAGTAAGAATCTTATATTCTTGATCCTTAGGTTATGGGTAACAACTTTCTTCAAATATTTCTGGAATACGGGCACGTGGGCCTGGGGGTAAATTTTAGGAACTTTGCATTTAGGGTTGGGAAATTGCTCTAATAGCTAGAATATGATCTCTTGAGCTTGTATTGACTAGTTCTTACTCCGTTTAATTAGTTTTGGATCATTCGGCTTCGAATTGAGTGTTTTGATCGCATTCTTGAAGTTGGAAGTAAGCTTTGAAGCATGGTGAGTCTCCTTTCTAACCTTGTAAGAGGGAAATAAATCCGTAGGTGAATTAAATATATAAATGTGACTATCTGTGAGGGCTACGTACGTGCGTGGTGACGAGAGTCCGTGCGTAGCTACCATTAGACTAAGTGTCCGGGTAGTTTAGGACCCGTATCATGCTATACATGCAAATGTTTTCGTTTTGGCGTGCTATTGAGATCACTTACGACATGTTAGGAAATTGTTAAATAACATAAATGAAGGTACACACTTACTGGAGAACTTGTATGAATTTATTTGACTATAAATGAGCAATGTGTGCTTACTTGATTATAATTGCTATTTATGGATCGGGCCGATCGTTTCGGTAGAAATAGATGTATCTATGGTTCGCACCATTCGACCCTCTGACAATGAATATTTATTATTATTTTGGGTCGGGTCGTACGACCTCGGCATAATGTGCGCATGTTATTTATTTGAAATTTATCCATTATTTACTCTGTTTAAATTCTTTGAAATGCAAATTATAATATTACATGACTGAAATTGATATATCGTTTCTCCTTGATTTTGGGACCGTCATTATATTCATGATATCCATGCTTCGCAGAATCCTTAAATATTATTGATATTGACCTTAGTAAGTGTCAAGTCGACCCCTCGTCACTACTTCTTCGAGGTTAGACGAGATACTTGCTGGGTACATGTTGTTTATGCACTCTTACTATGCTTCTGTACTTAACTGTACAGGATCTGAGGCAAGTGCATCTAGCCCGTCGGCGTGCACCCCCTGATACTTGATCGAGACTCATGGTAAGATGCCCCTTCTGAGCCGTTCAGCACCATGCCAGAGTCTCTTTTTTTCTTTTGTTATACCCGTCTATCCTATTCAGGTAGTATGGTAGTTATATTCTTTAGTACATTCTACTAGTTGCACTAGTACTTGTGACACTAGTTCCTGGCACATACATTGGTAAACTATCATTTGGGTTGTATATCTATTATTATGGATTGTTAATTATCACTTGTTTTAAATTTAAGTCAAGAACATGTTGGGATTGTTTGGTCAAATAAATGAGAACTCACTAGTTGATTAGGGTTGGCTTGCCTAATAACGGCGTTGGGTGGCATCACGACCTATAATAAAATTTGGGTAGTGACATAAGGCCTCTTAGCACCTTTGGGTAGCTGATGTGTCGAGAGGTAGAAACTGCCATTTTGCGTGTTGGTAGCCATTTTTGCAAGCCAATCTGCCAGTTGGCTGGCCTCTCTATAACAGTGAGTAATGTGTACATTAGATTGGTGAAGCATCTGAGCGGTATCATCTATCCTCTCCCTAAGCATATTTGCAATTAGTAGAGAGTCCAACTCGATGGTGATGTTTGTGTAGCCATTTTGTAGACACCAATTTCCTCCAAACCATGCTGCATAAGTCTCAATACGTTCAAACTCTACTATAAACGGTTAAATCCATTATCTCAACTACAATCTCAATCCATTTTTCCATATTCAAGTTTTTCTTGGCAGCCATAAATAGTGTCCAATCGTTTTTACCCATGAATTACATCATCCGTATGATCTAAAAATCGTTATACGCTATAAAGTTTCTAATTATAATAGTAGGGAGCAAAAATATTGCCTTGAAATTTATTCTAAAAAATCCTAGGTCTTAGATCATTATGAATTCTCTCTATCCTAGATGGGAATCTAAGAATTTAATTTTTTTTGCTATTAGATAAAGTTAATATAGTGCTCTATAACTTGAATCCTGTTAAAAACTCATCTAGGATGACGTGGGATGATCTTTGCTCAATATCACCTTGAACAGAATAAACCCTAATTCTAGGGGGTGTAAGAATGAAAAGAAATTATGGTTTTGGGCCTTTTAGCACCAAGGGTAATTATTGGCCATGGTTTGGACAATTAATTGTTGGCCATGGTTGGCCGAGACCTTCAAGTCATCACCGTTTTACCCATGCTAGAATTTGCCACGGTTGGAACCTTTGGCCACGGTTTGGCTTAGGGTTCAGTTGGTTATAACTTGTTGTGGGAATGTTAGAATAACGAACGATTTGAAGTTATAGGAACTAGCTCAAAGTCCATTCATTTAATATATGAATGGTATCTTAATTTATTATACATTGGGATATATAGTTTTATGAAATTAAGGATGTTCGACTAAATTTATTTTCATCCCTTAACACTTTTAGTTTATTCAAACTACTTCTTCCCTCTACTAAACATACCTAAGATCGTTTGAGCATAAGATTTAGGTACTACACCTCCAGCACTTTCTAAATTAGTTGTAGAATTCTAACAGGTCTTATATTCTCCCCTTGTTTATATGAAATCCATCCTCAAATGACTTTTGATCATTCTTAGGACTAAGAAGAATGTTATACCTTGATGAACACTCTACTTATTCATAGACTATGCAATCATGAATATCACTTAGTGTAACAAGCTACGGTATTAAAGCGTGACTTGAGTCTAAAATAGATATGGATATTTTATCCTCATGCCCCATTGGGATTCCTAAGTAGCCTCCTCGGCTGAATGTCTCCACATAACTTTTATTGGGAAATCTCTTTATTTTGAAGCTTACGAACTTGTTTGACGACTATCGCTACAGGGACCTCCTAGTAGGATGGAGTATCTTTAACTTTGATCTCTTGTCTACTAACGACACAAGTTGTAAAAATATTACTTCAACATTGATACATGAAATATTGGATGCACTAACAACAACTCTTGTGGTAGCATACGTCGATACTCCACGAGCCCAACCTTTTCAAGAATCGGATAAGGCCTATTATACTTGGGGGATAAGTCTCTCATTTCTACTAAAATGCATGATTCCCTTCATTGGTGAGACTTTCGGATGCCACAAGTCACCTTCTTTAGACTCGAGATCACAATGTCTTACATCTAAATATGATTTCTTGCATATCTGAGATGTGTTGAGTCGTTCTTGAATAATCTTCACTTTTGTCAATACAACTTGAACTATTTTTCGGTCCTATGAGTTGTGTTTCATCAGTTTCAAACTACCCTCACAGTGAACGACAACATCTTCCATATATGGCCTCAAATGGAGCCATATTAATACTTTCCTGATATTATTATTATATGCAGAGTGTATCTAAGTCAAATGATCATTCTGATTTCCCGTAAAATCCAACACACGAGCTCATAACATATTCTCCAAGGTCTAAATCATTTGTTCAGCTCGTCTGTCTGTCTAGGAATGGAAACTTGTGCTTAAATTAACTTTAGTACCTAGACCTTCCTAAAAACTCTACCAAAATAGGCAGTGAATTGTGCACCATTGTTGAAAATAATAAATACTACCGAGCAATGCAACCACATAATTTTCTTTTTATAAATATATCCATACTAAGAAGTTATGTATGTTCTCTTAGTAGGTAAAAAGTAAATTAATTTTTTTAATCTATCAATAATGACCCAAATTTAGTAGTCCTTCTTGAATGTTTTCGGTAGGCCAACCACGAAGTCTATATATATTCTTTCCCATTTCCACTCAAGTATCTCTATTAGATGGGCTAAACCTTTTATTCTCTAATGTTTAACCTTCACTTGTTGACAATTAAGGCAACTAGACATAAAGTATGCAATATCTCTTTCATGTTATTCCACCAGTATATATCCCTCAAGTCATGACACATCTTACTATAATCTAGGTGTGATTATTTGGAAGAATGTGATTTCTTCATAATTTCTCTTCGGAGATTCTCTATGTGAGCAACGTGCAAGCGGTTTTCAAACCTTAATACAGTACCCCAATCAATACTGAAATCCTCAATTTTTCCACTAAGGACATATGCCTTAATTTTGAGCAAGCCTACATCATAAAACTGTTTGGTTTTCACTTGATCTATTAAGCTACGCTTGGAAACCCTACAAGCAGTGGTGGATCCACCCTTTAAGGTGGAGTGGTATGAAACCCGCTACGCCGGTAAAATTATTATATATTTATATAGAAATTTTCTTAAATTGGGTTAAATATATGATCCCGCCACCCTCAGTTGCAGACTAAACAAAAATGTCAGGGCTGGTAGACTTTTTGGAAAGCTTTTCTCGTGTGTAAAATTCAAGTTCGAATTTATCTTGAACCTTATCTGACTTTCCCTTTTCGTTTGCTTTTTATTTCCTTTGTCCCTATCATTTTTCTTGTTGGCACCCGCCACCTTCAAATCCTAGATCCGCCTCTGCCTACAAGCGATCAAATTTTACATTATTTTAATTTTATTCTTTAAGATGAAACCCTTGATTAGGTATTTGTTGGGCTTCCTTCACTATGGGATGTTGAACCACTGACAGTTTGTCCAAACTCCCTATAGATTATTTGCCAAGAGCATCAGTAACTACCTTAGTTTTTTCCGGATAGTAAAAGATATTACAATCATAATCCTTGAAGAGCTCTAACCACCATTTCTGTTTTAAGTTGAGCTCCCTCTATCTAAAATGTGTTGCAAGCGCTTATGCTCCATATAATATCACATTGCACTCTATTGAAATAGTGACAACATATCTTTAATGTAAAAAATCATCGCTGGCAATTCAAGGTCCTGAGTTGGATAGGTTCTTTAGCTGCTTAAAAACATATGCAACAATCTTATCATATTGAATAAGTACACACCCTAATCCCACTCTAGAGGCATCACCATAAATCATGAATCAACCTATGAGGTTAGGTAGATTCAATATCGGAGCTATGGTAAATCTGTTCTTGAGTTCTTAAAAACTCTTCTTACGCTCATCAAACTGCTCGAACTTCAATATTTTTCTAAGCTAGTGAAGAAAATTCCTCGACAAAACTATTAAAATTAATGTATTGTCTTGTCCCATTTATCCACATTAGTTCTCATATGTCCACATTTGTCTAGACTTGTTCACATATGTTCAAACTTGTCTACACTAGTCCACACTAGTTCACATTAGTTCATGAACTAGATTAGTAGATACATACATGTACTAGGGTGTGAACTTATTTATGTAATGTGTGAACTTATGCAAACATAACTAGTATGTCAACATAAGAAGTAGACTAGATATATGTAGAAGTTTTACTATAAATACCCCATGTATTCTAGCCATTTGAACGATCAAATCAAATTAGTGAAATTAAGAAAAGTGAATGAAAACTATCCTTCACAAATATAAAAAAATTTCTCTCTTTGATTTCCTCTTGATCACTAATCTTCCTACCTCAATTCAACAGATTGGTATCAGAGCCCGTTTGCTTAAAAAGTTGGGCGATAAGAAAAACTAAACAATGGCTTTAACTAATTGTGATGACCCAAAAGGTCATCACCTGTGTTGCAATGAAATTCTACGTTCCGAGGCCTTATAAATATCCCTTAGCACCACCTCAATTTGCGTGCATAGTCCGGGCGCGTAGCCCGAAAGCTTAAATGTGAAAATCTGTGAAAAATGATAAGTTTTGACTGTAAAATGAATAAATTGACTTAGGTCAATGTTTTGGGTAAACGGACCCGGACACATGATTTTAGGAAAATATGGGACTTGGGCGTATGCCCGGAATCAGATTCCTAGGTCCCAAGCCTGAGAAATGAATTTTTAAAGAAAATTATTTTCTTAAATTGTTTCAAGAAATTTGAAATGAAATTTGCTTAGAACATGATGGTATTGGGCCGGTATTTTGGTTCCGGCAGCCGGTACAGGTCTTATATATGATTTAAGACGTTTTTATGGAATTTGGTAAAAAAATGATGACATTTGACATGATTCGGACTTAAATTGCAAAATTGATGTTTAAAGAAGTTTTGAGAAAATTTCATGGATCTCGAGAATTAATTTGATGTTCATGATGTTATTTTGATGTTGATTATACGAATAAGTCCGTAGGATATTTTTGAGGTTTTTTGTACACTTGGTTTGGAGTTCCGAGGGCTCGGGTGAGTTTCGAGGTGTCTTAGGCTTAAAAACATAGTTGTTGCAGGCTCAGAGAGGTGGAGGACCTCTGGACAGGCCAGTGCGGTCCGCATGATATGGACTGCTGCCGCGGAGAGGCCTGTGCAGCCGCACTAGTTTTGGTGTGACTATCTATGGGGAGTATGTACGTACGTGGTGACGAGAGTCCGTGTGTAGCTACTATTATGCTAAATGTACGGGTAGTTTAGGACACGTATCATGCTATACATGCAAATGTTTTCGTTTTGGCTTGCTATTGAGATCACTTGGGACATGTTAGGAAATTGTTAATTAATATAAATGAAGGTACACACTTACTTGAGAACTTGTATGAATTTATTTGACTATAAATGAGCAATGTGTGCTTACTTGATGATAATTGCTATGTGTGGATCAGGCTGATCGCCTCGTTAGAAATAGATGCATCTATGGTTCGCGTTATTTGACCCTCTGGCAGTGCAGAATTGTTATTATGTTGGACCGGGCCGTACGACCTCGGCATAATATGCACATGTTACTTATGTGAAATTTATCCATGATTTACTCTATTTAAATTCTTTGAAATGCAAATTATTATATGACATGACTAAAATTGATATATCGTTTCTCCTTGATTATGAGACCGTCATTATATTCATGTTATCCATGCTTCACGGAATCCTTAAATATTATTGATATTGACCTTAGTAAGTGTCAAGTCGACCCCTCGTCATTACTTCTTCGAGGTTAGACGGGATACTTGCTGGATACATGTTGTTTATGTACTCATACTACGCTTCTGTACTTAACTATACGGGATCTGAGGCGGGTACATCTAGCTATCTAGCCGCGCACACCCCTAATACTTGATCGAGACTTCACGGTGAGCTGCCCCTTCTGAGCCATTTAGTAGCATGCCAGAGTCTTTTTTTTTGTTATATCTGTCTATCCTATCCCCGACAGTAGGGTAGTTATATTCTTTTGTACATTCTACTAGTTGTCCTAGTACTTGTGATACTTGTTCCTGGTACACACATTGGTAGACTATCATTTTGGGTTGTATATCTATTATTATGGATTGTTAATTATCACTTGTTTTAAATTTAAGTCAAGAACATCTTGGGATTGTTTGGTAAAATAAATGAGAACTTGCTAGTTGATTAGGGTTGTCTTTCCTAACAATGGTATTGGGTGCCATCACGACCTATAATGGAATTTGGGTCATGACAACATGGTATCAGAGCACTAGGTTCACGTAGGTCTCAAAAGTCATGGGCAAACCTAATAGAGTCTTGCGGATTAGTACGGTTGCGTCTATATCTATCTTTGAGAGGCTATATGGTATTAAGAAACTACTCTTTATTCATCCTATATCGTGCAGTCGATGTTCTACTAAATTTCCTTCTTCTATTCTCTAACAGATGGTGAGGACGCGCACGACAGATGTTCCAGACCCAAGAGGAACTGCTCCCCCATTGCTAGAGGCCAAGGCATAGGCCTGGGGAGGGCACCGGTCCAAGGTAGGGGATGAGGGCGTCCCAGAGCTGCCCCAGTTGCACCACCGGTGGATCCTGCGAGGGATCCCATCATTGAGGAGTAGGGCGAGGTGCCCACAACTGAGCCTACCCCGGTGGACTTCATGACAGCTCCGGGTTTCCAGGAGGTCATGGGCTGTATGTGGTGGTTCATGGATACCATGACTCAGGCTAGCTTATTTCCAACAGACCCAGCCACATCTCAGGCGGGAGAGGGAGCACATACCCCTACTACTAAGGCTCCGGGTCATGCAGCTGCAGTGTATCAGACTCCAGGTGCACTACCCGCAGATGGGGCTCAACCAGTTGCTGCAGTGGTACCCGAGCCCAGACTGGATGCAGATGGAAATCTGCAGAAGTTATTGGACAGATGGACCAGGCTGCACCCTCCTATCTTTGGATATGAGTGTCATAAGGATGCTCATGATTTCAGTGATAGGTGCAGGGACAGACTGCACAATATGAGGATATTGGAGTCTCATGGGGTTGACTTCACTACATTTCAGTTGGAGGGCAGGGCCCATAGATGGTGGTAGTCTTACGTTCTTGGCAGGCCAGCAGGTTCTCCTCCCATTAATTACATTCAATTCACATAGATTTTCCTAGATAGGTATATTCCACCTTTTGAGAGGGAAGAGCTGCGGTATCAGTTTGAGCAGCTTGAGCAGGGTAAGATATCGGTAACCGACTATCAAGCAAGGTTTTCTGAGTTATCCCTCCATGCACTAATGATACTTCCTTCAGACGCAGAGAGGATGCAGAGGTTAGTTTCACGGTTGCATTCAGGAATTAGGGCCAACATAGCCCGAGAGGTGGAGATAGGGACACCTTATCAGCTGGTAGTGGAGATTTCTTGGAGGATTGAGGGCTATCGTTTGAGAGGGAAAGAGCTAATGCAGCAGGACAAGTGGGCCCGTCTATGGAGAGTTTAGAGGTGCCCCGGCCAGGGGCATAGGTCAGTTTGGGAGGGGTTAGCCCAGCACGCCCCCATATTCAGCACCACCACCTCCTTAAGGTGCTCCAATGTGCCCCTATTTTAGCGCCATACCAGAGAGTACTTACCGTCCGCTAGCTATTCAGGGTTCTTCTAGTGGGTATTCAGGTCCTCAGGGTTCTTCTGGCTCCTATTTCAGTGCTATACTAGAGAGTTCATACCGCCCACCGGCTATTCAGGATTCTTCTAGTTGGTCTATAGGCCATCAGGGTCAGACATCAAGGCAACAGGTCACCGCACCACGGGGTTGTTTCGAGTGCAGAGATCTAGGTCATATAAGGAGATACTACCCCAGGCTTCAGGGTAAGGCAGTGCAGTAGAGTCAACAACTCATAATTTCAGCACCGGCTGCCCAGGTGCCTAGAGGCGGAGGACAAACTGGTAGGGGTTGTCCTAGAGGTAGAGGCCAACCAGCTGGTGCTCCAGCCAGATTTTATGCTTTTCTGGCCAGACCAGATGCATTAGCCTCAGATGTCATTATCACATGTCTTATTTTCGTGTGCGGTGGGGATGCTTCAGTGCTATTTGATCTAGGGTCTACCTATTCATATGTATCATCTCCTTTTGCTTATTTTCTGGATATTCCTCATGAGTCCTTCGGTACTCCTATTTATGTGTCCACTTCTGTGGGTGATTTTATGGTTGTGGATCGGATCTACCTATCCTGTGTGGTCATATGCTGTGGTTTTGAGACTAGAGCAGACCTCCTACTTCTTGATATGACCGACTTTGAGGTCATCCTTGGCATGGATTGGTTATCCCCATACCACGCCGTCCTAGTTTTCCATGACAAGACTATTACTTTAGCAATGCCAGAGTTGCCGAGGTTGGAGTGGAAGGGTTCCTTAGTTAGTATATCTAGCCGGGTCATCTATTTTCTGAAGGGTCAGCACATGGTCGAGAAGGGTTGTTTGGTTTATCTATCTTATGTTCGGGACACCACCGCGGAGTCACCTACGATTGATTCAGTTCCAGTAGTCCAGGAATTCGCCAATGTGTTTCCTTCTGACCTTCCAAGCATGCCACTGGATCGTGATATTGATTTCTGTATTGATTTGGCTTTAGGCTCCAGGCTCCAAGCACCTAGCCTATATCTATACCACCATACCATATGGTTCCGAAAGAGTTGAAGGAACAACTTGAGGAGTTGTTAGAAAAGGGGTTTGTGAGGCCTAGTATATCACCTTGGGGTGCACCGGTGTTTTTTGTGAAGAAGAAGGATGGAACCATGCAGATGTGCATTGATTACCGCCAGTTGAACAAGGTTACCACCAAGAACAAGTACCCATTACCACACATTGATAATTTGTTTGACCAATTGTAGGGTGCTAGGATGTTCTCTAAGATCGACTTGAGATCAGGGTACCATCAGCTGAAGATTCGGGACTCAGATGTTACAAAGATTGCTTTCCGTACTAGATATGACCATTATGAGTTTCTGGTGATGTCCTTTGGCTTGACTAATGCCCCAGCGATGTTTATGGATTGATGAACATGGTGTTTAGGCATTATATTGATTCCTTTATCATCGTCTTCATTGACAATATCTTGATATACTCACATAGCCTGGGGGAGTACGAGCAGCATTTAAGAGTAGTACTTCAGACTCTGCGAGAGCAGAAGTTATATGCTAAGTTCTCCAAGTGTGAGTTTTGTCTTGAGTCAGTATCATTCTTAGGATATTTTGTATCAAGAGAGGGTATTAAGGTGGATCCCAAGAAGATTGAGGTAGTTCAGAGTTGCCCACGTCCTACTTCAGTGACTGAGATCAGGAGTTTCCTGGGGTTAGCAAGTTATTATTGCCGATTCGTGCATGGCTTTGCATCCATTGCAACACCTTTGACTAGATTGACCCAGAAAGGTTCTCCTTTCCATTGGTGTGATGATTGTAAGGGGAGCTTTTAGAAGCTCAAGACAGCTTTGACTACAGCACCGGTTATAGTGTTGCCTTTCGGTTCAAGGATGTATACGGTATATTGCGACACTTCACACGTTTGCTTGGGTGTGTATTGATACAGGAGAGATGAGTTATTATATATTCTTCTCGTCAGCTGAAGATTCATGAGAAGAATTACCCTGTGCACGACCTAGAGTTAGCAGAGATTATTCATGCTCTTAAGATATGGAGGAATTATCTGTATGGGGTGTTATGTGAGGTTTATACTGATCATCACAACTTACAGCATTTGTTTAAGCAAGAGATATCGATTTGAGGCAATGTAGATGGCTTGAGTTACTAAAGGTTTATGACATCACCATTCTTTATCATCCGGGCAAGGCAAATGTGGTCGCGGATGCCTTGAGTAGGAAGGCAGAGAGTATGGGTAGCTTGGCATTCATTTCCGCGAAGGAGAGGCCACTAGCTTTGGACATTCAGTTCTTGGCTAATAGACTTGTAAGGTTGGACATTTTAGATCCCAATTGAGTCCTTGCGTGTATTGTTGCTGAATCTTTATTATTGGGGTTGATCAAGGCTCGGCAGTTCGATGATCCGCATTTGGCAGTTCTCAGAGAGACGATGCTACAGGGTAGTGCCATGGAGGTTTCTATTGGCGAGGATGGTGTTCTGTGACTCCAGGGTCGCCTATGTGTTCCTAATGCCGATGGCTTGAGGGAGAGGATTCTGGAGGAGGCACTCAGTTCACGGTATTTTATTTATCAGGTGCTACGAAGATGTATCGTGACTTGAGGCAGCATTATTGGTGGCGGCAGATGAACAAAGACATAGTTGAGTATGTGGCTAGATGTTTTAATTGCCAGCAGGTTTAGTATAAGCACTAGAAGCCAGGTAGCCTACTTCAGCAGATGCCTATACCTGAGTGGAAGTGGGAGCGCATTACTATGGACTTTGTAGTTGGGTTGCCACGGACATTGCGGAAGTTTGATGTAGTTTGGGTCATTGTCGACAAGTTAACCAAGTCAACACACTTTATTTCAGTTGTGACTACTTATACTTCAGAGAGGTTGGTTCAGCTCTACATTCGGGAGATAGTTCGGTTGCATGGTGTCCCTATTTCCATCATATCAGATAGAGGCCCTCAGTTCACTTTCCATTTCTGGAGAGCCGTACAGAGTGAGTTGGGGACTCGGGTAGAAATTAGCACAACATTTCACCCGTAGACCGACGGGGAAACGGAGCGGATAGTTTAGATTCTGGAGGATATGCTCAGAGCATGTGTGATAGACTTCGATGGGCAGTGGGACCAGTTCTTGCCTTTGTCCGAGCTTGCTTACAATAATAGTTCTTAGTCTAGCATCGAGATGGCTCCATTTGAGGCTTTATATGGTCGGTGATGTCGTTCTCCTATTGGATGTTTTGAGCCCGGTGAGGCTAAGTTGTATGGTACAAATTTGGTGAAAGATGCCTTAGAGAAGGTATAGTTGATTCAGGAAAGACTTCGTACAGTACAATCTAGACAGAAGAGTTACGCGGATCAGAAGGCGCGTGATGTATCATTCATGGTCGGCGAGAAGGTCCTCTTGAAAGTCTCACCGATGAAGGATATTATGAGATTCGGGAAGAAGGGAAAGTTGACCCCAAGGTTTATTAGCCCATTTGAGGTGTTGGAGCGAGTTGGGGAGGTTGCTTATGAGCTTGCTTTACCTCCCAGCCTATCAGCAGTTCATCCAGTTTTTCACGTGTCTATGCTTCAGAGATATCACGCCGACTTGTCCCATGTGTTAGACTTCAGTACTATTCAGCTATATGAGAGTTTGGGTTATGAGGAGGAGCCAGTTGCTATTGTTGATAGACAGGATCGCCAGTTGAGATCCAAGAGGATTTCTGCGGTAAAGGTCCAGTGGAGGGGCTAACCAGTCGAGGAGGCGACCTAGGAGGAGGCCATACAGACCAGATATCCCCATATTTTCCCTTGCTCAGGTAGTTTTCTATGTCTATCCGAGAACGAACGGTTGTTTTAGAGGTGGAGAATGTGATGACTCAAAGGGTCATCTCGTGCTTTAGAACCCAATTCGGGGTTCTGAGACCTTCAAAAATTCATCCCGCTTCTCCTCGATCTGTGTGCGCAGTCCGGGCGCATTTTCGGAAAGCCTTTGTGCGAAAAATTTGAGAAAATAATAATTTTTGCCTTAAAGTGATTTAAGTTGACTTTGGTCAATATTTTTAGTAAACAGACCCGGACTTGTATTTTGACGGTCCCGGAGGGTCCGTAGTAAAATATGGGACTTGGGCGTATGCTCGGAATTGAATTCCGAGGTCCCTAGCCCAAGTAATAAATTTTTTTAAAAATTATTAAACTGAAAATCTAAGGATTTAAAGAAATTGAAGAATGTTGGATCATGTTGGTATCAGACCCGTATGATGGTCCTGAAGCTGTGCACAGATCGGATCGGATCGGATTTAGCACATTTCGGATTCGAATTTCGGATTTTGGATTCTAGAAAATGCGATCCGAATCCGAATTATATCGAATTGGATCGTATTTTATAGTTTGGATCGGATCGGATTTCGGATCGTATTATACCTCAAAGTTGCAAACTAATATGTATATTTTCTTTGTAAAAGAGGCAATACATTAAAAAATTCATGTTTATGCAATTATGAGAGTACTATGGTCCCAATATAGCTAAATCTAGTAATTGTAAAGGTAATAACTTGGAGGAAGATGTAAAGGAAGTCTGACTTTCCAAATTAAAGTGTAGTATTTATACATTACCTAATAATTTAGGATATCGGATTGGATCGGATTAAAATATACCAATCCGATTTCTGAAATTACAATAAACACAATCCGAGATCCGATCCAATCCGAAATCTGAAATTCGAAATTGAATGGATCGGTTCGAATTTCAAATAGCCGATCTGAATGAACATCCCTACATCGGGGCTGATTTGAAGTGATTAGAATGTCCAGTTGTAAATATAGGTATTCCAAATGTTCTTAAGGATCTCATGTGTTTTGGTGTTAAATCCGTGGTTTTAGATATTATTTCGGCGATTTGATCGCATGAGCAAGTTTGTATGAGATTGGTAGACTTGTGTGAGTATTCGGTGTGGAGCTCCGAGGGCTCGGGTGGGTTTCAGATATGTGTTGGGGATGAAAACACGCCAGTTTTCTGGTGTTACTGGGTAGATGTTGCAGGTCTCGCAAATGCAAGGATTTATTCGCATTTATGATGATCGCAATTGAGAGGATGGCTTCGCAATTGCGAAGAAGCCTGGGCCATAATCGCATTTGGGAACCCAACAGGGTCCACATTTGCGACCCTTTTGTTGTATTTGCCTTGTAGTGGGAGCCCGAGTTTGCATTTGCGATGATTTTGTCGCAATTGCAACCTTCACATTTGCGAACCTGATGTCGCAAATGTGACATCAGAGGAAGGACAAAGCTTTTAAAAACGGGACTTGGGCCATTTATTTCCGTTCACTTCTACACTTGGGTGATTTGGGAGCTTCCAAAGAGGGGATTTCAATCTAGCATTGTGAGGTAAGTTATTTCTACTTAATGTGAGTTTAATACTTGGATTTTGGGTAGGTTAACACATGAAGATTAGTGAAAATCATGGGATTAGAGTAAAACCTAGGGTTTTGATAAAAACAAGATCTAACCACGAAATTTGTTATGGAATGGAGTAAATATCATATATTCTTGATCCTTAGGTTATGGGTAACAACTTTCTTCAAATATTTCTGGAATACGGGCACGTGAGCCCGGGGGTGAATTTTAGGAACATTGCATTTAGGGTTGGGAAATTGCTCTAATAGCTAGAATACGATCTCTTGAGCTTGTATTGACTAGTTCTTACTCCTATTAATTAGTTTTGGATCGTTCGGCTCCGAATTGAGGGTTTTGAGCGCATTCTTGAAGTTGGAAGTAAGCTTTGGAACAAGGTGAGTCTCCTTTCTAACCTCGTAAGAGGGAAATAAATCCGTAGGTGAATTAAATATATAAATGTGACTATCTGTGAGGGCTACGTACGTACGTGGTGACGAGAGTCCGTGCGTAGCTACCATTATGCTAAGTGTCCGAGTAGTTTAGGACCCGTATCATGCTATACATGCAAATGTTTTTGTTTTGTCGTGCTATTGAGATCACTTAGGACATGTTAGGAAATTGTTAAATAACATAAATGAAGGTACGCACTTACTGGAGAACTTGTATGCATTTATTTGACTATAAATGAGCAATGTGTGCTTACTTGATTATAATTGCTATTTGTGGATCGGGCCGATCGTTTCGGTAGAAATAGATGTATCTATGGTTCGCACTATTCGACCCTCTCACAATGAACATTTATTATTATTTTGGGTCGGGTCGTACGACCTCGGCATAATGTGCGTATGTTATTTATTTGAAATTTATCCATTATTTACTCTGTTTAAATTCTTTGAAATGAAAATTATTATATGACATGACTGAAATTGATATATCATTTCTCCTTGATTTTGGGACCGTCATTATATTCATGCTATCCATGCGTAACAAAATCCTTAAATATTATTGATATTGACCTTAGTAAGTGTCAAGTCGACCCCTTGTCATTACTTCTTCGAGGTTAGACGAGATACTTGCTGGGTACATGTTATTTATGCACTCTTACTACGCTTCTGTACTTAACTGTACAGGATCTGAGGCAAGTGCATCTAGCCCTCCGGCGTGCACCCCCTGATACTTGATCGAGACTTCATGGTGAGTTGCCCCTTCTGAGCCGTTCAGCACCATACCGAAGTCTTTTTTTTTCTTTTGTTATACCTGTCTATCCTATCCAGGTAGTATGGTAGTTATATTCTTTTGTACATTCTACTAGTTGCACTAGTACTTGTGACACTAGTTCCTAGCACATACATTGGTAAACTATCATTTTGGGTTGTATATCTATTATTATGGATTGTTAATTATCACTTGTTTTAAATTTAAGTCAAGAACATGTTGGGATTGTTTGGTCAAATAAATGCGAACTCACTAGTTGATTAGGGTTGGCTTGCCTAACAACGGCGCTGGGCGCCATCACGACCTATAATAAAATTTGGGTCGTGACATAAGGCCCCTTAGCACCTTTGGGTAGCTGATGTGTCGAGAGGTAGAAACTGCCATTTTGCGTGTTGGTAGCCATTTTTGCAAGCCAATCTGCCAGTTGGTTGGCCTCTCTATAACAGTGAGTAATGTGTACATTAGAATGGTGAAGCATCTCAGCGGTATCATCTATAATCTTGTTCATTTTGTAGTTGTTTGCCTTCCTTTCCCTAAGCATATTTGCAATAAGTAGAGAGTCCAACTCGATGGTGAAGTTTGTGTAGCCATTTTGTATACACCAATTTTCTCCAAACCATGCTGCATAAGTTTCAATATGTTCAAAATCTACTATAAATGGTTAAATCCATTATCTCAACTACAATCTCAATCCATTTTTCCATATTCAAGTTTTTCTTGGCAGCCATAAATAGTGTCCAATCGTTTCTACCCATGAAATACATCATCCTTATGATCTAAAAATCGTTATACGCTATAAAGTTTCTAATTATAATAGTAGGGAGCAAAAATTTTACCTTGAAATTTATTCTCAAAAATTCTAGGTCTTAGATCATTATGAATTCTCTCTATCTTAGATGGGAACCTAAGAATTTAAATTTTTTTGCTATTAGATAAAGTTAATATAATGCTCTATAACTTGAATCCTATTAAAAACTCATCTAGGATGACGTGGGATGATCTTTGGTCAATATCACCTTGAACAGAATAAACCCTATTTCTAGGGGGTGTAAGAATGAAAAGAAATTATGGTTTTGGGCCTTTTAACGCCAAGGGTAATTATTGGCCATGGTTTGGACAATTAATTGTTGGCCATGGTTGGCCGAGACCTTCAAGTCATCACCTTTTTCCCCATGCTAGAATTTGCCACGGTTGGAACCTTTGACCACGGTTTGGCTTAGGGTTCAGTTGGTTATATCTTGTTGTGAGAATGTTAGAATAACGAACGATTTGAAGTTATAGGAACTAGCTCAGAGTCCTTTCATTTAATATATGAATGGTATCTTAATTTATTATACATTGGGGTATATAGTTTTATGAAATTAAGGATGTGCAACTAAAGTTATTTTCATGCCTTAACACTTTTAATTTATTCAAACTACTTCTTCCCTCTACTCAACATACCTAAGATCGTTTGAGCATAAGATTTAGGTACTACACCTCCAGCACTTTCTAAATTAGTTATAGAATTCTAACAGGTCTTATATTCTCCCCTTGTTTATATGAAATCCATCCTCAAATGACTTTTGATCATTCTTAGGACTAAGAAGAATGTTATACCTTGATGAACACTCTACTTATTCATAGACTATGCAAGCATGAATATCACTTAGTGTAACAAGCTACGATATTAAAGCGTGACTTGAGTCTAAAATAGATATGGATATTTTATCCTCATGCCCCATTGGGATTCCTAAGTAGCTCCTCGGCTGAATGTATCCACATAACTTTTATTGGGAAATCTCTTTATTTTAAAGCTTACGAACTTGTTTGACGAATATCGATACAGGGACCTCCTTGTAGGATGGAGTATCTTTAACTTTGATCTCTTGTCTACTAACGATACAAGTTGTAAAAATATTACTTCAACATTGATACATGAAATATTGGATGCACTAATAACAACTCTTGTGGTAGCAGAAGTCGATACTCCACGAGCCCAACCTTTTCAAGAATCGGATAAGGCCTATTATACTTGGGGGATAAGTCTCTCATTTATACTAAAATGCATGATGCCCTTCATTGGTGAGACTTTTGGATGCACAAGTCACCTTTTTTAGACTCGAGATCACAATGTCTTACATCTAAATATGATTTCTTGCATATCTGAGATGTGTTGAGTCGTTCCTGAATAATCTTCACTTTTGTCAATACAACTTGAACTATTTTTTGGTCCTATGAGTTGTGTTTCATCATTTTCAAACTACCCTCACAGTGAACGACAACATTTTCCATATATGGCCTCGAATGGAGCCATATGAATACTTTCCTGATATTATAATTATATGCAAAGTGTATCTGAATCAAATGATCATTCTGATTTCCCGTAAAATCCAACACACGAGCTCATAACATATTTTCCAAGGTCTCAATCATTTGCTCAGCTCGTCTGTCTGTCTATGAATGGAAACCTGTGCTTAAATTCACTCTAGTACCTAGACCTTCCTAAAACCTCTACCAAAATAAGCAATGAATTGTGCACCATTGTTGAAAATAATAAACACTACCGAGCAATGCAACCGCATAATTTTCTTTTTATAAATATATCCATACTAAGAAGTTATGTATGTTCTCTTAGTAGGTAAAAAGTAAATTAATTTTTCAATCTATCAACAATGACCCAAATTGAGTAGTCCTTCTTGAATATTTTCGGTAGGCCGACCACGAAGTTTATATTTATTCTTTCCCATTTCCACTCAAGTATCTTTATTAGATGGACTAAACCTTTTATTCTCTAATGTTTAACCTTCACTTATTGACAATTAAGGCAACTAGACACAGTATGCAATATCTCTTTCATGTTATTCCACTAGTATATATCCCTCAAGTCATGACACATCTTACTAGAATCTAGGTGTGATTATTTGGAAGTATGCGATTTCTTCATAATTTCTCGTCGGAGATTCTCTATGTGAGCAACGTGCAAGCGGTTTTCAAACCTTAATACAATACCCCAATCAATACTTGAATCCTCAATTTTCCACTAAGGACATATGCCTTAATTTTGAGCAAGCCTACATCATAAAACTGTTTGGTTTTCACTTGATCTATTAAGCTAGGCTTGGAAACCCTACAAGCAGTGGCAGATCCACCCTTTAAGATGGGGTGGTATGGAACCCGCTACGTCGGTAAAATTATTATATATTTATGTAGAAATTTTCGTAAATTAGGTTAAATATTTGATCCCGCCACCATCAGTTGCAGACTAAACAAAGGTGTCGGGGCTGGTAGACTGTTTGGAAAGCTTTTCTAGTGTGTAAAATTCAAGTTCGAATTTATCTTGAACCTTATCTGACTTTCCCTTTTCGTTTGCTTTTTATTTCCTTTGTCCCTATCATTTTTTTTGTTGGCACCCGCTGTATTGGGAAAAAACTGAGTCTGAATATTGAAGATGACGTGTCATGACACGTGGACTGGTCAAAAGGTCAAAACGCAATAAATAGCCAAGAGGAACGGGCGACAACAGATAGGGGGAAAAGAAAGCAACATAGGTGTGGACCGTTACTAAAGTAGGTACGAGTCTCGTACCTATTCGAGTCGTTTAAAGATCAAAGATCAGAAGAAGTTGAAGATACGAATCTGATGACGTAAAAGAGTTTAAATACAACATTAAATGTCAAATACGTTAGAGAATCTGAATTAAATAGAAATGATTGTGTAACGTTTCTTTTAAATATCATTTATTGCTCATAATTGCCTCATTAAGACAAAGACATTATATCTTCTCCTAGAATCAACTATAAAAGGGGAAAGACTCAATATCTGTAAGGACAATTGAGATCTTACTGAAATACAAAACTATTTACTGATTTACCATCATTCTCAAAAATATTTTATTTTCGTCTCCTGATTATCAGTAACCCGAATTTCTTTCTAGCTTTGACTAAAGACTCAGATTTTTGGTTAAATAAATTGGTTCCGTTATCGGGAATCTGATAATCTTTTCTTTTAAGCTACATCTTGTCCATTGTTATCACCATGTCAAACAACAACACCAACAATAACAATGAAAACTTTTTGGGAAACCCTGAAAATCAAATCCATCAAAATCAAGGAGATTTACATAACATTGAAGTGGTTCCCTCCCCTCAAATTTCACCACGTTAATCTCGTGAAGGCACTCCTGAATCTCGTGCTGATCAACAAGAACAATCTGAACACTTTGAAGGTACAAATGAAGTTTTACAAAAGCTAATTGATGCATAGGTCGGCAAAGCTCTTCAGGCTCTAGTTAGTCGATTGCCTGCTGCACAACCCACACCAACTCCTAATAATAATACATTGGAGAATCCCCGTTCTGGTATTGTTAATTCTAGAAATGGAGGAACCACCAGTGAACCACAGGAAGGGGCACCAGGTAATTCAAATAATTCCTATTTGCAAAATTTAGTACTAACCTTGCAGAAACAGATTAAGGAACAAAATGAACGTATTGAGCAAATCTTTGGAGTTCCGCCAGTAATAAAAGGAGTTGACATGGACAAATACTCACAGCAACCTTGGAAGCCAAGTGCTGCTCCCCTTCCAATTCCGAAAAAGTTCAAAATTCCTAACATCCCGAAATATGATGGTACTACAGACCCACGTGACCACGTGACTGCATTTACAACAGGCGTAAAAGGCAACGACTTTACCAAACAGGAAATTGAATCAGTACTGGTCAAGAAATTTGGAGAAACACTCACCAAGGGTGCATTAACCTGGTATTTTCTTTTATCTGAAAATTCTATAAATTCTTTTGCTGAGCTTGTAGATTCATTTATTAAAGCACATTCGGGAGCACAAAAGGTTGAGAAAAGAATGGAAGATATTTTCACAATCAAACAAGGAGATTCAGAGTTGCTCAAAGACTTTATTAATAGATTCCAGCGTGAAAGAATGACTCTACCCCGTGTGCCTGACAACTGGGCTGCAATAGCTTTTGCAAGTAATTTAAATGACAAAAGTTCTGAAGCCACAAGAAGACTCAAAGAAAACCTTCGAGAATTCCCTGCAACCACGTGGAATGATATTTACAACAGGTACAGTACGAAGCTGCAAATTAAAGAAGATACCGTACCTAAGTTTCATCATGAAGAAAGGGGCGGTTCCAGAAGATCAGTAACCGAAAAAAGATCAGGTAAAAATAGGTATGATCCATTTATGGGACCTGCAGGAAAAGAATCACGGTCAAAACAAGATAGCCAGCAATATGATCAAAAACCGAGGAACAGGGAATATGGTTCTTCATCAAGATTCAGAAATGATCGGAACAGGCAAGAGTCACGAGATGATGACAAAAGTTTAAAGGCACAGTTTGGAGGATATAACTTTAATGTCACTACCTCCGAGCTCGTGGCTGTTTTGAGCATGGGAGATAAGGTACGATGGCCAAAAGAGATGCGGTCAAATCCAGACAGACGCAATCCAGATCATTGGTGCGAATTCCACAATGATCACGGGCACAAAACTTCAGAATGTAGATTCTTGCAGAGTGAAGTGGATCATCTATTGAAGCAAGGGTACCTCACTGAGTTATTTAGTGAAAAAGGTAAACAAGCCTATATGAAAAATAGGCAAGAGCCACCAAAGCCTCCTTCACCCAAGAGAACAGTGAATGTGATAAGTGGGGGAGAAGATATTCACGGCATAACCTACACAGCTTCCAACAAGGTTTCTAAAGTAACAATTACACACGGGAAAGGGGTACGACAGGTTATAGAAAATGAAAGTATTTCATTCGATGATGCAGATACCGAAGGAGTGATAACCCTACATAATGACACACTGGTAATATCTTTACTTGTACATGATACTAATGTAAAACGAGTTTTGATTGATCCAGGGAGTTCCGTAAATATTATACTACTAAGGGTATTACGTGAAATGCAAGCTGAAGACAAAATGATACCCAAGGCGCATACCTTGTCAGGCTTCGACAATTCAAGTGTGGTAACAAAAGGAGAGGTAATTCTAACAACTTTTGCTGCAGGTGTTGTTAAAGAAAACTAAATTTCAGGTAGTTGATATGGAAATGGCCTACAATATGATCATGGGGAGGCCTTGGATCCATGATATGGATGTTGTTCCGTCAACTCTACATCAAGTTATTAAATTTCCATCACCGTGGGGGATTTGTCAAATTCGAGGGGATCAGCAAACAGCGAGGAGTATCAATACTGTAACAGATACGAGCACCGTAAACAAAGAAAAATAGCAATTACAGGAAACAGTTGAAGGTGTCAGCAATCAAACCTCAACTGAGCGAGAGAAAACAGATTTAGACTCGAGACCTGATACAATTCAAGAACCCGAGGAGAATGAAAATATCAAAACACTCGAGGCTGTGATATTATTTGAGCAATGGCCTTAACAAAAAGTTTATGTTGGAGATAATTTAAACTCAAACATGCGAGGTATGTTAATTGAATTTCTAAAATCTAACGTGGACTGTTTTGCTTGGTCCCATGCTGACATGAAAGGGATACCACCGAATGTGATGACTCATAAATTAAACGAAGACCCATCCTTTACACCAATAAAGCAAAAGAAAAGAAAGCAAGGGGCTTTCAAAAACCAGGTGATTCAAGATGAGGTCCAAAAGCTATTAAAAATTGGGTCAATCCGCGAGGTAAAGTACCCTAATTGGTTAGCCAACACAGTTGTTGTACCTAAGAAAAATGGTAAGTGGCGAGTCTGTGTAGATTATACAGATCTTAATAAAGCTTGTCCAAAAGATTCTTTTCCTTTACCACATATAGATCAATTAATTGATGCAACTGCAGGACATGAACTTTTAAGTTTTTTAGATGCATATTCAGGGTACAACCAAAATTAAAATGGACCCTAGTGATGAAGAAAAAACTTCTTTCATTACAGACAGGGGGACTTACTGTTATAAAGTAATGCCTTTTGGTCTCAAAAATGTTGGGGCAACCTATCAAAGGTTCGTTACCAAAATGTTCCAAGAATATTTAGGAAAAACAATGGAGATATATATAGACGATATGCTCGTCAAAACCCAGCAGTCTCATGATCATATTTCTCATCTATCTGTTACATTTGAAATTTTGCGAAAATTTAATATGAAACTCAACCCAGAAAAATGTGCATTTGGAGTTGCATCAGGTAAGTTTTTGGGTTTTCTTGTTTCTAACCGTGGTATTGAGGTAAATCCTTCTCAGATCAAAGCAATAGAAGAAATCCCTGATATCCTTACTAATAAAAAGGAAGTTCAAAGATTAACAGGAAGAATTGCAGCTTTGGGGAGATTTATTTCCAAATCCTCAGAAAAGTGTTTTAAGTTTTTCTCTGCACTCAAAAAGCAAGATCATTTTGAATGGAATGAAGATTGTCAACAAGCCCTTAGAAATTTGAATGCTTATTTGTCAAAACCACCGTTATTGGCAAAACCAAAGGTGGGAGAAAAGCTTCTCATCTATCTGGCTGTATCTGAAGCTGCGGTAAGTGCTGTTTTAGTCCGTGAGGACCAAGGTAAACAATCTCCTATTTATTATGTAAGTAAGTCCTTATTAGATGCTGAGACACGATACCCACAACTAGAAAAGTTAGCATTACTTTGATCATGGCATCTAGAAAATTAAGACCTTATTTTCAATGTCATCCCATTATTGTAGTTACTGCTTTTCCGCTTCGAAATATTTTGCATAAACATGAACTGTCAGAAAGATTAGCAAAATGGGCTACATAACTAAGTGAATACGATATCATTTATCAACCCAGGACCGCTATAAAATCTCAAGTACTAGCTGATTTCGTGGCTGATTTTAGTCAGGGGATGCATTTAGAAGCAGAAAACGAATTACAAGTTTTTAATGGTGCAAACCCGGGGACTTGGGTTTTATTCACTGATGGTTCATCTAATATAAAAAGAGCAGGTCTGGGTATAGTTCTCATACCACCTACGGGTGAAATTATTAGGCAAGCTATAAAATGTCATTCTATAACTAACAATGAAGCAGAGACGAAGCTGTAATTGCAGGTTTGGAATTGGCAAGAAAACTCGGCATAACACAAATTATAATCAAGAGTGATTCTCAACTAGTAGTCAATCAAATGCTGGGGACTTATACAGCCAGGGAAACTCGAATGCAAGAATATCTCGAAAAGGTACGGGAACTAATTAAGCAATTCCAAACTTGGAAGGTAATGCAGATCCCAAGAGATGAGAATGTGGAGGCAGATGCTTTAGCTAATCTCGCATCTACAGCTGACGTAGAAAACGACGCAAATGCTTCAGTCATACATTTATTTCATTCCGTTCTCGAACCTGATAAGAATGAGGTAAATTATAATCATCTAACATGGGATTGGAGAAACAAAATTATTGCTTTTTTACAGCACGAAACCGTGCCTATTGACAAAGGGAAGGCTCACGCGCTTCGTAAAAAAGCCGCTCGATATTGTTTGTATCAAGGAAATCTTTATCGAAAGATGTTCGGTGGACCACTAGCACGGTGTCTTGGACCCTCTCAAACAGAATATGTGATGAGGGAAGTGCACGAAGGACATTGTGGAAATCACGCAGGGGGAAGGTCACTGGTAAGAACATTGATTCGAGCAGGATATTATTGGCCTAAGATGGAAGACGAGGCAAACAGTTTTGTGTCCAAATATGATAAATGTCAAAGATACGACAATAATATGCACAGACCAGCTGAGTTACTACACCCTGTTATAGCCCCGTGGCCCTTTATGAAATGGGGAATGGATATCGTAGGTCCACTTCCACAAGCAAAATGTCAGGTAAAGTTTCACTAAATGGGTAGAAGCAGGAGCATTTAAACAGGTACGAGAGAAGGAAGTTAAAGACTTCATATCGCGAAATATAATATGCCGTTTTGGAGCACCAAAGGAGATCGTGTGTGACAATGGACCACAATTCATAGGAGCTCAAATCACAGAATTTCTTCAAAGTTGGCAGATTAAAAGGATAACGTCTACGCCATACCATCCAGTGGGTAATGGACAAGCGGAATCCACTAACAAAGTCATTATCAACAACTTGAAGAAGAGGTTACAGGATTCAAAAGGTAATTGGCCTGAGGTATTACCTGGAGTATTATGGGCTTATCGTATAACGACAAAAACAAGCACCGGAGAAACACCATTTTCAATGGTTTATGGTGCGGAAGCCTTAATTCCAGTTGAAATAGGTGAACCAAGCACACGGTACGTTCGGGAAACGGAGGAATCTAATGATGAAGAGATGCGGGTCAACCTTGATTTGCTTGAAGGAAGAAGAGAAGCTGCATTGATAAGAATGGCAGCACAAAAGCAAGTAATTGAACGATATTACAATAGGAAAGCACACCTCAGATTTTTCAAAATTGGGGACTTCGTGCTAAAAAGGTGTTCCAATCTGCAAAGGCTGCTAATTCAGGAAAGCTAAGTCCAACGTGGGAAGGACCATACAGAGTTCATGACATTGCGGGAAAAGGAGCGTACGAGTTGGAGACAATGGACGGCAAAGTTTTACCCTCACATTGGAATGCCGTCCATTTAAAGAGATATTACTTCTGAGAAAGTACTCACGGTCAGGTATCACCATGTTAAAAATTTTCTTTTGAATTATTAAAGTTTTACTAACGATTTTAGATGCTAGGTAAAAACCCTAACTCGTGCCAAATGATGAGTCACGACCTGCAAAGCAAAATGGAATATTCTAAAATTCCCAGCCCAGGGTTACAATTAATCTGATGGAAATACACACGAGTTAGGTAGTCTTCATCTATAATCGCACCTCCGAGTCCCGTATATTTTTCTGTTTCAGGAAAAAGGACCAAATTGAAAGAAATAAACAAGTGCTCGAGGCTTCATACTTCACCGCTCAAACACTTGGGGGACTACATATTATACACAGATATGTGTAGAAAAACAGATACGAATATCGAACAAAAGTCGGCCACAAAGAGGCAAGTGTTGAGAAAAAGTTACGAAGTCTTCATCATTCATCATCTTGTTCAACAAACACAAGACATTCATCATAATGTTTTTACTATGAGAGCAACAGAGTCATCTCTCAAACTCATAAATGAAGTCACCTCTCAAACTCTTCATATAAAGATAGGGTCATGACTATGTACTGAAACAGGTTATGAAAAAAC
Organism: Nicotiana sylvestris; assembly: GCF_000393655.2. NCBI lineage: Eukaryota > Viridiplantae > Streptophyta > Magnoliopsida > Solanales > Solanaceae > Nicotiana > Nicotiana sylvestris. The sequence goes on along the minus strand of NC_091067.1, from coordinate 43,254,475 downwards.
ACCTTGTTTATTTTATATTATGTAAAAATCTATTACAAGAAAAACAGTTACGAGGAAGTTATAGATGTATTTTAATACATGTAATAGTCAAAAAACTTGTTAAAGTTCATGAATAAAAACTTGTCAAAGTTGTTTCATACAAAACATGTGTATTCCTATTTCTTTCATCGTATTATAACACCATTATGAAGTTGAGACGTCTTCTTCATTAAGTGTCGATAAAATAAAAGGGCCCTCTTTTATAAACCTCATGTTAATAAGTCATGAGAAGAATCATAAAGCATTTTCAAAGGATAAAAATGCTAAACTATTCTATAAGTCCTAAATAAGTAAGGAAAAGGCAAGAATAGAACACATTGAAGTACTAACAAAACTTCTTAATATAATTAAAAAGACTAAGTAGAAACTTAGTCAATAAAAGTTTATACAAGTGCCCCATTATGATAACTGGGGACTTTCACCAAAAAATCCCTTAAAAACTAAGGGATAAAACCATCATCCAATTGAAGGGGTTAGCACATCAGAAGTTGCAATATTAATTTCACTTTCAGCCACAGGAACGGTGGCAACTTCTGAAGAAGCAGCAACAGGAACGGTTTCAGCTGAGCTTGAAATGTTAGGATCAACGAGGGAAGCAAGAGTCACGGAAGCTTCAACTTCCACAGACTGAGTCATAGAAGTTTCACCCTCTGAAGCTGGAATTGCAACATTTTCAACTTCAACTACCATAGCAATGGCTTCTTCATTTAAAAGTTCTTCAGCCACGGGAGCTTCAATTGACGGAGAGGGAAAGTCAAGTGGTTGTTGGGTTCTCTCAATGGTCTCTAAAACTTTGGCCAACTCTGAGTTTAAATCAAAGTTTTCTTGACTGGCCTCTATTAAAGCATCACGACGAGAGTTTAGAAAATCCCAACTCACCTCTATGTTAAAATTCTCCTTAAGAAGTTCATACTCCCTTTCCCACATAGCAAGATCATTCTTTAACACTTGATTTTCAGCTAAAGAGGATTCAAAGGATGCTTCAATAGAGGCATGAGAACTCTCTAAGGTACGTACCTTATCAGAAGAGATTTTTAAATCAGCTTGATCTTGAGTCAAGCTTTGTACTAACTCCCCTGCATACTCTTCTTTCTTGGCCAAGAGTACCTTAAGTTCTCTGATCTCTTCACTACAATTTGATAGTTGTTCTGAAAATGAACACTCAAGGTGCTCCTTATCTTTCTCAAATTGGCTTGAAGAAGCCTTGGCAACTGCTAGCTTAGAAGTCAGACCTCGCTTTTGTTGCTCCAGGAGATTTCTACTCTCTAGCAATTCTTCTATAGTTCCCTGAGCATTCTCAAACTGCTCTTTCCAATTGGCTGCTTCTAGTTGTGCTCCCCTGGCTATTTCCTCAGCCTCGTGGATAGACTTTTCAGACTCACGGGCTTTCTTTTCTAGAAGGGAAATTCTTCCCATCAATTCTGTACCAATGAGGTTAGCCTACAGTGACAATTCATAGAAATAAGAATTTTTTTTTTAAAAAAACTTGTTAGTAAGTGAAGGAAGAATACCTTCAAAGTAGAATGAACAATGTCATTCATCAAAGTTAAGCATCTATGGCTGTCCATCTTCTTCTTCTCAATATCTCCAATCAAAGGCCTAAGCCAGTCATCTACTCTACCAGACTTCCTTAAAAGGCTGTTGTTAGCAGGAACTTCAAGCGTAACGCTCCTCATAGCCAAGCTTCTGCTACTAGAACCCTCCTCTGCATATTGAACAGAGGAAGGGGGAGCTATAGAAAGAAGAGTGGTAGAAGAAGTGAAAATAACAGGAGTCATAGGACTCAAAGCAGGTAAGGGAGCAAGAATAGGTAAAGAAGCAGGAGAAGAAGGAATGGGAACAGAGGAAGAAAGAGGAACTTCATCTAAAACTGGACCTAGTTCTCCACTTTAAAAACCACCAACGAAGAGACGATGAATAGATTCGTTGGTGTCCCTCGGAGTGGTTTCATCTTCAGAGGGAATGAGAACAGGTTCAGTAAGAGAGGCAAAGACAGGGGTAAATTCAACTTCATTCTCGGAAACTATGCGTCTCCTGGCTCTTGGTCTAGCTATCAAAAAGGTGTCTTCATCTTCATCGTCCTCAGAATCTTCTTCTACAACTTTCCTCTTTGACAGCCTAGCTTGAGTTCTCTCCACAGAAAAAGAAGTACCAGAAGAGGCTCGAAGGGCAGTAGCCACTTCGGTTGTCATTCCTCGAATAGCAAATCCTGACAAAAAGAAGGATTTTAAAAAAAGAAGTTAGAAAAAATAAAGGACTTGTCATACGAAAAATGATAAAGAGATGCATACCGTGAGTTTTCACTTTCCAACCATGTAAATTGGAAATGGATTTCCACGTTCTCGCCTCCATAGGCACGACTTTCATGATTAAATCTACCCAACCATGAAAATTAGGAACGGGTTCCACATCTCCCATGGTTGCTATAGAAAAGCAAAAAAGGATGAAATTAGAAAAGAAGTTGAAATTCTTAAGAGGTAAGAACAGTAAGTAAAAAAACTTACGTGCAAAGTTCCACTTCTCAGGGAAGGGGATATTTGTTTCACCCACCAAATCAACTGTGCGTACCGCAACATCACGAGTGTACCACCCGTGGTCCTTGTCATATTTAGGGCTTACTAAGACCCTTTTACTTCTTACAGTTAGAGTAAAAACTCCATTGCGAAATAACTTGGGGTGGTAAAGATGAATAAGGTGGGGAAAGGAAAAATCAACAACGGCTTTAACAGATAAATACCTCAAACAAGCCACTGTTCTCCATACAAGGGGACCAATTTGTCCCAAACAAATTTTGAAAAAACGACAGAAATCAAGTATGACTGGGTCAATAGCAGGAATAAATCCCAAAGTGAAGGGGTAAGTATAAACAAAAGAAAATCCAATCCTAAAAGAAGATATTCTTTGATTTGGATTAGGGATTACTATACGAAAATCACTTCTCCAGTTGCAATCTTTTCGAACAATAGAAACCAAAGGTTCAGTGATTAAAGAAGGGAAAGTGTCAGCTTTCTCTAAATTGACAACTTGCTCACGAAGAGATTTCCTATCATTCTCAAAAGATAGGTCGTTGGGTACTATTTCCTCAACTAAAGGCTCTTGAAGAGGCTCAGGAAGTTCTTTACCTTTAGAGGAAGATTTCTTAGTGATAGAACCTCTGGAAATAGTACCGGAGCTAGAAGAAGGCATGACAGAACCAGAGGCACCACCACGAATGGATCCTAGGCTACGAAGCCTGCCACCTCTTCCTCTTCTATGTCTTACAGGGTCATTGGGGAAGCTATCAAGAATTGGGACTCTTTTAGGGTTAGGATTCGGAGATGCCATTGCAGAGAAAAGGATGACCTCAAGGAGAAAGGAGTAGAAATAAAGAGTAAAGGATCTGTTAAGGGTTTATGAAGAAAAGGACAAAGGGAAAAAGGATATATATGTATATAATAGCAACCGTCAAGCAAAGAAGTGTAATGATGGAAAGCCTATAATAAAGGCAACTATCGCTTCGTGAATATAAGGGATGAATAAACCTTGGAAAAAGGCTGCAGAATTACAAAACCAATCGGAAGGTGACACGTGTGCAGAGCATTAAATAGAAAAGACAACTGGGGCGTCAGTACTGTCATAGCATTGATTACAGCAAAAAATTCCCTTTTTGTGAAGGTCCACTTCCCAAATATTTAATGGATAAATAAATGGAAAGTGGGGGGACTATCTGTATTGGGAAAAAACTGAGTCTGAATATTGAAGATGACGTGTCATGACACGTGGACTGGTCAAAAGGACAAAACGCAATAAATAGCCAAGAGGCACGGGCGACAACAGATAGGGGAAAAGAAAGCAACATAGGTGTGGACCGTTACTAAAGTAGGTACGAGTCTCGTACCTATTCGAGTCGTTTAAAGATCAAAGATCAGAAGAAGTTGAAGATACGAATCTGATGACGTAAAAGAGTTTAAATACAACATTAAATGTCAAATACGTTAGAGAATCTGAATTAAATAGAAATGATTGTGTAACGTTTCTTTTAAATATCATTTATTGCTCATAATTGCCTCATTAAGACAAAGACATTATATCTTCTCCTATAATCAACTATAAAAGGGGAAAGACTCAACATCTGTAAGGACACGAAATACGATTGAGATCTTACTGAAATAAAAAACTATTTACTGATTTACCATCATTCTCAAAAATATTTTATTTTTGTCTCCTGATTATCAGTAACTCAAATTTCTTTCTAGCTTTGACCAAAGACTCAGATTTTTGGTTAAACACCCGCCACCTTCAAATCCTAGATCCACCTCTGCCTACAGACGATCAAATTTTACATTATTTTAATTTTCTTCTTTAAGATGAAACCCTTGATTAGGTATTTGTTGGGCTTCCTTCACTATGGGATGTTTGACCACTGACAGTTTGTCCAAACTCCCTATGGATTATTTGCCAAGAGCATCAGTAACTACATTAGTTTTGTCCGGATAGTAAAAGATATTACAATCATAATCCTTGAAGAGCTCTAACCACTTTTTCTATTTTAAGTTCAGCTCCCTCTATCTAAAATGTGTTGCAAGCGCTTTTGCTCCGTATAATATCACATTTCACTTTATTGAAATAGTGACGACATATCTTTAATGTAAAAAATCATTACTACCAATTCAATGTCCTGAGTTGGATAGGTTCTTTAGCTGCTTAAAAACATATGCAACAACCTTATCATATTGAATAAGTACACACCCTAATCCCACTCTAGAGGCATCACCATAAATCATGAATCAACCTATGGGATTAGGTAGATTCAAGATCGGAGCTATGGTAAATCTGTTCTTGAGTTCTTAAAAACTCTTCTTGTGCTCATAAAACCACTCGAACTTCAATATTTTTCTAAGCTAGTGAAGAAAATTCCTCGACAAAACTGTTAAAATTAATGTATTGTCTTGTCCCCATTTATCCACATTAGTTCACATATATCCACATTTGTCTAGACTTGTTCACATATGTTCAAACTTGTCTTCACTAGTCCACACTAGTTCATGAACTAGATTAGTAGCTACATACATGTACTAGGGTGTGAACTTATTTATGTAATGTGTGAACTTATGCGAACATAATTAGTATGTCAATATAAGAAGTAGACTAGATGTATGTAGGAGTTTTACTATAAATACCCCATGTATTCTAGCCATTTGAACGATCAAATCAAATCAAGTGAAATTAAGAAAAGTGAATGAAAACTATCCTTCACAAATATAAAAAAATTCTCTTTTGGATTTTTTCTTGATCACTAATCTTCCTACCTCAATCCAACAGATTGGTATCAGAGCCCGTTCGATTAAAAAGTTGGGCGATAAGAAAAACTAAACAATGGCTTTCTTGTGTTCCAATGAAATTCTACGTTCTGAGGTCTTAAAAATATCCCTTAGCACCACCTCAATTTGCGTGCGCAGTCCGGGCGCGTAGCCGAAAAGCTTAAATGTGAAAATCTGTGAAAAATGATAAGTTTTGACTATAAAATGAATAAATTTGACTTTGGTCAACGTTTTGAGTAAATGGACCCAGACCCGTGATTTGACGGTCCCGGATGGTCCGTAGGAAAATATGGGACTTGGGCGTATACCCGGAATCGGATTCCGAGGTCCCAAGCCTGAGAAATGAATTTTTAAAGAAAATTATTTTCTTAAATTGTTTAAAGATTTGAAATGAAATTTGCTTAGGACATGATGGTATCGGACCCGTATTTTGGTTCCGACACCCGGTACAGGTCTTATATATGATTTAAGACGTTTTTGTGGAATTTGGTGAAAAACGGATGACATTTGACATAATTCGGACTTAAATTGCAAAATTGATGTTTAAAGAAGTTTTGAGAAAATTTCATGGATCTCGAGAATTAATTTGATGTTCATGATGTTATTTTGATGAGTTGATTATACGAATAAGTCCGTAGGATATTTTTGAGGTTTTTTGTACTCTTGGTTTGGAGTTCCGAGCGCTCGGGTGAGTTTCGGGTAGGTTTCGGGGTGTCTTAGGCTTAAAAACATAGTTGTTGCAGGCTCAGAGTGGTGGAGGACATCTGGACAGGCCAATGTGGTCCGCATGATATGGACTGCTGCTGCGGAGAGGCCTGTGCGGCCGCACTAGTTTTGGTGCGGTCCGCGGTGAAAAACAATTCACTAGTCCGACTTCAGAAGCCTATATCTTTTGATCTACAAGGAAGTTATATCCAAAATACTATGACCTATCACTGTAGAACACAGGAAGCCTGTGCGGCCGCAGTTGATTTTGTGCGGTCCGCACAGGGCATCTGAGGGCAGTATATTTAGACGGGATTTTCAGTTATTTTTTATTTTTTAAGACCCCAAAAACATAAGAGGTAATTTTTCAAACAATCTTTCTTCTCCAAATCAATTGTAAGTCATTTTTAACTAGTTTTCTTCAATCATTAACATCTTTTAACATGATTTCAACTTCAAATCAATGATTTTCATGGGGGAAATTGAGTGATTTGGGTAGAACCTCGGTTTTTAAAAAATTGGGAATTTGGACCTCGATTTGAGGTCCGATTTAAAAACAAATTACATATTTGAGCTCGTGGGGGAATGGGTAATCGAATTTTGGTTCGAACCTCAAGTTTTGACCACATGGGCCCGGGGGCGATTTTGACTTTTTGGGTAAAACTTTGAAAAACTCATTTTCATTCATTCAAATTGATTCATTTACTGTTTATTGATGTAATTAAGTAACTCGTGGCTAGATACGAGTGAATTGGCAGATGAATCAAGGGGTAAAGCTATAATTGAAACTTGAGTTGTGTTCGAGGCATCGAGGTAAGTGTCTGGTCTAACCTTAGCTTGAGGGATTAGGATTTGTGTCCTATTTGCTAATCACTTCTTGTTGAGTACGACGTATAGGCATGGTGATGAGTATCTATACGTTGGTTTCGAGCATGACCGTGAGTCTTAAATTGATAGTTGTTGTGTTCTTAAATATTACTACAGATGCTTTAATTGATGATTCTCAATATTGAGCAAAGAGTTAGTTGTTCTCGCAGATTTCATTTATCATTGAGTATTGGTATGAATTGAGCTGAGTAGAAATTGAGTTAGGATTGGTTATAGCTGATTCTCCCTTGCTGGGATGTTTGCTTTGATATTGTTGTTCCCTTGCCGGGAAGTTATTATATTGCTTTTGTTCCCTTGCCAGGATTTCTTGTGATTTTGTGTTGGCTTGTAAGCGGGAGCGGGTGGTACGCCTACCATGGGATATAATGAAATGGGAGCGGGTGGTACGCCTACCACAAGGTGCAATGAAATGGGAACGGGTGGTATTCCTACCACAAGATGCAATGAAATGGGAATGGGTGGTACGCCTACCACAAAATAAAATGAAATGGGAGCGGGTGGTACGCCTACCACAAGATTTTAGAAATGGGATCGGGTTGCACGCGCTGCAACAAGATGTGAATCGAAAGTGAAATATGTCTTTGTTTTGTTTTCTTATTCTGGTTAAAAGTTGGATTTTTGGTTTCCTTAAAATTCTCTTAAGATTCTATGTTATCTGTCATTTCCCGGAGCATGTTTCCCCTTCCCATCTTTAATTCTTTTGTTCCAGTTTATTTTTCCATTGTATATATATATATAATTGCACAGGTTTATCTAGAGTCTTGTCCTAGCATCGTCACTACCTCGTCGGGGTTAGGCCAGACACTTACCAGCACATGGGGTTGATTGTGCTGATATTACACTCTGCACTTATGTGCAGATACCGTAGCAGCACTAGGTTAGCAGCAGTAGCTTGGGAGCCAGCCTTCAGTCCACCGAGATTTCGAGGTAGTCCTGCAGGCGTTCGCAGGCTCGACGTCTCTTCTATCAGTTATTTTGTTCTGTTATCATTGTATCCGAGACAGACAGTGTTCCTTCATTCAAACGTTTGTATGTAGTAATCATTGATAGTCCGTGAATATTGTGACACTAGTTTCTGGGTAGAGGCATATGTTGATTTCTATATTATTTTGGTTTATTTTGTTTAAGTCTTCTGCTTAATCTCATATTCCGCTATTGTTTAAATGTTTATCATCTGTTAATGCAAGTTATTAAAAGGAGTAAAATAAAGGAGTAAAGAATTTTTTAAATTTCGTAGCTTGCCTAGCTTCTACGAGTAGGCACCATCACGACTCCCGAGGGTGAGAAATCCGGGTCGTGACACTAATGGACAAGGAGTGGCTCAACTATCCATTCATATGTTCAATGGAGAAAATTATGATTTTTGGTACTTGAAAGATAAAACAGTTTTTCAAGCACAAGATCTGTGAGAACTGGTTCAAAATGGTTATAATGAACCAGAAGAAGGAGCAGAACTCACAGATGTAGAAACAAGAACACTAAAGGAGACAAAAAGGAGAGATGCAAAAGCTCTTGCTTATATTCAACAAGCAATGAGTGAATTCATCTTTCCAAGAATCATGAGAGCCAGAACATCAAATGAGGCTTGGGAGGCTCTACGTGAGGAATTTCAAGGAGATACACGTGTACGAAATATCAAGCTTCAAACTCTAAGATGTGAGTTTGAAAACTTGAAGACGAAAGATGGATAAAGTCTAAAAGAATATTGCTTCAAAGTTGTTGAAATAGCAAATCAAATGCTATTGTATTGAGAAGCCGTTGAAGATAAGAAAATTGTGGAAAAGATCTTGATAAGTTTGACTAAAAAATATGATCCCATAGTCTCTATTATTGAGGAGACTAAGGACATCACAAAGTTGAACATCCGTGAGTTGATGGCATCACTACAAGCACACGAGCAAAGGTTGTTAAGACACTCCGAAAAATCTATTGAGAGTGCTTTACAATCTAAGCTCAATGTGTCCACAAAATCACAAGGAGAATCATCAAATGGAGGCAAATCAGGCCGTGGAGGAGGAAGAAATCAACGAGGAAACAACTCCAACAACTCCAAATAAAAATATGGAATTTGCAAAAGAAGCAACCACGTTGACAAGGATTGTTGGTTTCAAGGAAAGCCACAATGCAACCACTGCAAAAAGTTTGGTCATGTGGAGAAGGATTGTAGATTCAAGAATCAACAACAAGCAAAAGTCTCTGAAGAAAAAGGAGAGCAAGGCTTGTTCTTTGCAAGTTGTCAAATGGCCAAAGAGAAAAATCACAATATTTGGCTATTGGATAGTGGGTGCAGCAATCATATGTCCGGAAACAAAAATATTTTTACAAGTGTGGATGACAAAGTGAAGGCCGAAGTGAAAATGGAAAATGGTGTCGTTGTTCGAGCAATTGGAAAGGGCTCAATCCGTTTCCAAACAAAAGAAGGTACAAAGTTCATCCATAATGTACTTTTGGTTCCAGATTTAGATCAAAATTTATTGAGTGTTAGGCAGCTGGTGGAAAATGGATATGCTGTCTATTTTGAAAACAATTATTGCACAATTTATGATAAAAAAGGAGGAAACAAATTGATGGCAAAAGCAATGATGGAAAAAGGAAGAAACTTCTCATTAACCTTCAATTATGGGGGAGAAGTAGCCATGAAAGCACAAGTGAAAGATGAATCCTGGCTATGGCACAAAAGGCTAGGGCACTTATACTTTAATGGAATGAAATTATTGCAGGAAAAAGAAATGGTATATGGGCTGCTAAAAATTGAAGAAAAGGATGGAGTATGTGAAGGATGTGCTATGGGAAAACACCATAGAAACTCATTCCCTCAAGGCGGAGCTTGGAGAACAAACAAAGCTTTAGAGCTGGTCCATACCGATGTGTGCGGTCCAATGAGTACTACATCTCTTGGAGGTAACAAGTATTTTATCTTGTTCATTGATGACTATCCACGGATGACTTGGGTTTATTTTATGAAACAAAAAATCCGAGGTGTATGGCATTTTTAAAAAATTCAAGAGCCTTGTGGAAAAGCAAAGTGGAAAATATATAAAGGTGCTAAGAAGTGATCGAGGTAAGGAATATACCTCAAAACAATTTGAGAAATTTTGTGAGGATGAAGAAATTGAAAGGCAACTAACCGTTGGGCACACACCACAACAAAATGGTGTATCCGAAAGAAAGAATCAAACGGTTGTTGAAATGGCAAAAACTATGTTGAAAGAGAAAGGAATGCCAAATACTTTTTGGGCTGAAGCAGTGTATATGGCGGTATACTTGATAAACAGGTGTCCGACCAAGGCAGTGCAAAATAAGACCCCCTTGGAAGCTTGGAGCAAGAGGAAACCTTCAGTGAAGCACTTGAAAGTTTTTGGGTGCATTTTCTATGCTCACATCCCGTAAGAAAAGAGGAGCAAGCTTGATGAAACAAGTGAGAAGTGCATTTTTTTTTGGCTATATCTCAAAATCAAAGGGCTATAAAGTGTATAGCTTGAAGAGGAAAAATGTCATCACAAGCATAGATGTGTTTTTTGATGAAGGAGACAGTTGGAATTGGGAAAAGAATGAGGCTACAAAAAACATAGTGGTGGCTGAGAATGAAGAAGAAAATAAGGAGGAAGAAGTTTCAGAAGCTGATCCTTCCTCACCTTCAAGCAACGAAGCAAGCTCTAGCACTTCGAGACCAACGAGTATTCCGGTTAAAATGAGAGACCTTGTTGACATTTATGCTTCATGTAACTATGCATAATTGAGCCAGCAAGTTTTGAAGAAGCAGCTAAGGACGAAGTTTAGAAGAAGGCTATGCCAGAAGAGCTATATATGATTGAGAAATATTAGACTTGGGAGTTGGTAAACAAGCCAGCAAATTGAAAAATTGTTGGAGTAAAATGGATTTACAAGATAAAAAGTAATCTAGATGGCTCCATCATGAAGCACATAGCAAGATTGGTTGAAAAAGGGTATTCACAACAGGCTGATGTTGATTATCATGAAACTTTTGCAACGGTGTCCCGCAAAGATACAATTCGGACACTTATTTCATTAGCAGCACAAAAGGGATTGTTATTATATCAACTTGATGTGAAATCAGTTTTTTTGAAGGGTCAACTTGAAGAAGAAATTGATGTTCATCAACCTGGTGGCTTTGTGATTAAATGAGAAGAAGATAAAGTATATAAGCTCAAGAAGGCCTTGTAAGGGTTGAAACAAGCACCCCGACAATGGTACAGTCAAATTGATAAGTACTTCTTGCAAAGTGGGTTCATCAAAAGAAAAGGCGAGTCTACTCTCTATGTCAAGAAGTAAGGTAACTCTATTCTTATTGTTGTGATTTATGTTGATGATCTGATTTTTACCGGTAAAAATGAGGCTGCAGTTACCGAGTTCAAAAAAGACATAATGAAAAGATATGAAATGAGTGATTTGGGTCTATTGCATCATTTTCTTGGTCTTGAAGTTACTCAAGAGGATGATGAAGTATTTGTTTCTCGGCAAAGCTATGCTGAAGCAATGCTTAGAAAGTTTAATATGTTCGGGTGCAAAGCAGTACCAACACCACTCGCTTCAAATGAGAAGCTGATGAAAAATGATGGTGGAAGAAAAGTGGATAGCACTCTTTACAGAAGTATCATTGGTAGTTTGATGTATTTAACGGCTACGAGGCCCGATATAATGTTTGCTACTAGTTTGTTGTCAAGGTTTATGCAAATTCCCAATTATATTTACCTTGGAGCAGCCAAACGAGTTCTTCGTTACATCAAAGGAACCTTGGCTTATCGCATCAAATATTTCAAGGGTGAAGAATTAACTTTAATTGGATTTTGTGACAGTGATTGGGCAGGTTCAAAAGATTACATGAAAAGCACATCTGGTTTTGTGTTTTCACTTGGATATACCACCAGTGCGGCTAGCTGGTATATCCTCCGAATAGCCTCAACAGAGGCATCCACAGCCTCTTGCGCACTGTTACTACACCATTCACATGTTCTTTTACGTTGGCATAGAATTCGCGTAAAACTATCAAATTCCCATCGTCCATCTCTTTAAAGAAGATTGGCATCCCCTGCCTAACCAACTCATTATACAAGTTGGGGCAACCAAGTTTGAGCGACCCTATATCTATGCCCCTTTCCGGTATTGGTTTCTTAGAAGCCTTATCAGCAAAACGGTCCTGAGCCTTGACGGAGACGAACCTGTTAGTATCAAAAGAACGAGCAGGAGTTGACCTGCGTGCCCTGGACTAGCCTGTATGGCTGATTTTGTTGGCCCCAATTCTGACCACCCTGTCTCTGGCCCCCATAATTAGATACATAATTCATGTCTTTAGGGTAATAATGATGATCACTTTCCGCATTCCACTGGCTACTAATTGGCTGACTAATGCAAGATGTGCACAAGCCCCTATTGGTTGTATCTACAATGTGCACCTGTTGCTTCTGGCCTAACTCTTCCACCTTTTTGGTGAGTATGCTCATTTGTGTCATTAAGGTGGCATATTTTCAGAAAGAGTGTTGGCTGGATCTAAGGGTACTGAGTGAACTACTGGAGTGATAGGTGCATTCTTGGTTGTCCACCCCGAATTATGTGCCACCTTGTCAAGCAGGATTTGGCTTTCTCTCCATGTTTTGCTCAAGAATGCTCCACCAGCTGAAGCATCAACATTATCCTTCACGCTATCAGTCAGACCCATGTAAAACTGCTGCCCCAACATCTGGTCTAAAATACCGTGATGCGTACATATAACCAATATCCCTTTGAATCATTCCCATGTTTATTGCAATGTTTCCATTGGTTTCTGTCTGAAGCTCAAAATTTCATCAATTTGCGGAGCAGTCTTGTTAGGTGGATGAAACTTATTCACAAATTGGTTGACTAACTCCTCCCAAGTCATGATGGAATTAATATGGAGTAAATTTAGCCAAGTTTGGGCAGCTCCTGTCACTGAAAATGGAAACAAAAATAGCTTTATTGCTTCCTGAGTTACGTTGGGATACCTTTGAGTTTTGCATATTGATAGGAAATTCTTCAGGTGGTGTTGAGGATCATCAACGTATGACCCCGAAAATAGTCCCTTGTTTTGCAACAAGTGCAGCATGTTGTTTGTGATTTGAAAAGATTCAGCATGTATCTGCAGGACTAATATCGTTATGGCCAAATTCTCTACTGTGGGTTGCTACCAGTCATATAAAGGAGCCTCTGGCACAAGAGGCACCACTACTTGCGCAGTTGGGTCTACCATGTTATCCCTATTGTTGTCTCTGTTGTTTACCTGGTCTGCCATGTTTGGTTCAGGTTGTTCAGTTGATTGTTGTTTTTTGTTTTTCCGGTTGGCCCGATTTAAGGCCTTGAAAACTTTTTTGGGATCTGATAATGCTTCAAACACTTTACCAGTTATCGATGAGTTTCTAGGCATGCACTTGTACAACCAAGTTAACAAACATTAAAATTTCAATGTATGGATTGAAAATAAATAAAACTGACCACACTAAGAATTTTTTGTTTCTTTCAACTGTAATTGATAAACCGATAATTCTCCGGCAACGATGCCAAAATTTGATCAGGCCCAACTATGCCTTATAAAAAGGGCAAGCTGTCATTGCAAATATAATCCGGGTATTTAGCCTAGAGTCGAATCCCACAGGGAATTAACCTACCAATTACTTATGTCAGACTCACTGAATTCTCTGTAATCAACTTCCCTGATATTTTGAATAACACTTGGTGATATTTCTACTAACTATAGCTGAATGAAACTGAGTAAACCAAAAGTTAACTGTGACTGAGTTGTAAACAAATAAGAGAATTATCTAAGGTTGTGATTTCCCCTATTGATGGAATCCCTTCTTGTTATATTTCGCATAGATTTGCCTAATCATCTCTATCGATCATGAGCACTCTTACTACCGTAAATCTCTCCTGTGTAATTATGATAATTAACTAGACGCACTCTCCCGATTTATGCTAGTTGGCTTTTCTTACAGCTCACTTAGATCGCACCCAAGGTTTCGTTATCCCTAATCCCACCATTAAACCCTCGGTTATTGATTCCTCACATACGTAGAGAGTGATGGTGTTCAACAACTACCTAAATATGCACTCTCTCCCGAGTAATACATATTAAATAGGCACAACTAATTGAGGATCATATCAATTAACTACAACAAGAATGTAGTTGAACAAATAGATATTAAACTGGGCAAACTATATTAACACAACAAGAAGTTCATCCTTCAACAGGTTCCATCAAAACCTTAGACTAAATAATTAGCTACTCATAACAACAACAACAAAATTCATCATGAATGATAAATACAAAAGGAAGAAAGGTAGAACTCAATGTCGAATTATCCTCCTTGCCTCTTCTTTCCTTCAACAAATCTATAAAAACCATGATAATGTCTTTTTGGGAGAGCTGGACCTCTTATAGATTAAGTGGAATTACCCCCAAACTTCCAAGATTACCCCTGAAATTTATACGCTCCAGATTGACTAGCGCGGTCGCGCTCGAACCGCGCTAGTGACTGCACATATCGCATAGTATATTGTCCCATTTTCCTGCTCTAGCGTGATCACTGCCAACTTGACGCTACACTAAGGTAGGAAGAGCGGGTCACAATAGCTTTTATCCGATATGAAGGTCGGGATCGAATTCCTCAGGGAGCTAGTAGTGGAGTTGGATTGTTTGTCTATCCTAGAGATGTGTTTGTACTCCTAATGTCACTTCAAACATTTTTGGGTTTTCAAATTATAACTATTTTTGTAAAACTATTGATTAACACTAAATTATGCTACGAGAATATTGCTAAGTTGTATCTAATGGGAAGAAGGGCACTAGGGTCGTGACACTACCTAGGTGGCTAATTGACGGGTAGATGTTACTAAGGTTCGATTGACATAATTGGGGCTTATGCTATAACCGTTGCACAATTTTACCCACTCTCACACCTCTCGGTAGAGAAAGTGACTTTGCCCAATTGACTCTCTTGAGACGAAATGGGTAGGCAAATCAGACCAAGCAACTAGGGTTCAAGTAGGGTAATTACTCTCTCGAGGTTTAACCTGTTAATTGGGACTATCATTCCTCATGAGTCCATCCCAATTCCTTGTTGGGTCAATTTTGGGGTTGTAGACTCTCTTTCTCAAGAAGAGTTAAACCAACAAAGCTTGAATCAGTGTTTGCAACCACTAATTCTAGATTAAAACATAAAATCAACCCAAATAGCAAACACTCATAGTCAATCTAACACTAGATGGCAACACACATCAATTACCCACACTAGGGTTGAGCCACAACCCTAGCTAATGGGTTTAGCTACTCATGCTAGATAAAGAAATTGAAGAAATAGATGAAGAACTAAGCATATTAATTAATTGCTAAAATTGAATTGCAAGAATTTATCGTAAATGTAAAGCAAAAGTGCCAAAACTGGCTACAAAATACATTCTCACGAGCGCAACTCTCTACTAATGTATCTAATTACCTAAAAAATGGTAAAATGTTCTATTTACACTAGGCTGGAAAAACTGGACAAAAATACCCCTGCGGGGTCAGTGCGGGCCCCATTAAATGGACCGCGGCCGCACTGGGCTCACTCATTCTTCTCTAAACTTGGACTTCGCGAACCGCGTAGAACGGACCGTGGCCGCGGAGGGAGCTGGCGCGGTCCGCGCAACCACGACCGCGGACTGCATGGTACTAGCTTTGCAAACTCAATCTCTCTGAACCTCATGACCGCGGACCGTACAAAAGAGTAGTGTGGCCGCAGAGCCTTCACCGTGGACTGCGAGATGTGTACCATAGCCGCACTTCTTCTAGTCCTAATTCACCAACTCTGTGAACCACCTAGTGCGGTCGCATTCCACTTTGCGCAGTCCGCACTAGGCCTTCTTTTCTTAATATTTCTTGGTCTTTGATACTTGAGCAGGTTTCACTCCTTTTTGAGCCAATCTTTGACATTTCGTCACTTTGTCCATCAAACCTGTGATCAAGCACAACTTATGAGGCTTATAGGACTATTTCGTAATTATGATCAAAGCATAGGCAAGTTGGGGCATAAAACATTTTAAAATCCTAACTTATCAACTCCCCCAAACTTAAAACTTTGCTTGTCCTCAAGCAAACAAAATAAGACTCACCCCTTAAAGGAAAATCCAAGTAATTCCAACTGTCCTAAAGTAACCTCAACAAGCATCAATTGGGACTAATAATTGCCCTCAATATGAATGGATCATTAACTAAATTTAAACTTTGAAAAACTATGGATCAAGTGTGACACAAGAGCATCAAGAATTGAATCATTACATCAAAGAACTCTCTCAATTACTTTGGTCGCTGTGGACCCCAAACTCACACATCCTCAACTCTCCCTAAGCAAACCTCACTTTTTTAGAGTATAAGCACGCAAACCAAGGTTAATGGGAAGTCACTCATCTCTCTCAAGGAAAGGTCACAAGTCCGGCTCTAAGTACCATATGCTTGACCCTCGTGTAAGTATCCACTAATGCGAGTGTCATCCAACTCAAGATCATATAGGGATTTTGTGGAGTCAATGTGAAGGCTTTTGGTTCAGGGTAGGAAAAGTTGTTGGTCTATATGTGTTCCATCTTCCCTTAAGCACTTCTTTTGATTTATTCTTGCACAATTCTCTTTGACTCTTTGAGTATTTCACTTCTTTTCAATGGGTTAGAGAGACACATTGTCACTCTTTCTTATGCAATTCAAAGCATTTATCCTTTTTCTACTTTTCTTTTCACCTTTTTCACTTTTGTTTTTCTTGAATCCCATTTTATTCTTTGCACATTGGGCTTTCTTTTTGTCTTTTTCTTTTCTTTCTTTTTCATCGCCTATCTTTCCTTTTGCTTTTGTTCCTTTTACCACTTTGTTTCCTTTATTGTCTCCCCCCCCCCAAACTTAGACTTTTGCCATTACTTAAGGGACGATTTGAGTGCCAAGAAAGGGTATAATTTAGAATGGGTATAGGCTTGTAGCATTGGTTCTTGAAAGAAAAAGGTTTAAGGCTCAAAAAGGTTAGCTAAAGATTATATCATTGGTAGGCTATGGAATTGTTCGACTATTGTTTGGATCAAGGCGAGCGTATAATCACTTCTCAAATCGAATTTCACTCAAAATTTTGCCTCAACAAACATTCAGGGCAAGTTCTAGACCATTGGCTCGGGACTTGGACTCACAATTCGATTTCTCACCACACACACTCAAGGATTGCTACAGACATAGAGTCGGGGGACCACAATAACCTTAGACACGATTGAGCACACAATAGTCCCGAAAGACCACATGATGTTTGTTTGGAAAAAACAAGAGTCTCAAGGTCAGTACTTTTACCATCCTAAACACAACCACTTGTCTTTGACCATGGGATTAAAGGTAAATGTGTTAGGCCCAAGTGAAGCTTTGCTTGAGGTACCCTTAACTATAAACTACTAAAAACAAGGGAAAAATAAAAAACGGACTCAAACCCTTAAGAAGGTTGTCACTTTATCCATCATCGGGAAGAGCCACCTAGTTAGCACAATACTCCACCCTTGGAAAGAACCGTGGCATTGAGAAAACCAAGGGTTTATTGAAAGCGCCAAAACCGAAACAAAAAGGCTACGAGCCTATCTACTAAGCTAAGAATGAAAAATTTGTACGAAAATAGAAAATAGAATGAATATTTACAATAGGGGATTAGAATATACAATGGGGGATGAATATATATAAAAAAATGTAACTTTATATACAGACCAAAGAGAAGATAAAAAGTGCGATAAAAGTAACTAAATGTAAAGTTATATACAGACCAAATAAAAAAATCAATAAAAACATAAACTAAGTCAACTAATATATAAAATCATCCGGATAAAAAGTAGGGCGCACCCACAAATAAAAGCGGGCATTGTCCCCAATGCCAACTAAACAAATAAGCATAAAAAATCACGAGGAAAGGATATAGGAGCTCCCTAAGCCTTGTCTATCTACATGGGAACATGAATGGTCCCCTGGTCCTCTGTATGTATGGGAACCTCAGACTGGTTTCCGGTCGCTTGCTGCTCAGTTGCTGGGACTCGGGCCTGGACCTGTACAGGCTGAATTTCAGAAACATCCTATGGCTGACTGGAGGAAGCCTCCGGTGGGTCCGCCAACTGGATGATCGCCTCATTTACACTGGGGAGCTTCATCTTCTTCTTTAGAAGCTGTCGTGTCTCTGCTACTGGTGCTGCTGCTGGGGCTGGATCCTCAAATAGCAAGTCTAAAGGCAGCTGGTCTGCCTTCAGTTTGTCAACATCCTCCCTCAGCGCCTTCACAGACTCCATGGAAGCCCGTGTTTTGCGCAGCTTCTTGTGCTCCCTGGCAAGCTCCTTCAGGGCCTTGCCATGTGAATCCACCGGGTTAGCCAAGGTAGCCTGAGAATCGAGGATCTTTTGTTGGTTGGCAAGAATCTCCTTAAGTGAATCCTCGATAGACTGGGGCACCTGCACTGGCTATGGTGCTGACTGAGCCGCAATGGTAAAAGTCAAGGTGGACAACTTAGATGAAGCAGTCGCCATCCAGTTGTTCAAGCTATGAAGTGTCTGGCTGAGCTGGTGGGCGGTGATAGGATGGGCCCGGGAAGATGGAATCCCCGGGCCAGCTGGAGTAGAGGGACCAACAGTAGTGGAAGGTCCGGGAGGCTGTCAGCAACTGTGGAAGTAGGCTCAGTGGAGGGCTCTACCATAACTGGCTCTTCAGACTAGCCGGTTGGGGCAGAGGCAGGCGGCTTGTAATTTTTGTCCTTGGGGTTGTCTGACCCTTTCAAACTGTACCATGAGAATGGAGCCACAGGTTTGACCTTTACGTCAAAAGGTCTCTTCTCCACCTCCAGGCCCTGGAAATACATAGTGGGGTGCAGGTAAAAGGGTAATTCCGGTCATGCTCAACCCCCACTACAGGAATGATGCAGGACATCACATTGCCCATGTTGATAGGATATCCTGCCATAATAAAAGCAACAAGAACAGCCCGGGCAAGTGGAATAGTCTGATCATGGGTACTGGGGTCGAGCCGACTGCACACAAAAGTCAACCACCCTTTAGCCTCAAAGTTGAAAGTTCTCCGAAGTATTTTGGCCCCTGCTTGCAACCACTCTGGAACCGTACCCGGGATTTCCAGGTATGAAGCTAACCACGGACGAACCTCCTCGCCCATTGCCAACTTTTCATTGTAAAGGGACTCATCTTCATCATTGAACCCCAGGTATTCATTTACTGCCTTCCCTGTAAATACCACATTTTTGTTTCTCACTTTGGTCACCTCAGTGCCCTTCAAGATGTGGGCCACATTGCTATAGAACTCCTTGACCATATGCTCATTCTCCTTCACACAATTATCTTTAAAGAATTCCCAACCCACCCGAGCCTGAAACTGTCTATATACATTGGGGTGTAGGGGTAGGAGGTCTCTGTCAATGAAACTCCTCTCAAGAATCAATTTCCGTGCCGGCCACCATTCCCTAAACTTGTGGAACGCCACCTGGCTGACGAATTTATCCTCCCAAACGGCGGGATTCCTAATCCGGTCAACACCCCCAACCTGCGGCACACCACCCCTCGATAACTCCCCATCTCCCTCATCACCTCTAGCACCCTCCCCAGATATTGATGTTGTGGGAGAGGTAGAGCATTCATCCCCACTACCTACCGCTGAGCCCTCAGACGACCCAGAAGAAATGGTGATTGAGGCTCGAGCATTGGGGGAATATGGGGGAGTGTCTCTATGTATGGCATTCTCCAGATATGGGATGTATAGAGGGACTGAATCTGAAGAGATCTCCTAGGAGGGCTCTACTCACTCCCCGAGGTGTCAAGGGCTCTATCAGCCGCTTTGATTGCTTTCCTCATGTCCTTTATGTTTTGTCTAGCCTGGGGAGTGAGTTTTACCATCCGTTGTTTCCCTCCCTAGGAGGAATTACCTCGGCCGAGTTGTTTGGCACCTTTACCTCATTTTTTGACCATTATATGCAAGCATACACATCTAACATAGTTAGTATCAGCACAGGCAGTGAAACAAGTCTTGAAATTGAATTGCAGACAGCAAGTTAAATGTTGTAGAAACAGTTGCAGAACATGGCACCGCAGCCCGCACAAATAGGAGTGCGCCCGCACTAGGGGCTGCGTGGACCGCACAAAGGCGACCGTTGTCCGCATTGGGATAACGCCTTGGACAACATCTCTCTGATTCTCCCCACCGCGGCCTATATAAAAAGTAGTGCGGCCGCACTGGGGCACCGCGGACCACATAAAAGCAACCGCGGTCCTCACTAAGGTGAGGTCTGTAACACTACCTCTCTAAATCCAACCACCGCAGCCCGCACAAAGAAGCACTGCGGCCGCAGTGGGCCAACGCGGACTGCATAAAGTGTAATGCGGCCGCGCTAGGCATAGCTTCAATTTCAGTCACTTGGGCACCGCGGTCCGCACAAAATGGTAATGCGGACCACGTCAGGGCACCGCGGACCGCACAAAGGCGACCGCGAGCGCGGAGAGTACTTTGAATAGGCACTAAGTTAGGGTTTAAGTTTTTGCTATTTTTGTTCAAGTTTTCCACCTAACTTGTCCCTACTTATTTTACCCAGTTCACAAAGGTCTCTAAACACACAATATCCAACCATTACACTTTCCTAGGCTAACAAATGAAATAAAAACGAGAAGAAGAAGAGATTCTAGCTACTGGGTATGAAAAACAAAATGAAATTATAATATAAAACAAAGAAAGATGATGAAATGTTACCAGATTGTGATGATGAGATGTAATTAATCAGGCTAAAAAAGAATTACTATCAGAAGAGAGAGTGAACAGTAGCTTTCAGGGGTCTGAGTGTTAAAATTTCGAAAAGTGTAAGTTGTAACCCTTGGGCTATATTTATAGAAAAACAGTGGGACCCAGCCTTACCTACTAACGCGGCCGCACAAAACCGACCGCGGACCGCGTTGGGTTTGTCCAGAAAAAAGCTTGAGCAGGCAACCTCTGCGGTCTGCACAAAACAGACCATGGCCGCGGAGGTCCACCGTGGTCCGCACTAAATGGAATGCGGTCGCGGTGGCAAACTTCAGAGAGTACCACTTTTCACCATCACCAGTGCGGACCGCACAAAATCAACCGCGGTCGCACTGGCAATCTTCAGAGACTGTTCAACTCTTTTTTTCAAACTATTTTGCACTGCATCAACTCAATTCCTACAACATCTCACAATCAGTTAGCTCAAAAATCAAACCTACACTACCAAGAAAACACAGAAAACAACAAAAAGGAAAAAAAAACATGGGTTGCCTCCCAAGCAGCGCCTGATTTAACGTCGCGGCACGACGCATGTTACCAGCACATCACTTTAGATGGAGAAGTGCCACCATGTGGCTATCATCAAATTTCCCCAGATAATGCTTGACCCGATGTCCATTGACTCTGAATACTTCATCATTTTTGTTCCTTAGATCAAGAGCACCAAATGGGGTCGCGAACACAACTTCGAACGTCCCACTCCACTTTGACTTGAGCTTACCCAGAAACAGACGTAACCGGGAATTGAACAAGAGTACCATATCAACAACCTTGAACTCCTTGCCCCGAGCATATTTGTCGTGAGGGTACTTCATTTTGTCCTTGTACAAGGACGAGCTGGAGTAGGCATGGAATCTAAACTCATCAAGATCATTAAGTTGTTCAACCCGTAGATTTACCGCAACATCCCATTCTAAGTTCAACTTCCTCAAAGCACACATGGCCTTGTGCTCTAATTCCACCGGAAGATGACAAGCTTTCCCAAACACTAAACGGTACAGTGACATACTAATCGGAGTTTTGTAAGCCGTCTAATAAGCCCAAAGAGCATCATCCAACTTTTTCGACCAATCGGTCCTATTAACATTGACAGTTTTAGATAAGACTATCTTAATTTCTCTGTTGGAGACTTCCACTTGGCCACTAGCTTGAGGATGATAGGGGGTCGAAACCTTATGATTGACACCATACTTAGAAAGCAACATGTCGAAAGCCTTGTTGCAAAAGTGGGACCCCCCATCACTGATGATAGCACGAGGAGTGTCGAACCTTGTGAAGATACTCTTTTTCAAAAATGCCACAACTCTCCGGGCTTCATTGTTGGGCAAAGCCACGGCTTCAACCCATTTTGAGACATAGTCCACCACCACGAGAATGTAAGTGTTCCCACAAGTGCTTACAAAAGGACCCATGAAATCGACGCCCCAAACATCAAAAATATCCACTTCGAGAATTGTATTGAGGGGCATCTCATCCCTTTTAGAAATTCCGCCGGTTCTTTGGCACTCATCACATCTCTTCACCAAATCACCTGCATATTTAAATAAGGTAGTCTAGTAAAATTCGCAACTAAGCACTTTAGAAGCCGTTCTCGCCCCGCCATGATGGCCACCATAGGGAGAGGAATGGCAAGCCTCCAAAATACCCAATTGTTCCTCCTCCGGGACACATCGTCGAATCACACCATCCGTGCAAATCTTGAACAAGTATGGCTTATCCCAATAGAAATCCAAACTATCACTCTTGAGCTTCTTCCTTTGGTTATAAGAGAACTCATACAGGATTATTCCGGTCATACGATAATTGGCAACAACGGCAAACCATGGCATATCCTTCATTGACATCGCAAGGAGTTGTTCGTCGGGAAATGAATCATTGATCTCAAGGCCGTCACAAGGCCTCCCCTCCTCCTCCCAACGGGACAAGTGGTCCGCCAGTTGATTCTCACTACCCTTCCGGTCAACAATTTCTAGATCAAACTCTTGAAGAAGTAACACCCATCTCATCAATATCGCCTTGGAGTCTTTCTTAGTCGTCAAATACCTAAGGGTGGCGTGATCGGTGTGCACTATAACTTTGGCCCCCATAAGGTAAGGTCGAAACTTTTCCATAGCAAACACAATAGCCAATAATTCTTTCT
The DNA here is from genome assembly GCF_000393655.2 of Nicotiana sylvestris. NCBI lineage: Eukaryota > Viridiplantae > Streptophyta > Magnoliopsida > Solanales > Solanaceae > Nicotiana > Nicotiana sylvestris. Next base: position 43,231,602 of record NC_091067.1, on the reverse strand, counting down.
TGGTGACTGTATAATTTCTTTGAGCCTCATTCATGGTCTTGCTTACGTAGTACACTGGATAAAACATCTTTTTGATTCTTTGGCCCAAAACAGCCCCAACCGCAACGTCACTAGCATCACCCATGAGCTCAAAAGGCAAGCTCCAATTTGGTGCGGTAATTATGGGGGTAGAAGTCAACTTGAGCTTAAGAAGCTCGAATGTGTGCATACAAGTCTCATTGAACAAGAACTTTGCATCTTTCTCTAGCAACTTGCACAACGGATGTACCACTTTAGAAAAATCTTTTATGAACCTCCGGTAGAAACCCACGTGCCCAAGGAAACTCCTCACCCCTTTGATAGAAGTAGTGGAAGGGAACCTTGAAATAACCTCAATCTTGACCTTATCAACTTCAATTCCTCGCTTCGAGATCTTGTGACCCAACACTATACCTTCTTCTACCATAAAATGACACTTTTCCCAATTGAGAACAAGGTTGGTGTCTTCACATCGGGCCAACACTCTATCCAAGTTTACCAAGCACTCCTCAAAAGAATCCCCAACCACGCTGAAATCATCCATGAAGACCTCCAAGATATCCTCCACCATGTCGGTGAAAATAACCATCATGCAACGTTGGAAGGTCGCCGGAGCATTACACAATCCAAATGGCATTCTAGAGAAAGTGAATGTGCCATAAGGACATGTAAAGGTGGTCTTCTCTTGGTCCTCCGGGGCAATTAGAATTTGATTGTACTTTGAGCAACAATCCAGAAAACAATAGAAAGCCCGGCCCGCAAGACGATCAAGCATTTGTCAAGGAATGGCAATGGGAAATGATCTTTTCTAGTCACCTTGTTCAGCTTTCGGTAATCCATTCAACCTCTCCACCCGGTGACTGTTCTAGTGGGAATGAGATCATTGTTGTCATTGGTCACCACGGTCATACCACCCTTTCTCGGCACATATTGCACCGGAGAAGTCACGAACTGTCAGAAATAGGATAAACCACCCCAGCATCTAACCACCCCAGGATCTAACCACTTGATAACCTCTTTCTTCACCACCTCTTGCATCGCCTCATTTAATCTTCTTTGATGCTCCAAGGAAGGCTTTGCATCCTCCTCCAAGATGATTTTGTGCATGCAAAATGCGGAGCTTATTCCTCGAATATCAGCTAGAGTCCATCTGATTGCCCGTTTCCGCTTTTGAAGAACCACCAAGGTGCCCTCAACCTACATGTTAGTAATTCAAGAAGAAAGAATAACAGGTAAAGTAGAATTTGAACCCAAGAATTCATACCTGAGGTGTGGAGGAAGTGGCTTCAACTCCAACACCGGTGGATCCTCAATCGATGGCCTTGTTGGTGGAGTTTTGCGGTTTTCAAGATCCAAAGATAGACTCCTAGGCTCATATGAATATGAACCCATACCATGAAATGCATTCACGCACTCCACTCTACTAGCATCATTATTGACATCCATATTAAGAAGCACGACCTTAAAGGGATCTTCAACATGGATCATGGAACTTGTGTCATCCACTATCACAGCTGTGACAATGTCTACAAATGAATACACCTCCGTGCTATTAGGTTGTCTCATTGATTTGCAAACATGGAATACCACTTTCTCATCCCCCACTCGGAAAGTCAACTCACCCGCTTCAATATCAACCAATGCCTTCCCCGTAGCTAGGAAAGGCCTACCAAGAATAATCGGCACTTCAAAGTCCACCTCACAATCCAATATGACAAAGTTGGACGATAGTATAAACTTATCCACCCGAACAAGTACATCATCGATTATGCCCAAAGGTCACTTCATCGATCAATCCGCCGATTGAAGTCTCATTGAAGTGGGTCGAGGTTGTCCAATTCTCAAAGTCTTGAAGACCGAGTACGGCATCAAATTTATGCTAGCCCTCAAGTCACAAAGGGCCTTGGCAAAATCCGCACTTCCGATAGTACAAGGGATAGTAAAAGCTCCGGGGTACTCAACCTTGGGTGCCATTGAATGCACTATGGTACTCACTTGATGAGTCATTTTAATTGTTTCACACTCCATCGACCTCTTCTTTGTTACCAAATCTTTCATGAACTTAGCGTACCCCGGCATTTGCTCAAGCGCCTCAACTAAAGGCACATTGATTGTGAGACTCTTCATAATGTCAATGAACTTTTTGAATTGATTGTCACTCTTTTGCTTTGCTAACCATTGAGGATAAGGTGGAGGTGGCCTAGGCAAAGGTGCCTTGGCCTTTGGTACAACCGGCTCGGGCATATCAATCGCATGTTCCCTAGACGGGTTTACGGCATCTTGAGTCTCTTTCTTTTCTTCATCATCAATATCAATCCGCACATCATTGTTCACATTTTGATTAACTATATCATCAACAATCAAAGGTACATCATCATCCCACAATTCAACATCTTCTTCCATAATTTGCTTTTGCTTTGAGGCATTCACATCACCGCCTCTCCCACTTCTTATTGTAACTGCCATCACATGATTATTATTCCCACCCTTCGGGTTCACTACCGTATCTCTCGGTAGCGCACCCTTGGGACGAGTATTCAACGCTTGAGAGATTTGGCCTAATTGCACTCCAAGTTCCGAATAGAAGTACTATGAGAAGCTAATTGGGCATCAGAATCTTGGTTCTTTTTCATCATTTGCTCGAACATGCTTTCAATTCTCCCCATATCACTCCCAGAGGATCTCGGACCTTGAGAAGGAAAGGGGGGTGGATTGTTCCATTGTTGGTACATGGGGGCCTTTGAAAGCCTTGCCCCCGGTTGCCTTGGTTCCCGCTATTGTTCCACCCTTGTTGTTGTTTCCCCAATTATTATTATTACCATTCCAATTCCCTTGGTTGCTTTGATTACCCCAATTGTTTTTTTGGTTGTTATTATTCCAATTGCCACCACCTAGTTGTTGATTGTTGTTATTCCAATTACTTCCACCTTGTTGTTTATTGCCCCAATTTCCTTGAGGACGCCATTGTTGATTCGAAGAGTTGCCTCTATTCCCTTGGTAGTTATTGACATATTGGACCTCTTCGCTTTGATCATCATAGCACTCATTTGAATAACCACCACCATCATTGTTGTTGTCATATTGTTCACAATTACCTTGAGGATACTTGGCATGGATTTTGGACTTGTTGCAATTGCGTCTTTGCCAATTGATTCATAGTTGTTGTAAGCTCGGAAATAGCTTGGCCATGATCATGCAATTCCTTGTGCAAATGGATGACCGTAGGGTCACCTTGGGGCACAGTTGCTTGCTTTGCCATGCCGAAGAGGTGTCAGCCATTTCATCAAGTACATCACATGCCTCTTGGTAAGAAAGTTTCATAAAGTTTCCTCCGGCCAATTGGTTCACAATGCATTGATTCGTGGTGTTGATGCCTCGATAAAAGGTTTGTTGAATCATAGCCTCGGTCATGTCGTTATTAGGGCACTTTTTCACCATTGTTCTATATCTTTCCCATATCTCGTGCAAAGGTTCTGTTGGCTCTTGCTTGAAGGCTAGAATTTCATCCCGAAGAGCCGCCATATGACTTGGAGAAAAGAACTTGGCAATAAATTTGTTTGCCAATTTATCCCATGTTGTAATAGAATGATTGGGGAGCCTTTCTAACTAATCCAATGCTTTACCCCAAAGAGAGAATGGGAAAAGCCTCAATCTCAATGCATCCTCGGACACGTTTGTCTGCTTGCTACCCCGGCATGTATCCATGAACCCCTTCAAGTGCTTGTAGGCATTTTGATCGGAGGCGCCCGTGAAATACCCTCTTTGCTCGAGCAAGGTCAACATAACATTTGTGATTTGAAAGTTCCCCGCCCGGATTCAGGGAAGCACAATAGCACTGGCATATCCTTGATTTGGTAAAACTCTGGGAGCCACTCTCGATGGTTGTAGAGGAGGGTCTGGAATATTGTTGTTCTCATTTGCATTTATATTATCATTTCGGCCCCTCCGTGTAACTTGAGGTAAGACCTCATCTTGTTCTAGATCCTCTACCTCATCCCCCGCTATCACATTGCTGAGAGGGTCATTTGCATTAAGAGCCATTTGTACCTGATTGATCGACACAAACAAAATTAGTAAATAAGAAGGAAAGAGAAGCAAAACAAAAACTAACTAAACAGATAGTCAACATTGTAAGCTCCCCGGCAATGGTGCCAAAAATTGATCACTGCCAATTCGACGCTATACTAAGGTAGGAAGAGCGGGTCGCAATAGCTTTTACCCGATATGAAGGTCGGGATCAAATTCCTCAGGGAGCTAGTAGTGGAGTTGGATTGTCTATCTATCCTAGAGATGTGTTTGTACTCCTAATGTTACTTCAAACATTTTTGGGTTTTCAAATTATAACTATTTTTGTAAAACTATTGATTAACACTAAATTATGCTATGAGAATATTGCTAAGTTGTATCTAATGGGAAGAAGGGCACTAGGGTCGTGACACTACCTAGGTGGCTAATTGACGGGTAGATGTTACTAAGGTTCGATTGACATAATTGGGGCTTATGCTATAACCATTGCACAATTTTACCCACTCTCACACCTCTCAGTAGAGAAAGTGACTTTGCCCCATTGACTCTCCCGAGACAAAATGGGTAGGCAAATTATACCAAGCAACTAGGGTTCAAGTAGGGTAATTACTCTCTCGAGGTTTAACCCGTTAATTGGGACTATCATTCCTCATGAGTCCATCCCAATTCCTTGTTGGGTCAATTTTGGGGTTGTAGACTCTCTTTCTCAAGAAGAGTTAAACTCGCAAAGCTTGAATCAGTGTTTGCAACCACCAATTCTAGATTAAAACATAAAATCAACCCAAATAGCAAACACCCATAGTCAATCTAACACTAGATGGCAACACCCATCAATTTCCCATACTAGGGTTGAGCCACAACCCTAGCTAATGGGTTCAGCTACTCATGCTAGATAAAGAAATTGAAGAAATAGATGAAGAACTAAGCATATTAATTAATTGCTAAAATTAAATTGCAAGAGTTTATCGTAAATGTAAAGCAAAAGTACCAAAAATGGCTACAAAATACGTTCTCACGAGCGCAGCTCTCTACTGATGTATTTGATTACCTAAAAAATGGTAAAATATTTTATTTATACCAGGCTGGAAAAACTGGAAAAAAAATACCCCTGTGGGGTCAGTGAGGGCCGCATTAAATGGACCTCGACCGCACTGGGCTCACTCCTGCTTCTCTGAACTTGGACTCCGCCTACCGCGTAGAACGGACCGCAGTCGCGGAGGGAGCTGACGCGGCCCGTGCAACCACGACCGCGGACCGCGTAGTACTAGCTTTGAAAACTCAATCTCTCTGAACCTCATGACCGCAGACTGCACAAAAGAGTAGTGCGGCCGCGGAGCCTTCACCGCGGACCGCGAGATGTGTACTGCGGTCGCGCTTCTTCTAGTCCTGATTCACCAACTCTATGAACCACCTAGTGCGGCTGCATTCCACTTTGCGCGGTCCGCACTAGGCCTTCTTTTCTTAATATTTCTTGGTCTTTGATACTTGAGCAGGTTTCACTCCTTTTTGAGCCGATCTTTGACATTTTGTCACTTTGTCCATCAAACCTACGATCAAGCACAACTTGTGAGCCTTTTAGGACTATTTTATAACAATATATGATCAAAGTATAGGCAAGTAGAGGCATAAAACATGTTAAAATCCTAACTTATCATAGTGCGGTCACGCTAAGGCCGTGCTTGGCCCGCGCTAGAGTGAATCAGCATTTTCTCTCTTCTTTTCTTTCTTCTTTCACACGTACTCAGCTCCGAGGGGCTTTACTTGCTTTAATTTAGCTCCAAACACAGTCCTAAGTCCTCATAAGCATAACTTGCTCCTGCAAAACATGAAATTCACAATTAGAGTCATTTTATCATTATTTAACCTTCCTAGAACGGTGAAGCATAGTCATGTTGGGGCATAAATAGTCGCCAAACTATATGAATCTAGCCTATTATCAGTCCTAACTTTATTCTAGAATATAAATACCTCTTAAGCCTAATTTCTTAGGGTGTTAGACAATATTGTGGTAGAAAAGATGGTTAGAACAATCGAAAGCAATGGATCACGAGAATTCTTCTTTCAATTCTTCCTAGTTGGTAGACTAACGCTTTCAAGTTTTAAAGTGTTTTTAGCATGAATATGCATAGCTAACTTTCGATCTAGAGTTTGATTGGAACTTTGAAAGGATAAATTCCCGTTACATCCGAATATTAATTTGCCTATGAATTTTTTAATATGTTCAACTACATGCTTATTTTAGTTGATATAATGACAATCAATTACCAGTGTCTAGTTATTATATATTAATTGAGAAAGACTGCATGTTTAGGTGATTTTTAAACAACATACTCTCAAAGTGTTTGAGAGATCAATACAACGGGTTTAAATGTGGGTTTAGAGATAACAATACCTTGATGTGATCATAGTGAACAGTAAGAAAAGTACACTCAACATAATTCGAGAGAGTGAGTCTTGTAAATTATTGTAGCTACTTGAGAGAGAACTTCAATAAATGAAGAGTTTATGATTCGTAGAGAATAATTAGGCAAAATTTTAAGAGATGTAGCAGGGAGGATTCCGACAATTGGGACAATTATAACTCTAGGCATTTCCAATATGGTTTACAAAACTTACTTTGTTTGTGATAATTTATTGCATTTTTACTACTTGCCCTTAGTTATTAAACAATAAAAACGTGATATTTTCTACTTCTGGAGATCGATTGCTTGAACTTTTGCGAGTTAAATAGTCATGGTTAATAGGTTAATTTTCTATGGGATTCGACTCTGTACTCTTAAATCAGATTATATTTACAACGATCAGTAGTTCTTTTATTAGGTATTATTGGGTGTGATCAAATTTCAGCACCATTACCGGAGAATTAATTGTGTTGTTGATTCATTGAAACCTTAACATTTTCACTCTTGTGTGTCACATGTGTATGCCTAGAAGCTCCTCAAGAACTGATGGACTATTTGAAGCATTATTAAACACCTGAGAAAGCTTTCAAGGCGTTGAATTTGTGTGATGACCCGGCCAGTCGTCTCATGAGTTACCACTCTGTTTCCCCCATTTCTGCTTCTTTATGCTTCGTTATTCGTGTTTCATGGTATTGGGTTGGTCGAATTGAGTCCGGAATAATTTTGAGAAGGTTTGAGACACTTAGTCTCTTTTAAGAAGGTTTAAGTTGGAAAAGTCAACTGGATGTTGACTTATGTGTTAGAGGGCTCGGATGTGAGTTATAATGGTTCGGTTAGCTTCGGGATGTGATTTATGACTTAGGAGTGTGATCGGAATGGGTTTTGGAGGTCTGGAGTAGAATTAGGCTTGAATTGGCAAAGTTGATATTTTGGCGATTTTCGGTTGATAGGTGAGATTTTGATATAAGAGTCGGATGGAATTTCGAGAGTTTTAATAGCTTCCTTGTGTCATTTGGGATGTGTGTGCAAAATTTCAGGTCATTCGGACGTGGTTTGGTTGGGTTTTTGATCAAAAGCGTATTTCGGAAGATTTTAGAAACTTAGGCTTGAATCCGATGTGTTTTGAGTTATTTGATGTTGTTTGAGGTGTTTTGATGATTGGAGAGAGTTTGAATAAGGTTTTAGGATGTGTTGGTGCCTTTGGTTGACGTCCCAGGGGCTTCGGGTGAGTTTCGGGTGGTCAATCGGATCATTTTGGAGTATAAGAAATTGCAGATTTTGAGTTTCAGCTATTGCAGAGAATTATCACTTCACGTTCGCGTAGAAGGATTTGAGGAAGGCCAGAGTTAATCCTTCGCATTTGCGGAAGCTGGGGAGCTGTGCATCACATTCGCGATAAGGCACTCGCGATCCCGTAGAGGAAGATGGGTCAGATGGCCTGAAGGTCATTTGTTCATCGCGTTCGCGTAGGGGTTGTCGCATTCGCGAAGGTGTAGGAGGTAGAAGCATCGTGTTCGCGATTGGTGTCACGCGTTTGCGTAGAGTAAAAAGTGGCCAAATTAAGTTTGTCTTATGCGAACGCGAGTGGTTAACCGCATTCGCGAAGTAGGGGAGTCAGACCTGGGCAAAATGTTTTTAATTCATTTCATCCGCGATTTAGGGGCTCATTTCCTCCATAGTTGGTCTTTTTGAGAACTCTTTGAAGGATATTGAAGAGGGATTCAAGGGAAACGATTGGAGGTAAGAATTTTGGACCTAAAACTCGATTCTATTTTGAAATCCACCTAGAAAATCATGGAAACTTAAGCTAAAAATGGAAGAACTAGGGCTTGGAACTTTGGACTTTTGATTGGGGATTTGGAGGACCATTTGGGGTCGGATTTGAGAACTTTTGATATGTATGAACTCGTGGGGAGACGAGGAATCTATTGATGAGAAAATTTCTATGTTTCGAGAAGTGGGCCCGGGGCTCGGGTTTTTTTTATTTCGGGATTTTTGGTATTTTTCGATTGTTTTCACTTGGGCTTTGTTCCCTTAGCATATTGTGACGTATTCGTTCTGATTTTGGATAGATTCAACGCGCGTGGAGGCCGATTCGAGGGGCAAAGGTATCGCGAGCTAGAGATTTAGCTGGTTCGAGGTGAGTAATGATTGTAAATAATGCTCTAAGGGTTTGAAACCCCGGATTTGCATATTGTAGTGCTATATTGAGGTGAGACACGCGCTTGATGATGAGCGTGGGGTCGTACTAAAGGGGATTGTGACTTGGTCCATCCCGGTTGATCATTTTACCGCGTATTTGACTGAAACTTATTTGTTATCATCATGACTTGGGCTAAATACCATATTTGGGCTTTGTGCCAACTATTTGGATCCTTCGGGGATTTTCATTACTATTTCCTTATTGTTTGACTTATTATTTGAACTCAGTCCTGATAATTTCTACTGTTTTACTATTTATCCATTCGTTGTCAGTTTTTATAAATGATATTTTAAATGATGTTTGGGCTGAAAACACTATTTTACTATCGCTCGAGGGGCTTGTGATGATTCTTGGACTTAGTAAGGCCGAGGGCCTATATTGTAAGGAACACTGATACTGATTTGAGGTCGAGGGCCTGAGATATATATACACCACGAGGTGGCTTGATTGATATGAGGTCGAGGGCCTAGATTTGATGCCACGAGATGGCTTGTTATTGTGCTTGGGCCGTAAGGGGCCCCTCCCGGAGTCTGCACACCCCCAGTGAGCGCGGGTGCCTATTGTGATCTGAGATTGAGCCCGAGGGGCTAGTACTATTCTAAGATGTTGCTCGAGGGGCGGATTTGTTGATATTGAGCCCGAGGGCAAACTTCTAATTGTTGAAAAAGGGAGTTTTACTTGACTCTTCATTATTTTACTATTTTGAGTGATTTTACTGCTTTATTATAGAATGCCTTGTGTTTTTACGTGTTTTCTTACTTACAGTCATTATTTATAATTGCCACTCACTGGGTCAGAGTACTCATATTACTCCCTGCACAATGTGTACAGATTCAGGCGTTGTTGGTCCCGCTCCAGAGTGCTGATTCCTCCAGTCCAGGCGGTGTTTCGGAGACTACGAGGTAGTTGTTGGCGTCCGCAGCCCCGTGTTTCTATTATCCGGTTATTTCTATTTCCTGCAAACAATTGTATTAGTTATTGGATTTGGTAGACTTGTATTATGACTCGTAGACGCTCATGACAAGTTGAAGATGGATGAGATTTCAGGATCCTCAGTTTAGCTTAGCTTCTTGTTTTCCTTTTAGAGCAATGTAATAGGGAGATCGGTTGAGCAGTAGCATCCTACAGCAGCATACAACAGCGCACAACAACAGCAAACACTACAGTCACACGGTAGTCCCAGCTACCAAAATTTCCCGAACTACATTGACCTGATTCCTGTTTCAGCCCAGGATATGTAGGAAACCTCTGAAGCAAAGGTTCGGTCAAATCTTTTTCAAAAAATGCTTCACACGGAGTATTCGGACGGGCAAAAATCGCTCGCTTATCTTTGCGCGAAAACCCTTCGTGTCTTCGTGCAAAGAGGGGCAGCTGTAAGCACGTGATTTTTGCTTTACGAGCAATCGCTCCAAAAGAAAATAAAAATAGTAACAAATGGTTTCGCTGTACAATTGTTCGAGTTTTCGTGACATGTGTTGTTAGTCATTTGTGGATCTGTCCATTTTTGCATTTAATCATTAACAAACAAAATATGTATGTCAGGATGATTAAACCATAATTCGGTCAGTAAAAGAAAATTCAAAAAATAGATATATATGTGTGCATCGTTTGTTCTAGGTTTTTAACTTACTTAAATAATTTTTGTGGTAATTGTGTTAAAATGTTGCATTGTTGTTTAGTTTTAATTTCGTTATTTATTATTTTTATTTTTATTTTTTGTTTTAAAAGAAAAAAAATGAAATTAGAAAACAAAAGTGAAGGAAATCGGTTTGGGCCAAAAATTAAACAAAATAACTGGCCCAACCAGCACTCAGGCCCAGTCCAAATCCGGTTGCCCAGACACCTCCTGAAACGACACCGTTTCAGGCCAATCCATCTCAGCCGTTCCAATCAATCCAATCCAACGGTCCAGGATCATTTTCAGCAACCCGTGTTCAAACCCGACCCAATAACCAATCCGACCCAACCCCTCACTTAAACCAAACGACCCCGTTTAACTACCAAACGACCCCGTCTCATTTCCCACCCTCAGATCCAAGCCGTTGAGATCATATGATCTAACGGCTCAGATCCGATCAACCTCCCCATATATAAACTCAGCCCTTACCCCGCACCCCCTATACCAACCCCACCCTTCATCGTCTCCTTCCCCAAGCTGAAACCCCAAACCCTAGCAAGCCGCCCTGGTTTCCCTTCCACCAAAACCCGGCGGCATGAACGCCGGTGGCCACCTCCCGAACACCCTAAGACCCCCTCACTCCCCTGAACACGAATCCACTAACCACGAACCTCGAATCATCTCCTATCGTCTCGAATCTGGATTTGAAGATTCGAGACAAAACTCGATCTACACCAAACCTCACCATCTTTGTATCAGACACTCCCCTGACCTTCCTCGTGACCAAACCAAGCTTGGTTTGGTCCAAATCTACCCACAACTCCCTAAAAATCAGATCTGGAAATCCAGACCTTAGAACACATGCACCTGGGGAATCCGGCCGGTCTTGACAAGGGTTTGAGGTCTAATAGACCTTAATCAAGGTGTTCTCACGTGAGAACACCCTGATTAAAGTTTGTTCGGCCTCAAGAGTTCGAAGTTGAGTCAGATTTGGGTCATTTTGATTTCAAACTCTTTTGGTAAGTTTTCCTTTCTTTTGTTTTAGTTCTAATTAAGTTGTCAGCATGTTTCGTTGTGTTTGTTTGTTATTTTTGTTATTTTCCATTCGGATTTCTTCCATCTATGTTAAAGGCCTTTTATTTGGTCAATTGTCTTCTGTTTGTGTTCTGAATATACCCTGTGATATACGTGCTCATCAATTAGATTAATCGTCAAGCGAGTTTAATTCATATAAGTTCCCAGTGTTTGAACAAATTTGTCTGAAGTCATTCGGGACTCTATACGTGTTGTTTATATGAACGATTGATTGTTATGTGTTACGATTAATATAGTCGAGTCGATATATGTCGTCAATTAGTTTCAATCGTTAATGGTAACAACTTGATTCGTATTGCTTATTTCTGTTGTGATCGTATTTGAGTCTCATTAGGAACTGAATTGTATTGCCTATTGATTTTGTTCAAATCGAATTAAAGAACATCTAGGGGAAAGGTTATAATGGCAGATTCAGACTTTGATTTTAAAACACGATGCCATTTGGTTTAGACCGTGGGCAGCATGTGTATGGTTAGCTTTAAGGAATTAAAATAATTGGACAGCATGTGCTGTCAGATTATATTCCTACTGCCCATACTTTGGTTAAATAAACAAGTGATCAGTACATTTTAACAACAAAAGAGAGAGGGGCTGTCAGGGATTTGATGGGGGTTTTGTTTATTTAAAATAAGTGAGTGGAAAAACAACGAGGGGGGGGGCAATTTTGAGTTGTAAAACAGACTGTAAAGTGTTAAGGTTAGGCTATAAAAGAGGCAGACCTTCCATTAGAAAGGGATGGACTTTTTTTGGAGTCTTGAGAGATTCTGTGAGTAAGAAAACTGAAAAAGGAAAAACAGAAATAAATTTCAGAACATTGTGAATGAGTATTGTCTAGAATAAACTGTGTAAGAGTCCAGTTTGATCAGGTTGTCTTTGTGGTTTTGCTTTTCTGTCGTTTGCCAAGCTTTCTTGTGGTCATTGGATTTCTGTTGCTGTTACATTCAACATTCTGGGCTGTTATTTCCTACTCTATTTTTCTGGGATTGTTTATTTGTTGCTCGACTCCTTGCTGAGCTTCATCATTGTTGGTTGGTTGTTGTTGCTGTGAATCTGCTGTTGCTGTTGTTTGCTGTGTACTACTCAGCTGATCCTTTTCCTTCTTCTTTTGTTCCTCTATACCAGGTACACAACTAATACTGTCCATGTAATTTGAAAGTCGAGCATGAATACAAAAGGGAAGATTTGAAGACATCTATGTCCACATGTAGTTGCTATATAGATGATTATGTAGTGTGTAATGGTTTACAATCTTGTTGTATTGGAGTTGGTCCTTTCATATAGTGAATACAAAAAATGTAGTAGGGTTTAATATCACATGTTGGTTAGGTTAACAGACAAAAGGATTGGTAGTATACTAGGCTATGTCTTGGAAATTAGTTGTGTTTTGTAATTAGCATTCTCTTTTAATGCATGTCAAAGAATAAAACTATCCGCCTTAGTTAATTTTCATTCTCTTTTGATAAACTGCCTCGTTATAATTATCAAGCCACACCCTTATAACAATTAGCACAAGTCCGCGCCCCTCAACCTTATGAAGGTCGAGCCCAGGTCAAAACAGACCAAACAGACCCGCCTCGGATAAACAGTGGCCCAGGTCTGGCCCATTCCGCATGAGCTGGATTTGGGCCCATAATGTTCGATCAGCTGTCCGTATGCATGGTCATGTTTCCTTATTCTGTAAAAGCATTTCGGATCCTGCTGTAAATAATCTGCAAGCATGTAAATAATTAAGAGATTTTCTTTTATTTTAGAGACGAACTTAATAGGAAATATAGTCATTATAGGTTTATCCTTTAAAATAAAAATGAGACGAGCCTCGACAAACAAAAATGTAGAAGCTGCGGGGCCCTCTAAATGTATATATTAAATACTTAGATTCCGGGACGGGCCGTTTAGCAAATTTCACGGCCCTTCCCAAAATAATAACACGATAGTCTCTTTAGGTGCGTGTTTAATAATCTACTTTCTTAAAACTTGGGGTGTGCATTTCATGCGACCCAGATCCAAATCCCAAAACATCAAATAAAATATGTTCCAGATTGTGGGTGCATTTCATGTGACGCAGTCCAAAGACATGTTTTAAGCGATGTTCACATTCTTTTGAAATAATAATAATAAAGAGGATAAAAGTTAAAATTTGCACATAAGTTCATATTTGTATAAAATCAGATAATCAAGCCGAATATAATAGTTGAGCGACCGTGCTAGAACCACGGAACTCGGGAATGCCTAACACCTTCTCCCGGGTTAACAGAATTCCTTATCCGGATTTCTGGTACGCAGACTGTAATATAGAGTCATTATTTTCCTCGATTCGGGATTAAAATTGGTGACTTGGGACACCCTAAATCTCCCAAGTGGCGACTCTGAAATAATTAAACCAATCCCGTTTCGATTGTCCTTTAATTGAAAAAAACTCCCCCTGCACCCTCGCGGGTGCGGAAAAAGGAGGTGTGACAGCTCTGGCGACTCTGCTGGGGATTAGGACCCAGAACCACTGGTTCAGGGTTAAGAATTCGAGCTTGAAATAATTGTTATTATTTGGCTTTATCTATTATCTGATTTTTACATGTTTGAGCCTAATGTGTTAAATGCTGCTTTTACCGCTTTGATATTATTTGAACTGTATATAAACTGTGCCGAAACCCATATCCTTTCTGAGTCTTCTGAATCATGAAGAAGGGTGTACTTCGTACGACTTCTTTTCTGTATAGTGTCAAATCCCAATTTAGAACGAGGTTCGGACAAGTTGCTAAGCCGGTGAAGCTTCTGTATTCCCGGTACGCTGCCCCCCCTCGGCTCGAGCTGTCCGCTCGGGTAAGCCAGGTCTAGAACAAACACCCAGGTTCTGAACCTAGTATAACAAAGCCACATGCCGGATCCCTAGTAGGAACGTTTATTTGCATCATGTGCATTTGACTTAGGGGACTCAACACAGGGGTTGGGTCAGTCTAGGAATAGCAACCTGAAATAGAAAAGGCCATCCTGATGCATCCTACTCACTGCTTGTGCATTTATTTGCTTCAAACATGCATGATGACCGGTTTTGAATGTTGAGAAATTTTTACAAAAAAAAAATAAATAAATAAACCAGTTAGTTTATCACCCGAACTACGTCGGTTTGATTCTCACCGGATGTGAGATACGTAGGCAACCCTCATCGGGTCCAACTCTTTTTCCATTTTACCAAAATGATATACCATAAAGCATATATGTATATATGTATACACATGTATATAAATAAATTTTTTTTGTTTTTGTCCAAAGATTTTTGGTTAGAGTCAAAATAAAGGTTTTTGTTTTCACCTAAAAGGTCACCCTAATAAATGTGCAGGATGAACACAGAGCAAAATGAACCATTCTCAGCCCTCAGCGAGGTCCCTCTACAACTCCACATGTGGTGGAATGACTTGGAAGCCGATAGCAAAGGGGTAATAGGAAGAATATTGGGAGGTTTTGTAAATTTGTTGGGTGTTGAGCCGAGGACAGATATTCTTGAAGCTCTAATACCATTTTGGGACCCCACCTGCAATGTATTCCGTTTTGTTGACTTTGAACTTTCACCGACACTTGAGGAAGTTGCCGGATATGCGGGACTGAATGAGAAGTTAAGAGGGCAATATTTGCTTTCGCCAAGGCCAGTGTCCCCGCATGCGTTTCTGGATCTACTAAGCATTAGTCGGAAGGTACAACATGACGATTTATCGAGAAGGTGTTGTGATCTCCATTTCTTGTATCAGCGGTACGGAACCCCGCAGGGTTTCGAGGAACCAAACCTTGGGCTAACTCACGGCGGGAACAGAAACAAATGGGAAGCAAGACGTACTTTGGCTTTTATCACAGCATTCTTGGGAGTCATGGTCTGCCCAAGGAAGGACAAAAATATAGAGATAGGTCTGGTAGGGATGGCCGACGTGGCAATCAAAAGAACCAATAGTACTGTGGTTCCTTTGATTTTGTCCAAAATCTACCAGGCTCTGACTATATGCCGAGAAGGAGGCAAGTTCTTCCAAGGTTGCAACCTGTTACTTAAGCTATGGATACAGGAACACCTCCATCACCGAGTAGGATACATGAACCACGGGTTAACCGAGAGGAATTGTATCAGCGGATTCAAGAAGCGCATGACAGGCGCCAGATTTCCTGAAGGTGTCGAGGAATGGTTTACACGGTTAAGGTCAACAACAGCTGACCAAATTGAATGGGCATTTGGTTGGTTAACTGATACTAAGGTTATCTACATGTCGGCTGAAGAATGTCATGTTCTCTTAATGGGGCTTCGCAGCATCCAGCCATATGCCCCTCATCGGGTATTACGACAACTGGGCAGGTTTCAAGTAGTCCCTAATGATGAAAATCTGAGCAAGCATGCCTTGGAATTAAGCCCGGGAGTCATATTCCCCGAGGGGAAGATTAGAAAACTGTGGCATGAATGTAGATTCTTGGAGCCCAAAACCATGGTACGAGAGCTAGCTAAAGGTGAGGTAGACCCAAAGTACGATGCTTGGTTCGAAAGAAGGTTTCAGACTCGGCAAAGACCTGCTAAAAGGGCCCACGTCCAACACTTTACCAATGATTCACAAGAGCAATGGGGATGGTTGAAAAGGGAGAAAGGTTACCGGGTCGAAATCGGGAAGCTAAAGCAACAAGTTGAAAGGCTTGTATTTGAGAACAATGTGCAAGTCGCCTCGGAGCAGGCTGAAAGAAACAAGTTAGCCCAAGAAAACCAAACCTTGAAGGCCCGCCTTCGCCAAGCCAGTAAGAGTAACGTTGACCGACAGAAGCGTCGCTCTGATGAAAGATTGATAGCAAGTTTGAGAAATCAGGTCATCCAAAGCCAAGAAGAATTAGAACAATCAAAAGCTTGCATAACAAGGATGAAGGTCAGATGGGCAAAGTACGCAATGGCCCGGAAGCAGCGTTTGCAACAGGTCATAAAGGATTATGAAATGAGCGTCAGAATATTAAGGGAGACGAGCTCCACTCTACGAGAAAGGATCCTCAAGCGAACACGAGATGCCCAAGCCGACAGAAGGCAATGTTACGATGCAATGACCAGAATGGAAAGGCAAATGGAGATGTTCCAGGATCAGCTTGCCAACAATGCGCAAACACTGGGATTGAAGAACCAACAGATAAGGCATTTGTTCACAGAAAGGGACAACATCCGGGGAAGGATTGATGAAATAGGGCATTACATCTACATGAAATGCTTGGCATATGAGCGAACACCTCGGAAGACCCTCCTTGTTTCCATCATGGGCTGCGTCCGCCGGATTATGAACGAGTTGAAGAGCTTGCAAAGAGACCTTACACCTAGAGCCGCGAAAAGGCCGGATGATGCCTCGCGGCCCCTTAAATTGGAGAATTAGTTTTGGTCAAGTCCTGTTTATTTGGCTTTGGTTGTTTTTCCATATGTTGTTTTCTTTTTCGTTAAACCGAGTTTAAAACCGTGGAGTCTGTACTATTGCTATTCCTTGCTTGATGTAATTTGTAATAGCAAAATTTTGAGAATGAATTCAATGATTTCACAAGAATTGTGTGTTTCTTTACTTTAAGGCAGAACTACGCCTGGTCTGATTCACGCGGGGACGTGATACGTAGGCAATCCCCATAAGATTCGACCGCTTTTAATAAATAAAGAAAAGAAAATGTAAATAAAATAAAACGCAGGGTTTCGCAAAATACTTTAAAGAGAGACGAATGAGCAAACCGGGATGACGCATGTTGTTTGAAGCAAAGCATGTAGAAACAGTTAACTGCCTAGGTGCATTGCATCCTCTATGTGTTATAATCAAATCTGTTAAGCTCTAACACTAACAAAGTTTGTTGTTGTCTGATACCAGACAGTTAATTGTTAAAGAATTCTGGCAACACATTCATACCAAACCAGATCCAAAGGACCGGTAGCAACAAGCATGACTACTTCAGAGAATAGTAATGAGGAAGAAAGGCCGATGAGCCAGTTGCTAAAAGAAGCAATGGAAAAGATTGAAAGGATGGGACTAGAGATGCATGCAATGCAGCTAGCCCTGGCCAAAACACAAAAGAGCCCTGAGACACTGGGACACATGCCGGAATACCCGCACTCTGGCCCTTCCACAAGCCGTCCAAATCCCCTCTATCATCAAGAAAGAAGCCCTCACGATTCCCAAGCTCCACCACCCCATCAACCTCTCCTAACACCCAACATTCCCATTTTTGTGGGACCTACATCAGCCCCTTTGCAGCGAACGACTAGTGAGCCATTGTTTCAAGCTCACGACACCCAATACTATCCCCCCGAGCCTACATTCCACTCACCGGAACCACAGGCTTACAATCCCTATTTGAAAGTACCGGCAGAGGTTGAGAAACCGGTTAAGGCCCCTGAACAGGATGAAGTGTTGAGAAAGTTCAAAAGCCTGGAGCAATCCTTCAGGAACTTGCACGGGCTGGGCAATCAAGTCAGCGTGGCATACAAAGATCTGTGCCCTTTCCCAGATGTCCAACTCCCGGCTGGGTTCAAGATGCCCAAGTTTGATTTATATGAAGGGCACGGTGATCCCATGGCACATTTGCGGGGATTCTGTAGCAAAATGAGAGGGGCAGGAGGCAAGGATGAGCTTTTGATAGCTTACTTCGGCCAAAGTCTGAGCGGATCTGCACTGGAATGGTATACCAGGCAGGATTTCAGCAGGTGGTACACGTGGGATGATCTGGCACAGGCTTTTGCAGGTCATTTCCAGTACAATCTAGAGATAGTCCCTGACCGTCTCACGTTATTGAGAACTGGGAAGAAACCCGGGGAAAGTTTTCGCGAGTTCGGGTTCCGCTGGAGAGAACAAGCAGCTAGGGTCGATCCTCCCATGAGAGAGGGAGAGATGGTAGACTACTTTTTGCAGACATTGGATCCAACCTACTTTGGTCACTTGGTGACAACGGTTGGAAAATCTTTCAACGAGGTGGTCAAAATAGGGGTCATGATAGAAGAAGGTTTGAGGTCGGACAAGATCTTAAACTATTCGGCACTTAAGGCCACAACCCAGGCTATTCAAAACGGCACGGGAGGTGCGCTGAGAAGAAAGAAAGAAGAGGTTGCCACGATCGAGGCAGGCAGTTGGTCCAGGGCTGGCAGGCCGCACTACAACCAACCCAGGCCTCACAGGTCAAACTACCCATACAACCCACCACAAAATTTCTATCCACCTCGAGAACCACATTGTTCCGTACACCAAGCCCAGGTATACACTCAGCCTCCGGTTCGCCCACAATGGCGCGCACCGGCTCCCCAGAACATATATGCACCACCACAAAACACCTACCCTCCACCAAGGGCATATAGAAACCCTTCAGGGGCAGGTTTCCGGGGAAATCCAGATGCTAGGAATGACAGGTTGCGGAAGCAAAGAACCTTCACCGAACTGGGAGAAACCTACACCGCTGTGTTCCACAAGCTGCGGCAATTGGGTTTGGTTAGTCCTGTCCATACTCGGGAACCAAATCCCCCGCCTCAGAATTTGGATCGTTCAATCAGTTGTGAATACTGTTCAGGGATGCTCGGGCACGATACCGAGAAGTGCTGGAAGTTAAGGCATGCCATACAGGATCTTATTGACACCAATAAGATCGAGGTCCAGACACCGGAGGCTCCTAACATCAACCAAAACCCACTGCCAGCGCACCACGAAACTCACATGATTGAGTTGGTGTGTGAGGGAGGAGAATTAAGAAAACCCTCACAAACAGTGATGATGATCCAAGCCGCCCCGAGAGAAGTCTTAACCAGTGGAGGAACGAGTATACAGCCGCAGGGTGAAGGCGTCAAGCCGGTAGTAATATTGGGGAAGAGCCCGTCCGTCATAGCAAGCAAACCCGAGCCAAGCAAGTTGGTAATACCAGGGATCCTGCCCACACCGGCAGTCATGTTGAAAGGGGTATGTAGAGAACGGGTGACCATAAAGCCGGTGGTCCAACTGCCGATGATTGACAGCAGGGCTGTGCCCTGGAAATATGAAAAGGCAGTGGTGACGTACCAAGGAAAACAGGTGGAAGAAGTCAGTTGTGAAGCGCAAGGGCTGACTCGATCAGGTCGATGTTTTGCTCCGGTGGAGTTAAGAAAAACCAACCCAGTGGCAACCAAGAAGCCAGTGTCAGAAGAAGAGGCTGAAGAATTCCTGAGGAAGATGAAAGTACAAGACTATTCTGTGGTTGAGCAGCTGAGAAAAACACCTGCCCAGATCTCACTATTGTCATTACTCCTCCATTCCGAGGAACATCGTCGGGCCCTGTTAAAGATATTGAACGAGGCCCATGTACCCAGTGAGATTTCTGTAAACCACCTGGAAACCATTGCCAGCAAGATTTTCGAGGTGAACAGAGTGACATTCTCAGATGATGACCTGCCGGTGGAAGGAACGGAGCACAATAAAGCTCTATACCTAGCTGTCAAATGTGAAGACTCGGTGGTAACCCGAGTATTGGTGGATAACGGCTCAAGCGCCAATATTTGTCCATTATCCACCCTGGACCAGTTAAAGATTGACCGTGGAAGAATCCGGGAGAATAGCATCTGTGTCCGGGGGTTTGACGGAAACGGAACAGCCACTGTGGGGGATGTTGTACTTGAACTGACCATTGGCCCGGTCCTGTTTACCATGGAATTCCAGGTATTAGATGCCACAGTTTCTTATAACCTGCTGTTAGGACGACCCTGGATTCATGCAGCCAAAGCGGTGCCTTCCACCCTACATCAGACAGTGAAGTTCGAGTGGGAAAGACAAGAGGTCGTGTTACACGGCGAGGATACAACATGCACCATGGGCGGAACCATTGTACCTTTCATAGAGACCGCTGATGACAAAGGTCCTTGGGTCTACCAGATTCTCGATACAGGGTCGGCCAACAAAGTTTCTGAAGGAGAAATCATCCCGCACCCTAGGGTAGCTGCCGCAACAGTCATGATGGTCTCGGAAATGCTTGGTAATGGATTTGTACCGGGAAAAGGCCTGGGAATCGAGCTTCAAGGGATAGTCCAACTTGTCTCCTTTCCCAGAAATCTGGAAACTTTCGGATTGGGGTTCAAACCAACCGCAGCAGACAGGAAGAAAGCGCGAAAAATGAAGAAGAGGGTCTGGTTTCTGCCTAAACCAGTGCCACGCCTCTCAAGGTCTTTTGTTAGAGCAAGTGCCAAGGGGTCAGCGATCCCAAAGATTCGAGGACCTTTGATCGGTATAAATGAAGACCTCAATCAGAGTTTTGAGAGGCTATTTGCGGATGTCAGTATGGTGGAAGCTGGAGAAGGTTCCAGCAGAGCAGAGATACAATTTGTGGGGCCTGAGGCCAAGACCAACAATTGGACGGTTACTCCTCTTCCTGTCCGAGGGGAGTCTTGGTAGTAGGCTTTGATTAATGTTTTGTTTGTTTGTTTGTTTGATCGGATTATTCAAGGGTGTAATCCAAATTTTACTTTCGTTTTTGTAAAAGTGTGAACCCTTTTATCCCGCAAATTTAATAAAGTTCTCTTCTTTTGTCTCATTTTAATTTTTGTCTTGTTCTTTTTCTTTCTGAACAGTTCTCTTTTTACTGGTTCTAATGACATGGCATGCACAGCGGATCTTCGACCTAGTCTAATAAATCAATCTGAAACCGACTCAATGATGCAAAAGGTCGTTTGTGACGATGAATCTGAATGTGACGAAGGTGAAGCCTTCGAAGAAATAAACAGAGAACTGTGCCAATTTGAAGAGAAACCCAAGCCTAACTTAAATGACACCGAGGCTGTGAAATCTAGGAGACGCTGATAACGTCCAAGAGACCAAAATTAGCATCCACATTGAGCCGAATGTCAGAGCAGAATTGATCAAAACTCTCAGGGAATTCAAAGACGTTTTTGCCTGGTCATATGATGATATGCCTGGATTAAGCACCAATTTAGTGGTTCACAAATTACCCACTGACCCGGCATACCCTCCGGTCAAGCAAAAACTAAGGAAATTTAAAACAGAAATGAGCGTGAAGATCAAAGAAGAAGTGATTAAGCAATTGCAATCGAAGGTCATTCGGGTCACTCGGTATCCCGAGTGGTTGGCCAATGTGGTACCAGTCCCAAAGAAGGATGGAAAAATCAGGGTGTGCGTCGACTACCGCAACCTCAACAAAGCAAGTCCCAAGGACAATTTTCCGCTACCCAACATTCATATCTTGATCGATAATTGCGCAGGGCGCGAGATAGGATCCTTTGTGGATTGCTATGCAGGTTATCATCAGATCCTAATGGCGAAGAGGATGCTGAGAAGACAGCGTTTATTACGCCATGGGGAACCTACTGCTATCGGGTAATGCCGTTCGGTTTAAAGAACGCTGGGGCAACGTACATGCGAGCAATGACTGCTGTGTTTCATGACATGATACACAAAGAAATAGAGGTGTACGTCGATGATGTGATCATCAAATCTTGGCGTCAGGAGGACCATGTGGCAGACCTAAGGAGATTTTTCCAAAGACTCCGGAGGTATGATATCAAGCTTAACCCGGCCAAATGCGCATTCGGGGTTCCATCAGGAAAGTTGCTAGGATTCATCGTCAGTCGACGGGGGATTGAGTTAGACCCATCCAAAATTGAATCCATCCGAGATTTGCCACCGCCAAGGAACAAAACAGAGGTAATGAGTTTGCTGGGTAGACTCAATTACATCAGCAGGTTCATCGCTCAACTCACAGCAACTTGTGAGCCCATATTTCGGCTACTGAGAAAGGATGCTGCAGTAGGTTGGACGGCAGAGTGTCAGGAGGCTTTCGACCAAATCAAAGGGTATCTGTCTAATCCACCCGTATTGGTCCCGCCTAAGCCCGGGAAACCCCTAATCCTTTACCTGACGGTCTTGGAAAATTCATTTGGTTGTGTACTGGGGCAACATGATGACACAGGAAGGAAGGAGCAGGCCATCTACTATCTTAGCAAGAAATTCACAGTGCATGAGGTCAAGTACACTCAACTCGAGAAAACGTGTTGCGCCCTAACTTGGGTAGCTCAGAAATTGAAGCACTACCTGTCTTCATATACTACTTATCTCATATCCCGCTTGGACCCATTGAAGTATATCTTTCAGAAACCTATGCCCACGGGAAGGTTGGCAAAGTGGCAAATTCTGCTCACAGAGTTTGATATCATCTACGTAACGAGGACGGCCATGAAAGCCCAGGCACTGGCAGACCATTTGGCAGAGAATCCCGTTGACGAAAAATACGAGCCCTTAAGAACGTATTTTCCTGACGAAGAGGTGATGCACACGACTGATTTGGAATTACCTGAGGAACCGGGTTGGAAGCTTTTCTTCGATGGAGCTGCAAACGCAAAAGGGGTTGGAATAGGAGCAGTACTCATTTCTGAAACAGGACGGCATTATCCTGTTACGGCTCAACTACGCTTCTATTGCACCAACAATATGGCCGAGTATGAGGCTTGCATTCTGGGTCTGCGCCTGGCTGCCGACATGGATGTCCAAGACGTCTTGGTCTTGGGAGACTCGGACCTCTTGATACATCAAATTCAGGGAGAATGGGAAACACGAGATCTAAAACTCGTACCATACCGACAATGCTTGCATGATCTGAGCAAGCAATTTCGATCGGTGAAGTTCAAACACATCCCTAGAGTTCACAACGAGGTTGCGGATGCTTTAGCCACCTTAGCATCAATGCTGCACCATCCTGACAAAATGTATGTTGATCCTCTACACATCCAGGTCCGTGATCAGCACGCCTACTGCAATGCCATAGAAGAAGAAGCAGATGGCGAACCCTGGTTTCATGATATCAAGGAATACCTCAGAATGGGGATATATCCAGAACATGCCTCTGGAGACCAAAAAAGAGCCCTTCGGCGTTTGTCGAATGGTTTCTTCCTCAGTGGAGGAGTATTGTACAAAAGAACCCCGGATTTGGGATTGTTGAGATGCATAGATGCCAGTCAAGCAACGACGGTTATGGCAGAGGTACATGCTGGAGTTTGTGGACCGCACATGAGCGGATATGTATTGGCAAGAAAGATCCTTCGAACAGGGTGTTATTGGCTCACCATGGAACGCGACTGTATCACTTTTGTGAGGAAATGCCATCAGTGCCAGATACATGGAGATTTGATTCATTCTCCGCCAACAGAGTTACATACGATGTCAGCACCTTGGCCGTTTGTGGCATGGGGCATGGATGCATTGGGCCCATCGAGCCAGCAGCGTCCAACGGTCACAGGTTCATTCTAGTGACCATTGATTACTTCACCAAATGGGTTGAGGCTAAAACCTTCAAGTCGGTAACCAAGAAGGCAGTGGTGGACTTTGTTCACTCCCATATCATCTGCAGATTTGGGATCCCAAAAGTGATCATCACGGATAACGGTGCGAATCTTAATAGCAGCCTGATGAAAGAGGTATGCCAACAATTCAAGATTACACACCGCAATTCCACCCCATATCGTCCCAAGGCGAATGGAGCAGTCGAAGCAGCCAATAAGAATATCAAGAAGATACTGCGAAAAATGGTGGAAGGGTCCAGACAATGGCACGAGAAATTACCCTTTGCCTTGTTGGGTTACCGCACTACCGTCCGGACTTCCATAGGCACAACTCCTTATTTGTTGGTGTATGGAACTGAGGCCGTGATACCAGCGGAGGTCGAAATTCCGTCCCTCCGAATTGTCGCTGAAGCCGGGATTGATGATGATGAATGGGTCAAAGCTCGATTGGAACAGTTGAGCCTGATAGATGAGAAAAGATTGGCAGCAGTGTGCCATGGTCAGCTGTACCAGAAGAGAATGGCAAGAGCGTATAATAAGAAGGTGCGCCCCAGGAAGTTTGAAGTAGGGCAGCTGGTATTGAAGAAGATCCTCCCACATCAGGTCGAGGCAAAAGGCAAATTCGCCCCAAATTGGCAAGGGCCTTATATCGTCACCAGAGTATTGTCCAACGGTGCTTTGTGTTTGACAGATGTCGAAGGTAGATGTGTCGACATGGCTATCAATTCAGATGCAGTCAAGAGATATTATGCGTAATTTCTTTAATTATGACAATTTTGGTTTATTTGTTTGTATTTGGCGTTTGTTGAATAATGAGATGACGGAGGCAATTCTTTCTTCCACCCAAACACTGTTTAACCCTTGCTACCCCCTTTGAGCCTTAAGTTATTCTTTCATACCCCTCTTTTGGAATCACTTATGGAAAAGACATGGAAAAAGAGAAAAAACAAAAAAGAAAGAAAATGAAAAAAAAAGAGAAAAAAAAAAGAAAAAAAGAAGAAAAAAAAGAAGATAAAATCATAAAGAAATACAAAACCGTGGGAACTACGTTTGACCTGATTCCTCAAAGAGGATACGTAGGCGCCTCACGGCTCGGTCATAGTATGCATCATAGTAAATATAGGATGCATAATGTACATAGTGTGCATAATAGGCACAGCGTGCGTAACGCACATAGCACAACATAAGAGTAAAAAATAAATTCCCCAAGCAAGAAAACTGGGGCAGAAGTTATGTTTTAAAATTCCAACAAAGGTTTGATTCCAAAAGTTGTAGCACATCACCCATCAAATTATTTTCATTTTTCATAGCCTTTCTTTAACTCCACACCAAAACCAACATCAACGTCCCAAAGACCTCCCGATCAATGTTCAAGAGATGTCAAGTCAGGCAAATAAGACCGAGAATAATACACCAATCCCCAGCAAAGAAGAGGATCGTAAGACTGGGAATGAATTGATAGTCAAAGGAGTCTCCAGAAGAGAGGGTCGTATCTACAATGCCCTGATTCCTCGAAAGAAATAAAATGAGAGAGTCTTATCGGTGAAAACCTTCACAGGCACCGAGAGGCGATGTAAGACGAGGGATATGAAATGAGAGAGTCTTATTGGTGAAAACCTTCACAGGCACCATAAGGCGCCGGGAGATGAGAGAAAAGAGAGAGTCTCATTAGTGAAAACCCCTCGAAGGGCACTATGAGGCGACGAGACAGATCAGCGAAACTACCACATTCGAAACGAAAGGAACACTCCTTTATCATCCCCAGCAAGTCAAACCATCGGGCAAATCAATTGATACAAATAGACTGGGTCGGGAATCTATGGTGCACGCCATGATCACAGGGACCAGTTGTGTCCTCCAGATAAGTTCTTTTGATTGTCTCCTCCCACAAAAAATATTGGTTCAGAAAGATTTTCTCCTTTCCATATCTTTTATTTCTTTTCCTAAAATGTGTCTTGAAAGGATTTTTCAAAGCTTACTACCAGGAACCAAAGGGGAATTCATCCAATGCAGGATAATACAAACAGTCTTAAAGGCCGGTCCCGGGCAATGCAGTGATTGTGCCCGGAAATTTTGGAAGAAGTAAGCTCCAAAAGGGAGTGGTTTCGGGAGTTAGAAGCAGACTCCCACATCATGTGTTTAAATAGAAAGCAGAAAAGGGGATAAATTGAAAACCAATGCCCAGCAGGCTAGAGACCCCCAACAGGCAACTTTGCCCGCCAACCAATTATGGGAACAAAGAGCAAGAAAAGGGGACGAAAGGAAAATCATCCGCCAGAAAGGCACCCTCTACCACCACGATGAAAACTAATTAAATCCTTTTGTCTGCTGCAGGAAAACAAAGGATTGATGATGACAGCGAGATGCAACGCCAGGGAAGTCACCGAAAACCGGGGCAGAAAATTTTCTGCCAATTGTCGAAATTTTCTCGGAAGAACGGGGAAGCAATTTTAATACATTAAGTTCTAGGTCGCCCACCAGTATAATGCGGGAATACATTTAAGTTCTAGGTCGCCCACCAGTATAATGCGGGAATACATTTAAGTTCTAGGTCGCCCACCAGTATAATGCGGGAATACTTTTAAGTTCTAGGTCGCCCACCAGTATAATGCGGGAATACATTTAAGTTCTAGGTCGCCCACCAGTATAATGCGGGAATACTTTTAAGTTCTAGGTCGCCCACCAGTATAATGCAGGAATACATTTAAGTTCTAGGTCGCCCACCAGTATAATGCGGGAATACTTTTAAGTTCTAGGTCGCCCACCAGTATAATGCGGGAATACATTTAAGTTCTAGGTCGCCCACCAGTATAATGCGGGAATACTTTTAAGTTCTAGGTCGCCCACCAGTATAATGCGGGAATACATTTAAGTTCTAGGTCGCCCACCAGTATAATGCGGGAATACATTTAAGTTCTAGGTCGCCCACCAGTATAATGCGGGAATACTTTTAAGTTCTAGGTCGCCCACCAGTATAATGCGGGAATACATTTAAGTTCTAGGTCGCCCACCAATATAATGCGGGAATACATTTAAGTTCTAGGTCGCCCACCAATATAATGCGGGAATACATTTAAGTTCTAGGTCGCCCACCAGTATAATGCGGGAATACATTTAAGTTCTAGGTCGCCCACCAGTATAATGCGGGAATACATTTAAGTTCTAGGTCGCCCACCAGTATAATGCGGGAATACTTTTAAGTTCTAGGTCGCCCACCAGTATAATGCGGGAATACATTTAAGTTCTAGGTCGCCCACCAGTATAATGCGGGAATACATTTAAGTTCTAGATCGCCCACCAGTATAATGCGGGAATACATTTAAGTTCTAGGTCGCCCACCAGTATAATGCGGGAATACATTTAAGTTCTAGGTCGCCCACCAGTATAATGCGGGAATACATTTAAGTTCTAGGTCGCCCACCAGTATAATGCGGGAATACTTTTAAGTTCCTAGGTCGCCCACCAGTATAATGCGAGAATACATTTAAGTTCTAGGTCGCCCACCAGTATAATGCGGGAATACTTTTAAGTTCTAGGTCGCCCACCAGTATAATGCGGGAATACATTTAAGTTCTAGGTCGCCCACCAGTATAATGCGGGAATACTTTTAGCTCTAGAGTTTGGAATCAGTAGCCCCACCTGAAGACGGAAGGTTACAACAGATATCCCCAAGCAGGAAACAATAAAATCCCCTGCACCAAGAAGCAGAAGGCTGCAAAAGCAAGCGCACATTCAAAAGGAAGAAGGAACACGTCTCAGAAGAAGCAGTTTGAGAACGCTATGGCATGCCCAACATGACGATTCTGATGAAAAGTCATACCGCTGAAGAAACCATTGAAAGATTTAAGGAGGAAAGCCATGTTCCCAGCAAATCAAGCAAAGTGATGAGAACTGACATTCCAGAAAAGGTGAAGGGTCAGCATCATCTCCAAGTTCACAAAATAAAGGCGTCAGAAGAAAGCGTTAGCCGACAAGAAAGCAAGACAACAAGAACAAGTTGGAGATGGATGAGATCTCATACTCTAGCTTAACTTCTTGTTTTTCCTTTTAGAGCAATGTAACAGGGAGATCGGTTGAGCAGTAGCATCCTACAGCAGCATGCGACAGCGCACAACAGCAGCAAGCAATACAGTCACACGGTAGTCCCAGCTACCAAAATTTCCCGAACTACATTGACCTGATTCCTGTTTCAGCCCAGGATATGTAGGAAACCTCTGAAGCAAAGGTTCGGTCAAATCTTTTTCAAAAAATGCTTCACACGGAGTATTCGGACGGGCAAAAATCGCTCGCTTATCTTTGCGCGAAAACCCTTCGTGTCTTCGTGCAAAGAGGGGCAGCTGTAAGCACGTGATTTTTGCTTTACGAGCAATCGCTCCAAAAGAAAATAAAAATAGTAACAAATGGTTTCGCTGTACAAATGTTTGAGTTTTCGTGACATGTGTTGTTAGTCATTTGTGGATCTGTCCATTTTTGCATTTAATCATTAACAAACAAAATATGTATGTCAGGATGATTAAACCATAATTCGGTCAGTAAAAGAAAATTCAAAAAATAGATATATATGTGTGCATCGTTTGTTCTAGGTTTTTAACTTACTTAAATAATTTTTGTGGTAATTGTGTTAAAATGTTGCATTGTTGTTTAGTTTTAATTTCGTTATTTATTATTTTTATTTTTATTTTTTGTTTTAAAAGAAAAAAAATGAAATTAGAAAACAAAAGTGAAGGAAATCGGTTTGGGCCAAAAATTAAACAAAATAACTGGCCCAACCAGCACTCAGGCCCAGTCCAAATCCGGTTGCCCAGACACCTCCTGAAACGACACCGTTTCAGGCCAATCCATCTCAGCCGTTCCAATCAATCCAATCCAACGGTCCAGGATCATTTTCAGCAACCCGTGTTCAAACCCGACCCAATAACCAATCCGACCCAACCCCTCACTTAAACCAAACGACCCCGTTTAACTACCAAACGACCCCGTCTCATTTCCCACCCTCAGATCCAAGCCGTTGAGATCATATGATCTAACGGCTCAGATCCGATCAACCTCCCCATATATAAACTCAGCCCTTACCCCGCACCCCCTATACCAACCCCACCCTTCATCGTCCCCAAACTCAAGCTGAAACCCCAAACCCTAGCAAGCCACCCTGGTTTCCCTTCCACCAAAACCCGGCGGCATGAACGCCGGTGGCCACCTCCCGAACACCCTAAGACCCCCTCACTCCCCTGAACATGAATCCACTAACCACGAACCTCGAATCATCTCCTATCATCTCGAATCTGGATTTGAAGATTCGAGACAAAACTCGGTCTACACCAAACCTCACCATCTTTGTATCAGACACTCCCCTGACCTTCCTCGTGACCAAACCAAGCTTGGTTTGGTCCAAATCTACCCACAACTCCCTAAAAATCAGATCTGGAAATCCAGACCTTAGAACACATGCACCTGGGGAATCCGGCCGGTCTTGACAAGGGTTTGAGGTCTAATAGACCTTAATCAAGGTGTTCTCACGTGAGAACACCCTGATTAAAGTTTGTTCGGCCTCAAGAGTTCGAAGTTGAGTCAGATTTGGGTCATTTTGATTTCAAACTCTTTTGGTAAGTTTTCCTTTCTTTTGTTTTAGTTCTAATTAAGTTGTCAGCATGTTTCGTTGTGTTTGTTTGTTATTTTTGTTATTTTCCATTCGGATTTCTTCCATCTATGTTAAAGGCCTTTTATTTGGTCAATTGTCTTCTGTTTGTGTTCTGAATATACCCTGTGATATACGTGCTCATCAATTAGATTAATCGTCAAGCGAGTTTAATTCATATAAGTTCCCAGTGTTTGAACAAATTTGTCTGAAGTCATTCGGGACTCTATACGTGTTGTTTATATGAACGATTGATTGTTATGTGTTACGATTAATATAGTCGAGTCGATATATGTCGTCAATTAGTTTCAATCGTTAATGGTAACAACTTGATTCGTATTGCTTATTTCTGTTGTGATCGTATTTGAGTCTCATTAGGAACTGAATTGTATTGCCTATTGATTTTGTTCAAATCGAATTAAAGAACATCTAGGGGAGAGGTTATAATGGCAGATTCAGACTTTGATTTTAAAACACGATGCCATTTGGTTTAGACCGTGGGCAGCATGTGTATGGTTAGCTTTAAGGAATTAAAATAATTGGACAGCATATGCTGTCAGATTATATTCCTACTGCCCATACTTTGGTTAAATAAACAAGTGATCAGTACATTTTAACAACAAAAGAGAGAGGGGCTGTCAGGGATTTGATGGGGGTTTTGTTTATTTAAAACAAGTGAGTGGAAAAACAACGAGGGGGGGGGGAAATTTTGAGTTGTAAAACAGACTGTAAAGTGTTAAGGTTAGGCTATAAAAGAGGCAGACCTTCCATTAGAAAGGGATGGAATTTTTTTGGAGTCTTGAGAGATTCTGTGAGTAAGAAAACTGAAAAAGGAAAAACATAAATAAATTTCAGAACATTGTGAATGAGTATTGTCTAGAAGAAACTGTGTAAGAGTCCAGTTTGATCAGGTTGTCTTTGTGGTTTTGCTTTTCTGTCGTTTGCCAAGCTTTCTTGTGGTCATTGGATTTCTGTTGCTGTTACATTCAACATTCTGGGCTGTTATTTCCTACTCTATTTTTCTGGGATTGTTTATTTGTTGCTCGACTCCTTGCTGAGCTTCATCATTGTTGGCTGGTTGTTGTTGCTGTGTTGTTGCTGTGAATCTGCTGTTGCTGTTGTTTGCTGTGTACTACTCAGCTGATCCTTTTCCTTCTTCTTTTGTTCCTCTATACCAGGTACACAACTAATACTGTCCATGTAATTTGAAAGTCGAGCATGAATACAAAAGGGAAGATTTGAAGACATCTATGTCCACATGTAGTTGCTATATAGATGATTATGTAGTGTGTAATGGTTTACAATCTTGTTTGGGTATTGGAGTTGGTCCTTTCATATAGTGAATACAAAAAATGTAGTAGGGTTTAATATCACATGTTGGTTAGGTTAACAGACAAAAGGATTGGTAGTATACTAGGCTATGTCTTGGAAATTAGTTGTGTTTTGTAATTAGCATTCTCTTTTAATGCATGTCAAAGAATAAAACTATCCGCCTTAGTTAATTTTCATTCTCTTTTGATAAACTGCCTCGTTATAATTATCAAGCCACACCCTTATAACAATTAGCACAAGTCCGCGCCCCTCAACCTTATGAAGGTCGAGCCCAGGTCAAAACAGACCAAACAGACCCGCCTCGGATAAACAGTGGCCCAGGTCTGGCCCATTCCGCATGAGCTGGATTTGGGCCCATAATGTTCGATCAGCTGTCCGTATGCATGGTCATGTTTCCTTATTCTGTAAAAGCATTTCGGATCCTGCTGTAAATAATCTGCAAGCATGTAAATAATTAAGAGATTTTCTTTTATTTTAGAGACGAACTTAATAGGAAATATAGTCATTATAGGTTTATCCTTTAAAATAAAAATGAGACGAGCCTCGACAAACAAAAATGTAGAAGCTGCGGGGCCCTCTAAATGTATATATTAAATACTTAGATTCCGGGACGGGCCGTTTAGCAAATTTCACGGCCCTTCCCAAAATAATAACACGATAGTCTCTTTAGGTGCGTGTTTAATAATCTACTTTCTTAAAACTTGGGGTGTGCATTTCATGCGACCCAGATCCAAATCCCAAAACATCAAATAAAATATGTTCCAGATTGTGGGTGCATTTCATGTGACGCAGTCCAAAGACATGTTTTAAGCGATGTTCACATTCTTTTGAAATAATAATGATAAAAGCGGTTAAAAGTTAAATTTTGCACATAAGTTCACACTTGTATAAAATCAGATAATCAAGCCGAATATAACAGTTGAGCGACCGTGCTAGAACCACGGAACTCGGGAATGCCTAACACCTTCTCCCGGGTTAACAGAATTCCTTATCCGGATTTCTGGTACGCAGACTGTAATATAGAGTCATTATTTTCCTCGATTCGGGATTAAAATTGGTGACTTGGGACACCCTAAATCTCCCAAGTGGCGACTCTGAAATAATTAAACCAATCCCGTTTCGATTGTCCTTTAATTGGAAAAAACTCCCCCTGCACCCTCGCGGGTGCGGAAAAAGGAGGTGTGACAGCTACCATCCTGCCTTCCGAGACTAAACGATGTCTCCATCTGCATATGCATTGCATAAGGCTACTATTCTGTCTTCCAATCTGCATAAGGCTACCATTCTGCCTTTTGAGGTTAAGCTCTACCTCCATCTGCATCTGTATTGCATAAGACTACTATTCTGCCTTCCGATTTGCATAAGGCTACCATTCTCCCTTCTGAGGTTAAGCTCTACCTCCATCTGCATCTGCATTGCATAAGGATACTATTCTGCCTTTCGATTTGAATAAGGCTACCATTCTGCCTTCCGAGGTTAAGCTCTACCTCCATCTGCATTCGCATCTTTGCAAAAGGCTATCATTCTTCCTTCCGAGGCCAAGCTCTGCCTCTAATTTTCTTCGAAACTAAGTGATATCCCAAACACTATTTATCTCGCTTCTCTTACAGGATAAGCTCTGCTCTTCAATTCACAAGACTGAGATCTGTCTTGTCCGCATCATACTACTGCATCCTTCATGGGCTGAAATATCGCCAACTCATCCAAAGGCGGCATCGTTCGGAGGCACCATCTTCATAGCCCGAGAACACCATGTCATGGCCTGAGGATCTCTTTCAATCCTTTGCATATCATTATTCAAAGGCGTCATGGTTCGGAGGAACCATCCTCATAGCCCGAGAATATCATTTCATGGCCTGCGAATCTTGCATCAAACAACCCATGGCCCAGGACATCATGGCCTGAGGACGCCATTCCTAACCGTCCAAAGACAACATTCTTGGTCCGACGGGAATTTGCATCATGTTTAAATTTATGCACAGTATACGCTTGTATTGCTTCTATTTGAAGGTAAGCCGACGAGCAATGACTATCCCAGCAGGAGCGATCCCGCTCCAGTTCCCTCAGCCATATCAAACTTAACCATCCCCGTAAACCGTCCACTTACCCAGCCCTAGATATTGCGTCCGTTCTTGAAAGGTCTTCATCGGTATACTCCGCCGATGGATCCTGAACTACATACGGCCTGATTCCTGTAGAACTAGGGATATGTACGCAACTCAGAAACCAGGGTGCGGCCTAAAACTCTTCAAACCATTTCGCTCGATCAAGATTGGCCATCATTTCTTTACCCGACAACTCTTTCATTCTTCTCGGGTAAAGAAGGACAGTTTTTGATACCCAATTTTTCCTCAAACTATTTTTAAATTTGCATAAATACCTTCAAAATCACATTTTATAATAATTGATATTTTTCCATAATTTTCCATATTATTATCAATTTATTTTCTAATTTATTCAGTATTTCATATCCAATAATTATTCATAAATTACATCACAAGTAATTTCAAAGTATTTCTTAGCTAAATATATCATTTTTAATCCTATTAGGATTTAATTATTTCACAAATTAGCCAAATTAGCATTGTTTGGCTATAATTACGACGATTTTGCAATTATAGCTTAATTGTACACTTTATGCTATTTTAATTCAGTAATCAATCATTTTATATTTTTAATATTAGTTAATTACTTTAATTTCACCTATTTAGTAGAGTTGAAAGTTAGGTGAGGGATCCCCGGTTACGTTGACATGCGACTGGCAATAGGGAACGACATAGTTCATTTTGACAGTCCTAGGTACTATGTGTTTTACGCCTACCCCTTTCTTATTGGATACACACTTCCTCTCCCTCTCCTAGTGGTAGATTTCTACCGTTTTTATGAGGTATGCCCCGCCCAACTTTCACCATACCTGTACAAGCTATTCCTTATGTTGCTCAAGTTTGCGGAACTCGCCGGCTGTGAGATCACTTTGGATCACATGCTCAATATCTTTGCTCCTCAGCTTATCTGCGGCACGATGCTTCACGTGCGTCCTCAGGGGTTAAAGAGTCTGGTGGTGAACATGAACGACTGGGCTAATCGTCATTTCTACGAGAATTATTTCTATGTGCGGACCGAGCACATTGTGGCGATTCCAACGGGGTTCCCTGAGAAGTGGAACTTTGTACGTAAGTTTCTTATGTTTTTAGTTGGAGATATATCCGACCACTTTTTGTTAAAGTACTAAACCCTGTTATGTCTCCGCAACCGAGAAATTTCCTTCTCCATATGTCGAAGGTATCCGCTAGTGGGTGAGTGCCATCCTTCCCCATACGGCGGGGGTTCGCACATGGTCAGCCTTTTATAAAATATTTGGACGTAGACCCCTTACAGGCGAGATGTCGTTTCTGTTTGCTATTTTTCCTCTCTTTTTACTTAGATTCTCATGTGTTGTTTGTCGATACCAGGCAGAGTGTGGAGAGCGAGGGATCCTCCATTGGCTTTTCGTCAGTCAACCTCGTCTGCTCGCCCCGTTGCAGCACCTGTCCCTCGACCTTCATCGAGGGCTATTTCAGTCGAATCAGTGGCTGTGGTTATTCCTGCGGAGGCCACTTCTTAGACTGAGGACCCGACTCGTATTGCTCGTCAGACGGGTGAATCTCCCTGCTTTGAGGAAGAAGAAGGGCCGTCTAAGAGGCGGCAAGTGGAATTCGAGGCAACCCCTCCGATTGTGATTCACCTGGACTATTCTCCCTTGACAGAATCTGGGGCGGGGGTTGATACCGTACCACCTGTAGAGATGGAGACAACTATCGTATCTGCCCCGTCGATAGAGATTCCTGCTGCTGTTATTGATCAACAACTTGTTATGATGGGGGGCCAGATTTTCTAGGCTGCCGCTGTAGTTTCGGGCATACCCTCATCCTCCGTACTTGGTCGTGCTTCGTCCTCAGCTGCTAAAAGAGGAAAAGGCATTATGGTCGACGATTATGAATTCGAGTCAGACCTCGATCTTGATGATGTTAGGATGTTTGAGGAGGGTATTACCCACTCGGTGGTTCGTGCGGGAGGGCCGACCCATATTCTTGAGATTTCATCGGATGTTAATCTCCTAGGGGACACGGAGGATATGGTGCCACAGTTCGACATTTTGTATTCTGCTACTGAGAACGAGGCTCTTCGGAGTGTTCCTAATGTCGATTTGATGAATGAGGTGGCCGCTATGGGTTTGAGGGTACGTTGCAATTTTCTTTTATACTTCTACCATTTTTCTTGTTGATATGTCTTTAACCCATTTTTTCGTTTTTCAAACGTATATGGTGGAAGTGGAGAGTATGCGCACGGCCAACATTCGGGCCAAGCTTTTCTTGAAGATGTTGGAAAAGTATCGACGTTATTGCAACAAGTGCCGTGAGATGCACGAGCGACTGAGGGAGAATCCTAGTGCTCGATCCTTCGGCAAGGAATTGGAGAAGAGAGATCAGCAGTTGATGGAGGCCATTCGTAGGAATAGTATGCTCTAAGAGCAGCTTCGTGTGAAGGACGAAGAGCCCGAGGTAGGAAAGGGGGTGGATGTAGAGTGTGACTATCTGCAGGGGAGGCTAAGGTCAATGCAAGCCGAAATGGACCAGAACCTTATCAAAGTCGAGGCGATGAGTGCAGAGTGGACGGGAAAGATGGCCGAGTTGGAGAGAAAGGTCGTCGGGCTGGAGAGTACCGAGAGTGCCTGGCTGCGGCTTCAGCAAGGGCGGTAGCCTTGGAGAACACTATCCGCATCCTCCAGTCTGAGCCTAAGTCAGAGAGAGTGACGGCAACGCTAATAGAGACGAGGCTTGAGGAGCACATTGGTGAGATTGATAGGGAAGCTTCGACCTTAGGAGATTGGGTCGCCACTCTTGAGGCTGAAAAGGAGCGACTGTTGGCTCAAATTGAGCCTTCCTCCACTACTGTTCCCCGCCGCCTACATGAGCTTTGGTTTCATACTGAAGCTCAGTGGGATATATACAAGAGCCTGTGGGAGAAAGTAATATTACTGAGGCCGCATACGAAGGAGCACGATCAAAGGCGCGAGAGGCCCGTGTCAACTGTGGTTATGACTCTGCGACCCCGGAGGCTGAAGAGGGCACGAATGATGAGGTATAGCTTCCTAGAGATGATGGTGGCGCTGGTGACACCGAGTGAAAGAATGTTGTCTGCCTATTTTCTGTTTTTTATATTCATTGTCGATTGTCGTTGTTCCTTTCTCTCTTTTTCTTTTCTTCATCGTTGATTGTCGTTGTTCCTTTATCTCTTTTTCTTTTCTTTATTTTTATTGTTGGCTTAGGCCGTATGTAATTTGCTACAATTAGCGTGGTGGCCTTGTATAAAGAAGAATTTTTTCGTTGTTATCCTCCCCGTACTTTATCTTTGTTTTCGTTTTTTGTGGTTTTGGAGCGGATGGATTCCCGTATGGCGAGTCCCGGTCTTTTCTTCCTTTTTTGTTTGCTGATGGCCCTTGGTCTTAGATATATTCTAAACTTTTCCCTTTGGCGATGGCTCATGGCCTTGATGGTGTGATTTCGAACTTTTGTCAAAATATCGACCCATCGTTGTTTGATTAAGGTCGAACATCTTCATTTTGGAGAAGGTCCTTGGCCTTAAAGGGTGTTATTTCGAATTTATCGGAATAGTAATCCGTCGTTGTTCGATCGAGGTCGAACTCTTCTTTTTGGCGAAGGCCCTTGGCCTAAAAGGGTGTTATTTCAAACTTATCGAAATAGTAACCCGACGTCGTTCGATCGAGGTCGAACTTTTCTTTTTGTCAAATGCCCTTGGCCTAAAAGGGTATTATTTCAAACTTATCAAAATAGTAACCCGTCGTCGTTCGATCGAGGTCAAGCTCTTCTTTTTGGCGAAGGCCCTTGGCCTTAAAGGGTGTTATTTCGAACTTATTGAAATAGTAACCCGTCGTGATTCGATCGAGGTCGAACTCTTCTTTTTGGTGAAGGCCCTTGGCATTAAAGGGTATTATTTCGAACTTATCGAAATAGTAACCTGTCATCGTTCGATCGAGGTCGAACTCTTCTTTTTGGCGAAGGACCTTGGCCTTAAAGGGTGTTATTTCAAACTTATCAAAATAGTAACCCATCGTCGTTCGATGGAGGTCGAACTCTTCTTTTTGGCAAAGGCCCTTGGCCTTAAAGGGTGTTATTTCGAAATTATCGAAATAGTAACCTATCGTCGTTCGATCGAGGTCGAACTCTTCTTTTTGGCGATGGACCTTGGGCTTAAAGGGTGTTATTTCGAACTTATTGAAATAGTAACCCGTCGTTATTCGATCGAGGTCGAACTCTTCTTTTTGGCGAAGGCCCTTGGCATTAATGGGTGTTATTTCGAACTTATCGAAATAGTAGCCCGTCGTCGTTCAATCGAGGTCGAACTCTTTTCTTTTTGGCGAAGGCCCTTAGCCTTAAAGGGTGTTATTTTGAACTTATCAAAATAGTAACCCGTCATCGTTCAATCGAGGCCGAACGCTTCTTTTTGGCGAAGGCCCTTGGCCTTAAAGGGTGTTATTTCGAACTTATCAAAAGAGTAACTCGTCGTCAGTCCCAGTTTTTGGAGAATCAAACATCCTTTTGGGGGTGTCCCTGTTCGTTTGACATTATTTGCATCAGAGAGTGAAATGTCGGAGAGTACGAAGCGTTGTTGTTTTGCTTAGGTTCATTATGCGCACACATTGTAGTTTCATTGTCTGATTCCTGCCTTCTGGCTTGGAGCTATCACCGGCGGGCGGTATTTCGGTTGTCTTTTAGTAGTTTCTCATTCTTTAATTGAGGTGTTTCTTTTCTTGCGCTCCCCCGCGGCATTTGTGTTTCTGCTTGAGCAAAGAACAAAAGGTGAGTTAAAATGATACTTTCCTTACCCCCATCTGATGGACCGGTGAATAAGAGCAGGTTTGTGACGTTGCTAATTTTGTTTGGCATTTCGATGGTTGATGGGGCGACGATTTCTTAATTTGGTGACTCTACTCGGCTCTCCTTCCCCTTCTGTGTTGCGCCTTTGACCCGTGTGGGTTGGGTTTTGCCTTAGCACTTTTTTTGGTGGGTATCATTTCTTGTCTTTGATCTGGAAGAGACTAGGAAATTTCACTAAGAAATCCCCACAGACGGTGCCAAATTGTTTGACTAAAAATATTTAAAACCTTTTTGAACAAATCAATCAAAGAAAGTGAAGGGATAAATCTTAGTTAGACATAATAAATTCAAGATCAATGAGCTAACTGAATAAATAATACATAAGATGAAACAGAGGTGACCAATCTTATTGGAACTTTCGTTATGTCTCCTATTAATCAATGGGGGGGCGGGGGTTGTTTTACTTATCCTTCTTTGGAGATTGCTAAATTGTTCCTTTTATTTTTAGGAAGATTGTAGAAGAGGTAAGTAAGGAGAGAAGGAGAAGCCCCCCGGATCCCCCATAACCGAAGGTTTTCCCTTACTATATATAGTCATGGGACCTTTGTTATCTACATGGTTCGACGCTCTTACATTATGTCAGTCTTGGCCTTCCTCTAAACATCAGTTCTTCTGGCTCGACGGGTATCGAGAATGCTTGATGTGGAATAGGCCATTTCGTCTTTCCCTTGCCTCCTGGACGGGACGTTGGTCGGCTTGACAACAGCTGGCAGATTTTGACCAATACAATAACCAATATTTCCCTATATGAAGTAAACTACCAACATACAAAATTAAGACTATCACATGTAAAATCTCAGGATATGTATAATCAAATTCAAAGCAGCAAAAGGTCAAAATAAATAAAAACTGCCAGTACGTAGAAAATGTTTATCTCTTTAGAACAGAAGTATACAGAGAGAATTATGAATTGTCTCTCTGTCAGCTTCAACTTAATTTCTTCAGTTAATTAGCTGAAGAAGCTGTTGTTTCAAAGGATTGTTTCCTTACAAGAAGGCATGTGATTTTTTAGGGCTGAGCATGTGTATTATCAACTGTACACAACACAAAATCCGGTCGATGTAATGCTAAAGCCAACCTCCTTTCTTTTCCTGCATCTAAACCAGAAGCATCTAACAGAACATGCCATGAGTTTCTATGGCCTTCTGATATCCAATGCATCGAGTAACGTGTTTCTTCAACGGAAGCAGGATATGCAAAAAGCCCTTTTGAATTATGCTTACATTTCCTCCTAAAATATTGGCTAAGTTGTGATCCTTTAATCCTCAAATCCAACCATGTTTCTGGTGCTGCAATCACTTTTGAATCATTAAAACTAACAAATTCCCTTATACAATCATAATCTTCACCAAATATTGTCATGTAGTAATTTCCCGTGAACAAAAAGGTAACATTCTCCAATCATCATTATTGCTTCTTTTAGTGTAACTGTAAAAACAACTAAGTACTCCTCGTCACTTAATCCACATTGTTGCAAAGCTCGATTTCGGACTTGAATTTCTGGAATTGAAATGAAATTCCCTTGGTAAGAAGTTTTCTTGGTGAGAATATCAAGCAATCTTGATGGTTCCAATAGGATTTTTCCCGACATTAAATTACTACTACCAAAAGAAAGCGACGACGACTCTCTCCTTGGGGATTTTCCCTTCTCACTAGCGGATGATTCATCGGTCAGACAAAGCGTATAAAGATCCATATTTTCTCCTTCTTCCACAAGTCCATTGTAATATTCAGGGTACTTGGCCAAAACATACGGTTGAACATATTGTATTTCACTTGGTGTTATTGGCCCTGACCATCTTAAATCAAGGCCATCTAGTCTTGATATAGCTTCTGCCACCAAATGGGCTGGAATTACAGTATTTGCTTTCTGTTCTTTTGTCAACAAATCTTAATCAAAACATACTCTTTTAAGCTCATAACATGAAATAACTCATGACAAAATATATTTTTAAATAAAAAAAGTTATTATTATGTTGTTTTGTTGTCAGAAAATGTTTTTTTTCCACCAAAAGGGGGAAAATGATGACCTCCCTCACTCTTGGGCGCCAGCCATTTTCCTTCACAATTATTTAAACTTTTAACTTCATATTATTGCTTTAACCAAATTCTAGACATTATTATCAATCATCAATACTCAATAATTTTATCAAAACACCGTCCATTTTGCTAATTAATTTCAATTTCATCCACCATACCTGCAACCCAATTATCATAAAAATAACATATATAGATAGAGAGAAATTGAACTTGCCTTAACCACCATGCTATTTGTTATGCTATTAATTGGTGATCTTGGTATAGGGGGTAACAAATATTCTATAACTTCACCATCCTAAGTATGAAGAGTTAAGAGGAAAAAAAAGCAAAATCAATCAATGAAGTTGAAGCTTTATTAATTGAAACTCATTAGACTAAATCTTGGATTAATTAGTACAAAATCTTCATAACTCAGAAGATATAGAAGAGGTCATGCCATACCTTTGGAATCTTCGTTTAGGTTTAGCTGTTCTTCAACGTCTTTTCCCATGTCATTTAATTTCTGCAATTTGATTAAGCTGAACAAGCAACTGTTTTAAGGTTAGGAACTGCAATCTGGAGATTTGACAAAAATAAATATGCAGAAGAAGCTAATTCAATTGCACAACAATGATATGGAAAATAATTAAACGTTAAATATATATTTAAAATTAAAAGGGGACACAAAGACGCCGACAATAATAAAAGTGAACTACTGATTCACTTCATTTTTTTAGGTAACGAAGGTAATCTCATTCCCAAGGAAGTATCTTTACTATAAAGTAGTAAAGCAAAATATTCGAAGCTTGTGGTTTTACATATGATATTTCAATAAGAAGTTTATAATTGCATTATTTTAGTTATGTAAAAATATACTATATTAATTTTTAGATATATTAATAAAAAATAATATCATATAAAATAAAATAAAAAATATGACAATAAGTGATTAGTAGGTTACAATTGGAATCTTGGTGTTATGAATCTTAGTGATTTTTAATCCGGTTGACATTTTCTACTCTCTTTTAATCCATGCGAAATTAAATGTGTATTTTCTTTTGTTTTCTTTTTATCAAATAAAAGAATGCTCAAGGACAAACTTATCAAGATGTTAACATGATCTTTTAGTAAGGTATTTGATATTTGGCTTAAAGTATGTATATTTATATGCATATTGCCTCGTATTTTACTCATGTTTCGTAGATTTCGGATGTGTAATATAATGATTTGTGCTAATTCATAAATTTCAGATGTGTAATAATAATGATTTGTGCTAATTCGTGATATTTTATGTATAGGAATCATCCGGAGGCAATGTGGAACGAAGGTGCATGAGTTGAAGCAAAAAAGGAACGAAATGGGAAAAATGTTCCCAGCGCCAGGGCTAGCACCCCACACTATCCTGGGCGTTGGTGACGGGAATTTCTCCTACCTCGACCGGGACAAGTTTATTTCGACCCAAGATACCCATAACTCCTTTAAAAACAAGCCTAAACCTATTTTGTGAGGGGAGACGTCACTTTGTTAGAAAAATACATACGCGAAACACTCGGAAGCAAAGATTCTCAGTTTTTCTTCATCTTTCTTAGTATTCTCAATTATTCAACACTTGTGAAATTATTTTGATTTTATCATGAGTGGCTAAAACTCATAGTTCTGGGGTTGTGATTTAACCATTAATATTGTTGTTTGATATTGACTTGACCTTGATTATTATTTTCTAATATATGGTTATTTCTTCAATTCTATATTTTATTGCTTAATTGTCTGGCCACCAGTTAGGTTCTATTTACTATCTATGTTATGCTTGGGAATGCTACGTCTAGATTAGAGAAGGGTTGAAGAGGGCATGATCTTAACTCTGAGTGGAGGACGGATTTATGGTTAGGTTAGGAATATACCTAGTCAACATGCTCAATTCAATAAAGTAATATTAATGCATTCTTAATATATTGATTCCATAGGAATATATGCGTTAATCTATTTTGAATAAGCGAGTTGTAGTTAGGGAGGATACTACGAGAGCAATTATTCGATTAATTAGCAACCATGAGCGAATTGTATGAAAGGGAGAGTTAATTAGAATACAATAAGATTGGTGAATCGATCACAACTCTGGAAGATTTATCTCTACAGAACACACAACAATTATTTTGCTGCTCGATTAATTAGTTACTTGTTAGAATCATTGCTTACTATAATCACACTTTTGAATTCAGATTGACTTGACTGAATAATAATTTTGGTGAAACTAGTAGCTACGTAGTTAACACAATTTTTTATGGGTTCGATACTTGATTTATCACTTTATTACTTGTACGACTACGTATACTTGTGTGCGCGTTTGTGAGCAACACTATTTAATTTGCATATAGTGACAATACAAAATTTTAATTAATATGGTAAATGTATTTAAGCATGTTATAAAATTTTATCCTCATATATTTTGGATTATTAATTTTACTTATTATAGATAATTATTTTTAATTATCTTTAGGTTGTCTGATAGTAAATATTTTTTTCACTAGTAATATATAGAAAATTCAACTTAAAAATATATTTCTAATAATTTTCAGTTTTCACAGCGTTTAAGAATGAGTGATACACTTACTAATAATTCTTCAACAAATAAACTACGATGAATTATAATAATTAATCAAATTTGAAAACGGTCATAGAGTCTGATATTTTTGGTTTCTTATAAGTATCAATCAAGCGGACACATAAACAGATAAATTAATCACAAGTTGATTAAAAGCAACACGGAATGCAACAACTCAATAAATTAACTTGTTACTAATTAATAAAACATATATAGAGGAATCAATTGGAAAAAATTATTGTTGGAGATAGAGACCGTTTAAGCATTTAAGAACGTCAGCTAGGTTTGAGGATTGTTTGGTCCTATTAT
Organism: Nicotiana sylvestris; assembly: GCF_000393655.2. Classification (NCBI taxonomy): domain Eukaryota; kingdom Viridiplantae; phylum Streptophyta; class Magnoliopsida; order Solanales; family Solanaceae; genus Nicotiana; species Nicotiana sylvestris. The sequence goes on along the minus strand of NC_091067.1, from coordinate 43,189,131 downwards.
GTGAGATAAACTTGAATAGTTCATAACTAATTCACCAACAAATATTAAATAAACAATGGGAATATCATATTGGTCTCATCTCCAAAGTAAAGAAAATTAATTTTTGGCTACATACCATCTAGAACTTACATATTTGACCCAAAACTCAATAGGACGAGGCATCTTTTATATGCTCCTATGGGTATTCTCATCGCAGAAAATCCAATCGGTCAAGTATTCGAAAAATAATTATTTATGAGTTTTGAAAATGAAATGTAATTTGTACTAGAAAATCGGCGAGCGAGAAGTGGTCAATTTTCTGTGAGAGAATATAACTTTTCGGTTTGGAATATCGAACGAGATTTCTTGCGGCAAAGGGCCACAGTTCATAGGCGCAAAGGGCGCAAAATTCCTTGAAACTTGAAAATCAAAAGAATCACATCTTCGTCGTACCGCGAATGGGCAAGCAGAATCAACAACTAAGGTGATTATTCAAAACCTCAAAAAGAGATTAGATGCGGCGAAAAGCAAATGGCCCCAAGAGTTACCGGGAGTGTTATAAGCATATCGGACGATGGCCAAGTCAAGCATGAGGGAGAAACCTTTCTCTATCATATATACAGTAGAAAGCTCTTATCCCAATGGAAGTAGGAGAACCGGCCTTGAGCTATTTTTGGGTGGATGAAGAAACAAACAGCGAAGCATTTCTAGTCAAATTGGAGTCGATTTACTAACGCATGGAATTAGCGCACATAAGGATGGTTGCCTAGAAACAAAGAATGAAAAGGTACTATATTCGAAGGGCCAATTTTCATTATTTCAAAGTGGGAGACTTGGTTTTTATAAAGGTGACTCAAAACACCCGGGAGCTCAACATAGGAAAGCTGGGTCCAATATGGGAAGGCCTCTACCGTATTTCAGCTGCCATCGGAAAAGGATCATACGAATTAGAAAACCACGATGGAGTCAAATTGTCGAGTAACTGGAACGTGACTCACCTCAAAAGGTATTATTGCTGATGAGCACTGCTTATACTGAAAGTATGTGTTGGATTATTTTTCCCTTCGTCCGATTTTTATCCCAATTGGTTTTTTTGGTAAGGTTTTTAACGAGGCAACAACGAAAATCATACTGAGAATGAAATGTTATCAGCGGAAATAAGACCTTCAAACGACAAGGCATGAAAATGACAAGCCACTACAGGATGGTTAGATAGTCTTTGGCTCAAGAGCAAAGTTCCTAACGGTAAATGAAGCTTCCTATTGGACTAAAGGCTATTGAACCGTTCACGAGTTCTCCTTTCCTACAAGCCACCGGGGATGGTTAGATAATCTTTGGCTAGGTATCAAAGTTCCTAATGTGAAACGAAGCTTGCTATCGGACCAAAGATTCTCCAACAATTCACTAGTGGAATCCTCAAAGGAGCAAGACTTCCAGTATTCCAATTCGCAGTCTTTGCATTCGAACATTGGGGGGGTGATATAAGAATACGACAATTTGATTGCCACAGAAATTGGGACTACGAAACCTGGGAACAAAAATGTCTCATCGGGACCGGGGACTACACAGTCAGCTCTGTAGATACAAGTTGTACAAATTAACCGCATGCAATGGCTATTTCATTTCTTCCATCAAAATGAATGTTTATGTACTTTTGAAGATAGAAGAAAATTAAATAAAGTCCTTTCATTTTTATATTGTTCCTGGTCCAAACGATGAATTGATTTTATAATTTGAATGTTAAGCAAGTACTTCAAATGCTAGCGTCAGAATGAACGGGAGACATCCTCTTTAAGAGCACTGTAAATATAAGAGGACCCTCTCTTATGAAACCCTCATAGTAAAGGGTTGGTCCCGAAAGAGATTATTCCCGAAACCCAAATGCTATCGAGTAAAAATACACCTGAAGCCTTGCATAACTTTGCGCAATGCTTAAACAAAAAGCACTTTGATTTATCAAACGTGCCAAGTAGTACAAGTACAAAAATACGAAAAGAAAACAACAAAGAAAAAGAAATCAAAAAGCTAAACTATATCACTTCTATAACTCGGGGGAAGAGAAGCATCAGCACCCTCCGAGAACTTGGAACTGGAACCAAAAGAGTCAGTTGCATCGGGCTGAGCCGGGAGGCATCTTCAAGCGGTTGACTCCAGCTCTTGGGCCTTAGCGATTTCATCGTCAATATCAATGACGCCCGTTTTAGCCTTATCCAGGGTTTTTTTACTCATTCTATACATAGAATATATTTTTTCTATGACGAGGGAATCCGCTCAGCGCTGAAGCTTTTATCTAAGCTGCTCAACCTCGATCGAATGGTCATCCTGTTCTGATATCGCGGTAGTAAGGCTAAGATCAAGATTGCAGTAGTGGCTATATAAACCTTATTATGTTCCATGATCCTCTTATACCTATCCTCTATCTGGGCACGCTGATCCTCGGTAGTAGCAGCCTCTTTAGATTTGGAGTTCAAGGCTACCTCCACATTATTCAATCTCTCAATGGAGGCAGATTCGCGCTTGGCAGCAACAAGCACAACATTCTGGACCTTAGACCATTTAGCCTTGGCTTCTTGAAATTGTACATTTAACTGATAGGCTTCTTGGCTAAGGGCCATCACTTCCTGCTCACTCTGTTGCAATTGAGCCTCTAACTCACTAGCTCAGTAGTTTTTGCTTTCTGCATCGAGAGGCGAGCAACAATTTGGTCCCTCTCATCCAACAGTTAATTTCGCTCTAATTTAAGCTTTTCTTTATCGAGTATCAACTTCTAAAGGACCTCGGAAGCAAAGAAGTTGGCATGCGAAGCAAAATCCCAAATTAGAAACTGTCATAGAAAATCAAGAAGAAAATAAAGCAGTAAAAAGAATAAATATGTTACCGCTACTGGATTGTTCATGGAATTGTTTAACAAACATTCTCCATAGAGAGAGTGTATCTTCCTCTTGTCTTTTTTGAAGGCAGCGACTTCATATAACTGCCAAGTTCCACTGACCGAGACAACAAAATGGCACTCGGTAGATACTGAGAAGGAGACACTCCTCCTCTAGGGATCTATAGAAGGGGGTGAATAGTTGAGCCCCAAATTTCCATGGTCGAGGACTGGGGAGGAGGGACATCCTCCTTTCGGATGTTTGCGGTCAATGGGGGTGATGTACCAGTTGTTAGTAATGAAGGTATGGCCGGCGTAGAAGGAGATAGAGCTGATGGTGTTGTGGGTTGAGAAACAGCAGCGGTGGAGGCAATGCTATTTGTTGGTTGCTCACCAACCAAAGACGGAAGAGGCCCGAGTCTTGGCCTCACAGTACAGAAGCTTTAGCTGGGACCGAAAAGGGAGAATTGGCGTTCTCCACCAAGTCAAACTCTCCTAGAGCGTTTGGGCATCGTCCTCGGTTGAGTTTATAAGCTCTTTAGATTGAGAATTATGTTGAGCTGATGAAGGACGTTGTCTCCTTTGTAGGGAAACCCCTTTATCACTGCCTTCCCCATCATCATCAATCACCATAGTGACTGCGGCTAGCTCGGACTCGTCTTTCTTCACCTTTTTATTCTTTCCCTCGGCTGAGTAAGAACACCGTCTTTTTGGTTGCTTGTTCTCCGACCAGGGACTCCGAGAGGAAGCGCTTGCACCGGAAGCAGATCCAATGGCATCTGTTTGGGTGATAGCCTCCATTAGCAATCTCGTAGCCTCCACGGGATCAACCAAAACATCCTCCTTATGGATGGTAATAGAGCCCTGCAGAAGATTTGAATTCAACAAAAAGAGAGGTTAACCAATTTTCTTATGCACAAAAATGAAATGAGGGCAGAATCAGTCAACTTACCTTGAATCTTGGCCTTCATCCGTATTTGGGGGCCAGCTCCTTCCACTGGTTGGTTTCAGGCGTGGTGATGTCCACAATCTTCTGAACCTATCGGTCCAGGCCTTTAACGCTTGGTGTTGTCCACCGAGTTGCTGAAATAATAAGAGAAGAAAGATCGGTAGCAACATGAAACAACCTTTTTCAGAAAAAAGACAGACTTTGAACTTACGTATACGAGTCCAGAATTCAAGAAAAGATGGAGTTGTGGCTAGGATGATATCCCTGGTGGAAACAACGACAAACCACTCAATCCATCAATGGTCATTGTCGTCATCTATGCTGGTGAGCAAAGCATAGTGGCCACATTTGCTGAATTATTTCCCCCAGGAAAATCATTGGGAAATAGAGATTCATCATATGAGCCAAGGTGAACTGCTCCTAGGTTTCCTAGCACAGCCGCCACAGACAGGTCACCGTTCACTATACCGAAGGGCCCACCTGTGTCAAACAGACTTTGTATCGTTGGCATACCTCCAAAATCATGGGGTCTAGTCCCCTGCTCAAAGAAAACGCACCCAAAGTGAATAGGTACGTATAAATATACATGAAACCCTTCTTAGTAAAGGTTACTCGCCCCACCATTTCGGGAGCAATGATTTTCAGGTCATGGAAGTCACAGTCCTCTTACACAGCAGGAATACTAGAAGGGCGGCTAGAAGAAAGGTATATGCTAACAGCCCAAGTGCGAGAACTTGAAGAAGGGAACTTTTCTTCAAAGTCATTGTCTATGTTGAAACATCTGGTGATGATGGAGCTCACCGTAGGGTGGTCAGCATAAACATCGATTTCTTTGTTTTTACTCTCCTTCGGACCCCCATCGAAGAGAAGACCGGAGTTCTTGGAAGCGTTATTGAAGGAAGCAATGATCAGCTGAAGGTGGTAAGAGTTCTCTGAAGAAAGACGAAAGCATCAAGGAGTTGAATGCAAAGAAGTTGAGAGAGTTTGTATAATTGTTAAGTGTAAAAGAAGAAGAATGAGGTGTATATGTAAAGGAATAGGCGACTAAAATCGTGGTCATGATTACCTTGAGAACCGACGATAATATTATTAAATCGTGGAGTAACACGTGTTTGGGGCATTAAATGCGAAGAGACGTGTATCTAATTAAGTATCACTTTTTAGAAGGGTTCAAAAAATTTTCCGCTAATAAAGGAATCTTCACCAACTTTCCAGTGACACAAAGATGTGCCACCGGAAAGCAGGGAGACTCTCTTTATAGGGTAAAATCGGTTCGCACTAAATACTCGAATGATAGAGTGACACGTTGAATCAGGGACATATGAAAGTCGAAGCGGGTGAAAATCTAAACCGAGGATAATAGCTTCGGTTGGTATCGGGTAGACCCCGAAGGGAACATTGTTAACAGGGGCAAACGAATATTTGCCACCAGATGACGTTCAATGAAGAACATTCCTCGGTATTGAATACACGTACATTACAGAGAATTTTGGCATTCATTACTTGCCGTTACATATTCATCAATGACCTCGTTATTGTCATTTAAGAGGGGTTTGATCTTATGACCTTGTTCCCTGGGTATAGCTATAAATAGTGGCTTCAACGGCCATTGTAACACATGAAATTCCTAACAAACTTAGGCTGCACATTATTCCAAGCTAAATAATACTTTCTTTTCTGTCCAATGATATTCTTATTGTTGCCTTCGGAAGTCTTGCTCCTGGAATCAAGCTATCTGCTATTTTATTTCGATTTCAACGCTAAGTCTTGCATTTTATTTAATTTATTTATCATTTTGGGATCGAATCGATTCACTTGTTTATAAACCATGCTATAAATTCAACTGTACAATTTTACGGGTAATTAGTCGAGACAGTGAATGCATATACACTTTGATAAGGTTTTATTTTCTTCCCTTCGCTTAATTAGAAAGTAATATCCTCTAATTCTTTCAAATAATCTTTCTATTTATCTTTTATTTTCTTTGCTTACTTCCTTTCTTTTCCCTTTTGAGGGGATGGGGATGGGGAGAGGTGAATCCAGGATTTAAATTTTATGGGTTCAACTTTTAAGATTTTTTGCATTGAATTCACTATATTTTTATAGGTAAGGGTTTATATCTATTATTTTTTTAAAATTTTAATAATTTTTTACATATAAATTTTTACTCCATATTAAAAGTTAGAGATTCAATTAAACCGTCATTAATACTCTACATTCGACCCTGGATGGGAGCGGAGGTGGTGGTAATAGGGCTGTGCAATAAATAAATCGTCTAAAGTGCCCTGGACAACTTAACTTCCTGCTTGATACGAGATGCCAAATTCCATCTTAAGATTCCAATCAACTGGAACAATCAGCCAAAAACTTCAATCATTAAGCAATCAGTTATTTAAAAAAAATTATTAAGCAATCAGGTACCTGCAACATGTACCACTGAAGCACGTCGATAACTTGTTTTGGTAATAACTAAACAAAGGGTGAAAATTGTTCACACCTCCAACTTTTGCATTAAAAATTAAACTCCCCTTTCAACTTGTAAAATTTTTATGTGACGTTCATTTTTGCGTCATCCATTGAATTTATACTCACTTTTAAATAAAAGTTTAACTGATACCTAATTTTTGAATAATTTCAAATACAAACATTTTTCTCTTTTTTTACTGCAATTTTTTTTTTCTTTATGCTTAGAGTTTCTTTTTTTTTTTCTTAGTTGCGAAATGGGTTGGTTAAATTTATTGTTATTTTGACAATTTATTAATTGAGATTTATTCTCTATGATATTTGAAAATTATGGTTGAAATTTGAGCTTATTTGGAGTAGATCTGGGCATTAAATCGTGTACTGGAATGTTGAAATCCGAAGAATGAGTTTATGTTTTAGAACTTATATTTCGAAATTTGAAGTTGCATTCAATGGATTGAACTATTTAAGATTCAAATTTCCGAAGTTACATTTAAAAAATAGAAGAACTTCAGATTTGATTTATGAAGTTGTATTGAAGAGATTGAACTACTTCAGATTCGAATTTCTGAATGTGTATTTGAAAGATAGAAGAACTTTAGATTTTGCGTTGAAGAGATTGAACCACTTCAGATCCGAGAGGGTACACTTTACAAAATTTTATGCAATGTAGATATAACTTTAATGGTGGCCCCAAATATGAAACCTTATTACCCTCAATATTTAAGGTTTGTGTTTATTACATTTCAGCATACCAAATTACCATTTATATACCATAATTAATTTAGAGGTATAATTAATTGGCAGTTTCTTACTCCTTAATTAAAGGTGTCCATATATCCCACGTTTTTCTCTCCCCTTAATTACTAAGATCTGACCAGCCCGTTTTCCCCCTCCCATTTCTTTCTCTTCTCCGTTTCTATTTCTCGTTTCTTTCTTATTCTACTCTGTTTTGCTTTTTAATCCATTTTTATAAACCTAAAAAAAGTATACTAAATAAGTTGTTGGCTAGGTGATGAATCTCATTTTACCTAGTAATTTATGTAATAATTGCTAAAATTGTAGTAGCTAAATGAAGCTATTTTACCAGCATAAGTTGACGGAAGCTGTGTTGATTTGATAGCTGTACACAGTACACTTGTGGGTGGTTCTTCAATTACCGAAAAAAAATATCGAAGAGTACATGGTCAACACCACCGTCGCTGCTCCTTTTTACCATCGCTATTGGAGATTTCAGAAGGTGTGTTGCTTGTGGTTGACTTGTAGGTAGTCGTCCGATTGCCAGAAAAGTTGCCGGAGTCGGAAAAGTTCAATGTCCCAATCCAATAAACGGTGACGATTTTTGTAGATGAAGAGCAAATTTTGTTGTCAATATTTTTTTTCACATAAGATTGTAGTTTAATTGTAGTATAAATGTAGTAATTTTGTAAAAATTGTAGATAAATTGTAGAAAAATTAGAAAAATTGTAGATAAATTGTAGACTGTTTTTTGCAGAAGATTTTGTAGAAGCTTTAGTCGTTTTGGATTTGTGAAAACAGAAAATAATGCATCTACAATCAGAATACAAATAATCTACAATTTATCTACAAGATATCTACAAACTGGATACATTGAATTTTAATATCCCAATTCTCATTTCAATTGTAGCATAATTGACATTTTCGACATAATTGTAGAAGATTTGTAGAAGTTTTAGTCTTCCCAATCTACAATTTATCTACAATTCTACAATTTATCTACAATTTCTAGAAATATGTCTTCTTCTTCTTCGAGTTTCAATCTGAAATTCAGTCAAAACCAAGTCTAATCTTCACCAAAACCCCTCAAAATTGAGATATAAACTCCTAAACATATTCCGAATTATTTACAACAACACCCAATCCAAACAAATAATGATTTTTGAAAACCCAAATTTGAATTCAAAGCTTTCAAGCTTTTTAATGGCTATTAATGGTGGAAAATATATGGAATAACAGATTTTTTCAACTTTGAGTTGTTGAAACTCGAAAATTTGAATTGTTCGTTCTTTGTTTTTTCGAGAATTTGAATTGTAGTTTTGGAGAAAAATACGCAGATGAGAAATCTCCTTTCCCTTTTTAAAAATTGAATTTAATGTAGAATCAATTAACACCAAGATTCTCTCCTTAATTTTAGCGTGTTTTTAGGAAATATTCTGCCCTTTTAATGCCTAAAAGTCGAATGGTATATAAATTGTAGTTAAAGTGTGGACTGGGCGGGTAATTAACAAACTATGCACATTTAGAGTAATAAGGTTTCATAAATGGTATAGTTAGGAAAAAATCCCTATATGAAACGCCCCTCTCAACTTTGGATACATTTATCCCTCATTGACTTTCTAAAATACCTATTTTATCTCCAACATTTATCTATCTTTCTATTTTCTTTTTTAAATTCTGTTGTTATGAATTTGCCTATATAATAACTAAATTTTATTTTTAAAATAAAAAAATAATAATCAAGAATATAACTTATTGACGTGCACTCTTGTAATTTTGTATATTTATTTTCTGGGTTCCAGCCTTGGCATTTTCAAGGTAGTTCACCGCCTAGCAACTTTGGATAGCTCTTTCTCATGCGTCTTCCTTGCCCGACGCGCCATTCCCACTGCCAAAATCTGAGAGTTGGCTTCTTCATTTCATCCATTTCTTGTTTGCTTTTACTTCCCTTCACTTTCACTACTCCAAGCACTTATCCAATTGTGTTAAAACTATTTTTAAGTGTTCCCATGACTTTGTCATCCTTTTGTGGGTCAGCGCCTAGTTCACGGCAAGTTAATTACAATCTTAAGCTCATAATAATTAATCCGTATTTAATACAAAAAATGAGAGCTTTAGATTTGTATAAAAATAACAGTCATAACAAATAAAATAATAATAATCATAAAGTTTGTAATAAATTTATAAAAGGTCTATTCTATTTATAATTTTAATCAACTTAATTGTAAATTGTATAGGTAAAACTATAAAAATATCATATATATAATAAATAAGTATTACATAGAGGAGGGAAGTAAAATGACAAGGTGGGAGTTTGAGTTTTAAACCAAAATTAGAGGGGTGTAAATGATTTTCACCCCAAACAAATATAATACTTAAAAGAGTAATATACTGGGCTTAACTTTTTTCCGCCTCAATCATCTTAGTAGGAAAATCTACTTCGCGTCAATCGCGTTAGTAGGATATCTTTTCCTTATCAACCTCATCTATATTATTTTAAAAGGAAGGCAGTGAAACAGGACATTAAGCCATGTGACTTATTGAGAAAATACTACTTAGCACTTTTAAAACATAATCTAAATAGATTTAGACAAATCTATTAAGTATTAAGACAAATAGATTTGGTCAGATTTAATTTATGGTAAAATATCAATTAAGATTGACACATATATTTATAGTAAATAGATTTTGAAAGCTTTTCTAAAATAAGGATTCTTATAGTTAGAAACATTACATAAAAAAGTAAAATGATAGTGGAAATATCATTACATCAATTAGATATAATGTGTTCAAACAAATAAGAAAATATTTTTTATGATTGTTATCTTAATTGAGTGACGGTTATTTAAAATTTGAAAGCACAAATAAAGTCTAATAATATGAGCAATAGAGTCAAAGATACTATTGAAATAATTATTAACTTTTATCTGTATTATATAAAAATAAGTGTGGCAGAGGTGGATATCAAATTCAAACAAACTAATAAAAAGCCACATGAAAATATAATACAATTAAGTATTGAATAATGTTATAGCAAAAATAAAAAACAAAAAGGAGAAAATACAAAATTTAAAAATTCATCATAAAGAAAAAAGAAGGATATGCTTTATTTAAATTTGAGTTCCTATTATGCTAAAACGGACATATTGTGAATATGACTACATAACTCAAGTCTAATAGATAAAATAAAAATAAAAAATATTAAATAATAAAAATAAACTAGAGATAATATGAGATTATTTATATTGAGAATTAGTTTAGAAACTAAAATACAGTGAAAAAAATGTACACTACTTATAAATACTATTGATAATTTAAATAATCTAAGAATGTCGAGCTATATTTTTAAAATAAAATAAATATTTATTTCTAAATTTAAAAAATATATGTATATGTCTATATTATAGTAGTGGATAATGATATTAAATAAGTGGCAAGTAAATAAAAGCAATATGAAAATGTGATAATACTATATATTAGATAACGTAAAATTAATAAAATTAATTAAAAATTCAATATTAAAAATGGAAGGGAAAGACTATTTAAGCTTATGATTAAACATTTCTTAAATTATAGATGAGAACGCTCAAAATATGATAGGACCACGAAACTAAAGTGTTACTAGACAAAAAAAAGTTAATAAAAATATAAAATAAATGACTAATGTAGGTAGTTTTACTTATAAAAATTAAAGTCAAATTTAATAATGAAACTAAAAACGAAAGAAAATTTAATTGTTTCAAAAGATAATTCTAAGAAAACTCAATAGATTTGAAACATAATAATCAAAGAACTTATGTATTAATAATTTAGACTAACTCAAGGATATAATCTTATCACGACCCAAAATTAACCCTGTCGTGATGGCGCCTAACATGATATTAGGAAAACCGACACACTATCAAAACCAATCAATATTTTCATTTTTAAGACAAAACCAAAGCTATTTAACAGTAAACATGTATAAGGAGTTTAAATCAAAACAACAGTGCGGAACGAAAGCTCGACAACAGGGTGTCACTAGTCATGAGCATCTACTACAACCGTTTGACAATATCAAGAGTCAAGACTAACATAGTTTGGAAATAACTTAATACAACTAAAGGAGGAAAAGGAGGGAGAAAAGCAGGGCTGCGATCGCTAGACAGCTACCTTACTAACTCCGATAGACCTGCCACTGAGTAATCAACACCCGCTATCGGGTTCAGAAATACCTGGATCTGCACACAAGGTGCAGGGAGTAATGTGAGTACTGTTTGACTCAAAAGATGTTAAACTCTTTTTGGGCAAATCAATCAAAGATGAAGGGGTAAATCGTAGTCAAACTTAATTGATTCCAGATCGAAAGATTTGGTAAATATGATTACATATGGGACGAATGAACTATCAATAACCTTATTAAGATTTAACACTGCCTTCTTCATCCATGGATGAGGGAGGAGGATTTCAATCATATTTTCCCTCTCAGGGTACAAGAATGGAGCTTTGTTCTTCTTTTTCTTCTGTGAGAAAGCTCAAGACGCCCCCCTTTCGCAAGCCTTCCTAGGCTATATATATAGTTGAAACCCCCTTAACCCTGCCATGACTTGGCGCGTTTGGGTCAGTGGTGCGTTCTGGTCGTAGATAGGCATTGCTCTCTTCGATGTGTCGGATATCTTCGAGGATGAATGAACTAGACTATATTGACTTCTACTACCCGATTGCAAGAAGGGGTCGTGGTCAACCAGGTCATGGCGGTCAGATTTTGACCAATACAGTTAGTCCCTCCATCCGTAGGGGTCGTCCTTTATTGGGCTCGATAGACGGAACACGTTTGCAACGTAGTCGAGAGGAATCTGACCCCTCATTTTCTGTTCCTTAGTCGCGTTCTGTGCATTTTTGGCGGAGTGGAGGTGTTTTTTCGTTACTCGTGAACCGTTACGATGGTTTCGGAATCGAAACGCCGGTTGGCAATGAAGCGTTGCTTTGTGCACACCACCATTATAACACACTTTTCTGGGGAACTGAAACGTTTCGTGTCCCATCGGATTCAAATGACGACTCAAAGGTTTTGTGCTCGAGAAATTTGTGTCTCTTATAAATAGGGAAACTCTTTCATTCGCTTCATACACTTCATCGTTCATTTGAGAGAGCTCTCCATATATCGCTTTTTCTGATACCTCGAGTTCTTTCTTACTTTCTTGCTTACTGCAACCTTCAATCTTTTCTTCGTATCACTTCTTTCGGAGAGTTTTCTGCTAAAAATGGTCGGCGATTCTTCACGTGATAATCTTCCTTCCGCTGACCCAGTAACCGAGGACTCTGTTCAGGCCACCAGAGAGGTGGATGCAGTAGAGGATGAGGAGATTCCCTCGGTAGATGAAATTCTGCCTCGCCTAGGGAGGAACGCGACTGACTTCAGTTTCAGTGGTGGAGCGGAGCCAGAACACGTCGCTTCCATTGTGAGGGAAAGGGGAATTGTAGATTTGAGGGAATGGTGGGGAATCCCCAGTTTCATCGAGATACGGCTGGTGGAGAGGGACGACAGAGTTCACTTTGACCTCCCCGGATTTTGTGTATTCTACGCCTACCCCTTCATTGTAGGGTACACGATTCCTCTTCCCATGCTGTTGGTAGATTTTTGCCGCTACTACGAGGTGTGACCTGCTCAGCTTTCTCCTTATTTGTACAAGTTGTTTCTCATGCTACTCAAATATGCGAAGCTTGCCGGTCGTGAGGTCACTTTGGGCCATATGCTTAGCATTTTTGCTCCACAACTGATTTGAGGTACGATGATTTACGCGTGTCCACGGTGATCAAGGGGTATGGTGGTAAAGATGGATGATAGAACCAATCGTCGTTTCTATGAAAATTACTTTTATATGCAGACCGAGCATATTGTGGCGGACCCGACAAGATTCCCCGAGAAATTGAACTTTGCCCGTAAGTTTGCATCGTTGACTAACAGAATGTTCGACCATTTTTCGCAGATACTAAACCAGTTTGTTTTTCTACAGCTGAGAAATTTCCCCCGCCGCCTGTTGAAGGGATTCGCGAATGGGTGGAGACCATTCTTCCCCACACAGTGGGAGTTCGTACCTGGTCGACCTTTCATGAGAGGATTGGATGCAGGCCTCTTACAGGTGAGATGGCATCCTTATTTACTGTTTTCTCTCCTCATTTTTTGTTTTGCCTCTTATGCATCGTTCGTCGTTATCAAGGAGGGTGCGGAGAGCAAGGGCCCCTCAGCTAGCCTTTCGCAAACCGGCCATATTCGCTTGTCTTATCGCTGTACCTGCTGCATGCACTTCGTCGAGGGATGCTTCAGTTGAATCTACGGCCTTGGTTACTCCAGCGAGGGCCGCTTCTCAGGACGAGGTCCCGACCGGTGTCGTCCGTCTTACGAACGAGTCACTATCGACTGGGGAGGAGGAAGGGCCGTCGAAGAGATGAAGAGTATAGTTTGAGATGGCTCCTATGATAGTGATTCACCTGGATGATTCTCCCTCGATGGGCTCAGGAGAAGGTGTTGCTGCGGCATCTCCCGGAGAGGCGGAGCGGATTGTTGACGTTGGCGCCGGCGGTCAGCGCTCGGAAGCTTTGGCTGCCGCCGTGGCTCAGTCGTAAGTCCCTACTGTTATTGATGATCAATGCCCTGTCGCGGTAGAGAACCAGACCTCTGGCACCGCTATTGTGACTTTAGATATGCCCTCTTCTTCTGCAGCGGGTCACGTTCCTCCTTCGATAGTGGAAAGGGGAAAAGGCGTGGTGATTGACGAGTATGAATCGTAGACTGGATCCTGATGATGTCAGAATGTTCGAGGAGGGCCGTACTCATTCGGTGGTTCACGCGGGAGGCTCAGCTCATATTCTCCAGATCCCTTCCAACGTTAACCTCTTGGTGTATGGGGATAATCTGGTGCCGTAATTTAGCCTGTTATGTTCAGAAGCTAAGAATGAGTCCATGCAAGATATCCCTAATGTTGAGTTGAGGGACGAGGTGGCCATCATGGGCTTGAGGGTACGTTGCATTTGGCCCTTGCTTTAAGTTCTTCCCTTTGTTTGAAAGCATTAGTTTAACTGTCTTTCTATTTCAGACATATATGGTGGAGGTGGAAAGCTTTGCACGAAAACCCTTCGTGTTTCCGAACAAAGAGGGGCAGCTGTGAGCACGTGATTTTTGTTTCACACGACAATCGCTCCAAAAAGAAATAAAAACAAATATAATTGGCCCTGCTGTACAATTTCGGATTTCTGTGCGGCACTTTGTTGATTTATTTATGACTTTGGCCCATTTTTATTTATTTACTTTATTAAAATAAAATTCAAAAATATATGTGTCCTGCATAATTCAAACCGTAATCCGGTCGTTAAATAGAAAATCGTGATTAGGCATTTTCGTCCGTGATTTTATTTGGTTTGACCTTACCTGTTTTGAAATATTTTAGTATGTGTGCAAATAATTGTATTTGAGTGTGTATTTAATTTTAATTTGATTTTTGGCTTAGTTTTGTTTTAAAATAAATAAGAAAAAGAAATAAAAAAAAAAGAAAGAAAAGACCCCTTCCCTTTCGGACTTGGGCCAATTTTAACAAAATTGGCCCAAACAAACAGCCCAAGACCCAGGCCTGCCCGGCCCAGGTCACCTGATGCCCAGGACGTCCAAACGACGTCGTTTGAGTCGTGCCTGATCTGGGCCGTTGATCTCAGAGTGATCAACGGCCAAGATCAATCCCCATAACCCACCAATAAACCCGACCCGTCTCACCCGGACCGACCCCAACCCTCAACACCTGAAACGACACCGTTTCACTTAAGACCCTCAGATCCAAACCGTAGATCTAGATTGATCTAACGGTTGAGATCAACCCACCCACTAACTATATAAGCCTAGATCCTTACCCTACCCCCCTATCCAATACCCCAGCCTCGTCGTCTTCACCCAAACCCACAAACCCTAGAGCCGCCCCTGTACTCTTCACCATGAAGACCGGCGGCATGAACGCCGGTGGCCTAGCCCTGAACACCATAGAACCCCCATGCCATCCTGAACCCAAATCTACCAACCCCATGGTTCGAATCACCCCCCAGGTCCTCGAATCTTCATTTGAAGATTCGAGTCAAAACTCGATCTAACCCAACCAACCCCAGTTTCATACCAGACACTCCCCAGACCCTCCTCGTGACCAAACCATACTTGGTTTGGTCCGAATCTAACCAGGGAAACACGAATCCCAGATCTAAGTTTTTGAACTCTAGTTTTCCTGTGCATGTTCCGTCACTGGTTCAACCGAAGAGATTAAGGTCTAATGGACTTTAATCAAAGTGTTTCTCATCTGAGAAACACTTCGTTTAAAGTCCGTTCAGCCTTAAGAAAGGCCTGACCAAGTCCGAGTTAAGGTTTTGATCTTTTTGCGGTTGAGGTAAGTTTCTTTCTTTCCTTTATTGTTTTAGTCCGTTTGATTGTTTAAAAAGTCTGTTCATATTTGTTTTGATTTTATCAACTTTTGTTTGTTCACTTTACTTAAACCTCCGTGTTTGTTTAAATCCCCCCTTCCTATTCTGATAAGGCAAGTGTAATGTTTGTGTTTCGAGTTTGGACTGACTAGTTAACTCCTCGAGTGCATTTCTGTTTAGTCAGTATAACTCAAACCATGTATCGATATTGTTCAAATGCTTGATTTTTTTTGTCTACGATTGTGTATGTTAATGCTAATATAGTCGAGTCGACATGAGTCGTCAATTAGTTTCAACTGTCCGAACAATAACAAATCAACTTACTTCTGCTAAGCATGTGTTGGGTCAATTAAGAACCAGTTTTTGTTTACTTATAGCTTGTTTGAATTGATCAGTAATGTAAAAAGGATTATTTTGTTTAAAGTTCTGAAATGGAGGGCATGTGCATTGGTGCACCTCATGTGCCTTGTGCACAGCCTGTTTTCTCCTGCATAAAAGGGCTTTCAATTTTTAAATTGGTTTGACAGCATATGCTGTCAGATATATTCTGTTGCCCACACCCTACTTTAGTTTCAGAAATAATAAACATCACAAAAGGTAAGCATGCCAAGAGAATATGATGGGAACTTTCTAATACTTAAGTAGCTAAGTGGAACTGAAAAAGGGCAGCACATGGGAGGGGTTATTTGATTAATCCAACAGGCTGATAAAGGGCTGAGGTTGAGGCTTATAAAAGGAGGATGGACATACACCAAGAGAGAAAAAGAAAACACACACACACTGTGAAGATAGAAAGAAAAGAGAGAGTTGACAAGAATAGAAAGAGAGCAAGAAAGAGAGAAAACAGACTAAGAAATCAGAAATTTGGTCTTGTTTGTCTGAAGTTCATTTATTGTCAATACGTTAGGCAGTGTTCTTTCTTCAATCGAGATTATTGTTAGTGTTCTGCTGCATTGGTATATTCCGGAATTGGACTGTCTGGAGTATCGCACTGTGTGCTGTTTCATCGAGTTGTTCTCCTTCAACTCTAGTTCCATCTCGCAACAGAATCCTTTCTGTTGTGCTGTTCTGATTGTTGCTGCTATCTTGCTCGCTATTGCTGCTGCATTTTGTCCTGCTGCTACTGTTAATTCTGCCTTTTGGCTGCTGCTGATTCCCATCTTCTTCTCCTTCTCCTTTGCACTTTCAGCATTTTCAGGTACACATTTCAAGTCCCATATTGATGTAATTGGAACAGTCTGAAAGCATGAAATGAAAAAGGTTGAAGAAGTTCAAGCATTTGCTGTAATATTCATAGTACATTAACATGCCTTGTGGAAATTGATTTAGCTTATGTTTCAATAGTTCAAAAGAGTATACTGATAGCCGACTGAGTTTCACCCTTTTTGTATTTGGGCTCGATAATTGTCTGTTTAGTATAAGTATGCATATTTCGACTTTACACAATACCATTTTCTGTTTCATTTAGTTTTTTTTTAAGACTAGCCCATATAAGTTTGGTTAAGCTCAATACAAGAAATGCTCGGATTAAACGTTGTATTTCGCTAACTCGTATATGATAAATTAAAGCATTTTACTTCGCCAGTTATCCTTTAACCCAGTTCAAATAAGTTCAGTTAAGTTCAAATTAAGAAATGTTCGGATTAAGTATTGCATTTCATCTTATCTCATATGTAATCTTTTATTCGACCAAATCATTTTCGTAAAAGGCATGACGTCCTTTTTACCTTAAAAGTAATCAATCAAAATTGACAGGAGTTTGGTTTAAGCTGAAGTATATACTTCAATTAGCACACACACTTTCTTTTCTTCTATCTCTGGAAATAAAAATAATAGAAATGTAGTCACTGTAGGATACCCTTCTAAAAATAATAAGACAAGCCTCGCCAAATAAAAAAAAACAATTGCGGGGCCCTCAACAACTGACGATAATTATTTAGAATTCAAGATAGGCCATTTAATAAACTTCATGGCCTCCTACAAAGATAATAACGCGTTAGGTTCTGTTGGCGCGGTTTAATTAAATCACATTCTTAAATTCGGGTGCACATTGATGTGACCCAAATCCAAATCTCAACGAAGTCCAAATGTGTCGACAATCACGGGTGCATTGATTGTGACGTGGTTCGAGACGCATTTTCACGACGTTGCAATTCTGTAAAATAAATGATAATAACAAAAGCGGTTAAAACTTAATAAAAGCACATAAGTTACAACATGTATTTAAATCAGATATTTAGCTATTATAACAATTTAAGCGACCGTGCTAGAACCACGGGATTCGAGGGTGCCTAACACCTTCCCTCGGGTCAACAGAATTCCTTGCTTAGAATTTCTGGTTCGCAGACTTCATTTGGAAAAGTCGAAAATCTCCTCGATTTGGGATTCAAGATAAACCGGTGACTTGGGACACCAAAAGCCAAACCTTTTCCCAAGTGGCGACTCTGAATTAAATAAATAATCCCATTTCGAATATTTGTCACTTAAATTGGAAAAACTCCCCGCGCATCTTAACCCTTCGGGGTGGGCGCGCAAAAAGGAGGTGTGACAGCTCTGGCGACTCCGCTGGGGAATCAAACCCAGAACCACTGGTTCAGGGTTCAAGAATTCGAGCTTAGAATAATTGTTATATCTGGCTTATTATCTGATCTTTATTACATGTTTTGCATAAAAGTGCTAAATGTTGTCTTTTACCGCTTTTGATATTATCTGAACTGTATATAAACTGTGCCGAAACCCTTCTTTTCTTACCTCCGGGGAGAAGCTCGCTGGTCGAGACTCCCTATTCTGTTAGTGTCAATACTTGAAATAAGAAAGAGGTCGGACAAGTTACAAAGCCGGACGATCTCGCGGGTCCCCGGTACGTAGCCCCCTCCTCGACTCGAGTTGTCCGCTCGGGTACACAGTCTAGGGCAAATACCAAGGTTTAAACCTAGTATAACGAAACTTCATGCCGGATCCCTAGTAGGAACGCTTATTTGCATCATATGGCATTTGACTTAGGGGACTCAACACAGGGGTTGGGTCCGTCTAGGACAGGCAACCTGAAATGGAAAGACCATCATGCTGCATTCCTATCTGTGTTATGCATTTATCTGCTTCGGTTCCGCATGTCGACCGGTTCTTAAAAAAAAAAAGGGAAAATAGCAGCGCAGGGGAGATAATTACTTATTTTTGGAAAATAGAACCAATGTCCAAGTAGTGTCAAAACCTCGCCGGAATTTTTCTAAAAAAAAAAAACTGTTTTGTTTATTGAGAGTTGTTAAAAAAAATATATACAAAAATTTTTCTTTTATCACTTTCAAAGATCAAAAAAAAAAGGTATTTATTTTAAGAGTAAAAAAAAAATCGAAAATTCATAATTCAAAAAAAAATGAGTTGTTTCTTTCGTAGTACCCCTTTTATGAATTCAGACTAATAGTCCAAATTTTTCTTAAAAAAAATAATAATAATATATAAAAAAAATATATAGTTTCTTTAATCTTTATCTCTTTTCAAAAAAAAATGTAAAAAATACGCATTCCTGATTTCTAGGTTTATTCGATTTTTTTTTCCTATGTTACGATACCCCGAACTACGCCGGTTTGATTCTCACCGGATGTGAGATACGTAGGCAACCCTCGTCGGGTTCAACCCCCATTTTGCTAAAATAGCCAAAATCAAAAAAATATGTTTCAAATTTTTAAAGAGTCATAAATAAGTCAGGTGATGCTGTTTTGACATGAATAGCCGAATGTTCCCGAAAGGGACGCCGGAAGGTTGACTTTGCATAAATAGCCACTTTTGGGTTTTCCTTAGCATTTTTAGACCCACACAGCCTTAAAATCTTCTTCCCCGAAGTGCTTAAAGGCCGTGTTCAAAGCTTGGTCCCCTCTGTAAAATATTTTGAGTCAGTCATTTTTGTTAAAATCACCTTAATAAATGTGCAGGATGAGCACGATGCAAAATGAACATTTTTCAATAATGACCAAAATCCCTATCAAGTTACGGCTATGGTGGAATGATCTAGGTGTTGAAGGGCAAAATGAGGTTAAGAAAAATCTGAAAGGTCTTGTGGGTCTGTTGGAAATCCAGCCTCGGGGAGATATCATAAGAGCTTTGGTTACCTATTGGGACCCGGCGCACAATGTTTTCCATTTCTCTGATTTTGAGCTCACCCCAACTTTGGAAGAAATGGCCGGATACATCGGGAATACTGAACTTCCGCTGAGGGAAAAATACTTGGTCGCCCCAAGAGTCGTCACGGTACATCGGTTCCTGGATTCATTGAAAATACCTAGAACAGTCCACAACCCGGATCTAGCAGCCGGATTCTGTACTCCATGCTTCATATATGATAGATACGGTCACGAGGGGGGATTCAATAATCCAATCAACAAACTGTGCAGCAAAGGAGTTCGTCAGAAGTGGGACGAGCACAGACGGGTGGCGTTCATGATAACGTTTCTGGGTCTTCTGGTATTTCCCAGGAAAGATGGAAACATTGATTTGAAGATATCGGGGGTCGTCAGCACTTTACTCACGCAAAGTGACAGTACTCTCGCGCCTATGGTGGTATCCGACATCTTTCGAGCTCTCACAGCTTGTAAAGCTGGGGGAAATTTCTTCGAAGGTTGTAACTTGCTCCTGCAGATATGGATGACCGAGCACCTTTGCCATCATTCCGAGATTTTGAGCCATGGTTCCCCGGAAAAGACCCGCATAGAAGAATCTTACGCGAGAGCCAAAGAGATCAGTTTGCCCGAAGGAGTCCTGGCTTGGACCTCGTTCTTTCAAGCTCTTACTGCCAGCCAAATACAATGGAAGTTGGGATGGTTGCCCGTTGATGAGGTCTTATATATGTCAGCGGCTAAAACTCATTTCTTGCTGATGGGGCTTAAGAGCATTCAACCTTACGCACCCGGCCGAGTTTTAAGACAGTTCGGAAAATGCCAGACAGTACCTCATGAGGAAGATCTAAGCACTCAAGCAATTGAGATAAGTCCTAACGGACAGTTCCCAGAAGCAAAGATTCGCCAAATCTGGAATGAGGGTCAATATTTGAAATCAGATACTTGCGTGCGGGATCAAGCCAAAGGAGAAACGGCGCCAGGTTACCTTGCATGGTACAGAAGGGAACTCGAGCATGAAAGGCCAGCTAAGAGACCCCACATCCGGAATTTTACCGAATCATCACAAAAGCAGTGGGATTGGTTAGCAAAAGAAAGAGGCTATTGCACCGAAATCAGCAGGTTAAAGCAACAAGTGGAAAAATTGAAATATGAACACAACGTGCAAGTTGCTACCGATCTGGGAGAGCGGAACAGGTTGATTCAAGAAAATGAAATGCTCAGAGCCCAGATCAAACAGATAAGGTTGGATGCAGATAGACAACCAAGGCGTCGATCGGACGAGCAGCTGATAAAAGGGCTAAAAGGTGAAATCAGGGAATGGCGAGATGGTTTGGAGAAATCTGAAAACATCATAGCAGAGCTCAAAGCACAGTGGGATACAAGAACGGATAAGCATCGCAGGTACCTGAATCGATTGGAAAGCGACCATGAGAAGACTGTTGCTAAGATAAAGAGAGAGATGGCTGCACTTGAGATCAAAACAGCTAATCAGGCCAAGGATTTCCAAATTGAGAGCAGATACTGGTATGACTCAATAGCCCAGATGAAGTTGGAAGTACGACGACTGAAGCATCAGCATGTACAAGATGCTCAAGTTTTCAAGATATGCAGCGATCAGACAAAACGCCTGCTCGTAGAGAAGAAGCAAACCAGAGATAGGATCAAGGCCATTGCCCATGCCATCACCAGACGATGCCTACGATGTGAGAACATGTCCAGCGCTACCGTCCTCTCGGCAGTAATGGGTTATGTCAAGCAGACTATGCACGAGCTAGAGCAACTTGAGAGGGATCTCACGCCTAGGACCGCGGCGAGGCCGAACGACGCCCCGCGGAAACCAATTTTTAAAACCATAATGCATTCATAGGTCAAATCTGTATCTTAGCATCTTCTGCCTGTTTTTTCATCAGGGTGATTTTTAGTCTATTTTTGAGTCTAGGTTTATTTTCAAAGTTTGCTTTTTCTTTTGCAAAATGTAGTTTGTAATAGACTGCTTCAATAATAAAGAGTTTGCTTCTTTCACGCTCATTCGTGTTTTCGAACTACGTAATGATCTGATTCACGTGAGTATCGTGATACGTAGGCAATCCTCATCGGATCCGATCGCATTTTATTTTGCTACAAAAAATATAAAAGAAAAATATATATATATATAATAAATAAAATAAAAGGGAAAACAAAAGAGAAAAGGAAAGAAAAAAAGGGAAAAACTAATAAGAGAAAAAAAATGCCGGAATGACGCATGCTCTCGTAGCGGACATATAGCAATCCACTTAACTGTATAGATGCATCATGCCCAACGTGAGATTAACTATCCGTTATTTGCTGCAAAGTAACCGTGCATTTGTCATTGAGCATTTCCAGGGTTTTTGAAAAGACGGTTGGTTTGGTGAAAGTCTGGCCTCGCACTCATACTTCACGAGGTCAAGGAGAGGTGTTCAACTACCTATTGTTAGGACCAGAAACAGTACTCACACTTACTTCACCAGGTCAAAAGGAAGTGTGGAAATGTCTTCGGAAATTCCATTGCAAACAGTCCCCGTCTCTGAGGAGAGCTCAATCTCAGCCGTCCTCACGCCCGAATCCGCAACTGCGGAAGAAAATAGAATCCTACGGCTCCGCATGTTGGAAATGTTGGATGACTGGAACAATGGGAAAGAGCCGCCAAGTGTCGTCCCCGGATTCCCTGAATTATTCTCCAGGTCAGGTGGGACTTCTAATGTCCCCATAAATTACCCTGCTACCCCATTCGGGTACCCAGCCAACTCCGTTTTCTCCGCCGGATCACCTTCTGAGCCTCATCCCCGAATGTCGGCCACTGATGCAAGCATGAATATCTTTACTGCATCGCCTTGCCCAGCTACGGCACAGCCTGCCACATACAAGCCAAGCTTTGACTCATCCTCTTTTACATTCCAAGCACCATCGTTCTCAATGGAACCAACCAGGTTCGCTACCAACAATAATCCTCTACCGCCTCAGTGCGAACTCGCACCGGGACAGGATCAGAACCCCAGGATTGCAGAACAAAATGAGATTGCTAAGAGAATGAGAAGCCTTGAACAAAGTTTGAAGAATATGCAAGGTTTGAGCGGGCAAAAGAGCGTCTCTTACGCCGACCTGTGCATGTTCCCTCACGTGCACCTGCCGACGGGTTTCAAGACCCCCAAGTTCGAGAAATACGATGGGCACGGTGACCCCATTGCACATCTTAAGAAATACTGCAACCAATTGCGGGGAGCCGGCGGAAAAGAAGAACTGCTCATGGCATATTTTGGGGAAAGCTTAGTAGGGATAGCTTCAGAATGGTATATGGATCAGGAAATGTCCCGATGGCATATATGGGATGATCTCGCCAGAGATTTTGTAAAGCAATTCCAGTATAACATCGACATTGCGCCAGACCGAAACTCTCTGTCGAATTTGAAGAAGAAGCCTTCGGAAAGCTTTAGAGAGTACGCTATTAAGTGGCGTGAACAGGCGTCGAGAGTGAAGCCTCCCATGGATGAAGTGGAAATGGTCACTACCTTTCTCCAGGCTCAAGAGTCTGACTATTTCCAAAACATGATGTCGGCCATGGGTAAGCCATTCGCGGAAGCAATCAAGATAGGAGAGATGGTAGAGAATGGGCTGAAAACGGGTCGGATTCTGAGTCAAGCAGCCCTAAGGGCAACCTCCCAGGCCGTCCAAAGCGGGTCTGGAGGGACGACAAGGGGGAAGAAGAAGGAAGAAACGGCTATGGCAGCCTCTGAAGCAAGGGAGTATCGTCATCACAGGCCCCATTTTCCGGAAAGGGCCTCACAACACTACTACCCCCACTCAAATGTGGCATATGCTCATCAACCTTATATGGTCATGAATGCCCAACCTTATAACCATTCACCACAACAAGCCAACCGAGGCCCAGCTCCACCTCCCAGAAATCAGCCTCCTTACCGCAACCACTATAACCCACAACCCCCGCAAAATAACTACCGCCCCCAAGAGCCGCCTCGACGGCGGACTTTCACGCCCATCGGTGAGCCATACTCAACTTTGTTCCCAAAGTTGGTTCAGTTGGGTTTCCTGCAACCCATCCCTCAAACAAGGCAAAACCCGACATCTCCTTCTTACAAAGCCGGAGTCAGATGCGCCTATCATTCAGGGGCCGAGGGGCATGATACAAACGACTGCTGGTCATTGAAAAGAGTGGTCGAAAATTTGATAGAGCAGGGGAAAATAGTGCTAAGGGACGAAGAGATCCCGAATGTAACAAACAACCCATTGCCCGCTCACAATAATGGGCCATTGATCAGCATGATTTGTGAAGACAAAGAGTTCGACCCTGCTTTGAAAGCCATAATTGCCATTGTCGACACGGGGAAGAGGCCTGAAATAGACCAGAAATCAGAAAGGGGGGAGGAGGTCAAGGCTGCGGAAAGCAAGCCTGAAAAGAAGGTGGAGAAGAAAGTGGTACCAGCAAAGGGTGGAGTTCTTTACATACCGCGAGGTCAAGCCAAGAAGACGCAGAACTTCGGGATCAAAAAGACAAAACCTATGTATGTGCCAAAAGGGGCCTATGTGGTCCGGGGGACGATTCAACCACCTCGGCTGAATGAGCCAGTGGTTATCGGACGCGTGCCACAAAAGCCAATGACCAACCCGTCCACAGTGCCGTGGAATTATCAAAAGACTTTGGTAACGTATAAAGGTAAGGAGGTCATGGAAGAACTTCCAGAAAATACTTTCGTTGGAGGATACTCAAATACCCAAGAACTGAACAACGCCACACAAAGGCGCTTCCCTCCAAAGGAGCCTGTGAGTGTTGAAGAAGCGGAAGTGTTCTTCAAGCAGATGAAGATGCCGGATTACGAAGTGATAGACCAGCTGCGCAAGCACCCTGAGCAAGTGTCCATGCTGTCACTATTAATGAGGTCAACCGAGCATCAAAAGATCCTGCTGAAAACCCTGAATGAAGCATACGTACCGGTCGAAACCTCGGTGGAGCAACTAGAGCGGATGACAGAAAGATTCTTCGCCGTCAACCAAATCTCCTTCAGCAAGAACGATCTACCCCCGGAAGGAGCAGCACACAACAAGGCATTGCATTTAACAGTCAAATGTGAGGACTACTATGTCAAGCGGGTGATGCTGGATGGGGGATCAGGTGTTGACATCTGCCCGCTCTCCACGCTGCAAAGAATGGAAATTGAGACCGGAAGAATCCGACCCAACAACGTCTGCGTGAGAGCTTTCGATGGTATCAAGAGAGACACCATGGGAGAAATAGACCTGTTGCTGGTCATAGGACCAGTCGAATCTCGAGTCACTTTCCAAGTGATCGACATGGACACATCTTACAATTTCCTCCTTGGCAGGCCTTGGATCCATGCGGCAGGAGCCGTGCCTTCTACTCTTCACCAGATGGTGAAGTTCGAGTATGAAGACCAAGAGATCGTGGTCCATGGAGAAGATGAACATGCCATTTATCGGGACCCATCTATCCCGTATCTTGAACCAAGAGAAGGGAGTGAGCATACGGTCTATCAAGCTTTCGAGGTGGTATTGGCAGAGCAGCACGAAGAGGGAGTACCTTGCCCCCAGCCTTTCTTGTCTAACGCTTCGGTTATGGTGGCCAAAGAGATGATCCGACACGGATTTAGGCCAGGGAAGGGGCTTGGACGAACCCTTCAGGGAATGACGGAACCCATTACTTTACCAGTCATCAAGAAACCTTTTGGACTAGGTTTCAAACCTACTCCAGCAGACGAAAAATGGGCAAAGAAAAGGAGAAATGAGGGCTGGAAGTTGCCTCAACCACTGCCGGATTTACATGCGACTTTTGTCAGGCCAGGGTACACTGAAGAAGAAGAAGATGAGGTCTTCACAGTTGAGGAAATCGAGGAAATATGTGGGGCAATGAGGGAAATGCTCTACGAGGTCCACATGGTTCAACCAGGCGAAGGCACGAGCACTGCTGAGATGATATACATGGGGCCAAACGCCAAGCTCCAAAACTGGGAGATCACGCCATTCCCAACTAGACGGAAGTCCGGGTAGACCTGTCCTGCCACCTTTCCTGTATCACAAGTTATCTCCGGGACATAACTTGAACGTTTTCTTCTTTTCATTTGTTATTCCGAATTCCTAGTTGTAAACGTTGTTGTCTTCCAATTTTCAAAAGAAAATAAAAAAAAATCATCATTGCTTTCCTATTCTTTCTTTCGTTCTGATTTTATTACTTTTCCTCTTATCTTCCTTTTCAGTCCTAATAATGCGGCTTTAAATATGACATGCTTGCGGACTTCACGCCCAGGTCACAATGAGCTATTTAACTGCGAATTAATGAATCCAGAACCAGAATATGATGCGGAAGAGGCTTTTAGGGAGATAAACCGAGAGTTGGAATATTTCGAGAATAAACCTAAGCCAAATCTGAATGACACTGAACCGGTAAATTTAGGAACCCCGGAAGAAATCCGGGAGACCAAGATAAGCATTCACACGGACAAGAAAACGCGAGAGGCGATAATTCAACTTCTTCTTGAATTTAAAGACGTGTTTGCTTGGTCATATGATGACATGCCGGGACTAGGTGTCGATCTAGTGGTTCACAAATTGCCGATTCATCCTGATTGTCCTCCGGTTCAACAAAAGCAACGAAAGTTCAAAACCGAGGTCAGTGACAAAATTAAAGAGGAGATCACCAAGCAACTGAAAACAGGAGTGATCCGGGTAGTCCAATA
The DNA here is from genome assembly GCF_000393655.2 of Nicotiana sylvestris. NCBI lineage: Eukaryota > Viridiplantae > Streptophyta > Magnoliopsida > Solanales > Solanaceae > Nicotiana > Nicotiana sylvestris. The sequence goes on along the minus strand of NC_091067.1, from coordinate 43,162,860 downwards.
CACAACATGGTTGGCGAATGTGGTTCCAGTACCGAAAAAGGACGGGAAAACTCGGGTATGTGTAGATTACCGAGATTTGAACAGAGCAAGTCCTAAAGATAATTTCCCGCTGCCCAACATCCACATCCTCGTTGACAATTGCGCCAAGCACGAAATACAATCTTTTGTAGATTGTTATGCCGGGTATCATCAGGTGCTGATGGATGAGAAGGACGCCGAGAAAACTGCTTTCACCACGCCTTGGGGCACCTACTGTTATCGGGTCATGCCATTTGGTCTAAAGAATGCTGGGGCTACTTACATGAGGGCCATGACCGCCATTTTCCATGACATGATGCATCAGGAAATAGAGGTGTACGTGGACGATGTGATAGTCAAGTCCAGGACGCAGGATAACCACATCCAAGACTTGAGGAAATTCTTCGAGAGGCTAAGGAAGTATGACTTGAAGCTAAATCCAGCCAAATGCGCTTTCGGAGTTCCGTCGGGCAAACTTTTGGGTTTCATCGTAAGCAGGAGAGGTATCGAGCTAGATCCAACTAAGATAAAATCCATCAGAGATTTGCCTCCTCCAAGAACAAAGAAAGACGTGATGAGTCTGTTGGGCAGGTTGAACTACATCAGTCGGTTTATTGCCCAGCTCACAAGCACGTGTGAGCCCATATTCAAGCTGTTAAGGAAAGATGCGGCGATTAAGTGGACAACAGAGTGTCAAGAAGCCTTTGATAAAGTCAAAGAATACCTTTCGAATCCCCCAGTCTTGGTCCCTCCAGAACCAGGGAGGCCACTTTTCTTGTATCTGACAGTCTTGGAGAACTCTTTCGGTTGCGTCCTCGGGCAACACGACATAACCGGAAAGAAGGAACAGGCGATCTACTACCTGAGCAAGAAATTCACCAGCTACGAGGCCAAATACACTCTGTTGGAGAAGACATGCTGCGCTCTCACATGGGTTGCTCAAAAGCTGAGGCATTATCTCCAAGCCCACACTACATTCCTCATAAGCAGGTTGGATCCCTTGAAATATATATTTCAGAAACCAATGCCTACTGGGAGACTGGCTAAATGGCAAATCTTGCTTACGGAATTCGACATAGTTTATGTCACTCGCACGGCAATGAAAGCCCAGGCGTTAGCAGATCATTTGGCCGAAAACCCGGTCGATGAGGAATACCAGCCATTGGATACCTACTTTCCAGATGAAGAGGTAAACACCGTAGAAGTAATCTCAGAGGAAGCTCATGTTTGGAAGATGTTCTTTGACGGAGCCGTGAACACCAAGGGTATAGGGATTGGGGCAATTTTGATCTCACCTGCCGGTCAGCATTATCCCGCCACAGCTAGACTTCGTTTCTTCTGCACAAATAATACAGCTGAATATGAAGCCTGCATTATGGGCATACATATGGCAATCGATCAGGATGTCAAAGACTTACTGATTATGGGAGATTCTGACCTGATCATCCGGCAAGTTCAAGGTGAATGGGAAACTCGGGATGTCAAACTTATCCCATACCGACAACATGTGGAGGACCTTAGCAAGCGCTTTACCTCAATAAAATTCAGGTATATTCCGAGGTGTCGCAATGAACTGGCAGATGCACTTGCTACTCTGGCTTCTATGCTACCCTACCCGGGCGACACCCACGTTGATCCTTTGGAAATCCAAATCAAGGAAAGACACGGTTACTGCAGTGTAATCGAGGCGGGATCAAATACGCAGCCTTGGTACCATGACATCAAGAAATTCCTGAAAAAACAAGAATACCCCGAGCATGCAACTGGAGATCAAAAGAGGACCATTAGGCGACATGCAAGTGGTTTCTTTTTGAGCAGTGAATTGTTATATAAGAGGACTCCGGACCTCAATCTCTTAAGATGTGTCGATATCGAGGAAGCGAGAAAGATCATGCACGAAGTACACGCAGGTGTGTGTGGACCTCACATGAACGGGTATGTCTTGGCAAAGAAAATCCTTCGAGCAGGTTATTACTGGATGACCATGGAAAAGGATTGCTTTAGTTTCGTTCGGAAGTGTCATCAGTGTCAGGTGCACGGTAATTTGATTCATGCACCTCCCACGGAACTGCATCCCATGTCCGCACCTTGGCCATTTGTCGCTTGGGGCATGGACGTCATTGGACCAATTGAACCAAAGGCTTCGAATGGACACAGGTTTATACTGGTTGCCATCGATTACTTCACAAAATGGGTAGAGGCTGTCACTCTCAAGTCGGTCACCAAGAAAGCTGTAGTGGATTTTGTACACTCAAATCTTATCTGTCGCTTCGGTATTCCTGCGACTATCATTACAGATAATGCAGCAAACTTGAACAGTCACTTGATGGGAGATGTGTGCGAGCAATTCAAGATAACACACAGGAATTCCACTCCTTATCGGCCAAAAGCCAATGGTGCTGTGGAAGCTGCAAATAAAAACATCAAGAAGATTTTGAGGAAAACAATACAAAATTCCCGACAGTGGCATGAGCAGTTGCCTTTTGCATTATTGGGGTACCGCACTACGGTACGCACATCGGTGGGAGCGACTCCTTATCTTTTGGTTTATGGGACCGAGGCCGTAATACCGGCAGAGGTAGAGATTCCTTCACTTCGAATCATTGTCGAAGCAGAAATCGAGGACAGCGAGTGGGTTAAGACTCGACTGGAGCAATTGACGTTGATTGATGAAAAGCGGATGGCTGCAGTTTGTCACGGACAGTTATACCAACGAAGGATGGCCCGTGCTTACAACAAGAAAGTCCGACCTCGGAATTTCGAAGTAGGACAATTGGTACTGAGGCGTATTCTGCCGCATCATGAAGAAGCAAAAGGAAAGTTTGCCCCAAATTGGAAAGGCCCATACATCGTAAGGAAAATATTGCCAAGAGGAGCATTGTATTTAGGTGATATCGAAGGAAATGACCCTGACACAGCAGTGAATGCAGATGCAGTCAAGAGGTACTATGTCTAGATCATACTCCAAGTGGTCCTGACACGTTGAAAAGGGCGAAGGTGTTTATTCCCCACTACTCCCCAAACACTACCCAATTCTCTCTACCAACTTTTGAGCTGTAAAAAAAAAAAAAAAAAAAAAAACAACAAAAACAAATTTGATTGAGGCCTAAACTACGTTTGACTTGATTCCGAAAGGATACGTAGGCAGCCTCTCCCTGAGGTTCAGTCACACCAACAACAAAATCCCATCCACCCTGAAATTGAAACTGGGGCACGTCGAGCAGTTTAGGAGTTAGTATCATCTACCTCTCTTTACCAAGCACAAACCTTCAAATCAATTACCAAATATGATGGGGAATCGATAAGCGTCGCAAAAAAAAAAAAAAGAGACCATCACACTCTGAATTGAGAGAGATAAAATGAGAGAGTCTCGGCGGTGAAAACCTTCGGGCACCACGAGGCGACGGGAGTAGAGAAACCAAAATGAGAGAGCTTGTTTAGTAAAAACTCGCAAAGAGTGCTATCAAGCGATGACAGGAAGAGAAATGAGAGAGGTCAGCCAGTGAAAACCCGCAAAGGGCGCTGTTGGCCGAAAAGGAATGACGCCACCCCAAGAAGGTCTCGGCAAAGTTCCACCGGTTTTGGAATCACAGACCTGTTCTGGTTCAGGAAAACGCAAGTTCATGGAAGGTCGGACGTCCAGTCCAAAGAGCATGTCATGTCATTTAAAGCCAGCGTTATCTTCCTCAGATAAGTCTTTCTCGCCCCGAAAAGGGTATTCCTTTTCTGATTTGTTTTCCCCTGCTTTGTTTCTTTTCGAATCCCTTTTGCATTTTTACCCCGAGTTCAGGACACACCGGAAAGAGTAGGTGGCATGGTTTGTTTGCACGGAATCCCGTCTCATGAAGGAAAGCACCTCATCTCGTTGATATGATTACCCAAGCATGATGAATCATGACGTTTGATGGTGTTCCGGAGTAAAGGAAAAAGAGAGAAATCTTGAAATCTTCCCCAGCAAGTCCACCTTCGGACAAATCCCCACAGAGTCTCCCCCTGTACAAATCCCAACAGAGTCTTGTACAATCTCCCACAGAATCTCCTCAATATAAAAAAAAAAAAAAAAAAAACAAAAAATGGAATCTCCTCAGCACATCCCAGCAAGTCCTTTTGTAAATATTCCCCAACAAGCTTACCCCAACAAATCCTAGAAATCCCACTTTGAAATAAATCCCCAGCATGCCCATTGTACAAAAATCCACACAAAGAATCCACTTTGTAAATATTCCCCACAAAGCTTCCCTTTTGTACGAATCCCCACAAAATACCTCCAATAAAATCCCCGTTGAGAACCTCCAAGCAAAACGGGACACAAAAAAAGAGAAAAGAAAAAAGAGCCTTACGAGGCAAATCATCACAGAATCTGGAAATACAAGCCTGAGCGGTCTAAAGGGTTTCGGCATATGAATCAAATCAATGGCGGGACTTCACAACAGGAATAAAGACGCAACAAAGCAACCGGGAACGATCAAGGTCACCAAACCGACCGTCATTTCCGAACTAACAATTGTCCTTTGTCTGAAAAGTTGAAACAGGTGTAATCCAAGACAACCGTGCAAGGAGCAGGTGTCGCCCAAAGAAGAAGGTACATGGGTACAAGAAATATTTTGGCAATAAGGAATTCACTCGAAAGGTAAGTTTCCACGAAACTCCCTTGTATCTTCTACTAAAACAAGAAAATTCAAAAAAAAAAAAAAAAAAAAGAGGTCGCTTAGTATTCTTGAACTCTGCCCCCAACCAATCAGCATTAGGGTTTTAAACCCTAAACTGAATTTTCCTTTTAGTCAGCATTAGGGTTTTAAACCCTAAACTGAACTTTTTCCTTTCAGCCAGCATTAGAGTTTTAAACTCTAAACTGAGCTTTTTCATGCAATCAGCATTAGGGTTTTAAACCCTAAACTGAATTTTCCTTTTAGTCAGCATTAGGGTTTTAAACCCTAAACTGAACTTTTTCCTTTCAGCCAGCATTAGAGTTTTAAACTCTAAACTGAGCTTTTTCATTCAATCAGCATTAGGGTTTTAAACCCTAAACTGAATTTTCCTTTTAGTCAGCATTAGGGTTTTAAACCCTAAACTGAACTTTTTCCTTTCAGCCAGCATTAGAGTTTTAAACTCTAAACTGAGCTTTTTCATGCAATCAGCACTAGGGTTTTAAACCCTAAACTGAATTTTTCTTTTAGTCAGCATTAGGGTTTTAAACCCTAAACTGAACTTTTTCCTTTCAGCCAGCATTAGAGTTTTAAACTCTAAACTGAGCTTTTTCATGCAATCAGCATTAGGGTTTTAAACCCTAAACTGAATTTTTTTTAGTCAGCATTAGGGTTTTAAACCCTAAACTGAACTTTTTCCTTTCAGCCAGCATTAGAGTTTTAAACTCTAAACTGAGCTTTTTCATGCAATCAGCATTAGGGTTTTAAACCCTAAACTGAATTTTCCTTTTAGTCAGCATTAGGGTTTTAAACCCTAAACTGAACTTTTTCCTTTCAGCCAGCATTAGAGTTTTAAACTCTAAACTGAGCTTTTTCATGCAATCAACATTAGGGTTTTAAACCCTAAACTGAATTTTCCTTTTAGTCAGCATTAGGGTTTTAAACCCTAAACTGAACTTTTTCCTTTCAGCCAGCATTAGAGTTTTAAACTCTAAACTGAGCTTTTTCATGCAATCAGCATTAGGGTTTTAAACCCTAAACTGAATTTTCCTTTTAGTCAGCATTAGGGTTTTAAACCCTAAACTGAACTTTTTCCTTTCAGCCAGCATTAGAGTTTTAAACTCTAAACTGAGCTTTTTCATGCAATCAGCATTAGGGTTTTAAACCCTAAACTGAATTTTCCTTTTAGTCAGCATTAGGGTTTTAAACCCTAAACTGAACTTTTTCCTTTCAGCCAGCATTAGAGTTTTAAACTCTAAACTGAGCTTTTTCATGCAATCAGCATTAGGGTTTTAAACCCTAAACTGAATTTTCCTTTTAGTCAGCATTAGGGTTTTAAACCCTAAACTGAACTTTTTCCTTTCAGCCAGCATTAGAGTTTTAAACTCTAAACTGAGCTTTTTTCATGCAACCAGCATTAGGGTTTTAAACCCTAAACTGAATTTTCCTTTTAGTCAGCATTAGGGTTTTAAACCCTAAACTGAACTTTTTCCTTTCAGCCAGCATTAGAGTTTTAAACTCTAAACTGAGCTTTTTCATGCAATCAGCATTAGGGTTTTAAACCCTAAACTGAATTTTCCTTTTAGTCAGCATTAGGGTTTTAAACCCTAAACTGAACTTTTTCTTTTCAGCCAGCATTAGAGTTTTAAACTCTAAACTGAGCTTTTTTCATGCAATCAGCATTAGGGTTTTAAACCCTAAACTGAATTTTCCTTTTAGTGAGCATTAGGGTTTTAAAACTGAATTCTTCCTTTGTTCGGCGTTAGGGTTTTAAACCTTAAACTGAACCTTTCCCCAGCTAGTCGATATTAGGGCTCCAACCCTGAACTGAGCACGCATATCCTCTTTCATCAATTTTATGAACTTCCTGGTGAATAAGTAACGAAATTTTCCTAGTGAAACTGGGGCAGAAAATTTCGTTTGTTTGTTTCTTTTCTCCCGCAGGTCTGACCTCGAGCCACATGGATCGAAATGACCCACGAGATAAATCCCAGTTCGGAATCAAAGAAGAAAAAAGACAAAAAAAGAGATATCCCGAGATATCAGAGTAAAGGGAAAGCAAATCGACTCCAACATTTGACTAAGGTCCTGACCTCTGCCGGTCACATTTTATTCGGTATCCCGGAGATTAAAAAACAAGTCGCCGCAACTCGCAAGCATCAAGATTCAGATCAGAGTCTACAAGCAGAATCAGCTAAGACCCAAGATCAAGTCGTAAAAGAATCATAGATAGGAATCTTGTAACTAGCAGTTGACATGCATATAAGTAGTTAGTTCAGTTTCCAATTTTCGTTTGGTTGTAATAAGGCGGTCAGTGACGTAGCAGTGACAACAGCAGCAGCAGTAGCAGCAAGCATTGCAGTCCCATGGTAGCCCCAGCTACCAAAACTTCTCGAACTACATTGACCTGATTCCTGTTTAGCCCAGGATATGTAGGAAATCTTTGAAGCAAGATTCGGTCAGATCTTTCGAAAAAAAAAAAAAAAACATGCTTCATACGGAGTGGTCCATAGGCAAAAATCGCTCATACACGCTCACTTTATCTTTGCACGAAAACTCTTCGTGTTTCCGAACAAAGAGGGGCAGCTGTGAGCACGTGATTTTTGTTTCACACGACAATCGCTCCAAAAAGAAATAAAAACAAATATAATTGGCCCTGCTGTACAATTTCGGATTTCTGTGCGGCACTTTGTTGATTTATTTATGACTTTGGCCCATTTTTATTTATTTACTTTATTAAAATAAAATTCAAAAATATATGTGTCCTGCATAATTCAAACCGTAATCCGGTCGTTAAATAGAAAATCGTGATTAGGCATTTTCGTCCGTGATTTTATTTGGTTTGACCTTACCTGTTTTGAAATATTTTAGTATGTGTGCAAATAATTGTATTTGAGTGTGTATTTAATTTTAATTTGATTTTTGGCTTAGTTTTGTTTTAAAATAAATAAGAAAAAGAAATAAAAAAAAAAGAAAGAAAAGACCCCTTCCCTTTCGGACTTGGGCCAATTTTAACAAAATTGGCCCAAACAAACAGCCCAAGACCCAGGCCTGCCCGGCCCAGGTCACCTGATGCCCAGGACGTCCAAACGACGTCGTTTGAGTCGTGCCTGATCTGGGCCGTTGATCTCAGAGTGATCAACGGCCAAGATCAATCCCCATAACCCACCAATAAACCCGACCCGTCTCACCCGGACCGACCCCAACCCTCAACACCTGAAACGACACTGTTTCACTTAAGACCCTCAGATCCAAACCGTAGATCTAGATTGATCTAACGGTTGAGATCAACCCACCCACTAACTATATAAGCCTAGATCCTTACCCTACCCCCCTATCCAATACCCCAGCCTCGTCGTCTTCACCCAAACCCACAAACCCTAGAGCCGCCCCTGTACTCTTCACCATGAAGACCGGCGGCATGAACGCCGGTGGCCTAGCCCTGAACACCATAGAACCCCCATGCCATCCTGAACCCAAATCTACCAACCCCATGGTTCGAATCACCCCCCAGGTCCTCGAATCTTCATTTGAAGATTCGAGTCAAAACTCGATCTAACCCAACCAACCCCAGTTTCATACCAGACACTCCCCAGACCCTCCTCGTGACCAAACCATACTTGGTTTGGTCCGAATCTAACCAGGGAAACACGAATCCCAGATCTAAGTTTTTGAACTCTAGTTTTCCTGTGCATGTTCCGTCACTGGTTCAACCGAAGAGATTAAGGTCTAATGGACTTTAATCAAAGTGTTTCTCATCTGAGAAACACTTCGTTTAAAGTCCGTTCAGCCTTAAGAAAGGCCTGACCAAGTCCGAGTTAAGGTTTTGATCTTTTTGCGGTTGAGGTAAGTTTCTTTCTTTCCTTTATTGTTTTAGTCCGTTTGATTGTTTAAAAAGTCTGTTCATATTTGTTTTGATTTTATCAACTTTTGTTTGTTCACTTTACTTAAACCTCCGTGTTTGTTTAAATCCCCCCTTCCTATTCTGATAAGGCAAGTGTAATGTTTGTGTTTCGAGTTTGGACTGACTAGTTAACTCCTCGAGTGCATTTCTGTTTAGTCAGTATAACTCAAACCATGTATCGATATTGTTCAAATGCTTGATTTTTTTTGGCTACGATTGTGTATGTTAATGCTAATATAGTCGAGTCGACATGAGTCGTCAATTAGTTTCAACTGTCCGAACAATAACAAATCAACTTACTTCTGCTAAGCATGTGTTGGGTCAATTAAGAACCAGTTTTTGTTTACTTATAGCTTGTTTGAATTGATCAGTAATGTAAAAAGGATTATTTTGTTTAAAGTTCTGAAATGGAGGGCATGTGCATTGGTGCACCTCATGTGCCTTGTGCACAGCCTGTTTTCTCCTGCATAAAAGGGCTTTCAATTTTTAAATTGGTTTGACAGCATATGCTGTCAGATATATTCTGTTGCCCACACCCTACTTTAGTTTCAGAAATAATAAACATCACAAAAGGTAAGCATGCCAAGAGAATATGATGGGAACTTTCTAATACTTAAGTAGCTAAGTGGAACTGAAAAAGGGCAGCACATGGGAGGGGTTATTTGATTAATCCAACAGGCTGATAAAGGGCTGAGGTTGAGGCTTATAAAAGGAGGATGGACATACACCAAGAGAGAAAAAGAAAACACACACACACTGTGAAGATAGAAAGAAAAGAGAGAGTTGACAAGAATAGAAAGAGAGCAAGAAAGAGAGAAAACAGACTAAGAAATCAGAAATTTGGTCTTGTTTGTCTGAAGTTCATTTATTGTCAATACGTTAGGCAGTGTTCTTTCTTCAATCGAGATTATTGTTAGTGTTCTGCTGCATTGGTATATTCCGGAATTGGACTGTCTGGAGTATCGCACTGTGTGCTGTTTCATCGAGTTGTTCTCCTTCAACTCTAGTTCCATCTCGCAACAGAATCCTTTCTGTTGTGCTGTTCTGATTGTTGCTGCTATCTTGCTCGCTATTGCTGCTGCATTTTGTCCTGCTGCTACTGTTAATTCTGCCTTTTGGCTGCTGCTGATTCCCATCTTCTTCTCCTTCTCCTTTGCACTTTCAGCATTTTCAGGTACACATTTCAAGTCCCATATTGATGTAATTGGAACAGTCTGAAAGCATGAAATGAAAAAGGTTGAAGAAGTTCAAGCATTTGCTGTAATATTCATAGTACATTAACAGGCCTTGTGGAAATTGATTTAGCTTATGTTTCAATAGTTCAAAAGAGTATACTGATAGCCGACTGAGTTTCACCCTTTTTGTATTTGGGCTCGATAATTGTCTGTTTAGTATAAGTATGCATATTTCGACTTTACACAATACCATTTTCTGTTTCATTTAGTTTTTTTAAGACTAGCCCATATAAGTTTGGTTAAGCTCAATACAAGAAATGCTCGGATTAAACGTTGTATTTCGCTAACTCGTATATGATAAATTAAAGCATTTTACTTCGCCAGTTATCCTTTAACCCAGTTCAAATAAGTTCAGTTAAGTTCAAATTAAGAAATGTTCGGATTAAGTATTGCATTTCATCTTATCTCATATGTAATCTTTTATTCGACCAAATCATTTTCGTAAAAGGCATGACGTCCTTTTTACCTTAAAAGTAATCAATCAAAATTGACAGGAGTTTGGTTTAAGCTGAAGTATATACTTCAATTAGCACACACACTTTCTTTTCTTCTATCTCTGGAAATAAAAATAATAGAAATGTAGTCACTGTAGGATACCCTTCTAAAAATAATAAGACAAGCCTCGCCAAATAAAAAAAAAACAATTGCGGGGCCCTCAACAACTGACGATAATTATTTAGAATTCAAGATAGGCCATTTAATAAACTTCATGGCCTCCTACAAAGATAATAACGCGTTAGGTTCTGTTGGCGCGGTTTAATTAAATCACATTCTTAAATTCGGGTGCACATTGATGTGACCCAAATCCAAATCTCAACGAAGTCCAAATGTGTCGACAATCACGGGTGCATTGATTGTGACGTGGTTCGAGACGCATTTTCACGACGTTGCAATTCTGTAAAATAAATGATAATAACAAAAGCGGTTAAAACTTAATAAAAGCACATAAGTTACAACATGTATTTAAATCAGATATTTAGCTATTATAACAATTTAAGCGACCGTGCTAGAACCACGGGATTCGAGGGTGCCTAACACCTTCCCTCGGGTCAACAGAATTCCTTGCTTAGAATTTCTGGTTCGCAGACTTCATTTGGAAAAGTCGAAAATCTCCTCGATTTGGGATTCAAGATAAACCGGTGACTTGGGACACCAAAAGCCAAACCTTTTCCCAAGTGGCGACTCTGAATTAAATAAATAATCCCATTTCGAATATTTGTCACTTAAATTGGAAAAACTCCCCGCGCATCTTAACCCTTCGGGGCGGGCGCGCAAAAAGGAGGTGTGACAGTCGCTATTGCGACAGATGTCGTGAGTTGCATGAACGGCTGAGGATGAATCCCCATAATCGTGCTCTGGGCGAGGAGTTGGAAAAGGGGGACCAGGAATTGATGCAGATGATCCGTAGCAAGAGCGAGCTTGAGGAACAACTCCGCGTCAAGGATGAGGAGCTCGAATTGGGTAAGGGGGTCGCTGCAGAGTGTGAGTATTTGCAGGGTAAGTTGAGGTCAATGCAGTCGGAGATGGACCAGAACTTGGTCCAAGTCAAGAAGATGAGAGCAGAGTGGAGAGGGAAGTTGACCGCGATGGAGAGCAAGGTTGCTGGTTTAGAAAGCACTGAGAGGGCCTGGTCTGAGGCTCTAGCAAGGGCGGCGGCCCTGGACGATACCATCCGCGTACTCCAGTCTGAGCAAGAATCGGAGAGGGCGACAACTACTCTTATGAAGGCGAGGCTCGAGGAGCGGATCAGCATGATTGATCAGGAGGCTTCGGTCCTGGGAGATCGAGTCATGGCCCTGGAGGCAAAGAATGAGCGACTAAAGGCTCAGATTGAATCGTCTCCTGCTTCCATTCCCCACCAAGTGCATGAGATCTGGGTTTATGCCAAGGCCCTACGGGACATATATAAGAGTTTGTGGGAAGCAGGCACCGTGGCTGAGGCTTCTTATAAGGAAGCACAAGCGAAAGCTCGTGAGGCTCGCATCAATTTTGGATACAACGTAGCGACAAACGAAGCTAATAGGGGTGCAGATGGTGATGATGATGAACCTTGTAGAGACGGTGATGATGACGGCGGTGATGACGTCGAATGAAGGATGTTGCACTTTGTTTTTGTTTTTATTTCGTTTGTTGGTTGACGTCTGTTCATTTCGGTTTCTCTTTCTTCTCTTTTTTTTTTAATTTGTTGGCCTGAGCCATATGTAAGCGGTGGTAGCCCGCAGTTATGACTTTGCATAAATAAAGAGTTTTCTTCTTCGCTGTTTGTCTTGTACTTCAATTTTTATTCTAACTATTTGTGACCCTGGCGCAAACAGGGGCTCGCCCAACAAGTCCTAGTTTTTCTTTTACTTTTCGGTGAAGGAGCTTGGCCTTAAAGGGTGTTATTTCGAACTTATCGAAATTATAGCCCGTCATGGTTCGAGCGAGGTAGAACCTCTCTTTTTCTTTGATGGCGAAGTCCTTTGTCCTTAAAGGGTGTTATTTCAAACTTATCGAAATAACAGCCCGTCGCGGTTCGAACAAGGTCGAACCTCTCTTTTTCTTTGATTGCGAAGGTCCTTGGCCTTAAAGGGTGTTATTTTGAACTTATCGAAATAATAGCTCGTCGTAGTTCGAACGAGGTCGAACCTCTCTTTTTCTTTGATGTCAAAGGCCCTTGGCCTTAAAGGGTGTTATTTCGAACTTATCGAAATAACAGCTCGTCCTGGTTCGAACGAGGTTGAACCTCTCTTTTTTATTGATGACGAAGGCCCTTGGCCTTAAAGGGTGTTATTTCGAACTTATCGAAATAACAGCTCGTCCTGGTTCGAACGAGGTTGAACCTCTCTTTTTTATTGATGACGAAGGCCCTTGGCCTTAAAGGGTGTTATTTCGAACTTATCGAAATAACAGCTCGTCGTGGTTCGAACGAGGTCAAATCTCTCTTTTTCTTTGATGGCGAAGGCCTTTGTCCTTAAAGGGTGTTGTTTCGAACTTATTGAAATAACAGCTCGTCGTGGTTCGAACGAGGTCGCACCTCTCTTTTTCTTTGATAGCGAAGGCCCTTAGCCTTAAAGGGTGTTATTTCGAACTTATCGAAATAACAGCTCATCGTGGTTCGAACGAGGTCGCACCTCTCTTTTTCTTTGATAGCGAAGGCCCTTATCCTTAAAGGGTGTTATTTCGAACTTATCGAAATAACAGCTCGTCGTGGTTCGAACGAGGTCGAACCTCTCTTTTTCTTTGATGGCAAAGACCCTTGGCTTAAAAGGGTGTTATTTTGAACTTATCGAAATAACAGCTCGTCGTTGTTCGAACGAGGTCGAACCTCTCTTTTTCTTTGATGGCGAAGGCCCTTGGCCTTAAAGGGTGGTATTTCAAACTTATCGAAACAACAGCTCGTCGTGGTTCGAACGAGGTCTAATCTCTCCTTTTCTTTGATGTCGAAGCCCCTTGGCCTTAAAGGGTGTTATTTTGAACTTATCGAACTAACAACTCGTCGTGGTTCGAACGTGGTCGAACCTCTCTTTTTCTTTGATGGCGAAGGCCCTTGGCCTTAAAGGGTGTTATTTCGAACTTATCGAAATAACAGCTCGTCGTGGTTCGAACGAGGTCGAACCTCTATTTTTCTTTGATGGCGAAGGCCCTTGGCCTTAAAGGGTGTTATTTTGAACTTATCGAAATAACAGCTCGTTGTGGTTCGAATGAGGTCGAACCTCTCTTTTTCTTTGATAGCGAAGGCCCTTAGCCTTTAAGGGTATTATTTCGAACTTATTGAAATAACAGCTCGTCGTGGTTCGAACGAGGTCGAACCTCTCTTTTTCTTTGATGGCAAAGGCCCTTGGCTTAAAAGGGTGTTATTTCGAACTTATCGAAATAACAGCTCATCTTGGTTCGAACGAGGTCGAACCTCTCTTTTTCTTTGATAGAGAAGGCCCTTGTCCTTAAAGGGTGGTATTTCAAACTTACCAAAACAACAGCTCGTCGTGGTTCGAACGAGGTTGAATCTCTCTTTTTCTTTGATGTCGAAGGCCCTTGGCCTTAAAGGGTGTTATTTTGAACTTTTTGAAATAACAGCTCATCGTGGTTCGAATGAGGTCGAACCTCTCTTTTTCTTTGATGGCAAAGACCCTTGGCCTTAAAGGGTGTTATTTCAAACTTATCGAAATAACAGCTCGTCGTGGATCGAACAAGGTCGAACCTCTCTTTTTCTTTGATGGCGAAGGCCCTTGGCCTTAAAGGGTGTTACTTTGAACTTATCGAAATAACAGTCCATCTGTAGTTAGCAGTTCCTGGGGAGTCGGGTACCTTTCGCGGAAGTCCCATTTTGGTTAGTGTTGCTTGCATCAAATGGTTCAACGCTGGTGGACACAAGGTGTCAATAATTTGCACAGGTTCCTGCTGTTCATGTGTTATAGTTTCCCGTTCGACTTCGACCGTTCAACTTGGAGGTGATGCCGGCCGGGATGGTTTCGGCTGTGCCGAATTAGTTTTTTTTCTTCAACCTAGATATCCCTGCGTACGTTCGCCCACATGGATCTTGTATACCTGTTTTGACGAAGCGCGGGAGATGAGGGTGAGATGTTACTTGCTTTCGAGGAAGCTGGAGGTTAGCACCGTTTGCCTTGTTCGGGATGCTCGTGGCCAATAGGGCGAGGAATTCTAGACTTCATGAATCCGTTTGGTTCTCCTTCCCTCAACGCGCTGCTTCCATGCCTCACGTGAGTTAGGTTTCCCTTTCCTCAATGCACCGTTTCTATGCCTCACGTGAGTTAGGTTCTCCTTTTGTGCTTCTTTTGGTGAATCATCGTGTTTCTCTGCTTCGATCTGGGAAGAACTAGGAGTTTTCACTAGGTAATCCCCACATACGGCGCCAAATTGTTTGACTCAAAAGATGTTAAACTCTTTTTGGGCAAATCAATCAAAGATGAAGGGGTAAATCGCAATCAAACTTAATTGATTCCAGATCGAAAGATTTGGTAAATATGATTACATATGGGACGAATGAACTATCAATAACCTTATTAAGATTTAACACTACCTTCTTCATCTATGGATGAGGGAGGAGGATTACAATCGCATTTTCCCTCTCAGGGTACAAGAATGGAGCTTTGTTCTTCTTTTTCTTCTGTGAGAAAGCTTGAGATTCCCCCCCCCCTTTCGCAAGCCTTCCTGGGCTATATATATAGTCGAAACCCCCTTACCCAACCATGAATTGGCGCATTTGGGTCAGTGGTGCGTTCTGGTCGTGGATAGGCATTGCTCTCTTTGATTTGTCGGATATCTTCGAGGATGAATGAAGTGGACTCTATTGACTTCTAATACCCAATTGCAAGAAGGGGTCGTGTTCAACCTGGTCATGGCGGTCAAATTTTGACCAATACAAGTATGTCAACTCAATAACTAATAAAAATAAATAGAGACTGAGCAGTAATGACGAGCAATAAAACATATACAGTTCATATTATGAAATCTCAGTAAAATACAGCAGGCTTTTAAAATCAGGGTTTTGGATCAACTCAACTTATTTAAATCCAGTTTCAGTAAAACCATTTAAAACATCTTTCAACAATTTTCAATTAAGTGATGAAACAGTGAGTAAAAATGATTAAAACATAAACAGGCCCTCGGGCAAAACTCACTCGTATACAGTCCATCGGGCAACATAAATCAAGAACAACCCCTCGGCGAACATCACTCGTGAATAGCCTCTCGAGCAAACATGAATCATAAACAGCCCCTCGGTCAAACCTCACAGTCACTCATATATAGCCCCCCGGGCATTACCTCACAATCGCTCGTAAACAGCCACTCGGGCACAATATGAATCAAGAACAGCCTCTCGGGCAAAACATCATATCACTTACTCATGGTACCCGCACTTACTGGGGGTGTACAGTCTCCGGAGGAGCTCCTACATCCCAAGGATATAACAAGCCACCTCGTGGCATAAATATTTCAGGCTCGCAGCCTCACAAAAATCATGAATCAATAACAACATGTTGCGAGGTGTAGTCCGATCCCATAATATCCTCACAACACAGGCCCTCAGCCTCACTCAGTCAAAACCTATCAAGCAACTCGGGCTATCAGTAAAATAGGGTGCTCAGCCCAAAATATTATTTTATGCATCAAAATAGAGTAATAAAAACTAAGTTATGAAATCAGTAAACACAGCATGACTGAGTATAGATCTTAAATCAAAAACAGTGAAAAAGCCCCTAAGGGTCCAAACAGCTCTGGCACAAGGCCCAACTATGGGATTCATCCTAATTTATAGGAAGTTCTTTCTAAAACACATAAGTATCATATACTTTAAGTCAAATACGCAACTTTATTATTGCTCCGGGACGGACCAAGTCACAATCCCCAACAGTGCACGCCCACACGCCCGTCACCTAGCATGTGCGTCACCTCAAAATAGTAAAGCAATGTGAAATCCAGGGTTCATACCCTCAGGACTTGTTTTACAATCATTACTTACCTCAAACAAGCCAATTCCAATACCGAGCAAGCCAAGTGATGCTCCAAAAATGTCATCTCGTGCGTTCCGACCTCCGAACGACTCGAAACTAACCAAAAATAACTCAAATACATCAAACAATGCTAAAGCAACCAATCACAATGCCCGCATCTCGGAATCCGACAAAACTAACAAAATATGATAATCCATTCAATTATGAGTCCAACCATACTAGTTTCATCCAATTTCGACTCCGAATCGATGTTCAAAACATAAAAATTCACTTTATGAAACTTTAGGCAAAACCCCCCAAATTTCACTTTGAAATCATCAATGAAATGCCAAAAACAAAGTTGGATTCATGAAATATAACCAAAACCAAATAGAGAACACTTACCCCAATACATATGGTGGAAATCTCTTCCAAAATCGCCCAAATCCGAGCACCTCAACTCAAAATATGACCAAATGAACAAATCTTTATTTTATATATTTTTCTACGAGCTTTTCTGTCTCTATTCTCTTGCCAAACAATCCTGAAATTCGCTTTTGATACCTTCAATGGATTTCTTGTGACATTTTAGTCAAGTTAGGCTCTTGAATCACTCAATTTGACCTTATATTGAAAGAGATATGTTAGTTTCAATATTTGAAAATAGTACATATTTTTAAATATGAATTCCGTGGCAATTTCGTAATTAATCTAAAAAATCTAGCAACCCAATTCTTAGTACAATGATCATAAAATCCTCATATGATGTCCAAATTCGACGATTCTTTTTGCTATGGCTCCGTAATTACGATACGAATCTAATGCTTCAATAAAAACTGAAATCAGAGCTCATTTGCTTAATGTAGTACCATTTGTGCTTGAAAAACGACGTCGAAACATAAAAAACGAGAGCAACACAACCCAAACCTATCTGAAACTCACCCGAGCCCTCGGGATCCTGTTCGAACATACCAACAAGTCTTAAAACATACAACGGACCTACTTGAAGCCTCAAAATACACATAACAACATCGAAACGATGAATCACACCTCAATTCGAAATCAATGAACTTAAAACTTCAAACTTTCTTAACTGATGCTGAAACCTATCAAACCATGTCCGATTGACCTTAAATTTTGCACGCAAGTCACATTTTACAGTATGGACCTGCTCCAACTTCCGAAATCGGAATCCGATCCCGATATCAAAAAGTCCACTCTCGGTCAAACTTTCCAAAATTCCAACTTTCGTTATTTCAAGCCAAATTCTACTATGGACCTCCAAATCACAATCTGGACGTGCTCCTAAGTCTAAAGTCACCCAGTCGAGCTAACAGAACTATTAGAAATCCGATCCGAGGTCAAACTCTAAAAAGTCAAAACTTGGTCAAACCTTTCAAATTTAAAGCTTCTAGGTGAGAATCATTCTTCCAAATAAATTCCGAATAACCTGAAAATCAAAATCAACGATTCACATAAGTCATAATACTTTCTACAGGGCTACTCCTGCCCTCAAACAACCGAGCAAAATGCAATTGCTCAAATGACCGATCCGGTCGTTACAAATCTAAAATAAAATATGATATTATTTCAAGTGTAGGTGAAATATTAATGTAAAAAATTACTAAATTTTCATAGTAGGGAAGAGAATGTACCAAGAGAAAATAGAGATTGTATGAGGAATCTCATACTTTAAATTAATTTTAAAATGAATTACTTTAATAATATCTAAAAATATTATTGATAGATCTAAATGATAAAAGAGTTCCAGAGGAAAAAAGCATAAAAATATATTAAAATTTAAAACAAAACATAATGAAAAAAACATTTATATTTATCGATAGTTATTAAAAGGGTAGTAAGCAAGACATTAAGTCGATCGGTAAGCTAATAAAGATAACATGACAATATAACAATATAATTAATGAATAGTACAATAATTATAAGCAAAGAGCAAAATGAAACAATTGTGTAAAAATATAGAAGAATAAGATTTATTTGAATTTGAGATGACAAATAAATTGATAGTAAGAAATATGATCTAATGTGCTCATACAAAACAGATCACAATATAACATGTTTAGTATATTGAAGCAATGGGGACCTAAGTTCCAGATGAGCAAAGAAATGACTCGCAATGTACCAATTTGGGTCCTATTCCCAGGATAACTACTTGAGTTCTAGACGAAAGAGAATTTTGGTCGCATAGCTAGCTATCTAGGGAAACCTATTTGTTATGATAAACTCACAGCAGAGGGAGAAAGGATTTCCTATGCACAAATGCTTATTGAAATGGATATATCTCAGAAATTACCAGATACAATACTCATAAAGGAGGCAGATGGAACACATAGGGAACAAGTCCTAAATTATTAATGGAAACCTTCATTCTGTGATGTGTGTTTCCAAATAGGACAACATGATGATAAATGTGAGAAGGCTCCACCAATACTGCAAGAAAAGCAAAGCAATGACCACAAAGACAAAATGGAGAAACAACAAAGGCAGGTGAAACCAAACTAGCAGCAACAGAGAAAAATGTCTGCTACCCAATGGAGAGTCAAACCTGTTATTGAGCAAGCAAAAGAGTAGGAAAGGCAGAATTCAGAGCAAATATAGAAACATCAGGATACTAATGCAGAGCAAGCAAAAAGAAGGAAAGGTAGAATGCTGAGCAAATATAGAAATAACAGAAAGATCATATTAATGTATAGCAGAATGATAAACAAGAGGTGGAATTGCAGCCACAACAAAGATCAAAAGGGAAACAGAAGATGAAAGCTCAAGGAAAACTTCAACATAAGAGAGTCCTAACTGATGCTGAGATGGAGAAAATATTGATGAAAAACATATATAGTCCTTTGAGAATACAAGAAGAGTGCAACACTGCTAAGGTGACTGAAGGGATTGGCCTCACTGAGGAAAATCTACCATGATAATAAGTTCCTTGAATATAAGAGGGCTGAATAAGCGCTATAAGCAGAAAGAACTCAAGGCCTTTCTGCTGAAGCACAAGATCATTTTACTAGGCTACTTTGAGACAAAGATAAAACTTAGGAGTGTCAGCAAAGTTAAACGAAAGTTATGTAAATATTGTATTCAGATGAAAGTACTAGTCAAATTGGGAGACTATGGCTCTTTTGGAAGGAAAGCATGGTGCAAGTTCAAATTCTGTTGGTAACTAAACAACTGATACACTGTCAAGTGAAGGAAAAAGGGTCATAATTCTCATGCTACATCACATTTGTCTATGGAAAGAACAAAATACATGAAAGGAGAGATCTATGGAAGCAATTAAGACAGATTTATAGTACAATGCATGAGGCTTGTTTGGTAATGAAGGATTTTAACAATGCTTTGTCTGTCAATGATAGAATAAATGGGCAACCTATGCATCAAGCTGAACTGGTGGACTTTCAAAAATGTATGAAGGACCTTGGATTGGGGCAGTTAAATAGAAAGGGCTGTCAATGGTCATGGTGTAATAAAAGGGATGCATGAGATAGAATTTATAGCAATATCGATTGGGCGTTTGGAGATGCTTCTTGGCTTACAAAATACAGCAGCCTAGAAGATGTGTTTGAAATGCCTGGAGTTTCTGATCACTCACCTGTTGTTATAAACACTGAGGTAACCAGGAATCACTTGCCAAAGACTTTTAGGCTATACAATGTTCTGTTACATCAGAAGGAATTTACAGACAATGTTCATGAGGTATGGGATCAAAAAATCCAAGGGTATGCTATGTACTCACTCTGGCTGAAACTGCAAAGGTTAAAAGACAAAACACAACAAATGAATAAGGAGATGACTTCAATGGAGAAGAAGCTTGGCAATCTAAGAATGCAACTGCAGAATACTCAAGGGAAGCTTGATGAAGATCCACTTAATCCACAATTAATAGCCAAGAAGGAATTGCTTATGTAGATTGAAAGATGGGAATGAGTAAATGAACAATTACTCAGACAGAGATCTAGAGCAATGTCAATAAAAGCAGGAGATAGAAACACTAAGTTCTTTCATGCTCACTTAAAGGCCAGACAGTCAAGAAACAATATTGCATCTATTTGTAATGAACAGGGGATTAGAGTGACAGAGCCAAAATTGATAGAACAAGAATTTAGAAGTTTCTTTCAAACATTATTGGGTACCTCAGCCAGAGAACTACCCTATATTGATATTGATATAGCTAGGGATGGACACTGCCTAGCCAAGGAGCAAAAATAACTGCTCAATGCTCAAGTAACAGATGAAGACATTGATAAGGCCCTTAAAGATTTACCAAACGACAAGGCACCAGGGATAGATGGATTTCCAGCAGAGTTCTTCAAAGCATACTAGTATATTATTAGAGGTGAGGTTAAACAAGCAGTACAAGAGTTCTTTAACAATGGGAATCTTCTAAAAAGTGTTAACTGTACGACAGTAACACTGGTGCCTAAGGTTGCTAGCCCCATTTTTGTTAAAGAATTTCGACTTATAGCATGTCGTACTACTATGTACAAGATCATCTAAAAGATTATTACAACAAAGCTGAAGTTGGTGGTGGATTCTATTGTGGGAACTTCTTAATCAACATTCATAGAAGGGAGAAAAATATTGGATAACGTCATCATTTCCCATGAATTGGTCAAGGGATACACTCAGAAAGGAGTCTCACCAAGATGCTGCATAAAGGTGGATATAAGGAAAGTGTATGACTCGGTTGAATTGACTTTTTTAAAGATGATACTAATAGAGTTTGGAATGCCTGTTAAGTTTGTGCAGTTGATACTGGAATGTGTGACCACTGTCAGCTACTCCCTGCTACTAAATGGAGTATTTTTAGGCCAATAGGTGGATGAACGGTATTAGTAAATCTTTTCCAATAATTTAGGGGCATTTTGAACCCTTTTCCGTTTTTTTAATATTGATAGAAAAACAAAATATATGCAAGTACTAAAATTAAGGTGTTGGGTTGTTGCAAATATAAAAAAAAGAAAACAGGTTATCTTTTACGAGATTTGGGAAATAGTTTCATGCCATACTTCTTAATTAACATCTAACAATTATATATAATTTTCATCTGAAATATTTATATTTCAAGGTTATTTACACATAATTCAGATAATCCAATCACATTTGACATAATTTATGCTCGCGCATCGCACGAGTACTAATACTAGTGAATCATTAGTAGGAAAAAAATTTAAGTACGTCTTTGGGCAATATTTTGAGTTAAAGCTTTTAAAAAGAAAAAAGAATATTTGAAGTTAAAGTTGAAAAGTTTGTGAAATTTTACTTGTAATCAGACATGTACTTTGTTTACCCGTAAAATGGTATAGTTGAATTTATTCGTAATTTCTAGACAAGTAAATTAATTTAATCTTGAATGATAGAATAATTGAAGAAAAACACAATACTTAGCCTTGAGGTTATTTACCCTCAAAATCGGATAACAATTGAAGTTGTAAGTGGTTTTAAGGATACGCGGATTAATATGATACAAAGTGATAAATTGAGTTAAATTGAAATTGAATAAATAGAGATATAGTAAATTCAAACCATGCGAGGAAGATTATTCCAGCCATAGTGAAATATTCACCCTCGATCTAGGCTTACATCGGCCAATACTGATAAGCAAGAGAAAGAGCTTTCAATAACAGTGAAATAGTAATGTATTGCTTTGGATTGCGAGTTACAATATTCCTAATGAATTATCAAACCCCCTATTATATAGTAGGGCAATCCTACTCTAAGTACAATTCCATAAAAGGTAAAAAATCTTTTGTTTAACTAATTATCGGTTCTTCATCGATACGTGCCGAGATCCACGCCCCGATATCCGGCGGGTCACAGATATTACGGCCTTTTGTTGGTCGTGCTCGATTGTCCGACAATGTTCTTCGAAGTCTTTCAGGATTTGGATTGATCTTGGATCATAACCCTGATATTCTCGAGGTAGGCATCGTGCTCCCGGATTCTAACTCGATGAGACCTTTGCTTTAATTCAGATCCTTCGCAATCATATCTCGAGATCATTTTATCCTATTGGAAACCGAAGTGTGCCATAGCTTAGTTTTTATCCGTATACACATAGTCCCCTCATTTCTCGGAGAGCAAGATGGCAAGAAACAACATGAGCACCCTGATTCCTTCTTCAATATGTCGTGACAGAAATGACAAAAAGCTAAATGTCTCGTTAGTCATGTCATAATGGTCTTAAGTCAGCTGTCAGTTGGCTGTCCTTGGACAGGAAACGTTGTGGAACCCCTATAAATAACCCATTCTTTGTTCATTTTTTACTTTACATCAAACCTTCTACCCTTATACCCTCAAGATTTCTTTACTCTTTTTCATATTCTAGCATTTTTACCTCCATTACCTAAGATTCCTTTGAAAACTTTTCACTCATCATCCACTCAAGACAACACATATGAGCCTCCAGCTTTCAACCTTTCTCTATCTCCTTCAAGCTTTCCTCTATAACAATGAAAAAAACCTCAAAATCTGTTCCTCAAAAGGTCGCTTCTAGCTCCCAACTGACTGTTAAAATCAATGAAATCACTCATAATGTGGTTGACCTCGAGGGGTCCGCTGCTAACGTGGTCACTGATGAACCTCCCTTGAAGAGGTTCATTCCCGGGGGTTGTTTGATCGCCGATGACTTCAATGTTGAGAAGCCTTCTTCGGTACAGGATCGACGTGAGGATGCCTTGAGATACATTTGCTCAATCAACGAAGAGGACCCCCCCACGATCCAAAAAGACTGCAACTGGGACGAAAAGGACATCGTGGTACCCGACTCCCAGGAGTCCATTACCACCCATGTAGAGGAATATCTGAGTGATTACGCTTATATCTTTACATTGAGCTCGGTGAACTCCGTAATCTTAGACTTATGCAGGAGGTATAACATATGTCTAGGCAAAATTCACCCTTCATTGTGGAGGTTCGTGATCCTCCTCCGATTTTTTATGAATAAGATTGACTCGTGCACCTTCACCATCAATCATCTGCTTTGCTTATACAGTCCTCGAATCTTCCGGGGGCTGATAAAACTTGTACGTTGGGCCAGCAAAACCTCATTTTTTAGTATCGACGAAGACCGGGATCGAGGCTGGCAGGGTCTTTTGCTCGGGTGAGGACCTCAAACTTGATTTCGACTGAATTCGGGTCATTCCCTTAGAAGTGGAATGCATCACGCAAGTAAAGTTTTCCATTGAATGTTGATTTTGTGTTTATCTCTTTTTTCCCATTGGTATTCGTGGTGGTACAGGTGTCGCTAGAGTCCCAAATGCTATCCCTCAACTCAAGGAGTGGGTTGAAGGTATTGTCTCACAGATGCCCTACTCCGAGCACTCATGGAGCAAACTCTCGAAGGTCCGTTGGGAGGCCCATTCCCATGGTAAGGTTTCTTTCCTAAGTAGGTTGTTTTAGGTTTCTTCTTTTATCATCACGTTCTTATTTCTTTTTCTTCCCTTTTACAGGTTTGCCTAAGACCGTCAAGCTTAGGCCCCCGGTCGATGACGAGGACTTGCCTATTAAGTCTCCTACCCTGGGGCAGGCCGGAGAGAAGAAAAGGAAAAGGGCCCCGGTTCCCCGAGCTTAGAAATAAAGAAATCAAGGAGAATGTTGGTGCATAAGCCAAAGGAAAACACCAACTCCCGAGCACCAGATTCGGACTTGCTCTACCGGCTTAGGAACGAGTCCAAAGAGGAAGAGCCTTTTGTGGCCCGCGATCCATCGCCCCTCGAAGAGCAGGGGGCCATCGAATAAGAGACCTACGAGGTCGATCTTCCTTAGGCTATGGAGGTCGATGAGGAAGCTAGGGCTTAGACTTTCGGGACACTGGTAGTGTTTAGAAGGAGGCACTTGGTTTGATAGATATTACCAGGTTGCCCTTATTTACCGAGTCCATGTACAACGAGGCCCGAATGGTGACAGAACGACCCATTTAGGGGGCTCACGGAGTGGACGATCCCCTCCGCTGCTTTTTTGACGGCATGGGCTCCACTGCCATGGAAGACATCACCGAGTTAGGTGACTTAGAGGTACCGAGGAAACGTTCATCATCAGAGGCAGGTGGGCCTAACTCGAGCCCGATATTGGTCAACTGTTTCCCCACTCTGAGTGCTTTTCCTGGTCAGAAATGATCAATTATCATCATTGTTCTGGAGGATGCCCGAGTTCTTTTCACCCCCGTCGGGATAACTAGTTACCTCTGGTACCTGGTAACAGAATAAGACTAGGAAATAATGAACGAGGTGTACGCGCCATGCTTGTTCAATGAAGCACAACAGGCGTTGAATCGGGTAAGATATTGTTATCCCCTTTTATTTTCTAACTCAGTTTCTGAGGGTTCTAATGCTTTTTCCTTCCCTCATTTTGCAGGCCTTGGTGCATCACCATGAGACCTTCATCTAGTATCAGGATGAGCTAAGCCAACTGGAGGCCGAAGTCAAAGAGCTTGTTGAGAAAAAAGACATGTATAAGCTTCTCAGCGAGCAATGTGAATGAGAAGTTAAGAGCCTTTGAGCTGAGTTGGACATAGCTCAGAAAGAACACACCGGCCTAGTGGAATAGGTAAAAATCTTTGAAGTTACTGATGCCCGAGGTTTCGACTTATTGGCCTAGATAAAAAATGCTAAGAGGATCGAGATCGAGGCCAAGAAGTTTGCATACCCCAAGGAAGAGGAGGGCTACGAGGGTTCTGGTGGGTCCGAGGGTAGAGAAGACCCTAATGGCCCCAGTGATGAGGCGGGCTCTAGCGAAGACCACGCTTCTTAGGTGCCTTGTAGATTTTTATTCATTCTTGTACTTTTGTATTTCCCGTTGTTACTGTTTCGCCTTTGTAAAGATCTTTATATATATATATATATATATATATATAAAGAGTAAATTAGGCAGTTAAACCGACCATAATGCAGAGTAATGTAAATGTAAACTTGGACAAGAGTAAAATAAATATAAACTTGATTATTATTGAAACTGAAAAATTGATAATACAAGTTAAAAACTTATATTAATATACTAGAGACAGAGCTCTAACCAATTCTAGAGAGAGGGAGAGAATTCTTTCTCAAGTGGTAGTATAAGGTGTGTTTCTTACAAGTGATATGGGGGGCTATTTATAGCCAAAAACCTAAAAAATTACATAGTGTTTTCTAATGTTATCCATGATGTCATTAGGAGTAAGTGCTAGCTGATGTCATGGATGATGTCAGCTGTGATGTCATTATGTTGTCATGCTGATGTAATTTCTGATTAATTTTTCAGAATATTAAATCAAGGTCTTCTTCTTCTTATTCTTCTTCTAATGATTTGTCAGACAAAGATGCTTGATTTTGTTGAACTGGAAATGGTGCCTTGAGGGAATCAAGAATTTTCTCCATTTGTTGAATAAAATCAAGCCTGCTGCTGGAACCGGCTAGTTGTGCACTTGCAATGGACTTTTGTTGTAAAAATAAAACTTTGGCAGCATCAGTTATAGCTAGATACTGTGGATGGGACATAAACCATTTGTCTACCACTGGCACATAGGCTTCGGATGAATCCCACATTATATACCTTTGCAGTGGCCTTGGAGGGCTAACCACGATAGTCCTTTATGTCCTTCTAGCTTGTGGAAGGAAAACTTCTGGGAGTATATCCATGGGGTATGAAATCTGTGGAAAAATTAGAGGAGTATGGGTATTTGTTGCTCACCAGAAAATCTGATACAATAATATTCTTCTTTCACTGGTGCTGGGAGGATTTCAGCTCTATGACCATATGCAGGCCACCATTGATGTATAAACTACTGAGGGAATTCAGAGGTTAATTGTTTACTCCAGAGGATGAACCATGAATGCTTTCCAAGTTGGTTTTAGAAGGTGAAAGCATTCATCCACGCTGCCTGGTAGTCATAATAATTGTAAAATTATGGATCAAAAGGCTGAGAAAGTCTTTTGTATTTTGTCGGATAGGTTCCCCATTCTTTTGGTGAGATTACTTTGTTAATCCACACCGTAGTATGGGTGACATATGATTGAGTCTGCTTTTCTTTGTGGTGCTTAAACAAGCATGATCATGTATCTATGAGAATGAACTCATAATATTTTTTGGGTATGTTTGTGGGTGCTTTGAATGAAATTGGCTGAAGGGCTTAGTATTTTTTTAGCTACCTCTTAGGGGTTAGAATGCCAGAATTCTGGTTCAATTTGAATGAGTGGGTAGACACTTTCATCCTTAATATAAGTGGGTTCCTTAGAGGAAGAGCCTTTGTTGAAAGAAATAGATTGTGGCACTGATGAAGAAAGTGCCTGATTGGTTGGGGTTTTTGGGATGTTGGATAGACATCATGTACCTGCAATGGGGATTTTAGCCTCCAGTATGTATTGCGTGGTGCTTCTAGCAACCACAAGAAGTGAAGAGGCCATGTGACTTTGGGCCGCCACAGAGTTGGAAGAAGATGCGTGGCCTTGTGCCACCTCATTGGAACCATAATTTTTATACAATTGATACTGATCTCTCAGTTGTTTTTAAATAAGCCAGGCATGGCCATTTGATCTTTAATGCCCATGAGTTGTCGCCATTGCATGAATTCTTTTTCTATCCAAGGAGAAGACATGGTCTGTGCTAGTTGAGCTTGAGATTGTTGAGATTTTTCTTCCTCAACTAGGTCTGCCCATTTTTTCGGACTAGAATTGGAATTGGTCCTGAACTTTCCATCATATGAACTTAGGGGACTCCGGTCATGGCATAGTCAGATGGCTTTCTATATTTGGGCTGGCTTGGTCTAGCTGCGCCTTTTGGGAGTTGCTTGGAGGCAACTGAAATTGTTTGTTATTTGGAAACAACGTCTGTATCAGACTGTTTGGGTATTGCCTCAGTAATTTTTTCCTCCGGCGGAGGAAGAGCAGGTATCGGAGGATCTGAAATGTCGGCTTTCTTTTTTCTTGGTATTTTATCTTCCCTGCAAGAATTCTTTGGTAAGAAAATCCAGAATACAGTTTGAGCTCCCTTTGATATACTCTATATCAAAATCAAAAAAGATAAAATAGTTTGCCATCTACCAAATATATGTTTAGAAGCAAGATTTTGTACATTCTTTTATAAAACATATTTCGCAGCTTTACCATCAATCCTTAACAAAAAATTTTGATTTAATAAATCATCTTGAAATTTAGAAATGCACAAAACAATTGCTAAAATTTCTTTTTTAATTGTAGGATAATTTTGTTGGGAATTATTCCAATGTGTTGATGCAAATGAAATAATTTGTTCTTTGTCATCTTTTTTTCTGCTTTAAAATGCCACCATAACCAATGTCTGATGCATCAGTCTAAACTATTTTGAATGCAGAAGGATCAGGGAAAGACAAGCAAGGATGATCTTTGACTTTCAACTTGATTTCTTTGATAACGTTGGTGTGGACTAAAGTCCACGGAGGTGGAGGTTTTGCAACCTATCATGGAGAGGTTTTAGCAAATTTCTAAGGCTTGGAATGAAATCTGATACATAATTAACACATCCTAAAAATCTTTGAAGCTAGGTCTTATCTAAAATTTGGTCAGAAAATTTGTCAGCAAATTGTATGGATCGTTGAATAGGGACAACGGTTCCCTACTTGATATTGTGCCCAAGAAATCGGATGTTGGTTTGAAAAAGACTATTTTTGGTTTTTGATAAAACTAATCCATTTTCTTTGATTGCATTAAAGAAAACCTTTAGATGTTTAGAATGTTGATCTATGCTAGTAGAAAATACTAAAACATCATCAATATAAACAATAATAAAATTTGAAAAAGGATTAAAAATATCATTCATTATCCTTTGAAATTCGGAAGGAGTATTTTTTAAGCCAAATGACATTACATTCCATTCATATTGTCCAAATGGTACCATAAAAGCAGTTTTATACCTTTCTTTGGGATCTATTTGAATTTGCCAAAATCCTGATTTTAGATCAAATTTTGAAAAGATATTTGCAGCATAAAGCCTTTGAAGTAAATCCTTTTTGTTTGGAATAGGGTATCTAATTCATCGAAGTGCTTTGTTCAAAGGTTTATTATTGATGACTAATCGAGGGACACCTCGTTCTATTTTAGAGTTTTTATTGACGTAAAAGGCAGCACAACTCCAAGGGGATTTGCTTGGAGAGATGATGCGTTTTTCAAGAAGATCACTGATTTCTTTTTGACAATGAATGGTTAGCTCGTGATTCATCTGAATAGGACGAGCTTTTGTAGGGATTGTTTTTTCATCAAAGTCAGGTTCGTAAGGGAGCCTAACAATGTGCTTCTTGCGATTCCAAAAGGCTGTAGGTAAATTAGCACAAAGTTCTTCTTGGATTTTGGTTTCTAAAATTTTTATCTTGGATTGGAGAGAATAATTTTGAAGATACTGTTAAAACCTTAGGAACGCTACTTCTTCTTTGAGAAAATTGATTCGTGCCTCTTTACTTTTCATGGTAGATAAGAACTTTGCCATTGGAGGTCTATCGAAAGGAAGAAAGGCTCTACCTTCTATGCATTCGATTAGAATTCCCTGTTTTGTTACCCTAAAAGGTATGAGCTCCACGATAAAGGGAGTACCTAATGTAACTGAATTAGTAAGGTCTTTTAATAATATAAAAGAATTTGAGGCTGATAATGGAGAATTT
The DNA here is from genome assembly GCF_000393655.2 of Nicotiana sylvestris. Lineage (NCBI taxonomy): Eukaryota > Viridiplantae > Streptophyta > Magnoliopsida > Solanales > Solanaceae > Nicotiana > Nicotiana sylvestris. Next base: position 43,133,998 of record NC_091067.1, on the reverse strand, counting down.
TCTAGAGAGGTTCTAACTTCAACATTGGAGAGTTTGAAGCTAATTCCTAGTTTCCCGCCGTTAGCAGCCCTAAGACCTTCTTTCATTTTTTCAAAGAATTTGGTTGGAATTAGCCCTTCTTGTATGCAGTTGAGATCTACACCTGTATCAAATAAGGCAATGATATCCAAGGTAAAGGACTTATTGTTAATTAGGATGACTCTCATATGCTATTTTCTTATGGAAATTCTGGAGAGGTGGTTGGAAAACACTTCTTGTTCAACTGGTTTAACTTCAGTTGGTTTGAACTCTTCAGGTTTGGTAGAGAGTTGTTGGAGAACAAGACGGTCTAATTCTTGTCTAGCCTTAATTTCTCGAATTTCTTCCTTAAGGAATGGTATCGCAGTTTGGAGATCTTGGATAGTTACTACCTTAGGTTTTTGGGAAGGGAATCTACTCAGGATATCAGTAATATTGTAAGTATTGGCAACTTGAGGATGATTGATAAAGACACTAGATGAAGATATAGAAGGCTTATCTATTGTTCGTTTGAATTTCTCGAGATAATACATCTTTTGCTCAGAATCTTGGAGATTGCTTATTATTTCAAGAAGAAGATCTTGTTCTTTGGAGAAAACATTAATCGTAGGTTCCTCTTGACTAGACTGGGATGAAGATAAATTTGTGTCATCATCTTCGAGTTGGTTAAATTGTTGTTCAAGTTCATCATCAGCAACATCGGAAGTGTCGTTATCTTCTAATAAAAGTTGTTCGATCTGGTTAAGAACAGACTCATCTACATCAAGATTTCTAACTTCGTTAGACAACTTGCACTATTTGGCTATATGACCCGGTTTGTTGCACTTGAAACATTTGCCAGAATTGGGAGTTTGGAAGTTTGTTGGTTTATGTTTACTGGGAGAGGTTTTGGATTTAGAAGAAAACAGTTTGGTCTTCCTAAACTTGGGTGAAGAAGACCTATATTTCATAATCTCTATATCCTTGGTTGTTCGCCTCTTGTGAGGCTTTTTTCTACAAGGTGGTAAACCAAATTGTTCACACAAACTACCTAGATCTCGACGAGTCTGTGCTCTATCATTGGCTAATTGTCTCAATATCTTATCACGTCGATAGATTTTGAGAGCGACATGTTGAATGAGACCTGTGAGTTGGCCATAGGTGATTTGTTCGTAAGGAATAATATCACTAGAATACTGATTTTGGAGTTCTTCTTTAACTAAATCCCTAAGAGACTTAGGTAAACCATCTAGGAATTTTTCTTTCCAATATGGGAGATTTCCATCAGGTTTTTCGTAGATTCGGGTAAGAAAGGAATCTTTATACCATCTGAAATCAGAAAGGGTTTTGTGATCAAGGCCAACCCTATACTACTATTGAGTAGCGAGAGAGGGTCAAAGCAACTTTTACCCGATTTAGGGTCGGGATCGATTTCCACAGGGAGCTAAAAGTTGGAGTCGGGTGTCTATCTAATTTAGAGTTGTGTATGTGTTCCAAATTACACTTCTAAATATTTTTGGGTTTTTGTTTTACTTCTAATTTTATCAAACTACAATGCTAAATTAAACTAGAATAAGCTAAGAGTAAACTTATGCGAGTTGCTCAAATGGTTAAAAGGCACTAGGGTAGTGACTTTCGCCTCGGTGGTCAATTGACGGATACTTGAGTCTAAGGCATGATTGATACATTTGGGAAGTATGATATAACCGCTGCACGATTCTACCCACTCTACACCTCTCGGTGGTTCGAGTGATTTTGCTCGAATTGACTTTCTCAAGACCAATTGGGTATGCAAATTTGCACAAGCAATCAAGGTTCAAGTCGGCTATAACTATCTCTAGGTTTAACCTTTTAATTGGGGCTATCAATCTCTTGAGTACTCCCCAATTCCTTGTTGGACTAATTTCAGAGACTTAGGCTCTCTTTCTCAAGAAGAACCAAAGTCAACTAAACACAAACTAGTGTTTGCAACCACAAATTTAGCAATTAAACATGAAATTAGCCCAAATATTAAACACTCATGGTCAATCTAGCCCTAAAACACAGTACCCATCAATTACCCACACTAGGGTTGAGCCACAACCCTAGCTTATGGGTCTAGCTACTCATAATTAGATAAGAAAAAAGAGAAATAGATGAAGAAAAACTCATATTAATTAATTGATAAGATAAACTAGAAGATTCAATGTTTAAATGAATATAAGATTACTCAAAATAGCTAAAACTATCGAAGTCACGAGCGCTGCTCAGTACAAAAATTATCTGATAACCTAAAAATGGGAAAAGAAGCTATTTATACTAAGCTGAAAAATCTAGACAAAATACCCTTGCGAGGCTAGTGTGGACTATACAAAATCAAGTGTGGACGCACTAAGGCTCTTGACATAAAAATCCAATTCTCTGAAGTCAGGCAATGCGTACCGCACAAAATGGAGTGTGACCATGGCGGCTTCTAGTGTGGTCTGCATGAAATGGAGCGCAGACCGCATTGGGCTTTATACTCCAAACTGGCACTTCTCTGATTCTTGGCTCTGCGGACCGCACTAAATCGAGTGCGGCCGCAGTGACTCCAATGTGGACCGCAGTAAATCTCATGCGCCCGCATTGCCTGTTGGCCTGGAAATCAAACTCTCTGAACCTCACTTGTGCGGACCGCACAGAATGATGTACGGTCGCATTGGCCCTGTTTTGCCTGAGCTTTGTCTTGTCTTGGTTCTTGTGAAGTTTCACTCCTTTTTGAGCTGATCTTTGACATCTTGTCACTTTGTTGATAAAACCTGCAATCAAGCACAACTTGTGAGAATTATGGTACTATTTTGTACAAATTTCTAATCAAAACTTAAGCAAGAAAGAGTATAAAATGTAAAAAAATCCCTAGTTATCAACTCCCCCAAACTTAAGCTTTTGCTTGTCCTCAAGGAAACAAAATAAGATCCACTCCTTAAGAGAACATCCAAGAAATTCAGCGGTGCTAAAGTGACCTCAGGTAGCATCAATTGGGGCTAACAATTACCCTCAATACAAATGAATCATTAACAACATTTACCCTTTTAAATACCATGGATTAAGTGCGACACAAGAGCATCAAGAGTTGACTCAACACATAAAAAAATTCTTTCTATTACATTGGTCATTGTGGAACCCAAACTCACACATCCTCAGCTCTCCCTAAGCAAACCTCACCTTTAGAATAATGGCACTCAGAACGAGAATGATGGAAAATAACTCATCTCTCTCAAGGAAAAGTCACAAGTCCGGTTCTAAGTACCATATACTTTCCCCTTATGTGAGTCACCACTAATGTAAGTTTCATTCAACTAGATATTATATAGGACTTTTGTGGAGACATAGTGAAGGCTTTTGGTTCCATGTAGCCAATGTTTGGTCTAAGTAGGTTCCATCTTCCCTTAAGCACTTCTTTTGTTTCATTTTGGCACACATTTACTTGACTTTTTGAGTATTTTCACTTCTTTCTAAGGGGTTAGAGAGATACACTGTCACTCTTCTTATACATTTCAAATCTTTTTCTCTTTTCTCAACTTTTCACACATTTCATTCTTTGCTTTTCTTGAATCCCTTTTTATTCTCTTACACATTGAATATTTTTTTTTGTCTTTTTTGCTTTTCTTTCTTTTTCATTGCCTTTCCTTTTCTTCATGTTTGTACCTTTTTACCACTTTGTTGCAATTCTCATCTCTCCCCCCAAACTTATACTTTTGTCATGTGCTAAAGGAAAGATAGGGTGCCAAGAGAGGGTATCTTCTAGAACGGGTAAAGGCTTGTATCATGGTTCTTGAAGGAAAAAAGTCTAAGGCTCAAAACGGTTGACTAGGAATCTTATCATTGGTAGGTTATGGAAGTGTTCAAGCAATCATTTGGACCAAGTAGAGCCTATAATTATGTCTCAAGTCAAAATTCACTTAGGATTTTGCCTTAACAAACATTCAGGGTAAATTCTAGACCAATGGCTCGGGACTTGGACTTGCAATGCAATTTCTCACCACACAAGCTATGGGATCACTAAAGACATAGAGTCGGGGGCCCACAATGACCTTGGATAAGATTTGAGCACACAATGGTCCCAAAAAACCACTTGATGATTATCGGTCAACACAAGAGTTTCAAGGTTACGACTTTCACCATCCTAAACACAACAATATGTTTTTGCCCATAAGATCAAAGGCAAATGTGTTAGGCCCAAGTGAAGCTTTGCTTGAGGCACCCTTAACTACTAACTACTAAAAAGCAAAAAAGAAAAGAAAAAACGGACTCAAACCCTTAAGAAGATTATCACGCCATCCATCATGGGGAAGAGCCACCCGGTTCACACAAACTCCACATTTGGAAAGAACCATGGCATTAAGAAAACCAAAGGCTTATTGTAAACGTTCAAAACAAGAAGCTACGGACATAAATAAGAAGCTAAGAAAGAAAAATTGCGGAAAGTAAAATGAATATATACAAGAGGGGATTTAATCGAATATACAATAGAGCAGATGAATATGTACAATGTAACATAACTTTATATACAGACCCAAAGTAAAATAAATGTATGAGAAATATAACGAAATGTTAAAATTATATACAAACCAAAGATGAAAAATAAAGAAAGCATAAAATCTGTTAAATATATACAATCATCCAACAAATCAATGTAGGGCCTACCCCCTCAAATGAAAGCTGGCATTGTCCTCAGTGCCAACTAAACCAAATAAGCACCAAAAGAAAAAGGAAAAGGATATAGAGACTCCCTATGGCCCGTCTGTCTGCATGGGATCTTGAGTGGTCCCTAGGTCCTCAATATACTCAAGAACCTCAAACTAGTTCCCTATGGCTTGTTGCGCTATTGCTGGGACCTGGGCCTGGACCTGGACATGCTCTTGAGGTGCATCTTGTGGCTGACTGGAAGAGGTCTCCATTGGATCTACCAACTGGATGACTGCATCGTCTGCTCGTGGAATCATCCTCTTTCTCTTAGGAGGCCTCTAGGAATGCTCAGGCTGGGGATGAGCTGCTAGTATCGTGTCCTGTAACAATGAGTCCAAAGGCAAATGATTTGCCCTCATCCTGTCAACCTCAACCCTCAGCTCTTTTACAGACTCCTTGGAAGCCCGCGTCTTCCTCAACTTCTTGTGCTCTTTAGCAAGCTCCTTAAGAGCCTTGCTATGTGAATCAACAACATCTGTGAGCACTTTTTAGGTGTCAAGGATTTTCTTCTGGTTGGCCAGAATCTCCTTGAGCGCATCCTCAATAGACTGCGGGACCTGCTGAGGCGGAGGTGCCGACTGAGCTTCCACTATAGTAGTGAGGATAGACAACTTGGTTGAAGCTATCTGCATCCAGTTGTTGCTGAGAAGAGCCTGGCGCAGTCGATGTGCAGTCACTGGGTAGGATCGGGAGGAGGGTATCTCGGGATCTACTGAAGTGGATGGACCAGGAGGAATGTCTGCTAAGGTGGAGGCAGGCTGGGTAGGAGCCACTACCACAACTGGCTCTTTAGACTGGCCAGTTGGAGCAGTGGTTGTTTCCTTAAAGTTCTTGCCCTTTGGGTTGTCATCACCCTGCATACTATACCATGAGAACGGGGCCTTCGCTTTTACCTTTATATCAAATGTCCTCTTTTCAACCTTGAGGTCCCTGAAGTACATGGTCTAGAAGCTGGGGAAGGGGTAGTTTCTGTCAGCCTCACTAACTACATGAGTGATCACTCGAGACATTACATTCCCGACATTAATCGGGTACCCCGCCATGATCGATGCCACCAAAACTGACTGGTGAAGAGGGAGGGAGTTGTCATGTGTAGTGGGGTGCAATCTACTGCACACAGATGTTTCCACCCCTTGGCTTTGAAATTCAGACTTCTTCTCAAAAATTTTACACCCGCATTCAACCAATCGGGGGTGGTACCTGGGATTGCCAGATACTGTGCCAACCAGGGACGGACCTTCTCACCCAATTCCATCTTTTCCATATACAATGCCTCATCCTCCTCATCAAATCCGAGGTAATCATTTATTGTTTTTCCGTCAAAAAGCACCTTTAGATTTCGCACCTTGGTCACTTTTGTGCCCTTTTTGATATAGGCAACATTGGTATATAATTCCTTCACCAAGTGCTTGTTTGCATCTACACACTCTACCAAAAAATACTCCCAGCCAACTCTCTCTCTAAACTGCCTCCTCACATTGGAGTTGTGAGGCAATAGGTCTCTATCCACAAAGCTCCTCTCCGAGATTAATTTCCTCACCGGCCACTATTCCTTGAATTTGTGATAAGCTACCTCACTCACAAATCGGTCTTGCCACACATCTGGTTTCCTAGTTCTAGCAACACCTCCCACCTGAGGTTCACCTCCTTCTCCTACTTCCTCTTCTCCTCCTACTTCCTCATCGTCTCCTACTGCACCCTCTCCGGATAATGAGGCTGTGGGAGAGGTGGAGTATTCATCCTCACTACCTTCAGCTGAGCTTTCAGACGACCCAGAAAATACATTCACTAATGCTTGGGCAGTGGGGGAAGGTGGAGGAGTGTCTCTTAGCCTGTTCCTCTCCAGCCAGTCAGGGATGTACTCTAGAACGGAGTCTGAAGATATCTCCCGGGAGGGCTCGTACTCACTCCCAGACATGTCAATGGCTCTATTAGCAGCTTTAATCAGCTTCCTTGTGTTTTTAATATTTTGTCGGGCTTGAGGAGTCAGTATTATCATTATCTATTTCCCTCCCCGGGAGGATTCTCCTCTGCCTGATTGTTTAGAGCCCTTGCCTCTTTGTTTCACCATTGTCCCAATGCGGACCGCACAAAATGTACTGCGGTCCGCACCACACAGCATTTTTCAAGTTTGAGAAGGCAACCCACTACGGTCCGTACAAAATGCCATGTGGCCGCAGTGGTCCACCCGGACTGCACAAAATGTAATGCGGCCGCAGTAGCAAACTTCTGAGAGCTGAACTTTTCATCCATCATCAATGCGGTCCGCACTAAATATAGTGCGTCCGCATTGAAAACTTCAGAGATCTGAACATTTTTTCTACTATGTCCTGCATTGCATCAACACAATCCTGTAGCATTTCACAACCAGTTAGTCCAAAAATAAATCCTATACTACAATGAAAATCAAATAAAAACAAGAAGAAAAACACATGGGTTGCCTCCCAAGAAGCGCCTGATTTAACGTCGCGGCACAACGCAGGTTACCATTACATAATTGGAGATGAAGAAGTGTCACCACGTGGCTGTCATCAATGTTTCCCAAGTAGTGCTTGACCCTATGCCCATTCACTCTGAAAACTTATCCATTTTTGTTCTTTAAATCAAGAGCACCAAACGGGGTCACACATACCACTTCAAAAGGTCCACTCCATTTTGACTTAAGCTTTCTCGGAAACAGACATAACCGAGAGTTGAACAAGAGAATCAAATCACCAACTTTGAACTCCTTGCTACGAGCATATTTATCATGAAGGTACTTTATCTTATCCTTGTACAAGGAGGAACTGGAGTAGGCATGGAATCCGAATTCATCAAGTTCATTAAGCTGCTCCACACGAAGATTTGCTGCAACATCCCATTCAAGATTTAGCTTTCTCAAAGCCCACATGGCCTTGTGCTCTAACTCGATTGGTAGATGGCAAGCTTTCCCAAACACCAACCGATACGGAGACATACCAATCAGAGTCTTTTAAGTAGTCCTGTAAGCCCATAGAACATCATCCAACTTCTTTGATCAATCGGTCTTATTTGCATTGACCGTCTTTGACAATATGCTTTTGATTTCCCTGTTAGAGACTTTAACTTTACCACTTGCTTGCGGATGATAGGGAGTAGAAACTTTGTGATTGACACCATACTTTGAAAGTAAAGTGTCAAAAGCTCTATTACAAAAATGAGACCCCCCATCACTTATGATTGCACGAGGAGTACCAAACCTTGTAAAAATGCTCTTCTCGAGAAATGCAACAGCACTCCGGGCATCATTGTTAGGCAAAGCCACGACTTCAACCTACTTTGAAACATAGTACACCGCCACAAGAATGTATGTGTTCCCACACGAGCTAACAAACGGTCCCATAAAATCAATGCCCATACATCAAAAATATCAACCTCAAGGATGGTATTGAGAGGCATCTCATCTTTCTTCGAAATTCCACCTGCTCTTTCGCATTCGTCGCATCTCTTCACAAAATCACCCGCATCTTTGAACAAAGTTGATCAATAAAACCCACAACTAAGATCTTTGGAAGCCATCCTCTCCCCGCCATGATGGCCACCATAGGGAGAGGAATGATAAGCCTCCAAGATACTCAATTGCTCTTCCTCCGGGACACACCTTCGGATCACACCATCCGTGCAAATCTTGAACAAGTACGGCTTATCCCAATGGAAATCCAAACTATCCCGCTTGAGCTTCTTCCTTTGGTTAGAAGAGAGCTCACACAGGATTATACCAGTCACAATGAAATTAGCAACATCGGCAAACCATGGCATATCATTCATCGACACCGAAAGGAGTTGTTTGTCGGAAAATGAATCATTGATCTCTAGGCCGTCACGAGGCCACCCCTCCTCCTCCAAGAGGGACAAGTGGTCCGCCACTTGGTTCTCACTACCCTTCCGGTCCATAATCTCTAAATCAAACTCTTGAAGTAACAAGACCCATCGCATCAGTCTAGCTTTGGAATCCTTCTTTGTCATCAAGTACCGGAGTGCGGCATAGTCAGTACGAATAATAACCTTAGCACCCATAAGATACGACCGGAATTTTTCCATTGCGAACATAATAGACAAAACTTCTTTCTCGATCACCGTGTAGTTAACTTGAGCATTATTCATTGTCTTGCTCGCATAATACACCGGATGAAACATTTTGTTCACTCTTTGACCCAAAACCGCCCCAACCACAACATCGCTTGTATCACATATGAACTCAAAGGGCAAGCTCCAATTAGGTGCAGTAATGATATGAGTGGTGGTCAACTTATGCTTGAGAAGTTCAAAGGCTTGCATACATTTTTCATCAAACAAGAACTTAGCATCTTTTTCCAACAACTTGCACAAGGGATTCACTACCTTCGAAAAGTCTTTGATAAATCTCCGATAGAACCCCGCATGCCCAGGAAAACTTCGAACTCCCTTGATAGATGTAGAGGGGAGCCTTGAAATCACATCTATTTTTGCTTTGTCTACCTCAATACCATGCTTTGAAATTTTATGCCCAAGAACTATGCCCTATTCCACCATAAAGTGGCATTTCTCCTAATTGAGAACAAGATTGGTTTCTTCACAACGGGCCAAAACTCGATCAAGATTTTTCAAGCATTCATTAAATGAATCCCCCACAATACTAAAGTCATCCATGAACACCTCCAAAATGTTTTCCACCATATCGGTGAAAATGGCCATCATACACCACTAAAATGTAGCCTGAGCATTACACAACCCAAAAGGCATCCTAGAAAAGGTAAAGGCGTTATATGGACAAGTGATTGTGGTCTTCTCCTGATCTTCCAGAGCAATCAAGATTTGGTTGTACCCAGAATACCCATCCAAGAAACAATAGAAGGCACGCCCAGCAAGTAGATCTAACATCTGATCAAGAAAAGACAAAGGAAAGTGATCTTTGCGGGTCACTTTATTCAACTTGCGGTAGTCCATGCATACCCTCCAACCGGTGACGGTTCTTGTAGGAATCAACTCATTTTGTAAATTTGTAACCACAGTCATGTCACCCTTCTTTAGTACACATTGAATCGGTGAAGTCCAAGAGCAATCAGAGATGGGGTACACAACCCCGGCATCCAACTACTTGATTACCTCCTTTTTCACAACTTCTTGCATTGCCTCGTTCAGCCTCCGTTGATGCTCCAAGGAGTGCTTTGCATCATCTTCCAGAATAATCTTGTGCATACAGAATGCGGGGCTTATCCCCCGAATATTAGCTAAAGTCCATCCAGTTGCCTTTTTCCACTTTTGAAGCACCGCCAATATGGCATCAACTTGCATGTTAGTAAGGAAAGAAGAAAGAATAACGGGAAAAGTAGAATTTGAGCCTAAGAACTCATACCTGAGGTGTGGATCCAGTGGTTTCAACTCCAACATCGGAGGCTCCTCAATTGAAGGTTTTGTTAGTGGAGTCTTCCTATTCTCGAGATCCAAAGATAATTTCCTAGGCTTATAAGAGTAAAAGCCCATTCGATGTAAAGGATTCACGTACTCCACTCGGACCTCATCATCATTGACATCAAGATTCAACAATACGGCCTCCAATGGGTCCTCCATATTTATCATTGCACTGGTGTCATCAATTATCACTGTTGTGACGAGGTCCACAAAAAAGCACAGCTCGGTACTGTTGGGATGCTTCATTGATTTGCACACATGAAAGACCACCTTTTCATCATCCACACGGAAGGTGAGTTCCCCTACTTACACATCAACTAAGGCCTTCCCCATAGCAAGGAAAGGTCTTCCCAATATGATAGGAACTTCATAGTCCACCTAGCAGTCCAAGATCACAAAGTCAACTAGCAAGAAAAATTTGTCCACCCGGACAAGCACATCAGCAGTAATACCCAATGGTCTCTTCATCGATCTATCCGCCATTTGTAATCTCATGGAAGTCTGCCTAGGTTGCCCAATACCCAAGGTTTTGAAAACTGTGTAGGGCAACAAATTGGTACTAGCCCCCAAATCACATAGAGCCTTGGCAACATCCGCACTCCCAATGGTGCAAGGAATGGTGAAAGCACCGGGATTTTCAAGCTTCGGGGCCATTGAATGCACTATAGCACTAACTTGGTGAGTCATATTTATAGTTTCACAATCCATGGAACGCTTCTTTGTAACCAAGTCCTTCATGAATCTAGCATAGCCCGACATTTGTTCAAGAGCCTCTACCAAAGGCACATTAATGGATAAGCTCTTCATCATGTCAATGAACTTTTTAAACTGATTCTCATTTTTCTACTTCGCAAGCCTTTGAGGATAAGGTGGAGGTGACCTTGGCAAAGGGGCCTTGGCTTTAGGCACAACCGGCTCCGGCATGTCTATTATATGTTCCCTAGACGGGTTCACAACATTTTGAATTTCTACCTCGATATCTTGAATATTAATCCTCACTTCTTCATTCACATTTTCATTAATCACATTTCAACCACCAAAGGAACTTCATCTTCTTGCAACTCAACATCATCACTCAAAACTTGCTTTTGTTTAGAGGCATTCACAACACTGCCTTGTCCATTCCTTGTAGTTACCGCCATCATATGATTGTTCGCACCCTTCGGGTTCACTACCGTATCACTTGGTAGAGCACCCTTAGGGAGTGTATTCAAGGACTGAGAGATTTGGACTAACTGAACCTCCAAATTTCTGATTGAGGTATTGTGGGAAGCCAACTGCACATCAGAATCCGCATTCTTCTTCATCATCATGATATCAAGGAATATTTGGCAAAAGGAGAGTACCCGGAGCTTGCTAATCCTACTCAGAAACGCACACTTCGGAGATTGTCCAACAACTTCTTTCACAACGGATGAATCCTATGTAGGAAGACTCCCGATTTAGGATTATTAAGGTGTGTTGACGCAAAGGAAGTATCCAGGCTACTAGAGGAAATTCATGCTGGGACTTGTGGTCCATATATGAATGGTTTTGTCTTAGCAAAGAAGATACTCCGGGCTGGTTACTTTTGGAGGACTATTGAAACAGACTGCATCCAGTATGTCCGGAAATGCTATCGCTGTCAGATACATGCAGACATGATAAAGGTACCTCCAAGCGAGCTCAACACAACAAGCTCATTGTGGTCATTTGCCGCCTGGGGAATGGACGTTATTAGACTAATCGAGCCTGCTGCTCCAACAGACACAGGTTTATCCTAGTAGCCATCGACTATTTCACCAAATGGGTCGAAGCAGCATCTTACAAAGTAGTGACTAAAAAAGTCGTTGCAGACTTTTTCCGCGACCGCATTGTTTGTTGATTCGGTATCCTAGAGCCAATCATCACTGATATTGGTTCCAACCTCAACAGCGACTTGATGAAAGCTATGTGTGAAACTTTCAAGATTAAACACAAGAATTCCACAGCCTATAGGCCTCAGATGAATGGAGCTGTAGAAGCCGCCAACAAGAATATCAAGAAGATATTAAGGAAAATGATAAAGAATCACAGACAGTGGCACGAGAAGTTATCATTTGCTCTACTAGGGTATCGCACCACAGTCGGAACATCAACCGGGGCAACCCCTATATGCTGGTTTATGGTACGAAGATTGTCATTCCCGCTGAGGTAGAAATTCCTTCCCTAAGGATAATACAAGAAGCTAAACTCGGCGATGCAGAGTGGGTAAAAAGTTGTTATGAGAAACTAGACCTTATAGACGGAAAGAGAATGAATGCAGTCTGCCATGGTCAACTCTACCAGAACAAAATATCCAGAGCCTTCAACAAGAGAGTTAAGCTAAGACAGTTCAAACTGAGGCAGCTGGTGTCAAAGAAAATTTTCCGCATCAAGATAAAGACAAAGGGAACTTCTCTCCCAACTGGCAGGGTCCATACATGGTTCATCGGGTTTTGATAGGAGAAGACCTCATACTTGCAGAAATGGACGGAGAAGTCTGGCCAAAGCCGATTAATTCAGATGCAGTCAAGCGTTACTATGTGTAATCTTTATGCTTTCCTTATATGATGTAAATTGAACTATGCCTGACCTGATTCCCATTTAAGAGGGGATATGTAGGCAGCCCTATGAGTTCGGTCACAATTCAATAAAAATTTCATTTCCCACACAATTGGAAACTAGGGCAGAATTTTGAGGACACTCAAAATTCTAAAGTAATTACAGCCAATCGTCGCACGAGCAGCAGCAGAAACGTTAACCCATCAAACTGGGGCAGAATTTTGAGGAGGATCCTCAAAATTTCATAGCGGGAGAGGTTGCAATGTTCCGAGCTATATCACAGTCATTGGTTCATCTAAAAGCTATTTTTAATTATACACTTATGTCACATATTTACAAAATAATGCATGATTATTACTGAAGCTGCTTTGTTTAGCAATGCTACCCCAACGATACAGACGGTATCACCAGATCAAAGTCGAACGAGTCAAGCAAAGCCAGCGGGGATACAAGCTAACCTTCCCCCTTGCAAAACTCATGATTCTTCTTTGGATGCAGGTACCAGGATTAGACATATTGTACGCCCACGGGACAAGCATTATCCAAAATACAATTTCCAGAACTGTTGTACTTGCCAACATTTGCTTTCAGCACACACCAGTGATGTCCCATATGTCACAATGCTCCCAGTAATCACAACGCCGCAATCTGCTATCAGCTAAGAAAATTCTACTGTCTTTTGTTATTTTATTTCTTGTATAAGGCTACCATTATGCCTTCCAATTTGCATAAGGCTACCATCCTTCCTTTCAAGACTAAATGTTGTCTCCATCTGGATCTTCATTGGATAAGGCTATTATTATGCCTTCCAATCTGCATAAGGCTACCATTCTGTCTTTCGAAACTAAACGATGTCTTCATTTTCATATGCATTGTCTAAGGCTACTATTCTGGCTTCCCAAGATAGTTGTTGCTCACCGTAAGGAGGTGTCTCCGTCGCTATTGCAATGGGAGTCCCCGGGAGACTTTGCAGCTGAGCGATAGCCAACTTTCGTGCCTGCAACATTTAAAAAATAACATGAATATTAACTTCATGTTCTACCCGAGCCGGGGTTTTTTGTGATTCCTATTGGCCGTTGTGCCGTACTCTCCTGTCGGTGTGAGACGTTTCGTCGACTCGTTGTGCGTCCTGTGAATCTGTGCCCGCTAAGATTGGTCCAGGAGCGATATTAGGACTACGTGGTGGTGCTCCAACGGTTGGGATGGCCACGCCATTTTCCCCGTGATCTTCGAGGTTGTCGTTTTCAACTTCATTTACCGAGCCGGACATTTTGACCTAAAATCAAAGGATCTTGAACAAGAAAGGGTGCGAAAGATAATGTATGTTTGTGTGACGAAACCAGCAAGAAAATAATCACTATTATTTTTAGCCCCACGGTGGGCTCCAAACTATTTACCATGAAAATGGTAATAACAATCCCTAAATCCACATTTGCATAAGGCTAATCTGTGTCTCCCTATTTGCATGAGTCTAATCCTTGACTCCATACTTGCATGAGTCTAATCCTTGACTCCATACTTGCATGAGTCTAATCCTTGCCTCCTATTTGCATGAATCTAATCTTTGACTCCGACACTTGCATGAGGCTAATCCTTGCTTCCATATTTGCATGAGGCTAATCCCTGCCTCCACACTTGCATGGGACTAAGCACTGTCCCACTTTACACAAATATTGCTCTATTTCTACCACTATCTATTTGCTTTTCAATCGGACTAAGCTCTGCCCTCCATTTCACAAGACTAATCATTGTCTTGATAACTCCATGACTATTGCACATCATGGGCTGAAATATTACCAATCTATCTGAAGGCGCCATAGTCTAAAGGAATCATCCTCATAGCCGGAGACACCATGCCATGGCCTGAGGATCCCTTAAACTTACATATCATTATTCAAAAGCGGCATGGTTTGGAGGAACCATTGTCATGGCCCGAGAACATCATTCCATGGGCTGCGAATCCCTCACTAAACAATTCATGGCCCAGGATATCATGGTCTAAGGACGTCATCTTTAACCGTCCTAAGACAACCTTCATGGTCCAAAGGGAATCTGCATCATGTTTAGTTTTTTGCAAATACATGTTTATAGCATCTTTGTCTGTAGGTAACCAATACGCAACCGCTATCCTAGTAGGAGAAATCTCGCTCCAGTTCCCTCCAACCGTCTTGAGCTTTAACCGCTCACCGTAGCCGCTTCCGCATTGTGTGTCTGTTCTTGCAGTAATTTCATCGGCATACTCTGTGGATGAATCCGGAACTACACATAGCCTGATTCTTGTAAAAATAGGGATATGTAGGCAACTTGAAGACCAGATTTCAGCCTCTGTCTTTCAAAGCACCCCGACCGGTCAAAATTGGCCATCATTTCTTTACCCAAAAACCCTTTCATCCTTCCCGGGTAAAGAGGGGCAGCTGTTGATATCCAATTTCTTCCTATATTTTTGTATATGCATAAATATTTTGAAAATATATATATATATATATATATATATATATATATATATATATATATATATATATATATATATATATATATATATATGTGTGTGTGTGTGTGTGTGTGTGTGTGTGTGTGTGTGTAAGCATTCACAAGGTTTTTATAATTTTTCCCATAATTTTAAGGATTTTAACTGATTTATTTGCTTCCCTTTTATTCATAAAATCCCAATAATTATCCCCCAAATTATTGTTACGATAATTTAGTCATTTACTTTCTATATTTATGCCAAAACATGGTTAAAATATTTTTTTATGCATTTTTATAATTGCATTTTGGTTTTTAAAGCTAAATTGCATATAATTGCAATATTAGCCCCATTAGTATATAATTACATTTGTATGCGTAAAATTGATCTTCTATATTTTTAAAATGTTAAATATCTATTTTAAATCATTTTGGTACATAAAATTATTTTCCAAAAGTTATTTATTATTTATTATAAATGATATAGGGAAAATTGGCTATTTAAAATATAGCCAGATTTACATTTCAATTGTAGCCTAAATTGAACCCAACCCCAGCCCAATTTTATATTAAACTACCCGACTCAAACCCTGAACTCGCCTACCCGGCCCAGCACGAATTAAATCCTGGTCGTTGATCTCCTAGATCAACGGCCCGTATTAATCCCTTCCTTTTTTAATTCCAATGACCCCCTAACTAGATCCCGTATTAATCCCTTCCTTTTTTAATTCCAATGACTCCCTAACCCTATCTCATTTCCAAATTCTGACGCCTCTGTATTCTCTCATCTCTCAACCCCTCAACCTAACCCTAACTCCTCTCAACCGCTGATTCCCTTCTCCGATCTTCTCTGGTGATCTCCTTTCAACTCCTAAGCCCTCAATGTCTCCCCTATTGCCATGCTCACCTTCTCTGAGGCCTTCAAGGGCCCTGGGTCATACCGACTTGTATCTAGGGTTTGCTATTTGGCCGTTCTTGGCTACTCCGGTGTGATTTCGAGCAAAATCACACTGTATTTATTACGACCTTTGGGTTTCTAAACAGGTTCTTTCATCTCTACTTGGGTTTCATTTGAAACCCTAATTTTAGCTTACATCTCCTAGATCTGTACGATTTTCAAATGATTTGAGTCTGTTCCTTTGATGTTTTACACTGTTCTTGAATCGCTTTTACAAGAATCATCGATTTTAAGTTGTTTTCACCTTTTTCTAAAATTAGGGTTTTCGGAACTTCTTCTAAAACCTTGTTTAAACTTATTCTGTATATTTAAACTTCTATCTCCTGCATATTTCGGCTGATTCTATGATTTAACTGCTTTTTCAACTCGCCTATGTTAAAAGCCCTAATTTTTTCAGATTTTCTTTGTTTGGTTCTGTGTGTTAGCATGACTACTTGATTTTTGTTTAAGTTTCTGTGGTTACCTTGCCTCGAATATGTTCTTACTGAATTCTTAGCCTAACTAATACCACCTCTAGGTGATTATGTTCATCTTGATTGTCAAGACTTGCCTCTTTCTATCGATACTGTTTAGCTTGCATGTTTGCTATGTCTGGTTGCTCTTACTCTATTTATATGCTGAATACTGAATCATGACTTCCTCTTGATTGATTCTGGATTCCTTATTTTATGGTTTGATTGAAAAATCTTCCTTTAAACCCTAAATTTCTATCTCGTTTGTTCAAAGTAACTGATTCACCTACCTTGTTTGTTGTGGTACTTTATTCTTACTGAACTATTTCCTTAATGGGAGTTTTCTAAACTTAGACCTAATTGTCTACCCTATACTTACTGAATTTGAATCTTTCTTTATTAGTGATACACTGATTTCTTTCCTTATTTATCCTTTGTTCTCACCGTTCGAGTTAATTCCTTTAATTAAAGGGAGTACTTACCTTGATTTCATGACTGATTGATTCTGAGTCCCTATAATTACTGCTTGACTTTGATTCATACCTTATTTGCTACCTACTGTCAAACTATATATACATACTCTCTTATTAGCACAAACACGAACACTCTTGGTTCAAAAAAACTCTCTCTCTCACACTTAAAACTTTCTGCTCTCTTTTGTATTACTTGTTACTATTCTAAGTTAGTCGGCTGCAAGCCAAGGCTAACCATTGTGTTCTCCTGCTCTTTCACTTTGCTTATTGTCTTCTTTACTGGTATGTTATAGTTTCAATTCAAAGTTCCAACAACAATATGATTCTTTTATTGCTTCAGTTTATCCTGTTTCTATTTTGCTTCTATTTATGGTTTTGTTGTGAAACTTGTAGTTGATATGTTTACATTATTATCATGTTATGAATTTCCCTTCTCTAGGATCAATATATTACTCTATGTTGTTTCTGCGCATGTTTATACCAAGACTTTTGCTTGTTATGCAATCAAGTGTTCTATGTATCCCCAAATCCCTTGACCCCTGTTTGTGACTACTGAACTTGCTTTGGTTCTGTGACTCCTGACAGTGTATGAAACTGTCTTAAAGGTGTTGTGTTTGGACTCCTGTTCACTACTCCAATCTCTTTTCAAACTACCTCTGTTGTTTTACTAAATTATTTTCAAACAAACTTCCTTTTAATACAGTTTTTTCCATTAAAACCTTTCAACTTGTGTCGAACACTTTCACTCTACTCCTAAGTCAATAAGTTCTGCCCCCTCCAGTATGTGTACTACCTTGGGATCCTCTTGAGAACCCTCTGAACTCTGGCATACTGAGTCTGACTCTTCAATACTACAGTTGTTCAATTTTGGTTACCAAGTCTAGGTGTAAGCACTGCCCGGGATCCTTGAGATCCTTAAGGAAACTTGATGCACCTAGACTATGACATTGTTTATGGAATTGAGTCATTTGAGGCTATTGGAGGCTTTGGAAATCTGGGCCTAATTGAAGGCTCCCTATAGAATAGCTTCTTATTTTCTTATTTGCTTATGTAATTCATTCATATGGTCTGTAATAACTTGTAAACAAATATTGGAGTAATTAGTGAAAGGGATGGGTAGCTACATATTTATGGGGTAATACATGTAGAAATCATGCTTATAGGAATTTACATTTTAATCCGATTGCCTTACCAAATAGAAATCATGCTTATAGGACTTTACATCTTGTCATGTTTATGTCACCATGTTAGAAATCATACCTATAGGTTTTAAATAATTCCGTAATAGAAATCATGTCTGCGAGTCTTAAAATCAACCTAACAAGTAGATGCCATGCTTATAGGATGTAATTTAACCCAGATTCTATTATGACAAGTGTTTATGTATGTTTTCATATGTCATCATGCCTGCCAGTCCTTAAAACCAGTATTAAAGTTAGATATCATGCCTATATGGAACCATACTAGAAATTCTTCGTGTCAATCTAAACTAGTCTAAATAAATTAACTTAGTCCACATTTTAGTTCACTTATTGGTTTAATTAAGTGGTTTATATTTCTTGAAATGAATTCTTTCAAAATTGCCTCATTTTATCATTAGACAGCATGTCTTTAGGGATCAAAGAGTCCATTTCAAAACCTGTTTTGTTTCAATAGGTAAAATATAATCATCAGCATTCCGTGTCTAGGCAAGCCTGTAGGGCGTTTTTCAAAACTTGCAATTTTGAAACTATTTTCTGTGACTTAATGTCTTTCTGATCTTAACAGGATTTATAAATAAATAGGCAACTGTTAGGGTCATTACTTCTGAGTTTATAAAATAAATTGCTTGTCTTCTGCATATTCACTTAGACATCCTACCTTAGGATACTGTTTAATAAAAGCCCCCTTAATTGTGCTTGAGTCATGATGTTTATGTGCCTTGTTTGAGGAGGAAACTTTGAGCCTCTAATTGATCCCTTTTATCTTATGTGCTAAAAGTCCTAATTGTTTTGTCTGTCTCCTTAGAATTTTCACCTTTAAAACCTTAGGGGTCTGTCTAGAACCACCTATAGGTAGAGGTCATCAATCCCTCCAGGACCATTAAGAAGGGACAGGTAACAGCACACAATAGAGATCGCTGACCAAACACTCGCTTTGCATGACCACTAAGGGGATGAGAAGGGTAGATATGGGATATGATGACTACGTGCTAATGTAACGTGTAGCCCCTCATCGATGAGTGTTTACCGGACATTGTGTGGGGTAATCCTATAGGCTGACCAACCTAGGACTCCTCCTTTACCAAAATTCTCTTTTCTATTTAAAACCTTTGTTTTACAACTTGTTCAAAAAATCATTATCTTATTACTTGAGTTACCCAACGTGCTTTACTTGCAACCTATTTGAGTCAAATATTTATTTATATGGACTAATTTGTGAATATAAGTTCGGTCGGGATCCACAGTTGTGGACCAAGAGGGGGGCCTAACACCTTCCTCTCAAGGTTATTTAGAGCCCTTACTCTAATCTCTGGTAATGCAAACTTGTTACATAAGTTACTTGCTCTACGTGCCCTAACATGCCATAATCCGTTAGGTGACGACTCTTCAAATACACAATTCCCAAAAGGAAATAAGTTCTTACCCCCATGAATGTCGAAACCCGGACCTCTTTCCATAGAGGGAAAAGGGAGCACGACAGTGATGAGAAAACAAAAATATCTATCGTCAGGGAAAAGCGAACTCGGGGTTACATACCCGAGGATGCTCTCACATTCAACGATGAGGACATCGAGACCTTGTCTCAGCCTCACAACGACGCACTGGTAATCTCTTTCCTTATAAATACATTTCAAATTAAATGTGTACTTGTGGATCTAGGTAGCTCGGCCAACATTATCAGGTCGAGGGTGGTAGAGCAGCTCGGACTGCTCGACCAAATCGTGCCCTCCACTTGAGTACTCAATTGATTCAACATGGCAAGTGAAACAACGAAAGGAGAAATCACCCTCCCAGTCAACGTAGCCAGAACGACCGAGAATGCCAAATTCCATGTCATTGATGGAGACATGAGATAAAACGCCTTGCTAGGAAGGCCGTGGATACACTGCATGAGAGTAGTACCATCCACCCTCAATCAAATGATGAAATTCCCGACAAATGATGGGATAAGAACCGTCTTTGGGGAATAGCATGCGGCAAAGGAAATGTTCGTGGTGCATGACGTAGCACCAGCACCAATACCTCCACCACTGAAGGAGATAAAGGATAAGAAAACGATAAAATAGCGATGACAAGTTACATTCTCTGCTACGCCCGACTTAACAAAGCGAAGGACCGTACCGAGTCCTCATAGTAAACAATCGAGTCACACCGAGACCAAAAGCTCCATTCACACTAAGGTATGACCGTTTCCCTTTTTCAGTTGCATTTTATTCTTACCGAAATGCAGGTATCCGGTCAAAACAACCGAAGCTCTTCCCAGCCCGAAGGCCTTAGGTTTCAAATGCATGCATTGTACTCTTTTCCTTTGGCCGGGTTTTCATCCCAAGAATGGTTTTTACCAGCAAGGTTTTTTAACAAGGCAACATCTATATGCTACCTAAGGAAGATCCAACAAGTATTCAAGGCTTATTTTACAATCCACCTCGAACACTGGGGGGCATCCTCCCAGAAGGTCACCGACTCAGAAAAGCTAAGAAATGCCAAATGGGGTCCCGATAGGAAAATGATGTACCGGGACAAAAGGTCGAACGAACCGTATCCATATAACCGGGCTCCCGACGGCGTAGACATGTAAACTTGTACCAAATAATTGAATAATATCTTTTATCAAAGCATCTCACACCCCAAAAGAAGCTTGTCACCTTTGCAAAAATGACTTCTCCACCGAAAATGTCCCGAACACTCGGGGATTGGCGTCAACAATTCAACCCCTAAACGACCTCCGGGTTGGGACTCCAAGCTCATAAGCCCTCAATAAGGCAACATGAAAAACACGAACTGTCTCCAAGGATGAAAGTGCCCTGAATACTCGGGGACTGGTGTAAAAACCTCAAAAAAATGCACGACCTCAGGGTCGAGATCTCCGAAATTGTATGTCCTCAATAAGCCAATACAAAATTTACAAGTAACGGCTTCCGAGCCAAGGTACCCTCGATGACTCGGGGACTGTCTCCAATCACCATTCATTAAAAAAACCTGAGGCCATAAGACCCCGAGCGGGAAGACTCGGTCTCGTAAGACCTACATAAGGCAACAACTATATTTGTACGACCTCAAGCAACATGAACAATACTTGTACCAAGTATCCAAAACTGTAAGACCTCAACGGCATGTAAAACATGTAAGACCTTACTAAAGGCATAAACCTTATCTCAAAGTTTCGGCTATATATCGAACTTGTAAGAACCCTAAAAAGGCATACCCTTGATATAGAAGCCAAAACTACTTCACTTGGGACTCAAAGGCTCCGGCTGAACACAAGTGACTCTGGTCACACGGCTGTACCAGCCGAACTAACACGACTCGGGGACGCCCGACCGTCTCTTCAAAATCACAGGCCCTAAATTACTTCGAATCTACTTCAAAAAGAACCAGTTAAACAGGCTACCCTCGATACAGGCAAAAAAGCTTTGGCCATGTCAGCTCCTAAACATCGGCTTCAAAATACTCAACCTCCGAGCCAAACCTCCCAAGGTGCTTGATCATCGCCATAAAATGACTCACAATCGAGGTTTTTTATTAAGCCATCGAAGATCCAGGCAAACACTATTTCAAAAATCCTTATCGAGGGAAAAATAAAGCCCACATAAATGGTCTCATCGACCAAAGCGTAAGAGCCATTTTCACCAGCCTAATGAGCCTCAGGGCCACACACATAAAATGTCTCTTAGACCCAAGGCGTAAGAGCCACTCTCGCCAGCCCGCACAAATACAAAATTTCAAGGTCGAATGAGCTTGAGTCGTAACCCGATTCGGAGACTGAACCCAAAATAGTTAACTAAATATGCTTAAGAGCAAGGCGTAAGAGCCATTGGTGCCAGCCCACACTAAAAGGACGCATTAGCCCAAGGCGTAAGAGCCATTGCCGCCAGCCCACATAAAAGGTCGCATCAACCAAGCGCGTAAGAGTCTACGGGCTGGCCTAATGATCCCTGGGGATATATCGTGACTCTAAAGGATTCCTACCAACTCAAAGACCAGTTCACCTAGACAAATTCAAGAAAGGAAGGGATACAAAAGAAATAAAGCCGCAAAGTTTCCTTCTATACATATATGCGAAAAAACAATCTTCGTCTACAAACATACTATGAAAATGCTACATACAAATGATAGAATCTATGCGATTCCCCCGGGGGCTACGGCCTGTCGACCTCATCTTCGCTTTCTTTAGCATCGGGCAAAAGTAATCGAGCTTCACGCTCGCCCGCCCTCGCTCGCACCAACTCTTCCGAGAGGGTGAAACCCCCAGCACGGATCTCCTCGAGGGTCTTTCTTCGAGATATGCAGTGAGCGTATTCTTCAACCCTCTCTTCGTGATCGAGGATCCTTCTCAGTTCAGCTTGAGCAACGGCAGCATCCTTTGAATAGGTCGCCATCTCCTGGTCGTCTTTAGTTTGGCTCATTGTAGCTTCTGCCCGGGCATCAACATTCTCAGCCCTGACCTTCGAAAGCTCAAACTAGAGCTTTGCAATCATTTCTATCTGAACCAAAGCATTGTCACGAACTAAGTAAAGTTGAGCTTCAAAAGTAGGAAATTTAGTCAAAGCATCATTCCGCTCTAAAGCCTGAGCCTAAGCCCGAGCTTTTAGCTCATCACGCTCACGCCTGGATCGGCAAACTTCATCCCAAAGGCACTCCAGGGCCTCCGTCTTTTTCTGCAACTAAAATAAACGAAGTGATAGCCTTGAAAAATAGAAGGTGGAATGCACACTCACTCAAAATAGAAAATTACCTGCTCCTTCAAGTAGCTCTCATATTTCAAGCTCCGGCCTACCTCATACCGCAAGTATACCAACTTGATTTCATTTTCATTACAAAGGAGCCTAAGGGATCTCTCCTCATCTAGAGCTTTCCACTGCCTGGCTTCATGATAAAGCAGTCTGGGCTTCCTCGAAGGCCGAGCGCACACCTGCCAATCCAGTTCCTTCGGCCCTGGAAGAGTTGACTCTAGTCGAAGCACAGTCGCTTGGTGTATGCAACCCTGGGTTTCTAGTATCTTTCGAAGTACTGTCGACGGAAAAAGAAGGTGATAGAAATGGAGAAACCCTCTTTCTAGAACCAAGAACTGCGGACGTGGCAGGCTCGGACTATGCTTCTGCTCCGAAGCCCCGGTCTCGTTTTACCTTGTTTTGAACGCCATCGCCCTGTAAAAACATCTCTCGATTATTATTGTCGTTCTTTAGCCCGGAATCTGGAAACACTTTCTCCTCTCCAGAGGAGCGTGGTCTCACCTTGAACGGCTCTCCAATGCCTATGATGGCAAGATTAGTACGCATAAAGGGAAAATGCCTCTCCAAATGATGGAAGAAAAAGGAAAACATAGCGCAACACGCACTATGATGTTTTGCTTCCCGTCTGCCCCAGGAAAGGGCTTTCCACTTGCTCTCATCACAGGTTGAGTGGGTTGCCAACTTTCGAACCTAATCCGGCAAATCAGGAACATAGCCCGACGCCTCTGAAACTGTTGCGGTAAAAGAAGAGAAGGCACAGTTACGGAGTTGGCTTTCGCCATAGACAAAACTGAGAAGGCAGAAAATGCTCCGCTTACGTGTATAGTTCTACTCCTCAGGGAATGGCATAAGCTCTACGGGGATGATGTCAGTAATCTGCACTCAGATGAAGCGAGTCACCTACTCCCGGTCTCCATCTTCCTAATCGTCAACAATGAGGGGCGTGGTTGATCAACATCGTAAGGTTAGTAGGCCTCGATGGTGAAAGGGCCGATACAGCCTAACCAGATGACTGAGCATAAGTTCAAGCCCCGCTTTCTCCGCGAAAAAATCTCATCATTAACACTGTTCACTAAAACGATGGGTGGATCTGCGCCAAGTCTTTTCTCACTAACTCAAGATGCTATTCTCCTATCGAAGAAGTAATCTTCAAGGTAAACTCGCGTTGATGCTGAGTGTCACGGGAGGAACTCTCCCCTCTCTGCTGGACAGACCCTGATGTAGCAGTCATGGCTACTACGAGATTAGAGAATTAAAGCAGGAATCTATGCAAGTGCTTTGGTACTGAAATAATAAAAGGTTTGACGCAAAGAGAAGGGCAACTGCTTAAAATGGTTAGATCTCCAAAAGAGCAGAAACAATCATATTTATACATGGAAGAAACAGCAACGATCCACCTGCCTTAAAACCGAGTAGAAACACTGACCGATGCCATCATCGCCAGTCCTGAGGTGGTACCCGACCTCAAGAACCTCCATCAAAGGGAAGGTTAGGCTACAGGAAGCCAATAACACTTTCGATAGTCCCGAGGTGGTACCTGACCTCGATGATCTCCATCAAAAAAAGTTTAGACTCCAGGAAGCCAATAACACCTTCGACAGTCCTGAGGTGGTACCCGACCTAAAGGATCTCCATCAGAAAAAGGTTAGGCTCTAGGAAGCCAGTAACACCTTCGCTAGTCCCGAGGTGGTACCCGACCTCGTAGACCTTTATCAAAGGGAATGTTAGGCTCCAAGAAGCTAATAACACCTTCGATAGTCCCGTGGTGTTACCTGACCTCGAGGACCTTCCTCAGCGAGAAGTCAGGCTCTAAAATGCCAACAACATCATTGCCAGTCCCGAGGTGGTGCCCGACTTGGAGGACCTCCATCAAAAAGAAGTTAGGCTCCAAGGAAATAAGCACTTAGGCTCCACCCGTATGGGCTAGGCACCGGGGAACCATCTGAGATCGAGCAAACCCTCTTTCAGGATCTATCTACAGCGCCTTAAGGCTATTTAAACTAAGTTCAATGCAAAGTTTCCAGGTGGTCCGGATTTGAACGAACCTCCACTCAGGGACTGCCCTCGAAATATCAAAGGCAATCCATGTCCACGAGCCTCCGAGCAAATTTCTTCTCAAAGGTTACCACGGAGCCTAAGTGATAAATTATGGTTTAAAGGCCCAAAGCGTTACTTTCATATATACTCAAAGTAAAGGTCCTAACAACCCAAGTTCATCGGCCCGATCTAGGCTTGATTCAAGGAATGACGAAGGAATCCACGAAAAGCCATACTAATCAATCAAAAATCAGGAAAGAACACTCGTATCTGGGCTCGATATTGGCATCGACCAATATGACATCATCGCGGGAAGTCCAAAGAGTCGGATGTCAAAATCATTTCTTGTCGCTCCTCTCTAAAAATGTGGGGACTATCTGTATACAGCAAAATCAGAGGGGATAATTTCTCATTGTTAAGGCATCTCGAAAGATCACCTCAAAGGTTCGGGACCACGGATGAAGTACCCTCCATCGAGGGTCATCGACATTCGAACTCAGGATAATGATGACCACGGTAATGGTCGAAATGGGAAGCTTCCTAGGCGCACGGCTAGGACTGACAGAGTCTAGTGGACTACTCTAACACCCGAATCAGGGTATTATTTAGTTGTCACATCTCTGTATATTTTAAATTAATGCTTGTTGTACCATAATAGGATTCCCCTCCTATATAAAGGGGATCCTTGCCACCTTGTAAGGAGTCATTGCTTCAGTTGATTCACACGATATATGCAAGAACATTCTATTTACTCTCTAACATACTCTCTTGATATTATTGCTTTTATTTATTATCTTCATATTTTTTCATCATTTATTGATTATCATTGGCCATAAAGAGCCTCCGTTAATTTTATCCCAACTGTTAGTCATATTTCAACCCTCCTCGATAGCTCCCTACCAAGCTCCGGAATCGACCTCGGGGCCCCGAATCGACAAGCTCAAGGCCCCGATAATTGGCCCAACGGTTTGATTATCGGCCTATCCTTAACTCTTATTTCATTTCTAAGTCTCACATAAATAGCATCATTGTTTAACAAACTAGCATAAAAATAGATCGAGTATTTCTAGAATCCCATAATCAAATTTAATTATTATTACCATTTTCACGGTAAACAGTCTTAAACTCATATTACATTGCCTGGTCTAAAGCAAAATGAAACATGGTTCAAATTGTAGTTGTGGCCCTAGAAGCAAAAATGGGTAATGTCGTGCACCATTTTTTTCCTCTTTGCATCGGAAAATCAGGTTTATGACATTTTGGGTATAGAACAACTCATTCCTTTTGGTAGCTGGGTTTTGCATTTGAAGAGTCGCCACCTAATGATTTAAGGTACATTAGGACACCTATAAGGTTCACTTCTAAGTTTGTTTGATAACCTGAGATAGGGTAAGGGCTTGAAATTATCGTAAGGGGAAGGTGTTAGGCACCCCTCAGGATCCACTAGTGTGGTTCCCGGCCGGACAGTTTTGTGAATTTGTACAATTAGCATATAGACAAGAATAGGCTCAAATAGTTGGGGATTTGAGTTTAAACACATAAGAGTTTGGAAGAACAATTATTAAAAGACGAATTTTTGAAGAGAAGTTGTAGTTCTACAATTACTTGAGAATATAAAAAAGAAAAGGAAAGGGGGGAGGGGTCCTAGGTTTATTTATAATATGGATCACATCAATGCGATGCTCGGTATAACACTCCTCAGAAGAGGGGATACACGTGGTATTAGCGCATCGGTCATCATATCCATATCTACCCTTCCCACCCCGTTAAGGTATTAAGCGCATATTGGTATTATGCTTATTTTGGAAAAGATTCAGTAAGATAAAATGTCATAGAAAAGGAAAGGAATCAATTAACTTTAAACAGATGAGTAGAAATTAGGGCTCATAAGAAAACTTTTTGCAATCAGTCTCAATATCAAGATCAATCAAGGAAGATCAATCAATATATAAATAGAGTGAACAGAAGCATCAGACATGCGAGGCCAAGCTCATTTCAGAAGAAACAACATGCAAGAGTAACAGAAATACGCATAGGATTTAGTAGTAAGAAAAATATTTGAAGCATAATAGTTAAGTATGTCAGGTAGTCGCATAGAATCAACAGTGAATAAATCATAGCAACAAGTAAAGAGAATCGGGAACAAGTAAAGGTCTTACAACAACAAGTGAGGAAACCTTTTGAGAAATTAGGGTTTCAACAATAGTCGAGTAAAACTCAGAATCAGATAAGTCACATAAAGAAAAGAGAGTTTGAAATAGAGAACCTTTAATGGAGTCAAGTATAATTTACAACAAACAATCTCAGACCAAAAGACCTAGGGTTTTCCACAATAGTCAAGTTTAAAAGATGGTAAAATTCATAATCAAATAAGTCAAACAAGAACGAAGAACTTAATCAAACCAGTACACATTTAAACAAACAGTCACAGAACTCGGATGAGACCAAAAAAGAAATTAGGGTTTCCAATATGCTGACTCAGATAAAAGAACAACATGAGCAAAACATAGCAGAATCACAAACAA
This sequence comes from Nicotiana sylvestris, assembly GCF_000393655.2. NCBI lineage: Eukaryota > Viridiplantae > Streptophyta > Magnoliopsida > Solanales > Solanaceae > Nicotiana > Nicotiana sylvestris. The sequence goes on along the minus strand of NC_091067.1, from coordinate 43,106,477 downwards.
CATTAAAAATCGGAGAAGAGATCTTTTGAAAAACTTAAAGGAAAACCTTAACAAAAAGTCATTTTGAAAGAAACGTTGAAAAACATTCGAGAAAAACACTTAACATTCATGGCAAGTATAGATCTAAGGTAGATCTAAAAGAAAATCAAAAGATCTTAAAGATTAGGGTTTCGAAAAACCCAGAAAAGGTGAGAAAGGACTTGAAAGTTTCCGATCTAATCAGGAAAGTCAAGGATCTGCCTTGAAAGGCTATGAATGGCCGGAGAAAGGTCGTGGATGGCTGGAGAAAAGCTATGAACAGTAGTCGAGCAAGGACTGGACCAGATTCCTTCGAGGACTGGCCATGAAACCACAGAAACAAACACCCAAGAGTCATGGGAGGTTGATACATGTCTCAAATGACCACGGGAGGCCATGGATTAGGAAGGTATTAGGGTGGATTAGGGTGTAGTTTGATGGCGCCGGCTAGGGTTCGTGTTAGGTTTCAGATAGAATTGAGAGGGAAAAGGGATTCAAAGGTGGTGGGTGTAGAGAAATGATTTAGGTTTAGGGATCGTTCAGGGTCAAAAAAGTAAAGGGCATATAGTGGTCGTTGATCTAAATGATCAACGGCTAGGATTAAAGGGGTTAGGTGGGGATCCAGGTTGGGTCAGTTTAGTTGGGTTAGGGGTCGGGTTTAAACGAAATTGGGCCGAGGAAATTGGGTATGATTTGGGGTTCAAATTAGGCTACAATTGAAAAGAAATTGGGGTATCATTTAAATAGTCATTTTTTCCATTTTAAAATTATAAAAATAGTAAATTAATTTCTGGAAATAAATAAAGTACTAAGTTGATTTATAACATATAATTATCAATTTAAAAATACTGAACTTAATTTTCATGAATATAAACGTAATTAAATCCTAAAAGAGGCTAATATTGTAATTATATACAATTTAGCTTTAAAAATACTAAATAAATTTGTAAAAATATGCAAAAATTATCTTAGCTATATTTTAGCATAACTGTGAAAGTTCAATAAATGAATTACCGAAAATAATAATTTTAAAAATAATTATTGGATTTTTATAGATAAAATAGGGAAATAAATTAATTTAAAAACCTTTAAAAATTAAGGAAAAATAATAAAATATTTGGACATACTTATATATGCATACATATGTTATTTTGAAAGTATTTTGCATATTTAAAAATATATTGGAAAAAATTAGGTATCAACAGGTAATATATGTGAATTCTTCTTCCTATGTTGTTAAAATTTGTGCTGCTGAATTTAGGACATGCGGAATATCATTTGTAATGCACAGTGAACTACTTTTTTCTCTTTTTCCCTCAACTGCAAGTCAAATTTGTGTCAAACTATACCATACTTTCTTCTCTTATTTTTGGAATGTGAAAAATCGAGATGCATTGGAAAATATGATAATAGGGAACATAACTTCATGGTCAAGTAAGCAACTTGCAATGAGTAGAACAAAAGTATGCATTTTACAAGAAAAAAAGAAGGCGAAATGGCTTAATTAAAAAATATCTTTTACATTTTTTCTCTTTTTTGAAGTTAATTATCTGGTGCTTTTTCAGTGTTTTTTTTTTCGTGAACTGAGAGATAGATTTTGTGAACTTTTCAAGTTTTTGATAAAACTTCTTAAGTTTTAGTTTTATTGGTTTCTATTTGAATCTTTTTAGAGTTCCTGAAGTCTTCAATTCTAGAGCTCAAAAACTTTATTTTTAAGTTAGAAACAAGACCCTACATTCAATCTATCTTGACTTGTAAATGATGCTTAATAATATTTCTTTTCACAGTCTGAAATTCAAAATTATCAAAGTTCTAGAGAAACGGTAGATGATGCATTTAGGACTTTTTTTGGAAAGGAGCAGCCTGGTGGGGTTATATGCTATGGTAGATCGGTGACGACAAGCTCTCTGGTAAAAGATGAAGAAATCAACAAGCTAAAACAAAAGCATGCTAATGAAATGACTTCTCTGAAGGAAATGATGAGAGAAGAAATGCGACATTTTCTAAGTCAATTGGTGCAAAATAATCCTGGCTTTGATGTTCATGATATACAAGTGTGTGCTAGATCTAATCTTCCTTCACCTGTTGATGCAAGTAGTGCACGAGCTATGAGAGACCAAAATCTACCCCATTCTTTTGGCTCAACTTATGCTTCGTGTCTTGGAAAGGTATTTATATTTCAACACTCCCAAAAAATTACCTCATCCAAAGTTACAAGACCATGCTTTTTTATACTATTTGCCTTTGATGGTTCTATTATGTGATAATAGGAGTTATCAATAAATGGAAGGAAAATAAGTTTATTTTGGCATATTAACTGTATTTTCATGTTATGTTTAAGAGGTTACATAAGATGTATCTATGATGCAACATAAAGTGACAACTTATAATTTTCTCTCTTTGATGCCTGGGATTGGGTTCTGCTAGTACATTTCTTTTGTGAAAGCACTATTCTTTGACTATCTATTTTTACTTAGTAGAGTTTTCTGAATGCTACACTTAAATTGTTGCTGACATGAAATCGCATAAGTTGCTATCCGATAGCACTATGGGAGACTATGGTTTACTTTTTCAATAATCAAGTTAGAAATTTATTAGAGATTGTGAGAATGTTGATACAATATCTAATTTGCTAGATTCGTTGCAACTTATATTAGGATCAAATTTATCATAGCTAGATACTACACCTTTACATTTGATCCTTATCTATAGTAAGAACTGCAAGTTAATTTGCACATGCAAGTTGAGATAAGTGAACACGATTTTTAGGCAAAATGTATTTAATTCAATTTTTTGCTTCTCCTTTGCTTGTACCTCTTTTTTGTGTTTGACATAGTTATGTTACAGTAGTAAAATAAATCTCATTAATTCTTAGTACGAAAAATATTGCTATGACTGTTACATACTATATATATATATATATATATATATATATATATACGTTTTCTATATCATCGCCAGTCCTGAGGACCTTCATCAGCGAGACGTCAGGCTCTAAAAGGCCAACAACATCATCGCCAGTCCCGAGGTGGTACTCGACATGGAGGATCTCCATCAAAAAGAAGTTAGGCTCCAAGGAAATAAGCTCTTAGGCTCCACCCGTATGGGCTTGGCCCCGGGGAACCGTCTGAGATCGTGCAAACCCTCTTTCAGGATCTATCTACAGCGCCTTCAGTCTATTTACACTAAGTTCAAAGCAAAGTTTCCAGGTGGTCCGGATTTGAACGAACCTCCACTCGGGGACTGCCCTCGAAAGATCAAAGGCAGTCCCTGTCCACGGGCCTCCGAGCTAATTTCTTCTCAAAGGTTACCACGGAGCCTAAGTGATAAATTATGGTTTAAAGGCCCAAAGCATTACTTTCATTATACTTAAAGTAAAGGTCCCGACGACCCAAGTTCATCAGCCCGATCTAGGCTCGATTCAACGAACGACGTAGGACTCCACTAGAAGCCATACTAATCAATCAAAAATCATTAAAGAACACTCGTATCTGGGCTCGATATTGGCACCGACCATTATGACATCATTGCGGTAAGTCCAAAGAGTCGAATGTCAAAATCATTTCTTGCCGCTCCTCTCTAAGAAATGCGGGGACTATCTGTATACAGCAAAATCAGAGGGGATAATTTCTCATTGTTAAGGCATATCGGAAGATCACCTCGAAGGCTCGGGACAACGGATCGAGTACCCTCCCTCTAGGGTCATCGACATTCGAACTCAGCATAACGACGACCACGGTAATGGTCGAAATGGGAAGCTTCCTAGGTGCACGGCTAGGACTGACAGAGTCTAGTGGACTACTCTAAGACAAGAATTAGGGTATTATTTAGTTGTCACATCTCTGTATCTTTTAAATTAATGCTTGTTGTACCATAATAGGATTCCCCTCCTATATAAAGGGGATCCTTGTCACCTTGTAAGGGATCGTTGCTTCAGTTGCTCCACACGATATATGCAAGAACATTCTATTTACTCTCTAACATACTCTCTTGATATTATTTCTTTTATTTATTATCTTCATATTTGTTCATCATTTATTGATTATCATTGGCCATAAAGAGCCTCCGCTAATTTTATCCCAACTGTTAGTCATATTTCGACCCTCCTCGATAGCTCCCTACCGAGCTCCGGAATCGATCTCGAGGGCCCGAATCGACAAGCTCAAGGCCCCGATAATTGGCCCAACGGTTTGATTATCTCCCTATCCTTAACTCTTATTTCGTTTCTAAGTCTCACATAAATAGCATCATTATTTAACAAACTAGCATAAAAATAGATCGCGTATTTCTAGAATCACATAATCAAATTTAATTGTTATTACCATTTTCACGATAAACAGTCTTAAACTCATATTACATTGCCTGGTCTAAAGCAAAATGAAGCATGGTTTAAATAGTAGTTGTGGCCCTAGAAGCCAAAATGGGTAATATCGCGCCCCATTTTTTTCCTCTTTGCATTGGAAAATCGGGTTTATGACATTTTGGGTATATGACAACTCATTCCTTTTGGGAACTGGGTTTTGCATTTGAAGAGTCGCCACCTAATGATTTAAGGTGCATTAGGACACCTATAAGGTTCACTTCTAAGTTTGTTTGATAACCAGAGATAGTGTAAAGGCTTGAAATTATCCTAAGGGAAAGGTGTTAGGCACCCCTCAGGATCCACTAGTGTGGTTCCCGGCCAGACAAAATTTGTGAATTTGTACAATTAGCATATAGACAAGTATAGGCTCAAATAGTAGGGGATTTGAGTTTAAACACATAAGAGTTTGAAAGAACAATTATTAAAAGATGAATTTTTGAAGAGAAGTCATAGTTCTACAAATACTTGAGAATATTAAAAAAGAAAAGGAAAGGGGGGGAGGGGTCCTAGGTTTATTTATAATATGGATCACATCACTGCGATACCCGGTATAACAATCCTCAGAAGAGGGGATACACGTGGTATTAGTGCACCGGTCATCATATCCATATCTACCCTTCCTACCCCGTTAAAGTATTAAGCGCATATTGGTCTCGACCTCTATTGCATGCTATTACTCATTCCATTCCTATCAGTCTCGGAGGAATTTAGAACTGCTATTCCTATAAGAGGGAGGATTTTAAGCTGACTCTTAGATTTTTTAAAGGTAAAAATACTAAGGCGACATTCAAAAAACATAGGACTGCATATTAGGGGAAACATGTAATCAACTAAGAGGCTCATATATACCTCCTCAAGTAAAGCACATACATAGCATGACTTAAACATATTTAGGGTCAGAATTTAAGGTACTAAGACAGGGGAGCTTTAGTCGTTGAAGCAGACCAGTTTATTACATAACTCATATAAAAAGTCTAAACCAGGCCTGCCTGCTGGTTGTAGTAGTTGCTAATTAACAAAGGCGGATTCAGTTTTGTTGTTATCACCTAAGGCTTGCCTAAATATGTTTGGTGAGATCCTATGAACATGATGCCTATTACTGATTAGGAGTGTAGCAAAGTAATGACAGTCTTAAACAAGTGATTTGGGATCCTATAGGCATGCTTTCTAAACCGTATTAATAAAAGGTCAAATTGATTTTAAACTAGACTGGTTTCAGATCCTATAGGCATGATATCTATTATTGCTAAATTTTAATTCCTATAGACATGATATCTAGTTGAACGTGAAATTAAGCAGGCATGATTTACTTGAAATTCCTATAGGCATGATTTCTATGAAAAATATTGATTTTAACCCTATGGAGATGATGTCTGATTATAGCCATTTTAGATCCTATAGGCATGGTGTCTAAATGTGGTAATAAAACATGCAGAATTTAAAACAGGTCATATAAGCATGTCATCTATATGTAGAATTAAAACATGCATAATTTATAGAAACAGATCCAATAGGCATGTTCTCGACACATCTAATAGTTGAGCATGAATAATTACCCATCCTCTTCTTACTAGCCAACCCCAATATTTGTTACAAATTATTACACACCAAATACTGAATTACATCAGAAAAGTGTAAAATAAGAAGTTACAACCAGAGGAAGCCTGATTCTTGACTTCCTCTCTGAGTTATGGAATAAACCACCTCAAGTATCACTTGTTTCAAAGCCTTTATCATACCTGGGTGTGTCAAAGTTCCCTAAGGGTCTCAAGGGACCCCGGGCAGTGCTTACACCCAGGTTTGAATAACTAGATAAAGATGAGTGCAGTGTGGAAGGGCCAGCCCTCATGTGTCCAAGTTCAGAGGGAGCTCATAGGTCCCAAGGCAAGGCTCACACAAGAAGGGCAGAACCTAAGTTCTAAGAGTATAGTGGAAGTGCAGAAATAGAGATTTATTTAAAACTGGGTTGAGAATAATATGGGGTAAGGGTGATTTGAAAACAGTAGTAGTAAAACTTAAATTACACAGAATCAGTAATTGCACAAAAAGGGTCGGGTTTGGACATACACAGCAATAGATGATGTTGACATGCCCGCAAACCAGCCAGAGAACACAAGCACATAGGGGGATATGGGGTTTTGGGATTCATAAGTCAGCAAATCATATAACAAGTGACTGACAGAGTACATGCATAAGGGAAAACATTAATTTAGAATGGGAGGGAGCAGATTACAGCATGCTTAGTAATATAACTTGATTGCATAAACATAAGCCGAAGCAGACAAGAGTGAAGGAAACTAAAATAGCTAAAGAAACATGTTGTTGTTGATGCTTGAAGATTAAATAGGAGATATCAGTAAGAAGCAAAGTGCAGAAAGAAAAAGTAAGCAAATTTCCACAGCCTAGCCTTGGCTTTCAGCCAGCTAGACTAAGCAGTAGCACAAGTAGTACTGAAGAGAGAGAGTTTTGAGTGAAGTGTGTGTTCTGAACTCAGATGGTTCGTGTGCTTGATAGAAAAGAGGGTGGGTATTTATAGTTTTGAAAACAGGTGAAGAATAAGACAATAAGTAAAGTCTTAACACAAATATGGAAACAATCACAAGTCAGAACCAATTACCCAAGTGATTCCCCTTTAATAAAGGAATCATTGTTTAACGGGTAGCAGCAGGTCTAATAAATGAAAGAAAATCAGTTTGCAAACAGATTGATTATTGCCAAAAAAGGGGCAGTAAAAGCATGACGGAAACAGTCGAGTCTAAGTACAAAAAATATGCTTATTTTGGAAAAGATTCAGTAAGATAAAATGTCATAGAAAAGGAAAGGAATCAATTAACTTTAAACAGATGAGTAGAAATTAGGGCTCATAAGAAAACTTTTTGCAATCAGTCTCAATATCAAGATCAATCAAGGAAGATCAATCAGTATGTAAATAGAGTGAACAGAAGCATCAGACATGTGAGGCCAAGCTCATTGGCAGAAGAAACAACATGCAAGAGTAACAGAAATAAGCATAGGATTTAGTAGTAAGAAAAATATTCGAAGCGTAATAGTCAAGTATGTCAGGTAATCACATAGAATCAACAGTGAATAAATCATAGCAACAAGTAAAGAGAATCGAGAATAAGTAAAGGTCTCATAGCAACAAGTGAGGAAACCTTTTGAGAAATTAGGGTTTCAACAATAGTCGAGTAAAACTCAGAATCAGATAAGTCACATAAAGAAAAGAGAGTCTGAAACAGAGAACTTTTAATCGAGTCAAGTATAATTTCAAACAAACAGTCTCAGACCAAAAGACCTAAGGTTTTCCACAATAATCGAGTTTAAAAGATGGTAAAACTCATAATCAAATAAGTCAAACAAGAACGAAGAACTTAATCAAACCAGTACACATTTAAACAAACAGTCCCAGAACTCGGATGAGACCAAAAAGAAATTAGGGTTTTCAATATGCTGACTCAGATAAAAGAACAACATGAGCAAAACATAGCAGAATCACAAACAACATTAAAAATCGGAGAAGAGATCTTTTGAAAAACTTAAAGGAAAACCTTAACAAAGAGTCATTTTGAAAGAAAAGTTGAAAAACTTTTGAGAAAAACACTTAACATTCATAGCAAGTACATATCTAAGGTAGATCTGAAAGAAAATCAAAAGATCTTAAAGATTAGGGTTTCGAAAAACCCAGAAAAGGTGAGAAAGGACTTGAAAGTTTCCGATCTAACAAGGAAAGTCAAGGATCTGCCTTGAAAGGCCATGAATGGCCGGAGAAAGGTCGTGGATGGCTGGAGAAAAGATATGAACAACAGTCGAGCAAGGACTGGACCAGATTCCTTCGAGGACTGGCCATGAAACCATAGAAACAAACACCCAAGAGTCATGGGAGGTTGATACATGTCTCAAATGACCACGAGGGGCCATGGATTAGGAAGGTATTATGGTGGATTAGGGTGTAGTTTGATGGTGGCGGCTAGGGTTTGTGTTAGGTTTCAGATAGAATTGAGAGGGAAAGGGGATTCAAAGGTGGCGGGTGTAGAGAAATGATTTAGGTTTAGGGATCGTTCAGGGTCAAAAAAGTAAAGGGCATATAGTGGTCGTTGATCTAAATGATCAACGGCTAGGATTAAAGGGGTTAGGTGGGGATCCGGGTTGGGTAAATTTAGTTGGGTTAGGGGTCGGGTTTAAACGTAATTGGGCCGGGGAAATTGGGTCTGATTTGGGGTTCAAATTAGGCTACAATTGAAAAGAAATTGGGCTATCATTTAAATAGTCATTTTTTCCTTTTTAAAATTATAAAAATAGTAAATTAATTTCTTGAAATAAATGAAAAATACTAAGATGATATATAACATATAATTATCAATTTAAAAATAATGGACTTAATTTTCATGAATATAAACGCAATTAAATCTTAAAAGAGGCTAATATTGCAATTATATGCAATTTAGCGTTAAAAATACTAAATAAATTTGTAAAAATATGCAAAAATTATATTATCTATATTTTAGCATAAATGTGAAAGTCCAATAAATGAATTACCGAAAATAATTATTTTGAAAATAATTATTGGGTTTTTATAGATAAAATAGGGAAATAAATTAATTTAAAAACCTTTAAAAATTAAGGAAAAATAATAAAATATTTGGACATACTTATATATGCATACATATGCTATTTTGAAGGTATTTTGCATATTGAAAAATATATAGGAAAAAATTAGGTATCAACAGGTAATATATGTGAATTCTTCTTCCTATGTTGTTAAAATTTGTGCTGCTGAATTTAGGACATGCGGAATACCATTTGTAATGCACAATGAACTACTTTTTTCTCTTTTTCCCTCAACTGCAAGTCAAATTTGTGTCAAACTATACCATACTTTCTTCTATTATTTTTGGAATGTGAAAAATCGAGATGCATTGGAAAATATGACAAGAGGGAACAAAACTCCATGGTCAAGTAAACAACTTGCAATGAGTAGAACAAAATTATGCATTTTACAAGAAAAAAAAAGAAGGCGAAATGGCTTAATTAAAAAATATCTTTTACATTTTTTCTCTTTTTTGAAGTTAATTATCCGGTGCTTTTTCTGTGTTTTTTTCGTGAACTGAGAGATAGATTTTGTGAACTTTTCAAGTTTTTGATAAAACTTCTTAAGTTTTAGTTTTATTGGTTTCTATTTGAATCTTTTTAGAGTTCCTGAAGTCTTGAATTCTAGAGCTCAAAAACTTTATTTTTAATTTAGAAACAAGATCCTACATTCAATCTATTTTGACTTGTAAATGATGCTTAATAATATTTCTTTTCACAGTCTGAAATTCAAAATTATCAAAGTTCTAGAGAAACGGTAGATGATGCATTTAGGACGTTTTTTGGAAAGGAGTAGCCTGGTGGGGTTATATGCTATGGTAGATCGGTGACGACAAGCTCTCTGGTAAAAGATGAAGAAATCAACAAGCTAAAACAAAAGCATGCTAATGAAATGACTTCTCTGAAGGAAATGATGAGAGAAGAAATGCGATATTTTCTAAGTCAATTGGTGCAAAATAATCCTGGCTTTGATGTTCATGATATACAAGTGTGTGCTAGATCTAATCTTCCTTCACCTATTGATGCAAGTAGTGCACGAGCTATGAGAGACCAAAATCTACCACATTCTTTTGGCTCAACTTATGCTTCGAGTCTTGAAAAAGTATTTATATTTCAACACTCCCAAAAAATTACCTCATCTAAAGTTACAAGACCATGCTTTTTTATACTATTTGCCTTTGATGGTTCTATTATGTGATAATAGGAGTTATCAATGAATGGAAGGAAAATAAGTTTATTTTGTCATATTAACTGTATTTTCATGTTATGTTTAAGAGGTTACATAAGATGTCTCTATGATGCAACATAAAGTGACAACTTATAATTTTCTCTCTTTGATGCTTGGGATTGGGTTCTGCTAGTATATTTCTTTTGGGAAAGCACTAATCTTTGACTATCTATTTTTACTTAGTAGAGTTTTCTGAATGCTACACTTAAATTGTTGCTGACATGAAATCGCATAAGTTGCTATCCGATAGCATTATGGGAGACTATGGTTTACTTTTTTAATAATCAAGTTAGAAATTTATTAGAGATTGTGAGAATGCTGATACAATATCTAATTTGCTAGATTCGTTGCCACATATATTAGGATCAATTTTATCATAGCTAGCTACTACACCTTTACATTTGATCCTTATCTATAGTAAGAACTGCAAGTTAATTTGCACATGCAAGTTGAGATAAGTGAACACGATTTTTAGGCCAAATGTATGTTAATTCAATTTTTTGCTTCTCCTTTGCTTGTACCTCTTTTTTGTGTTTGACATAGTTATGTTACAGTAGTAAAATAAATCTCATTAATTCTTAGTACAAAAAATATTGCTATGACTGTTACATACTATATATATATATATATATATATATATACGTTTTCTAATTTTTAATTTTATTTTGAATGTGCAGGATAATGCTGATGATGTAGGCCACAAGTCAATTTGATCTATTAAAGTAAATGGTGAAGAATTTTTGAAAATTGAGATGTTTATTATTATTATTATTATTATTATTATTATTATTATTATTATTATTATTATTATTATTATTATTATATATGAATACATTTTATTTTGTAGGGTTCATTGATAGTAAACTTCTTGAAGCAGTACTTTATTAGTATGCACAATATACAAATTATGTTTCTTTGTTGAAGTTTATTTCAAGTATATTCATTTGAATTGTTTTTATTCTATTGCAGTATACAAATTATGTTTCTTTGTTGAAGTTTATTTCAAATATATGGATTTGAATTATTTTTATTTTGTTACTTATCATCTAATTTAATGCTTTATATGCTTGAAATAAAAGTGAATACATAATATAATGTAAAAATAATTAATTTTTGAACCACAAAATTGTGGATTAAAAATTACTTCATAGCGCAGACAAAAATACCACACCTAGAAAATGTGGCCATAGGGATTGGCAATTTGGCACTATGCTTTATAATTGTTGCTTTAGAAGCCACACTTTAAAAGCATTGTCTATAAGGAACCAAAAACCACGCTTCAAATCTATAGCTTTACGTCATAAAAGCGTGGCCATAAGAGGAAATATGAAGTGTAGCTTTTTTACCTCATTGGCCACACTTTTGAAGCGTGGCTTCTATGGCGACACCTAAAAAGTGTGGCCATAGGTCAAAGGTTATGGTACTTTAGGCTACCCCCTCAAAAGCGTTGCCAGAAGCTGCAAAGTGTTGCCTTTGATCAAATGTTACACTTATGGCATCTTAGGCCACACTTTTTGAGTGTGGTTGTAGGCCTAAAATGTTGTAGTGCCTCCATATCGTATGGCTCCTCCTGAGTTGAAGGAGCTAAAGGAATAGTTACATGAACTTCTTGATAAGGGCTTCATTCGGCCCAGTGTGTCACCTTGGGATGCTCCAATCTTGTTTGTGAAGAAGAAGGATGGTTCTATGCATATGTGCATTGATTATTGCCATTTGAACAACGTTACAATGAAGAACAAATATCCATTGCCTCGTATTGATGACTTATTTGATTAGTTACAGGGTGCTAAGGTGTTTTCCAAGATTGGCTTGTGTTCAGGCTATCATTAGTTGAAGATTTGGGGGCAAGATATACCAAACACTGCTTTCAAGACTTGGTATGGTCACTACAAGTTCCTTGTGATGTCATTTGGGCTGACCAATGCCCCACTAGCATTCATATATTTGATGCACAGTGTATTTCGGCCTTATCTTGACTCTTTCTTCATTATGTTTATTGATGGCATTATGGTGTACTCTCGGAGTCGGGAGGATCATGAGCAGTACTTGAGGACTATGCTTCAAACCTTGAGAGAAAAGAAGTTATATGAAAAATTCTCAAAGTGTGAGTTTTGGCTAGATTCAGTGGCATTTTTGGGTCACGTAGTGTCGAGTGAGGGGATCAAGGTGGATCCGAAGAAGGTTGGAGTAGTGCAGAGTCGACCTAGACCATCCTCAGCTACAAAGATCCGAAATTTTCTTTGTTTGGCGGGGTATTACTACCAATTTATAGAAGGTTTCTCATCTATTACAGCACCTATGACCAGGTTGACCGAGAAGGGTGCTCCGTTCAGATGGACAGAGGAGTGTGAGGAAAGCTTTCAAAATCTCAAGACAGCTTTGATTATAGCCCCAGTATTGGTATTGCCTAGAGGTTCGAGGTCTTATATCATATATTATAATGCATTACGGATTGGTCTCGGTGCGGTGTTGATGTAGGATGGAAGGGTGATTGCCTACGCATCTAGACAGTTGAAGGTGCATGAGAAGAACTATCATGTCCACGACCTTGAGTTAGCAGCTATTTTTATGCCTTGATAATTTGGTGGCAGTATTTTTACTGCGTCCCTGTGAGATCTACCCAATCACTGGGGTCTGCAGCATCTGTTCAAACAGAAGGATCCTAACTTGTGTCAACAGAGCTGGTTAGAGTTGATTAAGGACTATGATATCATCATTCTACATCATCATATAAGGCTAATGTGGTGGTGGATGTCTTGAGTCATAGGACAGAGAGTTTGGGCAGTCTAGCATATCTACTAGCAACAGAGAAACCATTAGCATTGGATGCTTAGGCCTTGGCCAACCAGTTTGTTAGATTGGTTGTTTCTGAGCCAAGCCGAGTTTTGGCTTGTGTGGTTTCTCAGTCTTCTCTTTATGATCGTATCAGAGAGCGTTAATATGATGACCCACATCTGCTTATCCTTATGGACACAGTTCAGCACGGTGATGCTAAGGAGGTCACTATTGGAGAAAATAGTGCACTTAAGATGCAGGGAAGGCTATGTGTACCTCGTGTATATGGTTTGCGTGAGTTGATTCTCCAAGAGGCTCACGGTGTGTGGTACTCCATTCATTCGGGTGCCGCGAAGATGTATCAGGACTTGCGGCAACATTATTAGTGGAGGAGAATGAAGAAGGACATAGTAGAATATATAGCTCAGTGCCGAAATTGCCAGCAGGTGAAGTATGAGCATCAGCGACCAGGTGGATTGATTCAGAAGCTAGAGATTCCGAAGTGGAAATGGGAGCAGATCACTATGGATTTTGTTGTTAGGCTACTACGGACTTAGTGGAAGTTTGATACTGTTTGGGTGATTGTGGATAGGTTGACCAAGTCGGCTCATTTTATATCCGCGATATTGTTAGACTTCATAGCATGCCAGTATCTATCATCTCTGATCGGGGTACGTAGTTTACATTGCGGGTCTGGAGGGTCGTACAGTATGAGTTGGGTACTCGGGTTGAGTTGGGCACAATATTTTGCCCTCAGGTAGATGGACATTTCGAGTACACTATTAGGATACTGGACGATATGCTCCGTGCTTTTCTGATGGAGTATGGGGGTTCTTGGGATCAGTTCTTTCCACTTGCAGAGTTTGCCTAAAACAACAATTATCAGTCAAACATTCAAATGGCATCGTATGAGGCTTTGTATGGTAGATGGTTTCGGTCTCTAGTAGGTTGGTTCGAGCCACACAAGGCTAGGCTATTAGGTACAAACTTGGTTCAGGATGCTTTGGAGAAGGTTAAGGTGATTCAGGATCAACTTTGCACAGCCTAGTCTAGACAGTAGAGTTAAGCGAATCGGAAGGTTCGCAATTTGGCATTCATGGTTGGAGAGCGGGTCTTACTCCAGGTTTCGCCTATGAAGGGTGTTATGAGGTTTGGGAAGAAGAGAAAATTGAGCCCAAGGTTTATTGGCCCATTCGAGGTGTTGCGATGAGTTGGAGAGGTTGCTTATGAGCTTGCCTTGCCCCCCAGTCTAGCAAGAGTTCATCCAGTATTCCATGTTTTTATTCTTTGGAAGTATCACGGCAATCCATCTCATGTGTTGGATTTCAGCTTAGTTGTAACGACCCGGCCGGTTGTTTTAAGAATTAATGCCCCGATCCCCTATTAACTGCATTCCTCGTGTTTGTTTCTACTATTGTGAGTTGTCGAGAGGATTTATTTGGAGTGTTGGAGTGTTTTGGGAAACTTAGTCCCTCAGTGAGAGCTTAAGCTTTAGAATTTTGACCGTAGTCGGAGCAGTGTAAAGACGGCCTCGGAATGGAATTATGTTGGTTTCATTAGCTTCGTTGGGTGATTTCGGGCTTAGGGGCGTGTTCGGATTATCTTTTGGAGGTCTGTAGCTTATTTAGGCTTGAAATGCCGAAAGTTGAATTTTCAAAGTTTCCGGTTCAATAGTGAGATTTTGATCTAGGGGTCGTAATGGAATTCAGAGAGTTGGAGTAGATCCGTAGTGTTGAATGTGACGTGTATGCAAAATTTCAAGTCATTCGGATGAGGTTTGATAGACTTTTTGATTGAAAGCTGAATTTGGAAGTTTTGGGAATCCTTAGGCTTGGATTGGAGAGCGATTTGTGGTTTTACCGTCGTTTAATGTGATACGAGTTGGAAAAAGTTCGTAGGATGTTTTAGGATTGGTTGGCAGGTTTGGTTGAGGTCCTGGGGGCCTCGGCTGAGTTTTGGGTGCTTAATGGAAGTTGAACTGGACTTAGGAGAAATCTGAAGTTGGATAAACCTGTCATAACCACACCTGCGTGTGAGGGACCGCAGGTGCGGCGCCACAGAAGCAGCCAGGTGACCGTAGAAGCGGAATTTGGCCAGGCTCCAAAAGCCGCATGTGCGAGAAGTCGAACGCACCTGCGAGACCGCAGGTGCTGTAAGGGATTCGCAGAAGCGGAATGTTTGGTTTAATGAAAAGTCGTAGGTGCGACTTGGTCTTCGCAGAAGCAGAACTGCAGGTGCGGTCCCAGAGCCGGAGATGCGGTTCCACTGGTCAAAAAAAAAGCAAACACGAGGGTTTAGTCTCAAAACCTTAGAAATTGATTTGGGAGCTTGGAATTGGCGATTTGGGGAGAGAATTTCACCTGGGTGTTTTGGGTAAATAATTCTTACTCGGTTTTGATTAATTTCCACGAATCTATGCTTAAATTCATCCTTTAAATTCGAATTTGGGGTGAAAATTTGGAGGAAAATTGGAAAAGTTCTGAGGCCTAATTTTGGATTTTTGATCAAGATTTTGATGTCGGATTGGAGTAATTTCTGTATAAATGAACTTGTGAGCGTGTGAGGATGCTGAATTTGTAAATTATACCTGTTTACCGTGAAAATGGTAACAACATTTAAATTTGTAAATGGAATTCTAAAAATACGTGATCTATTCCCGAACTAGTTGTTAGAGTAGTTGATGCTAATAATATAGAATTTAACAATAAAATGCAAGCTAAAATGAGATAGCAATCGAACCGAAGGGCCTGCCGCCCGAGTATAGGTCTAGTCGAAGGGGGACCTCGGGGTCAACGTCAGGATCGAATTCGAGCTATCGGGGATAGTCGGGGATGGGATAACAGTTGAAGATATAATTAAACAAGGCTCTTTACGACCAATACTAAGCTACGTGATGAAGAAAAAGTAAGAAAGCGATGGATACTAAGGTAACTTCTAGCCAATATCTAGTGATAAACAAAGAACAGACAAGACAACAATAAAGCTAAATGACTTCGAGCCAGTGAGGGCACGCGAGTTAGAGAGGAGAAAGAGAGAGAAGGTTTTATTTCACTTTAGTACAATGGTTGGAGCTCTAACTTTACAGGGTGTTAGCGATTCCCCTTTTATAGAAAGGGGGAAGTCCAATCTTAGTACAAGACACGTTGCGTGATACAAGAAATAGGATGGGACAAACGGCTAGCTATGTGATGTGTGTGTGGGCTGATGTCGAGCCGCTTGAATAGACCTGATCGACCCTGGGTGCATTCCTCAAGAGATCCCTACATTAGATGAGGCTTTGGCCGACATATTCTTGGCAGGGTACCGGCCAATCTTGAGGGAAGTGACTGGCTCGAGATCCCGGGTTTTCGGAATCACCCTTCGAGGTATTCAGTCGAGGAGAAATCGGTCTCCCAGATTTCACCGTGTATAGAAAGTCTCCACGTTTCTTAGAGGGAAGTGATAAGAAATGATTTTGACACTATATTTCTCGATCCCCCATAGCGACATCGTACTGACGGTGCAGCCCCCCTTTTTACAGGTGTCGAGGCGTTTTGCCTTCCTGCTTCTCTAGGATTACCCAAAATGTCGCGATTCTTCGATCTTTTGTTGATATCGGTTCAGCTTCTATGAACGCATTAATTGCACCTACTGTTACGCTTTCCGAGGGGAGTAATAGCGTCGTCGGTTACTTTGTTCTCCCTATAAATGGGTCTTTTCGTGGTTGGCCTTTTATCCAAATTTCCTTTGATATCCATCTTTTCTTCCTTTCCCGCTATCTTGAATTTTTGCCATCGTGTCATGTTTGGAGATTGTGTCTTTAAGATATTGTGCCATGCGTACCGTGGCCTAACCCTTAGTCCTCTTTCGAATGGGTGAAGTTGTGACGCTGTGATGCTGTTGTTGTTGTTGTAGTTGCTGTTGTTGTTGCGTTGTTGTTGTTGTCAATGGCCCGGGGTGATGAGGTAGAGGATCGATTTCCTCCGGCTCCGGGGGTACTTTAGATTATGCACTACTGCTCACCCTCCTCCCTCGAGTCGGCGTGTTACACCCCTTTTGGATTCTAGGGGGTATGTCGGCGGTATCTGCCGACTGTTGCCTTCTGGGCCGAGGCAACGTCTCAAGAAGTGGCTTCAAAATGGCAGTACTGGCGGAGCTCGTACTAGCTAAATTTTTCACCAAGCCACTTCTCGTGTTCTTTCGGTTTCTCCTTCGTCATTTTGCTCTTCTCCCCTGCCTTCCTTTTCCATACCCTTCCTTTTAAAGATGCCATTTCGGGAGGATTGGGATGTGGTCCCCGAGGGGATCGAACTTGGAAGATATTATCTTTGAGGTCATATGCCTGAGAGGATGATGACAGAGACGCAACATGAATAGGCTAGATCCTTAGGCTCCTGCTATATGCATATCACTTGTACTTCTTCACTTTTTTATAAGGATTCTGTGTGGGCTTTTGTAATCATATGTAATGTAACTATATGTAAGGACCCATCGAGGGTCGTTGTAAGCGAACACTTGTATAAATACAAAGATATTTTCTTGATTTCTTCCTTCGATACTTGCTGTATTTCTTTATATTTTTGGCAGCTTCGAGTGCATGATCCTGTTTCGTCGTCTGCGATATTGGCTTTGAGTATTTTCCCCGACCTTTGGTTGATGAAACAGATTCGCATGGGGTCTTTTGTGATTTCTCGAACCGGACTGGAATTAGGCCAATAACCTTGGGCCGTCGGGACCCTTTCCCTGCGTAAAAGCATGGATAACATCTCTGAGCCTCATAATGGCCTTTGAGAAGAGGTTTTCCTGAGGACTCGTGGTCTCGGGACACCGGTGACTTCCTAGAAGCAATCTCTGAATTGAGGCCTGGCAGTGTTTCGGGCCGCCCTGGTCATTACCTGGAATCTGTTTTGCACGTGCGTTTGTTAGGGACGCCCATTTCTTCGTAAACTAGCCTTCTTTGGTGGAGGCCTCTTAAGACTGTATGCCAATTTGGTGAAGGCATTGTTGGTCTACTGGGACGCTGTCTTTCTATGGCGGAGGTCTTCGGGGTTGAGCATTACCTCGAGACTAGAGGCGGTGCTGATGGTTCGTGCCTTTGATTGGTGTTGACTCGTTCCGGCCCTTTTCGTATGCAGTCTTGAGGTTGCTTCCACTTCCCGGGGGTCCTCGGCGTTGAGCATTACCTCGATACTGGAGGCAGTGTTGATGGTTGGTGCCTTTGATTGGTGTTGACTCTTTCCGACCCTTTTCGTATATAGTCGTGAGGTTGCTTCCACTTCCCGGGGGTCCTCGGGGTTCGTTGATTTTGTGATGCTGGTGGGTCATGCCCTTAGAAGCTGCTTATTTGGGGCATGGCAAAGACTGGGCACGGCGATAGATGAGATGTGTGCCTCATAATCATGAAGGAGCTTCTATCGGAGCGAGACGGGCCCGTGCTTCTGAGGAGAGTTCATCATTCGAGCATGGTGTTTCCTAAGTCCTTAGTTCCAGAGCGGTGGTTCCTTTGGCCAACAAGGGTTAGTCCATCAGGAGGATGCTCGGTCATCGAGGAGGTTTGCCGGCTTCACTTCGTGGTAGGTTTCAGCATGATCCCTCCGTGTCTCGGGTCTTTGAGTTGTTCTGCCAAAGGGCGATACTTCGGGGGGCCCTGGATGAGGGTAGGACCCTTAGGCTTCTTGGCGCGAGAAAAAAAGGGTCGACCTGGTGCACTGGCGATTCGGGACATATCATAGCTCGCTTTACAGAAATTTTTCAGTGAGACAGGAGTCTTTTTGTGGTAAGCGTTTCGCCTTTTCATCCTTAGGGGTGGAGCTGATCGAGCTAGGAATACCTGAAGTATCAAAATGCAGGCTTCGAGCTTCGATCTGAGTGGATATGATTGTGAAGCTGTACCTTGATTTCTCAAAAGTCCCGATTGGGAACAACCGGTGCCTGGACTGGCATAGTACTAAGTTGGACCGAGGATGATGAAGGAGAAGCGACTTTTTGCCGATGATTGAGTCGGGTCGGAGCAGGCCTTCGAGGGATGCGTTCGTCGTAGATCTTCGGGACAGGTGCTTGAAGAGACCCATGTCAGGGGTTCCGTCCTTCTAGAAGGATTTGCTTGAGCGAAGGTAGTCGGGCGTGATGTCCAGTTTGTTTATTATTGATGTCACGAAGAACAAGGCTGGGGCTGGTAGGTCATACCCTTTTAGGGGTGGTGCGTAGATTTTGCCACTTTGTATTTTGTTGTTTATAGAGCATGTTTGTATATGGAGAGCGCACCTTTTGCGCATATATATATATATATATAATGAGAGAAATCTTGAAGTTTTACCTCCTTTGTATCTCTTCCCGTATTACCTTTGATTCGGCGGGCTGGTTTCTATTTTTTGGCGGGATCCTCGTGGGTTCGGAACCTATCAGGAAGGTCCGGGGGCTCTTAAGTGCGATCTTGACGTGAGCAGGTGTTGGGGCCTCCGTGCTTTTCCAGCTGTTTAGGCTTAGTCTCCAAGTCGGGGTTTGACTCGAGCTTTGCTGCCCTTAAATCATCTATGCTCGTGCGGGCAGGTAGTAATCGCTCCAATTTTGGGCATTTGTCCTTTCGACTATTTTGGGTCCAGTCTCCGAGTCACATTGTGACTCGAGCTCTAATTGATCCTCAAGTTCTTTCCTGCCTGCATAGGCGGATGGCGATGGCCTTTTGTGCTTCGGGTCAAAGTGACCTTACAAGTGGGTGGCCTGGAGCCTCACTGATAGTGGAATTTATGCTGTGCCCTTAGGCATATTGTATTTAACCATTTCGGGTACAGTCTCCGAGTCACGTTGCGATTCGAGCTTCAATTGACCCTCAAGTTTTTTCCTGCCTACATGGGCGGATGGCGATGGCCTTTTGTGCTTCGAGTCGAAGTGACCTTACAGGTGGGTGGCCGGAGGCTCACTGATAGTGGAATTTATGTCGTGCCCTTAGGCATATTGTAGTTTAACCATTTCGGGTCCAGTCTTTGAGTCGCGTTGCAATTCGAGCTTCAATTGACCCTCAGGTTTTCAATTATTAAGCTGGTGACAATGGCTCTTACGCTGTTTGGTCGTAGAGACCTTTCAATATGTGACCGGAGGCTTGCATAGTTAACTATTTTGGATCCGGTCTCCGAATCGGGTTACGATTCGAGCTCATTTTAATGCTCAAGTTTCCAATTTTTAAGCTGGCGACAATGGCTCTTACGTTGGTCGTAAAGACCTTTCAATATGTGGCCGGAGGCTTGCATAGTTAACTATTTTGGATCCGGTCTCCGAATTGAGTTACGATTCGAGCTCATTTTAATCCTCAAGTTGTCAATTTTTAAGCTGGCGACAATGGCTCTTACACTGTTTGGTAGTAGAGACCTTTTAATATGTGGCTCGGAGGCTTGCTTAGCTGGCGACAATGGCTCTTACGCTGTTTTTGCCCATGGGATTTTTATAGGCGTTGTTTTCCGCTCGTTAGGATCTTTTGAAAGATTTTTGCCTGACTCATCATCGGTTCTGGAAGAACCTCGATTTCAAGTCGTTATCGGCGATATTTCAAACACCTCGAAAGGTTCATAGCTCGTAGGCTGAATAGGTCGAAGCCTTGTGATTTGGGGATGACATGGTCGAAGCTCGTTTTTGCATGTTGAGGGAAGCCTGTTTTAATCGGTTCTTTTCGAAGTATATTCGAAGTAGTGGCCTGCGATTTTTGTTTTGCGATGGTCTGGCATTCCCGAGTCGCGTTAGTTTGGTTGTATCAGCCGTTTTAACCATAGTCATATGTGTTTGGCCAGAGCCATTTTTGATTCCGAGTGATAGTTCAGGCGTCTACACCTAGGGTATGCCCTTTCGAGATTCTTACAAATGCGACGTATAGCCTGAACTTCGGAATTTTCATACTTGTTGAGGTCTTACAGTTTGTCATGCCTGCTGAGGTCTTACAATTTTTGTAATGTAAAATAGATCTGGTTACACCGAGTCTGCCCGCTAGGGGTCTTTCATTTTCGGGTTTTCCAGCGCATGGCGATTGGCGATAAATGACAGTCTCCGAGTCATCGAATTTGTTTAAGCGTACAGACCGCTTTTCGTGAGCTCGGAGTTGCCTTGTAGGGGCTTTATAAGCCCGGAGTTCCAACCCTGGAGTTGTGCGAACGCTGAATTGTTGTTGCTAAGTCTCCGAGCATTTCGGGATGCATCTGGCAAAGGGGTCCCTTCCTGGAACATACTATGATTTCCCTGTTCGGAGAATGGGGTGCTAGGAGACATCCTTCGATCCACTATCGTAATATATCTTGTTGTGTTGAGTTGACCTATATTGGGTCAAAGCCGATCGCATGGAGATTTGTCCTGCCTAAAATTTTTTTGTGATTTCAGAGCCTTGATCCAGAGGCCGTTGAGGCGTTTGAATTATTAGCACCCATTCCCGAGTTTTTTGGGGCGTTTCTGGTAAAAGGATTTGTTACCCTATTTTGAGAAGGAGTTCCCTCCACCCTCTTTTTTTTTGACAAAAGGTATTTTTTTATTGCTCGATACAATAGTACATGTTTTTGCCGGCGGGGCCTGACTATATCGGTGTTTTGGTCTGATACATCGTTTTCCTACTGGAAACCTCATTTGGCATTTTTCAAAACTCCTTCAAGCGGGTGGATTTCCGGGGGGAATGCCCCTCGCCTATTCAAAAGTCGGCTGCAGGGATAGTCTAGAATATTTTTTGCGGAGTTCCCCCCTTAAGCGGCTTGCAGACGTTGCCTCATTAAAAACCTTGCCAGTAAAAACCCTTCTTCTGGGATAAAAACTCGGTCTAAGGAAAAGAGAGCAACGGGTGCGCCTTTGGGGCCTCGAGGTCTTGCAATAGCACTATCGTCCCGGCAGCTCTGATCGGGTGCATGCACGAAGGTTAACTCCGAATTTGAAATAATAAGAAAAAAAAGAATGGTTGTACCTTGAAACGAGATATGCCAGTGAAACCTTGGGATCGGTCTATTATAACTGCCCGGGGGCGGAGATGCGGCGTGGATCTTTAATCTGATTTGTCAAGTTCGACCGGGGGTGAGACCTGGTTTGCTCGTTGTCTCATTCGGGGGTGGAGGCATGAGCGTCGGTATCACGTCATGTATTGCGAATAGTTCCCTTGCCGCGTGTTGTTCTCCGTAGACGATTTTGATCCCGTCCTTTGTCGGGAATTTTATCACTTGGTGGAGGGTGGAAGGTACTGCGCTCATGTAGTGTATCCAAGGCCGTCCAAATAAGGCATTATACCTCATATCTCTCTCGATGACATGGATTTGGTGTCTGGGGTTATGCCAGCCACGGTAACTAGAAGGACGATTTCTCCTTTCGTCGTTTTGCTTGCCACGTTGAATCTATTGAGGACCCGAGTGGTGGGCACGATTTGTTCAAGCAGCCCGAGGGGTTCTATCACCCTCGACCAGATAATATTGGCTGAGCTACTAGGATCCACGAGTACATGTTTTATCTGAAAAGAATTTACAAGAAAGGAGATTACCAGGGTGTCGTTGTTGGGTTGAGACAGGGCCTCGGTGTCCTCTTCACTAAACGTGAGGGCGTCTTCGGGGGTATATCCCCGAGTCCGTTTTTCTCTGGTGATGGATATTTTTGTTCTTCTAATTATGGGTTCCTGCGGGGCGTCGGTACCCCCCATGATCATGTGGATAACGTGTGTCACACCTCCATTTTTCGCGCCCGAGAGGGTGCAAGGGAGTTTTTTTCCAATTAAAGGACAATCGAAACGGGATTTGTTTATTTATTTCAGAGTCGCCACTTGGGAGATTTAGGGTGTCCCAAGTCACCAATTTTAATCCCGAATCGAGGAAAATAATGACTCTATATTACAGTCTGCGTACCAGAAATCTAGATAAGGAATTCTGTTAACCCGGGAGAAGGTGTTAGGCATTCCCGAGTTCCGTGGTTCTAGCACGGTCGCTCAACTGTTATATTTGGCTTATTTATCTGATTTTTAATACAATATGAACTTATGTGCAAATTTATCTTTTAACCGCTTTATTATTATTGTTTTATAAGAATGTGAACATTGCTTAAAATATATCTTTGGACTGTGTCACATGAAATGCACCCACAATCCGAAACATATTTTATTTGATGTTTTAGGATTTGGATTTGGGTCGCATGAAATGCACACCCGAGTTTAAGAAAATTAAATTATTAAAGACGCGCCTAAAGCAACTAGCGCATTATTATTTTGCGGAGGCCGTGAAATTCGCTAAACAACCCTCCTGAATTCTAAGTAATTTAAAACAAGTATTTACTGAGGGCCCCACAATTTGTGTTTTTATTTGGCGAGGCTCATCTCATTCTTATTCTTTATTATTATTTTTTATTTATTATTTTTTTTTTTATATTTTTAAAGGGATGCCATTTTTATGCCTTTAGCAATACTAAACCTTATAGCCTATTTACAACTGAAATCTCATAACTCGTTACAATTTTAATAAAAGGAATCTAGCAAGATGAGTGTTTTGGAGATAATAACAACAAGTAATGCTAGTTTTGTCCGAATGAACTAAGCAAGAGAAAAGACGAACAAATTAACGCTAAACTGTGTCATGGAACAACTAACCCTACTTAATTAAATGATATCAAATAAACAAAAATACGTAACACCAAAAATGAACAAAACGCCTATGGTGAAAACATAAGCAGAACATTATCGCATCAATTTGTATATTGCATATTCGAACATTCAACGTAACATTTCCTTATCTAATGCTTGAAGTTTACTAACCTTTGAACCTCGGCAAACTCAGGACGACAAACACGACTCCGACGGAACTTAAGCCGGACCTTTCTGAACGAAGAACAACGACGGAACCTCGGACAGCGCCTCGACGTACCGGACCTCGACTCAACCTTTGGACCTTGGACTGGAACTCGACCTCAACACAAGGTCGAGCAGCTCACCTCCATGAACTCCGGCTCAACTAGTGGTGTGAAGCTGACGGACCGTTTAGTCGATGATTGTGGGGGTCGACGGGCGGTGTTTAATAGTGATGGGGTGATGGTTGTCGACTGGACAATGACGAGGGCGTTAGTTGCGACAGTAGGGTGGGTTGTTTGAGCAGTGGTTAATGGTTGGAGCCCGGACGTGAGAGAGTGGAGGTTATGGCGTTGTGGGGTGTTCGTCACTGGTGGTGGCCTCAAGGTGGGTTTGGACGTGGCGGTTCCGGCGTCGTTGGGTCGTGACTGGTTTTTGACGAGTGAAGCAGCGAGTGTTATGGGGTTTCTGGGAAGGTGAGGATGGTGGTCTGTCGGTGATGGTGGAGCTGGAGGAGGGGCTGTTTGGTCGTTGATGGAGGTGCGTGGAGGTGCGACTGGTTGTTTGGTCGTCGGGCAGTGGTCGACGGACTGGGCTGTAGTTTTGGACGTGGGGGATGGTCGTGGTCGACGGAACTGGGCAGCGGTTATGGAGGTCGACGGACTGGTGTTTGGTTGGTGGTCGTGAGCAGTTGACGGAGTAGGGTTTCTTAGGTTCTTTCTTTTTCAGTAGGATTTTTGTTCCTCTCCTCTCCTGTAGGGTTTGCTCACCTCTTTCTTTTAAGAAGAAAGAGGAACAGTAGTCTATCCCGTTCCCTTCTGTTTTTTTTTTCTTTTTTTTTAAATTTCCCCCAGTCCTTTTTCGTTGGTCCCCCCTCTTTTCAAATTCTGTCCGTGTTTTGTAATGCAATGCCCATGAAAATGAGCCCCACGCGTGGTGGGGTTCGAGGCATATGTCCCCCACGCGTGGTGGGGTTCGAGGCATATGTCCCCCACGCGTGGTGGGGTTCCCCATGTGTCCTGGACACGGTTTATTATGGGCTAGGTCCGAAAATTAGGCCTAAAACCGGGTAGTTTGAACCCGAATATTATTCTTTTGCCCGGACCCGAGAAATAGGAACACGTTGCTTAACTAGTCCTATGTAAGCAAAATAACTACCAAAAATAAGACTAGTATTTAAACAAAACTATATCTTTTTAAATATTTTTCAAGGTTTAAAATAGCTACAAAATATTAATAAAACTATTTTTTGTAATTTTCGTTTTTAAATATTAAGATAAAATATGAGGTAATATTTTTGTATTTTTCAAAGTTAAAAATGACTATAAAACCTTAATAGAACTATATTTTTTGTAATTTTCGAAATTATATAAAGTACAAAAATAAAGTGCAATTTTTGTATTTTTCAAGTTTATGAGAAATACATAAACTAAAATTTATACATATTTTTTTTGAAATTTTTCTTTTTGCAACGAAATAAAGTAAAAATAGTTAAAATAGCTATACTAGACCCAATTTCACATATTCACGCTAAAAATGTGAAAATTCTCGGGGAGGGTCAAAAATCACGTGCTTACAGCTGCCCCTCTTTGACTGGAAACACGAAGAGTTTTCCGACAAAGAACGACTAGACGTGTTTTTGACCCGACCATTACTTGGACGGACTACACTTAAGGAAAGGGAGGGAATGTGACCGAGCCCTGGTATCTGAGCTGCCTACATATCCTTGGTTATACAGGAATCAGGCCACGTGTAGTTCGGGAATGAGAGAGATAGTGAAGTGTACCGAGGTGGAGAGCCGATCGAGGTGCCGTTCCGTTGAGGTTCCGGTCCGCGGTCCTGTCATTACAACAAAAATGAAAACTGAAAAAGACTAACTAAGCCTATCAGCTACTTGTTACAAGGATTCCTATCTCTTAAGTCTTCTGAAACTTGGTCTTGAGTCTTGAATGGTGCTTCATGCAGACTTTGGATCTGAACCTTGATACTTGCTAGTTGTAGGTGCTAGTTCTTGAGCAGACCACATTTGTTCTCCGCTTCCGTAATCTGGTTTTTTTTCTCTTTTTTATTTTTTTCTTTTTTCTTCTTGTTTTTGTTTTTTTGGTGACCAGCTTCTGTTGATCATCCCAGACTGTGGACTTGCATTCTTGGGGCGAGCTTCTTGTTGCTTTTGTCTTGGATTGAGTGCTGGGGATTTTTGTTGTAACCTTCTGCTTTCCAGTGGGTCACTGCTTGATCTTGAAAAATGTTTCCCTGTTCTACAAGCGGACTTCTGACTTCTTCTATCTTCGACACGCAACAACCTCCGTTCTACAGGCGGGTCCCTGACAATCAAAACAAACAAAACAAACAAAATTTCCTAACCCAGTTTGTACTGGGAAGGTTTGTGAGTCGTTAGCAAAATCGTAACTCACTTACACTACTGATGCAATGATGAGAGTAAACTAAAGACTAGGCTAGGATGTGCATCTCCTATGAGTAAAGCCAAAACTCTTGCTAGCAAATGTGTCTGCTAAAATAAAAACCTCAATGACTCAAACTAGAAAGTGTGTCTTCTATTGGTTGAATCGGAATGAGCTAAACTAGGAAGTGCGTCTCCTAAGGGTGAAAACTTCAGTGACTAGAACTAGGAAGTGCGTCTCCTATGAATAAAATCTCGATTAGGAAGTGCGTCTCCTACGGGTAAACTTCAAAAAACTGGACTAGGAATTGTGTCTCCTATGGTCGAACTTAAAATGAATCAAACTAGGCAGTGCATCTCCTAGGGGTGAAATCTCAATTCCGGAAGTGAGTCTCCTGAACTAAAATATAATCTAAAAAGCCAAACTCAGGAGTGTGTCCCCTAAAGCAAAAGTATAACCTGAGTGAACCAGACTAGGAAGTGTGTCTCCTAACAATGAAAACTTAATTCAGGAAGTGCGTTTCCTGTGCATGGAATTAAACTTAGGAAGTGTGTCTCCTAGGGGTAAAACTAAACTTTAGGAAGTGCGTCTCCTACTGGTGAAACTTGCTTTAGGAAGTGCGTCTCCTATGGTGAAACTGAACTTTAGGAAGTGCGTCTCCTATGGTGAAACATATCTTAGGAAGTGCGTCTCCTATGGGTGAAATGAACTTAGGAAGTGCGTCTCCTATGGTGAAACTGAACTTTAGGAAGTGCGTCTCCTATGGTGAAACTGACTTAGGAAGTGCGTCTCCTATTGATGAAACTTGCTTAGGAAGTGCGTCTCCTATTGGTGAAACTTGCTTTAGGAAGTGCGTCTCCTATGGTGAAACTGAACTTTAGGAAGTGTGTCTCCTATGGTGAAACATATCTTAGGAAGTGCGTCTCCTATTGGGTGGAATAAACTTAGGAAGTGCGTCTCCTACTGGTGAAACTTTTTAGGAAGTGCGTCTCCTACTGGTACAATGGATTTTAGGAAGTGCGTCTCCTACTGGTGAAACTTGCTTAGGAAGTGCGTCTCCTACTGGTGAAACTTGCTTAGGAAGTGCGTCTCCTACTGGTGAAACTTGCTTAGGAAGTGCGTCTCCTACTGGTGAAATATTTTTAGGAAGTGCGTCTCCTATTGGTGAAACTGAGCTTAGGAAGTGCGTCTCCTACTGGTGAAACTTATCTTAGGAAGTGCGTCTCCTACTGATAAAACTTGCTTTAGGAAGTGCGTCTCCTATGGTGAAACTGAACTTTAGGAAGTGCGTCTCCTATGGTGAAACTATTCTTAGGAAGTGCGTCTCCTATGGTGAAACTATTCTTAGGAAGTGCGTCTCCTATTGTGAAACTGACTTAGGAAGTGCGTCTCCTATTGATGAAACTTGCTTAGGAAGTGCGTCTCCTATTGGTGAAACTTGCTTTTAGGAAGTGCGTCTCCTATGGTGAAACTATTCTTAGGAAGTGCGTCTCCTATTGTGAAACTGACTTAGGAAGTGCGTCACCTATTGATGAAACTTGCTTAGGAAGTGCGTCTCCTATTGGCACAATGGATCTAGGAAGTGCGTCTCCTATTGGTAAAACTTAACTTAGGAAGTGCGTCTCCTATTGGTGAACCTATTCTTAGGAAGTGCGTCTCCTAATGGTAAAACTGAACTTAGGAAGTGCGTCTCCTATTGGTAGAACTAAACTTAGGAAGTGCGTCTCCTATGGGTGAAATGAACTTAGGAAGTGCGTCTCCTATGGTGAAACTGAACTTTAGGAAGTGCGTCTCCTATGGTGAAACTGACTTAGGAAGTGCGTCTCCTATTGATGAAACTTGCTTAGGAAGTGCGTCTCATATTGGGTGCAATAAACTTAGGAAGTGCGTCTCCTACTGGTGAAACTTTTTAGGAAGTGCGTCTCCTACTGGTACAATGGATTTAGGAAGTGCGTCTCCTACTTGTGAAACTTTTTAGGAAGTGCGTCTCCTACTTGTGAAACTTTTTAGGAAGTGCGTCTCCTACTTGTGAAACTTAGGTTAGGAAGTGCGTCTCCTATTGGTACAATGGACTTAGGAAGTGCGTCTCCTATGGGTGAAACTGAACTTAGGAAGTGCGTCTCCTATTGGTGAAACTTTTTAGGAAGTGCGTCTCCTACTTGTGAAACTTAGGTTAGGAAGTGCGTCTCCTATTGGTACAATGGACTTAGGAAGTGCGTCTCCTATTGGTGAAACTGAACTTAGGAAGTGCGTCTCCTACTGGTAAAACTAAACTTACTTAGGAGGAAATACATCTCCTATGGGTAAAGACGTGGAATGTATGCCTCTGTTATCTGGGCGGGCTCCCAATTTCAACATTTGAAAAGTAAAGACTGAATTTATGCCTCTGTTATCTGGGCGGGCTCCCAACTTCAACACTTGAAAATAAAGACTGAATTTATGCCTCTGTTATCTGGGCGGGCTCCCAACTTCAACACTTAAAAGTAAAAACTGAATGTATGCCTCTATTATCTGGGCGGGCTCCCAATTTCAACGCTTGAAATAAAAGACTGAAATGTATTCCTCTCGTTATACAGGTGGGCGCCTGGAACATGAAATGCAAATACTGAAATGTATTCCTCTCGTTATTCAGGTGGGCGCCTGGTTGTAAAGATATGAAAAATGATATGCCCGTATTATACTGGTGGGTGACCTCATACAGATATGAAAAGACAGAAATGTATTCCCGCATTATACTGGTGGGTGACCCAGAACAAAAAATAAAAAGACAGAAATGTATTCCTCTCGTTATTCAGGTGGGCGCCTGTCTTTAACAATAACTTTGAAAATAAGATCCTATTTGAGGGCGGATGAACCCGACATATCCTATTTAAGGGCGGACGAACCCAACATATCCTATTTGAGGGCGGACGAACCCAACATTTCCTATTTGAGGGCGGATGAACCCAACATATCCTATTTGAGGGCGGATGAACCCGACATATCCTATTTGAGGGCGGATGAACCCAACAGATCCTTATTCGAGGGCGGATGAACCCAACATATCCTATTTGAGGGCGGATGAACCCAACATATCCTATTTGAGGGCAGATGAACCCAACATATCCTGTTTGAGGGCGGATGAACCCGACAGATCCTATTTGAGGGCGGATGAACCCGACATATCCTATTTGAGGGTGGATGAACCCGACAATATCCTTAAGACTTGAAAATGTCTTACCTCGAATACATGCTGGGGATTGGGATGAATTTTCCTTTTCTACCTTCCCCAATTTTTATTATTATTCTTTTTTTTATTCCTTTTTTTTGTTTTTGCATAGCTTCTTCCTTCAAAGACTACCTCCCTTGATTTACTTACCTGTTGGGGGGTAAAATGTTATCAGCTGGGGGTACCTGACTTCCAGAAAATTTTCTAAATGGAAGGAAAATTTTCTGCCCCAGTTTGATAATATCCCTTGTGGCATGCGTTTCTGCATCAATGCAATTTCCTTTACCTGTTTCAAATCAAACAAAATTGTTAGTTTTAAAACATGGTGGTTGGTTGTGATACTCCCAATGGGATGGCTTTCCCTTTCTCTGTTCCTTACTCTGTGCTCCACAACTTGTTGGGGATGATATTATTTGCTGGGGATAATCCCTTCCTGCTGGGGATATCCTTCTTCTTTTGTGACATAGCTCGGAAACTGGTTTTCCCCGACCTTTTAGTCTAGTATGGATTCCGCCAAATCATGCTCACTGCTTTCCTTGCTTTGTCCATGGGCCTTGGCCTTGAGGTTTATAACTTTTGATAAAGGCAACGGTATCCCTCTTCACTGCTTTACTAGTCAGATCTCATTTTGGAAAGCTGATGGCCTATTTGAAGTCATTTCGTACTTGTTCTGACCAGACAGACTCTATTGGGGATTTTTCTATGAAAGGAAAAAGATAAACATGACTTTTTAACAAAAGAAACTATAAATAAAAACCCTATCAAATGCAGACACCAACTCTAATGGCCATGACATGCGTATGTGGCCTATCCTCTACCGTCAATCATCTTTTAAGATCTTCAATTGGCGATTCCCCCTCTGACTCTCAATCTTATTCGACTTGTAGTGCCCGAAGGGTTTTCACTATCAAGTCTCTCTCATTTTTGGGTTCTTCTCTCAGCTTTCATCGCCTTATGGTGCCTGTGAAGGTTTTCACCGATAAGACTCTCTCATTTGTATCACTTTCCAGCTGGGGATTTGGAGTGTCGCCGGTATGACTCTTTCTGCTGGAGATTAGAGTCCCTTTTGCTGTGGAAAATAATGTTATACTCGCCGACAAGACTCTTCATTAGTCTGACTTGACATCTTTTGAAGACTGATCGGAAGGTCTTTCTTTGGACCGTAATGTGGGTTTTTGGATTGGGCTAGAAAGAAAGGGTATTAAAGGCTCAAAATGCATTCATTTTGGGTTATTAATTACAACCTTCGGAATTAGATTTATTCACATCAAACGCAACTTTTTGCCCCCAGTTTCTTGCTTGGGGATATTTTAATTGATTTTTTTTTTCATTTTTCAAAACTATGACCGAGCCGTGAAGCGCCTACGTATCCTCTTTGAGGAATCAGGTCAAACGTAGTTCCCAATTCCTCTTTTTTCTTGTGACTTTCTTTTCACTCATTCTTATCTTTGTTTTCTTTTTCTTTTGCCTTTTTCTTTTCTCATTTCTCCTTTCTTTTGTCGTTTTTTTTTCTCTTTCTCTCTTTTTTCTTTTATTCTTCTTTTCCATTTTGTTGTTTTCTTTTCTTTCTTTTCTCTTACCTGCCATGCTTGCGTATTTTATTCGTTGCTACTAATTCCGAACGAGGGGTATGAAAGAAAATAAATAAGGCTCAAAGGGCTAACGAAGGATAAAGTGTTTGGGTAGCAGAACAAAATGCCTTCGTCATTCCAGTCTTCAACACATGCCAAGTGCAAACAACACAATTAAACAATAGATTTATAGTCTCTTCCGATGGTGCCGGACTTGACAATTATATTCAACATTTGTTTGTTCACTTAACACTTCTAAAACACCGTTGGGCGACACTCTCATCCTCATTATTATGAACGACCCTCATGCCAATTTAGGCGAATCTTTCTTTAACGGTTTTCTTTGTGTTTAACTTGCCCCAGTTCCACATGACTCGGGCTCCAAATAATCTCAAACCGTCCTTATTTTAAATGATTTGATCGCCTTTCTGGGGTTTTATGATTAACTTTAAAGACTAGGCCCAAACTGTGTGCGCATGTCGTGTCACTAGAATCGGTGCTGAATAAAAATGACATAATGACTAAACAGAAAGATGACTGGGAATAATCAAAGACTGAATTTATTTTTGCATTGGACTGAACAAATGGTTTTAAAAACAAAGCAAAACGGAATAAAATCCTAGACAACTTGGGCAAAACTTAAACAAACCACTATGACAAAACGGAAAGATAAGCGGAAAGTCATTGACACAAAACAAATACGAATTACAATCCTAATTATCCGAACAACGGAAATGATAACAAAATAGACCATCAAAGATCCTCTCTGGTTGACCCAAAATGGAGTGTCTTTCCAACTATCCAAGCACGGCATCTCCGGCTGACCCAAAATGGAGTATCTTCCAACTGCAAAGCATGACATTTTAGCCATTGAGCTCTATATCAACATTGCCAAGACCATCCCCAACTTCAGTATTATCAACATCAATCAACAAGTTCTCAAGATGATTCGCCTGCTCCCTGTCACTGTCGTCGATCACAATTGCCCCTTCCTGAATCATTCTTTCGATTTCCTTTTTCAAAGAACGACAATCTTCAATGCTATGTCCTTGGACATTAGAGTGGTACATGCATCGTACAGCAGGATTGAACCCTTTTGCATATGGATCTGGAGTATAGCCAAGGAGCGGCTCAATCAGTCCTGAAAGCTTTAGCTTTTCAAACAAACTTGCGTAGGACTCCCCAATTGGCGTGAAATTGTTTCCTTGCCTTTGTTTTCCCCCATGCCCCTGTTTTCTAGGGTCGTTGGGTGCTTGGAAACGATGTGAAGGCAAGAATGCATTACGTGGTGCTGGCTCTCGCCAGCCGGGGTGACCTGATGGTTGACCCTGCGACCGGACCTTGTTTGGAGGATAATATTGAGGCGGATTATATGGAGCTCGGGGGCAGGCTTGGGCATGATAGGCTGAAAAGAGTGGCTCTGATGGTGGGTAGTAGGGTTGTGGAAGGTTGTATGGAGTGCGTGGATAATTTGGATGACTGGGTTTGGGCTGGTAGTGAGAGGAAGGACCTCTGAATTTGGACCTAGTACCTGCTTCGACTGATGCGACCTCGCGCGCACCTCCCGCGCCGCTCTGAATAGCTTGGGTCGTTGCCTTGAGCGCTGAGTAATTTAGGATTTTGTCAGACCTTAGGCCCTCCTCTATCATGACCCCTATCTTTACCACTTCATTGAAGGATTTCCCAACCGTTGTCACCAAGTGACCAAAGTAAGTTGGATCAAGTGTTTGCAAGAAGTAGTCCACCATTTCTCCCTCTTTCATGGGAGGATCAACTCTGGCCGCTTGTTCTCTCCAGCGGAAACCAAACTCACGAAAACTTTCCCCGGGCTTCTTTTCAGTCCTCAGCAATGTGAGACGGTCAGGGACTATCTCGAGATTGTATTGAAAATGACCTGCGAAAGCCTGCGCCAGATCATCCCAAGTATACCATCTGCTGGAATCCTGCCTGGTATACCATTCTAGTGCCGATCCACTCAGACTTTGGCCGAAATAAGCTATCAGCAGCTCATCTTTGCCACCTGCCCCTCTCATTTTGCTACAGAATCCCCGCAAATGCGCCATGGGATCACCGTGCCCTTCATATAAATCAAATTTAGGCATCTTGAACCCGGCCGGGAGTTGGACGTCCGGGAAAGGGCATAGATCCTTATAGGCCACGCTGACCTGGTTGCCCAAACCGTGCAGGCTCCTGAAGGACTGCTCCAGGCTTTTGAACTTTCTCAACACCTCATCCTGTTCAGGGGCTTTAACCGGTTTTTCGATCTCTGCCGGTACCTCCAAGTGTGGATTGTAAGCATGTGGTTCGGGGCATGGAATGCAGGCTCAGGGGGATAGCATTGCGTATCGTGAGCCTGAAACAATGGCTCACTGGTCGTTCTGTGCAAGGGGGCTGATGTGGGTCCCACAAAAGTGGGAATATCGGGTGTGGGGAGAGGTTGATGGGGTGGTGGAGCCTGGGAATCATGAGGGCTTCTTTCTTGATGGTAACGGGGATTTGGGAGGCTTGTTGAAGGGCCGGAGTGAGGGTATTCCGGCATGTGCCCCAATGGCTCAGGGCTCTTTTGTGCTTTGGCTAGAGCTAGCTGCATTGCATTCATATCTAGTCCCATCCTTTCTATCTTTCCCATCGCTTCCTTTAACAACTGGCTCATCGGCCTTTCTTCCTCGGTACTATTCTCTGAAGTAGTCATGCTTGTTGTTATCGGTCCTTTGGATCTAGTTTGGTAAGGGTGTGTTGCCAGAATTCTTTAACAACTAACTGTTTGAGATTCGGAAAACAACAAACTTGTTAGCGTTTAGAGTGTAACAGATTTGATAACAACACATTGAGGATGCAATGCCCCTAGGCAGTTAACCGTTTCTAACATGCTTTGCTTCAAACAACATGCGTCACCCCGACTTGCTTATTTGCCCCTTTGAAGTACTTTGGGAACCCCTGTATTTATTCTATTTTGTATTTTCTTTTTCTTTATTACTGGCGGTCGAATCTTATGGAGATTGCCTACGTATCATGACCCCGCATGAATCAGACCTTGCGTAGTTCGGACCAAATAAAGATAAACAATAATAAACACACATTTTTTTTTTTGGAATTTCCCAATTTTCAAATTAAAACAGACTCGATTGCAAAAACAGACTTTTGACAAGAGACAACAAACGGACCCGAAAATCAAAATAATTCGCATACTCTAATCAACAATTACAAACTCAAACGGACGGATAGTTCCTTTCCCCGTTTGCCAAATGCAACCGGACGGTTATTTTTTGCAAATGTGGCCCCTTCCAAATTTCATATAAATTTTGAGGCCGCGGAGGATAATTTTATGACACTTTAACAAATTTGTCCATTCTTTTACGAAAATAACCTTTCGACAACTGAAGATACTCTAAGGCTATTTCGGCAAGAACGGTTTAAGACGCGGCCGAAGCTGGCTCGGCTTATTACGATAAATTTGAACGGTATTCACCTGACAGTTGACTGGTTGTTTTTTTTTTTTTTCTTTTCAAATTATAATAAAACCCTGGTGTTGCAAAACGGCCCTTCAGCGCCTCGGGGACGAAGATTTTTAAGGCTGTGTGGGTCCATATCTCAAAATGACCCAAAGGTGGCTATTTATGCCAAGTCAGCCTTCCGGCGTCCCTTTCGGGAACATTAGGCTATTTATGACAAAACAACATCACCTGACTTATTTATAACTCTTTTTTATCGTTCTTCAAATTAGAAAAGTCAATATTGCAAACACGGCCTTTCAACGTCTCGGGGACGAAGATTTTTAGGTTGTGGGGGTCAACTGGACCAAGTCTTAAAAAATGACCCAAAGGTGGCTGTTTATGCAAAGTCAGCCTTCCGGCGTCCCTTTCGGGAACATTCGGCTATTTATGACAAAACAACATCACCAAAAATTAAAATTTGACATATATTTTTGTTATTTATTTATTTTTGGCTTTTTAGCAAAATGGGGGTTGGACCCGATGAGGGTTGCCTACGTATCTCACATCCGGTGAGAATCAAACCCGCGTAGTTTGGTCAAATAAGCTATTTTTTAGAAGACCCTTTTCCATTTCTATTTTTATTATTATTCTTTTTTCACAACAATCAAATAGACTATTATTTTTCATTCATAACAAACAAACAAATTAACGAAAAACATAAAACATTCCTTCTTTTTTGAGAAGGTGGGGTTGGACCTGATGAGGGTTGCCTACGTATCTCACATCCGGTGAGAATCAAACCCGCGTAGTTCGGTCGAATAATGAATAAGAAAATGAACTAACACATTTTTTTTTTAATTGAGATTTGTGAAAGAACTACTTCAAAATAAGAAAGGAAATATTATTATTTTTTTTGATTGATTTTCTTTTTGAAAGAAACAATTCTAAGATATATTTTGAATTTTCATTTGCTCTTTTTTTTTCTTTATTCTAAAGAAGAAGAAAATATTTTTCGGAATTTTGCTTTTAATAAAAGGAATGCTTCTCAAAATGTTTTTTTTTGGATTTTGAATTTTCTTTTCAATTTTGAAAAAGAATCAAAATATTTTCGGATTTTTTTTCTTTATTATATATACATGTTTTTTTTTAAAAAAACAATTAGAAAGAATTTCTAAAGAAATCAATAATGGAAAGTATTTTTGGATTATTATAATTTCAGCAAATAAATAAACATATTTTTTAAAAACAAGACCCTTTTTTACTTTCTTTTTTTTATGGCAAGACAAACTATTTTTTGAAAAACAAAACAAAACAATGATGATTTTTTCTACTTTTCCTTTGTTGTTAATAAAACTAACTAATAAGACATATATTTTTCTTATTTTCTCAAAAATTCGGCAGAGTTTCTACACTACTTGGACATTTATTTTTTTTCACATTTATAAACTGTTATTTTTTCCTCTTTTCCACTATTTATGACTTGTGGATGATGATGAAAACATACAAAATCTTTTCTTTTTTTTTTTGAATTTTTCAAAGTTTTTTTTTATTTATATATATATATATACATATATATTTTATTTTTTATATTTACTATATTTTCAAAAATGTGGCATGGGAGACATAATGATTTCCAAGACTTCTTGGATTCCGCAAATGCTCCCCATGCGCTTTTCCCAACATATGAAGCGTGGGGGACATATGGGAATTCCAAGACTTCTTGGATTCCACAAATGTTCCCCATGTGCTTTCCCAAAAAGCAAGCGTGGGGGACATAGGGAATTCCAAGGCTTCTTGGATTCCACAAATGTTCCCCATGCTTTGATTAAAATAACATCATGCTGGAAATGACCAAATGACCCATACGCCCTTGACTAAATACAACATGTAGCACATAGGATGCCGAAAGATTGTCTATTATTTTCAGGTTGCTTGTCCTAGACGGACCCAACCCCTGTGTTGAGTCCCCTAAGTCAAATGCACATGATGCAAATAAACGTTCCTACTAGGGATCCGGTGCATGGCTGAGTTATTCTAAGTGTAACCCTGAGGTTGATTGTTCTAAACCTGGCTTACCCAAACGGACAGTTTGAGCCGAAGCGGGGGCAACGTACCGGGAGCACAAAAGTCTGCCCGGCCTAGTTACTTGTCCCAACTCCGTCTTATTTGGCATGACTTTAACAGAAAGGTGGGTCACGCGCACGTGTACACCATAAATTCAGAAGACTCAGAAAGAAGGGTTTCGTAGCAGTTTTATATACACAATTCAGATAATATTAAAGCGGTAAAAGCATCATTTAGCACATTAAGCATATATCATGTAAAAATCAGATAATAAATAAAGCCAAATAACAACAATTATTCTAAGCTCGAATTCTTAACCCTGAACCAGTGGTTCTGGATTTTTTAAAGAATCCCCAGCAGAGTCGCCAGAGCTGTCACACCTCCATTTTTCGCGCCCGAGAGGGTGCAAGGGAGTTTTTTTCCAATTAAAGGACAATCGAAACGGGATTTGTTTATTTATTTCAGAGTCGCCACTTGGGAGATTTAGGGTGTCCCAAGTCACCAATTTTAATCCCGAATCGAGGAAAATAATGACTCTATATTACAGTCTGCGTACCAGAAATCTAGATAAGGAATTCTGTTAACCCGGGAGAAGGTGTTAGGCATTCCCGAGTTCCGTGGTTCTAGCACGGTCGCTCAACTGTTATATTTGGCTTATTTATCTGATTTTTAATACAATATGAACTTATGTGCAAATTTATCTTTTAACCGCTTTATTATTATTGTTTTTACAAGAATGTGAACATCGCTTAAAATATATCTTTGGACTGTGTCACATGAAATGCACCCACAATCCGAAACATATTTTATTTGATGTTTTAGGATTTGGATTTGGGTCGCATGAAATGCACACCCGAGTTTAAGAAAATTAAATTATTAAAGACGCGCCTAAAGCAACTAGCGCATTATTATTTTGCGGAGGCCGTGAAATTCGCTAAACAACCCTCCTGAATTCTAAGTAATTTAAAACAAGTATTTACTGAGGGCCCCACAATTTGTGTTTTTATTTGGCGAGGCTCATCTCATTCTTATTCTTTATTATTATTTTTTATTTATTATTATTTATTTTTATTTATTTTTATATTTTTAAAGGGATGCCATTTTTATGCCTTTAGCAATACTAAACCTTATAGCCTATTTACAATTGAAATCTCATAACTCGTTAAAATTTTAATAAAAGGAATCTAGCAAGATGAGTGTTTTGGAGATAATAACAACAAGTAATGCTAGTTTTGTTCGAATGAACTAAGCAAGAGAAAAGACGAACAAATTAACGCTAAACTGTGTCATGGAACAACTAACCCTACTTAATTAAATGATATCAAATAAACAAAAATATGTAACACCAAAAATGAACAAAACGCCTATGGTGAAAACATAAGCAGAACATTATCGCATCAATTTGTATATTGCATATTCGAACATTCAACGTAACATTTCCTTATCTAATGCTTGAAGTTTACTAACCTTTGAACCTCGGCAAACTCAGGACGACAAACACGACTCCGACGGAACTTAAGCCGGACCTTTCTGAACGAAGAACAACGACGGAACCTCGGACAGCGCCTCGACGTACCGGACCTCGACTCAACCTTTGGACCTTGGACTGGAACTCGACCTCAACACAAGGTCGAGCAGCTCACCTCCATGAACTCCGGCTCAACTAGTGGTGTGAAGCTGACGGACCGTTTAGTCGATGATTGTGGGGGTCGACGGGCGGTGTTTAATAGTGACGGGGTGATGGTTGTCGACTGGACAATGACGAGGGCGTTAGTTGCGACAGTAGGGTGGGTTGTTTGAGTATTGGTTAATGGCTGGAGCCCGGACGTGAGAGAGTGGAGGTTATGGCGTTGTGGGGTGTTCGTCACTGGTGGTGGCCTCAAGGTGGGTTTGGACATGGCGATTCCGGCGTCGTTGGGTCGTGACTGGTTTTTGACGAGTGAAGCAGCGAGGGTTATGGGGTTTCTGGTAAGGTGAGGATGGTGGCCTGTCGGTGATGGTGGAGCTGGAGGAGGGG
The DNA here is from genome assembly GCF_000393655.2 of Nicotiana sylvestris. Lineage (NCBI taxonomy): Eukaryota > Viridiplantae > Streptophyta > Magnoliopsida > Solanales > Solanaceae > Nicotiana > Nicotiana sylvestris. The sequence continues at coordinate 43,068,051 of NC_091067.1, read as the reverse complement.
CTGTTTGGTCGTTGATGGAGGTGCGTGGAGGTGCGACTGGTTGTTTGGTCGTCGGGCAGTGGTCGACAGACTGGGCTGTAGTTTTGGACGTGGGGGATGGTCGTGGTCGACGGAACTGGGCAGCGGTTATGGAGGTCGACGGACTGGTGTTTGGTTGGTGGTCGTGAGCAGTTGACGGAGTAGGGTTTCTTAGGTTCTTTCTTTTTCAGTAGGATTTTTGTTCCTCTCCTCTCCTGTAGGGTTTGCTCACCTCTTTCTTTTAAGAAGAAAGAGGAACAGTAGTCTATCCCGTTCCCTTCTGTTTTTTTTTTCTTTTTTTTTAAATTTCCCCCAGTCCTTTTTCGTTGGTCCCCCCTCTTTTCAAATTCTGTCCGTGTTTTGTAATGCAATGCCCATGAAAATGAGCCCCACGCGTGGTGGGGTTCGAGGCATATGTCCCCCACGCGTGGTGGGGTTCGAGGCATATGTCCCCCACGCGTGGTGGGGTTCCCCATGTGTCCTGGACACGGTTTATTATGGGCTAGGTCCGAAAATTAGGCCTAAAACCGGGTAGTTTGAACCCGAATATTATTCTTTTGCCCGGACCCGAGAAATAGGAACACGTTGCTTAACTAGTCCTATGTAAGCAAAATAACTACCAAAAATAAGACTAGTATTTAAACAAAACTATATCTTTTTAAATATTTTTCAAGGTTTAAAATAGCTACAAAATATTAATAAAACTATTTTTTGTAATTTTCGTTTTTAAATATTAAGATAAAATATGAGGTAATATTTTTGTATTTTTCAAAGTTAAAAATGACTATAAAACCTTAATAGAACTATATTTTTTGTAATTTTCGAAATTATATAAAGTACAAAAATAAAGTGCAATTTTTGTATTTTTCAAGTTTATGAGAAATACATAAACTAAAATTTATACATATTTTTTTTGAAATTTTCTTTTTGCAACGAAATAAAGTAAAAATAGCTATACTAGACTCAATTTCACATATTCACGCTAAAAATGTGAAAATTCTCGGGGAGGGTCAAAAATCACGTGCTTACAACGTGTTGTGGTTCGTTTGCCTCATTTTTCATGGTTGCCTCCCTCTCTCAGAATTGATTTTTGGCCCGATCGCTGAGGAATTCCCGGAGGTGCCCTTTGTTGAGCAGTCGAGCCACTTCCTCCTGTAGCTGATGGCAATCCTCGGTCCTATGATCGTCCGTGCTGTGAAACTCGCACACTATGTTGTAATTTCTCTGTGAAGGGTCTGACTGTATCGGTTTGGGCCACTTGGCATCTCTGGTCTTGCTGATAGCTAACACGATGTCTGAAACGTCGACGTAGAAGTTGTATTCCGATAAGTGGGGCGCGTTTGTTGGCGCTACGTTTCGATCAAACCTGGTTCTGTTGATGAGCCCTCGAGTGTTCTGTCCTCGATCTATCCTTCGATCGTTGCGAGGTAGGTTATGCCTTAGGGCGCTCCTTCTATCTTCGAGGTATGGTTGGTACCTTTCTTTGTTTGGTTTTGACTTTTTTACTAGGAGTCTGTTTGGGTACATTGAGCCCGAAGGGGCTCCCAGTTGGTCGTCCCCGACCCTGATCTTTGACTGGTACCAGTTTTGGACGTCCGACCAGGTCACGGCTGGATATTCGATCAGGTTCTGCTTCAACTGTTTCGATGCCACCGAGCTTCGTTCGTTCAGGCCTTGGGTGAAGGCTTGTACTGCCCAGTCGTTAGATATTTTCATATTTTCTTGACACGTGTACAGTCTTTGTATCCATATGGACAGTTGTCTTCCCCTCCCACTTCATTTTCCGTACTCCTCCTCACTAATTTACATCATCTTGCACTGCTCCGGCCACCGTATACGGTGCTGCCAAAATTTGGGTTTCTCTTCCATTTCTCAATTCAATTGCTTTACTGGTAAGTATTGTAGTCTTCTAAAGGTAGCTTTTCTAAATATATTTTTTATTTGTGCCAAACAACAGAAAATGACTTTTACGTGAAATATTTTTTTCTGAAAGAACATTTTCTATCATTACCAAATACGCCCAAAGGTACCGTTTGTTAGATCTTTACAAAGGCCAAATGGCCTCAACAAAAATACAAAAATAAAGAAAACTCTACAAAGTACATAAGCGACCTGGTCTTTTCCAAAGCTCGCCTCATCACCGGGACCATCGGGGTCTTCTCTACCCTCGAATCCACCGGAACCCTCGGAGCCTTCCTCGTCCTCAGGATAAGCCACCATTTTGGCCTCGTCCTCGAGCTTCTTAACTGTTTACCATGAAAATGGTAACTACAATTAAATTTGTAAATGGGATTCTAAAAATATGTGATCTATTCTCGAACTAGTTGTTTAGAGAAATTGATGCTAAGAATATGAAGTTTAATGATGAAATGCAAGCTAAAAACGGGGCAATAACCAAACCTAAAGGCTTACTGTCTGGGCTCGTTTTACCAAGGGGATACAGGCTAAAATGGGGAGTTGAACGAACCGAGAAACCTGTTGCCCGGGTGTAAGATCAGTCGATGAGTGTCCTCGGGGTCGACGTCTGGGTCGAGCTCGAGCTATCGGGGGCAGTCGAAAGTAGGATCACAGTTAAGATATGATTAAACAAGGCTCTTTATGGCCAATACCAAGCAATATAATTAAGAACAAGTAAGAAATCAATAAATATTAAAGTGGCCTCGGGCCAGTGAGAACGAGCAAGTTAGAAAGAAGAGGCAGAGAGATATTATTGCACTTGTGGAGAAATAGTTGGAGCAACATCATCCCCTTACAAGGTAGCGCGAGTTCCCTTTATATAGGAGGGGAACTTGGTTGTAGTACAACATGCATTAATTATTAAGTATAGATATGGAACGGCTAGATGCGATGCTTAGGTGTAGGCCCTGGATAGACCGGCTTTGTCAGACTTATCCGCATGCCTTGGGAGATTCCCCTTCTGTTCTGGCTTCGACCTCCATCTTCTCCGAGTCGAGCCTCGACGAACCCCGAGGGAGGGGACTCGGTCGTGGCTCTGCATCCTCGGGGTCTTGAGGCATTCTTCCGAAATGACTTGATAGCGAGAAATTAAGTCCTCTGATTTTTGCCGCATATAGATAGTCTCTGCGTTTCCCTTAATGAAGCGATGGGAAATGATTCTGACACTTGACTCCTCGTGCTTTTTACGGCGACGTCATACCAATGATGCGACCTGTGACATGGGCTTTTGTGGCGACCGGTGTGTCCCATGGACTTGTGCATTTCGACTTCATTCAATGCACTACCAATTCCCATTCTCCAAGGTGAATGTACCACTAACAATTCGGTTTTTCAAGAATGCAGTAACTGTGTCCGCTGGTCAATCTTCCAAAGCCTCGATGACTGTATCATTACCCCTATAAATTGGGGTGCCTTGGCATTGTTTTTCCTATCACAGTGCCTTCATTGGCTCATTTGCCCATTTCTTCTTATTGTCTTCCTCTATCCTTGAACACCATGCTTGGGGATCATAACCTTAAAGTCGTTTGGCGGATCTCCCTTAGATTGTGTTGCGGCCTTTTGCTGGGGCTTCCCTTCATCGAGCATGATCATGTCGTCATGTCATTGTTATGGTCGTTGTTAGGTTTGATACTATTTGCTCGAGATGATGACATACGAGGGTTAACTTTCCTTGCTCCCAGAAAGCTCTTCGAATTACATACCGCTACTCAAAAGGGGGTTCGAATTATACACCGCTGCTCACCTTCATACCCTGACTTGACGTGGTGCTCTGCCCCGAGATGGGGGCTTGCACGGCTAAATGTCCCAAGAAGTGGACTCTAAGTAGCCGTGCAAGTGGGACTGAGGCTTGCTCGGTCCTCTGTATCTCTGAGGCTCTCTTGGCCAGTGAGGGTCCTCGAGCTTTGGAGAGCTATAGCAATTTTTCATCCCTCCCTACTTCTCACCCCATCCTTTGGGGATATCAGTATGGAAGGAAGGGATGAGGCTTCCAAGTATGTGCGTCCAGAGGCTCCCGTTGTAGGAGGCAGACCTTCGAAGGTGGACCGGTCTCCAGGCTTTTACTTCGCGTGTGCATCCTTTTATTTCTTCCTTTATGCGTAGAGATCCTCTGTAGGCTTTTATAATTGTATGTAAGGACCCCTCGAGGGCTGTTGTACATGGATTTTTATGAATATGATGATACTTCATTGACTTCTATTTTTGATTCTTGCCCTATTTTTGTATGCTCTCGTGCCCTTCGAGGCTTTTGGATGTTTTCCTTTGTTGTTGACCGTTGATACCTAACTCAGGTGCAAGCATTCTTCCCGAACCCATCGTCATACCTTGGATCGAGCATAAATTGATCTGATAGGCTCGGGCTATCGGGCCCTCCGAGTTGCATAGAGATAGTACGCTGAGTTTTGGAGATTTCTATAATGATATTCTGAGTAAAGGTCAACTTTGGGTACCTGGGGGTTTCTTTGAACTTGATGCAAATAGCTTTCTAAAGCGTAGGGGATAGACTCCTGTTGAGGGATTGCCTGTACTCAGGCGCTGCTTTGAGCCTTCCTGGAGCCTTCCTGATCGGAGTTTCACGTGCTTATTTTTCCTTTTAGAAAAGGAAACCATGAGATCGGGCATCGCCTTGAGTCGAGTGACGGCATTGAAAGCTTCCTAAAATCCGACTTCTTTTTTGGCGGGAATCCTTGAGGTTCGATGTTGCATCGAAACTGGAGACAATACAGCTGACTCCTTGAGTCATGGCTTCTCATCGAAGGATGCCTCTAGGATCAGGTATCACCCCATCAATCTGTATCGAGCCCGTTGGCCTCCCAGGGCCTACTCCAGATAGGTGAATCGTCGCTGTTTCCCACATATTTGTGGGGCAGCTTCGGCTTTCTCAAAAGTCCTCACTATTTTAGGTAGCTACCATTTCGTCTTGGCATAAGGTTCTTCATTTCTTCAGGCGCAAAATGCGTTGGCACACGTTCTTGCTCTAGTCTGTCAATTTTACCATAATCAAGGCAACTACTTCCGGGCCGGGTCGGCAGTGAGTGGGGAGTGCCACTCCCTGCGCTCAGGATCCGCGGGAGTTTGCTCTGAAGATCGCATCTTTAATAAAAGAGGAACATTTAGAGATGGTGAGGAGATACTGTGGATGGAGCGAGGGAATAACGCTGCAGGTGCTTTCCCTGGATAGGGTCATGCTTGATTTTTGCTTGAAGTATCGGGTTACTTTAGCACAGATACATTCGTGTTTTGGCGAGTGGTGCTGATGATGAGGTCCTTTGTGGAGGGGGCTGGTCTTAAATTCACGCTCAGTCACCTCGTCAGGCTGTACCAGCCCTTTCTCCACCAAGGCCTGCTAACTTTGCGGTGTTATTCGTCCACGCCCTTTGTTGTCGATGACGAAGAAGATGGGGATCGAGAGTGGGTCAGTTGGTTCATCCGGGTCCAGACGGCCGACATTATCCCTGTGGAGCTTATGCCATTTCCCGAGGGGTGGAATTATGCACGTGAGTCGAGTGTTTGGTGCTTTTTCAGATTTTGTTTATAGCGAAAATCAGTTGAGTAATTGTATTTCTCCTCTTTTGCAGCAACTTCATGGACGTCGGGTGAAGTTTTCGACCTGCCCGGCTGGGTCTGGAGGTTGGTGACCCATTAGACCTGCGATGATCTTAAGTGGCGAGTTGTATCCCGCGTCAGATGGGAAGCGAGATACCAAGGTATGCGTGCACACTGCCTTTATCTTGGCCTTCGTATATTTGGGATGACATTTTCCCCTTTCTTTTGTACCGGCTTTGCCGTTGTAGGTATTGGGCGGTTCCTTGGAATGATGCGGCGCTCTTCGAAGGGGAGAAGGAGTCGTCGGCCTTTGAGCTGAGGGACGATAGAGATAAATGGGATTTGCACCCATAGTGTGGTGGAGCTTTTAATGGGGCTCAATGGGCCCACATCTTTGAAGAGAGGGCATCATCCGAGCCTGCTGTTCCCGGAGTGTTTGATTCCCGGACAGCGGTTCCTCCGAGTGAATATGCTTTATCTGAGGTTGGTTCTCCTGGGGCCGAAGAGGCAGGATCAACAAGAGTGTGCTCTGACTTCGACGAACTCCATCGTCTTCACTTTATGGTGAGTTTAGGCGTAGTTCTTCTGTATTCCGTGCCCTCCTTTCTTTATCGAGTTTTCCTTTTGCAGGCCTGTGATAGGAACGGGTCTGAGCTGCTCCGTCAAGGAGCCAGGCTTCGGAAAGTTCAAGACGAGGCTGAGTTTCTTAGGCTCCTTAGCGATGAGAAGGAGGTTGAGTTGTTGCATTGGTGATATGAGGCATACCGGAGCTCAAATTACGAGAGTTATTTCATGGAACAGGTAACCTTTCGTAGTACACGCTTCGCTCTTTTTTGCCCTTAAGGTTAAACCCTTTTTCCTATATTAGCTGCAAAAAAATATGGAAGCCTTAGAGTACCTCAAGGGTGATACCGACCGCGTCAGGAAGGATTGTGGCGAGCTAAGGGCTCAAGTGCAAGCTCAAGCTTCAGAGGAGAGAGGTGCTTTGGCCAAGGTTCCTGCCATCGAGGCCCAACTCCGCTTGGCTCGTGACAATGCTATAGTTCAAGCAGATATGATCGGGAAACTCGAGTATGATCTCTCTAAGATCAGGGCTGAGATAATTGATACCCGGGCTGAAGCGGCATTAAGCCGAACCAAACTGATCATGAGATGGTGATTCCTATGAAGGACGCTACTGATGCCCAATCCGAACTGAAGTGGTCCCTCGATTGGGAGAAGAGGGTCGACGAATATCTTCATTGCAGATCCCGAAGAGAGGTACTCGAGGAGATCGGCGCAAGGGGCTTCATTATTTCGGAGGAATTGGCTCAAGCAAGGGCGTACGAGAGTGACGCTTGGTTACTTCTTGCTGACGTCGCGAAGAGCGAACCTGGCAAGTCGTGGACCTTTGGAGCGGAGTGTAGATTTTGCTGTTTTTGTGTTTTGTATTTAATACTTGTAGATCATGTTTATAGATGGAGAGTGTGCCTTTTGCGTATGTAAGATAAGAGAAAACTTGAAGCTTTATTTCTTCTGCATGTATTTCTGTATTTCTTTTGACCAGGCGAGCTGGTTTCGGTGTGTGGCGGGAGCCTCGTAGGTCTGGAACTAATCAGGCAGGCCCGGAGGCTTTTAAGTGTGATCTTTGACGTGAGCAGGCGTTGGGGCCTCCGCACTTTGCCCAGCTGTTTAGGCTTATTCTCCGAGTCAATCCTTAACTCGAGCTTGCTTGACCTTCAATCTTCGGTGCCCGTGTGGACGGATAGTAATTGTTCTTATTTCTTGCCCTTGGGCATTTGCTGTTTCAACTATTTTGGGTCTAGTCTCTGAGTCACGTTGCGAATCGAGCTTCAATTGACCCTCAATTTTTTTTTAAATTTTCAAGTTGGCGACAGTGGCTCTTACACTGTTTTGGTCGTTGAGACTTTTTAATATATGTCCCAGAGGCTTGTATAGTTAACTATTTTGAATCTGATTTCCGAATCGGGTTACGACTCGAGCTCATTTTAAACCTCAAGTTGTCAATTTTCAAGCTGGTGACAATGGCTCTTATGTTGTTTGGTCATTGAGACCTTTTAGTGTGCGGCCCGGAGGCTTATTTGGCTGGCAATAATGGCTCTTACACTTTTGCCTGTAGGTATTTTATAGGCTTTGTATTCCTCTTGTTAAGCTCCTTTTGAAATAATTTTGCCTGACCCGTCGTCGGTTTGGGAAGAACCTCGATTTCAAGTTGTTAGCGGCGATGTTTGAGCACCCCGGAAGGTTTTTTGCTCGTAGACAGAGTAGATCGACACCTTGTGATTTGGAGCTGACATGGTGGAAGCTTGTTTTTGCCTATTGAGGGAAGCCTGTTTTAACCAGTTCTTTCTGAAGTATATTCGAAGTAATGGCCAGTGATTTTTGTTTAGCGACGGTCGGGTGTCCCCTAGTCACGTTAATTTGGTAGTATCAGCCGTTTTGACCATAGTCATATGCGTTTGGCCGGAGCCATTTTTGATCCCGAGTAATAAATTAGGTGTCTACACCGAGGGTATGCCCTTTCGAGATTCTTACAAATGCAACGTATAGCCTATACTTCGGGATTGAGTTTTACGCCTGTAGTAAGGTCTTACAAAATTTTCATGCCTGTTGAGGTCTTACGGTTTGTCATGCATGTTGAGGTCTTACAGTTTGTCATGCCTGTTGAGGTCTTACAGTTTCTGTTGCTATGTAGAATAGATCTGGTTATGCCAAGTCTGCCCGCTCGAGGTTATACAGTTTCGGGTTTTCCAGTGCATGGAGATTAATGACAGTCTCCGAGTCATCGAGTTTGCTTAGGATTGAATGCCGCTATTCGTGAGCTCGGAGTTGCCTCGTCGGGGCCATATGAGCTCGAAGTTCCGACCCTAGGTTCGTACGGATGCCAAATTGTTGACGCTAAGTCTTCGAGTATTTTAGGATGCATTCGGTGGAGGGGTTCCTGCCGAGAGTACACTGCGATTTCCTTGTTTGGAGAATGAGATGCTGAAAGATATTCTTTTATTGCTTGGCATAAACATATATCATTTCATTGTTGTGAGCTCGGCCCGCACGGGCGTAGCTCCTCTGACCATTTGGTCAGGTACATGATTCCCTATTGAAACTCAGTCTGCTGTTCCCCGGCCCTTTCGAGGGGATGGCGCCCTCAAAAGAATATCACCACTCATCGTTTGACTGTAGAAGAAGGCCTGTGATCTTATCGGATCCTCCTCTAGAGGTACGTTGCTCTGCTAATAATCTTGCGGGCGAGACCCTCTTTGGGGTGGAAGTTCGACCGAGGGGAAAGAGCATGGCGGGTCCTGTTAAGGCCTTGGGATCCTCGGGTGAAGTTAGAACTTCCGAATGTCCGGGACGATTGTCTACATACAGGTTAGTGAAAAAATAACAAAGTAGTGAAGCAGTTCTTCCTTACCGCGGGATGTGCAGGCGACGTTTTGAGATTTGGTATGTTCCTACCATTTCGAGGTATGAGCCCTAATACAGCCCTTTGCTGTGTTTAATTAGGCTTGGATGAAGATGTGGTTTGCTTACCCTTTGATCCTTTCAAGGGTGGGGTATTGATGCCGGTGATGCGTCATATGGTGAGGAATTTCCCCTCGTTGCATATTGCTCCATGTCGATGATTTTAATTTTTCCCCTTACATGGGATTTCATTCTTTTGGTGAAGTGGGATCGACGCTATCTCCGGGCGGTGTGCCCGTGGCCATCTGAATAAGACGTCTGTGCCTTCTGCCTTCTTTGACAATATAGATCTCGATGTTCCAGTCCGGACTTAGATGGGCTATATCGAGAGAATGGTCTTCCTTCTTGTTGTGGTGATCGTCATTTGGAACCCGACAAAAATTCGAGATTCGGGCACGATCTAGTTCGTCAGTCCGAGTCGCCCTATTGACTTTGGTCCGACCACGTTGGTATGCTGATCGAACCACCTAAATTCATGGGCATATGTTTTATTTGAAATGGATCAAACGAGGGAGAAGGTTACTAGTGTGTCAGTGTGAGGCCGAGGCATGGTCTCGGTGTCGTTTTCTCTGGATGTAAGAGTGTCCTCTGGAATATATCTCTAGACCCGTTTCCTTAGCGACGAACATTTTTACTTTCCATTTAATGAGTCCTTGGAGGGTGTCACTGCTCTTCCACTATAGTGGCAATACATCACGGCTCGTTTGCTTCGTTTTTCCTGGTTGCCCTTCTCCCTTGTGGCTGAATTCGAGTCTGATCGCTCGACAGTACTCGGCGGCGATTTTTATTGAGTAGCACAGTTGTTGTCCTCTTGAGCTGGTGGCCATTTTTGACCCTGTGGTCGTGTGCGCCCTACGGTTCCCATGCCAGGTTGTGGTCCTTTTGATGGGGACTTGGGCGAATAGGTCTGAGTCGTTTGGCGTCCCTAGTTTTGCTTATGGTGAACATGATGTTTGGTATAGTGATGCAAAAATTGTACTCTTATAGGTAAGGTGCCTCTGCCGGTCGTGCGTCCTCGTCGAATCTGGTTTTGTTAAATATTCCTCGAGGGTGTTGCCCTTGGGCCATTTCCCGATCGTCTCGAGGTAGATTGCATATTGGGGCGTTCCTCCTACCCACGACGTATGGATGGTACCTCCATTTGGTTGGCATTTGTTTCTTTGTCGGGAGCCTACTTGGGTATACTGAGCCTGAGAAGACTCCTGGATGGTCATCCACAGCCCTGATTCGTGGCTGGTGCTGGGTACAGGCATCAGACCAGATCTCGGCTTGGTATCCAATCAAGCTTCGTTTGAAATGTCTCGAAGTCGTTGGGCTTGGTTCGTTTAGACTTTGGGCGAAGACCTGTACTGCCCAGTCATCCGAAACCGAGGGCGATCTCGCTCGTTCTATCAGGGAATGAGGTGCGGCTTACCGTGGCATTTCATTCTCCCTTTGTATGGCCTCGGATGTGTCGGGCTCTCTTGTTGCTGCTTCGATGGCATCGGCGTGTGCCTCTGCAGAAGAATATGCTGGTATGGTAAGTGAGTTTGTGAGGTTAGGTGCTAGGCAACGATGCCACATCATGGTTCCTTTTGAGAGCGTTTCCTTGAACCTCTTCAACAAGACGGGCTCGAACTCATCATCTTGAAGGTCGTTGCCTTTTCCCGTGCACGTGTAAGCGATGGTGCACTCGTCGGGATCCAAGGTCCTGTTGTACTTAGGGAGTTCCAGCATTTCAGACTTCTGTGAAACAGGTTCCGGGACTGCTTCCTTGAGGGATGGTTGTTGCATGAACTTCCATGAACCTGACTCGATCCTCTTGGAGAGATCCCCAAGCATCTTCGCTATGGTAGGGTCGGTTACCAATCCGTTGTTGCTAGATCTCTCGGGTACTCGTTCGGTGTGGGGAGCTGTTTTTGGTGCTACTGTGCTGGGAGTCTTCGGATGGCTTTGCAACTGAGCGATAGCCAACTGCTGCGTCTGCAACATTTCAAAAATATCGTGAAGACTAACTTCCTGTGCTTCTCGAGCCGAGGTTTTTTGGGCTTCCTGTCGGTTGATAAGTTGTATGCTCTCATTGGTGTGCGAGGCTTCGTTGACCTACTGCGCGTATTGCAAACCCGTGTTCGTTGGAATCATCCTAGATGCGTTATCGGGGTTCTGCGGCGTCGCGCCAACCACTAGAACAGCCACACCATTTTCGCCGTGATTTTCGAGGTAGTTGTTCTCAACTCTGTTTACCGAGTCAGATATTTTGACCTGAAATCAAGAGATTTTGGATAAGAAAAAGTGGGAAAAATAACTTGCATTTATGCTATGACACCAGCAAGAAAATAATCACTATTATTTTTAGCCCCACGGTGGGCGCCAAACTGTTTACCATGAAAATAGTAACTATAATTAAATTTGTAAATGGGATTCTAAAAATACGTGATCTATTCTCGAACTAGTTGTTTAGAGCAATTGATACTAAGAATATGAAGTTTAATGATGAAATGCAAGCTAAAAACGGGGCGATAACCAAACCTAAAGGCTTACTGTCTGGGCTCGTTTTACCAAGGGGATACAGGCTAAAACTGGGAGTTGAACGAATCGAGAAACATGTTGCCCGAGTGTAGGATCAATCGATGAGGGGCCTGGGGGTCGACATCTGGGTCGAGCTCGAGCTATCGGGGGCAATCGGGAATGGGATAACAGTTAAGATATGATTAAACAAGGGTCTTTTTGGCCAATACCAAGCAATATAATGAAGAACAAGTAAGAAAGCGATAAATATTAAAGTGGCCTCAGGCCAGTGAGAACGAGCAAGTTAGAAAGAAGATGGAGAGAGATATTATTGCACTTGTGGAGAAATATTTGGAGCAACATCAGCCCCTTGCAAGGTAGCGTGAGTTCCCTTTATATAGGAGGGGAACTCGGTTGTAGTACAACATGCATTAATTGTTAAGTATGGAGATGGGATAGCTAGACGCGATGCTTCGGTGTAGGCCCTGGATAGGCCAGCTTTGTCAAACTTAGCCGCGTGCCTTGGGAGCTTCCCCTTTTGTTTCGGCTTCGACCTCCGTCTTCTCTGAGTCGGGCCTCGACAAGCCACGAGGGAGGGGACTCGGTAGTGTCTCCGCATCCTCAAGGTCTCAAGGCATTCTTCCGAAATAACTTGATAGCGAGAAATTAAGTCCTCTAATTTTTGCCGCATACATTAACATTTTCGATCTCGGCTGATAAGTCAAAACCCCAAGCATGAACTTCCTCGAGGGCTTCTCTTCGGGACTGCCACTTCATGTATTCAACGATGTCATTCAGGCGGCCCAGACTAACTCAGCATCAACTTTGTACTGGGCCACCATCGCCTCGACATCGGCCCTGTTTATTTCCGCCATTGACTTAGCTGCCTTATGCTCTTTGGGAAGGGTATCCCAATCAAAAATAGTCGAGCCAAGTTAAGATTGGAGGTCTTCTAATTTTTAGGACCGGACCTCAGCTTTCTCCCTCGCTGCTCAATGTTGAGACTCTGCCGAGGCCAGTTGCTCCCTGGCAGTCTCCTTTTTCGAAGCAATCGGTCCATTTTGGCCTTGACTTCGTCTATTTGGCCCGGAGTTGGTTGACCTGATCAACCTTTTGATGGACCTACGAATTTTGACCGTTGTCACACCTCCTTTTTACGCACCCGCGAGGGTACAAGGGAGTTTTTTCCAATTAAAGGACAATCGAAACGGGATTTATTTATTTATTTCAGAGTCGCCACTTGGGAGATTTAGGGTGTCCCAAGTCACCAATTTTAATCCCGAATCGAGGAAAAGAATGACTCCATATTATAGTCTGCGTACCAGAAATCTGGATAAGGAATTCTGTTAACCCGGGAGAAGGTGTTAGGCATTCCCGAGTTCCGTGGTTCTAGCACGGTCGCTCAACTGTTATATTCGGCTTGATTATCTGATTTTATACAAATGTGAACTTATGTGCCAATTTTATCTTTTAACCGCTTTTATCATTCACTGTTATTTTTATAGGACTTGCAACGTCGTGAAAACATATCTCGAACCACGTTACATCAATGCACCCGTGGTTATTGACATATCTCGACTCGGTTGAGATTTGGATTTGGGTCACATAAATGTGCACCCGAATTAAGGAGAATAAATTATTAAGACGCGCCTAAAGCAACTAACGTATTGTTATTTTGGGGAAGGCCGTAAAATTCGTTAAACGGCCTGTCCCGAATTCTAAGTGTTTTAATATATACATTTAGAGGGCCCCGCAGCTTGTGCATTTTGTTTGTCGAGGCTCGTCTCATTTTTTATTAAAAGGAATTTACAACGTCATGGAAATGCATCTCGGGCCACGCCACAATCAATGTGCCCGTGACTAGAGACATATTTCGACTCCGTTGAGATTTGGATTTGGGTCACATAAATGTGCACCCGAGTTTAGGGAGATAACATTATTAAAGGCGCGCCTAAAGCAACTAGCGCATTATTATTTTGGGGTAGGGCCGTGAAATTTACTAAACGGCCCGTCCCGGAATCTAAGTATTTAATACATATATTTTGCGAGGGGGCCCCGCAATTTGTCTCTTTTATTTGGCGAGGCTCGTCTCATTTTTATTTATTTATTTATTTGTTTATTTTTTTAAAAAAAAAGGACAAGGCTAAAATAACTACATTTTTCTACTTTGCTAGGTCATGGGTTGTAGATTGAACTTATTTGATGAAACGAGTATTTTTTCGCGGAATTAAAATTACTACTATGATTTTAACATTACTACTGCATGTGTAAACAATTATTAAGACAAACTAAATAATTAACACCTTTCGGAATGTGTACAAACACTTATCGCAACAAATATTTGGATAACAATAATCTGAGCATGAGGAAACAAGATGTCGAACAACTACTTAACATAATGAAACAAAGGGAAAGACATTCACGGCCAAATTTCAATACCATACGGAGTTAATAAGCAAGAAATAGCAATTAGCAAACATCATATGTATATGTCTCGCTCAATTCACGTATTATTCGCATGAACTAGGATGGTATTTCAAAACATCACATATACATATTACTAACAGCAAATATGAAGGACACGGACAGAGATGACCTACTTGAGATTAACGTCTGATGCGTTGGACCTGCAACGAAATCTCGGACAACAACCTTGACGTACCGGACCTCGACGAACCAAAGACGACCTCAACGGACTGCACAACGACAGTGAAGGAACAGCGATAACATAGGATGGTTGGTTGTCGTGTTTGGACAGAACAGCTGAAGCAGTGGTGGTGGGTCGACGAGGAAAGCAACAGCAGCTGCTGCTTGATAGCAGCTGAGGCGCGGGGTCGTTTACGGGTTCAGCTAGTGAGGAAGGAGCGGCTACGGAGGGTTTTAACAGTAGGGTTGCGGGTGGTTGACGGAGCTGGAAGGGTCACGATGGTCGCCGGATTCTGCTGGTTCAACAGGTGGTCGTGGGGGTGTGACTGGTTTCAGTTGACGATGGAGGCGAAGTAACAGTGCTCGTCGGATTTAATGGAGGAAGAAAGCGATGGTCGTTCGGACGTGAGGGGGGAGGGGGCGTCGCGGCTGGTTTTGGGTAGGTGTTTGGACGTGGTGTTTGGGTGGTGGCGTTTGGACAAGATGGTGATGGAGTTGGGCTGGTAGGTTTTTTACAGTAGGGTTTTGGTCTTCTTCCAAAAGAGGAAGACCATGAACAGTGATTGTTCAAAAAATTTCCAAGTCCCGTTCGTTGGTTGTTTGGTCGTCGACTGGACAGTGACGACGAGGGGGGGAGCTGGTGGTTGACGGTGGTCGTGAGGGTGTGGGACTGGTTGGTTTGGGTCGGGTTCCGACTGGTTTTGGGTGAGGGTTCGTTAGGGTTTTTTGTTCTTCTCCTTTTGGAGAAGATGAATCAACAGTGGTGCCCTTCAAAAAATTTCAAAAGTCTGTCCGTTTCCCCTCTTTCGAAAAGTCCTCCTCCCTTCTGTGTTTTTGTCCGTGTATTTGATACCCAATGCCAAGAAAAATGAGCCCCACGCGTGGTGGGGTTCGAGACTTGTGTCCCCCACGTGTGGTGGGGTTCCCCGTGTGTCGTGTTCCGTCCGTGTTCCCCACGCGTGTCCCCCATGTGTGGTGGACTCGGATTATTATGGGCTAGGTCCGAAATTAGGCCTAAAAACGGGTAGTTTGAACCCGAATATTATTCTTTTGCCCGGACCCGATTAAAACACGACGTTGTTCGACTAATCCTATATAAGCAAAATAGCTACCAAAATAAGACTAATATTTAAACAAAACTATATCTTTTTTAATGTTTTTCAAGATTAAAATATCTACGAAATATTAATAAAACTATATTTTTGTAATTTTCGTTTTTATATAAAGATAAAATATAAAGTAATATATTTGTATTTTTCAAGATTTAAAATGACTACAAAACATTAATAGAACTATATTTTTTGGTAATTTTTGAAATTATATAAAGTACAAAATAAGGTACTATTTTTTGTATTTTTCAAGTTTATGAGAAATACATAAACTAAAATTTATATATATATTTTTTGTAATTTTTCTTTTGCGATGAAAATAAAGTAAAAATAGTTAAAAATAACTAATTAGACCCAATTTCACATATTCACGCTAAAAATGTGAAAATTCTCGGGGAGGGTCAAAAATTAGGTGTCTACAGCTGCCCCTCTTTGACTGGAAACACGAAGAGTTTTCCGACAAAGAACGACTAGACATGTTTTTTACCCGACAATTACTTGGACGGACTACACTAAGGAAAGGAAGGGAATGTGACCGAGCTCTGGTATCTAAGCTGCCTACATATCCTTGGTTATACAGGAATCAGGCCACGTGTAGTTCGGAAATGAGAGAGATGGTACAGTGTACCGAGGTGAAGAGCCGATCGAGGTGCCGTTCCGTTGAGGTTCCGGTCCGCGGTCCTGTCATTACATTAAAAATGAAAACTGAAAAAGACTAACTAAGTCTATCAGCTACTAGTTACAAGGATTCCTATCTTTAAGTCTTCTGAAACTTGATCTTGAGTCTTGAATGGTGCTTCATACAGACTTTGATTTGAACCTTGATACTTGCTAGTTGTAGGTGCTAGTTCTTGAGCAGACCACATCTGTTCTCCACTTCCGTGCTTTGGATTCGTTTTTTCCTCTCTTTTTTTTCTTTTCTTGTTTTTTTTTTGTTTTTGTTTTTGTGACCAGCTTTTGTTGACCATCTCAGCCTGTTGACTCGCATTCTTGAGGCGAGCTTCTGCTATTTATAACTTGGTTGAATGCTGGGGATTTTTGTTGTAGCCTTCTGCTTCCCGGTGCTGGGGATCTTTATTGTTTCCTGCTGGGGATTCCTGTTATAACCTTCTACCTTCCGGTGGGGTTACTGATTTCCAAAATCTGCAGTATAAGACTAAAACGTATTCCTCTTGTTATATAGGTGGGCGCCTGAAACGTGAAATGTAAAGACTGAAATGTATTCCACACGTTATACAGGTGGGCGCCTGTTGAAATGTAAAGACTGAAAAGTATTCCTCTCGTTATACAGGTGGGCGCCTGGCTTTAAGAAAACTAAACATTGATAATCTTCATCAGACTAGGTCTCTATCTTAGGAGAAAAATTCGTCAGACTAAGATTTTGATCCTAGGAGAAGGTTCATCAGACTAGGTCTTTTCTTTTTGGTATCTTAGGAGAAAGATTCATCAGACTAAGATTTTGATCCTAGGAGAAGGTTCGTCAGACTAGGTCTCTATCTTAGGAGAAAAATTCATCGGACTAAGATTTTGATCCTAGGAGAAGGTTCATCAGACTAGGTCTTTTCTTTTTGGTATCTTAGGAGAAAGATTCATCAGACTAAGATTTTGATCCTAGGAGAAGGTTCGTCAGACTAGGTCTCTATCTTAGGAGAAAAATTCATCAGACTAAGATTTTGATCCTAGGAGAAGGTTCATCAGACTAGGTCTTTTTTTTGGTATCTTAGGAGAAAGATTCATCAGACTAAGATTTTGATCCTAGGAGAAGGTTCGTCAGACTAGGTCTCTATCTTAGGAGAAAAATTCATCAGACTAAGATTTTGATCCTAGGAGAAGGTTCATCAGACTAGGTCTTTTTGTTTTTTTGGTATCTTAGGAGAAAGATTCATCAGACTAAGATTTGGATCCTAGGAGAAGGTTCATCAGACTAGGTCTCTATCTTAGGAGAAAAATTCGTCAGACTAAGATTTTGATCCTAGGAGAAGGTTCATCAGACTAGGTCTCTATCTTAGGAGAAAAATTCGTCAGACTAAGATTTTGATCCTAGGAGAAGGTTCATCAGACTAGGTCTCTATCTTAGGAGAAAAATTCGTCAGACTAAGATTTTGATCCTAGGAGAAGGTTCATCAGACTAGGTCTTATTTTTTTGGTATCTTAGGAGAAAGATTCATCAGACTAAGATTTGGATCCTAGGAGAAGATTTGTCATACTAGGTCTGTATCTTAGGAGAAAAATTCATCGGACTAAGATTTTGATCCTAGGAGAAGGTTCATCAGACTAGGTCTTGTTTTTTTGGTATCTTAGGAGAAAGATTCATCAGACTAAGATTTTGATCCTAGGAGAAGGTTCGTCAGACTAGGTCTCTATCTTAGGAGAAAAATTCATCAGACTAAGATTTTGATCCTAGGAGAAGGTTCATCAGACTAGGTCTTGTTTTTTTGGTATCTTAGGAGAAAGATTCATCAGACTAAGATTTTGATCCTAGGAGAAGGTTCGTCAGACTAGGTCTCTATCTTAGGAGAAAAATTCATCAGACTAAGATTTTGATCCTAGGAGAAGGTTCATCAGACTAGGTCTTTTTGTTTTTTGGTTATCTTATTTAACAACAACTTAGGAGGAAATGCATCTCCTATGGGTAAACTAAACTTAGGAGGAAATGCGTCTCCTATGGGTAAAAACTAAACTTAGGAGGAAATGCATCTCATATGGGTGAAACTAAAACAAACTTAGGAGGAAATGCATCTCCTATGGGTGAAACTAAAACAAACTTAGGAGGAAATGCGTCTCCTATGGGTAAAACTTAAACTTAGGAGGAAATGCATCTCCTATGGGTGAAACTAAAACGAACTTAGGAGGAAATGCATCTCCTATGGGTAGAACTCTAATGATTTCAAACTAGGAAGTGCGTTTCCTATTAATGAAACCTTCGTTGTTTTTTTTTGAATTATTTACTTACTTGTGTTGTCTTCCCTCGAAACTGTTGGGGATTATTTAGATGGGGATGACTTTTCCCCTTTTTTTCTTTTTTTTCATTATTATCTTTTTATTCTTCTTTTTTTTTATTATTCTTTTTTTTTATTCTTTTTTTTGTTTTGTTTTTGCATAGCTTCTTCCTTCGAAGACTACCTCCCTTGAGAGTCGTTTTGCCTTTCCCCGAAAGGAACCGCTGAGGATACCGACTTTCCAACCTTGTGTTGGACTCCTCGCAACTGCTAGGGATAACATTGTTGGGGAATTATTTACTTACCTGCTAGGGATAACACTGTTGGGTAAAATGTTATCAGCTGGGGGTACCTGACTTCCAGAAAATTTTCTAAATGGAAGGAAAATTTTCTGCCCCAGTTTGATAATATCCCTTGTGGCATGCAGTTCTGGCATCAATGCCATTTCCTTTACCTGCTTCAAATCAAACAAAATTTGTTAGTTTAAAACATGGTGGTTGGTTGTGATACTCCTACTGGGATGGCTTTTCCTTTTCTCCTTCCTTGCTCTGCATTCAACGACTTGTTGGGGATGATATTATGTGCTGGGGATAATCCCTTCCTGCTAGGGATATCCCTCTTCTTTTGTGGCATAGCTTGGAAACTGGCATTTCCCCGACCTTTTAGTCTAGTATGGATTTCGCCAAATCATGCTCACTGCTCTCCTTTTTTTGTTCACGGGCCTTGTCTTTGAGGTTTATAACCTTGGTTTTGGAAAGATATCCCTCTTGACGCTCGTCAATCCTTTTGTCAATTCCCTTTTGCTGGGGATATCTTTTTTGACACTGGCCTCGCGCTTGTTCCTCGCTGACTATACCACTTGGATGTACTAGTCAGATCTTATCTTGCATAATTGGAAAGCTGATGGCATATTTTGAAGTCATTTCATACTTGTTCTGACCAGACAGACTCTATTGGGGAATTTTTCTATGAAAGGAAAAAGATAAAAGGGAACAGAATAAAAAGACAAAGAAAAATGACTCTTTAACAAAAGAAACTATAAATAAAAACCTATCAAATGCAGACACCGACTCTAATGGTCATGACATGCGCCTGTGGCCTATCCTCTACCGCCAATCATCTTTCAAGATCTTCAGTTGGCAATTCCCCCTCTGAGTCTCAATCCTATTCGACTTGTAGTGCCCAAAGGGTTTTCACTATCAAGTCTCTCTCATTTTGGTTTTACTCTCAGCTTTCATCGCTTTATGGTGCTCGCGAAGATTTTCACCGATAAGACTCTCTCATTTGTATCACTTTCCAGCTGGGGATTCGGAGTGTTGCCGGTATGACTCTTTCTGTTGGAGATTAGAGTCATTTCTGTTGTGGAACAGAATGTTATGTTCGCCGGTAAGATTCTCATTTGTTTGACTTGGCATCTTTTGAAGACTAGTTAGAAGGTCTTTCTTTGGACCGTAATGTGGGTTTTGGATAGGCTAGAAAGAAAGGGTATAGAAGGCTCAAAAAATACATTAATTTTGGGTTATTAGTTACAACTTTCGGAATTAGATTTATTTACAACAAACGCAACTTTTGCCCCCAGTTTCTTGCTTGGGGATATTTTAATTGATTTTTTTTTCATTTTCTAAAACTATGACCGAGCCGTGAAGCGCCTACGTATCCTCTTTGAGGAATCAGGTCAAACGTAGTTCCCAATTCCTCTGTTTTCATTTGACTTTCCTTTTTTCTTTTTTTCTTTTTTATGCTATCATTTTCTTTTCTTTTCTTTTCTTTTTTTTCGTTTTGTTGTTTTCTTTCTCTCTCTGTTTCTCTTCGTTGCTACTGATTCCGAACGAGGGGTATGAAAGAAAATAAATAAGGCTCAAAAGGGGTAACGAAGGATAAAGTGTTTAGGTAGCAGAACAAAATGCCTTCGTCATTCCAGTCTTTAAAACATGCCAAGTGCAAACAACACAATTGAACATAGATTTATAGTCTCTTCCGATGGTGTTGGACTTGACAATTATGTTAAACACTTGCTTTTTCAATTGTCATTTCTAAGCACCGTTGGGCGACACTCTCATTATCATGACCGACCCTCATGCCAATTTGGCGAATCTTGCTTTTAACGGTTTTCTTTGTGCTTAACTTGCCCCAGTTCCACATGACTCGAGCTCTGAATAATCTCAAACCGTCCTTATTTTCTTTAAATGGTCTGATCGCCTTTCCGGGGTTTTATGATTAACTTTAAAGATTAGGCCCAAACTGGGTGCGCATGTCATGTCCCTAGAATCTGTAGTGAACGAAATGATAAAAGTATTAAACAAAGAGATGACTGAAAATAATAAAAGACCGGATTTGCTTTAGACTACCGGTGGAATGGATTGAGAAAACAAAACAAACCAGAATAAAATCCTAACACAAACTGGACAAAATTTAAACAAACTGCTAGGACAAAATGGAAAGATAAGAAGGTTTGACACAGGACAAAATCCAAATTACAACCTTAATAATCCGGACAACAGAAATGACAACAAAATAAGCCACCAACAGCGTCTCTCTCGCTAACCAAAGAATGGAGCGGCCTCCCACTTCATCAAAAACTAGCATCTTAGCCACTGAGCTTTGCATCAATACTGCCAAGACCATTACCAGCTTCAACATCATCAACCTCTGTCAACAAGTTCTCGATAGGGCTCGAGTGCTCCATGTCACTGTTATTGATCACAATCCGCCCTTCTTGGATCATTCTTTCTATTTCTCTTTTCAAATCCCGACAACTTTCCACATTGTGCCCCTGGTCATTGGAATGGTATTCGCACCTTTTAGAAGGGTCAAAGCTTTTTGCACGTGGGTCCACACGATTTGGAGGAATAGGTGCAATCATGTCATGATTCTTTAACTTCTCAAATAAGCTTTCATAGGACTCTCCTATTGGTGTAAAATTATCTTTCAACCTTTGTTCCCCTTTATACCTCTGGCTTGGATGTGGGTTATAGGGCACCTGAAAATTTTGTGGAGACTTCTGGAGATTTTGTGATGCTCGTGCTCCCCTCCTGGGGCATTTTGGTGGATGGACAACAACTGAGGTGGAGCGATAAAGTATTGAGGGTTCTGAGGTGGATAATACTGCTCAGGGGAGCCATGTAACATCTGAGGAGGCTGCTCATACCTTCGAGATGTACTCCTGGGACCTCTTCTAGACCCTGATGTCATCATGATTTCTTCAATCTCCTCATTTGTGTCGCTAAGATTATCAGACTCAACCCGGACAGCCTGAGTTGCGGCTTTTAAAGCTGCTTGACTTATAATTTTGCCTGTCTTAAGACCATTCTCTACCATTTCTCCCATTTTGATTGCTTCTGAGAAGGATTTGCCAACTGCGGACACCATGTTTTGAAAGTAGTCTGGCTCTTGTGCTTGAAGGAAGACAGTTATTAGCTCGGGGTCATCCATGGGTGGCGTAACTCGAGCTGCTTGCTCTCTCCATTTAATGGCATATTCCCTGAAACTTTCACTTGGTTCCTTCTTCAGGTTTGAAAGGGAAATGCGGTCTGGAGCAATGTCGATGCTGTATTGGAACTGCTTGACAAAGGCCTGTGCCATGTCGTCCCAGACATACCAGCGAGACGTGTCTTGATCCATAAACCATTCGGAGGCTACTCCCGTAAGGCTTTCCACAAAATAAGCCATCAATAATTTTTCATTTCTTCCCGCACCTCTCAGTTGATTGCAATACCTTTTCAGTGGGCTATGGGATCTCCATGTCCATCGTACTTTTCAAATTTGGGTGTCTTGAAACCAGGCGGCAAGTGGACATTGGGGAACATACATAGATCCTTGAAGGCAACACTCTTTTGACCTGCCAACCCTTGCATGTTTTTCAACCACTGTTCTAAGCTTTTCACTCTTTGGGCCATTTCTTCTTGTACCATCTTTCGGGCAGGCTTCTCAATCCTTGCAGGAAGATCAAACGAGTACGAGTGGTACTCAGGAGCGTGGTACCGCTCTTGTTGTGTCGCAAATTGTGACTCATGACGAAGCTGTCCTTGACCACCAGCCCATGCTTGACACATTTCGGTCATTTGCTGTTTCAATATTCTATTTTCCTCAACCATAGTAGACTCGTGTTGAACCCTCCGACCCTAAGTCTCTGGAGCACTTGTAACAGTTTCGACGTCAGTTGTCATTTTTCCTTGGACCTTGTGTTGGCCGCTTACCACAAACCGACCACCTCAACTTTCTTTACAATTCAAAACATAACATGTTAGAATGGACTCAGTCGGTCCTTATTATTATCAACATGTTTTTTCATCATTTGTTTTCGATTTTTCATATTTTTTTTTCGTCATTTTTTCATTTCATTTTTTTTTTATATATACTTTTTTTGTTGTGGTCGAATCCTATGGAGATTTCCTACGTATCATGACCCTGCATGAATCAGACCTTGCGTAGTTCAGACAAATAAACGATAAATAATAATAAAACATTTTTTTGAATTTTCAATTTCATAATAAAACAAACTTGATTACAAAAGTTTAAAAACTAACAATACTAACAGATTTTGACAAAAGACAACAAACGGTCTCAAAAATCAAATAACCCGCATACTCTAAAAATATTATAAACACAAAACAAAAGGCCAGCTCCCTTTCTCCGTTTGACAAATGCAACCAAACGGTTATTTTTGCAAATGTGGCCCCTGGCAAACTTCACATGAATTTTGAGGCCGGGGAGGATTATTTTGACACTTTACAAACTTGTCCATTCTTTTACGAAAATAACCTTTCGACAACTGAAAGATACTCTAAGGCTATTTCGGCAAGAACGGTTTAAGACGCGGCCGAAGTTGGCTCGGCTTATTATGACAAAATTCAAACGGTATTCACCTGACCGCTGACTCTTTGTTTTTTTTTCTTTTCAAAATTACAAAAAAAAACCTGGTGTTGCAAACATGGCCCTTCAGCGCCTCGGGGACGAAGATTTTTTAAGGTTGTGTGGGTCAATTGGACCAAATCTAAAACAATGACCCAAAGGTGGTTGTTTATACAAAGTCAGCCTTCCGGCGTCCCTTTCGGGAACATTCGGCTATTTATGACAAAACAACATCACCCTGACTTGTTTATGACTCTTTTATCATTTTTCAAAAATAGAAAATTCAACATTGCAAACACGGCCTTTCAACGCCTCGGGGACAAAGATTTTTAAGGCTGTGGGGGTCAACTGGACCAAGACCCAAAGGTGGCTGTTTATGCAAAGTCAGCCTTCCGGCGTCCCTCTCGGGAACATTCGGCTATGTCTTGATAAAACAACGTCACCCGACTTCTTTATGACAAAATTAAAATTTGACATATTATTCTTTTATTATTATTTATTTGTTTTTGGCTTTTTAGCAAAAGGTGGGGTTGGACCCGATGAGGGTTGCCTACGTATCTCACATCCGGTGAGAATCAAACCCGCGTAGTTCGGGCAAATAAACTATTTTTGAGAAGACCCTTTTCCATTTTCTATATATTTTGTTTTTATTATTTTCACAACAATCAAATATATATATATATATATATATATATATATATATATATTTTAAAACAAACAAACAAACTATTATTTTTCATTCATAACAAACAAACTAACTAAAGTAAAACATAAAACATTCCTTCTTTTTTCATTTGTTTTTCTTATTCTAAAGAAAAAGAAAATGTTTTTTTTTTTTTTGGAATTTTTTACCTTTTATAAAAGAAATGCTTAAAAATTTTTTAGATTTTGAATTTCTTTTGAATTTTTTTTTGCTTATACATATATTTATTTTGGAACAAATAATAAAATCACGTTCAACGCCCGACTCTTTTTATTTTTATTTTTGGCAAAACAAACTATTTTCTTTTCTATATTTTAAAAAAAAAAAGACGGAACAATGATGATTTTTTTTCTCTATTTTTCCTTTGCTTTTAATATAACAAACTAATAAGGCATTTTTTCATTTTCTCAAAATTTCGGCAAAGTTTCGATACTACTCGGACATTGGTTTTTTTTTCTTATAAAAATAAGTAGTTATATCTCTACACTGTTATTTTCTCATTTTTTCACGTTTTTTTTTAATTTGTGGAAAATGACGACAACATACAAAATCTTTTGAATTTTCATGCTTTATATATATATATATATATATATATATATATATATATATATATATATATATATATATATATATTTATTATTATCTTTCAAAATGTGGCATGGGGGACATAGGGAATTCCAAGACTTCTTGGATTCTACAAATGTTCCCCATGTGTTTTTTCCAAAAAATGAAGCGTGGGGGACATGTGGAATTCCAAGACTTCTTGGATTCCACAAATGGTCCCCATGTGCTTTTCCCAAAAATGAAGCATGGGGGACATAGTGGATTTCAAGACTTCTTGGATTCCACAAATGTTCCCCATGTGTGCTTTCCCAAAAATGAAGCGTGGGGGACATGTGGAATACCAAGGCTTCTTGAATTCCACAATGTTCCCCATGTGCTTAATTAACATAATAGCATGCTTATCAAAAATAGTGCAACTTTCTTATTTAACGTGATCAGCATGATGAGGAGTGTCATTTGTCCGCAAATATCATTGGTCCGCCAAATGACCCATTCACCCTTGAATAAATACAACATGTAGCACATAGGATGCCAAAGATGGTCTATTATTTTCAGGTTGCTTGTTCTAGACAGACTCAACCCCTGTGTTGAGTCCCCTAAGTCAAATGCACATGATGCAAATAAACGTTCCTACTAGGGATCCGGCATGAAGCTGAGTTATTCTAAGTTGATAACTGGGTATTTGTTCTAGACCTGGCTTACCCGAGCGGACAACTCGAGCCAAGGATGGGAGCTGTGTACCGGTAACCAAAGGGCCATCCGGTTTTGCAACTCCTCCGAATCCTCGTTCTATTTTGGTATATGACACTAACAGAAAGAAGCCACGACCAGCGTGCACTCCTCAAGAGAGAGAAGAGAGGGGTTTCGGCACAGTTTATATGTACAGTTCAAATAATATCAAAGCAGTAAAAGCAGCATTTAGCACATTAGGCTCAAACACGTAAGAGAATCAGATAAAACCAAATATAACAATTTATCTAAGCTCGAATTTCTGACCCTGAACCAGTAGTTCTAGGTCTAGTCCACAGCAGAGTTGCCAGAGCTGTCACACCTCCTTTTTACGCACCCGCGAGGGTACAAGGGAGTTTTTTCCAATTAAAGGACAATCGAAACGGGATTTATTTATTTATTTCAGAGTCGCCACTTGGGAGATTTAGGGTGTCCCAAGTCACCAATTTTAATCCCGAATCGAGGAAAAGAATGACTCCATATTACAGTCTGCGTACCAGAAATCCGGATAAGGAATTCTGTTAACCCGGGAGAAGGTGTTAGGCATTCCCGAGTTCCGTGGTTCTAGCACGGTCGCTCAACTGTTATATTCGGCTTGATTATCTGATTTTATACAAGTGTGAACTTATGTGCAAAATTTAACTTTTAACCGCTTTTATCATTTACTGTTTTTATCAAGAATTGCAACGTTGTGAAAATGTATCTCGAACCGCGTTACAATCAATGTACCCGTGGTCGTCGACACACTTTGACTCCGTTGAGATTTGGATTTGGGTCACATCAATGTGCACCCGAGTTAAGGAAAATCATTTATTAAAGACGTGTCTAACGCAACTAGCGTATTGTTATTTTGGGGAAGGCCGTAAAATTCGCTAAACGGCCTGTCCCGAATTCTAAGTGTTTTAATATATACATTTAGAGGGCCCCGCAGCTTCTACATTTTTGTTTGTCGAGGCTCGTCTCATTTTATTATTAAAAGGAATTTACAACGTCATGGAAATGCATCTCGGGCCACGCCACAATCAATGTGCCCGTGACTAGAGACATATTTCGACTCCGTTGAGATTTGGATTTGGGTCACATAAATGTGCACCCGAGTTTAGGGAGATAACATTATTAAAGGCGCGCCTAAAGCAACTAGCGCATTATTATTTTTGGGTAGGGCCGTGAAATTTGCTAAACGACCCATCCCGGAATCTAAGTATTTAATATGATATATATATATATCTATGAGGGCCCCGCAATTTGTCTCTTTTATTTGGCGAGGCTTGTCTCATTTTTATTTATTTATTTATTTGTTTTTTTTATAAAAAAAAGGACAAGGCTAAAATAACTACATTTTTGCTACTTTGCTAGGTCATGGGTTGTAGATTGAACTTATTTGATGAAACGAGTATTTTTTCGCGGAATTAAAATTACTACTATGATTTTAACATTACTACTGCATGTGTAAACAATTATTAAGACAAACTAAATAATTAACACCTTTCGGAATGTGTACAAACACTTATCGCAACAAATATTTGGATAACAATAATCTGAGCATGAGGAAACAAGATGCCGAACAACTACATAACATAACGAAACAAAGGGAAAGACATTCACGGCCAAATTTCAATGCCATACGGAGTTAATAAGCAAGAAATAGCAATTAGCAAACATCATATGTATATGTCTCGCTCAATTCGCGTATTATCCGCATGAACTAGGATGGTATTTCAAAACATCACATATACATATTACTAACAGCAAATATGAAGGACACGGACAGAGATGACCTACTTGAGATTAACGTCCTATGCGTTGGACCTGCGACGAAATCTCGAACGACTACCTTGACGTACCGGACCTCGACGAACCAAAGACGACCTCAACGGACTGCACGACGACAGTGAAGGAACAGCAATAACATGGGCTGATTGGTTGTCGTGTTTGGACAGAACAGCTGAAGCAGTGGTGGTGGGTCGACGAGGAAAGCAACAGCAGCTGCTGCTTGATAGCAGCTGAGGCGCGGGGTCGTTTACGGGTTCAGCTAGTGAGGAAGGAGCGGCTACGGAGGGTTTAACAGTAGGGTTGCGGGTGGTTGACGGAGGTGGAAGGGTCACGATGGTCGCCGGATTCTGCTGGTTCAGCAGGTGGTCGTGGGGGTGTGACTGGTTTCAGTTGACGACGGAGGCGAAGTAACAGTGCTCGTCGGATTTAATGGAGGAAGAAAGCGATGGTCGTTCGGACGTGAGGGGGGGCGTCGTGGCTGGTTTTGGGTAGGTGTTTGGACGTGGTGTTTGGGTGGTGGCGTTTGGACAAGATGGTGATGGTGTTGGGCTGGTAGGTTTTTTACAGTAGGGTTTTGGTCTTCTTCCAAAAGAGGAAGAAGATGAACAGTGATTGTTCAAAAATTTTCCAAGTCACGTTCGTTGGTTGTTTGGTCGTCGACTAGACAGTGACGACGAGGGGGGGAGCTGGTGGTTGACAGTGGTCGTGAGGGTGTGGGACTGGTTGGTTTGGGTTGGGTTCCGACTGGTTTTGGGTGAGGGTTCGTTAGGATTTTTTGTTTTTCTCCTTTTGGAGAAGATGAATCAACAGTGGTGCCCTTCAAAAAATTTCAAAAGTCTGTCCGTTTCCCCTCTTTTGAAAAGTCCTCCTCCCTTCTGTGTTTTTGTCCGTGTATTTGATACCCAATGCCAAGAAAATGAGCCCCACGCGTGGTGGGGTTCGAGACTTGTGTCCCCCACGCGTGGTGGGGTTCCCCGTGTGTCGTGTTCCGTCCGTGTTCTCCACGCGTGTCCCCCATGTGTGGTGGACTCAGATTATTATGGGCTAGGTCCGAAATTAGGCCTAAAAACGGGTAGTTTGAACCCGAATATTATTCTTTTGCCCGGACCCGATTAAAACACGACGTTGTTCGACTAATCCTATATAAGCAAAATAGCTACCAAAATAAGACTAATATTTAAACAAAACTATATCTTTTTTAATGTTTTTCAAGATTAAAATAGCTACGAAGTATTAATAAAACTATATTTTTGTAATTTTCGTTTTTATATAATGATAAAATATAAAGTAATATTTTTATATTTTTCAAGATTTAAAATGACTACAAAACATTAATAGAACTATATTTTTTGGTAATTTTTGAAATTATATAAAGTACAAAATAAGGTACTATTTTTTGTATTTTTCAAGTTTATGAGAAATACATAAACTAAAATTTATATATATATTTTTTGTAATTTTTCTTTTGCGATGAAAATAAAGTAAAAATAGTTAAAAATAACTAATTAGACCCAATTTCACATATTCACGCTAAAAATGTGAAAATTCTCGGGGAGGGTCAAAAATCAGGTGTCTACAACCGTTAGTCACTGTGTCTAGATCATCATCACTAACTTCAAAGATTTTTACTTGTTCCACCAGGACGGCGTGTTCTTTCTGAGTCGCGTCCAACTTCCCTCGAAGGTTCTCGAATTCTCCTTCACGTTGCTCGCTGAGAAGCTTATACATGTCCCTCTTCTCAACAAGCTCTTTGACCTCGGCCTCAAGTTGGCTCAGTTCATTCCGGTACAGGAGGAAGGTTTTATGATGTAGCACTGACGCCTACATATATGAGGAAGGGCATTAGAGTCATCAAGAACTGAGTTTGAAAAATAAAGAGTTTTGTAACACCTTACCCGATTCAGCGCCTGTTGTGCTTCGTTGAACAGGCATAGCGCGTCAACCTCGTTAATTTTTGCCTGATCTTTTTCAGTTACCAGGCACCGAAGGTAACTAGCTATCCCGACAGGGGCAGAGAGAACCTGGGCATCCTTTGGAATAGTGATAACAATTAACGCTTCAAACCAGGATCCGAGCTCGTGGCGGGGAACCGATTAACCAACCTTGGGCTCAAGTTAGACCCGCTAAACTCCGAGGATGAACTTTTCCTCAGCACCTATAAGTCACCCAACTGGGTGACATCTTCTAGGGTGGTGGATTCCACGCCATCAAAAAAGCAGCGGAGGGGATCCTCCGCTCCGTAAACACCCTTGTTAGTTTGCACTTCTGTCGTTCGGATCTCGTTGATTGTAGACTCGGTAAATGAGGGCAACCCAGTAATATCTATCACACCGAGCACCTCCTCCAGGGCACTACCGGCATCCCGGGAAGTGCCCGGTCTCTTCATTAACCTCCCTAACCCGAGGGAGATTAGCCTCATAGGTCTATTATTCAACTGCCTCCTACCCTTTGGGCTACGATGGGTCGCGGGCTGCAAAGATCTCTTTCTCCTCGAACTCATCCCAAAGGCGGTAAAGTAGGTCAGAATCTGGTGCTCGAGAGATGGATCTCACATTTGGCTTACGAGCCAGTCTTATTTTTGGTTTTTTCTTCTCTGGGTTCGGGGAGCCCAAAGTTTTTCTTTTTTTCTTTCTCTCTCTTGTGGCTACCCCAAAGCAAAAGAGTCAACGGGAAAGTCCTCATCTTCGACAAGAGGTCTAAGGCTCGAAGGTCTTAGGCAAACTTGCAAAAAGAAAAATAGAGGAAATAAGATTGCAATGCTAGAAGGAGAAGCCCAATATAGCTTGCATGGAAAAGCAATTTTACCATAGGGATGGGCCTCCCAACGGCCTTTTAAGAGTTTGCGCCACGAGCGCTTGGAGTAGGGAATCTGTGACACAATACCCTCAACCCACTCCTTGAGTCGAGGAATAGTGATTGGAACTCGAGCAAGGGCTACGCCAAAA
Source organism: Nicotiana sylvestris (assembly GCF_000393655.2). Taxonomy (NCBI): domain Eukaryota; kingdom Viridiplantae; phylum Streptophyta; class Magnoliopsida; order Solanales; family Solanaceae; genus Nicotiana; species Nicotiana sylvestris. Next base: position 43,038,323 of record NC_091067.1, on the reverse strand, counting down.
CAAACACCAATGAGAAAAGGGGAGATAAAGCATAAGATCGACGCTTAAAAAGAGTTACACTTACGTGATACATTCCACCTCTCGAGGAATGGCCTCCACTCAGCATGTATCAGGTCAGCGGTCCTCACCCAGACAAAGCGTCCTTGCCAACCCCGATCCTGGTTCTCATTGATGCTCGAAAAAAAAGCTTTGCTGGACCAGTATACAAGCTTTAATCAGTCCCCCCCCCCAAAAAAAAGATTCGGGGACTGTACAAGCGGAGTAGATGATTGATGGTGTACGAGCACGCATTGATCTTATCCATGAAGAATCGAAGGAGGATCAAGATCCTCCACGGTGATGGGTGAATTTGGCCATGGCATATGTTATACCTCCGGCAAAAGTCCAAGATGACTGGGTCTACCGGGTCCAATGTAAAGGGATAAGTGTAAACACTTAGATATCCCTAAACATGGGTGGCAATGGCCTCCTCGGAGTTAGGGATCACTATGTCTTTATTGGCCTAGTTGTAGTCTTTTTGGATCGAGGTGAGAACCTCTTCGATGATTAAGCAAATATATCTCGATGCCTCCTCATGCCGACCATGTACTGAAGAAGGCTTATTAACCTTAAAGTCTTCGGTGACCGAATAACCCCCGGAAATGAACATTTTCAATGTGGGATCTTCCACCTGTTCACCAACAACCATATCATGGGTGGTCTCTTCGACCTCTGTGGTCGGCATTGAAGAAGAAAGAGTGTCTTTTTGGGGAATAGATTTGCAGGTTTTCGCTATTGTTATATGGAAAAGCTTGAAAAAGATAAGAGAAAGATGGGAGGATGAAAGCTTAGATATGTTGGCTTGAATAGAGAATGGTTTAAAAAAATTGCTACGAGCTGAAAAGTTTGAGCAATGGAGATAAAAATGCTTGAGTATGAGAAAAGGTGATGAAATCCTAAGGGTACGAGGGTAGATAGTTTGACGTAAAGTAAAAAATGAATGAAGGAGGGGATATTTATAGGGGTTCCACAGCTTTTCACATCCAGGAACAACCAACTGACAGCTGACACGCATTTAAGGTCAAAATGACATGACTAACGAGATGTTTCAGGTTTTTTGTAGCTTCTTCCATGGCGTGTTGAAGAAGGAATTGGTGAGCTCGTATCATTTCTCGTCAACTTACTTTCAAAGAAACGAGGAAAATATCTGTATACGGATAAAATCGGGCTCACGGTACTCTCCAGTCTTCGATAGGATAAATCAAGCTCAAGATACGATGACGAAGGACCGAAATCAGAGCAAGGGTCTCATCGAGTCAGAGTCCGGGAGCATGACGCGCACCCTCGAGAATATCGGAATCATAATCCCAAATCAGTCCTGATCCTGAAGACTTCGGAGAACATTGTCGGGCAATCAAACACGATCAACAGAAGCTCGTGATATCCGTGAACGGTCAGATATCACGGCATGGATCTCGGCACGTATCAATGAAGAGCCGGCGATAAGTTAAACAGAAGATTTTTTTACCTTTTATAGAATTGTACCTATAGTAGGATTCCCCTACTATATAAAGGTGGGTCTGATAATTCATTAGGAAGATTGTAACATGCATTCCAAAGCAATATACTATTATTTTTGTTGTTATTGAAAGCTCTTTTTCTTGTTCCACAGTGTTGATCTTTGTTAGCCCGGATTGGAGTGGATATCCCATTGTTGCTATAATCATCTTCATCACGTGGTTTGAGTTTACTACATCTTTATTCACTGAATAACGCAGCTTATCATTTGTATCGAATTAATTCACGTATCTTTAAAACTACTTACAAATTTAGTTGTTTCGTTTTTTAGGGTAAACACTTTTCATGATGTAGAAAAGGTATTTTCTTTTATTTCAACAAAATGAAAAATTTCTTTTCATGATGTAGAAAAATTATTTGCTTTCATTTCAACAAAATAATGTAGTAAACAGTATTTTCTTTCAGTTCAACAAAAAAAGTACTTTCTTTTTATGATGTAGAAAAAATATTTTCTTTCACTTTAACAAAATGATGTAGCAAAAAATGTTTTCTTTCCTTTCACCAAATTGGGTATTTTCTTTTTATGATGTACAAAAAGTATTTTCTCTCATTTTAATAAAATGAGTATTTTTTCATGTTGTAGAAAGGATACTTTCTTTTTCAACCAAAAAAATAATATTTTCTTTTTAGTTATGTAGCACAAATTTTAACTCTTTTTTTGCGTGTAATTAAAATTAAACTAGCACATTAGTCATTTTGGGTTTGTTTGAATTTTTTAAAGAATAATTAATCTCTTGAAGAAAATAGTATCCTCAAAATGTTGGATATTTGGGGTTTGAGGGGGGAGGGGAAGAGCATAGGAAACATGGGGATTTGTGGGGGGGGGGAGAGGAAGTAGCATAAAAATTATTTTCTTAAAAGAATATTTTTTGCTCTTGAAACAAACACTAAAAAATATTTTTCAAAAAAAATTTTGTTTACCGTGAAAATGGTAACAACAATTAAATTTGTAAATGGGATTCAAAAAATACGTGATCTATTCCCGAGCTAGTTTTTAGAGTAGTTGATGCTAATAATATGGAATCTAATGATGAAAAGCAAGATAAAACGGGATAGTAATAGAATCGTAGGGCTTGTTGCCTGGGTATAGGTCTGATCAATGAAGGACCTCGGGGTCGACGTCGGGGTCGAGTTCGAGCTATCGGGGATAGTTGGGGATGGGATAACAGTTGAAGATATAATTAAACAAGGCTCTTTATGGCTACTACTAAGGTATATGATGAAGAACCACTAAGAAAGCGATAGATATCCAGGTGACTCCGGGTCAATACCACGTGACAAGCAAAGAATAGACAAGAAGATAACAAAGATAAATCACTTCGAGCTAGTGAGGGCAAGCGAATTAGAGAGGAGAAAGAGAGAGAAGATATTATTGCACTTTTGTAGAATGGTTGGAGCTCTGCCTTTAGAAGGTGTTAGTGACTCCCCTTTTATAGAAAAGGGGGAGTCAAATCTTAGTACAAGATACGTTGCGTGATGCAAGAAATAGGATGGGACAACCGGCTAACTCTGTGATGTGTGCGTGGGCCGATATCGAGCCACTTGAATAATCCTGATCGACCCCGGATGCATTCCTTGAGAGATTCCTAAATTCGTTGAGGCTTTGGCCGATATTATCATTGCCGGAGTGCCGCCTGATCTTGAGGGAAATGACCGGCCTGAGATCCCGGACTTCCGGGTTCACCCTTCGAGGTATTCAATCGAGGAGAAATTGGTCTCCCAAATTTCACCGTGTACAGATAGTCACCACATTTCTTAGAGGGAAGTGATAAGAAATGATTTTGATACTCCATTTCTCGATCCCCCAAAACGATCGTGCTGACGGTGCAGCCCCCTTTTTACTGGTGTCGAGGCGTTTTGCCTTCCCATTTCTCTAGTATTACCCAAAATGTTGTGATTCTTTGATCTTTTGTTGATATCGGTTCAGCTTCTATTGATGCATTAATTGTGCCTGCTGTTACGCTTTCCGAGGGCGATAATAGCACCGTCGGTTACTTTTCTCTCCTTATAAATGGGGCTTTTCATGGTTAGCCTTTTACCCAAATTTCCTTTAATATGCATCTTTCCTTCCTTTCCCGCTATCTTGAATTTCTGCCAGCCCGTCGTGTCTGGAGCCTGTGGCCTCAAGATATTGTGACGTGTGTACCGTGGCCCAACCCTCGGTTCTCTTTTGATAGGGCAAAGTTGTGCCACCGTGATTCCATTATTGTTGTGGTTGTTGTGGTTATTGTTGTTGTTGTCGTTGGCCCGGGGTGATGAGGTAGAGGATCGATTTCCTCCGGCCCAGGGGGCACTTTGGATTATGCACCGCTGCTCAAGAGGGGGCTCGAATTATACACCGCTGCTCACCCTCCTCCCTCGGCTCGGCATGTTACATCCCTTTTGGATTCCAGGGGTGTGTCAGCAGTCTCTGCTGGCTGTCGCCTTCCGGGCCGAGGCAATATCTCAGGAAGTGGCTTCAAAACGGCAATACTGGTAGAGCTCGTACTAGCCAAATTTTTCGCCCAGCCACTTCTCGCATTCTTATGGCTTCTCCTTCATCATTTTGCTCTTATCCCTTGCCTTCCTTTTGAAGATGCCATTCCGGAAGGATTGGGATGTGGCCCTCGAGGGGGTCGGACTTTGGACAATATTGTCTTTGAGGTCATATGCTTGAGAGGATGATGACGGAGATATAGCATAAATAGGCTAGATCCTTAGGCTCCTCTTGTATGAGTACCACTTGTACTTCTTCACTTTTTCATAAGGATTCTCTGCGGGCTTTTGTAATCATATGTAATGTAACTATATGTAAGGACCCCTCGAGGGTCATTGTAAGCGAACACTTGTATAAATACAATGATATTTTCTTGATTTCTTCCTTCGACACTTGCTGTATTTCTTTATATTTTTGGTAGCTTCGAGTGCATGATCATGTTTCGTCGCCTGTGACATTGGCTTTGAGTATTTTCCCTGGCTTTTGATGAAACGGCATCGTGTGGGGTCTTTTGTGATTTCTCGAACCGGACCCGAATTAGGTCAATAACCTTGGGCCTCCAAGACCCTTTCCCTGCGTGAAGGCGTGGATAACATCTTCGGGCCCCATAATGGCCTTTGAGAAGAGGCTTTCCTAAGGACTCGCGGTCTTGGGACTCCGGTGACTTCCTGGAAGTAATCTCTGATTGGAGGCCTGGTCGTGTTACAGGCCGCCCTGGTCATTACCCGGAATTTGTTTTGTACGTGCGTTTGTCAGGGACACCCATTTCTTCGTAAACTAGCCTTCTTCAGCGGAGGCTTCTTGAGGCTGAATGCAAATTTGGTAAAGGCATTGTTGGTCTGCTGGGGAGCTGCCTTGCTATGGCGGAGGTCCTCGGGATTGATCATTACCTCGAAACTGGAGGCAGTGTTGATGATCGGTGCCTTTGATTGGTGTTGACTCGTTCTGGCACTTTTCGTATGCAGTCGTGATGTTGCTTCCGCTTCCCATGGGTCCTAAGGGTTTGCTAATTTTGTGATGTTGGTGGGTCATGCCCTTAGCAGCTTCTTATTTGGGGGACGGCAAATACCGGGCATGGTGGTAGATGAGATGTGTGCTTCATAATCATGAAGGAGCTTTTATCGAGGCAAGAGGGGACAAATCGAAACTCGTTTTACAGAAACCTTTCAGTGAGGCAGAAGTCTTTTTGTAGTAAACGTTTCTCCTTTTCGACTTTTAGGGGCAGATTTGATCGAGCTAGGAATACCTGAAGTACCAAAATGTAGGCTTCGAGCTTCGATCTGAATGGATATAATTGTGAAGTTGTAGCTTGATTTCTCAAAAGTCCGGATTGGGAATAATCGGTGCCTGGACTGGCATAGTACTGAGCTTTGACCGAGGATGATAAAGGAGTGGCGACTTGTCACCGATGATTCAGCCGGGTCGGAGTGGGCCTTCGAGGAACATATTCGTCGGAGATCTCCGGAACAGGCGTTCCAAGAGACCCATGCTAGGGGTTCCGTACTTCTAGAAGGATTTGCTTGAGTGAAGGTAGTCGGGCGTGATACCCAATTTGTTTATTGCCGATGCCACGAAGAACGAGGTTGGGTCTGGTAGGACGTAACCCTCTAGGAATGGAGCGTAGATTTTGCCATTTTGTATTTTGCTGTTTATAGAGCATGCTTGTAGATGGAGAGCGCACCTTTCGCGCGTATATATATATATAATGAGAGAAATCTTGAAGTTTTACCTCCTTTGTATCTCTTCCTGTATTGCCTTTGATCCGACGGGCTGGCTTTTGTGATTTGGCGGGATCTCCGTGGGTCCAGAACCGATCAGGCAGGCTTAGGGTCTTTCAAGCGCGATCCTTGCCGTGAGCGAGTATTGGGGACTCTATGTGTTGCCCAGCTTTTGTAGGCTCGGTCTCTGAGTCAAGCCTTTATTTGAGCTTGCCTGCCCTTTAATTTTTTGTGCCCATGCGGGCGGATGGTGATTGTCTTCACTTTTTGCCCTCGGGTATTTCACTATTTTAGCTAAAGGACAAGACGGGTGAGATGGAACAACTCTGGGGCAAGGTTGGAAAAGCCAGATGTGAATTCATCGATCTGCAGGCGCATGTGAATTCCCATTCTGATGTCAAAGAGAGGGCTCAGGCCGGGACATCCACTCTCGAGGTGCAAACTCAGGCTACTCGTGCAAATGATTCTGCTCGAGCAAAGATGATCGTGACTCTTATCTGAGCTTTCAAGGGTGAAAACCGAGGTGGAGAATGTCCGGGTCGAGGTTGTGATGAATAATACCAGGGCGGGACAAAAAATGGCAGCTTTATTTGAGGAGCGTTGTCGCTGCTAAAGTTGAATTGCAGAATACCCTCGATCATGCCCATAACAGATAGGAGTACGCGAGGTGCAGATCCTGGGGGAAATCCTTGAGGAGATTCACGCCAGGGGATTTGATCTCTCGGGGAGATTGAGCTAGACAAAGGAGAGGAGTACTATGCCAAATTCCTACTATCCGATGCTGAGGACGATGAGGAGGAGACCATTGGGTTATAACTGCCGGAAAAAAGCATAACGATCATTCCTCGCCTTCTTTGTTGTGTATATATATAGCTTTCATTATACGACGTAGGCTGGAGTTGCGCTTCGTCGTCAATAAGTAGCAATAAGAGGGGGAACCCTGCAACTTGTGTCTTTTGTATTTCTGCTCGTTGGAGCTTCAATTGGATTGATTTGATCCCGGATTTGCCCCTAGTCTTGCATGCTTTAACCGTCTTAGGGTTCAGCCTTCGAGTCGGGGCCCGACTCGAGCTTGATTTACCTTTGAGTTTTGTGTTTGTCTGAGCTGGCGATGGTGGCATTTATGCCGTGCCCTTAGGTATATTGTAGTTTAGCCATTTCAGGTCTAGTCTCCAAGTCGCGTTGCGATTCGTGCTTCAATTGACCCTCAAGTTCTTTCCTGCCTGCATGGGCAGATGGTGATAGCCTTTTGTGCTTCGGGTTGAAGTGACCTTACAGGTGGGTGGCCCGGAGGCTCAGCCGGCTGGTTGACAATGGAATTTATGTTGTGCCCTTAGGCATGTTGCAGTTTGAATATTTGGGGTCCAGTCTCCGAGTCGCGTTGCGATTTGAGATTTAATTGACCCTTAAGTATTTTCCTACCTGCATGGTAGATGGTGATGGTCTTTCGTGCTTCGGGTCGAAGTGACCTTACACTGTTTTGGTCATGGAGACCTTTCCATATGTGGCCCTGAGGCTTGCACAGTTAACTATTTTAGATCTGGTCTCCGAATCGGATTACGATTATAGCTCATTTTAATCCTCAAGTTGTCAATAGTTTTAGCTGGCAACAATGACTCTTATGTTGTTTGGTCGTAGAGACCTTTTAATATGTGGCCCGAAGGCTTGCTTAGCTGACGATAATGGCTCTTACGTTGTTTTTGCCCGTAAGCTTTTTGTAGGCTTTGTTTTCTGCTCGTTAAGGTCTTTTGAAAGATTTTTGCTTGACCCGTCGTCGGTTCCGGAGAACCTCGATTTCAAGTCGTTATCGGCGATGTTTGAGCACCTCAGAAGGTTCATAGCTTGTAGGCTAAGTAGGTCGAAGCCTTGTGATTTGGAGCTGACATGGTCAAATCTCATTTTATCCTATTGAGGGAAGCCTATTTTAACTGGTTCTTTCCGAAGTATATTCAAAGTAGTGGCCTGTGATTTTTGTTTAGCGACGGTTGGGCGCCCCGAGTCGCGTTAGTTTGGCTGTATCAGTAGTTTTGACTGTAGTCATATATGTTTGGCCATAGCCATTTTTGATCCTGAGTGACAGTCTAGCATCTACACCAAGGGTATGCCCTTTCGGGATTCTTACAAATGCGAGGTATAGCCTTCGGGATTTTCATGCATGTGGAGGTCTTATAGTTTGTCATACCTGTTGAGGTCTTATAGTTTTTGTTTAATGTAGAGTAGATCTGGTTACGTCGAGTCTGCCTGCTAGGGGTCTTACAGTTTCGGGTTTCCCAGTGCATGGCGATTGGCGATGAATGACAGTCTCCGAGTCATCGAATTTGTTTAAGCGTGAAGACCGCTTTTTGTGAGCTCGGAGTTACCTTGTAGGGGCTTTATGAGCCCGTAGTTCTGACCCTAGGGTCGTGCGGGTGCTGAATTGCTGGCGCTAAGTCTCTGAGTATCTCGAGATGTGTCTGGCGAAGGGGTCCCTGTCGGGAATATATTGTGATTTCCTTGTTCGGAGAATGGGGTGATGGAAGACATCCTTCGATCCACCGTCGTAATATAATTTGTTGTGATGAGTTGACCTATATCGGGTCAAAATCGCTCTCTTGGAGGTTTGTCCTACCTAAAACTTTTTGTGATTTCAGAGCCTCGAGTCGGAGGCCATTGGGGCATTTGAACTGCTGGAACCCTTTCCCGAGTTCGTCAGGGCATTTCTGGCAAAAGGGTTCGTTACCCTATTCTGAGAAGGATTTCCCTTCCCCTTTTCTTTTTTGACAAAAGGTATTTTTTGATTGCTTGATACAATAGTACATGTTTTTGCTGACGGGGCCTGACTATATCGGCCGCCTGGTCCGATACGTCGTTTCCCTACAGGAAACCTCATTTGGCATTTTTCAAAACTCCTTCGAGTGGGCAGTTTTCTGGGGGAAAGGCCCCTCGCCTATTCAAAAGTTGGCCGCAGGGATAGTCTTGAATATTTTTTGTAGAGTTCCCCCTTAAGCGGCTTGCAGATGTTGCCTCGTTAAAAACATTGCCGGTAAAAACCCTTCTTCTGGGATAAAAACTCGATAGAAGGAAAAGAGTGCAACGGATGCGTCTTCGGGGCCTCGAGGTTTTGCAATAGCACTATCGTCCCTGCAGCTCTGATTAGGTGCCTGCACGAAGGTTAATTTCGAATTTGAAATAATAATAAAAAAGAGAATGGCTATACCTTGAAACGAGGTATGCCGGCGATGCCTTGGGATCGGTCTATTACAAATACCCGGGGGTGGAGATGCGGCATGGATCTTTACTCTGTTTTGTCAAGTTTAACCGGGGGCGAGACTTGGTTTGCTCGTTGTTTCATTTGGGGGTGGAGGCATGAGCGTTGGTACTGCGTCGTGTATAGAGAACATTTCCCTTGCTGCATGTTGTTCCCCATAGATGGTTTTGACCCCGTCCTTTGTCGGGAATTTTATCGCTTAGTGGAGGGTGGATGGTACTGCTCTCATGCAGTGTATCCAAGGTCGTCCAAATAAGGCGTTATACATAACATCTCCCTAGATGGCATGGAATTTAGTGTCTTGGGTTATGCCGGCCATGATAACTGGAAGGACGATCTCTCCTTTCATCGTTTCGCTCGCCATATTGAATCCGTTGAGGACCTGGGTGGTGGGCACAATTTGTTCGAGCTGCCCAAGTTGTTCTATCACCCTCGACCTCATGATATTGGCCGAGATACCTGGATCCACGAGTACACGTTTTATCTAAAAAGAACTTACAAGAAAAGAGATAACCAGGGCGTCGTTGTGGGGTTGAGACAGGGCCTCGGTGTCCTCTTTGCTGAACGTGAGGGCGTCTTCGGGGATATATTCCCGAGTTTGTTTCTCTCTAGCGATGGATGTCACACCTCCTTTTTACATACCCGAGAGGGTACAAGGGAGTTTTATCCAATTAAAGGACAATCGAAACGGGATTTATTTATTTATTTCAGAGTCGCCACTTGGGAGATTTAGGGTGTCCCAAGTCACCAATTTTAATCCCGAATCGAGGAAAAGAATGACTCCATATTACAGTCTGCGTACCAGAAATCTGGATAAGGAATTCTGTTAACCCGGGAGAAGGTGTTAGGCATTCCCGAGTTCCGTGGTTCTAGCACGGTCGCTCAACTGTTATATTCGGCTTGATTATCTGATTTTATACAAATGTGAACTTATGTGCCAATTTTATCTTTTAACCGCTTTTATCATTCACTGTTATTTTTATAGGACTTGCAACGTCGTGAAAACATATCTCGAACCACGTTACATCAATGCACCCGTGGTTATTGACATATCTCGACTCGGTTGAGATTTGGATTTGGGTCACATAAATGTGCACCCGAATTTAGGGAGATATCATTATTAAAGTCGCGCCTAAAGCAACTAGCGCATTATTATTTTTGGGGTAGGGCCGTGAAATTTGCTAAACGGCCTGTCCTGAATTCTAAGTGTTTTAATATATACATTTAGAGGGCCCCGCAGCTTGTGCATTTTGTTTGTCGAGGCTCGTCTCATTTTTTATTAAAAGGAATTTACAACGTCATGGAAATGCATCTCGGGCCACGCCACAATCAATGTGCCCGTGACTAGAGACATATTTCGACTCCGTTGAGATTTGGATTTGGGTCACATAAATGTGCACCCGAGTTTAGGGAGATAACATTATTAAAGGCGCGCCTAAAGCAACTAGCGCATTATTATTTTTGGGTAGGGCCGTGAAATTTGCTAAACGGACCGTCCCGAAATCTAAATATTCATTATGATATATATATATCTATGAGGGAATCGCAATTTGTCTCTTTTATTTGGCGAGGCTCGTCTCATTTTTATTTATTTATTTATTTGTTTATTTTTTAAAAAAAAAAAGGGACAAGGCTAAAATAACTACATTTTTGCTACTTTGATAGGTCATGGGTTGTAGATTGAACTTATTTGATGAAACGAGTATTTTTTTCGCGGAATTAAAATTACTACTATGATTTTAACATTACTACTGCATGTACAAACAATTATTAAGACAAACTAAATAATTAACACCTTTCGGAATGTGTACAAACACTTATCGCAACAAATATTTGGATAACAATAATCTGAGCATGAGGAAACAAGATGTCGAACAACTACTTAACATAACGAAACAAAGGGAAAGACATTCACGGACAAATTTCAATGCCATACGGAGTTAATAAGCAAGAAATAGCAATTAGCAAACATCATATGTATATGTCTCGCTCAATTCGCGTACTATCCGCATGAACTAGGATGGTATTTCAAAACATCACATATACATATTACTAACAGCAAATATGAAGGACACGGACAGAGATGACCTACTTGAGATTAACGTCCGATGCGTTGGACCTGCGACGAAATCTCGGACAACAACCTTGACGTACCGGACCTCGACGAACCAAAGACGACCTCAACGGACTGCACGACGACAGTGAAGGAACAGCGATAACATGGGCTGATTGGTTGTCATGTTTGGACAGAACAGCTGAAGCAGTGGTGGTGGGTCGACGAGGAAAGCAACAACAGCTGTTGCTTGATAGCAGCTGAGGCGTGGGGTCGGTTACGGGTTCAGCTAGTGAGGAAGGGGCGGCTACGGAGGGTTTTAACAGTAGGGTTGCGGGTGGTTGACGGAGGTGGAAGGGTCACGATGGTCGCTGGATTCTGCTGGTTCAGCAGGTGGTCGTGGGGGTGTGACTGGTTTCAGTTGACGACGGAGGCGAAGTAACAGTGCTCGTCGGATTTAATGGAGGAAGAAAGTGATGGTTGTTCGGACGTAAGGGGGGCGCGGCTTGTTTTGGGTAGGTGTTTGGACGTGGTGTTTGGGTGGTGGAGTTTGGACAAGATGGTGATGGAGTTGGGCTGGTAGGTTTTTTACAGTAGGGTTTTGGTCTTCTTCCAAAAGAGGAAGAAGATGAACAGTGATTGTTCAAAAAATTTCCAAGTCCCGTTCGTTGGTTGTTTGGTCGTCGACTGGACAGTGATGACGAGGGGGGGAGCTGGTGGTTGACGGTGGTCGTGAGGGTGTGGGACTGGTTGGTTTGGGTCGGGTTCCGACTGGTTTTGGGTGAGGGTTCGTTAGGTTTTTTTGTTCTTCTCCTTTTGGAGAAGATGAATCAACAGTGGTGCCCTTCAAAAAATTTCAAAAAGTCTGTCCATTTTCCCTCTTTCGAAAAGTCCTCCTTTCCAAATGTTTTTGCCTGTGCATTTGTAAACTTCTGCCAAGAAAAATGAGCCCCACGCGTGGTGGGGTTCGAGACTTGTGTCCCCCACGTGTGGTGGGGTTCCCCGTGTATCGTGTTTCGTCCGTGTTCCCCACGTGTGTCCCCTCACGTGTGGTGGACTCGGATTATTATGGGCTAGGTCCGAAATTAGGCCTAAAACCGGGTAGTTTGAACCCGAATATTATTCTTTTGCCCGAACCCGAGAAATAGGAACACGACGTTGCTCAACTGATTATGTAAGCAAAATAGCTACTAAAATAAGACTAATTATTTAAAACAAAACTATATTATTATTTTCTTAATATTTTTTCGAGATTAAAATAGCTACAAAAATATTAACAAAACTATTTTTTGTAATTTTCGTTTTTTTAATATAAAGATAAAATATGAAGTAATATTTTTTGTATTTTTCAAAATTAAAATGACTATAAAACATTAATAGAACTATATTTTTTGGTAATTTTCGAAATTATATAAAGTACAAAATAAAGTACAATTTTTGTATTTTTTCAAGTTTATGAGAAATACATAAACTAAAATTTTTATATATTGTTTTTTGTAATTTTTTTCTTTCGCGACGAAATAAAGTAAAAATGGTTAAAATGGCTATATTAGCCCCAATTATTCACGCTAAAAATGTGAAAATTCTCGGGGAGGGTCAAAAATCAGGTGTCTACAGCTGCCCCTCTTTGACTGGAAACACGAAGAGTTTTCCGACAAAGAACGACTAGACATGTTTTTGACCCGACCATTACTTGGACGGACTACACTAAGGAAAGGAAGGGAATGTGACCGAGCCCTGGTATCTGAGCTGCCTACATATCCTTGGTTATACAGGAATCAGGCCACGTGTAGTTCGGAAATGAGAGAGATGGTAAAGTGTACCGAGGTGAAGAGCCGATCGAGGTGCCGTTCCGTTGAGGTTCCGGTCCGTGGTCCTGTCATTACAACAAAATGAAAACTGCAAAAGACTAACTAAGCCTATCAGCTACTAGTTACAAGGATTCCTAATCTTTAAGTCTTCTGAAACTTGATCTTGAGTCTTGAATGGTGCTTCATACAGACTTTGGATTTGAACCTTGATACTTGCGAGTTGTAGGTGCTAGTTCTTGAGCAGACCACATATGTTCTCCACTTCCGCACTTTGGGTTATTTTTCTCTTTTTTTCTTTTTTCTTTTTTTTTTGTTTTTGTTTTTTTTTTTTTGTTTTTGTGACTAGCTTTTGTTGACTATCTCAGACTGTTGACTCGCATTCTTGAGGCGAGCTTCTTGTTGTTTCTAACTTGGATTGAATGCTGGGGATTTTTGTTGTAGCCTTCTGCCTCCCAATGGGTTACGGCTTGACCTTGAACGATGTACCTCTGTTCTACAGGCGGACCCCTAACTTCTTCAATCTTTGACATATAACAACCTCCGCTCTACAGGCAGGCTCCTGAAAACCAAAATAAACAACACAAGTGATATTTCCTAACCCAGTTTGCACTGGGAAGGTTTGTGAGTCGTTAGCAAAATCGTAACCCACCGACACTACTGATGCAATGCTGAGAGTGAACTAAAGACTAGACTAGGATGTGCATCTCCTACGAGTAGAATCTCAATTTAGGAAGTGAGTCTCCTAAAATAATATATAACCTGAAAAAGCCAAGCTAGGAAACGCGCCTCCTATTGGTAAAACATGGAACGTATTCCCTTGTTATACAGGTGGGCGCCTGGCTTCAACACTTGAAATGAAAAGACTGAAATGTATGCCTCTGTTATATGGGCGGGCTCCCAACTTCAACACTTGAAATAAAAAGACTGAAATGTATTCCACTCGTTATGTAGGTGGGCGCCTGACAAGAAATTTAAAGGCTGAAAGTATTCCTCCCGTTATACAGGTGGGCGCCTAGTTTTAGGAAAACTAAACATTGATAATTTTAAGAAAACTAAAAATGACTCTTTTTTTCCCTTTTTTCAAATGTTTTTTTTTTTCAAATTCAGACGTTGTTTTCTTGTTTTTTTTTTTGGTATCTTAGGTGAAAGATTCATCAGACTAAGATTTTGATCCTAGGAGAAGGTTCATCAGACTAGGTCTCTATCTTAGGAGAAAAATTCGTCAGACTAAGATTTTGATCCTAGGAGAAGGTTCATCAGACTAGGTCTTTTCTTTTTGGTATCTTAGGAGAAAGATTCATCAGACTAAGATTTTGATCCTAGGAGAAGGTTCATCAGACTAGGTCTCTATCTTAGGAGAAAAATTCGTCAGACTAAGATTTGGATCCTAGGAGAAGGTTCATCAGACTAGGTCTTTTTTTTTGGTATCTTAGGAGAAAGATTCATCAGACTAAGATTTTGATCCTAGGAGAAGGTTCATCAGACTAGGTCTCTATCTTAGGAGAAAAATTCATCAGACTAAGATTTTGATCCTAGGAGAAGGTTCATCAGACTAGGTCTTTTCTTTTTTGGTATCTTAGGAGAAAGATTCATCAGACTAAGATTTTGATCCTAGGAGAAGGTTCATCAGACTAGGTCTCTATCTTAGGAGAAAAATTCGTCAGACTAAGATTTGGATTCTAGGAGAAGGTTCATCAGACTAGGTCTTTTTTTTGGTATCTTAGGAGAAAGATTCATCAGACTAAGATTTTGATCCTAGGAGAAGGTTCATCAGACTAGGTCTCTATCTTAGGAGAAAAATTCATCAGACTAAGATTTTGATCCTAGGAGAAGGTTCATCAGACTAGGTCATTTTCTTTTTTGGTATCTTAGGAGAAAGATTCATCAGACTAAGATTTTGATCCTAGGAGAAGGTTCGTCAGACTAGGTCTCTATCTTAGGAGAAAAATTCGTCAGACTAAGATTTTGATCCTAGGAGAAGGTTCATCGGACTAGGTCTTTTCTTTTTTGGTATCTTAGGAGAAAGATTCATCAGACTAATATTTGGATCCTAGGAGAAGGTTCGTCAGACTAGGTCTCTATCTTAGGAGAAAAATTCATCGGACTAAGATTTTGATCCTAGGAGAGGGTTCATCAGACTAGGTCTTGTTTTTTTTGGGTATCTTAGGAGAAAGATTCATCAGACTAAGATTTTGATCCTAGGAGAAGGTTCGTCAGGATAGGTCTCTATCTTAGGAGAAAAATTCATCAGACTAAGATTTTGATCCTGGAAGAAGGTTCATCAGACTAGGTCTTTTTGTTTTTTTTTTAACAACTTAGGAGGAAATGCATCTCCTATGGGTAAAATAAACTTAGGAGGAAAGGCATCTCCTTTGGGTGAAACTAAAACCAACTTAGGAGGAAATGCATCTCCTATGGGTAAAAACAAACTTAGGAGGAAATGCATCTCCTATGGGTAAAACTAAACTTAGGAGGAAATGCATCTCCTATGGGTGAAACTAAAACAAACTTAGGAGGAAATGCATCTCCTATGGGTAAAAACTAAACTTAGGAGGAAATGCATCTCCTATGGGTAAAAACTAAACTTAGGAGGAAATGCATCTCCTATGGGTAAAAACTCTAATGATTTCAAACTAGGAAGTGCGTCTCCTTTTAATGAAATCTTTGCTTAGGAAGTGTGTCTCCTATGCGTGAACTATTTCCTTCTTCCTGAATTATTTACTTACCTGTGTTGTCTTCCCTCGAAACTGTTGGGGGATTATTTTGAAGGGGATGACTTTCCTTTTCTTTTCTTTTTTCATTATTATCTTTTTATTCTTTTTTTATTATTATTATTTTTCTTTTTGTTTTGTTTTTGCATAACTTCTTCCTTCGAAGACTACCTCCCTTGAGAGTCGTTTTGCCTTTCCCCGAAAGGAACCGCTGAGGATACCGGTTTTCCAACCTTGTGTTGGACTCCTCGAAACTGCTAGGGATAACACTGTTGGGGAATTATTTACTTACCTGTTGGGGGGTAAAATGTTATCAACTGGGGATAACGCTGTTGAGGATAACACTGCCGGGGGATTTTGATTCCTTCAGAACTAGTGCTTCACTCCTCGGAAGGCTGTTTGGAATGATGTTGGCCTCTTGCTTTTTCTGAGCTCAAGTTTCATCCCTTTGCTGGGGAACAACTTCCTCCATTGAGACTTATTATGTTGGGGGCAACACTGGTTCTGAGACCACTTCCCTTGAGACTGGCGTTATCTTTATTCTTCCCCGAATGGGTACCTGACTTCCAGAAAATTTTCTAAATGAAAGGAAAATTTTCTGCCCCAGTTTGATAATATCCCTTGTGGCATGCCATTTCCTTTACCTGTTTCAAATCAAACAAAATTCGTTAGTTTAAAACGCGGTGGTTGGTTCTGATGGAGTTCCCTTTCTCCTTCCTTGCTCTGTGCTCCACAACTTGTTGGGGATGATATTATTTGATGGGGATAATCCCTTTCTGCTGGGGATATCCCTCTTCTTTTGTGGCATAGCTCAGAAACTAGCATTTCCCCGACCTTCTAGTCTAGTATGGATTTCGCCAAATCATGCTCACTGCTTTCCTTGCTTTGTTTACGGGCCTTGGCCTTGAGGTTTATAACCTTGGCAAGGATATCCCTCTTGACACTCGTCAATCCTTTTGTCAATTCCCTTTTGCTGGGGATATCTTTTTGACACTGGCCTCGCGCTTGTTCCTTGCTGACTATACCACTTGGATGTACTAGTCAGATCTCATCTTGCATAATTGGAAAGCTGATGGCATATTTTGAAGTCAAAAAAAATGACTCTTTAACAAAAGAAACTATAAATAAAAACCTATCAAATGTAGATACCGACTCTAATGGTCATGACATGCACATGTGACCTATCCTCTACCGCCAATCATCTTTCAAGATCTTCAATTGGCAATTCCCCATCTGATTCTCAATCTTATTCGACTTGCAGTGCCCAAAGGGTTTTCACTATCAAGTCTCTCTCATTTTGGCTTGTCTCTCAGCTTTCATCGCCTTATGGTGCCTGTGAAGGTTTTCACCGATAAGACTCTCTCATTTGTATCACTTTCCAGCTGGGGATTTGGAGTGTTGCCGGTATGACTCTTTCTGCTGGAGATTAGAGTCCTTTCTGCTGTGGAACAGAATGTTAGGTTCGCCGGTAAGACTCTCATTTGTCTGACTTGGCATCTTTTGAAGACTGATCAGAAGGCCTTTCTTTGGACTGTAATGTGGGTTTTGGATAGGGCTAGAAAGAAAGGGTATTAAAGGCTCAAAAGTGCATCGATTTTGGGTTATTAATTACAACCTTCGGAACCAGATTTATTTACAACGAACGCAACCTCTGCCCCAGTTTCTTGCTTGGGGATATCTTAATTGATTGATTTTTTTTTCATTTTCCAAAACTATGACCGAGCCGTGAAGCGCCTACGTATCCTCTTTAAGGAATCAGGTCAAACGTAGTTCCCAATTCCTCTTTTTCATTCTAATTTTCTTTTGTTTTTTTTTTTCTTTTTCTCTTTTTTTTCCTTCGTTTTGCTGTTTTCTTTTTTTTTTTCTTTTCTTTCTTTTCTTTCTTTTTTTTCTTTTTGTTTACCTGTCATGTTTGCGTTTTCTAGTCGTTTCTAATGATTCCGAAAGAGGGGTATGAAAGAAAAAAACAATAAGGCTCAAAAGGGGTTAACGAAGGATAAAGTGTTTAGGTAGCAGAACAAAATGCCGTCATTCCAGTCTTCAAAACATGCCAAGTGCAAACAACACAATTGAACATAGATTTATAGTCTCTTCCGATGGTGCTGGTCTTGACAATTATGTTAAACATTTTATTTTCCCTTGTCATTTCAAAAGCACCGTTGGATGACACTCTCACCCTCATTATCTTGAACGGCTCTCATGTCAATTTGGCGAATCTTGCTTTTAACGGTTTTTCTTTGTGTTTCACTTGCCCCAGTTCCACATGACTCGGACTCTGAATAATCTCAAACCGTTCTTATTTCTTTAAATGGTCTGATCACCTTTTCGGGGTTTTATGATTAACTTTAAATGCTAGGCCCAAACTGTACGCGCATGTCATGTCACTAGAATCGGCATTGAACCAAAATGATAAAAGGGCTAAACAAAAAAGATGACTGGAAATAACAAAAGACCGGCTTTGTATTAGACTACTGGCGAAATGGTTTGAATAATAAAATAAACAAAACAACCAGAATAAAATCCTAACACAACCTCGACAAAACTTAAACAAACTGATGTGACAAAATGGAAAGATAGGAAGGTTTGACACAAGAAAATATTCGGATTACAACCCTAAGAATAATCCGGACAATAGAAATGACAACAAAATAAGCCACCACCAGCTTCTCTTTTGCTAACCAAGGAACGGAGCGTCCTCCCATTTTATCAAACTTGGCATCGTAGCCACTGAGCTTCACATCAGTATTTCCTAGACCATTACCAACTTCAATATCATCAATCTTAGTTAACAAGTTCCCAATAAGATTCAAGTGCTTCTGCTATCAGGCCTGATCCCCCCAAAGTGTGCATCATGATGTGCGAGTAAAGGATTCTGCGCGATGTTTTGGGTGTCATTGTCCGGCTTACCACAAACCAACCACCTTCTTTCTTTGTGATTCAAAACAAAACAGGTTAGAATGGACTCAGTCGGTCCTCATTATTGACAACATCTTTTTTTCTTTTTTCTTTTTTTTTCGATTTTTTCATTTTTCCCTTTTTCATTTCTTTCTATTTTCTTTTTCATTCTCTCTTTTTCATTCTCTTTTTTTTTTTTTTTGCTTTTTTTTGTTGTGGTCGAATCTTATGGAGATTGCCTACGTATCATGACCCCGCATGAATCAGACCTTGCGTAGTTCGGACCAATAAGAGATAAACAATAACAAACAATTTTTTCAATTTTCATATTAAAACAAACTGGGTTTCAAAGGTTTGAAGATGACCTACAAACTCGAAAATCAAATAACCCATATATTTTAATCAAGAGATTTATAAACTCAAAAACAAAAGGCTAACTCCCTTTCTCTGTTCGACAAATGCAACCAAATGGTTATTTTTGCAAATGTGGCCCCTTCCGAATTTCACATGAATTTTGAGGCCGGGGAGGATTATTTTATGACACTTTTACAAACTTGTCCGTTCTTTTACGAAAATAACCTTTCGACAACTGACAGATACTCTAAGGCTATTTTGGCAAGAACGGTTTAAGACGCGGCCGAAGCTGGCTCGGCTTATTATGACAAAATTTGAACGGTATTCACCTGACCGCCGAATCTTTTTTTCAAATTACAATAAAAACTTGGTGTTGCAAACACGGCCCTTCAGCGCCTCGGGGACGAAGATTTATAGGGCTGTGTGGGTCAACTAGACCAAAAATCTTAAACATGACCCAAAAAGTGGCTGTTTATGCAAAGTCAGCCTTCCGGCGTCCCTTTCGGGAACATTCGGCTATTTATGACAAATCAGCATCACCTGACTTATTTATAACTCTTTTTATCGTTTTTCAAATTAGAAAAGTCAATATTGCAAACACGGCCTTTCAACGTCTCGGGGACGAAGATTTTTAAGGCTGTGTGGGTCAACTGGACCAAATCTTAAAAATGACCCGAAGGTGGCTGTTTATGCAAAGTCAGCATTCCGGCGTCCCTTTCGGGAACATTCGGCTATTTATGACAAAACAGCATCACCCGACTTCTTTATGACAAAATTAAAATTTGACATATTATTTGTTTTTTTGTTTTATTATTACTTATTTGTTTTTGGCTTTTTAGCAAAAGGTGGGGTTGGACCCGATGAGGGTTGCCTACGTATCTCACATCCGGTGAGAATCAAACCCGCGTAGTTCGGGTAAATAAACTATTTTTGAGAAGACCCTTAATCATTTTCTACATTTTGTTTTTTATTACAGCAAATAAACAAACTATCATTTTTCATTCATAACAAACAAACAAACTAACTAACATAAAACATTCCTTCTTTTCTTTTTTTTCAAAATTTCGGCAGAGTTTCGTCACTACTTGGACATTTGTTTTTTTTTTCTCTTCTAACAATAAGTAGTTATATCTCTACACTGTTATTTTCTCCTCTTTTTCACTATTTTCTAATTTGTGGAAAATGATGACAACATACAAAATCTTTTCTTTCTTTTTTCGAATTTTCAAATGCTTTTTTTTTCTTTTTTATATATATATATCTATATATATTTTTATTTTTTATATTTATTATTATTTTTCAAAAATGTGGCATGGGAAACATAAGTATTTCCAAGACACCTTGGATTCCGCAAATGTTCCCCATGCGCTTTTCCCAACATGTGAAGCATGGGGGACATAGGGAATTCCAAGACTTCTTGGATTCCACAAATGTTCCCCATGTGTTTTTCCCAAAAATGAAGCATGGGGGACATAGGGAATTCCAAGACTTCTTGGATTCCACAAATGTTCCCCTTGTGCTCTTCCCCAAAAATGAAGCATGGGGGACATGTGGAATACCACGGCTTCTTGAATTCCACAATGTTCCGCATGTGCTTAATTAACATAATAGCATGCTTATCTAAAAAATCGTGCAACTTTCTTATTTAACGTGATTAGCATGATAAGGAGTGTCATTTGTCCGCAACTATCATTGGTCCGCCAAATGACCCGTTCACCCTTGAATAAATACAACATGTAGCACATAGGATGCCAAAGATGGTCTATTATTTTCAGGTTGCTTGTCCTAGACGGACCCAACCCCTGTGTTGAGTCCCCTAAGTCAAATGCACATGATGCAAATAAACGTTCCTACTAGGGATCCGGCATGTGGCTTTGTTATACTAAGTTCATAACCTGGGTATTTGTTCTAGACCTGGCTTACCCGAGCGGACAACTCGAGCCAAGGATGGGAGCTGTGTACCGGTAACCAAAAGGCCATCCGATTTTGCAACTCCTCCGAATCCTCGTTCTATTTTGGCATATGACACTAACAGAAAGAAGCCACGACCAGCGTGCGCTCCTCAAGAGAGAAGAGAAGGGTTTCGGCACAGTTTATATGTACAGTTCAAACAATATCAAAGCAGTAAAAGCAGCATTTAGCACATTAGGCTCAAAACATGTAATAAAATCAGATAATAAATAAAGCCAAATAATAACAATTATTTCAAGCTCGAATTCTTAACCCTGAACCAGTGGTTCTGGATTAAAATTTCCCCAGAAGAGTCGCCAGAGCTGTCACACCTCCTTTTTACATACCCGAGAGGGTACAAGGGAGTTTTTTCCAATTAAAGGACAATCGAAACGGGATTTATTTATTTATTTCAGAGTCGCCACTTGGGAGATTTAGGGTGTCCCAAGTCACCAATTTTAATCCCGAATCGAGGAAAAGAATGACTCCATATTACAGTCTGCGTACCAGAAATCTAGATAAGGAATTCTGTTAACCCGGGAGAAGGTGTTAGGCATTCCCGAGTTCCGTGGTTCTAGCACGGTCGCTCAACTGTTATATTCGGCTTGATTATCTGATTTTATACAAATGTGAACTTATGTGCCAATTTTATCTTTTAACCGCTTTTATCATTCACTGTTATTTTTATAGGACTTGCAACGTCGTGAAAACATATCTCGAACCACGTTACATCAATGCACCCGTGGTTATTGACATATCTCGACTCGGTTGAGATTTGGATTTGGGTCACATAAATGTACACCCGAGTTAAGGAAAATCATTTATTAAAGACGTGCCTAACGCAACTAGCGTATTGTTATTTTGGGGAAGGCCGTATTCGCTAAACGGCCTATCCCGAATTCTAAGTGTTTTAATATATACATTTAGAGGGCCCCGCAGCTTGTGCATTTTGTTTGTCGAGGCTCGTCTCATTTTTTATTAAAAGGAATTTACAACGTCATGGAAATGCATCTCGAGCCACGCCACAATCAATGTGCCCGTGACTAGAGACATTTCGACTCCGTTGAGATTTGGATTTGGGTCACATAAATGTGCACCCGAGTTTAAGAAAATAACGTTATTAAATACACGCCTAAAGCAACTAGCGTATTATTATTTTTCGGTGAGGGCCGTAAAATTCGCTAAACGGACCGTCCCGGAATCTAAATATTCATTATGATATATATATATCTATGAGGGCCTCGCAATTTGTCTCTTTTATTTGGCGAGGCTTGTCTCATTTTTATTTATTTATTTATTTGTTTTTTTTATAAAAAAAAGGACAAGGCTAAAATAACTACATTTTTGCTACTTTGCTAGGTCATGGGTTGTAGATTGAACTTATTTGATGAAACGAGTATTTTTTCGCGGAATTAAAATTACTACTATGATTTTAACATTACTACTGCATGTGTAAACAATTATTAAGACAAACTAAATAATTAACACCTTTCGGAATGTGTACAAACACTTATCGCAACAAATATTTGGATAACAATAATCTGAGCATGAGGAAACAAGATGCCGAACAACTACATAACATAACGAAACAAAGGGAAAGACATTCACGGCCAAATTTCAATGCCATACGGAGTTAATAAGCAAGAAATAGCAATTAGCAAACATCATATGTATATGTCTCGCTCAATTCGCGTATTATCCGCATGAACTAGGATGGTATTTCAAAACATCACATATACATATTACTAACAGCAAATATGAAGGACACGGACAGAGATGACCTACTTGAGATTAACGTCCGATGCGTTGGACCTGCGACGAAATCTCGGACAACAACCTTGACGTACCGGACCTCGATGAACCAAAGACGACCTCAACGGATTGCACGACGACAGTGAAGGAACAACGATAACATGGGCTGATTGGTTGTCGTGTTTGGACAGAACAACTGAAGCAGTGGTGGTGGGTCGATGAGGAAAGCAACAGCAGCTGCTGCTTGATAGAAGCTGAGGCGCGGGGTCGTTAACGGGTTCAGCTAGTGAGGAAGGAGCGGCTACGGAGGGTTTTAATAGTAGGGTTGCGGGTGGTTGACGGAGGTGGAAGGGTCACGATGGTCGCCGGATTCTGCTGGTTCAGCAGGTGGTCGTGGGGGTGTGACTGGTTTTAGTTGACGACGGAGGCGAAGTAATAGTGCTCGTCGGATTTAATGGAGGAAGAAAGCGATGGTCGTTCGGACGTGAGGGGGGCGTCGCGGCTGGTTTTGGGTAGGTGTTTGGACGTGGTGTTTGGGTGGTGGCGTTTGGACAAGATGGTGATGGAGTTGGGCTGGTAGGTTTTTTACAGTAGGGTTTTGGTCTTCTTCCAAAAGAGGAAGAAGATGAACAGTGATTGTTCAAAAATTTTCCAAGTCCCGTTCGTTGGTTGTTTGGTCGTCGACTGGACAGTGACGACGAGGGGGGGAGCTGGTGGTTGACGGTGGTCGTGAGGGTGTGGGACTGGTTGGTTTGGGTCGGGTTCCGACTGGTTTTGGGTGAGGGTTCGTTAGGTTTTTTGTTCTTCTCCTTTTGGAGAAGATGAATCAACAGTGGTGCCCTTCAAAAATTTTCAAAAAGTCTGTCCGTTTTCCCTCTTTCGAAAAGTCCTCCTTTCTAAATGTTTTTGCCCGTGCATTTGTAAACTTCTGCCAAGAAAAATGAGCCCCACGCGTGGTGGGGTACGAGACTTGTGTCCCCCACGCGTGGTGGGGTTTCCCGTGTATCGTGTTTCGTCCGTGTTCCCCACGCGTGTCCCCTCATGTGTGGTGGACTCGGATTATTATGGGCTAGGTCCGAAATTAGGCCTAAAACCGGGTAGTTTGAACCCGAATATTATTCTTTTGCCCGGACCCGAGAAATAGGAACACGACGTTGCTCAACTGATTATGTAAGCAAAATAGCTACTAAAATAAGACTAATTATTTAAAACAAAACTATATTATTATTTTCTTAATATTTTTTCGAGATTAAAATAGCTACAAAAATATTAACAAAACTATTTTTTGTAATTTTCGTTTTTTTAATATAAAGATAAAATATGAAGTAATATTTTTTGTATTTTTCAAAATTAAAATGACTATAAAACATTAATAGAACTATATTTTTTGGTAATTATCGAAATTATATAAAGTACAAAATAAAGTACAATTTTTGTATTTTTTCAAGTTTATGAGAAATACATAAACTAAAAATTTTATATATATTTTTTTGTAATTTTTTTCTTGCGCGACGAAATAAAGTTAAAATGGTTAAAATGGCTATATTAGCCCCAATTTCACATATTCACGCTAAAAATGTGAAAATTCTCGGGGAGGGTCAAAAATCAGGTGTCTACAATGGATAGTTTTGTCCTTCTCATTACGGGTTCCTACGGGGCATCGGCGCCCCCCATGATCATGTGGATGATGTGTTGTGGCTCGCTTGCATCATTTTTATTGGTTGCTTCCCTCTCTTGGAATTGGTTTTTGGCCCGATCGCTGAGAAATTCCCGGAGGTGCCCTTTGTTGAGCAGTCGCGCCACTTCCTCCCGTAGCTGATGGCAATCCTCGGTCCTGTGACCGTGCATGTTGTGGAACTCGCATTCTAAGTTCTAATTTCTCTGTAAAGGGTCTGACTGTATTTGTTTTGGCCACTTGGCATCTCTAATCTTACTGATAGCGAACACGATGTCTGAAATGTCGACGCAAAAGTTGTATTCAGATAAGTGGGTCGTGTTTGTTGGCGCTATGTTTTGATCAAACCTGGTTTTGTTGGTGAGCCCTCGAGGGTCCTGTCCTCGATCCATCCTTCGATCGTTGCGAGGTAGGTTGCGCCTTGGGGCGTTCCTTCTGTCTTCGAGGTAAGGTTGGTACCTTTCTTTGTTTGGTTTCGACTCTTTTACCAGGAGTCTGTTTGGGTACACTGAGCCCGAAGGGGATCCCAGTTGGTCGTCCTTGGCCCTGATCTTCGACTAGTACCGGTTGTGGACGTCTGACTAGGTCACGGCCGAATATTCGATCAGGTTCTACTTAAGTTGTTTCGAGGCCACCAAGCTTCGTTCGTTCAGGCCTTGGGTGAAGGCTTGTATCGCCCATTCGTCGGAGACTGGCGGCATCTCCATCCGTTCCATCTGGAAGCGAGACACAAATTCCCGCAGCATCTCATTCTCTCTCTACTTTATTTTGAAAACATCTGACTTCCTTGTTGCCACCTTGATGGCTCCATGTGCCTTTATGAAGGAGTCTGCCAACATGGCGAATGAATCTATGGAGTTGGGAGCCAAGTTGTGATACCACATCATGGCCCCCTTCGAAAGTGTTTCTCCGAATTTTTTCGGCAATACGGACTCGATCTCGTCATTTATTATATTGTTACCTTTTACTGTGCAGGTATAGGTAGTAACGTGTCCATTGGGGTCGGTGGTACCATTGTATTTAGGGAGTTCTAGCATTCTGAACTTTCTAGGAATGGGCTTCGGGGCCGCTTCCTCTAGGAACGGCCTCTGTATGAACTTTTTCGAATCCAAACCTTTCAGGACCGGGGGTTCTCCCGGGATTTTATCCACCCTAGAGTTGTAGGTCTCAACCTTTTATCATTGGCTACAATCATCTTCTCACCTGACTCGATCCTTTTGGTGAGGTCCTCGAGCATCTTCACTATGGCGGGGTCAGCTACTGACCCGTTATTGCTTGATCTTTCGGGTACTTGCTCGGCGGGGGGGAGCTATCCCCGGTGCTACTGTGCTGGGGGTTCTCGGATGGCTTTGAAACTGAGCAATGGCCAACTGCTATGCCTGCAACATTTCAAAAATAACATGAAGACTAAATTCCTGCTCTTTCCGGGCCGGGGTTTTTGAGCTTCCTGTCGGTCACTGTGCCGTATGCTCCTGTCAGTGTGAGAAGTTTTGTCGACTTGTTGTGCGTCTTGTGTGTCCGCGTCTGCTAGAATCGGTCCGAGCGCGTTATCTGGATTCTGTAGTAGTGCTCCGGCAGCCAGGTCAGCCACGCCATTTTCCCCGTGATTCTCGAGGTTGTCGTTCTCGACTTTGTTTACCGAGCCAGACATTTTGACCTGAAATCAAAGGATCTTGGACAAGAAAAAGTGTGATAGATAATGTGCGTTTGTGTAATGAAACTAGCAAGAAAATAATCACTATTATTTTTAGCCCCACGGTGGGCGCCAAACTGTTTACCATGAAAATGGTAACAACAATTAAATTTGTAAATGGGATTCAAAAAATACATGATATATTCCCGAGCTAGTTGTTAGAGCAGTTGATGCTAATAATATGGAATCTAATGATGAAAAGCAAGATAAAATGGTATAGTAATAGAACCGTAGGGCCCACTACCCGGGTATAGGTCTAATCGATGAAGGACCTCGGGGTTGATGTTGGGGTCGAGTTCGAGTATCGGGGATAGTCGGGGATGGGATAACTGTTGAAGATATAATTAAACAAGGCTCTTTATGGCCACTACTAAGGTATATGATGAAGAACCAGTAAGAAAGCGATAGATATCGAGGTGACTCTGGGTCAATACCACGTGACAAACAAAGAATAGACAAGAAGATAACAAATCTAAATAACTTCGAGCTAGTGAAGGCAAGCGAATTAGAGAGGAGAAAGAGAGAGAAGATATTATTGCACTTTTGTAGAATGGTTGGAGCTCTGCCTTTACAGGGTATTAGTGACTTCCCTTTTATAGAAAAGGGGAGAGTCCAATCTTAGTACAAGATACGTTGCGTGATGCAAGAAATAGGATGGGACAATCGTCTAACTCTGTGATGTGTGCGTGGGCCGATATCGAGCCACTTGAATAATCCTAATCTACCCCCGATACATTCCTTGAGAGATTCCTGCATTTGCTGAGGCTTTGGCTGACATTATTCTTGGCGGAGTGCCGCCCGATCTTGAGGGAAATGGCCGCCCTGAGATCACGGGCTTCCGGGATCACCCTTCGAGGTATTCAGTCGAGGAGAAATTGGTTTCCGAGATTTTACCGTGTACAAACTTCACTCACCAACCAAACAAATTAGGAAAATAAATATTTTCCTTGGTACCAAATACACCTAAGGTTAAAATGGAATGACCTCGCAGTGCATAAGAACTACTACTATATAGTGAGGTATCTCCTATTGCCACGTGTTAACATGTAAAAGGAAAAAAATCACTTTTTGAAAATTATTTCTTTCGGTCCACAATAAGTGATATTTTGATTCTTTTTTTGGTTCAAAATATTTAATTTATTCAGATTTTAAAAATGAATTAATTATTTTTTTCTACATTGATCTTGAAGTAAATAGTGTTGTAGCACGTGTTAGGAGTATTAATATGAAGAGATAATAAAGGTTAATATAATCAATTTTATTACTAATTATAATTAAAAGTTGAATTTCTTAATTTGTATAAAAACAACCAAAAAATCATTTATTGTGGACCAAAAAGAGTAATTACATGTAGATAAAGTTTCCACTATGTCCAACTCACAATGAAGGAAAATAAAGTGCAAACTATAGCTTTTTGTGAAGAGCTAATTCATACTTAAAGTAAGTTCCACGTGTTGTTGAGTGAATGTAAGATTTAGGAATGTAGTGGTAGTGATTCGTATTCTTAGAAAGCGAATAATAATAATTATACAAAGATTCATACTCTTTAACTAGGGTTATCTAAGTTTGAACTCCAGGAGTAAAGAATCTCTACAATCAAATTGATTCATTTTTGTCTATGAAAGTTTTTGTCTTTTCATCATGCAGAAGATAGAATGGTATCTAACTAGAAAAATAAATGTCTCAACTCTGTGAAGAAGCATCCTAGCTTATTCATCTGAACCAATGACCTATAATAAGCAAGTTTTATTCTTTGCAGAGCTTACATAGCCGAATTCGAAATAGTTAAATCAGTTAACTTCAAATATTGAATTTCTTTTAAAAAGAAGAGTCGTGTGTGAAAGACAAACCTAGTTAGATTTCAAAAAAAGAGCAAATTGTGAACCATTTTTATAACGGAAGAGGCAAAAGTTAGCCTAACTATTAACATACTACTTTTGTGATGGCGAGGACAAAAATTGTTCAACTATTAATGGAGGACAAACATGTTTCTAGGAGGATAGTACGAGAGTAATTTTTTCTTTTGTTTTGCCTCAACTTTCACTGCATCATTATAATATTTCACCTAACTAAAGACATCCTTCACATCGTAAAAATTGAGCAAACATCAACTTTGAACACCAAAAATTAAAAACCTCAAGGAATAAAGAACCTTTATGATCAAATGGAATCGTTTTCTTCTGATGAACTTTTACCTTGTTTTTAAATCACGTGGAGGTTAATATTAGTCTCAACAGGCAACGATCCAGTCTGTCATTTTGAGCATTTTAGCCTCGTTCTTTTATTTATTGCCTTCTCTATGTCATATTATGGTTATGTGACTTGTCGGGGGTACTTGGTTTTGGTTTCAGGTGAGTTTCGGAGTGAAATGGCACATTTAGTCCCTAAGTTAGAGGTTTAAGTTGAAAGAGTTGACCGTAGTTTGACTTTTGTATAGACGGCTCTAGAATGGAGCTTTGATTGTTCTAATAGCTCTGTATGGTGATTTTGGACTTTGGAGAATGTCCGGATATTGATTTGGAGGTCCATAAGTCATTTCGGCTTGAATAGCAAAAGTTAGAAAGTTGAAGGTTTGGAAGGTTGAGAAGATTGACTTTAATATCGGGGTCGTATTTTGATTTTGAAAGTTGCAATAGGCCAGTCATGTCATTTATGACTTGCGTGCAAAATTTGAGATCAATCGGAGTTGTTTTGGTATGATTCAGCATTAGTTTTGGAAGTCGGATATTCATAGTTACTATAGGCTTGAATTGGGTTAAGATCCGTAGAACCAATGTGGTTTGATGTGATTTTAGGCCTCGAGTAGGTCCGTTATGTATTTTGGAACTTATTGATATATTCGAATGGGACCCCGGGTGTGATTCGGATTGAATCCGGAACTATTTTGGACTTGGTTGATTGCTAAACCAGTGCTGAGTCTGGTGCAATCGCACCTGTGCACTTTGGGTCGCAGGTACGACACCGCAGAAGCGGCCCTCGAGCCGCAGAAGCGAAAATGGGTATGCCTAACTGGGACTGGAGATGCGGTCAGTGATGCGAAGAAGCAGACATGCAGGAGCAGCTGGTCTTCCGTAGAAGAACAAGCATATATGCTCTTAGGGGTCCGCGGGTGCAAAATTTTAGGGGCTTAGTGAGGGCCGCATCTATGGTGGAAATTTCGTAGGTCCGAAGCCGCAGATGCAGCCTAGGTCTCGCAGAACCGAGAATCGCTGGGCAGAAAAGGGAGTGTTCAGGGGTCTAATCCCATTTTTCATCTTTTGACCTAGAGAACTCGGTTTGTGGATACTTTTCGAGGGATTTTCAAGAAAATTACTGGGGTAAGTGATTACATAAATCCATCGTTATAGTGATTTGAGTTGAAAATTTTGGGAAAAATTATGAAACTTCTTAGACCACATTTTGGGGATTTGAAAGGCGATTTGAAGTCGGATTTGAGTAATTCTTGTATAGTTGGACTCGTTATCGAATGGGTATTCAGATTTTATAAGTTTGTTCCGGTTCCGAGATGCGGTCTCAGGGTTAACTTTTTGTTCTCTTTAAAGATTGCAACTTTATTGTTCGGAATAGCTTCCTATAGTTTGTATTTATGGTATGAAGTTATTTTGGTTAAATTCGAGCCGTTCGTAGTTAGATAATCATGGGAAAGGCTTACTAGTGGATTGAGTTAGCATGTTTTGAGGTAAGTGTCTTGCCTAACTTTGTGTGAGGTATATTACCCCTTAGGATTGGTGTTGTTTTGTGTTAATTGTGATACGTGGAAGCCGTGTACGCAAGGTGACGAGTATGTACACATGCGAAATATGGTAAATAACCGGTTTTAACTATGAAGATTCTTCCTATGCCTTTAATTTAGTTGCCATAACATATTATATTTATCACCATTAGTCTATGTTCACATGCATTGCTTGGCATCATTAATACTTGTCTTATTTCTTACTTGCTAATTGTCTTTACATGTTTAGTAGAAGTTATTGTTCTCTCAATTCCTTACTCATTATTTATCCGTTGAGTTCCTTTACTTGAAGTTGTTATTACTTGAAATATATTATTGTTGAATTTTAGTGTTGAATTTATAAAGGTTGTGATTACGTTGAGGCAAAGTTGTAAAGTTGTTGAAACACCATTTTGTTGAGTTATTCATTACCAATTGCTATTTTTGAGACTCTTGCACATATTGTGGTTGAGCCATGGGCTATTTATTAATAAAACACTGTTATTGTTGATTTTTTTTGGCAAGTTGTGGTATTGGGCACTTGATGTGCGATTTTGTGAAATGTTTTAATGTTGATACGCATGCAGTGGTATAAGGATTGGGGTTGAAATTCATGCGATGAGATAAGGTAGACTTGATATGTGTGTTTCTAGTAGGGAAACTACTTGAAGCCTGCGGTGTGATAAAGTGGGTAAAAAGCGAGTAGCTATTTCGGAAAATAATTTTTAAAAATAAATACAAGGCTCCCGATATGATATAAGGAAATATTGCGATTTGATTTGTGAAATGAGACTATGAGGCGATACCTTAGTTGTGATTCTTGTTGATACCTTTCAATTACATCACATGTGTTTTGTTTGCGTTGTTTACTTGGCATTTTATTCTTGTTTTCTTTCGTGATGTCTACAATAACTTAGTTCAGTGTATGTCCCCTGGTGGGTGATAAAAGTGGTTTTTTCTTGGTCCTCCTCCTCCATGAGGATCTGGTTGTAGCCCGAGTGGGCGTCCAATAAGCTTAGCAGCTCATGCCTGGCTGTTGCGTCGATGAGTTGGTCAATATGGGGCAGTTCCTGGCTTTGTTTTGATATGTGAAGTCTACGCACATCCACCACTTCCCATTCTTCTTTTTCACCATGACCACGTTGGTGACCCATTGACGGTACTTCAATTCTCTAATAGAACCATTTTCTAACAGTTTTCAACCTCCTCGTGGACCGCATCATTTATTGCGGAGTTGAATTTTAGTCTAACTTGCCTTACTAGGGGTAAAATGGGTGGACATTCAACTTGTGAGTCGCTACCTCCTTTGGAATACCTGGGATGTCTGCATGGGAAAAAGCAAATAGGTCTACGTTACTTTTTAAGAATTGACAGAATTTACCTGGATCTTGGAGCTTGTGGCTGATGAAAGCTTTTTGTTGTGATCATTATTATCGAGTTGGATGGGGTCAAGGTCTTCTACGGTAGATCTTGTAGCTTCTACGACTTCAGGATCTTTGATCACATCCTTCTTGTCCTTGCTCAACCTTGATCCTGTTGATTGCTATGCTTCTTTGACTTTACCATTTAACTGTTGAGCATGTGTGCAATCTTGGGCAATCTGATAGCATTCCCGGGTAGTGCGTTGTTCTCCTTGGATACTGAATACCCCCCAAGGGGTAGGAAATTTGACGACTTGATATAAGTTGGAGGGGATGGCTTTCTTAGCATGGATCCAAGGTCAACTTATGATGGCGTTGTATGCCGTATCCTGGTCCATGACATGGAACAAGGTCTCCAAAGTTACGCCACCGGCCAGGATGGGCAGCGTTATTTCTCTAGATGTCCGTTCAACTGCATTGTTAAACCCTGTCAGTGTGATGCAGCGTTGCACTATCCTATCCTCGAGCTTCATTTTTTCTGATAACTCAAGGGTGAATGATGCACGTGCCACTCTCATCATCAAACATAATACGTTTTACATCAGTGTCTAAGACGTGTAAAGTAATGACAAGAGTGACATAAAGAGGAAAAACCAAACCGTGGGTATCTGACTTGTCGAAGATGATACTCTCTTCGAGTTCGTCATATCGTTCATGAGTGATTAACCGTTTGAGTTTGTGGGTGGTGGTGAACTTTACGATGTTGATGGACATGTTGTTGCCTCCTCCAATGATCATTTGAATTTTTCAAGCCAGGGA
Source organism: Nicotiana sylvestris (assembly GCF_000393655.2). Classification (NCBI taxonomy): domain Eukaryota; kingdom Viridiplantae; phylum Streptophyta; class Magnoliopsida; order Solanales; family Solanaceae; genus Nicotiana; species Nicotiana sylvestris. Next base: position 43,006,539 of record NC_091067.1, on the reverse strand, counting down.
AGGTTGTTTGGGCGGTCCCTGGTGCTGTTCACGTCCTTGGGCGAAGCTGGCCCTTCCCCGATCGCTCATCAGCTCTTTCAAGTGCCATTAGTGAAGCATGTTTACGACCTACTGTCTTAGGGTGATACTATCCTCAATTTTGTGACCCCGCTCTTGGTGAAACTCGCAGAGGGCATTTGACTTTCTGGTGCTTGGGGTGGATCTCATATTATGCGGACACTTCACTTTTGGGCCGAGCTTTTCCAGTGCATAGACTATTTCTTAGGGGGAAACATATGAATTGTGAGCGCATACTAAGAGGGGCATACCTATCTTACTTCGGTGAGTTCCTGTTCATGGCATAGATGGGCCTTCGTCGTGGCTAGGAGGCGGCATGAGCGTGCATCTGACGTAAGGCTGATGTCTCTTCTGATTAGGTCAGGGTCCTGCTAGATCCCTCATGTTTGCACTTCTTTTCTCTGTTACATCTCGCATTTTCGCATGTTAAAAGTTTGATCTTCAGTTAATTGACGTAGACTCGGGGGGTGAGATCATCTTGACATTAACGTACTTATGCTATTTATAACAAGCGATAAATAAGTATTATGAAGGATAAAGGGGTACACGGATTAAAGAAAATGAGTTTCGTTGAAAGTGGCCAAATTGGAATAAAATACGGGTCGAGCAATAATACTCAATAATTATGAGCTAGTACCATGAAAGGTACCACATGACCACGGTAATATAATATATAAAGTATATATGCAGTATTTTAAAAAAATAAATAGAATTTTAAGTAATTTGTGGTTATATTATGTGGGTAATTAATTAATTATCGAGTATCAGAACATTACCCGATTAACTAATAAGAGGATAAATAATTAATAATTAACCCCTCCCCCCACGTGGCAAAGAGCCACAAACCAAGAAGTGACTAAGTAGGCACTTATGCCTAGGTGGCAACCTACGCTTGAAGGGAACAAATGACTATCCAAAGTCTTGTTACATTTCCTTATGGAAATGAGAATAGTAACGTTGTAATTCAAACAAGCAAGAAAGCAATTCTTTCTTGATTTAGAAATTTCAAATAACAGAATGAACGAAATTTGCTCAATATCTCAACAAGCATGAAGCTTGACCTTTTGTTCAAGAAATTCGAAGAAGCAGAAGCTTAATCCGATTTGTGCGGATCTAACGAAGTATGTTGTAACCTTTTTCCAAGGATATCATACGGATTTTCCTTACTCCAGGTATGTTAAGGCTAATCCTTCTTTCTTTGAGCATGATCCAAGTAACGATACGTAAACGTAATGTTATTCTATAAATGGTTCTACTCTTAGCAGTTAAGGATTTATCTTTTCAAGTCGTTCTATCCTTCCAATAGATTTGTGGAAGTATAATTCTGTGTTTTAAACATCTTATGCTCCAGTTATCAAGAAGAGGTAATTAAGAAAATGAAGGAGATTTCCTTTTATAGGTTGCAGGTATTTAAGTATATGATTAGCATTTATGATCCATCACAAATGGAAGCTAAGAAATTTTTAAGTATAGGATATGGTTCTGGACAGTTTTGGCAAATTAAAACATGAATTATTAACAAACAAAGGAAGTGCAATATATTGATACTTGTTTTATCTTCGTAGAATGCCTTTATGCCACTTAGATAAATGGAGAAGTATGCAAAGATAATGTACGAATGTGTGTAGTATTGTCACTAAGGTAATAGGAAAAACAAATAGATCTTTGCACATAAACATCAAATAACCCTTTGTAAACTAAATTGTTCTGATTGACCTGTTATGTGTCCATATGTGTGTGTGTTTCGGGAAACATGACCACAACTTTATGACCCAGTGAATATTGAAATAATGTTTTTTGAATTATCAGAAGTAACTTGTATAGCTTTTAAGATAATGCAAATAAGCACGTTGGATTTCTGATATTCAAGCATGTCTAAGTATGTTCCTAAGTCTCGATCGAGGTATTTAATAAAGATGTTAATGTTCATAATATAGTAATACATGCATATGTATTTACCACCGAGCTATGGCCGGTGGGCAGTTACATATTTACCACTGTGCTACGCCTGGTTGGACAGACATGCATTTACCACTGGGCTATGGCCGGTCGGGCAGCTACCACCGGTTGGGCAGCTATGTATCATTATTTACCACCGGTTGGGTAGTTACATATTTACTTCCGAGCTACGGCTGGTCGGACGTCATATATTTACCACCGTGCTACGACCGATCGGACAGTTACCACTGATCAGTTGGGTAGTTAACGTCACGAAAGTGAGGTAACTAGAACTATTGTATTGTTGTTTTATTTATATATATGACATGGATTTTATTCTATATGTTATGGCCCTCAGCGGCAAGTCAGAAGTTATAAGTTGACTCTTATCTTTCCCCGAGATAATATCTTATTATCATTACGTTTTGTTGTTGCCTTACATACTCGGTACATTCTTCGTACTGACGCCCTTTTTTGGGGCGTTGTGTTTCATGCCACATAGGTGTAGATAGGCGAGGTGAGGATCATCCGTTGTAGGCTGCCTCCAGATATCAGCTTTTGGTTGGTGAGCTCCACATCATCCTGGAGTACCGAGTCACGTTCTATATATGTTACTTTGTTTTATAAGGATGTTAGGGACCCTGTCCCGACTTATATGTTATGGTCATATTTTCTTAGAGGTTTTGTAGACAGTGTCATGTGTATAGCTTTAGGTATGACATGTCAACGGCCTTGTCGGCCCCTATATATCTATATAAATGCTTTTGAATTAGTTACGTGAGTTAAGTTCTAATATTGTTAATTACATATATAGATGTGGCCTATCATGGCCCGTGACGAGATTTATAGAGAAAAAAAAGGAATAAGGTACGTGGCGCTTGGCTGAGTAGACATCGGGTGCCAGTCGTGGCCCTCTAATATGGGTCATGACAAAGTGGTATCAGAGCAGTTTTATCCTAGGGTTGTCTGCAAGTCGTGTCTAGTAGAGTCTTGTTTATAAATGTATTGTGCACCACATTATATAAGCAAGAAACTACGGGGCATTTAGGGACCGGTTACCCTTCCTTCTTGATATTAGATCGTGCAATAGAGCAGAGTCATAGGGAACAAAGCCCTTGACCATTGACTTGTTTTATATATACAGCAATGCCTATGACCAGGAATGCTACAACTAGTCAGAAGGGTAAGGTAGTGGCAGATGAGGGAATGAGTAAAGTACCAATGTCTAGTGAGGGCTAGAGTGAGACCCCGAGGGGAAATATGACACCCTCGCATAGTTCTCCGATTTCGTCGGCACCCGAGGAGATGACGAGGAACCCAGTACCTCCACCTATTGTTCAGGATGAGGATATGGATATACAGAGTGCAGTACAATTATTGACTAGGTTGGTAGCCGCTCAGGGTCAGCGCTAGGTAGGTACAAGTGTTGGTCACGTTAACAGGGTAATTAGTGCAAGAGTTCGAGACTTCATTAACCTGGACCCTCTAGTGTTTACCGGATCCAACAAGAATTAGGACCCGCAAAACTTTATTGATAGGATGCAGAGGACTTTGAGGGTAATGCATGCATCAGACACTGAGTCAGTAGAGTTGGCCTCATACCGATTGCGGGATGTTGCGGTTTAGTGGTATGAAACTTGGGAATTGTCTAGAGGTACAAATGCATCTCCAGCAGTATGGGAAGAGTTCCAAGGGCTTTCCTGCGTCATTACTTGCCGGTAGAGATTCGTCAAGCAAGGGTAGACAGGTTCTTGGCTCTTAAATAAGGGAATATGAGTGTGTGGGAGTATAGTCTCCAGTTTTATTCCTTGTCAAGATATGCCCCTTCGATTGTGGCTGAAATGAGTGACCAAATCGATTTGTGGTAGGACTTTGGCCGCACCTGATTAATGAATGCTCCACGGCCGCTCTGCTTGATGGTATGGATATTTCCTACATCCAAGCTTATGCTCAGAATTTAGAGGATCGGAAACGACAGCAATACGAGAATCGTGATGAGGGTCAACGTAAGAACGCCAGGTCTATTAGGCGACCTGAGGATTTTTCGGGCGATCCTATGTCACCATATCCTGTCGAAAGTATCCGACTGTTGCAGAAGTCGTATTATGAGGGATCTGTCTATTCTAAATCAGGTCAGGGCTCGAGAATTTTGGGTTTTCAGAATCTGAGGGATTCAGCAGACGAGGACGCCTCCTCCACGGTGCAGTCAATGCGGTAGAGCTCATTCTGGACAATGTCGTCAGGGATCTAATGTATGCTATACCTGTGAAGACCCTAGTCATTACATGAGGGATTGTCCTATGAATGACAGAAGTAGGATGGTTCATCCCACCAAATCTATAACAATTTCCTCCTCTTCAGTATGCCCTCAAGAGCGAGGCCCTCAGGGATCAGCTGGGAGAGGTAGAGGCAGAGGTGGAGCATCTAGCTTCGGCGGTAGTCAGAACCGCATATATGCTTTGGCAGGTTGTCAGGACCCAGAGGCTACACCGGATGATGTGTCAGGTATTGTGATTATTGGTAAAGTTCGATCTTATTAACGCAAATTGTCCAGTTAATATGATTAATATAAGAGTAAGTTGACATTACGCCTGAAGGGTTAAGGGATAACAAGGCTAGCTTGAAAGCAAAGCATGAATCCGTTTATTAAGATTACAACTAATAGGTGTCAACGCCTAGAAGATAGATTAACAGAATCTTAGGTAACGACTGGATTAGGAAGTAGTGTTAGGGACGGACGACGTCCTGACCCTGTGAGAGCCTGATATTTATTTCATTGGAGTTTAGCCCAGGAAGATATATACATTTATAATAGATGGATATGTATGTACATCTTCAAAGTTTAAACATTCGAGGACAAATGTTTCTAAGGGGGAAGGATGTTACATCTCACATTTTCGTACGTTAAAAGTTTCGTCTTCAGTTAATTGACATAGACTCGGGGGTGAGATCGTCTTGACATTAACGTACTTACGCTATTTATAACAAGCGATAAATAAGTATTATGAAGGATAAAGGGGTATACGGATTAAAGAAAATGAGTTTCGCTGAAAGTGGCCAAATTGGAATAAAATACTGGTCGAGCGATAATACTCGATAATTATGAACTAGTACCATGCAAGGTACCATATGACCACGGTAGTATAATATATAAAGTATATATGCAGTATTTTAAAATAATAAATAGAATCTTAAGTAATTTGTGATAATTTTTAATTATACGGGTATTAATTAATTATCGGGTAACAAAACATTACCCGATTAACTAATAAGTGGATAAATAATTAATAATTAACCCCTCCCCCCCCCCACGTGGCAAAGAGCCACAAACCAAGAAGTGACTAAGTAGTCACTTATGCCTAGGTGGCAACCTAGGCTTGAAGGGAACAAATGACTATCCAAAGTCTTGTTACATTTCCTTATGGAAATGAGAACAGTAACGTTGTAATTCAAACAAGCAAGAAAGCCATTCTTTCTTGATTTGGAAATTTCAAATAACAGAATGAACGAAATTTGCTCAGTATCTTAACAAGCATGAAGCTTGACGTTTTGTTCAAGAACTTCGAAAAAGCAGAAACTTAATCCGATTTTTGCGGTTCTAATGAAGTACGATATAACCTTTTTCCAAGGATATCATATGGATTTTCCCTACTCCGGGTATGTTAAGGCTAATTCTTCTTTCTTTTAGCATGATCCAAGTAACGATACGTAAACGTAATGTTATTCCATAAATGGTTCTACTCTTAGCAGTTAAGAATTTATCTTTTCAAGTCTTTCCATCCTTCCAATAGTTTTTTGGAAGTATAATTGTGTGTTGTAAACATATTATGCTCCAGTTATCAAGAAGAGGTAATTAAGAAAATGAAGGAGATTTTCTTTTATAGGTTGCAGGTATTAATGTATATGATTAGCATTTATGAGCCATCACAAATGGAAGCTAAGAAATTTTTAAGTATAGGATATGGTTCTGGACAATTTTGGCAATTTAAAACATGAATTATTAACAAACAAAGGAAGTGCAATATATTGATACTTGTTTTATCTTCGTAGAATGCCTTTATTCCTCTTAGATAAATGGAGAAGTATGTCAAGATAATGTACGAATGTGTGTAGTATTGTAACTAAGGTAATAGGAATAACAAATAGATCTTTGCACATAAACATCAAATAACCCTTTGTAAACTAAATTGTTTTGATTAACCTGTTAAGCTATTATGTCACATAGCAATTGTGTCTCTGTGTCCATATGTGTGTGTGTTTCGGGAAACATGACCACAACTTTATGACCCAGTGAATATTGAAATAATATTTTTTGAATTATCGGAAGTAATTTGTATAGCTTTTAAGATAATTCAGATAAGCACGTTGGATTTCTGATATTCAAGCATGTCTAAGTATGTTCCTAAGTCTCTATTAAGGTATTTAATAAAGATGGTAATGTTCATAATATAGTAATACATGCATATGCATTTACCACCGAGCTACGGCCGGTTGGGCAGTTACATATTTACTATCGTGCTACGGCCGGTCGGGCAGTTAACACCAGTTGGGCAGTTATGTATCATTATTTACCACCGGTTGGGCAATCACATATTTACTTTCGAGCTATGGCCGGTCGGGCAGTCATATATTTACTATCGTGCTACGGCCTGTCGGGCAGTTACCACTGATCAGTTGGGCAGTTAACATCACGAAAATGAGGTAACTAGAACTATTGTATTGTAGTTTTATTTATATCTATAATATGGATTTTATTCTATATGTTACGGCCCTCAGCGTCAAGTTAGAAGTTATAAGTTGACTCTTATCTTTCCCCGAGATAATATCTTATTATCATTACGTTTCGTTGTTACCTTACATACTCGGTACATTCTTCGTACTAACGCCCTTTTTTGGGGCGCTGTGTTTTATGCCACACAGGTGTAGATAGGCGAGGTGAGGATCATCTATTGTAGGCTGCCTCCAGATATCAGCTTTTGGTTGGTGAGCTCCACATCATCCTAGAGTATTGCCGAGTCACGTTCTATATATGTTACTTTGTTTTATAAGGATGTCAAGGACCCTGTCCCGACTTATATGTTATGGTCATGTTTTCTTAGAGGTTTTGAAGAAAGTGCCCTGTGTATAGCTTTAGGTATGACATGTCAACGGTCTCGTCGGCCCCTATGTATCTATATAAATCATTTTGAATTAGTTACGTGAGTTAAGTTCTAATATTGTTAATTACATATATAGATGTGGCCTATCATGGCCCACGACGAGATTTATAGAAAAAAGGGAATAAGGTACGTGGCGCTCGGCTAAGTAGACACCGGATGCCAGTCGTGGCCCTCTGATATGGGTCATGATATGGTCCTTCATGGACCCTATTTGGACTGAGGTCAACCGTTGAGTAGGTCCGTTGAGGTCGTCCTCGTCGGCTCTTACCTCATCACAGTAGGCATTGTGTATCTTGTCCCAAGTGGTCAGAGGTATTTCATGAGGCGGCTTAGCAACTTTTTGGTCGCCCTTGACCCACTTATTCTTAGCCCATTTTGGAAAGCGGCTACCGCCATCCTTTCATATACATTTGGAAGGGTCATTCTTATACGGTTGAATCTGGCAAGGAAGCCTTGGAGTCCCTCGCCAGGCGATTGCTTAATGGCAAATATGTCGTTCACCCTCGCCTGGGCTTTCTTAGCCCCGGCATGGGCAGTGACGAACTTGTCAGCCATCTCCTTGAATGTTTTTATGGAATGCGCATGTAGCTATGAGTACCAAGTCAGCGCTCCCCTAGTTAGGGTTTCGCTAAATTTCTTCAGCAATATGGACGACACTTGTTCTTTGGCGAGGTCATTGCCTTTCACTGCAGTGACATAGTGGGTCACATGATCCTCAGGGTCCATCGTGACGTCGCATATTTTCAGGTACAAATGCATTTTGAAGGTTTTGGGTATTGCGTGTGGTGGAACTTCGTTGTTGTATGGTTGCTCAACAAACCGACCGACGTCCCTTTTTGGAAGAAGTTTTGGGGCGCCTGGTATTTTGTCTACCCTTTCCTGATGCTCTTTCATTTGGTTACGGAGCATTTTATTCTCGTTCTACATCTCTTCCATTTTCCTGAGATTGGTTGTGAGGGTGTTGTTACCAGCACCAATAACATTGTGAGTAATACCTATTACGGAGGGGGCATGTTGCTCGTCAGCTGGTGGTGCAACGCAAACCCCTGCCTCTTCCCGGTTCGGCCATTAAGAGGGCTCGACAAGGAAACTGGTTAACGTGTTTGTCAACCACGCCTCGAGCAATTTTTTTACTGTCGCTGGTGCCTCTTCTGTTGTAGATGTAGAGGCCCATTTACCGTGCGAGGTCGTGATGCTACCATGAGGAGGAGGCGAGCTGTTTTGCCTGAGATAGGTGTTTGGTGTCACCTCCTTGCCCTCTGTTTCATTTGCTTTGTTGATGGTATGGAGGAGGTTGGTGGTGAGGTCAGCTATCGCCTCCCTTTTTTCCTCTCTGTTGCCTTTCATGTTAGATTTGTGCACAAAAGGAAGTATAGGGTTTTAGCATTGTTTTTTTTTCGATCTAGAAGAAACTAAAATTTTAACTAGAAAATGCCCACATACGGCACCAAATTATTTTACCAAAAAGTACGAAACATTTTCTTAAGTTAATTAAATAAGAGGATGATGGGTAAATCCTAGTTAAACATAATAAATCCTAGATTTGAAATATATTTATACAAATAACGTAGAATTGCATTTAAACTAATTTAATACAATGGGTATTAAATGATACTGCTACAAGTGAGTAGGAGAACAATGATAAGAAATAAATATATTAAATGGCAATAAATGTAAATTGAGAGAATGATTCACCCAAATATTGAATGAGGTGGATGATTCTTCTCTCTGACAATGATGCAAGACAAATTAACGTGGGAATATAGAGAGCTTTCTCGGATTTGATGCGAGAAAGTGTGGGATAAACAACAAATTGAATTTTTATGGAAAGGCAATTCTTGTAATTTACTTCAGAGTCAACTTTTCATGAGAGTTCTTATCATATAGAATAATACATATCCCTTTTTTTTCTACCCTTTTCTTTATATGGGATATATCCATTATCTAACATAAAGTACAAGTGCAGAGAATATTCAACTAAATATTCTCCTAAAATATCCTGCTACGAAACTAGCTGTTATGACCGACCAGATTATTCGACCTCGGTTACTTAGCTCGCCAATAAGTTCCTTCCATCTCGAGTACGACCTCGGTCTAATCGGCTCTTAGCAATCTACCTTTGAGCAAGATTCCCTTGGTTAGATTTTGATCCATACACTATTTTTGTTATATTTCTTCATTGTATCATTTTCATTATTTTTCATTTTCATAATGTCATATATATCTGTTCGGTTTTTTTTTTATTTCAGTAGGGTCTTGACCTGACCTCATAATTATTCTACCGAGGATAGGCTTGATACTTACTGGTTACTACTGTTGTTTACTCATGCTATGCCTTCTTCACATCTTTTTGTGCAGATCTAGGTATCTCTTACCAGCCTAGACACCAGTGAGTCGAGCTCGGATTTGGAGACTTCAAGGTATACTTGTCGGAGTCCGCAGAACTTGGAGTCATCCTCTATATAGATCTTTCTTCTTTTATTAGATATTGTTATATCTGGATGTTCAGTATACTCTTGTAGAGCTTGTGACTTGGTATCACCGAATTTTGGGAGTTTTGTATTGTTGAGTTGTGAAGTCCTTTTTATGATAGTTGGTGGTTAATTTGAAAATTTTATCATTATCTTAGTTAAATTCTGCATGCATGTTACGCATACCTAGTCTTAAAGACTAGGTGCCATCACGACATCCTACGGAGGAAAATTGAAATTGTTACATGAACATAATTAAAAAAAAATGTTTGAGCTTTAGTGAGAAGGCCATGCTTATTAGCTTGAAGTTTTAAAGACGATCTTTATATGAACTTATTAGATAAAGGGCACCCTTAATTAACGGTATCAGACAAAGCACAAATAGTACCCTTCTAACAAACTTATTTGGCGCGAATTCAAATTATTCAAATCAATAAAAAGGGGACTTTTACATGATTAACAGTGGAGTAAAAAATGACCCGTCTATAACATTTACGAAGTTCGCCCCTTACAAAATTAGACAATGCAATTGTGAATAGTTGTATATCACGAAGGAATATAACATGTGAATTGTGTTCAGAAGATATATAACATTGTTTGACTCAAAAGATATTAGACTCTTTTTGAACAAATCAATCGATGATGAAGGTGTAAATCGTAGCCGAAGATAATAAATTCTAGGATGATAATAGTAGAGAGATAATAATAATAGATAGAAGAGAATTGTAAATAATCTTTTTCATTCAAGGTTAGTGACTTTTACAAAGTGTGTCTGCCTCGTTTACAAGGCTTTCATCCCTCTTATATATTGAGGAGTTTTCTCCAATCGCAGGAACGACAGGTTAAGAAATATCTAAGGAATATTCCCTAGGTCTCCTAATGTGCTGATTCTACTGTCGACGTCGTAGTGCCTCTCCTTTTACCACAGGGTCGTATCCCTTTAGGCGTCGACTCATGGGTGTTCGGTCGTTTGTCGTGCTCGCTGTAGGTCGTGGTCGATCAAATTTGGACCCATACAAACATATATACCAATTCAGTATTTTGTAAATAGCTTTTTTTTAACAGATATGAGATATGCTAATATTTTTTAAAATAATATTTTCGGGTTTCTTTTTTTTTTTTGGCCGAGTGGGGACTTTCGTTAATTTTCCGGAAAAAAAAGGTCAGTGTGAAAGACGAGTGTAGTGATAAACTCATGAAAACCCAACGCAATCGCGTATAATCAGATTGAGATACGACAGATCAACTTCCATTTAAGACCATCCCGCTCCACATGCTGACAACCAGCCCATTGTGTTATTCATTACTGTTCAACTACCCCATCTTTATTATTCGGCCCATTAATTCCTCTATACATTAACTCCTATTCATACTAGGGGTGTTCATGGTTCGCTTTGGATCGGTTTTTCCTTAAAAAGAAACCAAACCAATTAAGTCGGTTTTTTCTCGATTCGATTTATGTCGGTTTTTCGATTTTTTTGGTTTTTTGTCGGTTTTTTGTCGGTTTTTTCTTAAATATAAGACATACACTACCAAACATACATTTCGGCGGCCACATTTTCAACGTAAAACTATCAAATCAATTGCCCTTTGAGAAATCTATTATTTACCAAGATATATTGATGATAATTGAATCAAATAGTGATGAACAATTTAAGGAGTCAATTAAAAATATATTATTTTTAACATGAAATAGATTCTTACACTTAACAAAAGAAAACTACCAATTAAACTAGAATGTAAAGATAAAGAACTATACTAAAAGTGCAAACGATTAATATTTACTATAAAATTTTTAAAACTTTGTATAAAAGTATACATATGAATAGGTGTAATAATAAATTTAAAATAGCTACTCCTATAATCGGTTTGGTTCGTTTTTTTTTAATTAAAACCAAAACCAAACCAAATTTGATCGGTTTTTAAATTTCAAAACCAAACCAAACCAAACCAAAAAAGTATAGGTTTTTTTGATCGGTTTGGTTTGGTTTTCGGTTTGGTTCGGATTATCGGATTTTTATGAACACCCCTAATTCATACAAAGACAAACACTCTCTCCATAAATATCAAGAAATAAACCTCTACATTTTGCTACAAAAAATCCTCCTCCTCCTCCACTTTTTCAAGTTGCCGAGAAAATGAAAAGTGCTTATAAATTTATCGGTTTAGCGATGTTAATGGTGTTTTCATGTGGGTTGGCTAATGGAGATGATGACAAAAGCCTTGGTCAAAAGTGTGGGGCAGAATTTCAAAAGGTAGCGGCGTGTTTAACTTTCGCGACGGGGAAAGCACCGGCGCCATGTGCTGCGATGCGGCAGAGGATATAAAAGATGAGGACCCGGTCTGCCTTTGTTACATAATAGAACAGATACATAAAGGATCAAGTCCAGAGTTAGAAGAGCATGGGCATACAAATCCAGAAATTGAGGATACGACGACATTTATTTAGTGACTATTGAAATAAATATCGGAAAAAATAAGAATTTTTTGACATTTATGACAAAATATCGTAAAAGCTATGACATTTGATATAAAATTTCGTAGAAACAATGACATTTGATACTAAATATCGTAAAAAATGACATTTGATACAAAATATCATAAAAGCAACGACATTTGATATGAAATAACATTTTTGAAGAAATGTCGTAAAAAGTACGACATTTGCTACAAAATATCGTGAAAACTAGACATTAGATATAAAATGTCGTAAAAAAATGACATTTGTTATACAAAATATCATAAAAACAACGACATTTGATATAAAATGTAGTAAAAATACAACACTTATATCAAATGTTGTAAAAACATTTTGATATAAATGACAAAAAAAAAATATGACCATAATTTAAATGTCATATTATATGTCGGTAATTACGAACATTTACATCTACTATTGAAAATTTCTCTAAGTTTTTGAATTTTAAATCATTCTTTGTCTAAAAAAAATCATCCTTTATATTTAATATTTAGTTAGTGATAATTACCTACAACATAGACGATTTCTCTTATTGTTGATTAATATTTTAAAAGGTTCGTCTAGGACTAGCTCCTGGGCTAAGCATTTGCAACGACTCCGTGTAGGGATTAATTTGTGAGGCTTATACCCCAAACATATGATTATACGCCCTAAACACGCCTATCGCTCAGCGTTCGAGGCTCGCTCAATAATTACTAGACAAGAAGGGTTGCTCTGATGGTAAGCAACCTCCACTTCCAATCAAGAGGTTGTGAGTTTGAGTCTCCCCAAGAGCAAGGTGAGAAGTTTTTGGAGGGAATGATGTCAAGGTCTATTTGAAAATAGTCTCTCTACCCCAGGGTAGGGGTAAGACCTGCATACACACTACCCTCCCCAGGCCCACTAAGTAGGATTATACTGAATTGTTGTTATTGTTGTTGTATGAAGGAGTAATATTTTAAATTATAATATTGATAAAGTTTATTGATTATTTACTTTCACGAAGTTAACTAAATTTGTAGTTTGATAATAATATATAACTTTTACCCTTACAGGGAAGTATTCAAATGTGTGTTTTGATAATAATTTTAACACTATTGCATTATTCATACTTGTAAAACGGTTAAATATTTTGGTCTTTTATGAGTTTGTTTAATCCTTTGATTTTTTTAAACGTTTAATATACTTTCTATCCTTTTATTTTCTTTTCGATTTCTTAAACTAAAAAATATAAAGATTCATGAAGCTTACCCCTCACCTGATATTAAATAAAATTCCCATGTCTATCATGTATGCCTCGCATTTTAAAATATCGTTCCTATTTAAAACTTTTTATTAAAACATCAATATTTAGTAAAAATATATATATTATTATTACTACTACTTACTAGATGTTGGATTTATTTAAAGATGAAATATTTAAAATAAAAATATTTATAGGACCAAGGAACCCACAATTGACCATAAGTTAAAACATAAGTGAAAACCGTACTCCAAGCCTTAGAAGTCCAACCTATCGAATCCAGTCTCAATCAAAAATCGGGTTAGGCTCAAATTTCAAATTGGGTTTGTCCAGATTTTCTACAAGGAGCTATGTATGGAGAGTATTGGAGATTTATAAGGAAAAGATTTTGGTGGTAAGAATTTTGCTTTCCTCCTCCCAATTCTTAAAAACACAGTTTCCTTTCTTAGTTAGAATTCTTCAAAAAACCTAATTTTTTACATTCGGCTGTGCTATAATAGATACTTGGAGAAGAAAAAAGTTTTATCACGAGGTTTTTGGTGCTGAGATTCACAAAGCTTATTTGCTACAAAGTCAAGGTACCAATTTAGTTAACAGATTTCTTTTTTTTTTTCTTAGTTGTTTTGATTTGGGTTAACAGACTTCTTTCGTTTTCTTAATTGTCGGATTTGGGTTAACAATTTTCTTTCTTTTTCTTAGTTGTTCAGTTTTTTTTTTTTTGAAGAATGTTAATCTTTCTAACCTGATAAAGGAAGAGAGTTCCGCAGGTTGTTTGACCAACATAGAAATAGTATATTGATTTAAATATAAAAGAACAGATAAATAATAACGAACACAATGGACCTAGATTTTTATAGGCAACTCTTAACTTATTTGGGATGTGACATAGTTTGACGAATTGATGGATGGTAGAAAGTTAGTTTTTTTGGGGGTAGTTCTTTAATTTGTTTTGCTTTATTTATATCTCTAATATGAAATTTTTTCGTTCTAATAATACTTAGTACTAGGTTTCTTCTTTCCTAATTGTTTAGGCTATTTAAGTTTGCTTGCAAAGTATGTTTGTAATACTTAAACTTTATGTATAGAAATAATGGTACTATTTGAAAAGGTTGGACTAGTACGATGTCATTTACTAGTTCAATATAAAATAGATCTAAATCAATTTCAATCAAACATCAATTTGATACTTGTTTTTTAAAAAGCTACCTCTGCTATAAGAATTGAGATGGAAGAAAAATTGTATGAAGCAAAAGAAGAAATAGAAGCGAAGGAGAAAAAGTTATTTGAAGCAAAAGAAGAAATAAAAGCGATGGGGAAAAAAATATTTGAAGCAACAAAGAATATGGAAACAAAATTAGACGATAAAATAAAGTTGGGTATAGGTGCATATCTAGAGTCTTTGGGTATTACTATTGGCTCAAATGGGAAATTATTTGGTAATGAGCAGGTAAAAAATATTGTTCTCTTTAGCAAACATTTATTGTTTTTAAGATAATCTTGTAATTTAGTTTTCTTTTAATTGTTGTAATCTTCCTCTTTTGTAATAGGTTTCCATAACTCAATGGACGATCACCAACAATCACTATCACCTTTTTCAGTTGTTCACACAAAGAAGGTGAGTTCGTAAACTCATTTTAACTATATCTTTTTAACTATAAATTACGAATTGATGTTACTATGGGTGTGGCCTTAGTTTATTGCTTTTACTTTCTGTTCGTGTCTAATTTCAACTTAAGAAAGTTATGTATATGTTTTTTGGGTATGTACCTCACATGGTTTCAGGGATAGTTGCATTCCCATTTTAAAGGATCCTGAATTTCTAGCTTGTGCTATTTTGGGAAAATGTTAATTATAATCTTTTACGTGTCTACATTATATTGGAGTTATTGCCTAAGGGTTTAATTATGCTGGTTGCACTTTAAACCAGATGGGCTCCGATAATTTCAAAAGAACAATGCTTTGTTTAAGCACACATAGTCGGTTTAAGTTATTGGTAAAAACTTTGCAGTGACCGAGTATTTCTCCTTTTCTTGCATATATGTGCATTTGATGCGACAATCAAATCTAAAAGGCGGTTTATGTTTGCCACATTTAGTTGCACAATTTGATTTATCTCTGCCATGGAAAAGAAAAATTACTTTACAAAGGGCTTAAGGATTAAGAAAATGTTGTATTGGATTATGTAGAAGCTATTTGCTTATATCTGTGGTTGTAGTGCGGTTGATTGGTCCTATAAAATAGGTCACACTATAAGTTTTTGCAAGTTTATTTTTGCTCATATATTTGATTCAGGTGTTCTTTATTCACATAGAAGGTTGGATTATTTTTTGACATCATATGATGTTTGATTTATAAGTTATTTGGTTTCTTCTCTTGCATATTTCTTATAAGGTTTAGAATTCTAATGTCTGCCTCTTTTCTTTTCTTTTTTGAATATGTGGCTATTATGTGCTGCTTGAGTGAAAAACAATTTGAAGGGTATATTCTGATCGATGTATGGTTCATTTCAGCTAGCTAAATTGATCTCTTACTTAAGAGATAATTAGTGGGTAGTTTTACTTGGCATAGAAATCAAATTTACTTTATCTTATTTAGCGACCTTATCTTCCAAATGCAATTAATAGAAGTATCTTGAGTGATTTTGGAGATGTCATTACTAATATGAAACATATTATAAAGGGATTTGGTTGAGAAGTTACCAGAGTAATCAATCTAATATTTCTTCTAAGGTTAACATAATCAAGGAGACTTGAGTTAGTGAAGTTGGCACAAAGAAAAAGAAGCAGGTAAGTTTGAAAAAAATTACAAGATTCTTGTTCTTCCTTTTCAAAGGGAGAAACCCTTCATGTTATAGTTTGCAAAACTTATATAACATTCGTTAGTTTTCAGCTCACTATACCATTTACGGAAACTAATATTTCAAAATTCAACTCTCCCCTCCCACATCCCCCCACAACCGAAAAAAAATAGTATATCTTTAACTGCATTATGATATTACAATATCTCAGTTGCTGGATTTGGACGGTTGCGTTCACTTTGTTGGATTTTTTGCTTTATGTTGTCTGTTTCTTTCTCTCTTCAGCTGCTAGCATTACATTCATTATCAAATCAGTAATGCTCGAGCGTTATTTCTTTGAAGATTCAACTAATTGTATCCTGTATGTGAATTACTGTTTAGAAGCAAAGATGCCAGTTGTTAGAGTGTAAGTGTTCTTAACTTCTTACATTTCATCATATGCATATGTGACTTTTAGTTTTATTAACACACTTTAATTTCTTAAAATTCCTAATCATTTTTAAAGCAAAAGAGGGGCATGAAATTGTAAAGCTGCCTATAGACCTGCTGGTAAATGGTGTTGGTAAAAAGAAAATGCAATGGAATTAGCCAAACTAAAACGTATTTTGGTATATAATCAGATGGATTTTGGTCTAAAGTTCTTTTAGTATAAATGTTGTCTGTCTATCTTAAACAAGTTATCCATTAAGTTGGCATCAGTAAAGTTGACACGCAAAAAGAGCACAATGAGATGTTTTATTTAAGAGCAACAATAAGAAAAAAGCCACCAATCCAATCAGTTATTATTTTCGGTATTCCAATTGTTTCAGAGGAGGAAAGAATTCACTTTATTATAAAGTTATATTTCTTTTTTTGTGACTTCTTGTGCAGCATTTTTGAAGGAAGTGATGCATGTCAATTGCTGGCAATGAAAAGCTTGACTTGTGGAGGGTTGGTTTTATAAGATTTAGTCTAGAAGTTAAGGAAATTAATTCAAATTAGGAGTGATCCTAACGCAATTACACGCTGAAGTTACTATCTTTTATGATTTAGTTAGATTTGAGTTTTATGTGAGAACAAATCATTTGATTTGGTATTATCTATCTTGTACTAAGTACATTTTATATTGCTACGTTGTTCTTTGGTTAGAGTATTAAAAGATATTTGCTTTACATTTATTTCATGTTAGTTATAAAAGTTGTCATTTGTGAATGTAAATGTGTTCATGATGAAACTAAATAGAGCATTATTATTTACATTCTAAATAAATATGATACCGACATTAATTTAAATGTCAAACATCTAATGCAACATTTTGCTATGTTGTAAAAGATGTCACTAATTTTTTTAATGACATTCACGTAAAGTGGATACGACATTTTGTATATGTTGTGAATTTTCTTATTGACATTTACCAACATGTCGGAAATTTCAATACGGCATTTTGTGAAAATCATATGTAAATGTCGTATTTTTTTAGTAACATTAATCTAAATGTTGAAAATTTTAAGTGACGTTTCCTAGATGTTGTAAACTAAATGTCGTAACATTCTTACAGATATTTACCTAAATATCTTAAATTAAATGTCATAAATTTCTTATAGACATTTACCTAAATATCGTAAAATAAGTGTCGTAAATTTTTTATCGACATTTACCTAAATGTCACAGCATAAGTGTCATAATTTCTTACTGACATTTACCTAAATGTCGGAAAATTACCGACATTGAAATTAACGACATTTGATGTAAATGTAAATTAAATATCGGTAAATGAATTTGTGACATTTAAACAGCTTAGTATGACATTTATTAAATATGTCGTATCTCCACTTTCTTGTAGTAGAAGACAAATTGCTTCAGCTTCCTTCTGCTTGCAAGCTCGCTAATGCCAGCATTTCTAACTGCCCTGGTAAGCTTTCTCTTCTATAACATGATAATTTCTTACTCAGTTTAACTTCTCCCTGTCAAATAATTAAAAAAAATAAAAGAGATGCTATTTTTATCATTCATTCTCTTTCAGGATTAGACGTGACTAATACTAACATAGAAGATAAAGGTGACTTACCTTCTAACAGCATACAACATACTCCCTCCGTTTTAGTCTGTTCCAAAACAAATGACACATTTTTTAATTTGAAAATAATTTAACTTTAAACTCTTTTATTTTACCTATTTACCCTTAATGAGAAGCTTTTATAGCCACACAAAATGTCATGACCCCACAAACTTTTTACCCCTTAAACTTTTAAGACCATAAGTTTCAATAGTCTTCTTCTTTTTTCTTAAACTCTGTGCCGAGTCAAACTACCTCATATAATATGAAACGGAGGAAGTATTAAAATATGATGATAGTGTAAAATATTTTTGTACACAAACAGTGTATATAAGTAAAATATCCTTACTTTAGTCAGTGACGGAACAAGGATTTGAAGTTTATGGGTTCAAGATTCTTAACCGTTTAAATTAGTGGGTTTTTAATTAGTAATTTTTACATATTCAATAGATCTCTTAGACAAATATAGGGTTTGAACAAAAGCTACTGGGTTCGGCAGAAACTGTATCTTGCCTTGACTGTATTAGTAATTTCTTTTATCTACCTATCTTTTTTCTAAGTGAATTCTTTCCCATGTAATTGTTTCTTCCTTTTGGTGATCTAGCACGCTGTTTGACTTACTGAGGTGTGCTGTGAATTTTTTTTAAGAGTTACTTCATCTTGTCGGCACAGGATTTATAAAGCAAAGAGAAAAAAATATATGAACCTTACAAGCTTGAAGAGTATATGTAAAAGCTTTTGTGGTACTCTCACTTTTTGTATGGTAATAAGAGCTTTTCATAAAAGACAATGGAGAAATTGAAAAGTTTAAAGTGAAATTGTTTTTAAATATAAATATGTTTCATTCTTTTTTAAACGGATTAATAAAGAAAGTGTGTCAACATAAATCGAAACAGAGGGATTGTAATTGAATGTATATCCCTGGAAAAAAAAAACTTGTTTGGAAAACGGTATGTTTCTAAATATTTTGTTTCATTGCTGCTACTTGCTACCTTAAACATGAAGCAACTGAAAATTGTTTATCGAAGTTGAACTAAGGCAATTCTTAAATCTAGGTTAACTAATTAAATGACATTTTACTAGGAAACAATCACTCATAGTTGACATTTTTCTGCCTTTCTTGTTCATTATTTTTAACCATGCATGGCCATTATCCATAGGGTATAGGATAGTCATTTTTAACACTGATCGAATTTAATGCACCTTTCTTGGTTATTCATTTTTTCTTGAAATTAATTGAATCTACCTTTCTAGTCAATATTTAGCCCGTCAGTTGTAATTAATAATATATGGACCATCTCATTGATTTTGAACTTTGAAAAAATGTTGGTTTGCAATAAAAGAATATGTCACTTGGAGCTAGCTCGAGGCCCTTTTTTGACCGGTAAAGGAAGTGTAGAAAAGAATGTGTAGCGGTGACATCTCACACGTTACCATTTTGACTCGTGCCAAGAATTAAAGTCTGGTATAAGTGAAAGGAGAGTAAAAATACCTTAGTGATTCTCAAAGATATGATGTATCAATCTCAAGCAAGTTAGAATCACTTAGATGAATGTTTCTAATGTCCATATGTTGCTTCATTTATGTTATTTGGAAGTAGATTTTTTTTTTTTTTTGACAATAACATTAATTCTTTGTAGATTTTGTTACTAGACTTTTTTACCATCAAATATTAATTTTCATGTTGATGAGCGCAGAGTTACTCAACATTCCTTCAACTTCTCCTGATTATGCCATCTTCACCAATGCATCTACTGCGTCCAAAACCCCGGTGGCCACACCTGCTGGGGCTTCTTCATCATCGTCGCCCGACACTACAAAGGATTCCTCCAACGGATTCAAGAACGGACCCCAGCTTTCAATCTTTGGAACAGCAATGGCTGCTGCAGTTGTAGCAGTCATTTTAAGTGTAATTCCTAGGGGAGCTACTAGTGTTTTGATGTAAACTAGATTACTTCTGTTAAAACGTTTCTGTGACCTCCGCTTCCACTTCACCAATTATTGGATGAGGTTTTATTTCCTTTGTAGTTTTTTTGGTTGTAAGTCTATTGTCTCTGTTTTAATGAATTGATGTATGTAGGTACGTCGGGAACTATGTTGTATGGATTTGCTTGGCTGGTACAAGACTTAATTTCGCTTCTTTTTCCTCTGGATTTGAGAAAGTAATATGTGCCGGTGTATCACGATTATTTAAGACCCAGATTGCACCATACTGGATCTTGTTTTAGCTCAAAGATCCAAATAACTGCAACCAATGATTTCGAAACTGTCGACCTAAACACAGATAATTCTGATATATATAATTCTGAACATTAAAACAAATTTATGATTCCGAAAGTAATCGGTTAGTACTTTCCAAGAAAAGGCATAATTATATTTGGAAGCAGAAATTGAAACATGCATGAGCAACAGTGCAGGTTGTAATAATATATATAGACTTCCATTATATTGTAATTCTTGTTGGATCATGAAAATACCATTTTAGGGAAGGACATATTATAATATGTTCTACCTTGTGGAGCTTTATGTGAAAAAACCATTCTCAACATTTCCTTTTTTAGGCTCAGTTTTCTAATCAAGAAATCATAACCAAAATTTTCCTATATGAAGTAAACTACCAACACACAAAGACTATCACATGTTAAATCTCAGGATATGCATAATCAAATTCAAAGCAGCAAAAGGTCAAAACAAATAAAAACGGCCAGTACACAGAAACTGTTTATCTCTTTAGAAGAGAAGTATACAGAGAGAATTATCCATTGTCTCTCTGTCGCTTCAACTTAATTTCTTCAGTTAATTAGCTGAAGAAGCTGCTGTTTCAAAGGATTGTTTCCTTACAAGAAGGCATGTGATTCTCGAGGGCTGAGCATGTGTATTATCAACTGTACACAACACGAAATCCGGTCGATGTAATGCTAAAGCCAACCTCCTTTCTTTTCCTGCATCCAAACCAGAAGCATCTAACAGAACATGCCATGAATTTCTATGAGCTTCTGATATCCAATGCATCGAGTAACGTGTTTCTTCGATGTAAGCAGGATATGCAAAAAGCCCTTTTGGACTATGCTTACATTTCCTCCTAAAATATTGGCTAAGTTGTGATCCTTTAATCCTCAAATCCAGCCATGTTTCTGGTGCTGCAATCACTTTTGAATCTTTAAAACTAACAAATTCCCTTATACAATCATAATCTTCACCAAGTATTGTCATGTAGTAATTTCCCCTGAAGAAAGGGTAACATTCTCCAATCATCATCATTGCTTTTTTTAGTGTAACTGTAAAAACAACTAAGTACTCCTCGTCACTTAGTCCACATTGTTGCAAAGCTCGATTTCGGACTTGAATTTCTGGAATTGAAATGAAATTCCCTTGGTAAGAAGTTTTCTTGGTGAGAATATCAAGCAATCTTGATGGTTCCAATAGGATTTTTCCCAACTCTGAATTACTACTGCCAAAAGAAAGCGACGACGACTCTCTCCTTGGAGATTTTCCCTTCTCACTAGCGGATGATTCATCAGTCAGACAAAGCGTATAAAGATCAATTTTGTCTCCTTCTTCCACAAGTCCATTGCAATATTCAGGGTACTTGGCCAAAACATACTGTTGAACATATTGCATTTCACTTGGTGTTATTGGCCCTGACCATCTTAAATCAAGGCCATCTAGTGTTGATATAGCTTCTGCCACCAAATGGGCTGGAATTACAGTATTTGCTTTCTGTTCTTTTGTCAACAAAGCTTAATCAAAACATACTCTTTTAAGCTCATAACATGAAATAACTCATGACAGAAATTATTTTTCAAAAAAATTAAGTTAATATTATGGTGTTTTGTTGTCACAAAATATTTTTCCACCAAAAGGGGGGAAAATGATGACCTCCCTCACTCTTGGGCGCCAGTCATTTTCCTTCATAATTATTTAAACTTTTAACTTCATATTATTGCTTTAACCAAATTCTAGACATTATTATCAATCATCAATACTCAACAATTTTATCAAAACACCGTCTATTTTGCTAATTAATTTCAATTTCATCAATCATACCTGCAACCCAATTATCATAAAAATAACATATATAGATAGAGAGAAATTGAACTTGCCTTAATCACCATGCTATTTGGTCTGCTATTAATTGGTGATCTTGGTATAGGGGATAACAAAGATTCTATAACTTCACCATCCTAAACATGAAGAGTTAAGAGGAAAAAAGCAAAATCAATCAATGAAGTTGAAGCTTTATTAATTGAAACTCATTAGACTAAATCTTGGATTAATTAGTACAAAATCTTCATCACTCAGAAGATATAGAAGAGGTCATGTCATACCTTGGAATCTTCGTTTAGGCTTAGTTGTTCTTCAGCATCTTTTCCCATGTTATTTAATTTCTGCAATTTGATTAAGCTGAACAAGCAACTGTTTTAAGGTTAAGAACTGAAATCTGGAGATTTTGACAAAAATAAATGTGCAGAAGAAGCTAATTGAATTGCACAAAAATGATATGGTAAATAATTAAACGTTAAATATATATTTAAAATTAAAAGGGGACACAAAGACGCCGACAATAATAAAAGTCGACTACTGATTCACTCTCTTTTTAGGTAACTAAGGTAATCTCACTCCCAAGGAGGTATCTTTACAATAATAAAGTAGTAAAGCAAAATATTCGAAACTTGTGATTTTACAAATGATATTTCAATAAGAAGTTTATAATCGCATTATTTTAGTTATGTAAAAATATACTATATTAATTTTTAGAATATATTAATAAAAATAATATCATATAAAATAAAACAAAAAATAGGATAATAAGTGATTAGTAGGTTACAATTGGAATCTTGGTGTTATGAATCTTAGTGATTTTTAATCCAGTTGACATTTTCTACTCTCTTTTAATCCATGGGAAATTAAATGAGTATTTTCTTTTGTTTCTTTTTATCAAATAAAAGAATGCTCAAGGACAAACTTATCAAGATGTTCACATGATCTTTTAGTAAGGTATTTGATATTTGGCTTAAAATATGTATATTTATATGCATATTGCCTTGTATTTTACTCATGTTTCGTAGATTTCGGATGTGTAATATAATGATTTGTGCTAATTCGTAAATTTCAGATGTGTAATATAATGATTTGTGCTAATTCGTGATATTTTTATATATAGGAATCATCCGGAGGCAATGTAGAACGAAGGTGCGTGAGTTGAAGCAAAAAAGGGAACGAAATGGGGAAAATGCCACAAGTAGCGCCCAGGCTAGCGTGGGGCGCTACCTGTGGTGCAGAAGGCAGATCTTAAAATTTCCCAGCGCCAGGGCTAGCGCCCCACACTATCCTAGGCGTTGGTGACGGGAATTTCTCCTACCTCGACCGGGACAAGTTTATTTCGACCCAAGATACCCATAACTCCTTTAAAAGCAAGCCTAAACATATTTTGTGAGGGGAGACGTCACTTTGTGAGAAAAATAAATGCGCGGAACACTCGGAAGCAAAGATTCTCAGTTTTTCTTCATCATTCTTAGTATTCTCAATTATTCAACACTTGTGAAATTATTTTGATTTTATTATGAGTGGCTAAAACTCATAGTTCTGGGGTTGTGATTTAGCCATAAATATTGTTGTTTGATATTGACTTGACCTTGATTATTATTTGCTAATATATGGTTGTTTCTTCAATTCTATAATTAATTGCTTAATTGTCTGGCCACCAGTTAGGTTCTATTTACTATCTATGCTATGCTTGGGAATGCTACGTCTAGATTAGAGAAGAGTTGAAGAGGGCATGATCTTAACTCTGAGTGGAGGACGAATTTGTGGTTAGGATAGGAATATACCTAGTCAACATGCTCAATTCAATATCGTAATATTAATGCATTCTTAATATATTGATTCCATAGGAATATATGCATTAATCTATTTTGAATAGGCGAGTAGTAATTCGAGAGAATACTACGAGAGCAATTAGCAACCATGAGCGAATTGTATGAAAGTGAGAGTTAATTAGAACACAATAGGATTAGTGAATCAATCACAACCTTGGAATATTTATCTCTACTGAATACACAACAATTATTTTGTTGCTCGATTAATTAGTTACTTGTTAGAATCATTGCTTAGTATAATCACACTTTTGAATTCTGATTGACTCGACTGAATAATAATTTTGGTGAAACTAGTAGCTAGGCAGTTAACACAAGTCTTTATGGGTTTGATACTTGATTTATCACTTTATTACTTGTACGACTACGTATACTTGTGTGTGCCTTTGGGAGCAACAGTATTTAATTTGCATATAGTGACAATATAAAATTTTAATTAATATGGTATGTATTTAAGCATGTTATAAAATTTTATCCTCATATATTTTGGATTATTAATTTTACTTATTATAGATAATTATTTGTAATTATCTTTAGGTTGTCTGATAGTGATTTTTTTTTCACTAGTAATATATAGAAAATTAAACTCAAAAACATATTTTCTAATAAATTTCAGTTTTCACAGCGTTTAACAATGAGTGATACACTTACTAATAATGCTTCAACAAATAAACTGCGATGAATTATAATAATTAATCAAATTTGAAAACGGTCACAGAATGTGATGTTTTTGGTTTCTTATAAGTATCAATCAAGCGGACACATAAACAGATAAACTAATCACAAGTTGATTATAAGCAACACGGAATGCAACAACTCAATAAATTAACTTGTTACTAATTAATAAAACATATATAGAGGAATCAATTGAAAAAAGTTATTGTTAGAGATAGAGACCGTTTAAGCATTTAAGAACGTCGGCTAGGTTTGAGGATTGTTTGGTCCTATTATATGAGATCAGCTTGAATAGTTCATAACTAATTCACCAACAAATATTAAATAAACAATGGGAATATCATATTGGTCTCATCTCAAAAGTAAAGAAAATTAATTTTTGGCTGCATACTATCTAGAACTTTCATATTTGACCCAAAACTCAACAGGACGAGGCATCTTTTATATGCTCCTATGGGTATTTTCATCGCAGAAAAATCCAATCGGCCAAGTATTCGAAAAATAAAATATCCAGATGAGGATATTTTGAACTCTTTTCTTGTTTTCTTTTTAATCCTCCTGAAAGTATCCAGAACTTAAAACCAATGAACACACACACATATATAGGTTGCTAGGTCAATATATTGGGTAAAATCAGTTCACACTAAATACTCGAATGATAGGGTGACACGTGGAATCAGGAACAGACAGAAGTCGAAACGAGTGGAAATCCAAACGAAGGACAACAACTTCGGTTGGCATCGGGTAGACCCCGAAGGGAACATTGTTAACGGGGGCAAACGAATATTTGCCATCAGATGATATTTAATGAAGAATATTCCTCAGTATGGAATACAGGTCTGTTACAGAGAATTTTGGCATTCATTATTTGTCATTACATATTCATCAATGACCCCCATTATTATCATTTAAGAGGGCTTGATCCCAGGACCTTGTTCCTTAGGTATAACTATAATAGTGACTTCAACAACCATTGTAACACACGAAATTTCTGACAAACTTAGGCGACACATTATTCCAAGATAAATAATACTTTTTTTTCTATCTAACGATATTCTTATTGTTGCCTTCGGAAGCCTTGCTCCCGGAATCAAGCTGTCTGCTATTTTATTTCGATTTCAACGCTAAGTCTTGCATTTTATTTGATTTATTTATCATTTTGGGATCGAATCAGTTCGCTTGTTTATAAACCATGCCATAAATTCAACTGTAATATTTTACGGGTAAACAGTTTGGCGCACCCACTATGGGGCTTAGACATTTGCGTAATTAAGTTGATCCTTGCATCCATTATTAATCTATTTGATTTTTTTGTTTTTAGCAAAATTCGTATAAAATGGCAGTTAACGATGTCAACATTGCACACAACGTTGAGGCACAAAAGAACCTACCTCAATACGAGGACTCAATCAGTGACACTTGCAACGAGGAGGACGTAGCAACACTGGTTCATGCCAGGCGATATCCCTGGCACGTACAGGAGCCGACTCCTAATGATGCGGAGGATGAGCACGTTGCAGAAACGGTGAGGATCCTGAGAAAATAACAAAAAGCTATCATGGCCATCTCTCACGGCAAGACCAGGCAATGACGAAATTGAGACAAGTATTGTCGGGTACTTCCAACAACGCGAATGGAAGAGGCCTAGTTCCTCCTGATGCTCCCGTAAATCAAACAGCACAAAGGTTTGATAACAACACCCGAGGGGTGAGGTCGACTACGACGGGGCCGGGGGGATCGACAGCGAATCTAGTAACAACAACAGTAATGATCCCTTCAAAACTGAGCTCATGCAGTTTATGAAGGGGAATAAACTCCCGAATGGACCAAATACCGGATGTACGACTAGTTTTGAAGGGACCAGACTCACAGAAATACATCAAGTTGTCGTTAAAACCGAGCGTGGTACAAAAGTTGATTCCAAAGCGGTTCAAAATGCCATATGTACCAAAATATGATGGGACTTCGGACCCTCAAGAGCACATCACCACCTATACAACAACGGTGAAGGAAAATGATTTGGCTCCACATGAAATTGAGCCAGTCCTACTGAAGAAGTTCAGAGAAACCCTCACGAAGGAGCCCTGATATGGTACTCACTCTTACACGAACACTCAATAGATTCCTTTGAGATGCTCGCAGACTCTTTCATCAAGGCCCATGCCGAGGACAGGAAGGTGCAAGCCCGGAAATCGCGATCATGCCGCATCAGCTCTTTCAATCACTACTACCTGTGTCGCACCTACAGTGGCAGAGAGTTTGATAAGACTCTCGGATAAGAAAGATCAATCCTGAATAAGCTTCAGTTGATTCTCATTATAAATCTTTTTATAAGCAAGGAGCTATCTATAGGAAGATACTTCTTTGTCAGGTCAGTCTGGTCGGAAAGAAGCTTGCTTACACTAAGGCGGGCATATTCAGAAATGCGCAAGGAGAGTCCGAATTGCTGCAGGAATTCGTGACCAGGTTTTAGAAAGAAAGGATGTTGCTGTAGCCCGTGCCAGATGAATGAGCGATTGAAGCATTTACTAAGGGGCTGAACCCAAGAGGCTCTGACGCCTACCGGATGTTGATATCCAATTTTTCCTCAAACTATTTTTAAATTTGCATAAATACCTTCAAAATCACTTTTTATAATAATTGATATTTTTCCATAATTTTCCATATTATTATCAATTTATTTTCTAATTTATTCAGTATTTTATATCTAATAATTATTCATGTCACGCCTCATTTTTCCTACACCGGAAGGGTATAAGGGAGTTTTTTCCAACTTAAAGTGACAATTGAAACGGGATTATTTTTTAAGTTCAGAGTCGCCACTTGGGATAATTTATGGTGTACCAAGTCACCGGTTTAAATCCCAAATCGAGGAAATATTGACTCTGTTTTACAGTCCACGAACACAGAAATCCGGGTAAGGAATTCTGTTAACCCAGGAGAAGGTGTTAGGCATTCCCGAGTTTCGTGGTTCTAGCACGATCGCTCAACTGTTATAATTGGCCTATTATCTGATTTTAATACATGTTTTAGCCTATGGTATATTTTAGCTTATTAGCCGCTTTTAATTAACTTTAGGAAGATTCAACGTTATCTAAAACACGTCTTGAACCACGCCACATGAAATACACCCGCAGTCCACGATACATTTTATTTAACGTTGTTGAGATTTGGATTGGGTCACATGAAATGCACACCCGAGTTTAAGGAAATTAATTTAAATTGCGCGCCTAAAGCAACTACGCATTTTCAAGTTTGCGAGGGCCATGAAAAATTCACTAAATGGCACACCTCGATTTCTAAAAGATTAAAGTTAATTAAGTGAGGGCCATGGGTTTTGAGATTTTGTTTGGCATGGCACGCCTCAAATTATTCTATCAAAAGGGTTTCTAAATTTAGTTTTGAGGGCCATAAATTGTTGGCTTGGCTAATATGGGACACCTCAAGCCAATTTTAAGAGTCTAATTAATTAAGGAAGGCTTAAAGGAATTTTAATTATTTTAGGCTAATGTTCAAACTAACTTAATAACTATTGGGCTTGTGTTAAATTGAAGCTAAGCGTTCAGCTGAAATGGCATTAGGCTGGCAGCTGGCCCAAATGAGTTGCAAGGCTGCACATTCCTTATTTCAGAATGGCCTTATGGCTTAAACATTTATCAAAACGGCTCATTAACCGAATAATTCAGAACCAAAATCAGCACAACCAAACAAATATTATATGACATCATTCAAAATCTCAAGTTCGTTCGCCCCTGTTTTCGTCACTTGAATTAGACATAAGCTTTTGTAACAATAATCAACTAGTATTCAAGCATAAAGAGATGGGTTGTTGTATTTCATTTTTTAGTGGATTTTGTTGCCTGGCCTCCTGGAAAGAACATGGTATAGGAATAGAAACAATAGAGTGTACCCTTTGTCAATTAGGGTAAACAATAAGTCACAAACAAACTTCAATCAGTTACCAAGGTGGAGTCATAACAGGAATCAAACTTCCAACTAATCATGAAGGCCAACAAAACCTTATAACAATTGAGTTCTACCTTAAGATCACCAACAAACAGATATGCTAACCAATGGTTGAATATGTTCTAATGCCAACAATCACAAAATCAGCTTTTAAGTAAGCTCACTCCTAAAATACCAGCGCAGCAGTTACAACCACAAACACTAGCTCAAATCATGTTCAGATTCAAAATGAAATAAAAGAGATTAGAAGTAACCTGAAATTAGCTTTCCGATTAATTGAAATGCAGCAATTACACGGATTGAAACGAAGCGACAATTACAGTCGGAAGTCGACACAGCTTCGAACGAAATCAGTAAAAGTCGAACCGGAAAACCAACGGACAGTACCTCGACGGAAACTCGAACGAACCCAACTTGAACAGCACCTCAACTCAATCGTCCTACATATTTGAATCCATTTCGAATAAAGTCCAGAGAAAATAAACGGAACTTCCTTTTTCTTTCTTTCTTTTTTTTGAATTTTTCTGATCAATCTTCCCTTCTCTCTCTCGCTATCTCTGTGTGTGTGCGTGTTTCTCGTTTCTAGCGGTGAGGACGATGGGTGAGAGGGATGTGCTCGATCTGGACAGAAGGAGTGTCGCAGCTGTTTTATGTGGAAGAGATGGGTCGTGTGTGAGGTGGTTTGAAGTCCGGCGACTTGGGGTGGGTGTATGAGGGAGACGAAGTCAGGGGGTGGGTCGTTTGGAGAAGAAATCGGGGAGGGGGGGGGGGGTTCTTGTGTATTTTCTGAGAAACGGCGCTAGTGTCCTCTCTGTATATTTGTATTTTTGCTCGTTTTATAAAGTGTAGGAATTTCTAGGTTATATCTTGTATTTTTTTGCTAATTAGTTAGGTCTTTTGTGTATTAGGTCCCTAGATTTTTAAGAAGGGGAAATTTTCATAAATACCGATGAAATCAAAAAATATTTCACAATCTACAACTATTAATTAAATATCATATTCTACAACATAAATATGATAAATGTATCAAAATTATACCCTCAAATCTCCAACTAAAAACAAACACCCAAAAATAAGGAATTTGTTATAAAATAAAAGCAATTTAGTAAAACATGAACAAGAAATAAAAATAGAGAGAAGGAAGAGATTTTCTTCTTCAATTGTGTGTATTTTACTATCTATTACAAGGCCTTTATATAGGCATAAAAGGTGAAGAAAATATATCATGGAATATGTTATTGAACATATAAAATATGTCATTGAATATATCATTAAGCATTTGAGATCAAGATCATGGAAGAAGAGTAGACATCCACCATAATGTGATATTTATCATAACACTTCCCCTTGGATGTCCATAGATAATGTGCCTCGTTAAAACTTTACTAGGAAAAAACCCTATGGGAAAAAATTCTAGTGAAGGAAAAAGAGTACACATGTTTAGAAATAACCTTTTGGTTGCCTCGTTAAAAACCTTGCAAGGAAAACCCCACTGGGACAAAACCTTGTAAGGGAAAAAGAGTACAACGCGTATTAACTCCCCCTGATGAGAGCATCAATTCACATCCTTGATCATTCACATCCCAATCTTGTACACTAGTTTCTTGAAGGTTGACGTCGGTAGAGATTTGGTGAACAAATCAACCATATTATCACTTGAACGAATCTGTTGCACATTGATATCACCATTCTTTTGAAGATCATGTGTGAAAAATAACTTTGGTGAAATGTTATAGACCTCAACCAAATACATTCTCGACTTGTTTCATGAATAGCAATTATTTCAGCATGATTAGAAGAAGTAGCCATGATTGATTGCTTAGTCGATCGCCAAGATATGACAGTGCTTCCACATGTAAACACATAGCATGTTTGAGATCAAGCCTTGTGTGTGTGCTAGATAAATACCCCATATCGGCATAACCAACAAGATCGGTATTGCAATCATTGCCATAAAATAAGCCCATATCGGTAATCCCTCTTAGATAACGCAATATGTGCTTGATTTCATTCCAATGTTTCCTTGAGCGGAGCTATATCTTGTTAAGACATTAACTAAAAAAGTTATGACAGGCCTTGTAGTGTTAGCAAGATATATTAGCGCACCAATTGCATTAAGACCAAGAAGCTCTTCATTATTTTCATGAGGTCGAAGTGGATCTTTATTTATATCGAGTAATCTTACAACCATCAGGGTACTTAATGGATGTGCTTTATCCACATAAAAGCTCTTTAAAATCTTTTTAGTGTATGCTGATTGATTAATAAAAATTTTATCTTTCATATACTCAATTTGTAGACCAAGACAAAAAGTCTTTCCAAGATCTTTTATTTCAAATTCTTTCTTTAAACAGTCTACTGCTTTAGGAAGTTATCTGGGAGTTGTAATGATATTTGAATCATCAACATACACAGAGATTATAACAAATTCAAATCCAGATCTTTTTATAAAGATACAAGGACAAATTGAATCATTCTTGTACCATTCTTTCAATAGGTACTCACACAGGCATTTATACCACATGCGCCCTGATTGTTTCAATCCGTATAAGGATTTTTGAAGTTTTATTTAATAAATTTCTTGGAAACATTAATATACTTCAGAACAATTTTAATCCTTCAATGATTTCCATTATATGCATATCAAGTTTTTATGTATTGCCAAATTAAAACCTGAAATGATTATATCCACCATAAGAGACACATGTCTCCATATAATCAATGTGAGAATATTTACTAATTTTCTTGTGTCACAAGTCGTCTTTATGTCTATCGACTTGAACTTTTTGCACAAGAACACATTTATACCTCCATTGGCTTTATACTTTTAGGTGTTGGGACTATCCGCCCAACTTCACATTTTTCAAGTGAAGTCAATTTCATTGCGTATTTTTCATTTGGCCAATCATTTATCGGTCCAAATTTCATGACAGATTTGAGCTCAAGATCATCGTCAATATTAATAATATTGAGCGCTACATTATGTTAACAATATCATCGATGATCACTCTACGTCGGTTCCATTATTACCTAATAAAGACATAACTTAGTGAGATCTCTTTATCTCATTATTTTTAGGTACCTGAGCCTCTCACATGAGGTCTTACGAAGTGTTATGTCGTGGTGCTCTTCTAGAGCACTTGCCTCCTTATTATGACCATCTTGAACATTTGCCTCTCTCTTTCTTCAAGGAGTTTTATCTTTGGAACCGATTGGTCTGTTACGCTTCATGTGTGCCATAGACTCTGTCCCTCATGGACTTTATTCTATTTAGAGCATTAGCAGTTGAAATATGACATTTAGCTTTGGGTCAGCAAATGCATCTGGCAATAATTTGTAAATGAATTATCACTTGAACTTCAAGTTCATATTTTCTTGTATGAGGATTTATATGTATTCATAATAATTCATTTCACGTATCACTTTCTCAGCTGCCCATTTTCTCCTCCTAATGTTGGGATCACCAACACATTTCTCAACCTTCTTTGGGAACCCATCTCTTTGCATTATGGTGGCATAAGCACATCCATATTTCTATATAGAAATTATTTGGTTCCTGACCCTGAACCGATTGTGATAGGGAGAATTTTTCATAACTTGGCTAGATGTGTACAAGTGCTACTGTATATTAAATAATACATCTCATACCAAAATTCATTTTTTTAGAGTTTTGTTCTCATAACCAATGATTTAGCTATAATTGGAGGCATACAATTTCTGCTAAACCAACTTGGATTTAAACCAGTATCATCAAGATAAATCATCATAATTTATATTCTGGAACTGTGCTCTAATAATTTGAGCAAGCAATCTTGCAAAAGCCAAACTGCAAGTTGATAACAAATGCACATGTAACCATAGAATAGATGCATCTATTAAAAATCATATATTAGTAAACGGTCCACATGGCAGGTGATTGGGCCCATATATTTATCACATTTTATTCGTTCCAGAAATCAAGGGATTCAATCCC
The DNA here is from genome assembly GCF_000393655.2 of Nicotiana sylvestris. Lineage (NCBI taxonomy): Eukaryota > Viridiplantae > Streptophyta > Magnoliopsida > Solanales > Solanaceae > Nicotiana > Nicotiana sylvestris. The sequence goes on along the minus strand of NC_091067.1, from coordinate 42,973,891 downwards.
AACCTTAACTGGTATATTATGAGAATAAGCAGCACAAGAGAATTCTTGAAGAATCTTCTATTCTTCAATATATGTCAATATAATTCTTAATTAATTTTTCGCATCATAATTGAACCGGGGTGGTCAACCGGTCATGCCAACTAGTATTTATTTTAGTAAACCTCTAGTTTACTTGTGGCATATGATTCCAGCATCATGCTTATATTTGTGTAGTACAAATAGAAAGAAAACCGGGTAATCTTTCATATTTACCTGGTATGATTATAGAAATATGAAGATATTCAATCTTCCTTTCATTTATAGTCTCAATATGTCAATCACTTTGACTTATACATTTGAAATTCAAAAAGTTTCTTTTGAGACTTTATAATATCAATGTCATGAATAATTTTATTCATCCGGATAGTAACAAATTAGTTTTTCCGGAGCTCTTAACAACTTTTGTACTATAAGATCTTTTATCATACCATTCATATGGTAAATATCTCCTTCACGGAGAAACTTATATCATAATAAAGTGTTATGGTCAGAATTATCATAAGCAAAATCATTATTTGCTTTAATTTTGCCTTTAATAACTTTTATAAGGCATGACAAAATAATATTTGGCGTATCACATGTACGCGACCAATGACATATTCATGTAACCATACAATAATATTTATTCTCTTTATTTCACTCAAACCTCTCTTAGAGGTGAGTTGTGTGGTATTCATATAATCATGAATTGCATGTCTGTATTCATTGCTTTTATCACATATTGTCACATTCAACTTTAGGAATGAGTTTGCATTCTCAATGCTTATCACAAATCAAATTCTTTTCAAGGAATGGATCATAATCAGGAACGTGCTTTATTATTTTCAGACCAATTTGATGGTAAACATTGCCTTCACATTTTGAAGGACTATTTTGAGAACCCTTATTGTTCTCCTTTTATAATCATAGTGATGGTTATTATTATTTTGATCTTTGGAATGCTCACGTTCGTTGTTCAACCATTTGTCTTCATTTAAACTTATTATGCACTGCTACCACATTCACTTCAAGAATGGAGCAAATCAAGTGGGACAATCTTCATGCCTTTAATGAAAAATATATTATTTTTCTTTAGTCATCATTATATCATTAATATGGTATAGTGGGACTCAAACCCAATGTCTTACCAATATAAAGACATGTTAGGCCATAATAAATTGGGACTAGAACCCAATTTTTATCATTATGGAGCATCCCGATGTCTTACCCTCAATCAGTGCCATAATAGGCTAAACAATATTGAGATTCATTCTCAAGCCTTAATTTCAAACACATGCCAAGAAAGTTATACACAACTAATTTGCAACTTAGCAAATTAAATTTGCTTTCTTAAATAAGTGTACAAATCTCAAATCATCGTAAAGCTTTATTAATTATTTATAGCATCTATATGAAATACAACCTTTTGTAGTCAGAATATTTCTTCTAAATTCTATTAGAGTTTAAATGGATTATAAAATTATTGTCATAATATTTATTGACTCTCTCTTAAAAATGTTGTTGTTTTCGGGGTATACCCTACCTATTGGATTTGATTTAACGCCATGACTTTCCTTCACTCAATTCAACCAAGTAATTAGTGAATAAATTTATCAAAAGTATATCATATAGGTAACAACACATATATATTACTAATACATAAATTCAGCATTTATATTACCTGAAAAGTGATATTATAGGTAACAACTTACCCGTTGTAGCTTGTGCATCATTCATATAAAATACTTGAAAATGGTAAGTCAGTAGCAAGCATCAAGCAGGTCATGGATACTCGAAAATACCTCTTCTAGTAGTCATACTAATCACTGTTTGCTTTCAAATGATACAACCATAAATTATGAAGTATACTTTCTCAGTAGCTGATTTGTTTTCCAAATTTCAAAGAAGTGATTAATCAACCTAGATAAAGATGTGAAGTACTTCTTGTTTTCTTCAAGATGATTTATTCTTCTAATCAATATGACAATTTTTTTATTCACCCTTTTTTTTACTATATGCAAATGCAAAAATTCAAAAGGAAAAAATATTCATCCAACTAAAAGAAAATGTTAAAAGCGGTAGGACAGATTTAAGATAGTTAACACACAAATATGCATAAGACAACTTATATAACGTATCCTTGGTTACCATGACATGCCTCATATCAACAATTAATTGCTACTATAATTTTCACATATAGAACTTCGAAAATTTTATTCCATTCATGTGATATGAATGATGTAATATTAATATGTGCTTATGCAATACATGTATGGTACGAAGTTGTGTGCATATCTATATTATATTAAAAGCACAAAGGCCCTTAGCGAAATGTCGTTCGCCTTTTGTACCCTTAAAAATTTAATTTTACACTGGACAAAATAGTAATTTAATTATTTTTTTTAATATTTAGGAATAGTTTTAATTCATTCCCTAATATTTAGGACTCCAAAATCAATTAAAGATTGTGTACCAAATCCTTCCTTATTTGAGCTATATAATATAACATATATGTAAAAAAAAAAAATAATAGCTTCGGAAAAACACAATATTTTGTACGCTTCGTCTGCATGTAAAAACCTTTGATGGAACACTTTCAATTCCTAAAGTTATATTAGGAAAAGTAGGAGCACTTTGGAATCCTTTTAGCAATAGGAGTCTTTTTTTTAAACATTAACCAATTAAATTTTCTATAAATATTTTAGGCAAAAATTTCGTTAAGTATTCATATATATTTTAGGTTATACAGTCAGACCTCTTTCTAACATCATCCTTATATAATAGTCATTCACTATAAAAGCTGAGTTATTCTTAGAACCAAATATTATATTATGTTATAATATATGTCCTCTATAACGGCACTTCATTATAGCAGCCAAAAAAAATCGGAACAAATAAGGCTGTTATAGAGAGGTTTGACTGTAATCCATTACATTCAATCCTTTTACTTAGGAGTTTTTTTTAATATACGTTTGGCTAAAAGAAAGGGAGGACGAGGGTGTGAATCGGAAAAAGAAAAGAACCATGTACCAAATTATTTCTCTTAGATAATATATATATATAATTTATTTCTATTATATTGCACGACCAGAAAATAGTAAATGTCGTTCATCTTTTACCCTTAAAAAATAACTTTTACAATGGACAAATTTGTAACTTTGGTAAGTTTCCTAATGTTTATGATTTTGAAATCAACTAAAATTTTTGATATTAAATCTTTCCCTATTAAAATAGGTAGGAAGTACTAATATATAGAAATTTAAAATTAATAAATATTTTACCTTATGTAAATTGTACTAATAGACAATACATCCTTTGTGCAATACATATAAAATCAAGATGAGAACGATGGCAACTTCAATTAATTACTAATTAAAAATTAAAAAATGGAGACATAAAATCACTTACATTAAATTAAAATTATTTAATACAGTAACTTCTAAGTAAAATTATTTCAATGTAGAATAATTAATTATGTATTTTAAGTATTCTTATTTAATCATATAAAGTAATTAATTCATGTTCAATTAAGCACCCAAAATAATTATTCAATATCATATTTAAGAAAAAATTATACAAGCCTAAATTCATCTATATCTATACTATAAAGTCCCTATCGAAATATCGTTCGCCTTTTTTATCCTTTAAAAATTAATTTCACACAAGACAAAATAGTCATTTAATTATTTTCGAATATTTAGGACTTCAAAATCAACTAAAATTTTATTTAAGAAAATCCTAATATTTAGGTCTTCAAATTCAATTAAAATTTACTTTATTATTTTTTTCCTTATTTGACCAGTTTTTATAAATATCCTTTTGGAGTTTAGTACGTGATCATTAAAGTTTTTTTAATTCTTAGCCTCTAAGGTATATAATAGTATTTGTTTTTCTCCAAATTGCCAATAATTGATTGCCAATAATTGATTGCCTAAAATATGGAACATCCATCAGCAATGTATGTTCGCTTTTTCCTGTTAAATTTTTAAGAGTTTTGATTTAATCTTAACTTTAAATTTCTAGAAGTTTGAACTAATATGGTGTTAATTTAGAAATAAATACTATGTGAATGTGCAACTATAGATAATATTTTAAACCTAAGTTAAACTAATGTATTTGGAACTCTTGAAATAACTATAAATTTGTCATCCCCCACCCCCTCAGCCTCTGATAATTTTGAAAAATTGACCTCAACATTGTGAACTCTTGAAATTTCAAAATTGTTATTAGCAGAGTACATCCGGAGTGAGTTCAGGATGACATTGACTATTATTTGGTATTGGATGAACATGCAAAGAAGTAAATTTAGACTTAAATTAATAAGAATTCAGGCAACTTTTTTTTTACACAAGAAGAGGTTCATTTGGCTATAATTTTGATTAACTTTGAATGAAGAACTATTTTTTTGTATAATGACATTATGGACGTAAAGTTTACAAAGAGATGTTGGATGAGATATAATAACATAGCATATTTTTATCTAATATAATAAATATTTATAGCTATAAATACTATAGAATTAATTACACTAACTTCACTCGGAAAATGTTGAATTCAGCTATATATTATATCAATGTAGTAATATTTTTTCATCATTTAAACATATATTGCGTTTAGTTTTACCTCCATTACTATTTTTTAATAATTTGTATATGTATTATATTGATTAACGTGATGCACACGTGCAACGCACGTACACTAAAACTAGTGAGATGTTAAAGGATGACAAGTATAACATAATTATACCTTCTTACGTTCCATTACTTGCCATATGTAGTTTCTCTTTACATCTAACCATGAGATGATATGTATGACTTCTAATTGCAATCTTTCCGGATGTAGGAAATATTTTGAAGATATATATATAATTGGTTAGAGACTCGTTCTGATAACGTGTTATAAAATAAAAGTAATTTAGTAAAACATGAACAAGTGTGTGTATTTTACTATCTATTACAAGACCTTTATATAGACATAAAAAGTGAAGAAAATATGTCATGGAATATGTCATTGAACATACAAAATATGTCATTGAATATATCATTAAGCATTTGAGATCAAGATCATGGAAGAAGAGTAGACATCCACCATAATGTGATATTTATCATAATAGAATTATCTTTATTTTGGATAACAGAAAGGAAATTAATACAACTTGCAATCAATTATTTCCCAGAAAACCTCCTTTTTCCTTCGTTACCTTTTCAAGCAATAAATCCACTTATATACAATTCACCACCAATATATATATATATATATATATATATATATATATATATCATTCTCCTTCGATTGATAGGGTATGTTTTTTTTTTTTAATTCTTAAAAGTGCAACTTTCAATCATTTAATACATAAGTGTGATGTCAATGGCATATTGGCTTTGACCAAACTTCCTTTTTCAACAAAAAAAACTTGTCTGATTTTTTTCTTTGTAAGTACCTTAGCTATGAGTCAATATTACCTCAAATATATACACACACAAACACAACATTTATATACCTTTTTATATTTGGAATGATATTTAACTCATATTATTTATATTATATACATATAGTATACTTAATATATGTGATCACTTTATATTTTACATTTGAAGTAATATATCATATAATCTATTTACATATGTGTAGTATACATAATATATATCATTTATATTAGCATTAATATATATTAACATTTATTCTTTATATTCGTATGTTCATATACCAAATATATATTATTAGTATACTATAGTTATAGTATATATTTATTATTGTCGGTATACTATATCTATATATATATAAATATGTACAATATATTATGCATAAAGATGGTGGTAAAGTAAAATCATTCATTGAAAGATAATTCGATGTTATAAAGAAAAGGAGATGGAGAGTTGAAGAATAAATTTATATGCATTCCTCCGCCAATGAACATAAATGAATGTAACCTAGGAAAATTAAGTCCTAAAACTTTTATTCCATGGCTGGAAAAGACCATGAAAATAGTTGAAACCAGTCAACCACCATTATATGAAGAAAATGGAAAATTAAGTTTAAATCTACAAGTTTGGATTGGGTCTGATAATGCTCACACGAATGAAGGCCCCATCGGCAACCTAAAAGAACCTTGTCGGCAACACCACCATGTCGATGTTAATTGCATTCTAGTATGAGGAGATATTGAAGATGAGACAGAAAATGATAAATTTAAAGTAAAAGAAATCCCTAATTCCTTATTAAGTGGAGATACTTTTAGGAAAAGCATAGATAATTATGCATTTTAGATTCTCATAACTGTAATCACAATCCCTATTTTCACGTTTTAAAATGAGATATTTAAGGAATATAAAAATGATATAATCTAATTAAGAGGTTAAAAGATTGTATTAGTTGTATATAATGCAATTATTTTAAAATAGTTGTAACTTTTATAAATAACTCTTTAAACCCTTGTATTCCGGGTAAATTTCTCTTTAAGAAAGGTGTTAAGGGTATTGGGCAGTAAAGGATATGTAGGCAACTCAGATACCAGAGCTCGGTCACATTCCCCTTTTCTCTTAGTTTTAGTCTCTCCAAATAAGGGTCGGGTCAAAAAATCTGTCTAGTCGTTCTTTGTCTGAAAACTCTTCGCGTTTCCAGTCAAAGAGGGGTAGCTATAGACATGTGATTTTTGACCCTCCCCAAGACTTTTCATATTTTAGCACGTAAATATTTAATTTAGGCCTAATATAGCTATTTCGACTCATTTTTACTCTTTTGCTTTATTTTATTACAAGAAAACAAAAATTACAAAAAAATAATTTCATTAATGTTTTGTAGCCATTTTTAATCTTGAAAAATACCAAAAATAGTTTTGTTTTAACGGTCAGCCTTATTTTAATAGTTATTTTACTTAAGTAAGATTAATTAATAAATGAGATCGTATTTTTAATCTCGTTCGCGGGGAAAGAATAAAACTTAGGCTCAAGCAACCCATTTTTAGGCCTAATTTTCGGACCTAGTTCGTGGTCCTATTATTACATCAAAAATCAAAACATGAAAAAGACTAGCTAAGTTTGTCAACTACGAGTTACAAGATTCCTATCTATAAGTCTTCTGAAGCTTGATCTTGAGTCTTGAGTGATTCTTCATGCAGACTTTAAATTTGAACCTTGATGCTTGCTAGCTGCATGTGCTAGTTCATCCTTCTTCAGCTTTTCGGATCAAGACCAGGCATGCAGTGCTTGTGACCTCGGCCATGTCTTGAGCAGCCCACATCTTTCATCAACTTCTGCATTTGGATTAACTTCTTGCCTTTTTCTTTTTCTTTTCTTTATTGTGACTAACTTCTGTTGATCACCTCGGACTGTTGACTCGCATTCTTGCCGCAAGCTTCTTTTGTTGCTGACTTGAATTGCATTCTGGAGTGAATTCTCTTATTCTCCAGGTAGGCGCCTGATTGCCAATACTCGACCTGTATTCCTTCGAAACTTGATGCTTTTCCTTTGTTCTCCAGGTGAGCTTTTGATTGATGTCTTCCTTTGAACATTGCTGCTTTCCTTTTGTTCTCCAGGTGGGATCCTGATTACCAACACTTGCGCTACTTTTCCTCGAAACTTGAACTGCTTCCCTTTGTTCTTCAGGTGGGCTCCTGATTGCTGAACTCCTTTGAACCTTGGTGCTTTTCCTTTGTTCTCCAGGTGGGCTCCTGATTGCTGAATACTTGCACTACTTTTCCTTGAAACTTGAATTGCTTTCCTTTGTTCTCCAGGTGGGCTCCTGATTGTTGAACTCCCTTGAACCTTGCTGCCTCCCCTTTGTTCTCCAGGTGGGCGCCTGATTGCTAAAACTTTCTGTGTTCCCTTGTTTTTCATGTGGGTGCCCGCAATCAAGACAAACAAAATAAACAAAATTTTCTGCCCCAGTTTGCACTAGGAAGATTTGTGAGTTGTTAGCAAAATTGTAAACCACTTATAATATTGATGCAATGATGAAAGTAAACTAAAGACTAGACTAGGATGTGCCTCTTCTATGAGTAAAACCAAAAAACTTTGACTAGCAAATGCGTTGCTAAAAATAAAACCTAAATGAACCAAACTGGGAAGTGCGTCTCCTAAGGGTGAAACTTGAATGAACCAAACTAGGAAGTGTGTCTCCTATGAATGAACTCTCAATTTAGGAAGTGCATCTCCTAAAAGAATAACTTGAAAGACCTTGATTAGGAAATGCGTCTCCTACAAGTAAACTTTCAATGAACCAGACTAGGAAGTGCGTCTCCTGGGGCCGAACTTAAATGACTCAAACTAGGAGGTGCGTCTCTTAGGGGTGAAATCTCAATTTAGGAAGTGCGTCTCCTACAGGTGTACCCTGAAAGACCCAGATTAAGAAGTGCGTTTCCTAAGGGTGAAATCTCAATTTAGGAAGTGCGTCTCTTAAAACAAAATATAACTTGAAAGACCCAGACTAGGAAGTGCATCTCCTAGGGGTGAAACATCAATGACTCAAACTAGGAAGTGCATCTCCTAAGGCTGAAACTTGAATGAACCAAACTAGAAAGTGCGTCTCCTATAGGTAAAACTTCAATGAACCAAACTAGGAAGTGCTTCTCCTAGGGGTGAAATCTCAATTTAGGAGGTGGGTCTACTAAAACAAAATATAATTTGAAAGACCCAGACTAGGAAGTGCGTCTTCTAGGGGTGAAACTTCAATGATTCAAACTAGGAAGTGTGTCTCCTATGAATGAACTCTCAATTTAGGAAGTGCGTCTCCTAAAGGTGTAACTTTAATGACTCAAACTAGGAAGTGCGTCTCCTATGAATGAACTCTCAATTTAGGAAGTGCATCTCCTATGGGTGAAACTTCAATGACTCAAACTAGGAAGTGCGTCTCCTATGAATGAACTCTCAATTTAGGAAGTGCGTCTCCTAAAGGTGTATCCTGAAAGACCCAGACTAAGAAGTGCGTCTCCTAGGGGTGAAACTTCAATGACTCAAAACTCAAACTAGGAAGTACGTCTCCTATGAATGAACTCTCAATTTAGGAAGTGCATCTCCTACAACAAAATATAACTTGAAAACCCAGACTAGGTAGTGTTTCTCCTAGGGGTGATGTGTGATCTTCTCAATAGCCTTTGCGTAAGCAGAATTGGGGCATTACACCCGAAAATTTCAAGCTTCCAAGCTTTGATATGAACATAGCTTCCGTCCTTGTTTCAGACAAAGAAAACTTGTGAGTTTAAACATGGTGGTTGGTTTGTGGCCTTGACTTTGCGGCGATTGCTCCTTCACTTGCCATTATAACCTTGATTTCACCTTGAAAGATATTGCTTTCTTATTGACTAACCAATTTCTCTATCACCTTTATCACAGAAAATACCTCTTCTCCGTTCAGACCCAATACCCTCTATCTGTTGCATTGCTCATGAACTGACATTTACCAAACCTTTGTATTTCACATGAATCCCAGAACGTGTTGATTGTTACCAACTTAGTGCGCATACTGTTCTTTCCTGACTTATGTTGCTTTGATGTGCTAGCCAGACTCCGCTTTATGCAATTGGAAAGCTAGTGGCAGATTTTGAAGTCATTTCACACTTGTTTTGACCAAACAGACTCAAGAAGAGGAAGTAAACAAGACAAAATGAACAGAGTGAAGGACAATGGAAAGAGATGATTCCTAACAAGAAAACTACAAAGTAGAAACTTATCAGATGTGGATACCAACTCTAATGACCATGACATGCACCTTTGGATTAAGTGGCCTAATCTGTCAAGTAAATCTAATGCTTAACTCTTGTTGTACCTCTTTGCCATGAAACTGGGCTTCAGTGCTCCGATTTTCCAATCCGATTCATGATCCTTATTCGACTTGTTGTGCCCGAAGGGTTTTCACCATCAAGCCTCTCTCATTTTGTTCTTTCTCTCAATTTACCGTCGCCTTATAGTGTCTGTGAAGGTTTTCACCGATAAGACTCTCTCATTTTTATTTTCCTTGTTCAGAACGGAGTGTTGCCCCTGATATGAATCACCTCTACTTGCTCGACTTGACATCTCTCGAAGACTGGTCGGAAGGTCTTTCTTTGGACCGTAAAATGGGCTTTTGGATAGGATTAGAAAGAAAGGGTATCACGAAGGCTCAAAACAACTTGAATGAGTTCAAACTTACAACTTTTGGAATAAGATATTTCACATAACCACAACTTCTACCTCAGTTTCTTTGCTTGGGGTGATGGGACCGAACCGTGAGGCTGCCTACGTATCCTTAAAAGGAATCAGGTCGAACGTAGTTCATGGCATATGAATTGCTTTATTTTTTTGTGCTTTTTTCTTTTTTTCTTTTTCTCTTTTTTTCTTTTCTTTTCTTTTCTTTACTCTTTTCCCATTTTTTCTTTCTCTCTTTCTCTTCTCTTTCCTCTTTTCTCTTTTTTTATTCTGTATCTGTATTTCTAACTCTGCTTCTGATTCCAAAATAGGGATATGAAAGAAAATAAATAAGGCTCAAAGGGGCAACAAAGGATAAAGTGTTTAGATAGAAAAATAAAATGCCTTCGTCATTCCGATTTTCAAAGCATGCTAGATACAAATAATATAATTAAACAAACCAAAGAAATCACACATAATATCTTTTGACTGCATCAGAATTGATAGCCATATCCACACATTTGCCTTCTACATTTGTTAAATACAAAGCACCATTGGACAACACTCTCATTACCACGAACGACCCATGCCAATTAGGGGCAAACTTGCCTTTAGCTTCAACCTGATTCGATAGGATGAGTTTCAATAATACTTCTTTATGTTCTATCTACCCCAGTTTCACACAATTCGGGCTTGAAGTGATCTCAAAACGTCTTTACTTATTTCCCTCAAATGTCCCTATCATCTTCAAAATTGTTTCACTGCTTCATGACTAAACTAACTTTTAAGACCAGACCGAGAATTACGCATGCATGTTATGTCACTAGAGTCAGCAAGAAAAGAACTATAAAAGGAGGAGAGAACTAAACAAAAAAATGACTAGAAATAACAGAAGACAAGAAATTGCATTAGACAGATGGTGAAACGGTTCGAACAACAAGACAAGCAAACTACAACGGGGTTACAACCTTGGAACAAACCTAGACAACACTAAACAAGTTACTACGACTAAACGAACTAGGCAAAATAAAAGGATAGAAGGGTTTGAGTCGCAAGACAATATCCGGATTACAACCCTGAAAATAACCCAGATAATAGAAATGACAACAAAATAAGCTACCAAGACTCCTCCCCAGCTAGCCAAGAGAGGACCGTCTTCCCAATTACCAAGCTCTGCATCTTAGCCACTGAGTTCAACATCAACATTGCTAGAACCTTCACAAGTCTTCATCGCATTGTCCATAGCAAATTGCTTTTTGGTACCTTTGGCCGGCTCGTTCTTATGATCAACTTCCGGAACCAAGAGTGATAGCGCTGAAAGCTTTGCGGCAAGTGGCCCTCCGAGGATCTCAAAATAGTTCTCATATTCCTTTTCCATACAAATCATGTCCTCCATATGTGTCTAATTATGAACAGACAATGGACTTTGGCTAGTATCTGTTGCAATTGGATTTTGCACGGTAATGTCACCTGCATCAATAAGCTTCTGGACTGCTCCTTTCAGATGCCAACACTTTTCTATGTCATGCCCCGGGGCATCTGAGCACCTTTGGAAGAGGGTCTCATAGACGTGGAGAAAAATCAAACTTCTTTGGAAGAGGGTTTGGCATTTTTATCTGAATCAGCTTCAACATGTCCAATTGCCTCAGCCTCTGGAACAGACTGGCATATGATTCTCTAATAGGGGTGAAAGCCTTTTCTTTTTTCAGTAGTCTTTTATTTTATACTCTGTCCTCGGTTGGAACCTTTTGCGGGCAGTGGTTGATATGCCTGAGGGGGCGGGTAAGACATTTGTGGAAGTGATGCGGGCCATCGCGGGCCTCATAGACGTGGAGCATATGGTGGTGCATTGTGGACGGGGTATCGGGAAAGTGATGTATGATTTTGGGGGTTATGGGGAGAGAAGTAGCAATGGGGAGGATTACAAGGATATCTGCGGGGTCGATATTGAGGCTGAAAGCGTTTAGCAAGAATGCCCATTGGATCCTGTCATTGGTGGGGCTCAGCAACATCTTTTCTATCAATGGGAGGACTGTCCCGAGCAACTTGTTCGTTCCATCTGAGCCAAAAGTCCCTAAAACTTTCCTTGGGTTTCTTTTCCATCTGAGATAGGGAGGAGCGATCTAGGATAATGTCTATATTGTACTGAAAGTGTCGCACAAAATCTTGAGCTATGTCGCTCAATGTATGCCACTTACAGACATCTTGACGATTATGCCATTCCAAAGCTACCCCAGTCAAGCTCTCACTGAAATACGCCATCAACAAATCATCTTTCTCGCCAACACTTCTCATTTCACTGCAATAACCCCTTATATTGGCTATCGTATCTCCATACCCATCATACAAGTTAAACTTTGGTACTTTAAATCCCGCAGGCAGGCGAACATTAGGGAACATACACAATTCTTTGTAAGACGTGTTAACCTGGTCTCCTATCTCTTGCATGTTCTTTAAGGACTGTTCTATGCTTTTCAGCTTCCTGGATATCTCATCTCACCCTTTTTTTCCTGTGACCTTTTCATTTTCAGCATGAATCTCATCCCGAGGGCTCTGCTTGTATGAGTCAGGAACCTTGTGGGCAACCTCTGCGGGGTAGTATTGGGCATCATGAGCTTTGAGTGGGTATTCATCGTTGGGGATAGTGGATATGACAGGAGGGCAATTTTGGGGAGGGGTAATTGGAGGATGAGTGATGAAGCTACTAGGATGGTTGGGAAAGCTATGATAAACGGGCGGATCTGGAGAGTATGGGGGATCATCCAGCACTATGACTGGAGTTTGGGTAAGGGTAGCATCTAAGAAGCTAGGTGGTGGTGGGGGTGGTGCCTTCCCAGTCATCCAGGCCTGATACATGCCCATCATGTGCTGTCTTAACATCCTATTCAACCAACTGCTTTCGGGCACCGGTATCAACCAACCCAATTCTGTTGTTGTCTGCCATTGCCTTTTGACTTTATGTTGTAGAGAGGATTTACTACTTCGAGAACCACAAACTAGCCACCCTTCTGCTATGAAGATAACAAAATGAAGTCATCACATTAGCATTAGGGCATTTAACATAATATAATCTCACATTATGTGCAATGCACCTAGTCACAATTATTGGTTCTAAAATGACTTCGAGGGTATGAAGGTCATTTGGCATCATCCCAATTTGTCCATTTGAATCTTCTCTTTTCTCTCACTTTTTAGCTCGCTCATTTTCCTTCCTTTTTTTTTGATTATCGCTCTGTTCTTCCCTCTCATTTCTCACGTCCCATGATTTCATCTCTCTTTTGTTCTTATCTTTTTGTTTTTTTGTTTTTTTTTTTGATTTTTTTATTATCTAATAATAATAAAAATGATTCGATCGAACCCTATGTAGGTTGCCTACGTATTATGACGCCGTATGAATAAGGTCTTTGCGTAGTTCTGGAAGATCGGAAATAAAACAAACAAACTAATATATTTTTTTCTTTCCTTTTTACCTTAAAGACTATTCTTATAAGAAAAGAGAAATAAAAGAAGAAAAACTCTTTTTTTTTCTAGACTTAATTTTCTATAACCTATTCTAAACTCAAGCTTAACGATTATATATTTTTGTTCTTTTTCTTTTCTTTTTGAAACAAATACTCTATGGATAATTATAAGGAAAACCCCTAGAAGAGAAAAATATTTTTTTGATTTTTTTTAGGAAGGAAATCTAAAGAATAACCCAAAAAAATATTTTGAATTTTCATTTGATATTCCTGAAGAAAGATTTCAAAATGAGAAATGAAAAAGATAAAAATATTTTTGGATTTCAGTTTTTGATTACCTAAGGAAGAAACTTTAAAGATAAAAAAAGATAAAGTATATTTCCTTTTTCTTCTATGTACAATATCCTAAAGTTCTAGTGAAAATAAAGAATATTTTTTTTTCATTTTTCATTAATTTCCCGAAGAAGAACCTCAAAAGAAAATCTTTTTGGATTTTTGAAATGAATACCTTAAAGAAAACCTTTTTTTAAAAAAAAGGTACTAAAGAAAATTCTTTTTTTTGAATTTTTAGTCCTAATATAATAAAGGAAATATAAAAATAAATTTTTATTTTAAGTTCTAGATATTAATTGCCTAAAGGAAAAACTACCTCAAATGATTTTTCTCAATTTCTAGGAGTAGTATTTCTAAAGAAAATTCTAACGGAAATATAAAACGCGAAACCTCTTTTTTTTTGGATTTTTGAGTTATAATACACTTTTTCAAATACAAAATAGAAAATACAATAACGAAAAACTCGACATTACTGTACAAAACAAAAAGGTAAAAGACGACATAAAAAACAGACTCAAAACATAAAAAATTAAATTAAAAAAATATTCTTAAGCAACTCCCGAATGAGCGATCTTGATTGGATGGTCCTAAGGCGTCTGTCGGGACCAAACTCCGGTAAGTAGATCTCCACCTGTATGAGAAAATTAGGACAAAATAAAGTTAAAGACCTAGAATGCTAGGTGAGACAATAACCCTTCATGTTGGACGCATGCAAGATATGATTGAGGCTATTTTTGCAAAATGACTTATGTGACCAAAAGGTGGCTAAAAGTGCAAAATTTGGCTAAGACCCCGCAAATCCAAGAACCTAAGATTTACTAGGAAGACCGGAGCCTATGTGGGTTGCCTACGTATCCCGCCCCGAGAGACGAGAATCAGGTTCGCGTAGTTCGGGCAGATTGGATACGGGCGAGTAATAAAAATAACAACTAATTCAGAGAAAAAACATTTTTTATCTTTTGAAAAATGATGAAACATTTAAATTTTTTTTGAATTTTCTTCTTTTTCATTTTTTTTGATTTTCTAATTTTTGGAAAATGATGAAAAAGTGCAAAATCTTTTTTTTTTTTGAAATTTCAAGCTCTTTTTTCTTTTCTTAACAACAATGTGACAGAAAACATAATTGGGCCCTCCTTGCTTTATCCTCACACTTACCTCTCTTTTTTCTTTTTTCTTTTTTTTTTCTTTTTCATTTGCCCTCAATTATCATTGGTACGCCAAATGACCCTTTTACCCTTGAAGAAATGCAACATGTAGCACATAGGATGCATCAAGATGGTCTGTTATTTTGGGTACACCTGTCCTAGACGGACCCAACCCCTGTGTTGAGTCCCCAAAATCAAATGCACGTGATGGAACAAAAGTTCCTACTAGGGATCCGGCATGAGGCTATGTTATTCTAGGTTTAAAAACCTGGGTTTATTTGTTCTAGACCTGGCTTACCCGAGCGGACAGCTCGATCCAAGGGGGGCAGCGTACCGAGAATACAGAAGCTTCACTGGCTTTGCAACTTGTCCGAACCTCGTTCTAAAATTGGGATATGACTCTAATAGAAGAGAAGTCACACGAAGTGCACACTTCCCAGATGATTTAGAAAACTCAGAGAGAGAAGGGTTTCGTAACAATTTATATACAGTCCAAACAATATTAAAGCAGTAAAAAGCAGCAATTAGCACATTAGGCTCAAACATACAAAAATCATTTAATAAATAAAGCCAACTATACAAATATTCTAAGCTCGAATTCCCCAGCAGTGTCGCCAGAGCTGTCACACCTCCTTTTTCCTACCCTCCGGAAGGGTATAAGGGTGTTTTTTCCAACTTAAAGTAACAATCGAAACAAGATTATTTTTATGTTCAGAGTCGCCACTTGGGATAATTTATGGTGTCCCAAGTCACCGGTTTAAATCCCGAATCGAGGAAATATTGACTCTGTTTTACAGTCCGCGAACACAGAAATCCGGGTAAGGAATTCTGTTAACCCGGGAGAAGGTGTTAGGCATTCTCGAGTTCCGTGGTTCTAGCACAGTCGCTCAACTGTTATAATTGGCCTATTATCTGATTTTAATACATGTTTTAGCCTATGGTATATTTTAGCTTATTAACCATTTTTAATTAATTTTAGGAAGATTCAACGTTATCTAAAACACGTCTTGAACCACGCCACATGAAATGAACCCGCATTCCACGACACATTTTATTTAACGTTATTGAGATTTGGATTGGGTCACGTGAAATGCACACCCGAGTTTAAGGAAATTAATTTAAATTGCACGCCTAAAGCAACTACGCATTTTCAAGTTTGCGAGGGCCATGAAAAATTCACTAAATGGCACACCTCGATTTCTAAATGATTAAAGTTAATTAAGTGAGGGCCATGGGTTTTGAGATTTTGTTTGGCATGGCACGCCTCGAATTATTCTATCAAAAGGGTTTCTAAATTTAGTTTTGAGGGTCATAAATTGTTGGCTTGGCTAATATGGCACACCTCAAGCCAATTTTAAGAGTCTAATTAATTAAGGAAGGCTTAAAGGAATTCTAATTATTTTAGGCTAATGTTTAAACTAACTTAATAACTATTGGGCTTGTGTTAAATTGAAGCTAAGCATTCAGCTGAAATGGCATTGGACTGGCAGCTGGCCCAAATGAGTTGCAAGGCTGTACATTCCTTATTTCAGAATGGCCTTATGGCTTAAACATTTATCAAAACGGCTCATTAACAGAATAATTCAGAACCAAAATCAGCACAACCAAACAAATATTATATGACATCATTCAAAATCTCAAGTTCGTTCACCCATGTTTTCGTCGCTTGAATTAGACATAAGCTTTTGTAACAATAATCAACTAGTATTCAAGCATAAAGATATGGGTTGTTGTATTTCATTTTTTAGTGAATTTTGTTTCCTGGACTCCTGGAAAGAACATGGTATAGGAATAGAAACAATAGAGTGTACCTTTGTCAATTAGCAGTAAGCAATAAGTCACAAACAAGCTTCAATCAGTTACCAAGGTGGAGTCATAACAGGAATCAAACTTCCAACTAATCATGAAGGCCAACAAAACCTTATAAAAATTGAGTTCTACCTTAAGATTACCAACAAACATATATGCTAACCAATGGTTGAATATGTTCTAATGCCAACAATTACAAAATCAGCTTTTAAGTAAGCTCACTCCTAAAATACCAGTGCAGCTGTTACAACCACAAACACTAGCTCAAATCATATTCAGATCCAAAATGAAATAAAAGAGATTAGAAGTAACCTGAAACTAGCTTTCCGATTAATTGAAATGCAGCAATTACATGGATTGAAACGAATCGACAATTATAGTCGGAAGTCGACACAGCTTCAAACGAAATCAGTAAACATCGAACCGGAAAACCAACGGACAGTACCTCGACGGAAACTCGAACGAACCCAACTTGAACAACACCTCAACTCAATCGTCCCACATATTTGAATCCATTTCGAATAAAGTCCAGAGAAAATAAACGGAACTTCCTTTTTCTTTATTTTTTTTTTGAATTTTTCTGATCAATCTTCCCCTCTCTCTCACACTATCTTTGTGTGTGTGCGTGTTTCTCGTTTCTAGCGGTGAGGACGATGTGTGAGAGGGATGTGCTCGATCTGGACAGAAAGAGTATCGCAACTGTTTTATGTGGAAGAGATGGGTCGTGTGTGAGGTAGTTTGAAGTCCGGCGACTTGGGGTCGTGTGTGTGAGGGAGACGAAGCCAGAGGGTGGGTCGTTTGGAGAAGACGAAGTCAGGGGGTGGGACGTCGCGCAAAGGGGTGGGTCTCTTGTGTATTTTCTGAGAAACGGCGCTAGTGTCCTCTCTATATATGTATTTTTACTCATTTTATAAAGTGTAGGGATTTCTAGGTTATATCTTGTATTTTTGCTAATTAGTCCCTAGGTCTTTTGTGTATTAGGTCCCTGGGTTTTTAAGAAAGGTGTTAAGGGCATTGGGCTTGAAAAATGGGCTTGAGAATTATGGTTTAGGTCCGAAAATTAGGCCTAAAAATGAGTTGCTTGAGCCCAAGTTTTATTAAGACTGACCATTAAAACAAAACTATTTTTGATATTTTTCAAGATTAAAAATGCTTACAAAACATTAATGAAATTATTTTTTTGTACTTTTCTTTTTCTTGTAATAAAATAAAGTAAAAGAGTAAAAATGAGTCGAAATAGCTATATTAGGCCTAAATTAAATATTTACGTGCTAAAATATGAAAAATCTTGGCGAGGGTCAAAAGTCACATGTTTACTATTCATAAATTACATTACAAGTAATTTCAAAGTATTTCTTAGCTCAATATATTATTTTTAATCTTATTAGGATTTAATTATTTCACAAATTAGCCAATTTGGCATTGTTTGGCTATAATTACAATGATTTTGCAATTATAGCCTAATTGTACACTTTATGCTATTTTAATTCAGTAGTTAGTCATTTTATATTTTTAATATTAGTTAATTACTTTAATTTCACCTATTTAGCTTTAATTTCATTTTATCTAATTATAGCTATTTTTATTGATTATTTATCTAATTTTAAGTGGGTATTTAGCAACTAGCCACCCTTATTTAAATTATAACCAGCCCCAAACCCAATTAAACCAACCCAAACCCCAGGCACAATCCGTCAAAATCCCCCGACCCAATCACTAAGTCCACCCAGCCCAGACCTGAGTTAATTTTGAGGAATGCCTTAATTATCTTATATATAGTAACTTATCGACGTCAACCCCATTCCTACTCCAGCTAATGGAAAAATGCCTTTGAATGGTCGTAATCGTCGACAACCCAACCGACGTCCACCATAGGCTCGGCGAGCTGTCCTCCTAAATTTCCCGAAGGTAATGCCAGAGCCTTTTCGGTACTGACGACTTTTGATGCCAAGAAGGAGACCAACTAGACGAGACAAACCATTGTTCATAGGTTGGTTATAAGCCCGGAGATCGAATCAGATTCATCCCCTTTGAGAGGGATTCTCGTGCCAACCATAGAAAGAAGAACTCGGTTACTCATCTTGGATCGGATTGGATTAATAGATCCTCCCCCTAGGATGGTAGCTTCTATTCCTTGATTGCCCCGCAAGTTAAATAAGGGATTCTAATACTTCTTGAAGCCAAATAAGGGCATAAACCACTATATAGAGTCTTGAGTGCATTCCCTTCGGAAACCAACTAAGGCAACTCCGATTGAATGCGAAATCCCGCTAGCCATTATTCGTATGAACTCCTATATTAATCAACGACACAGATTCACTCTTACCATAATTAACCTAAGACAACCCCCAAACCCTCATTCTCTCATTCACTCAACCGACACTCATCTCCCTCTCTCTATCTTTGGTTCTCTCTAGAACTTTCTCTTCTCCCATCCTCTCCGATGGACCCTGTCCACCTTCTCCGACCACCTCCTTCGCCGGAAACCATGGCCTCTCATCATCTCCTGGCCTCTGCTTCACCCCACTCCGGTTTGACACTACCCTGAGGTCCTCAGGTGAACCTGGAGCGGTTCAACTCTTATCCATGGTCTTTCATGCCATTTTCCGGCCATCCATGGCTGTTCGAGTAAGATCCATGACCTTTCCGGCTAAAACCATTAATGTTTTAAGGTTTTCTCATCTTCTCCGGGTTCTCTGAAACCCTAACTCTTAAGATCCTCCGATTTTTTTTAGATCTATCTTAGATTAGTGTATATTATGAGCTTTTGTTGTTTTCCTCGAAGGTTTTTCCGATTTTTTCTAAAGTAACCCTCCGTCTTCAAGACTAGGGTTTCTTAACCCTTTTTTAAAAAATGGCTTCTCCTTTGATTTTCAGTATTATCATATGATTTTTATTTAAATGGTTTATTTAAGTTTTTTCTTTATCTGATTCATTACGTTGAAAACCCCTAATTTGTTTGGCTTTAGTTTGTGATTCTGATTTCGTCTTTACTGTTCGTTCAGTCGATTTGTCTGTATGTGCGATTCTCATGGATATGATGTGATTAGTTAGAGTATTTCTATGATTTTCATCCTAGTGATATCTTATTAAGGTTTTCGATTTGGTTCTTCCCGTTTATACTCCGTTTATTGGTTTATTCATGGAAGTCTATACTATTTCCCTTAATATTAGTACTATTTTTTGATTTATCTCGATCGGGGGAGAGAACGGGGAAATACCATATGACCCAATATATTTGACAAGTCGCACTATACGTCAACCCAAGATGCATCTTCCTCTCCAGGACTTCGGAAAGGAACTTTTGAAACACCAATAGGCATTAAATGAAAGAAAGAACTAAATACTATATTTCACTTTGAGGTGGAAACGTAACAATATTTTTTATTGTCTTTATAATATTCATATTGGTTTTTATCGTATTTATTTCTTGATTTACAGTGTTGATGCTCTTATACAAATTTTCGGCTATTTTTCCTATCCCTTAAAATTATTTCTTACCTTATTATATGATTGACTATATTATTAATTGATTTCTACTGTTATTTCATTAATTAGAGCCTTAGAGACTAAGTGTCTCAAACCTTACCAAAACCTCTCCGAACCCGAGCTAACCAATCCGATAACACAAAATACAGCTGAACAAGGCAATAAGAAGTAGAAATGGGCACCTGGTACAGGTCTTATATATTATTTAAGATGTTTTTGTGAAATTTGGTGAGAAACGGATGTCATTTGACGTGATTAGAAACGAAGTTCTAATTGTCTTTGCATCTCATATGGAGTTCACACTGTTCCAAATAGATGTCAAAAGTGCATTTGTATCTAACCCTAATTTACATATTTTGTACCTATGTTACTTGAATTCTTTCCTTATCTGTTACCTACTTTCTACCGTTGGTAAATTACTCCCTTAATTAAGGGATACTTGGCTGATTTTCGCTCCTAATTGATACTGAGTTCTATAATTACTGAAGAATTGATTCTTGCCTTATTGGAACCAGTTTTCAAACTACTATATAAATGACTCTCTTCTACAGTCTTAACACATGAACACAGTTCAGAATACACACACACACACACACACACTCAAACTCTCTCTTCTTTCTCTGCTACTTGTGCTAACTACTTGTCTAGCTGGCTGAAAGCCAAGGCTAGACTATGGAACTCCACTTGCTTTACTTTTCTGCACTTTACTTTCTTAACTGGTATGTTCCTAGTTCAATTCTGAAACTCAACTCTATGTGTTCCATGTCTGTTAATCTATGTCTCCTTCTGCACCAATTTAATGGCTTATGTATTTAATTGCCCTTCTTGTTTACTGCTTTATTCAGCATGCTTAAGTTTTCCCTCTCTTGTTCAAGTGTGTAATCGGCATGTCTACTTGAGTTCTTGTTTATTCCCCTCAACTAGTATGCCATGTTAGTGCTTGGTTAACACTAAGTGGCATGACTAATCATGTGTAATAGACCCTTGCCCTCAACATGACTACTCTCATACCCTATCCCTATGTCTTATTACTACTCTAATGTCGTGCATGATTCTCTTGTTAACACTTTGAAGTAGTAGTTTTGTATTCTAGGGGCCAATCAGTTGCTACTTGTTCTTTGTACCTGCTGGTTTATATGCTTCTCTTCTCATCCATGTTTACGTGTTTTTGATTTGGGCTCTTTGTGTCCCCAACCCCTTACTTCCCTGCCTGTGAATGTGGAAATGATACTATTCTTTGAACTTGTTCTATGTGTATTGGCTTGTTCCAAGTTGTTGTTGCTCCTATTCCCTTCTCTTTTCAAAACTGCTTTTCCTAAGCAACTCTTCTGTTGTTTTGCAAACTTATTTCAAACATGCTGTTTCAAAACTATTTTCCAATTCAACCTTTTCAAAACTATGACACGTGCTCTCACTCTACTCTTAGACCATTAAGTTCTGCCCCTTTTGTGTGAGCCTTGCCTTGGGACCCTTGAGCTCCCTCTGAACTTAGACACATGAAAGCTGGCCTTTCCATAGTGCACTTACTCTGTCTTGGCTATGAAATCTGGGTGTGATCACTACCCGGGATACCTTGAGGGCTTTAGGGAACTCTGACACACCCAGATATGAGGAAAAGCTATGAAACAATCTCGACATTTGAGGTGATTTATTATATAACTTAGGGAGGAAGTCCTAATCAGGTGCTGAAAGGTCTGGGCCTGTTTCAGGCTCTCTATAGTGTAATTTTTACTTTTCTCATGTAATTCATTCACATGGTCTGTAATAATTTATAAACGAATATTGGGGTAACTAGTGAAAAGGGCAGGTATTTACATGTTTGTGGGGTAAGGTGTGACGACCCGGCCAGTTGTCTCATGAGTTACTGCTCTGTTTCCCCTATTTCAGCTTCTTTATGCTATGTTATCCGCGTTTTGTGGTATCGGGTTGGGCGGATCGAGTCTGGAATGAGTTTGGTGAAGTTTGAGACACTTAGTCTCTTTTAAGAAGGCTTAAGTTGGAAAAATCAACCGGATATTGACTTATGTGTTAGAAGGCTCAGAAGTGAGTTCCGATGGTTCGGTTAGCTTCGGGAGGTGATTTGTGACTTAGGAGCGCGATCGAAATGGGTTTTGGAGTTGTAGAGAAGATTTAGGCTTAAATTGGCGAATTTGATAATTTGGCGGTTCCGGTTGATAGGCGAGATTTTGATATAGGGGTCGGAATGGAATTTCGAGAGTGACAGTAGCTTCGTTATGTCATTTGGGATGTGTGTGAAACATTTTAGGTCATTCAGACGATATTTGATAGACTTTTTGATCGAAAGCATAATTTAGAGTTCTTGGAGTTCTTAGACTTGAATCCTATGTTAAATTGGTGATTGATGTTGTTGTGAGCGTTCCGAAGTTTTGAAAAAGTTTGAACGATGTCATAGGATGTGTTGGTATAATTGGTTTGAAGTTCCGGGAGTTCCGGGATGTTTTAGGCCGAAAATCGTAGCTGTAGCAGGTCCAGAAGGGTTGCAGGCCTCGGAACCCACCCGCGCAGTCTGCACAAAAAGAAGTGCGGCCGTGGTATGTGCTGTGTGGACTGCACAAAATAAAGTGCGGCCGTGGTAGGTGCCGTGCGGACCGCAGAAAATGCAGTGCAGCCGCGGTGGGGAATATTTCATTGGTCCTACTTCGGAAGCTCATATCTTTTGATCTACAAGGAATTTTGAGATGATTCAAAAATTAAAGTTGTAGCTCTTCGTGTCTAGTGTCTAGAAAGGTAAAGATATCGTGATTTGGACATCTGTAGTGAAAGGTATGGCCAAAATACTAAAGCTTATTACTACAGAGGAAAGCCTGTGCGACCGCAGTCGTTTTTGTGCGGACCGCACTGGTTTTGTGCGGACCGCGGTCAATTTTGTGCGGTCCGCGGAGGTGGAAATCTGTGGGGTACTCTATGAATACGAGGTTTTGGGTTTTATTTGATATTTTGACCTAGAGAGCTCGGATTTTGGCGATTTTTCGAAGGTTTTTCAAGAAATTCATCGGGGTAAGTGATTCTAACTCAGATTTGGCTAGAGTACATGAATCTATCATTGAATTCATCATTTAATTCATGATTTGGGAAGAAAATTGTGAAATCTTTCAAAAATGTAAAATGATGATTTGAAGGACCAAATAGTATCGGAATTGGATAATTTTCGTATGGTTAGACTCGTGAGAGTATAAGGATTCTAGTTTTGTGAATTTTGTCAAATTTCGAGATGTGGGCCCGGGGGTCGGGTTTGACCAATTTCTGGAATTTTGTGGTACGATTGTGTTCGCTTGGGCTTTGTTCCCTTAGCATATTGTGACATATTCGTTCTGATTTTGGATAGATTCGACGCGCGTGGAGGCCGATTCGAGGGGCAAAGACGTCGCGAGTTCGAGGTGAGTAATGATTGTAAATGATTCTCTGAGGGTTTGAAACCCCGGATCGCACATCGTAGTGCTATATTGAGGTGAGGCACACGCTTGATGATGAGCGTAGGGTCGTGCACTATTAGGGATCGTGACTTGGTCCATCCCGATTGATGATTTTACCGCGTAATTGACTGAAACTTATTTACTATCATCATGATTTGGGTTGATTGCCATATTTGGGATTTGTGCCAACTATTTGAACCCTTCGGGGATTTTTATTACTATTTTCTCACTGTTTTAACTTATTACTTGAACTCAGTCATGTTATTTTCCACTATTTTACTACTCAGCCATCTTTGCTCAGTTTTGAGACTTAAATGATATTTTTAAATGATGTTTTGGGCTGGGAAATATTGTTTTACTATTGCCCGAGGGGCTTGTGATGATTTTTGGACTGAATAAGGCCGAGGGCCTAGCTGTGAGGATACATTGATACTGATACGAGGCCGAGGGCCTGAGATACATAAATATGCCACGAGGTGGCTTGATTGATATGAGGTCGATGGTCTAGATTTGATGCCACGAGATGACTTGATATTGCATTTGGACCGTAAGGGCCCCCTCCCGGAGTCTTCACACCCCCAGTGAGCGCGGGTACCCATTGTGATGTGAGTTGAGCCCGAGGGGCGGAAATTATTGATGCTGTGCCCGAGGGGCGAACTTCTATGTGTTTACTTTATCATAGCTGTCTGTCAATTACCTGTTTATTTGTTGTAGAAGTACTTTATTTTGCTTTTCATTAGTTTACTACTTACAAATTACCTATTTAATTGCTTCATTATAGGATACCCTGTGTATACGTGTTTTCTTACTTTCAGTCATTATTTATCTTTATTACTCACTGAGTTAGAGTACTCACTTTACTCCCTACACCGCGTGTGTAGATTCAGACGTAGCTAGTACCGCTCCTGAGTACTGATTCCTCCAGTTCTAGGCAGTTTTCCGGAGACTACGAGGTAGCTGTTGACGTCCGTAGCCCCATGTCTCTACTTCTCAATCATTTCTGTTTCCTTTCAAACACTTGTAGTAGTTTATGACTTTAGTGTCGCGCCCCCTTTTTCTCGCGAAATCGGGTTTATGACATTTGGGAGGACAACTCGTTCCCTTTTGGGAATTGGGTTTGAATAGAAGAATCGCCACCTAATGATTAAAGTGCATTAGGACACTAAAAAAGGTTTGTTTTGAGTAACCAGAGATTGGGTAAGGGCTTGAAATTATCCCAAGGAGAAGGTGTTAGGCATCCCTCAGGATCCACTAGTATGGTTAGGGGTGGGCATTTGGTATTTCGGTTCGGTATTTAAGAATTTCGGTTCGGTATTTCGGTATTCGGTTTATCAATTGTGTATATCAAATACCATACCAAAATATTTCGGTACAGTTCGGTATTTCTTATTTTGGTTCAGTAAGGTTTTGGCTTAATAATCGCTGAATAATCAATGCTAACAGTGCACATGCACAACTGAAACTTTCCCTGTGAAAGAATGAAGGGTTGATTTTCCTGCAGTTGCAAAACAGAACATAGCTAGGAGCAAATATTTCTACAAACAAACTAAACTGAATAATAAATTGTTCAAATATTTCTACAAACAAACAAACTAATAAAATGATTTTTGCAAAGCTTATTTTCTTTATATTCGTGTACAAGTACTGAATCGTTGTTTCTTCCTGCTTCCGTTTAACTTGTGTCATTTAGACGTAAAATAAGTTGGTATTGTTTCTTGTTGTTCTTGATTACATAAGGAGTAGTTGTAGTATCTCCAGGATCCCAAAACCAGGTTAATTCTAGTACATATTTTACCTAAGTTTAGAGTGGGCTGGGGCGATAGGCTGGGGTGAATCGGGTGATGGGCTGTTTGAATTAAAATTATTAGTGACTTAGAGTAGGCAGGGCAATGGGCTGGGCTTGGGGCTGGGGCAATATAAGAAAATGTATTTAAAAAAATCGGTATTTCGGTATACCGAAATTTCAAATTTCTATTACCGAGGACCATACCGAAATACCAAAATTTCAATACCGAATTAGACCGAAATACAGAAAAACCCAAAACCGAAATACCGAATTAATTCGATTTGGTTCGGAATTCGGTTTTTTGGATTTTATGCCCACCCCTAAGTATGGTTCCCAGCCAGACAATTATTGTGACTTTAAGCGCAAACAACACGTAGGCGAATAAGACTTCAAATAAGAGGGGATTTTGCACATGAGGGTTACAATTTAGAAAACTAAAAGATTTGATTTTGAAGAAACAATTTAAAAAGGTTTAAAAGGAAGAAACAAAGGAAGGGGGGGGGGGAGTCCTAGATTTATTAATAATATGGATCACCTCACACAACATCCGGTAATCACTCCTCAGTGAGGGGCTACGTGATATTACCGCATGGTCATCATATCCATATCTACCCTTCCCGCCCTGTTTAAGGTATTAAAGGCGGAATGGTCTCGTTTACTTATTGCATGCTATTACCCGTCCCGATCCTATCAGTCCCGGAGGTATTTGGGACTACTAATCCTAAAAGGGGGAGATATTGGGCTTATTTGTGGTTTCAAAAGGGTAAAATACTAAGGCGACATACAAAAACATGTATAGCAAATTGGGGAAAGCATACAACAAGTAGAAAGGCTCAGATAGACCTCCTTTAAACAAAGAAAGCAAGTAAATAGCATGACTTACACATACTGTTTAGGGCCTGATTAAACTTAAAGGTTGAGGTAGACTGATTTATCATATAATTCAGATAAGAAACCCGAATCAGGCCTGCCTGCTGGTTGTAGTTAATAATAATAGATTCAATTTATAAACTTTTACCCTATGGCTTGCCTAAGTGTTGGACAAAAACCCTATAGGCGTGATATCTACAGACTTCAGGAACAAGGATATGAGATGATTACATACTAATTTAAGAGAAGTTGTCAGTTATTAAAGAAGAGTGAGTTTTAGCAAAAGGTCATAAGTTCTGCAACTGGTAATGCATCATTATTGCCGGTTTTAGACTTATAAGCGAGTGAAATAGTTCAGACTTGATTAATAGCTCTTATATGCATGCTTTCTACGCATTGTTGATTTTAAACACTTTCATAGAAATAGTAAAATGCAGAAACCCTATAAGCATGATATCTAGGTGCTGAATTTCGTTTAAGACCTATGAACATATTGCGGTTGATTATTAAGACCTACAAATATGATTGCCTAATGAAGAATGGATGTGCAAGGTTCAGAAAGACCTATAGGCATATTCTCTATGTGCATATGCAGAATTCAGATTTTTAGGTAATTATAGACATGGGATCTATATGAGAGAATGCAGGATTCCTATAGACATGGTATCTATATATGAGAGAATGCAAGATTCCCATAGACATAGTATCTATATATGAGAGTGCGAAAATCCAGAAACTCCTATAGGCAGGATATCTACCCCTTTTGCGTACATAGTTACCCCTCCCTTTTTCACTAGCCATCCCGAGAGTTTACTACAAAGTTATTACAGCCCAGAAAAGTAAAGTAAAAAAATACATTGGAAATTAAAAAGTACAACCCAATGAGATCCTGATTTAGACTTCCTGTCTGAAGTATGAAGTAAACCAACTCCAAGAGGTCATATTTCAAAGCCTTTCTCCCATTTGGGGTGTGTCAAAGTTCCCTAAGAGTCTCATATAAACTTCGGGCAGTGCTTACACCCAAATGTATCACTAGATTAGGACATAGTGCAGTGTGGAAGGGCCAGCCCTCAGGTGTTCAAGTTCAGAGGGAACTCAAGGCCCAAGGCAAGGCTCACAAGAGGGGGGCAGAACTTGGGGACTAAGAGAGAGTGCAAGTGCAGGAATAGAATTCTGATAGGGGAAGGGGAAAGGGAAAAAGACTTACATCAATACACATAGGGGTATAGGGAATGAGGAGGTGGTAAATAGGCAAAGACAGGCTGATGGGAATACCTAACAATGGGAAGTGCTGGCACACCCATAAGCCTATTAGAACACACTATTTAGAGGTTAGGATCCCCTAAGGGACCAAGTTCAATCCATGGACAATAACTTACATATTTCCATGTTTTAAACCATAACTCAAAACACATAAGGGGGTAGAGAGCAGGGATTTATAGCAGAAAAAGATAGAAAGAAATCAGCATGCTTGTTTAAACATTGAAATCTATAGAAACAGTAAATAAACATGGAAAACACATTGTTGTGATGCTGAAGCTTAAATTAGGATATACCAGTTTGAAAGAAACAAATAAAGGAAATGCAGTAGTTCTTGTAAACAGGCCACAGTGCAGACAAAAAGAGAATATTATTGAGAGAGTGTGAGTTCAGAATGGGTAGCTTAGAAGCTGATACATTACTTCTGTGCCTATACTACATATCTCATATGGAGAATGGATCCCGTGAAGTACATCTTTCAGAAGCCCATTCCCACCGGCATGCTAGCCAAGTGGCAAATCTTGTTGAGTGAGTTCGATATTATTTACTAACTCAGAAAGCGGTCAAGGGACAGTCACTAGCAGACCACCTTGCTGAAAACCCCGCGGATGAAGGATACAAACCCCTAAAAATGTATTTTTCGGATGATGAGGTATCATTCATAGGAGAAGACATTGCGGAATCCTATGATGGTTAGAGAATGTTCTTCGATGGAGCAACAAACTTCAAAGGAGTTGGCATAGGAGTAGTCCTAATATCAGAAACCAGTCAGCATTATCCGGTGTCTGCCAAACTCAGGTTCCCCTGCACCAACAATATGGCCGAGTATGAAGCCTGCATCTTAGGACTCAAAATGGCCATTGACATGAACGTTCAAGAGATGTTAGTGATTGGAGATTCAAACTTGCTTATACATCAGGTACGAGAAGAATGGGCAACCAAGAACTCCAAGATACTCCCATATCTATATCATGTATAGGAATTGGGAAAGAGGTTCATGAAGACGGAATTCCAACATGTTCCCAGAATCCAGAATGAGTTCGCCGATGCATTGGCTACCCTATCATCTATGATACAACATCCAGACAAGAATTTCATTGATCGTATTCCAGTGAAAATCCATAATCAGCCAGCTTACTGTGCCCATGTCGAAGAGGAAGCAGAAGGAAAGCCTTGGTTTCATGATATCAAGGAATATTTGGCAAAATGAGAGTACCCGAAGCTTGCTAATCCTACTCAGAAATGCACACTTCGGAGATTGTCCAACAACTTCTTTCATAGCGGAGGAATCCTATATAGGAGGACTCCTAATTTAGGATTATTAAGGTGTGTTGATGAAAAGGAAGCATCCAGGCTACTAGAGGAAATTCATCCTAGGACCTGTGGTCCATATATGAACGGTTTTGTCTTAGCAAAGAAGATACTTCAGGCTGGTTACTTTTGTATGACTATTGAAACAGACTGCATCCAGTATGTCTGGAAATTCCATCGCTGTCAGATACATGTAGACATGATAAAGGTACCTCCAAGCGAGCTCAATACAACAAGCTCACCGTGGCCTTTCGCCTCCTGGGGAATAGACGTTTTTAGACCAATCGAGCCTGCTTCTTCCAACGGACATAGGTTTATCCTAGTAGCCATCGACTATTTCACCAT
This sequence comes from Nicotiana sylvestris, assembly GCF_000393655.2. Lineage (NCBI taxonomy): Eukaryota > Viridiplantae > Streptophyta > Magnoliopsida > Solanales > Solanaceae > Nicotiana > Nicotiana sylvestris. The sequence continues at coordinate 42,944,530 of NC_091067.1, read as the reverse complement.
ATGGGTCGAAGTAGCATCTTACAAAGTAGTGACTAAGAAAGTCGTGGCAGACTTTGTCCGCTACCGTATTGTTTGTCGATTCGGAATCCCAGAGTCAATCATCACTGATATAGCTCCAACCTCAACAACGACTTGATGAAAGCTATGTGCGAAACTTTCAAGATTAAACACAAGAATTCCACAGCCTACAGGCCTCAGATGAATGGAGCTGTAGAAGCCACCAACAAGAATATCAAGAAGATATTGAGGAAAATGATAAAGAATCACAGACAGTGGCATGAGAAGTTATCATTTTCTATACTGGGGTATCGCACCATAGTCCGTACATCAACCAGCGCAACCCCCTATATGCTGGTTTACAGTACGGAGGTTGTCATTCCCACTGAGGTAGAAATTCCTTCCCAAAGGATCATATAAGAAGCTGAGCTCGACGATGCAGAGTGGGTAAAAAGTCGTTATGAGCAACTAGCCCTTATAGACGGAAAGAAAATGAATGCAGTCTGCCATGGTCAACTCTACCAGAACAGAATGTCCAGACCTTCAACAAGAGAGTTAAGCCAAGACAGTTCAAACCGCGGCAGCTGGTGTTAAAAAAAATATTTTCACATCAAGATGAAGCCAAAGGGAAGTTCTCTCCCAACTGGTAGGGTTCATACATGGTTCACCGGGTTTTGACAAGAGGAGACCTCATACTTGTAGAAATGGACGGAGAAGTCTGGACAAAGCCAGTTAATTCAGATACAGTCAAGCATTACTATGTGTAATCTTTATGCTTTCCTTATATGATATAAATTGAACTACGCCTAACCTAATTCCCATTTAAGAGGGGATACGTAGGCAGCCCTATGAGTTCGGTCACAATTCAATAAAAATTTCATTTTCCCCGCAATTGGAAACTGGGCCAGAATTTTTAGGACCCTCAAAATTCCAAAGTAATTACAGCCAATCGCCGCACGAGCAGCAGTCAGAAATGTCAACCCATCAAACTGGGGCAGAATTTTGAGGAGGATCCTTAAAATTCCATAGCGGGAGAGGTTGCAATGTCCCGAGCTACGTCACATTCGTCGGTTCATCTAAAAGCTATTTTTAATTATACACTTATGTCACACTTTTACAAAATCATGCATGATTATTATTGAAACTGATTTGTTTAGCAACGCTACCCCAACGATACAGACGGTATCACCAGATCAAAGACGAACAAGTGAAGCAAAGCCAGTGGAGATACGAGCTAACCTTCCCCCTTGCAAAACTCATGATTTTTCTTTGGATGCAGGTACCAGGATTAGACATACTGTACGCCCACGGGACAAAAATTATCCAAAATACGATTACCATAACCGTTGCACTTGCCAACATTTGCTATCAGCACACCAGTGATGTCCTGTATGTCACAATGCTCCCAGTAATCACAACGCCGCAATCTGCTATCAGCTAAGAAAACTCTACTATCATTTGTTATTTTATTTCTTGCATAAGGCTACCATTCTGCCTTCAAATTTTCATAAGGCTACCATCATGCCTTCTGAGACTAAACACTGTCTCCATCTGGATATTCATTGCATGAGACTACTATTCTGCCTTCCAATCTGCATAAGGTTACCATTCTGCCTTCCGAGACTAAACGCTGTCTCCATCTACATCTGCATTGCATAAGGCTACTATTCTGCCTTCCAATCTGCATAAGGCTGCCATTCTGCTTCCGAGGTTAAGCTCTACCTCTATCTGCATCTGCATTGCATAAGGCTACTATTCTGCCTTCCAATTTGCATAAGCTACCATCCTGCCTTCCGAGACTAAACATTGTCTCCATCTACATCTGCATTGCATAAGGCTACTATTCTGCCTTCCAATCTGCATAAGGCTACCATTCTGCCTTCCGAGGTTAAGCTCTACCTCCATCTATATTTGCATTGCATAAGGCTACTATTCTGCCTTTCGATTTGCATAAGGCTACCATTCTGCCTTCCGAGGTTAAGCTCTACCTCCATCTGCATCTTCATTGCATAAGGCTACTATTCTGCCTTCCGATTTGCATAAGGCTACCATTCTGCCTTTCGAGGTTAAGTTCTACCTCCATCTGCATCTGCATCTTTGCATAAGGCTATCATTCTGTCTTCCGAGGCTAAGCTCTACCTCCAATTTTCTTCGAAACTAAGTGCTATCCCAAATACTATTTATCTCGTTTCTCTTAGAGGCTAAGCTCTGCCCTTCAATTCACAAGACTGAGCTCTATCTTGTCCGCACCATACTACTGCATCCTTCATGGGCTGAAATATCACCAACTTATCCAAAGGTGTGATTGTTCGGAGGCACCATCTTCATAGCCCAAGAACACCATGTCATGGCTTGAGGATCTCTTTCAATCTTTTGCATATCATTATTCAAAGGCGTCATGGTTTAGAGGCACCATCCTCATAATCCGAGAACATCATTTCATGGCCTGAGAATCCTACGTCAAACAACCCATGGCCCAGGACATCATGGCCTGAGGACGCCATTCCTAACTGTCCAAAGATAACATTCATAGTCCGACGGAAATTTGCATCATGTTTAAATTTATGCACAATATACGCTTGTATTGCTTCTATTTGCAGGTAAGCTGGCGAGCAACGACTATCCCAGCAGGAGCAATCCCGCTCCAGTTCCCTCAGCCATATCAAACTTAACCATACCCGTAAACCGTCCACTTACCTAGCCCTAGATATTGCGTTCGTTCTTGAAAGGTCTTCATCGGTATACTCCGCCGATGGATCCTGAACTATATACTGCCTGATTCCTATAAAACTAGGGATATGTGGGCAACTCAGAAACCAGGGTGCGGCCTAAAACTCTTCAAACCATTTCGCTCGGCCAAAATTGGTCATCATATCTTTACCCGACAACTCTTTCATTCTTCCCGGGTAAAGAGGGGCAGGTGTTGATACCCAATTTTTTCTCAAACTATTTTTAAATTTTCATAAATACCTTCAAAATCACTTTTTATAATAATTGATATTTTTCCATAATTTTCCATATTATTATCAATTTATTTTCTAATTTATTCAGTATTTTATATCCAATAATTATTCATAAATTACATTACAAATAATTTCAAAGTATTTCTTAGCTCAACATATTATTTTTAATCCTATTAGGATTTAATTATTTCACAAATTAGCCAAATTGACATTGTTTGGCTATAATTACAATGATTTTGCAATTATAGCTTAATTGTACACTTTATGCTATTTTAGTTCAGTAATCAGTCATTTTATATTTTTTATATTAGTTAATTACTTTAATTTCACCTATTTAGCAGAGTTAAAAGTTAGGTGGGGGATCCCCGGTTACATTGACATGCAACCGGTGATAGGGAACGACATAGTTCATTTTGACCGTCCTGGGTACTGCTTGTTTTATGCCTACCTCTTTCTTATTGGATACACACTTCCTCTCCCTTTCCTGGTGGTGGATTTCTACCGTTTTTATGAGGTATGCCCCGCCCAACTTTCACCGTACCTATACAAGCTGTTCCTTATGTTGCTCAAGTTTGTGGAACTCGCCGGTCGTTAGATCACTTTGGATCACATACTCAATATCTTCGCCCCTCAGCTTATCTGCGGCACGATGCTTCACATGCATCCTCAGGGGTCGAAGAGTCTGGTGGTGAAAATGAATGACAAGGATAACCATCATTTCTACAAGAATATTTCTATGTGCGGACCGAGCACATTGTGGCGGATCCAACGGGGTTCCTTGAGAAGTGGAACTTTGCACATAAGTTTCTTATGTTTTTAGTCGGAGATATATCCGACCACTTTCTGTTACAGTACTAAAACCTGTTATGCCTCCGCAGCCGAGAAATTGCCTCCTCCATCTGTCGAAGGTATCCGCGAGTGGGTGAGCGCCATCCTTCCCCATACAGTGGGGTTCGCATATAGTTGGCCTTTTATAAAATATTTGGATGCAGACCCTTTATAGGTGAGATGTCATTTCTGTTTGCTATTTTTCCTCTGTTTTTACTTAGTTTCTCATGTGCTGTTTGTCGATGCCAGGGAGAGTGCGGAGAGTGAGGGCTCCTCCATTGGCTTTTCGTCAGCCAACCTCGTCGGCTCGCCCCGTTGAAACACCTGCCGCTCGGCCTTCATCGAGGGCTACTTCAGTCGAGTCGGCGGCTGTGGTTATTCCTGCAGAGGCCACTTCTCAGACTGAGGTCCCGACTCGTATTGTTTGTCAGACGGGTGAATCTCCTTGCTTTGAGGAAGAAGAAGGTCCATCTAAGAGGCGACGAGTGGAATTTGAGGCAGCTCCTCCGACTGTGATTCACCTGGACTATTCTCCCTTGACAGAATCTGGGGTGGGGGTTGATGCCGCTCCGCCTGTAGAGATGGAGACAACCGTCGTATCTGCCCTGTCGATAGAGATTCCTGCTGCTGTTGTTGATCAACAACTTGTTGTGATGGGGGACTAGATTTTCGAGGCTGTTGTTTTAGTTTCGGACGTACCCTCATCCTCCGTACCTGGTCGTGCTTCGTCCTCAGCTGCTGAAAGAGGAAAAGGTATTGTGGTCGACGATTATAAATTCGAGTCGGACCTCGATCCTGACGATGTTAGGATGTTTGAGGAGGGTATTACCCACTCGGTGATTCGTGCGGAAGGGCCGACCCATATTCTTAAGATGTCTTCGGATGTTAATCTCCTGGGGGACACGGAGGATCTGGTGCCACAGTTCGACATTTTGTGTTCTGCTGTCGAGAACGAGGCTCTTCGGAGTGTTCCTTATGTCAATTTGATGAATGAGGTGGCCGCTATGGGTTTAAGGGTACATTGCATTTTTCTTTTATACTTCTACCATTTAACTTGTTGATATGGATTTAACCCATCTTCTTGTTTTTCAGACGTACATTGTGGAAGTGGAGAGTATGTGCAGGGCCGACATTTGGGCCAAGCTTTTCTAGAAGATGCTGGAAAAGTATCGACGCTATCGCAACAAGTGCCGTGAGATGCACGAGCGACTGAGGGAGAATCCTGGTGCTCGATACCTCAACGAGGAATTGGAGAAGAGAGATCAGTAGTTAATGGAGGCCATTCACAGGAACAGTATGCTCGAAGAGCAGCTTCACGCGAAGGACGAAGAGCTCGAGGTGGGAAAGGGGGTGGCTGTAGAGTGTGACTATCTGCAAGGGAGGCTGAGGTCAATGCAGGCTGAAATGGACCAGAACCTTATCAAGGTCGAGGTGATGAGTGCAGAGTGGACGGGAAAGATAGCCGAGTTGGAGAGAAAGGTCACCGGGTTGGAGAGTACCGAGAGTGCCTGGCTGTGGCTTCAGCAAGGGCGGCAGCCTTGGAGAACACTATCCACATCCTCCAGTCTGAGCATGAGTCAAAGAGAGTGACAACAATGCTAATTGAGGCGAGGCTTGAGGAGTGCATTGGTGAGATCGATTGGGAAGCTTCGACCTTAGGAGATCGGGTCGCCGCTCTTGAGGCTGAAAAAGAGCGACTGTTCGCTCAAATTGAGTCTTCCTCCTCCACTGTTCCCCGTCACCTACATGAGCTTTGGGTTCATGCTGAAGCTCAGTGGGATATATACAAGATCCTGCGGGAGGCGGGTAATATTACTGAGGCCGCATACGAAGGAGCACGATCAAGGGTGCGAGAGGCCCGTGTTAACTATGGTTATGACTCTGTGACCCCGGACGTCGAATAAGGCAAGGATGATGAGGGAGAGCTTCCTAGAGATGATGGTGGTGGTGGTGACGCCGAGTGAAATAATGTTGTCTGCCTGTTTTCTGTTTTTTTTTATATTCATCGTCGATTGTCGTTGTTCCTTTCTCTCTTTTTCTTTTCTTCATCATCGATTGTCGTTATTCCTTTCTCTCATTTTCTTTTCTTTATTTTATTATTGGCTTGGGCCGTATGTAATCTGCGACAGTTAGTGCAATGTCTTGTATAAAGAAGAATTTTTTCATTGTTATCCGCCCCGTACTTTATCTTTGTTTTCACATTTTGTGTCTTTGGCGCGGGATGGATTCCCGTATGGCGAGTCCCGGTCTTTTCTTCCTTTTTTGTTTGTTGACGGCCCTTGGCCTTAGATATATTCTGAACTTTTCCCTTTGGTGACGGCTCGTGGCCTTGAGGGTGTGATTTTGAACTTTTGTCGAAATATAGACCCGTCGTTATTTGATTAAGGTCGAACTTCTTCTTTTTGGAGAAGGTCCTTGGCCTTAAAGGGTGTTATTTTGAACTTATCGTAATAGTAACCCGCCGTCGTTCGATCGAGGTCGAACTCTTCTTTTTGCGAAGGCCCTTGGCCTAAAAGGGTATTATTTCGAACTTATCGAAATAGTAACCCGTCATCGTTCAATCGAGGTCAAACTCTTCTTTTTGGCGAAGGCCCTTGGACTTAAAGGGTGTTATTTCGAACTTATCAAAATAGTAACCCGTCGTCGTCCAATCGAGGTCAAACTCTTCTTTTTGGCGAAGGCCCTTGGCCTTAAAGGGTGTTATTTCAAATTTATCGAAATAGTAACCCATCATCATTCGATCGAGGTCGAACTCTTCTTTTTGGTGAAGGACCTTGGCCTTAAAGTGTTATTTCGAACTTATCGAAATAGTAACCCATCGTTGTTCGATGGAGGTCAAACTCTTCTTTTGGCAAAGGCCCTTGGCCTTAAAGGGTGTTATTTCAAACTTATTGAAATAGTAACCCGTCGTCGTTCGATCGAGGTCGAACTCTACTTTTTAGCGAAGGCCCTTGGCCTTAAAGGGTGTTATTTCAAACTTATCGAAATAGTAACTCGTCGTCATTCGATTGAGGTCGAACTCTTCTTTTTGGCGAAGGCCCTTGGCCTTAAAGGGTGTTATTTCGAACTTATCGAAATAGTAGCCCATCGTCGTTCGATCGAGGTCGAAATCTTTTCTTTTTGGCGAAGGCCCTTGGCCTTAAAGGGTGTTATTTCGAACTTATCAAAATAGTAACCCATCATCGTTCAATCAAAGCCGAACTCTTCTTTCTGGTGAAGGTCCTTGGCCTTAAAGGGTGTTATTTCGAACTTATCGAAATAGTAACCCGTCGTCAGTCCTAGTTTTTGGAGAATCAGACATCCTTTTGGGGGAGTCCCAGTTCGTTTGACATTGTTTGCATTAGAGAGTGCAATGTCGGAGAGTACGAAGCATTATTGTTTCGCTTAGGTTAGTTCTACGCACACATTGTAGTTTCCTTGTCTGATTCCTGCCTTCTGTCTTGGAAGTGTCACCAACGGGCGGTATTTCGGTTGTCTTGTAGTAGTTTCTCATTCTTTAATTGAGGTGCTTCTTTGCTTTCTCGTCCTCGCGGCATTTGTGTTCCTGCTTGAGCAAAGAACAGAATGTGAGTTGAAATGATACTTTCCTTACCCCCATCCGATAGACCGGTGAATGAGAGCAGGTTTGTGAAGTTGCTCATTTTGTTTGGCATTTCAATGGTTGATGGGGCGAGTATTTCTAAATTCGGTGACTCTACTCAGCTCTCCTTCTCCTTCTGTGCTGCGCCTTTGTCCTGTGTGGGTTGGGTTTTACCTTAGCACTTTTTCGGTGGGTAATCGTGTTTCTTGTCTTTGATCTGGAAGAGACTAGGAAATTTCACTAAGAAATCCCAACAGACGGTGCCAAATTGTTTGACTAAAAAGATTTAAAATCTTTTTGAACAAATCAATCAATAAAAGTGAAGGGATAAATTTTAGTTAGACATAATAAATTCCAGATCAATGAGCTAACTGAATAAATAATACATAAGATGAAACAGAGGTGACCAATCTTATTGAAACTTTCGTTGTGTCTCCCATTAATCAATAGGGGGGGGGGGGGTTGTTTTACATATCCTTCTTTGGAGATTGCTAAATTGTTCCTTTTGTTTTTAGGATGATTGTAGAAGAGGGAAGTAAGGAGAGAAGGAGAGGCCCCCCGGATCCCCCTTAACCGAAAGTTTTCCCTTACTATATATAGTCATGGGACCTTTGCTATCTACTTGATCCGACACTCTTATATTATATCAGTCTTGGCCTTCCTCTAAACATCATTTCTTCTGGCTCGACATATATCGAGAATGCTTGATGCGGAATAGGCCATGTCGTGTTTCCCTTGCCTCCTGGACTGGACGTTGGTCGGCTTGACGACAACTATCAGATTTTGACCAATACAATAACCAATATTTCCCTATATGAACTAAACTACCAACACACAAAATTAACACTATCACATGTAAAATCTCAGGATATGCATAATCAAATTCAAAGCAGCAAAAGGTCAAAACAAATAAAAACGATCAGTACATAGAAACTGTTTATCTCTTTAGAAGAGAAGTATACAGAGAGAATTATACATTGTCTCTCTGTCAGCTTCAACTTAATTTCTTCAGTTAATTAGCTGAAGAAGCTGCTATTTCAAAGGATTGTTTCCGTACAAGAAGGCATGCGATTCTCGAGGGCTGAGCATGTGTATTATCAACTGTACACAACACGAAATCCGGTCTAATGCTAAAGCCAACCTCCTTTCTTTTCCTACATCCAAACTAGAAGCATCTAACAGAACATGCCATGAATTTTTATGAGCTTCTGATATCCAATGCATCGAGTAACGTGTTTCTTCGACGTAAGCAGGATATGCAAAAGGCCCTTTTGGACTATGCTTACATTTCCTCCTAAAATATTGGCTGAGTTGTGATCCTTTAATCCTCAAATCTAGCCATGTTTCTGGTGCTGCAATCACTTTTGAATCTTTAAAACTAACAAATTCCCTTATACAATCATAATCTTCACCAAGTATTGTCATGTAGTAATTTTCCCTGAAGAAAGATTAACATTCTCCAATCATCATCATTGCTTCTTTTAGTGTAATTGTAAAAACAGCTAAGTACTCCTCGTCACTTAGTCCACATTGTTGCAAAGCTCGATTTCGGACTTGAATTTCTGGAATTGAAATGAAATTACCTTAGTAAGAAGTTTTCTTGGTGAGAATATCAAGCAATCTTGATGGTTCCAATAGGATTTTTCCCAACTCTGAATTATTACTGCCAAAAGAAAGCGGCGACGACTCTCTCCTTGGGGATTTTCCCTTCTCACTAGCGGATGATTCATCGGTCAGACAAAGCGTATAAAGATCAATTTTGTCTCCTTTTTACACAAGTCCATTGCAATATTCAGGGTACTTGGCTAAACCATACTGTTGAACATATCGCATTTCACTTGGTGTTATTGGCCTTGACCATCTTAAATCAAGGCCATGTAGTGTTGATATAGCTTCTGCCACCAAATGGGCTGGTATTACAGTATTTGCTTTCTGTTCTTTTGTCAACAAATATTAATCAAAATATACTCTTTTAAGCTCATAACATGAAATAACTCATGACAGAATATATTTTTCAAAAAAAAGTTATTATTATGATGTTTTGTTGTCAGAAAATATTTTTTCCACCAAAAGGGGGAAAAATGATGACCTCCCTCACTTTTTCTCCTTCATAATTATTTAAATTTTTAACTTCATATTATTGCTTTACCAAAACCTAGACATTATTGTAAGCACGTGATTTTTGCTTCACGGACAGTCACTCCAAAAGAAAAACAAAAATAGTGACAAAGGACCTCGCTGTACAATTTTCGATTTTCCGTAACGTATGCTGTTAGTCATGTGTGGTTCTGTCCATTTTGCTATTTTTAACATTATCGAACAAAATACCAAAATGTGTATATCATGGTTCGGCCATTAAAAGAAAATTCACAAAAATATTCTAGGGTGTGATCTAACCTATTTAAATATTTTGATATGTGTGCGATATTTGTGTTAAGTGTTAAATTAATGTTTGTTTGAATTTCATTTTTTATTTTTAGTTTTAAAATTAGAAAAAAAAAAGAAAAGAATGAAGAAAAACTGTTTGGGCCAAGAAAGGAAACCAAAAATAGGCCCCAAACCAATTCAATCTGATCCAGTCCAAACCAGGCCTCAGACAAACCCCCAAACGACGCCGTATAAAGGCGTTTGATCTGAGACATCCGTCCAGGCCAATCCAACGGCCCAGGACCTCCCTTTAGCAACCCGTTTCCAAACCCGACCCAGCTACCGGTTCAGCCCATCCCCTCACTTAAACCAAACGACCCCATTTTAATATCAAACGACCCCGTCTCCCTTCTCACCATCAGATCCAAGCCGTTGAGATCATCTGATCTAACGGCTCAGATCCAATCCCCTACTCCGTATATAAGCTTTCCCTCACACCCCACGCCCCCTATCCGAACCCCACCCTTCACTCGTCTCCTTCCCCAAGCCTTGAAACCCCCCAAACCCTAACGCCGCCCTGATATCCCTTTCACTAGAACCCGGCTGCATGAACGCCGGTGACCACCCCCTTCACACCACCGATACATCCAACCACCCTGAGCATGAATCCACTAGACATGTACCTCGAATCACCTCCTATCGTCTCGAATCTAGATTTGAAGATTCGAGACAAAACTCGATCTATACCAAACCTCACCATCTTCATACCAGACACTCCCCTGACCCTCCTCGTGACCAAACCAAGCTTGGTTTGGTCCGAATCTACCCACAACTTCTAAAAAACCAGATCTGAAAATTCAGACCTTAGAACACATGAACCTGGGGAATCCGGCTAGCCTTAACGGGGGTTTGAGGTCTAATAGACCTTAATCAAGGTGTTCTCATGTGAGAACACCCCGATTAAAGTTTGTTCGGCCTCAAAGGGTCAGAGTTGAGTCAGATTTGGATCAATTTTTGTTTGGACATTTCTCGGTAAGTTTTCTTTTCCTTTTGTTTTATTCAACCGCTATTTAAGTTGTCAGTATGTTTGATTGTGTTTGTTTGTTATTTTTGTTATTTTTCATTCGGACTTCTTCCATCTCTGTCAAAGACCTTTATTTGGTCGATTGTTTCTGTGAGTGATTTGAACGTGTCCTATGATAAACATGTTCGATCAGGATAGTCGTCGCATAAATAACTTATATAGGTTCCCAGTTGATTGACCAAAGTTGTCCGAAGCCCTTTGGGTCCATGTACGTATTGTTTATATGAGCGACTGATTGTTACCTGTTATAATTAGTATAGTCGATTTGATAAATGTCGTCGATTAACTTCCTACGACTGAATGTTCAAATATTCTAATACGTACAACCTCACTTGACTGAATGGACCTGTATTGTGATTTGAATGTTGGACATTATCTATGAATGCTAGTTTGTAACTGCATTGTAAACAATTAAAAGAACCAGGCTAGGGCAGTTCTGAATTTGAACTTTCAGAAGTTCAAAATGTCCTGAGGCTGCAGTGATGCAGGACAGTAATAATCAAGGGATAACAGGGGTAGTCTGGGGTTTGAAAAGAACAAAAATGATTAGTTTAAATGAGCTGACAAGTAGGGTAATAATTTGGGATTAAACTAATACCAATGGGGAACAAGACACAAGAGTATGGGGTTTAAAAGGAATACTTAAATGAACCCATAACTCTTGATTAAAGAAAAGCCAGGCGTGGGGAACAAAAAGGGCTGGCATCAAAAGATGCTTAAGCATGGGTTTAAAGGGTATGGGCAGTCTGCAAGTAGGGGGATCCAGGCAGCTTAGCTGCACTGGGTCGTTTGGCTTATAAATAGGCCATTTCATAACTTAAAGGGGGCTGGACTTTTGAGTCTTCAGAAAAAAAATAGAAAGAGATTTCAGAATACTGTGAATGAGTATCATTTGAAACTGTGTAAGAGTTCAAGTTGTTCAAGCTGTCTTTGCTGATTGTTGTTGGCTGTTGGCTCAGCTTTTGTGGTTATTGATTTTCTGCTGTTACTGCATTGAACATTCTGGGTTTTCTTGGCTGCATCTCATTACTCTTTTCTGGGATCACTTGTTTGGTGCTCGACCATCTGTTGGTTTTTCTTTGTTATGGAAATTGTTGCTGGTTGTCTGTGAACTGTGGAAAACACTTGTGGTTGTTGGTTTGTTGCTGTGTGGTTGCTGTGCATCTGCTGTTGCTGTGTTTATTGCATACTGCCCAGCTGATCATTCCTTTCTTCTTTGTCCTCTATACCAGGTACACAACCAATGCACTGTCAAATGTAATTGAAAAATTGAGCATGAACACAAATGAAAAGACCTGAAGAATGTCTTTTATACATAGATTGTTACATTAAATATTCATGTAATGTATAATTGTTTCCATTTTTGTTTTGGATGCTGGAGATAGTCTTCATGCCTAATAAATGTCAATGTATGGTAGTTGCATGCTAGTCATGTATGTGTGCTGTTAGGTGAAAAAACATTCCCAGTGTAATAAGTTGTACCTTTAGACTTAGTCTGAGGGTGTAATATATTCTCTAATGTAAGCCAAATAGGAAAACTATCCACTTTAGTTAAAATTCTTTCTCCTTTTGCCAGATTGTCCCATATAAATTGATAAACTCATTTCACAGAACAAAGAATCAGTCCTAGGCCTCAATCTCATGAAGGCCGAGCCCAAATCGAAACAAATCAGTTAGGCCCATATCGAAAAAGGGGGCCTAAGTCTGGCCATCTCGCATGAGCTAGGTTTGGGCCCATAATTTTCGGCTAGTTATCCATAATCGCAGTCACATTTTATTATTCTGTAAAAGCATTTTAAATCCTGTTATAAGTAAACTCGCAATCATGTAATTAATTAGGACTGTCTACCGTTTTCAATTGATAGAGACGAACACGACAAGAAACGTAGTTGCTATAGGATATCCTTTTAAAATAAGAACGAGATGAGCCTCGATGAAAATAAACAAAACACGCAGATGCGGGGCCCTTGTTAAATGTAAATCATTGAAGCATTTAGTTTCCCGGACGGGTTGTTTAGCAAATCTCACAACCTTCCTAAAATGACAACACGTTAGTCTCTTTAGGATACGCTTTAATAAACTTTACCTTCTTAAACTCGGGTGCACATTTATGTGACCCAAATCCAAATCTCGACGGATTCGAAATGCCTCTCTAATCACGGGTACATTGACTGTGACGTGGTTCGAGATGCATGTCCATGACGTTGCAAATTCATTAGAAATAAAGAACGAGGTGAGCCTCGCCAAATAAAAATACAAATTGCGGGGCCCTCAATAAATATTGCTTTAAAAATTGTTTAGGCTTCGGGATGGACCGTTTAGTAAAATTCCACGGTCCTACCCAAAATAAATACGCTAGTCGCTTTAGGCGCGCCTTTAATAATTTAATTTCCTTAAACTCGGGTGCACATTGATGTGACCCAAATCCAAATCTCAACGGAGTCAAAGTGTGTCGACGACCACGGGTACATTGATTGTAACGCGGTTCGAGATACATTTTCACAACGTTGCAATTCTTGATAAAAACAGTAAATGATAAAAGCGGTTAAAAGTTAAATTTTGCACATAAGTTCACACTTGTATAAAATCAGATAATCAAGCCGAATATAACAGTTGAGCGACCGTGCTAGAACCACGGAACTCGGGAATGCCTAACACCTTCTCCCGGGTTAACAGAATTCCTTATCCGGATTTCTGGTACGCAGACTGTAATATGGAGTCATTCTTTTCCTCGATTTGGGATTAAAATTGGTGACTTGGGACACCCTAAATCTCCCAAGTGGCGACTCTGAAATAAATAAACCAATCCCGTTTCGATTGTCCTTTAATTGGAAAAAAACTCCCTTGCACCCTTTCGGGTGCGGAAAAAGGAGATGTGACAGCTCTGGCGACTCTGCTGGGGATATCGATTTACACCCAGAACCACTGGTTCAGGGTTAAGAATTCGAGCTTAGAATAATTGTTATAGTTGGCTTTATTTATTATCTGATTTTTACACGATATATGCCTAATGTGCTAAATGATGCTTTTACCGCTTTAATATTATTTGAATTGTGAATATATACAACTGTTACGAAACCCCCTTCTTTCTGAGTCTTCTGAATTTATGGTGTACACGTGCGCGTGACCCACCTTTCTGTTAAAGTCATACCAAATAAGACGGAGTTGGGACAAGTAACTAGGCCGGGCAGACTTTCGTGCTCCCGGTACGTTGCCCCCGCTTCGGCTCAAACTGTCCGTTTGGGTAAGCCAGGTTTAGAACAATCAACCTCAGGTTTTACACTTAGAATAACTCAGCCATGTACCGGATCCCTAGTAGGAACGTTTATTTTGCATCACGTGCATTTGACTTAGGGGACTCAACACAGGGGTTGGGTCTGTCTAAGACAGGTGAACCCGAAATAAAAAGACCATCCTGATGCATCCTACTTGCTATATGTGCATTCATTTGCCTCGAACATGCTTGCTGACCGGCTTAAATGAAATCATGGTAAGAGCTGAGGAATAAAATGGGTTTTTTTTTCATATAATAAAAAATAAAATATAGTTTTCAAAATCTTGAAATAAAGGTATTTAATCTTGCAAGGTATTTAATCTTGAAAATAGTTTGAAAAATTCCCAAAAATAGTTTTGACTGAAAATGATTAGAGTATGTTTTCAAAATGAGTCTTGACTTTATTAAATTAAATTTCAGATACAAAATAAGCACACACAAAACCCCTCCTCCGCAAATACAGAAGAGTTTCTATTCCAGCTTCAAATGTGGTGGTGTGAATTAGGCGAAGATGGTCAAAAGTGGGTCATCAAGCATTTGGGAAATCTCCCGGACATTATGAAAGTTAAACCCCGTGAGGATCTGATTGCGGCATTAGTAACTTTTTGGGACCCTGTTCACAATGTCTTTCGTTTCTCTGACTTCGAGCTCACTCCTACATTAGAGGAGGTAGCTGGATATGTTGGTTTTGACGGAAGTTTAAGGAATCAAAGCTTGATATTCACGAAGGCTCCCTCGGTACATCGATTCTTCGGTCTTCTGAACATCAGCAGTCAAATCAGGAAAAGCAATGTCGTCAACGGATGTTGTTCTTTCAACTTTTTGTATTCAAGGTTCGGAAAGTCAGATGGGTTCGAAATTCATGAGAAAGGCCTTACTAACAAACAAGACAAAGACGCATGGCAGGTTCACCGTCGCTTCGCCTTCATGGTGGCTTTTCTAGGAGTCATGGTCTTCCCGAACAAAGAACGAACAATCGATATTCACATCGCAAAAGTTGTGCAAATCCTCACCTCCAAGGAAAACCACACCCTTGTCCCCATCATTCTCTCAGACATTTATCGGGCTTTGACTTTATGTAGAGCAAGAGCGAAAGTCTTCGAAGGATGCAAAATTTTGTTGCAAATGTGGCTGATTGAACATCTCCAACAACAGCCCAAGATCATACAGTATGGGCCAAACAACGATAATTACATCGAGGGTTATGAGGAAAGAGTGAAAAATTATCAGGTTCCAGAAGGGATAGAAGCATGGGTATCTCGGCTAAGGGCTCTAACGGCAAATCAAATTGAATGGACTCTGGGATGGCTACCGATGAGGGAAGTGATACATATGTCAAACTCAAATAGTTATCTGCTACTATTGGGATTGAGAAGCATCCAGCCATACGCGCCATTGAGAGTCCTAAGACAACTAGGAAGATATCAAGTAGTTCCTGATGATGAAGATTTGAGTACGCAAGAAATCGAATTACACCCAGAGGCCACTATTCCTGAGGCGTTACTTCAGCAGATGTGGAATGGATGTCGATACTTAAAAAGCGATACTCAAGTCCCAGACACTACAAAGGGTGAGATAAATCCTGGATATGCAAGGTGGTTCGAGAAACGGTCTCGCGTGGATGATGTACCAGAACCTGAGCTGAGAAGGCCAACTAAAAGACCCCATATTCAAAACTTTAATGATAAAATCCAAGAGCGGTTGATCTGGGGAGAAAAAGAGAAGGGGTACAAAGCAACTATCCATGCCCTAAAGGAAAATCTAAGGAACCTCAGTCTGGAGAAGGATTTGCAAGCACAAGAAGCTGAAGGCGAGAAGAAGAGTCTAGCCTGTGAGAATGAAAGTCTTCATGCTCGATTTCTGAAAATGAAAAAGGCTTCTGAAACGCCAATGAGGAATTGGAAGGATCAAAAAACCATCGCCAATCTTTTTGAAAGAATGCAAGATTATGATTCCGTTCTTGCTGCAAAAGAAAGGGCGTTGAGCAAAGCAAAAGAAAGGATCCAACAATTAAACGAAGAAGCCAGATCTGATAAGGAACGCCAAGATAGGCAATCCGAGAAAGACAGGGCACAATTCAAGAAGGAAAAAGACCATTGGATACGATCAGAAGACCAACTTCGTGCACAACTAGAAGAGGCAAGAAGATACAGAGAGCATCAACAAGCGGACACTGATAGAGAAAGAGCGCAGATGAGATTAGAGCAGGCCAGACTCCGAGTTCTATTAGAGTCAGCCCTAGATCGTGAAGGCCGTATCCGAGATATAGCCACCACTCGCCAGCAGCAATTGCAGAATCAAGGCCAACATCTCCAAGATTTCAGGGCACAGATCCACGACCTGGCGGTCTACACCTCTCAAAGTTATGTAAACTGCCAAGGAATGGATTATGGAAGGTTTACAGAGCATGCACCCACCTTTGCCCGTCATCTAGCAGTGGAGTTGGAAAGGATGTATCGAACATTGGGAGGTCATCTGGGTCAAGCCCCGCCTTGAGCAAATGGTCTAATAATTTACAACACAAGTGGAAAGTGGGGCACGTTTTGAGATGTTAAGAATTGTATCTTTTTATTTCAATTTGAATGTGTGTATTTCAAGACATTGTTTTTACAAAGTTTTCAAATGTAATGTTTGTTCATCTTCTTTTTATAAATGTTAGCCTCATGGCAGAACTACGCCTGGTCTGATTCACGCGGGGACGTGATACGTAGGCAATCCCCATAAGATTCGACCGCTTTTAATAAAGAAAGAAAAGAAAGTACATAATAAAATAAAACACAGGGTTTCCCAAAATACTTTAAAAAGGGACGAATGAGCAAACCGGGATGACGCATGTTGTTTGAAGCAAAGCATGTAGGAATGGTTAACTGCATAGGTGCATTGCATCCTCTATGTGTTATGATCACATCTGTTAAACTCTAACGCTAACAAAGTTTGTTGTTGTCTGAACCAGACAAGTTAGTTGTTAAAGAACTCTGGCAACACACTCATACCAAACCAGATCCAAAAGACCGGTAGCAACAAGCATGACTACTTCAGAGAATAGTAATGAGGAGGAAAGGCCAATGAGCCAGTTGCTAAAAGAAGCGATGGAAAAGATTGAAAGGATGGGACTAGAGATGAATGCAATGCAGCTAGCCCTAGCCAAAACACAAAAGAGCCCTGAAACACTGGGACACATGCCGGAATACCCTCACTCTGGCCCTTCCACAAGCCGCCCAAATCCCCTTTATCATCAAGAAAGAAGCCCTCATGATTCCCAAGCTCCACCACCCCATCAACCTCTCCCAACACCCAATATTCCCATTTTTGTGGGACCAACATCAGCCCCTTTGCAAAGAACGACCAGTGAGCCATTGTTTCAGGCTCACGATACACAATACTACCCCCCCGAGCCTACGTTTCATGCCCCCGAACCACAGGCTTACAATCCACATTTGGAAGTGCCGGCAGAGATTGAGAAGCCGGCTAAGGCCCCTGAACAGGATGAAGTATTGAGAAAGTTCAAAAGCCTGGAGCAGTCCTTCAGGAACTTGCACGGATTGGGCAATCAAGTCAGCGTAGCATACAAAGATCTGTGCCCTTTCCCAGACGTCCAACTCCCGGCTGGGTTCAAGATGCCTAAGTTTGATTTATATGAAGGGCACGGTGATCCCATGGCACATTTGCGGGGATTCTGTAGCAAAATGAGAGGGGCAGGCGGCAAGGATGAGCTGCTGATAGCTTATTTCGGCCAAAGTCTGAGCGGATCTGCACTAGAATGGTATACCAGGCAGGATTCCAGCAGGTGGTACACGTGGGATGATTTGGCGCAGGCTTTTGCAGGTCATTTCCAGTACAATCTCGAGATAGTTCCTGACCGTCTCACATTATTGAGAACTGGGAAGAAACCCGGGGAAAGTTTTCGCGAGTTCGGGTTCCGCTGGAGAGAACAAGCAGCTAGAGTCGATCCTCCCATGAGAGAGGGAGAGATGGTGGACTATTTTTTGCAGACATTGGATCCAACCTACTTTGGTCACTTGGTGACAACGGTTGGAAAATCTTTCAACGAGGTGGTCAAGATAAGGGTCATGATAGAAGAGGGTCTGAGATCTGACAAAATCTTGAACTATTCGGCACTCAAAGCCACAACCCAGGCTATTCAAAGCGGCACGGGAGGTGCGCTGAGAAGAAAGAAGGAAGAGGTTGCCACGATCGAGGAATGCAGTTGGTCCAGGGTTGGTAGGCCGCACTACAACCAACCCAGACCTCACAGCTCAAACTACCCATACAACCCACCACAAAATTTCTATCCACCTCGAGAACCACATTGTTCCGTACACCAAGCCCAGGCATACACTCAGCCTCCGGTTCGCCTGCAATAGCGCGCGCCGGCTCCCCAGAACATATATGCACCACCACAAAACACCTACCCTCCACCAAGGGCGTATAGAAACCCTTTAGGGGCAGGCTTTCGGGGAAATCCAGATGCTAGGAATGACAGGTTGCGGAAGCAGAGAACTTTCACGGAGCTGGGAGAAACGTACACCGCTTTGTTCCACAAGCTGAGGCAATTGGGTTTGGTTAGTCCTGTCCAGACTCGAGAACCAAATCCCCCACCTCAGAATTTGGATCGATCAATCAGTTGTGAATACTGTTCAGGGATGCTCGGGCATGATACCGAGAAGTGCTGGAAATTAAGGCATGCCATACAGGATCTTATTGACACCAATAAGATCGAGGTCCAGACACCGGAGGCTCCTAACATCAACCAAAACCCACTGCCAGCGCACCACGAAACTCACATGATTGAGTTGGTGTGTGAGGGAGGAGAATTGAGAAAACCCTCACAAACAGTGATGATGATCCAAGCCGCCCCGAAAGAAGTCTCAACCAGTGGAGGAACGAGTGTACAGTCGCAGGGAGAAGGCGTCAAGCCGGTAGTGATATTGGGAAAGAGCCCGTCCGCCATAACAAGCAAACCCGAGCCAAGCAAGTTGGTAATACCAGGGATCCCGCCCACACCGGCGGTCGTGTTGAAAGGGGTATGTAGAGAACGGGTGACCATAAAGCCTGTGGTCCAACTGCCGATGATTGACGGCAGGGCTGTGCCTTGGAAATATGAAAAGGCGGTGGTGATGTACAAGGGAAAACAGGTGGAAGAAGTCAGTTGTGAAGCGCAAGGGTTGACTCGATCAGGTCGATGTTTTGCTCCGGCGGAGCTAAGAAGAGCCAACCCAGTTGCAACCAAGAAACCTGTGTCCGAAGAAGAGGCTGAAGAGTTCCTGAGGAAGATGAAAGTACAAGACTATTCTGTGGTCGAACAGCTGAGGAAAACACCGGCCCAGATCTCACTGTTGTCGTTACTGATCCATTCTGAGGAGCATCGTCGGGCCCTGTTGAAGATATTGAACGAAGCTCATGTACCCAGTGAGATTTCTGTAAACCACCTGGAAACCATTGCCAGCAAGATTTTCGAGGTGAACAGGGTAACATTCTCAGATGATGACCTGCCGGTGGAAGGTACGGAGCATAATAAAGCTCTATACCTAGCTGTCAAATGTGAAGACTCGGTGGTAACTCGAGTATTGGTGGATAACGGCTCAAGCGCCAATATTTGCCCACTATATACCTTGAACCAGTTAAAGATCGACCACGAAAAGATCCACAAGAACAGTATCTGTGTCCGAGGGTTTGACGGAAATGGGACAGCCACTGTAGGGGATGTTGTACTTGAACTGACCATTGGTCCAATCCTGTTTACCATGGAATTCCAAGTGTTAGACGCCACAGTATCTTACAACATGCTGTTAGGACGACCATGGATTCATGCAGCCAAAGCGGTGCCTTCCACCCTACATCAGATGGTGAAGTTCGAGTGGGAAAGACAAGAGGTCGTGTTACACGGCGAGGATACAACGTGCACCATGGGCGGAACCATTGTACCTTTCATAGAGACCGCTGATGACAAAGGTCCTTGGGTCTACCAGATTTTCGATACAGGGTCGGCCAACAAAATTTCTGAAGGAGAAATCATCCCGCACCCTAGGGTAGCTGCCGCAACAGTCATGATGGTCTCAGAAATGCTGGGTAATGGATTTGTGCCGGGAAAAGGCCTGGGAGTCGAGCTTCAAGGGATTGTCCAACCTGTCTCCCTTCCTAAAAATCTGGAAACTTTCGGATTGGGGTTCAAACCAACCGCAGCAGATAGGAAGCAAGCGCGAAAAATGAAGAAGAGGGTCTGGTTTCTGCCTAAACCAGTGCCACGCCTCTCAAGGTCTTTTGTCAAAGCAAGTGCCAAGGGGTCACCGGTCCCAAAGATTCTAGGACCTTTGATCGGTATAAATGAAGACCTGAATCAGAGTTTTGAGAAGCTATTCGCGGATGTCAGTATGGTGGAAGCTGGAGAAGGTTCCAGCAGAGCAGAGATACAGTTTGTGGGGCCTGAGGCCAAGACCAACAATTGGACAGTTACTCCTCTTCCTGTCCGAGGGGAGTCTTGGTAGTAGGCTTTGATTTATGTTTTGTGTGTTTTGTTTTGTCCGGATTATTCAAGGGTGTAATCCAAATTTTACTTTCGTTTTTGTAAAAGTGTGAACCCTTTTATCCTGCAAGTTTAATAAAGTTCTTTTCTTTTGTCCCATTTTAATTTTGTTTTGTTCTTTTTCTTTCTGAACAGTTCTCTTTTTACTGGTTCTAATGACATGGCATGCATAACGGATATTCGACCTAGTCTAATAAATCAATCTGAATCCGACTCAATGATGCAAGAGGTCGTTTGTGACGATGAATCTGAATGTGACGAAGGGGGAGCCTTCGAAGAGATAAACCGAGAACTGTGCCAATTTGAAGAGAAACCCAAGACCAACCTAAATGACACTGAGGCTGTGAATCTAGGAGACGCTGATAACATCCAAGAGACCAAAATTAGCATCCACATTGAGCCGAATGTCAGAGAAGAATTGATCAAAACCCTCATGGAATTCAAAGATGTTTTTGCATGGTCATATGACGATATGCCTGGATTAAGCACCAATTTAGTGGTTCACAAATTGCCCACTGACCCGGCATACCCTCCGGTCAAGCAAAAACTAAGGAAATTTAAAACAGAAATGAGTGTAAAGATCAAAGAAGAAGTGATTAAGCAGTTGCAAGCGAAGGTCATTCGGGTCACTCGATATCCCGAGTGGTTGGCCAATGTGGTACCAGTCCCAAAGAAGGATGGAAAAATCAGGGTGTGCGTCGACTACCGCAACCTCAACAAAGCAAGTCCCAAGGACAATTTTCCGTTACCCAACATTCATATCCTGATCGATAATTGCGCTGGGCGCGAGATCGGATCCTTTGTGGATTGCTATGCGGGTTATCATCAGATCCTAATGGACGAGGAGGATGCTGAGAAGACAGCGTTTATTACGCCATGGGGAACCTACTGCTATCGGGTAATGCCGTTCGGGTTAAAGAACGCCGGGGCAACGTACATGCGAGCAATGACTGCCGTGTTTCATGACATGATACACAAAGAAATCGAGGTGTACGTCGATGATGTGATCATCAAATCTTGGCATCGGGAGGACCATGTGGCAGACCTAAGGAGATTTTTCCAAAGACTCCGAAGGTATGATATCAAGCTTAACCTGGCCAAATGCGCATTCGGGGTTCCATCAGGAAAGTTGCTAGGATTCATCGTCAGTCGACGGGGGATTGAGTTAGACCCATCCAAAATTGAATCCATCCGAGATTTTCCACCGCCAAGGAACAAAACAGAGGTAATGAGTTTGCTGGGTAGACTCAATTACATCAGCAGGTTCATCGCTCAACTCACAGCAACTTGTGAGCCCATATTTCGGCTGCTGAGAAAGGATGTTGCGGTAGGTTGGACGGCAGAGTGTCAGGAGGCTTTCGACCAAATCAAAGGGTATCTGTCTAATCCACCCGTATTGGTCCCGCCTAAGCCCGGGAAGCCCCTAATTCTTTACCTGACGGTCTTGGAAAATTCATTTGGTTGTGTATTGGGGCAACATGATGACACAGGAAGGAAGGAGCAAGCCATCTACTATCTTAGCAAGAAATTCACAGTACATGAGGTCAAGTACACTCAACTCGAGAAAACATGTTGCGCCCTAACTTGGGTAGCTCAGAAGTTGAAACACTACCTGTCTTCGTATACTACTTATCTCATATCCCGCTTGGACCCATTGAAGTATATCTTTCAGAAACCTATGCCCACGGGAAGGTTGGCAAAATGGCAAATTCTGCTCACAGAGTTTGATATCGTCTATGTAACGAGGACGGCCATGAAAGCCCAGGCGCTGGCAGACCATTTGGCAGAGAATCCCGTTGATGAAAAATACGAGCCCTTAAGAACGTATTTTCCTGACGAAGAGGTAATGCATACAAATGAGTTGGAATTGCCTGAGGAACCGGGTTGGAAGCTTTTCTTCGATGGAGCTGCAAACGCGAAAGGGGTTGGAATAGGAGCAGTACTCATTTCTGAAACAGGACGGCATTATCCTGTTACGGCTCAACTACGCTTCTATTGCACCAACAATATGGCCGAGTATGAGGCTTGCATTCTGGGACTGCGCTTGGCTGCCGACATGGATGTCCAAGACGTCTTGGTCTTGGGAGACTCGGACCTCTTGGTACATCAAATTCAGGGAGAATGGGAAACACGAGATCTAAAACTCATACCATACCGACAATGCTTGCATGATCTGAGCAAGCAATTTCCGATCGGTGAAATTCAAACACATCCCGAGAGTTCACAATGAGGTTGCGGATGCCTTGGCCACCTTAGCATCAATGCTGCACCACCCTGACAAAATGTATGTTGACCCTCTGCACATCCAGGTCCGTGATCAGCACGCCTACTGCAATGCCGTAGAAGAAGAAGCAGATGGCGAACCCTGGTTTCATGATATCAAGGAATACCTCAGAATGGGGATATATCCAGAACATGCCTCTGGAGACCAAAAAAGAGCCCTTCGGCGTTTGTCGAATGGTTTCTTCCTCAGCGGAGGAATATTGTACAAAAGAACCCCGGATTTGGGATTGTTGAGATACATAGATGCCAGTCAAGCAACGACGGTTATGGCAGAGGTACATGCTGGAGTGTGTGGGCCACACATGAGCGGATATGTATTGGCAAGAAAGATCCTTCGAACAGGGTGTTATTGGCTCACCATGGAACACGACTGTATCACTTTCGTGAGGAAATGCCATCAGTGCCAAATACATGGAGATTTGATTCATTCTCCGCCAACAGAGTTACATACGATGTCAGCGCCCTGGCCGTTTGTGGCATGGGACATGGATGTCATTGGGCCCATCGAACCGGCAGCATCCAACGGTCATAGGTTCATTCTAGTGACCATTGATTACTTCACCAAATGGGTTGAGGCTAAAACCTTCAAATCAGTAACCAAGAAGGCAGTGGTGGACTTTGTTCATTCCCATATCATCTGCAGATTTGGGATCCCAAAAGTGATCATCACGGATAACGGTGCGAATCTTAATAGCAGCCTGATGAGAGAGGTATGCCAACAATTCAAGATTACACACCGCAATTCCACCCCATATCGCCCCAAGGCGAATGGAGCAGTCGAAGCAGCCAATAAGAATATCAAGAAGATACTGCGAAAGATGGTGGAAGGGTCCAGACAATGGCACGAGAAATTACCCTTTGCTTTGTTGGGTTACCGCACTACCGTCCGAACTTCCATAGGCACAACTCCTTATTTGTTGGTGTATGGAACTGAGGCCGTAATACCAGCGGAGGTCGAAATTCCGTCCCTCCGAATTGTCGCTGAAGCCGGGATTAATGATGATGAATGGGTCAAAGCTCGATTGGAACAGTTGAGCCTGATAGATGAGAAAAGATTGGCAGCAGTGTGCCATGGTCAGCTGTACCAGAAGAGAATGGCAAGAACATATAATAAGAAGGTGCGCCCCAGGAAGTTTGAAGTAGGGCAGCAGGTATTGAAGAAGATCCTCCCACATCAGGTCGAGGCAAAAGGCAAATTCGCCCCAAATTGGCAAGGGCCTTATATCGTAACCAGAGTATTGTCCAACGGTGCTTTGTGTTTGACAGATGTCGAAGGTAGATGTGTCGACATGGCTATCAATTCAGATGCGGTCAAGAGATATTATGCGTAATTTCTTTAATTATGGCAATTTTTGGTTTATTTGTTTGTATTTGGCATTTATTGGATAATGAGATGACGGAGGCAATTTTTTCTTCTATCCAAAACACTTTTAACCCTTGCTTCCCCCTTTGAGCCTTAAGTTATTCCTTCATACCCCTCTTTTGGAATCACTAATGGAAAAGACATGAAAAAAAAGAGAAGAAAAAAAAAGAAAAGAAAATGAAAAGAAGGAAAAGAAAAAAAAGAAGATAAAATCATAAGAAATACAAAACAGTGGGAACTACGTTTGACCTGATTCCTCAAAGAGGATACGTAGGCGCCTCACAGCTCGGTCATAGTGTGCATCATAGTGAATATAGGATGCATAATGTACATAGTGTGCATAATAGGCACAATATGCGTAACGCACATAGCTCAACATAAGTGTAAAAAATAAAATTCCCCAAGCAAGAAAACTGGGGCAGAGGTTATGTCTTAAGTTCCAACAAAGGTTTGATTCCCAAAAGTTGCAGCACATCACCCATCAAATTATTTTCATTTTTATAACCTTTCTTTAACTCCACACCAAAACCAACATCAACGTCCAAAAGATCTCCCGATCAATGTTCAAGAGATGTCGAGTCAGGCAAATAAGGCCGAGAATAATACACCGATCCCCAGTAAAGAAGAGGATCGTAAGACTGAGAATGAATTGATGGTCAAAGGAATCTCCAAAAGAGAGGGTCGTATCTACAACACCCCGATTCCTTGAAAGAAATAAAATGAGAGAGTCTTATCGGTGAAAACCTTCACAGGCACCGAGAGGCGATGTAAGATGAGGGATATGAAATGAGAGAGTCTTAGTGATGAAAACCTTCACAGGCACCATAAGGCGCCGGGAGATGAGAGAAAAGAGAGAGTCTCATTAGTGAAAACCCCTCGAAGGGCACTATGAGGCGACAAGACAGATCAACAGAAAGCGACCACATTTGCAACAAATGGACAGTCATTTATCATCCCTAGCAAGTCAGACCATCGGGCAAATTGATTGATACAAATAGACTGGGTCGGGAATCTATGGTGCACGTCATGATCACGGGGACCAGTCATGTCCTCCAGATAAGTTCTTCTGAGTTTCTTCTCCCCACCAAATATGGGTTCAGAAAGATTTTCTCCTTTTCTAGCTTTTATTTCTCTTCCTAAAATTTGTCTTGAAAAGGATTTTTTTTCAAAGCTTACTACCAGAGACCGAAGGGGAATTCATCCAATACAGGATAACACAAACAGTTTTAAAGGCCGACCCCAGGCAACACAATGATCGTGCCTCGCAGTTTTGGAGGGAGTAAGCTCCCAAAGGGAATGGTTTCGGAGGTAAAAGCAGACTCCCACAGCATGTGCTTAAAGAGGAAGCAGAAAAGGGAACAAATCGAAAACCAGCCCCAGCAGGCTAGAGACCCCCGGCAGGCAATTTCGTCCACTAACCAATTATGGGGACATATAGCAAGAAAAAGGGAAGAGAGGAAAAATCATCCGCCGGAAAGGCACTCTCTACCACCACGATTAAAACTAATTAGATCCTTTTGTTTGCTGCAGGAAAACAAAGGATTGATGATGGCAGCGAGACGCAACGCCAGGGAAATCACCAAAAACCGGGGCAGAAAATTTTCTGCCGATTGTCGAAAATTTTCTCGGAAGAACGGGGAAACAATTTCAATACATTTAAGTTCTAGGTCGCCCACCAGTATAATGCGGGAATACATTTAAGTTCTAGGTCGCCCACCAGTATAATGCGGGAATACATTTAAGTTCTAGGTCGCCCACCAGTATAATGCGGGAATACATTTAAGTTCTAGGTCGCCCACCAGTATAATGCGGGAATACATTTCAGTTCTAGGTCGCCCACCAGTATAATGCGGGAATACATTCAAGTTCTAGGTCGCCCACCAGTATAATGCGGGAATACATTTAAGTTCTAGGTCGCCCACCAGTATAATGCGGGAATACATTTAAGTTCTAGGTCGCCCACCAGTATAATGCGGGAATACATTCAAGTTCTAGGTCGCCCACCAGTATAATGCGGGAATACATTTCAGTTCTAGGTCGCCCACCAGTATAATGCGGGAATACATTTAAGTTCTAGGTCGCCCACCAGTATAATGCGGGAATACATTTAAGTTCTAGGTCGCCCACCAGTAAAATGCGGGAATACATTTAAGTTCTAGGTCGCCCACCAGTAAAATGCGGGAATACATTTAAGTTCTAGGTCGCCCACCAGTAAAATGCGGGAATACATTTCAGTTCTAGGTCGCCCACCAGTATAATGCGGGAATACATTTAAGTTCTAGGTCGCCCACCAGTATAATGCGGGAATACATTTAAGTTCTAGGTCGCCCACCAGTATAATGCGGGAATACATTTAAGTTCTAGGTCGCCCACCAGTATAATGCGGGAATACATTTAAGTTCTAGGTCGCCCACCAGTATAATGCGGGAATACATTTAAGTTCTAGGTCGCCCACCAGTATAATGCGGGAATACATTTAAGTTCTAGGTCGCCCACCAGTATAATGCGGGAATACATTTAAGTTCTAGGTCGCCCACCAGTATAATGCGGGAATACATTTAAGTTCTAGGTCGCCCACCAGTATAATGCGGGAATACTTTTTAGCTCTAGATTTTGGAATCAGTAACCCCACCTGAAGACGGAAGGTTACAACAGAGATCCCCCAAGCAGGAAACAATAAAATCCCCCAGCACCAAGAAGCAGAAGGCTGCAAAGGCAAGCGCGCGATTCAAAAGGAAGAAGGAACGCGTCTCAAAAGAAGCAGTTTGGGAACGTTATAGCATGCCCAACATAACAATTTTGATGAAAAGCCATACCACCGAAGAAACAATTGAAAGGCTTGAAGAAGAGGGCATGTTCCCAGCAGATCAAGCGAAGTGATGAAAACTGGCATTCAGAAAAGGCAAAGGACCAGTATCATCCCCCAAGTTCACAAAATAAAGGCATCAGAGGAAAGCATTAGCTGACAAGAAAGCAAGGCAACAAGAACAAGTTGAAGATAGATGAGACTTCATGATCCATAGTCTAGCCTAGCTTCTTGTTTTTTCCTTTTAGAGCAATGTAACAGGGAGATCGGTTGAGCGGTAGCATCCTGCGGCAGCATGCAACAGCACACAACAACAGCGAGCACTACAGTCACACGGTAGTCCCAGCTACCAAAGTTTCCCGAACTACATTGACCTGATTCCTGTTCAGCCCAGGATATGTAGGAAACCTCTGAAGCAAAGGTTCGGTCAAATCTTTTTCAAAAAATGCTTCACACGAAGTACTCAGACGAGCAAAAATCGCCCGCTTTATCTTTGCGCGAAAACCCTTCGTGTCTTCGGGCAAAGAGGGGCAGCTGTAAGCACGTGATTTTTGCTTCACGGACAGTCACTCCAAAAGAAAAACAAAAATAGTGACAAAGGACCTCGCTGTACAATTTTCGATTTTTCGTAACGTATGCTGTTAGTCATGTGTGGTTCTGTCCATTTTGCTATTTTTAACATTATCGAACAAAATACCAAAATGTGTATATCATGGTTCGGTCATTAAAAGAAAATTCACAAAAATATTCTAGGGTGTGATCTAACCTATTTAAATATTTTGATATGTGTGCGATATTTGTGTTAAGTGTTAAATTAATGTTTGTTTGAATTTCATTTTTTATTTTTAGTTTTAAAATTAGAAAAAAGAAGAAGAAAAGAATGAAGAAAAACGGTTTGGGCCAAGAAAGGAAACCAAAAATAGGCCCCAAACCAATTCAATCTGATCCAGTCCAAACCAGGCCTCAGACAAACCCCCAAACGACGCCGTATAAAGGCGTTTGATTTGAGCCATCCGTCCAGGCCAATCCAACGGCCCAGGACCCCCCTTTAGCAACCCGACCCAGCTACCGGTTCAGCCCAGCCCCTCACTTAACCCAAACGACCCCGTTTTAATATCAAACGACCCCGTCTCCCTTCTTACCATCAGATCCAAGCCGTTGAGATCATCTGATCTAACGGCTCAGATCCAATCCCCTACTCCGTATATAAGCTTTCCCTCACACCCCACGCCCCCTATCCGAACCCCACCCTTCACTCGTCTCCTTCCCCAAGCCCTGAAACCCCCCAAACCCTAACGCCGCCCTGATATCCCTTTCACTAGAACCCGGCGGCATGAACGCCGGTGACCACCCCCTTCACACCACCGATACATCCAACCACCCTGAGCATGAATCCACTAGCCATGTACCTCGAATCACCTCCTATCGTCTCGAATCTAGATTTGAAGATTCGAGACAAAACTCGATCTATACCAAACCTCACCATCTTCATACCAGACACTCCCCTGACCCTCCTCGTGACCAAACCAAGCTTGGTTTGGTCCGAATCTACCCACAACTTCTAAAAAACCAGATCTGAAAATTCAGACCTTAGAACACATGAACCTGGGGAATCCGGCTAGCCTTAATGGGGGTTTGAGGTCTAATAGACCTTAATCAAGGTGTTCTCATGTGAGAACACCCCGATTAAAGTTTGTTCGGCCTCAAAGGGTCAGAGTTGAGTCAGATTTGGATCAATTTTTGTTTGGACATTTCTCGGTAAGTTTTCTTTTCCTTTTGTTTTATTCAACCGCTATTTAAGTTGTCAGTATGTTTCATTGTGTTTGTTTGTTATTTTTGTTATTTTTCATTCGGACTTCTTCCATCTCTGTCAAAGACCTTTATTTGGTCGATTGTTTCTGTGAGTGATTTGAACGTGTCCTATGATAAACATGTCCGATCAGGATAGTCGTCGCATAAATAACTTATATAGGTTCCCAGTTGATTGACCAAAGTTGTCCGAAGCCCTTTGGGTCCATGTACGTATTGTTTATATGAGCGACTGATTGTTACCTGTTATAATTAGTATAGTCGATTTGATAAATGTCGTCGATTAACTTCCTACGACTGAATGTTCAAATATTCTAATACGTACAACCTCACTTGACTGAATGGACCTGTATTGTGATTTGAATGTTGGACATTATCTATGAATGCTAGTTTGTAACTGCATTGTAAACAATTAAAAGAACCAGGCTAGGGCAGTTCTGAATTTGAACTTTCAGAAGTTCAAAATGTCCTGAGGCTGCAGTGATGCAGGACAGTAATAATCAAGGGCTAACAGGGGTAGTCTGGGGTTTGAAAAGAACAAAAATGATTAGTTTAAATGAGCTGACAAGTAGGGTACTAATTTGGGATTAAACTAATACCAATGGGGAACAAGACACAAGAGTATGGGGTTTAAAATGAATACTTAAATGAACCCATAACTCTTGATTAAAGAAAAGCCAGGCGTGGGGAACAAAAAGGGCTGGCATCAAAAGATGCTTAAGCATGGGTTTAAAGGGTATGGGCAGTCTGCAAGTAGGGGGATCCAGGCAGCTTAGCTGCACTGGGTCGTTTGGCTTATAAATAGGCCATTTCATAACTTAAAGGGGGCTGGACTTTTGAGTCTTCAGAAAAAAAATAGAAAGAGATTTCAGAATACTGTGAATGAGTATCATTTGAAACTGTGTAAGAGTTCAAGTTGTTCAAGCTGTCTTTGCTGATTGTTGTTGGCTGTTGGCTCAGCTTTTGTGGTTATTGATTTTCTGCTGTTACTGCATTGAACATTCTGGGTTTTCTTGGCTGCATCTCATTACTCTTTTCTGGTATCACTTGTTTGGTGCTCGACCATCTGTTGGTTTTTCTTTGTTCTGGAAATTGTTGCTGGTTGTCTGTGAACTGTGGAAAACACTTGTGGTTGTTGGTTTGTTGCTGTGTGGTTGCTGTGCATCTGCTGTTGCTGTGTTTATTGCATACTGCCCAGCTGATCATTCCTTTCTTCTTTGTCCTCTATACCAGGTACACAACCAATGCACTGTCAAATGTAATTGAAAATTTGAGCATGAACACAAATGAAAAGACCTGAAGAATGTCTTTTATACATAGATTGTTACATTAAATATTCATGTAATGTATATGGTTTCCATTCTTGTTTTGGATGCTGGAGATAGTCTTCATGCCTAATAAATGTCAATGTATGGTAGTTGCATGCTAGTCATGTATGTGTGCTGTTAGGTGAAAAAACATTCCCAGTGTAATAAGTTGTACCTTTAGACTTAGTCTGAGGGTGTAATATATTCTCTAATGTAAGCCAAATAGGAAAACTATCCACTTTAGTTAAAATTCTTTCTCCTTTTGCCAGATTGTCCCATATAAATTGATAAACTCATTTCACAGAACAAAGAATCAGTCCTAGGCCTCAATCTCATGAAGGCCGAGCCCAAATCGAAACAAATCAGTTAGGCCCATATCGAAAAAGGGGGCCTAAGTCTGGCCATCTCGCATGAGCTAGGTTTGGGCCCATAATTTTCGGCTAGTTATCCATAATCGCAGTCACATTTTATTATTCTGTAAAAGCATTTTAAATCCTGTTATAAGTAAACTCGCAATCATGTAATTAATTAGGACTGTCTACCGTTTTCAATTGATAGAGACGAACACGACAAGAAACGTAGTTGCTATAGGATATCCTTTTAAAATAAGAACGAGATGAGCCTCGATGAAAATAAACAAAACACGCAGATGCGGGGCCCTTGTTAAATGTAAATCATTGAAGCATTTAGTTTCCCGGACGGGTTGTTTAGCAAATCTCACAACCTTCCTAAAATGACAACACGTTAGTCTCTTTAGGATACGCTTTAATAAACTTTACCTTCTTAAACTCGGGTGCACATTTATGTGACCCAAATCCAAATCTCGACGGATTCGAAATGCCTCTCTAATCACGGGTACATTGACTGTGACGTGGTTCGAGATGCATGTCCATGACGTTGCAAATTCATTAGAAATAAAGAACGAGGTGAGCCTCGCCAAATAAAAATACAAATTGCGGGGCCCTCAATAAATATTGCTTTAAAAATTGTTTAGGCTTCGGGATGGACCGTTTAGTAAAATTCCACGGTCCTACCCAAAATAAATACGCTAGTCGCTTTAGGCGCGCCTTTAATAATTTAATTTCCTTAAACTCGGGTGCACATTGATGTGACCCAAATCCAAATCTCAACGGAGTCAAAGTGTGTCGACGACCACGGGTACATTGATTGTAACGCGGTTCGAGATACATTTTCACAACGTTGCAATTCTTGATAAAAACAGTAAATGATAAAAGCGGTTAAAAGTTAAATTTTGCACATAAGTTCACACTTGTATAAAATCAGATAATCAAGCCGAATATAACAGTTGAGCGACCGTGCTAGAACCACGGAACTCGGGAATGCCTAACACCTTCTCCCGGGTTAACAGAATTCCTTATCCGGATTTCTGGTACGCAGACTGTAATATGGAGTCATTCTTTTCCTCGATTTGGGATTAAAATTGGTGACTTGGGACACCCTAAATCTCCCAAGTGGCGACTCTGAAATAAATAAACCAATCCCGTTTCGATTGTCCTTTAATTGAAAAAAAACTCCCTTGCACCCTCTCGGGTGCGGAAAAAGGAGGTGTGACAATTATTATCAATCATCAATACTCATCAATTTTATCAAAACACCATCCATTTTGCTAATTAATTTCAATTTCATCAACCATACCTGCAACCCAATTATCATAAAAATAACATATATAGATAGAGAGAAATTGAACTTGCCTTAACCACCATGCTATTTGGTCTGCTATTAATTGGTGATCTTGGTATAGGGGATAACAAAGATTCTATAACTTCACCATCCTAAACATGAAGAGTTAAGAGGAAAAAAGCAAAATCATTCTTGAATTAATTAGTACAAAATCTTCATCACTCAGAAGATATAGAAGAGGTCATGTCATACCTTGGAATCTTCGTTTAGGCTTAGTTGTTCTTCAACGTCTTTTCCCCTGTTGTTTAATTTCTGCAATTTGATTAAGCTGAACAAGCAACTGTTTTAAGGTTAGGAACTGAAATCTGGAGATTTTGACAAAAATAAATGTGCAGAAGAAGCTAATTGAATTGCACAAAAATGATATGGCAAATAATTAAACGTTAAATATATATTTAAAATTAAAAGGGGACACAAAGACGCCGACAATAATAAAAGTCGACTACTGATTCATTCTCTTTTTAGGTAACTAAGGTAATCTCATTCCCAAGGTGGTATCTTTACAATAATAAAGTAGTAAAGCAAAATATTCGAAGCTTGTGGTTTTACATATGATATTTCAATAAAAAGTTTATAATCGCATTATTTTAGTTATACAAAAATATACTATATTAATTTTTAGAATTAATAAAAAATAATATCATATAAAATAAAACAAAAAATAGGACAATAAGTGATTAGTAGGTTGCAATTGGAATCTTGGTGTTATGAATCTTAGTGATTTTTAATCCGGTTGACATTTTCTACTCTCTTTTAATCCATGGGAAATTAAATGAGTATTTTCTTTTGTTTTCTTTTTATCAAATAAAAGAATGCTCAAGGACAAACTTATCAAGATGTTCACATGATCTTTTAGTAAGGTATTTGATATTTGACTTAAAATATGTATATTTATATGCATATTGCCTCGTATTTTACTCATGTTTCGTAGATTTCGAATATGTAATATAATGATTTGTGCTAATTCGTAAATTTCAGATGTGTAATATAATGATTTGTGCTAATTCGTGATACTTTTATGTATAGAAATCATCCGGAGGCAATGTGGAACGAAGGTGCGTGAGTTGAAGCAAAAAAGGGAACGAAATGGGAAAAATCCCACAAGTAGCGCCCAGGCTAGCGTGGGGCTCTACCTGTGGTGCAAAAGGCAGACCTTAAAATTTCCCAGTGCCAGGTCTAGCGCCCCATACTATCCTGGGTGTTGGTGATGGGAATTTCTCCTACCTCGACCGGGATAAGTTTATTTTGACCCAAGATACCCATAACTCCTTTAAAAGCAAGCCTAAACCTATTTTGTGAGGGGAGATGTCACTTTGTGAGAAAAATACATGCGCGGAACACTCGGAAGCAAAGATTCTCAGTTTTTCTTCATCTTTCTTAGTATTCTCAATTATTCAACATTTGTGAAATTATTTTGATTTTATCATGAGTGGCTAAAACTCATAGTTCTGGGGTTGTGATTTAGCCATGAATATTGTTGTTTGATATTGACTTGACCTTGATTATTATTTGCTAATATATGGTTGTTTCTTCAATTCTATTATTAATTGTTTAATTGTCTGGCCACCAGTTTGGTTCTATTTACTATCTATGCTATGCTTGGGAATGCTACGTCTAGATTAGAGAAGAGTTGAAGAGGGCATGATCTTAACTCTGAGTGGAGAAAGAATTTGTGGTTAGGATAGGAATATACCTAGTCAACATGCTCAATTCAATATCGTAATATTAATGCATTCTTAATATATTGATTCCATAGGAATATATGCATTAATCTATTTTGAATAGGCGAGTAGTAATTCGGGAGAATACTATGAGAGCAATTATTTGATTAATTAGCAACCATGAGCGAATTGTATGAAAGGGAGAGTTAATTAGAACACAATAGGATTAGTGAATCGATCACAACCCTGGAATATTTATCTCTACTGAATACACAACAATTATTTTGCTGCTCGATTCATTAGTTACTTGTTAGAATCATTGCTTAGTATAATCACACTTTTGAATTCTGATTGACTCTACTGAATAATAATTTTGGTGAAACTAGTAGCTAGGCAGTTAACACAAGTCTTTATGGGTTCGATACTTGATTTATCACTTTATTACTTGTACAACTACGTATACTTGCATGTGCCTTTGGAAGCAACAGTATTTAAGTTGTATATAGTGACAATATAAAATTTAATTAATATGGTAAATGTATTTAAGCATGCTATAAAATTTTTTCCTCATATATTTTGGATTATTAATTTTACTTATTATAGATAATTATTTGTAATTATCTTTAGGTTGTCTGATAGTGAATTCTTTTCACTAGTAATATATAGAAAATTAAACTCAAAAACATATTTTCTAATAAATTTTAGTTTTCACAGCGTTTAACAATGAGTGATACACTTACTAATAATGCTTCAACAAATAAACTACGATGAATTATAATAAATAATCAAATTTGAAAACGGTCATAGAATGTGATGTTTTTGGTTTCTTATAAGTATCAATCAAACAGACACATAAACAGATAAACTAATCACAAGTTGATTATAAGCAACACAGAATGCAACAACTCAATTAATTAACTTGTTACTAATTAATAAAACATATATAGAGGAATCAATTGTAAAAAGTTATTGTTAGAGATAGAGACCGTTTAAGCATTTAAGAACGTCGGCTAGGTTTGAGGATTGTTTGGTCCTATTATATGAGATCAGCTTGAATAGTTCACAACTAATTCACCAACAAATATTAAATAAACAATGGGAATATCATATTGGTCTCATCTCCAAAGTAAAGAAAATTATTTTTTGGCTGCATACTATCTAGAACTTTCATATTTGACCCAAAACTCAACAGGACGAGGCATCTTTTATATGCTCCTATGGGTATTTTCATCGCAGAAAAATCCAATCGACCAAGTATTCGAAAAATAAAATATCCAGATGAGGATATTTTGAACTCTTTTCTTTTTTTTTCTTTTTAATCCTCCTGAAAGTATCCAGAACTTAAAACCAATGAACACACACACATATATAGGGTGCTAGGTCAATATATTGGGTAAAATTAGTTCGCACTAAAAACTCGAATGATAGGGTGACACGTGGAATTAGGAACAGACGGAAGTCAAAGCGAGTGGAAATCCAGACGGAGGACAACAACTTCGGTTGGCATCGGGTAGACCCCGAAGGGAACATTGTTAACGGGGGCAAACGAATATTTGCTACCAAATGACATTTGATGAAGAATATTCCTCAGTATGGAATACACGTCCGTTACAAAGAATTTTGGCATTCATTACTTGCCGTTACATATTCATCAATGACCCCCATTATTATTATTTAAGAGGGCTTGATCCCAGGACCTTATTCCTTAGGTATAGCTATAATAGTGACTTCAACAATCATTATAACACACGAAATTTCTGACAAACTTAGACAACACATTATTCCAAGATAAATAATACTTTTTTTTCTGTCTAACGGTATTCTTATTATTGCCTTCGGAAGCCTTGCTCCCGGAATCAAGCTGTCTGTTATTTTATTTCGATTTCAACGCTAAGTCTTGCATTTTATTTGATTTATTTATCATTTTAGGATCGAATCAGTTCGCTTGTTTATAAATCATGCTATAAATTTAGCTGTACTATTTTATGGGTAAATAGTTTGGCGCACCCACTATGGGGCTTAGACAGTTGCGTAATTAAGTTGATCCTTGCATCTATTATTAATCTGTTTGATTTTTTTGTTTTTAGCAAAAATCGTATGAAATGGCAGTTAACAATGTCAATATTGCACACAAACGTTGAGGCACAAGAGAACCTACCTCAATACGAGGACTCAATGAGTAACACTTGCAATGAGGAGGACTTAGCAACACTGGTTCATGTCGGGCGATATCCCTGGAACGTACAGGAGCCGACTCCTAATGATGCGGAGGATGAGCACATTGCATAATGGTGAGACAAGTGTTGTCGGGTACTTCCAACAACGCGAATGGAAGAGGCCTAGTTCCTCCTGATGCTCCCGTAAATCAAACAACACAAAGGTTTGATAACAACACCCGAGGGGTGAGGTTGACTTCGACGGGGCCAGGGGGGGGGATCGATAAAGATCTAGTAACAACAACAGTAATGATCCCTTCAAAACCGAGCTCATGCTGTTTATGAGGGGAATAAACTCCTGAATGGACCAAATACTGGATGTACGACTAGTTTTGGAGGGACCAGACTCACAGAAATACATCAAGTTGTCATTAAAACCGAGGTTGGTACAAGAGTTGATTCCAAAGCGGTTCAAAATGCCAGATGTACCAAAATATGATGGGACTTCGGACCCTCAAGAGCACATCACCACCTGTACAACAATGATGAAGGTAAATGATTTGGCTCCACACGAAATTGAGCCAGTCCTACTGAAGAAGTTCAGAGAAACCCTCGCGAAGGAGCCCTGATATGGTACTCACTCTTACCCGAACACTCAATAGATTTCTTTGAGATGCTTGCAGACTCTTTCATCAAGGCCCATGCCGGGGACAGGAAGGTGCAAGCCCGAAAATCACGATCATGCCGCATCAGCTCTTTCAATCACTACTACATGTATCACACCTATAGTGGCAGAGAGTTTGATAAGACTCTAGGATAAGAAAGATGAATCCTGAATAAGCTTCAGCTGATTCTCATTATAAATCTTTTTATAAGCAAGGATCTATCTATAGGAAGATACTTCTTTGCCATTTCATTCTGGTCGGAAAGAAGCTTGCTTACACTAAGGCGGGCATATTCAAAAATGCGTAAGGAGAGTTCGAATTGCTGCGGGAGTTCATGACCAGGTTTTAGAAAGAAATGATATTGTTGCCGCCCGTGCCAGATGAATAAGCAGTTGAAGCATTTACTAAGGGGCTGAACCTAAGAGGCTCTGACGCCTCCCGGATGTTGATACCCAATTTTTCTTCAAAATAATTTTAAATTTGCATAAATACCTTTAAAATCACTTTTTATAATAATCAATATTTTTCCATATTATTATCAATTTATTTTCTAATTTATTCAGTATTTTATATCCAATAATTATTCATAAATTACATTACAAGTAATTTCAAAGTATTTCTTAGCCTAATATATTATTTTTAATCCTATTAGGATTTAATTATTTCACAAATTAGCCAATTTGGTATTGTTTGGCTATAATTACAACGATTTTGCAATTATAGCTTAATTGTACACTTTATGCTATTTTAATTCAGTAATCAGTCATTTTATATTTTAATATTAGTTAATTACTTTAATTTTACCTATTTAGATTTAATTTAATTTTATCTAATTATTAGCTATTTTTATTAATTATTTTATCTAATTTTAAGTGGGTATTTAACAACTAGCCACCCTTATTTAAATTATAACCAGCCCCAAACCCAAACCCCAGGCACAATCCGTCAAAATCCCCCGACCCAATCCCTAAGTCCACCCAGCCCAGACCTGAGTTAATCTTGACCGTTGATCAATTTTGATCAACGACCCAGATTCACTCTTACCATAATTAACCTAAGACTACCCCCCGAACCCTCATTCTCTCATTCACTCAACTGACACTCATCTCCCTCTCTCTATCTCTAGTTCTCTCTAGAACTTTCTCTTTTCCCATCCTCTCCGATGGACCCTGTCCACCTTCTTCGACCACCTCCTTCGCCGGAAACCATGGCCTCTCATCATCTCCTGGCCTCTGCTTCACCCCACTCCGGAAACCTAGAGCAGTTCAACTCCTATCCATGCTTTTTCATGCCATTTTTCGGCCATCCATGGCTGTTCGAGTAAGATCCATGACCTTTCCGGCTAAAACCGGTAATGTTCTAAGGTTTTCTCATCTTCTCT
This sequence comes from Nicotiana sylvestris, assembly GCF_000393655.2. NCBI lineage: Eukaryota > Viridiplantae > Streptophyta > Magnoliopsida > Solanales > Solanaceae > Nicotiana > Nicotiana sylvestris. Next base: position 42,906,782 of record NC_091067.1, on the reverse strand, counting down.
GGGTTCTCTAAAACCCTAACTCTTAAGATCCTCCAATTTCTTTTAGATTTGTGTATATTATCAGCTTTTGTTGTTTTCCTCGAAGGTTTTTCCGATTTTTTCTAAAGTAACCCTTCGTCTTCAAGACTAGGGTTTCTTAACCCTTTTTTCAAAAAAACGGCTCTCCTTTGATTTTCTGTATTATCATATGATTTTTATTTAAATGGTTTATTTAAGTTTTTCCTTTATCTGATTCATTATACTGAAAACCCCTAATTTGTTTGGCTTTAGTTTGTGATTCTGAGTTCGTCTTTACTGTTCGTTCAGTCGATTTGTCTGTATGTGCGATTCTCATGGATATGATATGATTAGTTAGAGTATTTCTATGATTTTCATCCTAGTGATATCTTATTAAGGTTTCCGATTTAGTTCTTCCCGTTTATACTCCGTTTATTGGTTTATTCATGGAAGTCTATACTATTTCCCTTAATATTAGTACTATTTTTTGATTGTTGAAATCCTTGATTTATAGTGTTGATTCTCTTATACATATTTCCGGCTATTTTTCCTATCCCTTAAAATTATTTCTTACCTTATTATGTGATTGCCTATATTATTAACTGATTTCTATTGTTATTTCCTTAGTTAGACCCTTATGTATCTAGCCCTAACTTACATATTCTATACCTGTGTTACTTGAATTCTTTCCTTATCTATTACCTACTTTCTACCGTTGGTAAATTACTCCCTTAATTAAGGGATACTTGGCCGATTGATGCTGCGTTCTACAATTACTGAAGAATTGATTCTTGCCTTTTTGGAAGCAGTTTTCAAACTACTATATAAATGACTCTCTTCTACAGTCTTAACACACGAACATAGTTCAGAACACACACACACACACACACTCAAACTCTCTCTTCTTTCTCTGCTACTTGTGCTAACTGCTTGTCTAGCCCACTGAAAGCCAAGGCTAGACTATGGAACTCTACTTGCTTTACTTTTCTACACTTTACTTCCTTAACTGATATGTTCCTAGTTCAATTCTGAAACTCAACTCTATGTGTTCCATGTCTGTTAATCTATGTCTCCTTCTGCACCAATTTAATGGCTTATGTATTTAATTGCCCTTCTTGTTTACTGCTTTATTCAACATGCTTAAGTTTGCCCTCTCTTGTTCAAGTGTGTAATCAGCATGTCTACTTGAGTTCTTGTTTATTTTCCTCAACTAGTATGCCATGTTAGTGCTTGGTTAATACTAAGTGGCATGACTAATCATGTGTAATAGACCCCTGCCCTCAACATGACTACTCCCATACCCTGTCCCTATGTCTTATTACTACTCTAATTTCGAGCATGATTCCCTTGTCAACACTTTGAAGTAGTAGTTTTGTATTCTGGAAGCCAATCAGTTGCTACTGGTTCTTTGTACCTGCTAGTTTTTATGCTTCTCTTCTCATCCATGTTTATGTGTTTCTGATTTGGGCTCTTTGTGTCTCCAACCCCTTACTTCCCTGCTTGTGAATGTTGAAATGATACTATTCTTTGAACTTGTTCTATGTGTGCTGGCTTGTTCCAAGTTGTTGTTGCTCCTATTCCCTTCTCATTTCAAAACTGCTTTTCCTAAGCAACTCTTCTGTTGTTTTGCAAACTTATTTCAAACATGCTGTTTCAAACTGTTTTCCAATTCAACCTTTTCAAAACTATGACAAGTGCTCTCATTCTACTCTTAGACCATTAAGTTCTGCCCTTTTGTGTGAGCCTTGCCTTGGGACCCTTGAGCTCCCTCTGAACTTAGACACATGAAAGCTGGCCTTTACACACTGCACTTGCTCTGTCTTGGCTATGAAATCTGGGTGTGAGCACTGCCCTGGATCCCTTGAGGTCTTTAGGGAAATCTAACACACCCAGATATGAGGAAAATCTATGAAACAATCTCGGCATTTGAGGTGATTTATTATATAACTCAGGGAGGAAGTCCTAATCAGGTGCTGAAAAGTCTGGGCCTGGTTCAGGCTCTCTATAGTGTAATTTTTACTTTTCTCATGTAATTCATTCACATGGTTTGTAATAATTTATAAATAAATATTTGGGTAACAAGTGAAAAGGGCGGGTATTTACATGTTTGTGGGGTAAGGCGGGTAGAAATCATGCCTATAGGGTTTTACTATATTTGCCTCATCATGCTAGAAATCATGCCTATAGGGTTTTACTATGTTTGCCTCACCATGTAGAAATCATGCCTATAGGGTTTTACTATACTTGCCTTACTATGTTAGAAATCATGTTTAATAGGATTTTACTATACTTGCCTTACCATGTTAGAAATCATGTTTAATAGGTCTCAAAATCAGTGTTAAACAACTAGATGTCATGCCTATAAGGAATAACTCTAGAAATGCTGCCTATAGTTCTCAACTAGACTAATTCAAATAAATCAACCCAGTCTGAGTTTTAGTTCATTTTGAAACTGGTTTAATTTATGGTTTATGTTCTCTAAAACAAGTTCTTTCGAAAGCTGCCTTGATTTATCGTTAGATATCATGCCTATAAGGATTCAAGAGTCCGCTTTTAAAACCTGCCTTGTAGTCATCTGTATTCTGCGCCTAAGTAAGCCTTAGGCAATCAACTTTAAATAAAACCAGAACTCTCTTCGTGATTAGTGTTTAACTGTCAATGTGTTAAAATCAGTAGGCAAGCATGATTCAGACTTCTTTTCTGAGTCATGTAATAAATCTGGTTCTACTGTTATCACTTAAATACCTTGTTAGGATCCGAATATGGACCTTATCTGTGTATGAGTCGTGCTGTCTATGTGCATCACTTGTGGAGGTATATCTAAGCCTTCTATCTGTTTTCTGTGTTTTCCTCCTCAATGCAGTCCTATGTGTTCTTATTTGTCGCCTAGTATTTTGCCTTTAAACCTAAGGGTCTGCCTAGAACCCCCCTTTTATAGTATAGAGGTCCTAAATTCCTCCAAGACTGATGGAAATGGACGGGTAACAACATGCAATAGGGGTCGAGACCAACCCTCGCTTTAATTACCTTCCCAGGGCGGGAAAGGGTAGATATGGACATGATGACCGGTGCGTTAATACCACGTGTAGCCCCTCTTTGAGGAGTGTCATACCGGGTATTGCATTGATGTGATCCATATTACAAACAAACCTAGGACACCCCCTTTACATTCATAATCATGCTTAGATTGTAATTCTTTTCAAAAATTTTGCTTTTCACTAATTATTTTTCAAACACTTGTGTATTTAAACTTAAATTCGCTACTAATTGAGCCATACTTGTTTATTTGCTAATTGTACAAATTCACAAAAAACTGTCTAGCTGGGAACCACACTAGTGGATCCTGAGGGGTGCCTAACACCTTCCCCTTAGGATAATTTCAAGCCCTTACCCTATCTCTGGTTACCAAATGTAGATATAGATGAACCTTATTGGTGCCCTAACGCAACTCAAATCGTTAGGTGGCGACTCTTCAAAAATGCAAACCTCCTTTCCCAAAAGGAAGAAGTTTTCCCGTACCAAAATGTCATAAACCCGATTTCGCAAAGGAAAAAGGGGGCGCGACAGCATGGCGACTCCGCTGGGGATATTTAGGCTTTTACCATTTAATTCCATTTTTGTGAATTTGTACCCTCCCTATGTGCAATTATTTGTTTAATGCCTTTAAGCGTTTAATTTCTTCAAAAGCAAAATTGACATATCTTTCTTGTTTCCTTCCTTTATAGCTGCTTCAAATTATAAAACTGTTGTATTTATCGCTTTCTTAACGTGCAAATTCATGTCAACATGCTTTTAATTATTGCATAATCATGCTCAACATCATACTCCACTCGTGCCAAACAAATACTATAGCAACGGTTGATGAGTGGTTGCGCCCTTCCTATATCATTACCCCCTAAATTCGGAAAGGCTTATTTGCGGTAAAACTAGTCGATCAGCGGTGCCGTCGACAGTTCCGTGCCTTTCCCCTTGAGTTGTCCGCTCAAGGGTACCAGTCTAAAACCCCATAGAGACCTTACTCTGTTTAAGTTGCGCATGAATCATGGTCATACCTAGCCGTACCTACCATGATGAGTTTGCCATCACGTCCTTAGGACATATCCATCGTAGGGTATTCATCTTCATGTTTTGCTTCCTGGGTCTGATCGTGTTTCTATTGAAGAAAGGGAGAATCCATACTAGGTTGGCTATGGTAACCAAGACCCTAATAGAGGGGAATGGTGGGCAGACATTCAGCATTGTACCATGATCATCGTAGACATATACCGAGCCTTAGAGAAGTGTCAACGAGGAGCGAGACACTTCGAAGGCTACAATCCACTACTTCAGCTTTGGCTCATGGAACATCTCCAAAAGGACGAATACCGACAAGAAATTCAGCGAAAGGTCTGGGATGATCACATCGTTTTCCACCACCCAAAGCGAATGAATTACATCCCCAACATGTTCGCTCAGCCTGAGAATGCCAAAGAATGGGTTGAGCTCTTTGATAATCTGACTGAAGAACAGGTTCAATGGATGTTCGAGTGGTTTCTGACAGAAGAGTTCATCGCTCGATCTAGATATGCACCTTTCCTGATACTGATTGGTCTAAGAGGAACATACCCTTACATCTCTCTTCGAGTTATGAGGCTAGAAGGTAGGAAGCAAGTCATACCTAGGGTCGATAAGATGAGCCATTTTCGAGCTGACTTCCAAAATGATGATAGTCCCCATAAGTGCCAAGCCCAGCATATGTGGCACTGCAAGATCATAATGGGGAAAGACACGATCGAGCCAGACAGATATCATGCCGGTTGTACCCCTTTCTATTCGGGTTGGTTGGAAGATAATTAGGATGGTCTGGTCCAGCCAGGGTTCGTTCAAGGTCACAGAATTATAGATAAAAAGGCTGAGGTGCAAGTCAAGTACAACTAGCTGTGCAAAAGGATCCGTGAATGTGATAGCAAACACCGTGAGATACAAGAGTCCAAGAAGAAGCTGATTGAGGAATGGAAAGACATGGCTATCAGTACCAACAAAAGGCTAGGATACTTGGAGCGAGGCATAGTAGAACTAGAGGGAAAATTTCTCAAAAGGGTTGAAGACTGTCAAAAGGCTGAAGGGACCGAAAGTGGACATCTAGCTAGAGCATACCTATTGCTGGGACTTCGCGAATTGGGGAAGCTATTCGACAGATCCAAGGATGTCGAGTATGGGGAAGGTCCTTCTGGGACCAAATAGATAGGAATTTACTTTTTCGCTTTATGAATGTAATAAGGCCAATGGCCATTTTTGATTTTTATTTCTTGCTTATTTAGTGTCGTTTTGGGATTTGCCTATCTTTATCAATAAAATGAGGCATTTAGCATTAAAAGTTCTCCAAGTCTATTTGTCGCTAGGCCTACCTCAGACACAAAAAGATTCCCAAATTAGGACACGCTTTACATTCCCGCACTATGTGTTTAAATATTTTAATACTTTTCATAATCCTCACTGACTTGATTACCTTTTGTTTTTATTTTTATTTTTATTATTTCCCTCCCTAAAGGTTAGTTCGTGCACTTTGGCATCATCATCTCATTTCACAAGATCCAGGGGCCCTCCACCCACTTCTCCTATTAGTCCCATTAAATGCAAGAACAAAGGCAAGATGGAAGGTTTAAACAACATCAGGAAGGAAAACACAGCTAAACGGGTAGAGGCCACTGATCGCCAAGGTATTCGGGTTCCTAACAAGAATGTGTCACAACTTGAACAGAAATTGTTGAAATTCCAAGAAGAGCTTGATTAGATGTGAAATCTGGAAAACCTGTCAGTTTCGCTCAACACCCCAGATATCAACTTCCCCAACACTCAAAATCCTACACCTCCTCAAAATATCCCAAAACAACAGAATCATCCCGCTCCTCACCATCACGCTGCTCCACCAAAGAACCAATGTAACACCTGCCATACCCCTAACAACACTCCATTACTCATCCTAGAACCTCATAATTCCACAAACGACCATTTCCACACCCATACACCAGGCTACCATAACACTCCTATCTACGTGGAGACCATGACACACTCCACCCAACCTATCTCATGCACACCTGAGTCTGATGAAAAGGATCTGCTTATCAGGAACTTGGCCGAGGAACTTACGAAACTGACCAGCCGGATTCGGGGAGTTGAGGGAAGCAAAGGAATCGAGCGGCTGAACTACGAGGACCTTTGCATACAGCCTGATGTTGAACTGCCTGAGGGGTACAAACCTCCTAGTTCGAAATATTTGATAGTACAGGTGATCCAAGGGTCCATCTGAGGATATATTGCGACAAGTTGGTTGGAGTAGGGAATGGTGAAAGGATCCGTATGAAGCTGTTCATGAGGAGTATGAAAGGAGATGCATTATCTTGGTACATCAGCCAAGATCCCAAGAAGTAGTCAAGTTGGGTGGGCATGACAGCTGACTTTATGGACCGATTTAGGTTTAATATAGAGAACGCACCAAACGTGTTCTGTATCCAGAATTTGAAGAAGAAGCCCACAGAGACGTTTCGCGAGTATGCTACTCGCTGGAGGTCCGAAGCTGCTAAGGTCAGACCTACCTTAGAAGAGGAGCAAATGAACAAGTTCTTTGTCCGGACTCAGGACCCGCAATACTATGAATGGCTGATGATGATTGAGAACCACAAGTTCTCCGACATCATCAAACTAGGCGAAAGAATTGAAGAAGGTATTAAAAGTGGTATAGTTACAAACTTTGAAGCCTTTCAAGCCACAAATAAGGCTTTACATTTCAATGGTATGTCAAAGAAAAGGGACGTAGGGGCCATGATGGTTGCGCAAAGGACCAAATATCCCCTTAAATACCAAGCTTACCCAACACCTCCACTCACATATTAGCCAACTCCAAATTACCAAGCACCCTCACCCTCATACCAAGCTCGACCACCAACTTATCAGTCATCTCCACCTCCTACATATCAACCTACTTCACCCAGATACTCCCAACCCGCTCATGTCTACCAAACTTATAATGCTCAACCATCCCATTATCAATCACCCTCTGCATGCTAGAATTTCCCTAGACCTCGACCTAATTTTGATCGCAAACCTCCAAAACAATATACAACCATCGCTGAACCCATCGACCAACTGTATGAGAGGCTCAAAGCTGTTGGTTATATCACCCTTATCCCTGCTGCAACCCCTGAGAATCCTTCTCAGTGGGTTAAACCAAACAAGTCCTGTGCATACCACTCCGGCATGAAAGGGCACACCATCGATAAGTGCCGCTCCTTGAAAGACAAGATACAGTCCTTGATTGAAAACAAGATCATTGTGTCAAAGGAACTTGCTCCAAACATTCGCAACAACCTCTGCCAGACCATAAGGGTGGAGGTATCCACATGATTGAAGTAGAAGATGACTGGGATCCCGAGGGATCAATCTAGTTGATCGCAGGAGGTGATGACCGAAAGAAACCAACAATTACTCTCAATCCAATCATAGTCCAGATCCAATCGTCTGAGGACGCTGAGGTGAATATGTCTATACCTCTTGAGTATGAAGCAGTGCCATCCGCAAAGTCACCGACACCAATTGAGGTTGAATTTGTATCTCCGGAAAAAGCACCCGCACCATTTGAGGTTGCAGTCTTGCCACCCAAGGCACATGTTCTATACAAATGCTGTACCTTGGGACTATGTAGCCGAGGCGAGAAGGAAGGGCAAGGTCAGTATTGAAGAAACTGTCGCAACACAGGGTATGACAAGAAATGGTAGAGTCTATACCCCTGAACATCTAGCTGAGTCAAGCAAGCAAGCCTCCAATTGGCCGCCCCTCATTGAGATGGGTCCGGGCGACCTTTGGAGGAAAATACAGGCCAATAAGTATTCGGTCATCGACTAGTTAAACAAGATGCCAACCCAAATATCCATTCTCTCTTTGCTGCAAAATTCTGAGACGCACAAGAATGCTCTATTAAAGGTGCTAAATGAAGCGTACGTACCAAGTAACATCACTAGTGGGGAAGTGGCTAATATGGTAGGACAAGTGCTGGAAAGCCATAAGATCACCTTTTATGATAACGAGCTGCCACCTGAAGGGCTGGGGAACAACAGAGCACTGCACATCACCGTGCAATGCGAAGATCATTTCTTCACCAGAATCCTGATCGATAGATGGAGGTTCCATTCTTAGCATTTGTCCGCTGGTAACACTCAAGAAGCTAGGTAAAGGGTTGCATGAGATAATAGATGTACCCGCGTCTTACAACTTTCTCCTGGGACGGCCATGGATTCATGTTGCTGGGGCCGTAGCATCAACGCTGCATCAAGCAGTAAAGTTCGAATGGAATCACCAGGAAGTGATCATTCACGACGACGGTAGCAACCCTATATACAGTCGCCAGACCATTTCGGCAATCGAGGGAAGAAGGAAGCTGGGTGGAGAAACTTACCACCATATTGAGCGGGTCAATGCTATCGACAAAGACAAATGGTGGGATAGCAAAATCGAGAGTATATTGAGTTGGCGTGGGTACGAACCTGGCAAAGGACTCAACAAGAACCTCCAAGGAATCTCCAAACCCATAAAACTCAAGAAACATGGCACTACCTTCGGTTTGGGATATGAAGACACCTAGGAAGAATTCAATAACTGGTCTCCACCATGGCACAGTCCTTACTATCCACTAGAGCAGCCAATACCGCATCTGGAGTAGACCTTCCAATAGGCCGACATTATTTATGGGTCAGATGAAGAAGAAGCATTTGCAGCAGTGAAGAACTTGTTTTTAGAGGACAGTGATATGGACTGTTGTGTTATTCTCGAGGAGGAGGGGGAGGGAGGCCCTTCCATACAGGCTATGAGCATAGGGGCACATCTCAAGAATTGGACACAAGTAAAGCCCGACGAGCCTCGAGGTAGCAAGGCTAAAACAAGCATTATTCACTATTTTGTTTACTAAATGATTTTCTTTTCACATTTTTCAATTCCGCAATAAGATCTTCGAAAATAGTTATTCAATTTATCAAAAACATTTTTGATTTTTCTTATGAATTAATATTTATTGCTATCATTTTCCTCCTCACTTTACTAATACAACATTACTATTACTTGCCTTGATGAACCAATGACCGTGACATGTAATGAGACAACACAACAGACGGTCATGGATTTAGAGGAAGATGACATACCTAACAAGATTGTCAAAGAAGTTGAGAACTTTGAGAACAGACCTAAGTCCAACCTGGATGAGACCGAAGTTGTCAACTTGGGAGATGTAGAAAACGTCAAGGAAACGCGAATCAACATTCACCTATCGCCATTGGAGAAGAAAGAATACATAGAATTTCTAAAGGAGTATGATGACATATTCGCCTGGTCGTATGATAACATGACTGGTCTAAGTACGTCCATTGTGGCTCACAAATTGCCAACCGATCCAATGTGTCCACAGGTAAAGCAAAAGCTCAGAAAGTTCACGCCTGATATGAGTTTGAAAATCAAGGAAGAAGTCACCAAGCAGATCAAAGCTAAGGTTCTCAGATTAGTAGAATACTCGACATGGTTAGCCAACATTGTGCCAGTACCAAAGAAGGATGGGAAGGTCAGAGTCTGTGTCTACTACCGGAATCTCAACCGGGCCAATTCGAAAGACGGCTTCTCTTTGCCAAATATACACATCCTGATTGATAATTGCGCCAAGCATGAGCTACAGTTATTCATGGATTGCTTCGCTGGTTATCATTAGATTTGGATGGATAAGGAAGATGCTGAGAAAACGGCTTTCATTATGCCGTGGGGAGTGTACTGTTACAAGATGATGTCATTCGGCCTGAAGAATGCAGGGGCCACCTACATGAAGGCCATCACTACCATCTTTCATGATATGATACATAAGGAGATAGAGGTATATGTGGATGATGTTATTATCAAATCCAAGAAGGCCACTGACCACATAGAAGATTTGAGGAGGTTCTTCAATAGACTGCGGAGATACAACTTGAAACTAAACCCCGCAAAGTACACATTTGGGGTTCCCGCCGGGAAATTACTTGGGTTTATTGTGAGCCGCCGAGGAATGGAACTGGATCCATCGAAAGTTAAAGCCATTCAAGAACTACCATCGCCAAAAACAAGAAGGATGTGATGAGTTTCTTGAGACGTCTTAACTACATCAGCCGATTCATAGCACAGTCCACAGTTATCTGTGAGCCAATCTTTAAGATGTTAAAGAAGGATGCCGCCACCAAATGGACCGATGACTGCCAAAAGGCCTTCAGCAAAATCAAGGAGTATCTGTCAACACCACCAGTCTTAGTCCTGCCCGATCTAGGTAGACCCTTATTAGTCAACCTCACAGTGTTAGATGGAGCTTTCGACTACGTTCTGGGTCAACACGATGAAATAGGGAGGAAAGAGCAATCCATTTATTATCTCAGTAAGAAGTTCACCCCTTACGAGGCCCGGTATTCTCTATTGGAATGCACCTGTTGTGCTTTGACTTGGGTAGCTCAGAAGCTGAGACATTACTTCTGCGCCTATACTACATATCTCATTTCGAGAATGGATCCCTTAAAGTACATCTTTCAGAAGCCCATGCCCACCGGCAAGCTAGCCAAGTGGCAAATCCTGTTGAGTGAGTTCGACATCATTTACGTAACTCAGAAAGCGGTCAAGGGACAGGCACTGGCAGACCACCTTGCTGAAAACCCCGCGGATGGAGAATACGAACCCCTAAAAATGTATTTCCCAGATGAAGAGGTATCATTCATAGGATAAGACATTGCGGAATCCTATGACGATTGGAAAATGTTTTTCGATAGAGCAACAAACTTCAAAGGAGTTGGCATAGGAGCAGTCCTAATATTAGAAACCAGTCAATATTTTTCGGTGTCTGCCAAACTCAGGTTCCCCTACACTAACAATATGGCCGAGTATGAAGCCTGCATCTTAGGACTCAAAATGGCCATTGACATGAACGTTCAAGAGCTGCTAGTGATTGGAGATTCAGACTTGCTTATACATCAGGTACGAGAAAAATGGGCAACCAAGAACTCCAAGATACTCCCGTATCTGCATCATGTACAAGAATTGAGAAAGAGGTTTACGAAGACGGAATTCCAGCATGTTCCCAGAATCCAGAATGAGTTCGCCGGTGCATTGGCTACCCTATCATCTACGATACAACATCCAGACAAGAATTTCATTAATCCCATTCCAGTGAAAATCCATAATCAGCCAGCTTACTGTGCCCATGTCGAAGAGGAAGCAAACAGAGAGCCTTGGTTTCATGATATCAAGGAATATTTGGCAAAAGGAGAGTACCCGGAGCTTGCTAATCCTACTCAGAAACGCACACTTCGGAGATTGTCCAACAACTTCTTTCACATCAGAGGTATAAGAGGACTCCCGATTTAGGATTATTAAGGTGTGTCAACGCAAAGGAAGCATCCATGCTACAAGAGGAAATTCATGCTGGGATCTGTGGTCCACATATGAACGGTTTTGTCTTAGCAAAGAAGATACTCCAGGCTGGTTACTTTTGGATGACTATGGAAACAGACTACATCCAGTATATCCGAAAATGTCACTGCTGTCAGATACATGTCACTGCTCTCCGTGGCCGTTCGCCGCTTGGGGAATGGACATTATTGGACTAATCGAGTCTGCTGCTTCCAACGGACACAAGTTTATCCTAGTAACCATCAACTATTTCACCAAATGGGTCGAAGCAGCATCTTTCAAAGTAGTGACTAACAAAGTTGTGGCAGACTTTGTTTGTGACCGCATTGTTTGTCGATTCGGAATCCCAGAGTCAATCATCACTGATAATGGCTCCAACCTCAACAACGACTTGATGAAAACTATGTGCAAAAATTTCAAGATTAAACATAAGAATTCAATAGCCTACAGGCCTCAGATAATGGAGCTGTAGAAGCCGCCAACAAGAATATCAAGAAGATATTGAGGAAAATGATAAAGAATCACAGACAGTGGCACGAGAAGATATCATTTGCTCTACTGGGGTATCACACCACAGTCCACACATCAATTGGGGCAACCCCCTATATGCTAGTTTACGGTACAGAGGCTGTCATTCCTACTAAGGTAGAAATTCCTTCCCTAAGGATCATACAAGAAGCTGAGCTCGACAATGCAGAGTGGGTAAAAAGTTGTTATGAGCAACTAGCCCTTATAGATAGAAAGAGAATGAATGAAATCTTCCATGGTCAACTCTACCAGAATAGAATGTCCAAAGCCTTCAACAAGAGATTTAAGCCAAGACAGTTCACACCGGGGCAGCTGGTGTTAAAGAAAAGTTTTCCGCATTAAGATGAAGCCAAAGGGAAGTTCTCTCCTAACTGGCAGGGTCCATACATGGTTCATCGGGTTTTGATAGGAGGAGACCTCATACTTGTAGAAATGGATGGAGAAGTCCGGCCAAAACCGATTAATTCAGATGCAGTCAAGCGTTACTATGTGTAATCTTTATGCTTTCCTTATATGATGTAAATTGAACTACGCCTCACGTAATTCCCATTTAAGAGGGGATACGTAGGCAGCCCTATGGGTTCGGTCACAATTCAATAAAAATTTCATTTCCCCCGCAATTGGAAACTGGGGCAGAATTTTGAGGACCCTCAAAATTCCAAATTAATTACAGCCAATCGCCTCATGAGCAGCAGTCAGAAACGTCAACCTATCAAACAGGGGCAGAATTTTGAGGAGGATCCTTAAAATTCTGTAGCGGGAGAGGTTGCAATGTCCCGAGCTACGACATAGTCATCGGTTCATCTAAAAGCTATTTTTAATTCTACACTTATGTCACACTTTTACAAAATCATGCATGATTATTATTGAAACTGCTTTGTTTAGCAACGCTACCCCAATGACACAGACGGTATCACCAGATCAAAGTCGAACGAGTCAAGCAAAGCCAACGGGGATACGAGCTAACCTTCCCTCTTGCAAAACTCATGATTTTTCTTTGGATGTAGGTACCAGGATTAGACATACTGTACGCCCAACGGGACAAACATTATCCAAAATACGATTCCCAGAACCGTTGCACTTGCCAACATTTGCTATCAGCAAACACCAGTGAATTCCCGTATGTCACAATGCTCCCAGTAATCACAATGCTGCAATCTGCTATCAGCTAAGAAAACTCTACTATCATTTGTTATTTTATTTCTTGCATAAGGCTACCATTTTGCCTTCTAATTTGCATAAGGCTACCATCCTGCCTTCCGAGACTAAACGATGTCTCCATCTGGATCTTCATTGCATAAGGCTACCTTCCAATCTGCATAAGGCTACCATTCTGCCTTCCGAAACTAAACGCTGTCTCCATCTGCATATGCATTGCATAAGGCTACTATGTTGTCTTCCAATCTGCATAAGGCAACCATTCTGCCTTCCGAGGTTAAGCTCTACCTCCATCTGCATCTACATTGCATAAGGCTACTATTCTGCCTTCCAATTTGCATAAGCTACCATCTTGCCTTTCGAGACTAAACGATGTCTCCATCTGCATCTGTATTGCATAAGGCTACTATTCTGCCATCCAATCTGCATAAGGCTACCATTCTGCCTTTCGAGGTTAAGCTCTACCTCCATATGCATCTACATTGCATAAGGCTACTATTCTGCCTTCCTATTTGCATAAGGCTACCATTCTGCCTTCCGAGGTTAAGCTCTACCTCCATCTCCATCTGCATTGCATAAGGCTACTATTCTGCCTTCCGATTTGCATAAGGCTACCATTCTGCCTTTCGAGGTTAAGCTCTACCTCCATCTGCATCCATATCTTTGCATAAGGCTACCATTCTGCCTTCCGAGGCTAAGCTCTACCTCTAATTTTCTTCGAAACTAAGCGCTATCCCAAACACTATTTATCTCGCTTCTCTTACTGGCTAAGCTTTGCCCTTCAATTCACAAGACTGAGCTCTGTCTTGTCTGCATCATACTACTTCATCCTTCATGGGCTGAAATATCACCAACTCATCTAAAGGCATCATTGTCACACCTCCTTTTTCCGCACCCGCAGGCGCAGGGGGAGTTTTTCCAATTAAAGGACAATCGAAACGGGATTTGTTTATTTATTTCAGAGTCGCCACTTGGGAGATTTAGGGTGTCCCAAGTCACCAATTTTAATCCCGAATCGAGGAAAATAATGACTCTATATTACAGTCTGCATACCAGAAATCCGGATAAGGAATTCTGTTAACCCGGGAGAAGGTGTTAGGCATTCCCGAGTTCCGTGGTTCTAGCACGGTCGCTCAACTGTTATATTCGGCTTGTTTATCTGATGTTTAATACAATTATGAACCATGTGCAAATTTTATCTTTTAACCACTTTATTAATTATTATTATTAGGAATGTGAACGTCGCTTAAAACATGTCTTTGGACTGCGTCACATGAAATGCACCCACAATCCGGAACATATCTTATTTGACGTTTTGGGATTTGGATTTGGGTCGCATGAAATGCACACCCCAAGTTTTAAGAAAGTAAATTATTAAACACGCGCCTAAAAGACTATCGCGTTATTATTTTAGGAAGGGCCGTGAAATTTGCTAAACGGCCCGTCCCGGAATCTAAGTATTTAATATATACATTTAGAGGGCCCCGCAGATTCTACATTTTTGTTTGTCGAGGCTCGTCTCATTTTTAGTTTTAAAGGATAAACCTATAATGACTATATTTCCTATTAAGTTCGTCTCTAAAATAAAAGAAAATCTCTTAATTATTTACATGCTTGCAGATTATTTACAGCAGGATCCGAAACTTTTTACAGAATAAGGAAACATGACCATGCATACGGACAACTGATCGAATATTATGGGCCCAAATCCAGCTCATGCGGGATGGGCCAGACCTGGGCCACTGTTTATCCGAGGCGGGTCTGTTTGGTCCGTTTTGACCTGGGCTCGACCTTCATAAGGTTGAGGGGCGCGGGCTTGTATTCTTTGTCTTAACAGGTGGTTTACTAGTTATATGAGACCATCAATCCGAAAAAGGAAGAACTTAATCCAGGATGTACAGTGTTCATACTTGGTATACATATCAACATATACTGCAAAGTAAACTAGAATCTGAAATGCAACATATCTCATTGAACATATTATCACCTATCAGCATACATATGTAAGCTACCATTTAGCTAACTTATATTAATATACATTAGGCATATAGGCTGCTTCGATTGTCAATACAAGAATGAAAATTATCATACAATACATGATATCTAATATAACAGTATATATATGAAAATCAACTTCAAGTCTTTTTCCTTTCTTTTGCATTCATGCTCAATGTTCTAATTACATTTGATAGTGCCTTGGTTGTGTACCTGATGTAGAGGAACAGAAGAAGAAGGAAAAGGGTCAGCTGAGTAGCACACAGCAAACAACAGCAATCAGCAGATTCACAGCAACAACACAGCAACAAACAACCAGCCAATAATGATGAAGCTCAGCAAAGAGTCGAACAACAAATGGACAATCCCAGTAAAACAGAGTAGGAAATAACAGCCCAGAATGTTGAATGTAACAGCAACAGAAATCCAATGACCACAAGAAAACTTGGCAAACGACAGAAAAAGCAAAGCCACGAAGACAACCTGATCAAACTGGATTCTTACACAGTTTCTTCTAGGCAATACTCATTCACAATGTTCTGAAATTTATTCCTGTTTTTTTCCTTTTCCAGTTTTCTTACCCACAGACTCTCTCAAGACTCGAAAATCAACCCCTTTTTCTAATGGAAGGTCTCCTCTTTTATAGCCTAACCTTAACACTTTACAGTCTGTTTTACAACTCAAAATTGCCCCCCTGTTGCTTTTCCACTCACTTGTTTTAAATAACCAAGCCCCCATGATATCCCTGACAACCCCTCTCTCTTTTTGGTTGTTAAAGTGTACTGATCACTTGTTTGTTTAAACAAAGTATGGGCAGTAGGAATATAATCTGACAGCACATGCTGTCCGATTATTTTAATTCCTTAAAGCAAACCATACACATGCTGCCCACAGTCCAAACCAAATGGCATTGTGTTTAAAAACCAAAATCTGAATCTGCCATTATAACCTTTCCCCTAGATGTCATTTAATTCGATTTGAACAAAATCAATAGGCAATACAATTCAGTTTCTAATGGGACTCAAATACGATCACAGCAGAAATAAGCAATACGAATCAAGTTGTTACCATTAACGATTGAAACTAATTGACGACATATATCGACTCGACTATATTAATCGTAACACATAACAATCAATCGTTCATATAAACAACACGTATAGAGTCCCGAATGACCTCAGACAAATTTGTTCAAACACTGGGAACTTATGTGAATTAAACTCGTTTGACGACTAATCTAATTGATGAACACGTATATCACAGGGTATATTCAGAACACAAACAGAAGACAATTGGCCAAATAAAAGGCCTTTAACAGAGATGGAAGAAATCCGAATGAAAAATAACAAAATAACAAACAAACACAAAGAAATATGCTGACAACTTAATTAGAACCAAACAAAGAGAAAAGGAAACTTACTGAAAAAGTTTGAAATCAAACGGACTCAAATCAAACTCGACTTCGAACTTTTGAGGCCGAACAAACTTTAATCAGGGTGTTCTCACATGAGAACACCTTGATTAAGGTCTATTAGACCTCAAACCTATGTCCAAACCGGCCGGATTCCCCAAGTGCATGTGTTCTAAAGTCTGGATTTCCAGATCTGGATTTTTGGGAGTTGTGGGTAGATTCGGACCAAACCAAGTTTGGTTTGGTCACGAGGAAGGTCAGGGGAGTGTCTGGTATGAAGATGGGATGATTTGGCATAGATCCGGGTTCGACTCAAATCTTCAAATGAAGATTCGAGACGAACGAAAGTGATTCGAGGTTCGTGGTTAGTGGATTCGTGTTCAGGGTGGTTGGATGCTTTAGGGGTGTGAAGGGGGTGGTCACCGGCGTTCGTGCCGCCGGGTTTTGGTGGAAAGGAAACCAGGGCGGCGTTAGGGTTTGGGGGTTTCAGGGTTCGGGGAAGGAGATGACTGAAGGGGGGGGGGTTCGGATAGGGGGTGCGGGGTAAAGGGTCAAGTTTATATATGGAAGGGGAAGAGAGATTGGAGCCGTTAGATCAAGTGATCTGAACGGCTTAGATCTATTGGTGGGTAACAGGACGGGGTCGTTTGGTATGGGAACGGGGTCGTTTTGGTTTAGGTGAGGGGTTGGGTTAAACCGGCTAAATAGGTCGGGTCATGAGGGAACCAGGGACCGTTGGATCAATGAGGTTGGACGGCTCAGATTCAACTTGCCTGAAACGGCGTCGTTGAGGTGAGTTGGACAACCTGATCTGGACCGTTCCTTTGAATCAGATCAACGGCTTCAAATGGGGACGCCGATACGACGTCGTTTGAGTCCGTGCCTGGGCAGGCTGGGTTTGGACCGGGTCAGATCGTTGGTTTGGGCCTGTTTTTGTCTTATTTTTTGGGCCCAAATTGATTTCAACTTTCTTTTGTTTTCCAATTTAAAATAAAAATAAAAATAAAAATAATTAATAAAACAAATGAAATTAAAACAAATAACAATATGGCATTTCAACATAATTATCATACCAAGTAAGTTAAATCACAACCTAAAACGGACGATGCACATATATTTATATTTTTTTGAATTTTCTCTTAACGCCACATATATTTTTTGTATTTTTGTTTGATAATGACTAGATGCAAAATGGACAGACTCACAAACGACTAACAACACATGTCACGGAAAGATCGAAAAATTGTACAGCGAAGCCTTTTGCCACTATTTTTATTTTCTTTTGGAGCGATTGTCCGTGAAGCAAAAATCACGTGCTTACAGCTGCCCCTCTTTGCACGAAGACACGAAGGGTTTTCGCGCAAAGATAAAGCGAGCGATTTTTGCCCGTCCGAATACTCCGTGTGAAGCATTTTTTGAAAAAGATTTGACCGAACCTTTGCTTCAGAGGTTTCCTACATATCCTGGGCTGAACAGGAATCAGGTCAATGTAGTTCGGGAAATTTTGGTAGCTGGGACTACCATGTGACTGTATTGCTTGCTGTTGTTGTGCGCTGTTGTATGCTGCTGTAGGATGCTACTGCTCAACCGATCTCCCTATTACATTGCTCTAAAAGGAAAACAAGAAGCTAAGTTAAACTGAGGATCCTGAAATTTCATCCATCTTCAACTTGTTCTTGTTGCCTTGCTTTCTTGTCGGCTAATGCTTTCCTCCGACGCCTTTATTTTGTGAACTTGGAGATGATGCTGGTCCTTCACCTTTTCTGAATGTCAGTTCTCATCACTTTGCTTGATTTGCTGGGGACACGGCTTTCTTCTTTAGATCTTCCAATGGTTTCTTCAGTGGTATGGCTTTTCATCAGAATTGTTATACTGGGCATGCTACAACGTTCCCAAACTACTTCTTTTGAGACGCGTTCCTTCTTCCCTTTGAATGTGCGCTTGCTTTTGCAGTTGTCTGCTTCTTGGTGCTGGGGATTTTATTGTTTCCCGTTTGGGGATCTCTGTTGTAACCTTCTGTCTTCAGGTGGGGTGACTGATTCCAAAATCTAGAGCTGAATGTATTCCCGCATTATACTGGTGGGCGACCTAGAACTTAAATGTATTCCCGCATTATACTGGTGGGCGACCTAGAACTGAAATGTATTCCCGCATTATACTGGTGGGCGACCTAGAACTTAAAAGTATTCCCGCATTATACTGGTGGGCGACCTAGAACTTAAAAGTATTCTCGCATTATACTGGTGGGCGACCTAGAACTTAAAAGTATTCCCGCATTATACTGGTGGGCGACCTAGAACTTAAAAGTATTCCCGCATTATACTGGTGGGCGACCTAGAACTTAAAAGTATTCCCGCATTATACTGGTGGGCGACCTAGAACTTAAAAGTATTCCCGTATTATACTGGTGGGCGACCTAGAACTTAAAAGTATTCCCGCATTATACTGGTGGGCGACCTAGGACTTAAAAGTATTCCCGCATTATACTGGTGGGCGACCTAGGACTTAAAAGTATTCCCGCATTATACTGGTGGGCGACCTAGAACTTAAAAGTATTCCCGCATTATACTGGTGGGCGACCTAGAACTTAAAAGTATTCCCGCATTATACTGGTGGGCGACCTAGAACTTAAAATTATTCCCGCATTATACTGGTGGGCGACCTAGAACTTAAAAGTATTCCCGCATTATACTGGTGGGCGACCTAGAACTTAAAAGTATTCCCGCATTATACTGGTGGGCGACCTAGAACTTAAAAGTATTCCCGCATTATACTGGTGGGCGACCTAGAACTTAAAAGTATTGAAACTGTTTCCCCGTTCTTCCGAGAAAATTTTCGACAATCGGCAGAAAATTTTCTGCCCCGGTTTTTGGTGACTTCCATGGCGTTGCATCTTGCTTCCCTTATCAATCCTCTATTCTCCTGCAACAGACAAAAGGATTTGGTCAGTTTTAACCGTGGTGGTAGAGGGTGCCTTTCTGGCGAGCAACTTTTCTCTCTTCCTCTTTTCTTGCTCTTTGTCTCCATAATTGGTTGGCGGGCAAAGTTGCTTGTTGGGGGTCTCTAGCCTGCTGGGGATTGGTTTTCAATTTATCCCCCTTTTCTGCTTTCTTTTAAAACACATGATGTGGGAGTCTGCTTCTAACTCCCGAAACCACTCCCTTTTGGAGCTTACTTCTTCCAAAAATTTCCGGGCACAATCACTGCATTGCCTGGGACCGGCCCTTAAGACTGTTTGTATTATCCTGCATTGGGATGAATTCCCCTTCGGTTTCTGGTAGTAAGCTTTGAAAAATCCTTTCAAGACACATTTTAGGAAAAGAAATAAAGATATGGAAAAGAGAAAAACTTTCTGAACCAATATTTTGTGGGAGGAGACAATCCAAAGAACTTATCTGGAGGACACAACTGGTCCCCGTGATCATGACGTGCACCATAGATTCCCGACCCAGTCTATTTGTATCAATCGATTTGCCGGATGGTCTGACTTGCTGGGGATGATAAATGACTGTCCATGCTGTTGCAAATGTGGTAGCTTTTGTTGATTCGTCTTGTCGCCTCATAGTGCCCTTCGAGGGGTTTTCACTAATGAGACTCTCTCCTTTCTCTCATCTCCCGGCGCCTTATGGTGCCTGTGAAGGTTTTCACCAATAAGACTCTCTCATTTCATATCCCTCATCTTACATCGCCTCTCGGTGCCTGTGAAGGTTTTCACCGATAAGACTCTCTCATTTTATTTCTTTCGAGGAATCGGGGCGTTGTAGATACGACCCTCTCTTCTGGAGATTCTTTTGACTATCAACTCATTCTCAGTCTCACGATCCTCTTCTTTGCTGGGGATCAGTGTATTATTCTCGGTCTTATTCGCCGGACTTGGCATCTCTCGAACATTGATCGGGAGGTCTTTTGGATGTTGATGTTGGTTTTGGTGTGGTATTGAAGAAGGGCTATAAAAATGAAAACAACTTGAAGGGTGATGTGCTACAACTTTTGGAATCAGACCTTTGTTGGAATTTAAAACATAACCTCTGCCCCGGTTTTCTTGCTTGGGGAATTTATTTTTACGCTTATGTTGAGTTACGTGCGTTACGCACATTGTGCTATATTGTGCACACTATGTACATTATGCATCCTATATTTACTATGATGCATACTATGACCGAGCCGTGAGGCGCCTACGTATCCTCTTCAAGGAATCAGGTCAAACGTAGTTCCCACAGTTTTATTATTTGTGATTTTTCTTTTCTTTCTTTTCATTTTCTTTTCCTTTTCTTTTTCTTTTTCTTTTCTTTTCCTTTCTTTTTTTTCTTTTTTTTTCGTATCTTTCCCATTAGTGATTCCAAAAGAGGGGTATTGAAAGAATTTGCTTAAGGCTCAAAGGGGGAAGCGAGGGTTAAAAGTGTTTGGATAGAAGAAATAATTGCCTCCGTCATCTCATTATTCAACAAATGCCAAATACAAACAAATAAACCAAAAATTGCCGTAATTAAAGAAATTACGCATAATATCTCTTGACTGCATCTGAATTGATAGCCATGTCGACACATCTACCCTCGACATCTGTCAAACACAAAGCACCGTTGGACAATACTCTGGTCACGATATAAGGCCCTTGCCAATTTGGGGCGAATTTGCCTTTCGCCTCGACCTGATGTGGGAGGATCTTCTTCAATACCTGCTGCCCTACTTCAAACTTCCTGGGGCGCACCTTTTTATTATACGCTCTTGCCATTCTCTTCTGGTACAGCTGACCATGGCACACTGCTGCCAATCTTTTCTCATCTATCAGGCTCAACTGTTCCAAGCGAGCTTTGATCCATTCATCATCATCAATTCCGGCTTCAGCGACAATTCGGAGGGACGGAATTTCGACCTCCGCTGGTATCACGGCCTCAGTTCCATACACCAACAAATAAGGAGTTGTGCCTATGGAAGTCCGGACGGTAGTGCGGTAACCCAACAAAGCAAAGGGTAACTTCTCGTGCCACTGTCTGGATCCTTCCACCATTTTTCGCAGTATCTTCTTGATATTCTTATTGGCTGCTTCGACTGCTCCATTTGCCTTAGGACGATATGGGGTGGAATTGCGGTGTGTAATCTTGAATTGTTGGCATACCTCTCTCATCAAGCTGCTATTAAGATTCGCACCGTTATCCGTGATGATCACTTTTGGGATCCCAAATCTGCAGATGATATGGGAGTGAACAAAGTCCACCACTGCCTTCTTGGTTACTGATTTGAAGGTTTTAGCCTCAACCCATTTGGTGAAGTAATCAATGGTCACTAGAATGAACCTATGACCGTTGGACGCTGCTGGCTCGATGGGCCCAATGACATCCATGCCCCATGCTACAAACGGCCAGGGTGCTGACATCGTATGTAACTCTGTTGGCGGAGAATGAATCAAATCTCCATGTATCTGGCACTGATGGCATTTCCTTACGAAAGTGATACAGTCGTGTTCCATGGTTAGCCAATAACACCCTGTTCGAAGGATCTTTCTTGCCAATATATATCCGCTCATGTGTGGCCCACAAACTCCGGCATGTACTTCCGCCATAACCGTCGTTGCCTGCCCGGCATCTATGCATCTCAACAATCCCAAATCCGGGGTTCTTTTGTACAATACTCCTCCACTGAGGAAGAAACCATTCGACAAACGCCGAAGGGCTCTTTTTTGGTCCCCAGAGGCATGTTCTGGATATATCCCCATCCTGAGGTATTCCTTGATATCATGAAACCAGGGTTCGCCATCTGCTTCTTCTTCTATGGCATTGCAGTAGGCGTGCTGATCACGGACCTGGATGTGTAGAGGGTCAACATACATTTTGTCAGGGTGGTGCAGCATTGATGCTAAGGTGGCTAAGGCATCCGCAACCTCATTGTGAACTCTCGGGATGTGTTTGAACTTTACCGATCGAAATTGCTTGCTCAGATCATGCAAGCATTGTCGGTATGGTATGAGCTTTAGATCTCGTGTTTCCCATTCACCCTGAATTTGATGTACCAAGAGGTCCGAGTCTCCCAAGACCAAGACGTCTTGGACATCCATGTCAGCAGCCAAGCGCAGACCCAGAATGCAAGCCTCATATTCGGCCATATTGTTGGTGCAATAGAAGCGCAGTTGAGCCGTAACAGGATAATGCCGTCCTGTTTCAGAAATGAGTACTGCTCCTATTCCAACCCCTTTTGCGTTTGCAGCTCCATCGAAGAAAAGCTTCCAACCCGGTTCCTCGGGTAATTCCAACTCATTCGTATGCATCACCTCTTCGTCAGGAAAATACGTTCTTAAGGGCTCGTATTTTTCATCAACGGGATTCTCGGCCAAATGGTCTGCCAGCGCCTGGGCTTTCATGGCCGTCCTCGTCACATAGATGATATCAAACTCTGTGAGCAGAATTTGCCATTTTGCCAACCTTCCCGTGGGCATAGGTTTCTGAAAGATATACTTCAATGGGTCCAAGCGGGATATGAGATAAGTAGTATATGAAGACAGGTAGTGCTTCAACTTCTGAGCTACCCAAGTTAGGGCGCAGCACGTTTTCTCGAGTTGAGTGTACTTGACCTCATGCACTGTGAATTTCTTGCTAAGATAGTAGATGGCCTGCTCCTTCCTCCCTGTGTCATCATGTTGCCCCAGTACACAACCAAATGAATTTTCCAAGACCGTCAGGTAAAGGATTAGGGGTTTCCCGGGCTTAGGCGGGACCAATACGGGTGGATTAGACAGATACCCTTTGATTTGGTCGAAGGCCTCCTGACACTCTGCTGTCCAACCTACTGCAGCGTCCTTTCTCAGCAGCCGAAATATGGGCTCACAAGTTGCTGTGAGTTGAGCGATGAACCTGCTGATATAATTGAGTCTACCCAGCAAACTCATTACCTCTGTTTTGTTCCTTGGCGGTGGCAAATCTCGGATGGATTCAATTTTGGATGGGTCTAACTCAATCCCCCATCGACTGACGATGAATCCTAGCAACTTTCCTGATGGAACCCCGAATGCGCATTTGGCCGGGTTAAGCTTGATATCATACCTCCGGAGTCTTTGGAAAAATCTCCTTAGGTCTGCCACATGGTCCTCCTGACGCCAAGATTTGATGATCACATCATCGACGTACACCTCTATTTCTTTGTGTATCATGTCATGAAACACAGCAGTCATTGCTCGCATGTACGTTGCCCCAGCGTTCTTTAACCCGAACGGCATTACCCGATAGCAGTAGGTTCCCCATGGCGTAATAAACGCTGTCTTCTCAGCATCCTCTTCGTCCATTAGGATCTGATGATAACCCGCATAGCAATCCACAAAGGATCCGATCTCGCGCCCAGCGCAATTATCGATCAGGATATGAATGTTGGGTAACGGGAAATTGTCCTTGGGACTTGCTTTGTTGAGGTTGCGGTAGTCGACACATACCCTGATTTTTCCATCCTTCTTTGGGACTGGTACCACATTGGCCAACCACTCGGGATATCGAGTGACCCGAATGACCTTCGATTGCAACTGCTTAATCACTTCTTCTTTGATCTTTACACTCATTTCTGTTTTAAATTTCCTTAGTTTTTGCTTGACCGGAGGGTATGCCGGGTCAGTGGGTAGTTTGTGAACCACTAAATTGGTGCTTAATCCAGGCATATCATCATATGACCATGCAAAAACATCTTTGAATTCCCTGAGAGTTTTGATCAATTCTGCTTTGACATTCGGCTCAATGTGGATGCTAATTTTGGTCTCTTGGATGTTATCAGCGTCTCCTAGGTTCACAGCCTCAGTGTCATTTAGGTTAGGCTTGGGTTTCTCTTCAAATTGGCACAGTTCTCGGTTTATTTCTTCGAAGGCTTCCCCTTCGTCACATTCGGATTCATTATCACAAACGACCTCTTGCATCATTGAGTCAGATTCAGATTGATTTATTAGACTAGGTCGAAGATCCGCTGTGCATGCCATGTCATTAGGACCAGTAAAAAGAGAACTGTTCAGAAAGAAAAAGAACAAAACAAGAAATTAAAATGGGACAAAAGAAAAGAACTTTATTAAATTTGCAGGATAAAAAGGGTTCACACTTTTACAAAACGAAAGTAAAATTGGGATTACACCCTTGAATAATCCGATCAAACAAACAAACAAACAAAACATTAATCAAAGCCTACTACCAAGACTCCCTCGGACAGGAAGAGGAGTAACCGTCCAATTGTTGGTCTTGGCCTCAGGCCCCACGAATTGTATCTCTGCTCTGCTGGAACCCTCTCCAGCTTCCACCATACTGACATCCGCGAATAGTCTCTCAAAACTCTGATTCAGGTCTTCACTTATGCCGATCAAAGGTCCTCGAATCTTTGGGATCGCTGACCCCTTGGCACTAGCTTTAACAAAAGACCTTGAGAGGCGTGGCACTGGTTTAGGCAGAAACCAGACCCTCTTCTTCATTTTTCGCGCTTGCTTCCTGTCTGCTGCGGTTGGTTTGAACCCCAACCCGAAGGTTTCCAGATTCTTAGGAAGGGAAACAGGTTGGACTATCCCTTGAAGTTCAACTCCCAGGCCTTTTCCCGGCACAAATCCATTACCCAGCATTTCTGATACCATCATGACTGTTGCGGCAGCTACCCTAGGGTGCGGGATGATTTCTCCTTCAGAAATTTTGTTGGCCGACCCTGTATCGAGAATCTGGTAGACCCAGGGACCCTTGTCATCAGTGGTCTCTATGAAAGGCACAATGGTTCCGCTCATGGTGCATGTTGTATCCTCGCCGTGCAACACGACCTCTTGTCTTTCCCACTCGAACTTCACTGTCTGATGTAGGGTGGAAGGCACCGCTTTAGCTGCATGAATCCAGGGTCGTCCTAACAGCAAGTTGTAAGATACCTTGGCGTCCAATACCTGGAATTCCATGGTAAACAGGACCGGGCCAATGGTCAGTTCAAGTACAATATCCCCCACAGTGGCTGTTCCGTTTCCGTCAAACCCCCGGACACAGATGCTATTCTCCCGGATTCTTCCACGGTCAATCTTTAACTGGTCCAGGGTGGATAATGGACAAATATTGGCGCTTGAGCCGTTATCCACCAATACTCGAGTTACCACCGAGTCTTCACATTTGACAGCTAGGTATAGAGCTTTGTTATGCTCCGTACCTTCCACCGGCAGGTCATCATCTGAGAATGTTACCCTGTTCACCTCGAAAATCTTGCTGGCAATGGTTTCCAGGTGGTTTACAGAAATCTCACTGGGTACATGGGCCTCGTTCAATATCTTTAACAGGGCCCTGCGATGTTCCTCGGAATGGAGGAGTAATGACAATAGTGAGATCTGGGCAGGCGTTTTTCTCAGCTGCTCAACCACAGAATAGTCTTGTACTTTCATCTTCCTCAGGAAGTCTTCAGCCTCTTCTTCTGACACTGGCTTCTTGGTTGCCACTGGGTTGGTTTTTCTTAACTCCACCGGAGCAAAACATCGACCTGATCGAGTCAGCCCTTGCGCTTCACAACTGACTTCTTCCACCTGTTTTCCTTGGTACGTCACCACTGCTTTTTCATATTTCCAGGGCACAGCCCTGCTGTCAAGCATAGGCAGTTGGACCACCGGCTTTATGGTCACCCGTTCTCTACATACCCCTTTCAACATGACTGCCGGTGTGGGCAGGATCCTTGGTATTACCAACTTGCTTGGCTCGGGTTTGCTTGCTATGACGGACGGGTTCTTCCCCCATATTACTACCGGCTTGACGCCTTCTCCCTGCGACTGTACATTTGTTCCTCCACTGGTTAAGACTTCTTTTGGGGCAGCTTGGATCATCATCACTGTTTGTGAGGGTTTTCTTAATTCTCCTCCCTCACACACCAACTCAATCATGTGAGTTTCGTGGTGCGCTGGCAGTGGGTTTTGGTTGATGTTAGGAGCCTCCGGTGTCTGGACCTCGATCTTATTGGTGTCAATAAGATCCTGTATGGCATGCCTTAACTTCCAGCACTTCTCGGTATCGTGCCCGAGCATCCCTGAACAGTATTCACAACTGATTGAACGATCCAAATTCTGAGGCGGGGGATTTGGTTCCCGAGTATGGACAGGACTAACCAAACCCAATTGCCGCAGCTTGTGGAACACAGCGGTGTAGGTTTCTCCCAGTTCGGTGAAGGTTCTTTGCTTCCGCAACCTGTCATTTCTGGCATCTGGATTTCCCCGGAAACCTGCCCCTGAAGGATTTCTATATGCCCTTGGTGGAGGGTAAGTGTTTTGTGGTGGTGCATATATGTTCTGGGGAGCCGGTGCGCGCCATTGTGGGCGAACCGGAGGCTGAGTGTATACCTGGGCTTGGTGTACGGAACAATGTGGTTCTCGAGGTGGATAGAAATTTTGTGGTGGGTTGTATGGGTAGTTTGACCTGTGAGGCCTGGGTTGGTTGTAGTGCGGCCTGCCAGCCCTGGACCAACTGCCTGCCTCGATCGTGGCAACCTCTTCTTTCTTTCTTCTTAGCGCACCTCCCGTGCCGCTTTGAATAGCCTGGGTTGTGGCCTTAAGTGCCGAATAGTTTAAGATCTTGTCCGACCTCAAACCTTCTTCTATCATGACCCCTATTTTGACCACCTCGTTGAAAGATTTTCCAACCGTTGTCACCAAGTGACCAAAGTAGGTTGGATCCAATGTCTGCAAAAAGTAGTCTACCATCTCTCCCTCTCTCATGGGAGGATCGACCCTAGCTGCTTGTTCTCTCCAGCGGAACCCGAACTCGCGAAAACTTTCCCCGGGTTTCTTCCCAGTTCTCAATAACGTGAGACGGTCAGGGACTATCTCCAGGTTGTACTGGAAATGACCTGTAAAAGCCTGCGCCAGATCATCCCACGTGTACCACCTGCTGAAATCTTGCCTGGTATACCATTCCAGTGCAGATCCACTCAGACTTTGGCCGAAATAAGCTATCAAAAGCTCATCCTTGCCTCCTGCCCCTCTCATTTTGCTACAGAATCCCCGCAAATGTGCCATGGGATCACCGTGCCCTTCATATAAATCAAACTTGGGCATCTTGAACCCAGCCGGGAGTTGGACATCTGGGAAAGGGCACAGATCTTTGTATGCCACGCTGACTTGATTGCCCAGCCCGTGCAAGTTCCTGAAGGATTGCTCCAGGCTTTTGAACTTTCTCAACACTTCATCCTGTTCAGGGGCCTTAACCGGCTTCTCAACCTCTGCCGGTACTTCCAAATGGGGATTGTAAGCCTGTGGTTCGGGTGCATGGAATGTAGGCTCAGGGGGATAGTATTGGGTATCGTGAGCCTGAAACAATGGCTCACTAGCCGTTCGCTGCAAAGGGGCTAATGTAGGTCCCACAAAAATGGGAATGTTGGGTGTTGGGAGAGGTTGATGGGGTGGTGGAGCTTGGGAATCATGAGGGCTTCTTTCTTGATGATAGAGGGGATTTGGGCGGCTTGTGGAAGGGCCAGAGTGAGGGTACTCCGGCACGTGTCCCAGTGTCTCAGGGCTCTTTTGCGTTTTGGCCAGGGCTAGCTGCATTGCATGCATCTCTAGTCCCATCCTTTCAATCTTTTCCATTGCCTCTTTTAGCAACTGGCTCATCGGCCTTTCTTCCTCATTACTATTCTCAGAAGTAGTCATGCTTGTTGCTACCGGTCCTTTGGATCTGGTTTGGTATGAATGTGTTGCCAGAATTCTTTAACAACTAACTGTCTGGTATCAGACAACAACAAACTTTGTTAGTGTTAGAGCTTAACAGATTTGATCATAACACATAGAGGATGCAATGCACCTAGGCAGTTAACCGTTTCTACATGCTTTGCTTCAAACCACATGCGTCATCCCGGCTTGTTCATTCGTCTCTTTTAAAGTATTTTGCGAAACTCTGCGTTTTATTTTATTTACATTTTCTTTTATTTATTTATTAAAAGCGGTCGAATCTTATGGGGATTGCCTACGTATCACGTCCCCGCGTGAATCAGACCAGGCGTAGTTCTGCCTCAAAGCAAAGACACACAGTAATTCTTCTGGAGTCACTTAATTTCATTATCAAAATTTGCTATTACACAGTACTTAAAATAAAAATAGCAGAAGTACAGACTCCACGGTTTTAAACTTGGTTTGATGAAAAGAAAACAACATATGGAAAAAACAACCAAAGCCAAATAAACAGGACTTGACCAAAACTAATTCTCCCATTTAAGGGCCCGCGAGGCATCATTCGGCCTTTCCGCGGCTCTAGGTGTAAGGTCTCTTTGCAGGTTCTTCAACTCGTTCATAATCCGGCGGACGCAGCCCATGATGGAAACAAGGAGGGTCTTCCGAGGTGTTTGCTCACATGCCAAGCATTTCATGTAGATGTAATGCCCTATTTCATCAATCCTTGCTCGGATGTCATCTCTTTCACTGAGCAACTGCCTGATTTGTTGGTTTTTTAACCCCAGTGCCTGAGCATCGTCAGCAAGTTGATCCTGAAACAACTCCATTTGTCTTTCCATGCAGTCCATTGCATCGTAGCACTGTCTTCTGTCGGCCTGGGCGTCTCGTGCTTGTTTGACGATCCGATCATGTAGAGTGGAGCTCGTCTCCCTTAATATTCTGACGCTCATTTCATAATCCCTTATGACCTGTTGCAAATACTGCTTCCGGGCCATTGCGTACTTTGCCCCTCTGACCTTCATCCTTGTTATGCAAGCTCTTGATTGTTCTAATTCTTCTTGGCCTTGGATGACCTGATTTCTCAAACTTGCTATCAATCTTTCATCAGAGCGACGCTTCTGTCGGTCAACGTTACTCTTACTGGCTTGGCGAAGGCGGGCCTTCAAGGTTTGGTTTTCTTGGGCTAACTTGTTTCTTTCAGCCTGCTCCGAGGCGACTTGCACATTGTTCTCAAATACAAGCCTTTCAACTTGTTGCTTTAGCTTCCCGATTTCGACCCGGTAACCTTTCTCCCTTTTTAACCATCCCCATTGCTCTTGTGAATCATTGGTGAAGTGTTGGACGTGGGCCCTTTTAGCAGGTCTTTGCCGAGTCTGAAACCTTCTTTCGAACCAAGCATCGTACTTTGGGTCTACCTCACCTTTAGCTAGCTCTCGTACCATGGTTTTGGGCTCCAAGAATCTACATTCATGCCACAGTTTTCTAATCTTCCCCTCGGGGAATATGACTCCCGGGCTCAATTCCAAGGCATGCTTGCTCAGATTTTCATCATTAGGGACTACTTGAAACCTGCCCAGTTGTCGTAATACCCGATGAGGGGCATATGGCTGGATGCTGCGAAGCCCCATTAAGAGAACATGACATTCTTCAGCCGACATGTAGATAACCTCAGTATCAGTCAACCAACCAAATGCCCATTCAATTTGGTCAGATGTTGTTGACCTTAACCGTGTAACCCATTCTTCGACACCTTCAGGAAATCTGGCGCCTGTCATGCGCTTCTTGAATCCGCTGATACAATTCCTCTCGGTCAACCCGTGGTTCATGTATCCTACTCGGTGATGGAGGTGTTCCTGCATCCATAGCTGAAGTAACAGGTTGCAACCTTGGAAGAACGTACCTCCTTCTCGGCATATAGTTAGAGCCCGGTAGATTTCGGACAAAATCAAAGGAACCACAGTACTATTGGTTCTTTTGATTGCCACGTCGGCCATCCCTACCAGACCTATCTCTATCTTTTTGTCCTTCCTTGGGCAGACCATGACTCCCAAGAATGCTGTGATAAAAGCCAAAGTACGTCTTGCTTCCCATTTGTTTCTGTTCCCGCCGTGAGTTAGCCCAAGGTTCGGTTCCTCGAAACCCTGCGGGGTCTCCGTACCGCTGATACAAGAAATGGAGATCACAACACCCTCTCGATAAATCGTCATGTTGTACCTTCCGACTAATGCTTAGTAGATCCAGAAACGCATGCGGGGACACCGGCCTTGGCGAAAGCAAATATTGCCCTCTTAACTTCTCATTCAGTCCCGCATATCCGGCAACTTCCTCAAGTGTCGGTGAAAGTTCGAAATCAGCAAAACGGAATACATTGCAGGTGGGGTCCCAAAATGGTATTAGAGCTTCAAGAATATCTGTCCTCGGCTCAACACCCAACAAATTTACAAAACCTCCCAATATTCTTCCTATTACCCCTTTGCTATCGGCTTCCAAGTCATTCCACCACATGTGGAGTTGTAGAGGGACCTCGCTGAGGGCTGAGAATGGTTCATTTTGCTCTGTGTTCATCCTGCACATTTATTAGGGTGACCTTTTAGGTGAAAACAAAAACCTTTATTTTGACTCTAACCAAAAATCTTTGGACAAAAACAAAAAAAATTTATTTATATACATGTGTATACATATATACATATATGCTTTATGGTATATCATTTTTGGTAAAAATGGAAAAAGAGTTGGACCCGATGAGGGTTGCCTACGTATCTCACATCCGGTGAGAATCAAACCGACGTAGTTCGGGTGATAAACTAACTGGTCTGTTTATTTCTATTTTTTTTTTATTTTTTATATATATATAATTTTTTTGTAAAAATTTCCCAACATTCAAAACCGGTCATCATGCATGTTTGAAGCAAATAAATGCACAAGCAGTGAGTAGGATGCATCAGGATGGCCTTTTTCTATTTCAGGTTGCTATTCCTAGACGGACCCAACCCCTGTGTTGAGTCCCCTAAGTCAAATGCACGTGATGCAAATAAACGCTCCTACTAGGGATTCGGCATGTGGCTTTGTTATACTAGGTTCAGAACCTGGGTGTTTGTTCTAGACCTGGCTTACCCGAGCGGACAGCTCGAGCCGAGGGGGCAGCGTACCGGGAATACAGAAGCTTCACCGGCTTAGCAACTTATCCGAACCTCGTTCTAAATTGGGATTTGACACTATATAGAAAAGAAGTCATACGAAGTACGCCCTTCTTCATGATTTAGAAGACTCAGAGAGAAGATGGATTTCGGCACAATTTATATACAGTTCACATAGTATCAAAGCGGTAAAAGCAACATTTAGCACATTAGGCTTAAAATATGTAAAAAAAATCAGATAAAGCCAAATATAACAATTTATCTAAGCTCGAATTTCTAACCCTGAACCAGTGGTTCTGGGTAGATCCCCAGCAGAGTCGCCAGAGCTGTCACACCTCCTTTTTCCGCACCCGCAGGCGCAGGGGGAATTTTTCCAATTAAAGGACAATCGAAACGGGATTTGTTTATTTATTTCAGAGTCGCCACTTGGGAGATTTAGGGTGTCCCAAGTCACCAATTTTAATCCCGAATCGAGGAAAATAATGACTCTATATTACAGTCTGCATACCAGAAATCCGGATAAGGAATTCTGTTAACCCGGGAGAAGGTGTTAGGCATTCCCGAGTTCCGTGGTTCTAGCACGGTCGCTCAACTGTTATATTCGGCTTGTTTATCTGATGTTTAATACAATTATGAACCATGTGCAAATTTTATCTTTTAACCACTTTATTAATTATTATTATTAGGAATGTGAACGTCGCTTAAAACATGTCTTTGGACTGCGTCACATGAAATGCACCCACAATCCGGAACATATCTTATTTGACGTTTTGGGATTTGGATTTGGGTCGCATGAAATGCACACCCCAAGTTTTAAGAAAGTAAATTATTAAACACGCGCCTAAAAGACTATCGCGTTATTATTTTAGGAAGGGCCGTGAAATTTGCTAAACGGCCCGTCCCGGAATCTAAGTATTTAATATATACATTTAGAGGGCCCCGCAGATTCTACATTTTTGTTTGTCGAGGCTCGTCTCATTTTTATTTTTAAAGGATAAACCTATAATGACTATATTTCCTATTAAGTTCGTCTCTAAAATAAAAGAAAATCTCTTAATTATTTACATGCTTGCAGATTATTTACAGCAGGATCCGAAACGTTTTTACAGAATAAGGAAACATGACCATGCATACGGACAGCTGATCGAATATTATGGGCCCAAATCCAGCTCATGCGGGATGGGCCAGACCTGGGCCACTGTTTATCCGAGGCGGGTCTGTTTGGTCCGTTTTGACCTGGGCTCGACCTTCATAAGGTTGAGGGGCGCGGACTTGTGCTAATTGTGATAAGGGTGTGGCTTGATAATTATAACGAGGCAGTTTATCAAAAGAGAATGAAAATTAACTAAGGCGGATAGTTTTATTCTTTGACATGCATTAAAAGAGAATACTAATTACAAAACACAACTAATTTCCAAGACATAGCCTAGTATACTGCCATTCCTTTTGTCTGTTAACCTAACCAACATATGATATTAAACCATACTACATTTTTTGTATTCACTATATGAAAGGACCAAATTCAATACCCAGACAAGATTGTAAACCATTACACACTACATAATCATCTATATAGCACTACATGTGGACATAGATGTCTTCAAATCTCCCCTTTTGTATTCATGCTTGACTTTCAAATTACATGGACAGTATTAGTTGTGTACCTGGTATAGAGGAACAAAAGAAGAAGGAAAAGGATCAGCTGAATAGTACACAACAAACAACAGCACAGCAGATTCACAGCAACAACACAGCAACAACACAACAACAACGATGATGAAGCTCAGCAAAGAGTCGAACAACAAATGGGCAATCCTAGTAAACAGAGTAGGAAATAACATCCCAGAATGTTGAATGTAACAGCAACAGAAATCCAATGACCACAAGAAAACTTGGCAAACGACAGAAAAAGCAAAGCCACGAAGACAACCTGATCAAACTGGATTCTTACACAGTTTCTTCTAGGCAATACTCATTCACAATGTTCTGAAATTTATTCCTGTTTTTTCCTTTTCCAGTTTTCTTACTCACAGACTCTCTCAAGACTCGAAAATCAACCCCTTTTTCTAATGGAAGGTCTCCTCTTTTATAGCCTAACCTTAACACTTTACAGTCTGTTTTACAACTCAAAATTGCCCCCCCCTGTTGCTTTTCCACTCACTTGTTTTAAATAACCAAGCCCCCATGATATCCCTGACAGCCCCTCTCTCTTTTTGGTTGTTAAAGTGTACTGATCACTTGTTTGTTTAAACAAAGTATGGGCAGTAGGAATATAATCTGACAGCACATGCTGTCCGATTATTTTAATTCCTTAAAGCAAACCATACACATGCTGCCCACAGTCCAAACCAAATGGCATTGTGTTTAAAAACCAAAATCTGAATCTGCCATTATAACCTTTCCCCTGGATGTTATTTAATTCGATTTGAACAAAATCAATAGGCAATACAATTCAGTTTCTAATGGGACTCAAATACGATCACAGCAGAAATAAGCAATACGAATCAAGTTGTTACCATTAACGATTGAAACTAATTGACGACATATATCGACTCGACTATATTAATCGTAACACATAACAATCAATCGTTCATATAAACAACACGTATAGAGTCCCGAATGACCTCAGACAAATTTGTTCAAACACTGGGAACTTATGTGAATTAAACTCGTTTGACGACTAATCTAATTGATGAACACGTATATCACAGGGTATATTCAGAACACAAACAGAAGACAATTGGCCAAATAAAAGGCCTTTAACAGAGATGGAAGAAATCCGAATGAAAAATAACAAAATAACAAACAAACACAAAGAAATATGCTGACAACTTAATTAGAACCAAACAAAGAGAAAAGGAAACTTACTGAAAAAGTTTGAAATCAAACGGACTCAAATCAAACTCGACTTCGAACTTTTGAGGCCGAACAAACTTTAATCAGGGTGTTCTCACATGAGAACACCTTGATTAAGGTCTATTAGACCTCAAACCTATGTCCAAACCGGCCGGATTCCCCAAGTGCATGTGTTCTAAAGTCTGGATTTCCAGATCTGGATTTTTGGGAGTTGTGGGTAGATTCGGACCAAACCAAGTTTGGTTTGGTCACGAGGAAGGTCAGGGGAGTGTCTGGTATGAAGATGGGATGATTTGGCATAGATCCGGGTTCGACTCAAATCTTCAAATGAAGATTCGAGACGAACGAAAGTGATTCGAGGTTCGTGGTTAGTGGATTCGTGTTCAGGGTGGTTGGATGCTTTAGGGGTGTGAAGGGGGTGGTCACCGGCGTTCGTGCCGCCGGGTTTTGGTGGAAAGGAAACCAGGGCGGCGTTAGGGTTTGGGGGTTTCAGGGTTCGGGGAAGGAGATGACTGAAAGGGGGGGTTCGGATAGGGGGTGCGGGGTAAAGGGTCAAGTTTATATATGGAAGGGGAAGAGAGATTGGAGCCGTTAGATCAAGTGATCTGAACGGCTTAGATCTATTGGTGGGTAACAGGACGGGGTCGTTTGGTATGGGAACGGGGTCGTTTTGGTTTAGGTGAGGGGTTGGGTTAAACCGGCTAAATAGGTCGGGTCATGAGGGAACCAGGGACCGTTGGATCAATGAGGTTGGACGGCTCAGATTCAACTTGCCTGAAACGGCGTCGTTGAGGTGAGTTGGACAACCTGATCTGGACCGTTCCTTTGAATCAGATCAACGGCTTCAAATGGGGACGCCGATACGACGTCGTTTGAGTCCGTGCCTGGGCAGGCTGGGTTTGGACCGGGTCAGATCGTTGGTTTGGGCCTGTTTTTGTCTTATTTTTTGGGCCCAAATTGATTTCAACTTTCTTTTGTTTTCCAATTTAAAATAAAAATAAAAATAAAAATAATTAATAAAACAAATGAAATTAAAACAAATAACAATATGGCATTTCAACATAATTATCATACCAAGTAAGTTAAATCACAACCTAAAACGGACGATGCACATATATTTATATTTTTTTGAATTTTCTCTTAACGCCACATATATTTTTTGTATTTTTGTTTGATAATGACTAAATGCAAAATGGACAGACTCACAAATGACTAACAACACATGTCACGGAAAGATCGAAAAATTGTACAGCGAAGCCTTTTGCCACTATTTTTATTTTCTTTTGGAGCGATTGTCTGTGAAGCAAAAATCACGTGCTTACAATCATCGTTCGGAGGCACCATCTTCGTAGCCCGAGAACACCATGTCATGGCCTGAGGATCTCTTTCAATCCTTTGCATATCATTATTCAAAGGCATCATGGTTCGGAGGCACCATCCTCATAGCCCGAGAACATAATTTCATGGCCTACGAATTCTGCATCAAACAACCCATGGCCCAGGACATCATGGTTTGAGGACGCCATTCCTAACCGTCCAAAGACAACATTCATGGTCCGAGGGGAATTTGCATCATGTTTAAATTTATGCATAGTATACGCTTGTATTACCTCTATTTGAAGGTAAGCCAGCGAGCAACGACTATCCCAGCAGGAGCGATCCCGCTCCAGTACCCTCAGCCATATCAAACTTAACCATCCCCGTAAACTGTCCACTTACCCAGCCCTAGATATTGCATCCATTCTTGAAAGGTCTTCATCGGTATACTCCACCGATGGATCCTGAACTACATACAACCTAATTTATGTAAAACTAAGGATATGTAGGCAACTTAGAAACTAGGGTGCGGCCTAAATCTCTTCAAACCATTTCGCTCGGTCAAAATTTACCATCATATCTTTACCCGACAACTCTTTCCTTCTTTCCGGGAAAAGAGGGGCAGTTGTTGATCCCTAATTTTTCCTCAAACTATTTTTAAATTTTCATAAAATCACTTTTTATAATAATTTATATTTTGTCATAATTTTCCATTTTATTATCAATTTATTTTCAAATTTATTCAGTATTTTATATCCAATAATTATTCATAAATTATATTACAAGTAATTTCAAAGTATTTCTTAGCTCAATATATCATTTTTAATCCTATTAAGATTTAATTATTTCACAAATTAGCCAAATAAGCATTGTTTGGCTATAATTACAATGATTTTGCAATTATAGCCTAATTGTACACTTTATGCTATTTTAATTCAGTAATCAGTCATTTTATATTTTTAATATTAGTTAATTACTTTAATTTCACCTATTTAGCAGAGTTGAAAGTTAGGTCGGGGATCCCCGGTTACGTTGACATGCGACCGACGATAGGGAACGACATAGTTCATTTTGACCATCCTGGGTACTGCGTGTTTTATGCCTTTTGAGCACAAAATAATTTCTTTTCATTATTTGCAATTTCTGTAGATTTTGTGGCATTTTTTGATAATTATTTTCATTGGTCTGTGCATTTTTATTTTTTTTAATTAATGAAAAATACAAAAATATTTTGCATCTGCATTTTGGATTTAATTTTACATTTTTTTAGATTAATTAGTAAATTATTTTGTTTTATAAGATATGAAAATCACAAAAATAGTTCATTTTGCATTTTAACTCTTTAATTTTGAATTTTATAGTTTTTCTCTAAATTTAGGATTTAATTAATTATTGTAAATACTATGATGAGTGATTAATCTAACTGGGTAGGTTAACTTGGTTTAAAATTAATTTAGGTATTATTTTAATTTGAAAAGAAAAAGGATTTGAAATTGAAAAAGCAAAAGAAAAGAATTTCAATAAGAAGTCTGTTTAGGCCATTTTTATTTAAAATTCCCTAGGCCCAAACAAGTATGCCTCATTACCCGTCCAAACCCCCCAAACCAGCCCAGAACCAGTCCATAACCCGGCTCCCATTTCCCTTTAAACCAAAACAACACCGTTTAGTCAAGATAGATCTAAGTCGTCGAGGTTAGCCGATCTAACGGCTCAGAAGTGAGGGACACCCGGTATATAACTATCCAAACAACCCCCTACCCCCGTCTCGTCTCTCATCTCACCCTCTCCAACCAAATCGGAACCCTAGTAGCCGCCCTTGAAATCCCACCGCTACTGGTGGCAGCGCCACCACCAACCGCCCTAAAATTAACACCCCACACTCTCCTCCACCTCCCCATCCCAAATCTCCAAACAATTCCTCTCAAATCCCCCTCCATCGCCTCGAATCTCAGATCTAAGGTCAGCGCCTAAAACCCTAAAATTCCCAAAATCCGCCCAGAATTACACCACGCAACCCCTCATCTCCTTCCTTCCTCAAATATGTGATGGTTTCATCTCAAACCGGTCCATCAGTGGTAGAGCAGAGGTCCGAAACGCCCTAGGTCTCTCCCTGGGTTCTTTTCTGGCTCAGCAAGTTTGAGTGAACCCAAAACCGTCATTAATCGTTTGTCTTTTGTTAAGGACAATCAATTAATGACCGTCAAAGGCTCACCTTCTTCTTCAAAAGGTTGTTCGAGTTCATGCAGTTCTTGCTAAGGCAGGTCTGGGGTAATTTTCGTTGTGTCGATTGGTTTCCTTTTGATCTTTTCTTTTGTTTTTTTGTTGTATTTCCAGTTTCTTTCTTCAAAAGTTTCGTCTCTTGCTTAATTGCATTATGTTTCTGATTTTAAGTCTACCAGTTAGCTTGTTTGCTTAATTGTTAATGACAATCGGTTTCATAGGGTTTGAGTTTAGTTTGGTTTCAATTCGTGAGATTTTCTTCTTTCTGCTAGGTTTCATTTTATGTTTGTGAATTAATTCTGGAACTGAAAGCATTAAGATTAGTCAAGTATAGTTCATCATTTGCATTTATTCTGGTTTCAAGGGCATTTTCTGAATTCATGTTTATGTGTGAAGGATTTTAGGCTAGTTCCTCATAATTTCAACAATTGTTTTGAATTTCATTGGTTTTCAATCCAGCTGAAGTGCCATTCATTTGTTTGCTGTTTGTTGTGATTGTGAGAATTCAGAACTTAGGGGGGTAAGTGCATAACTAGGAAAACTTTAGGGG
This sequence comes from Nicotiana sylvestris, assembly GCF_000393655.2. Lineage (NCBI taxonomy): Eukaryota > Viridiplantae > Streptophyta > Magnoliopsida > Solanales > Solanaceae > Nicotiana > Nicotiana sylvestris. The sequence continues at coordinate 42,868,545 of NC_091067.1, read as the reverse complement.
TAGCTTTGAAGATTGGTTTAACCTAAAGAATCTTTTAATAACTGAAGAGAAAGCTTCATAAATGGACAGCTGCTCAAAATTGTTAGGGAAAACAGGTTGCAAATTGAAAATATCTGAAGGAAATGGACAGCTGTCCAAAAATCAGTTTTAAAAGATGCCCTGTGAGGGTATTTTGGGAAAATCTGATTGCCTTACCTTGGAAGGCACACAACAGGCCCCCAGCTTTATAAATGAAGCCCTCTTTTTACTCAACAGACAATTTTTTTACACCCTAGAGAGACTGAAAAGAGGAAAATATACTGAATTGGAGAAGTAACTGATTTTCTTCTGAAATTTCCTAGGAATATTGAAAATTGTTTGAATTGGTTTTGGTTTCTTGATTTTGGCTCTCTGAATCTTTGTTACTATAGAACTTTCCTGAAAATGATTCCAAAGTTGTGCATCTGTGCGGAAACTTGGCTCTAATCTGGGTTTAGAAGTTTGGTTTGAACTGTTGGAAGCTGGTTTTTAGAAGTTTGGGTTGGATTCAATTGTGTAACCACTGTTATATTGCCTCTGATATTGCTCTGCTACTGCTGGGTTATTGGTCTCACCCTTCATTGTTTCTTTTCATATTTAGGTATTTCTATAAGTTATGGATGGAAAATGATTATACATAGGCATTTTCGAGAGGAAACTTGATTAAATCTGAAGTTATTTTGAGTTTTGGTGTTCTGTCTTCTTCTACTTTCAATGATACTTCTGAAGTAAGTTTAGAGCCATGCATGTTGTTTCCAATCTTTCCATGCCTTAAATATACTGTAAGGAAGTTTCTATATAAGTATAATGCTCAAGAGTTGAATATGAGAGTTGTTATTAGCAATTTTGTAATCCCTCGAGTGCTGGTTTAAGCTCTTGAATAAATGTGATATGGTATTTGGATATATTGATTTGAATGGCTTAGCATTCTGCTGAATTGACTAAGGATGCCTTTTAAGTTGATGGTGTTGGTTTTTGATTAAATCTGCTGAAAATTGTCGACCATGGATGGAAAGTTAGAAGCTAGGTATACATATCACGGTTGCAATGTGTTAAAAGAAGTCATGCATTCCTTTCATTGAAGTGTTTAGTCGATTCAGTGGTCTTTAGTGTTTGAGGCTGATTTCCAGAAATAAGTTGGCCAGTCTGCAATAAGGAACCTACGGGCTTGTCTCTTGAGCCCAATAATTCAAGGTGTTAATGCCAGGCTTTTCATATAGCAAACCTGATTCTAAGTGTAGGCGAAAAATAAAATTGGAAGTTTCGCTTAGTTAATTTGGACTGATTAGTAAAAATGCAGGACTATTTGATTTTTCCAATTTCTTGTTTGTTCGAGACTTAGTCTTGATCGATTTACCCTTAATTGATCTGGCACGATTATTGTTCCTAAAATTTGGGCCTAACGTTGGCCCAATAATAGACGTTTGGTTTGATTGACTCCACGCCACATTCTGGGAGTTGACCATTTTCCCTATCGAGAATTGGGCTCATTGGGCCCAATCCTGAAAGTAGCTGGAATGAGTGCGATCCGTGTCTTACTAGTTGAAGAAATTTGGTTTTGGGTTAACCGAACCTTTAATTTGATGATTGCTAATTAGTTAATAGGATTGAGATTTCATTTGAATAAGTAGAAGTGCCGCAAGCTTTCCTTAACTGACTAATTTTTAAAAATTAGAAGCAAGGTGTGCCATGCTAAACAAGAACCTCAAAATGCAAGGCCCTCCTTTAATTATTTCTTTTAAATCCTTAGAATCCGAGGCGTGCCATTTAGAAAATTTCATGGCCCTCGCAAAGTTGCAAATGAGTAGTTGCTTTAGGCGCGTATTTTAATAATATTATCTTCCTAAACTCGGGTGTGCATTTCATGTGACCCAAATCCAAATCTCAACAACGTTAAATAAATGCATCGTGGACCGCGGGTGCATTTCATGTGGCGTGGTTCAAAGACGTGTTTTAAATAACGTTGAATCTTCCTAAAAAAATAAATATAAAAAGCGGTTTGAAAGTTAAAATGCACATAGGTTCAAAATGTTCTAAAATCAGATAATAGGCCAATAATAACAGTTGAGTGACCGTGTTAGAACTACGGAACTCGGGAGTGCCTAACACCTTCTCCCGGGTTAACAGAATTCCTTACCCGGATTTCTGGTTCGCGGACTGTGATACAGAGTCAATCTTTTCCTCGATTTGGGATTTGAAATGGTGACTTGGGACGCCATTAATTTCCCAAGCGGCGACTCTGAATCTTTTAATAAATAAATCTCATTTTGATTATCCTTTAATTGGAAAAACTCCCTTATACTACCTTCGGGGGTGTAGGAAAAAGGAGGTGTGACAGCTCTAGCGACTATGCTGGGGATCGAATCCAGAATCTCTGGTTCAAAAATTCGAGCTTAGAATAATTGTTATAGTTGGCTTTATCCATTATCTGAATTTGTTACATGATTTGGGCCTAATGTGCTAATTGATTGCTTTTACGGCTTTGATATTCCGTGAACTGTATATAAACTGTTGCGAAATCCCTCTTCTCTCTGAGTCTTCTAAATCATGAAGAAGTGTGCACTTCGTGTGACTTCTTTTCTCTTAGAGTCATATTCCAAATTTAGAACGAGGTTCGGACAAGTTGCAAAGCCGGTGAAGCTTCTGTATTCCCGGTACGCTGCCCCCCTGCTTGAGTTGTCCGCTCGGGTAAGCCCGGTCTAGAACAAATAAATCCAGGTTTTTAAACCTAGTATAATAATACCTCATGTCGGATCCCTAGTAGGAACGTTTGTTTGCATCATGTGCATTTTGACTTTGGAGACTCAACACAAGGGTTGAGTCTGTCTAGGACAGGTGTACCCGAAATAAATAAACCATCCTGATGCATCTTACTTGCTATTTGTGCATTTATTTGCTTCGGATTTGCATGTTGATCGGCTTTTGAATAAAATGAGAGAATTTGGAAAAGAAAATAGCAGTGTGAGGTAATTACCTGTGGTGAAAACCAATGTCCCTAAAGTATACTGAAATTCTGCCAAAATTTTGAAAAAAAGAGGGGAATTTTGTGGTTTTTAAAGAAACAATAAAAAAAGAAATATCTTTGTGTTTTTTGGAAAAAGAAAAAAGAAGTTGGGTTTATTTTCTTAAAAGTTTTTTCCGAACTACGCCAGTTTGATTCTCACAGGGAGTGAGATACGTAGGCAACCCCCATCGGGTCCAACTTCCTTTTTTGCAAATATAGCCCAAAAAGAATAAAAATTTTAATTTTATTGCAAATAAGTAAGGTGATGCCATTCTTGTCTAAAATAGCTGAATGTCCCCAAAAGGGCGCCGGAAGGCCGTTTTTGCAAGAATAGCCACCTTTGGTCATTTCCAAGGTTTTGCCGGTTAGCGAACACAACCTTAAAATCTTCATTTTCGGAGTGCTGAAAGGCCGTATTGGCAAAGCCAGATATTTTTGTGAAAATGTTGAAAAAAAATGGTCATTTTTCTTGAGTCAAAATGAGTCATAGTTTCCTTTTAATTAAAATCACCTTAATAAATGTGCAGGATGAGCACAATTCAAAATGAACCTTTCTCAGTCCGTGAAGAGATCCCTTTGGAGCTACATATGTGGTGGCATGATTTGGGGGAATATAGCAGAAAGGTTGTGACAAAAGCATTGGGTGGTCTTATCGGGCTCTTGAAGATTAAGCCAAGAAAAGACGTGATTGAGGCCTTGATACCATTCTGGGACCCAACACATAATGTATTTCACTTTGCTGATTTCAAGTTGACTCCTACACTGGAAGAGATAGCAGGCTACGCCGGTTTCAAAGGGAATCTTAGAAGTCAATACCCGGTGACACCGAGAATACTAATCCCTCATAAATTTTTGGACTTGTTAAACATCAGTCGTGACATCCGAGACGGAAATTTGGCCAAAGGATTCTGTACCTTCTACTTTTTGTATCGACGTTACGGGAATCCCCGTGGCTTCGAAATGCCAGATACCGGTCTTACTCATACAGGAAACCAAGACAAGTGGGAAGCTCAGAGAGGATTAGCTTTCATAGTGGCGTTCCTGGGTATTTTGGTTTGCCCTAGAAAAAACGGGAACATAGAATTGGGGCTTGTAGGGATAACTGACTTTATGACGAAAAAGGCAAATGAGACTATAGTGCCGCTGATCTTGGCGGAAATTTACCGAGCTCTGACCCTTTGTCGAGAAGAAGAGAAGTTCTTTGAAGGGTGCAATATGCTGTTACAACTATGGATGGAGGAGCACCTTTTCCACCGTCCTGGATACTTGAATTGTGGTATGACTCACCTCGAATGCATCAAAAACATGAAAAACGGGTAGAGGGTTACGAGTTCCCGGATGGTACGGAAGCATGACATGCTCATTTGTGATATTTGACTGCAAACAAGATTGAATGGACGATCGGGTGGCTCTCGATTAGTGAAGTAATCTATATGTCGGTTGAGGTGTGTTTTTTGCTGTTGATGGGTTTTCGGAGTATTCAGCCTTATGCTCCGCACAGAGTCCTACGTCAGTTAGGTCGATACCAGACCATCCTACACGATGAAGACTTGAGTCGGCAGGTCATTGAGTTAGAGCCAAAAGCTGCCTTCCCAGAAGAAAGAGTGCGTCAGATTTGGCATCAGTGCAGATTCTTAGGGCCTAATAGTCAAGTACGAGATCTATCCAGAGGCGAGGTAGAGCCTAGTTATACTGCTTGATATGGTAAAAGATCCCGAATTCAACATGAGCCCGAAAGACCCGCAAAAAGACCCCATGTCCAACAGTTCACTAACGGAGCACAAGTGCAATAGGACTGGTTGACCAGAGAAAGCGAGTACAGGGCTACCATAAGCAAATTGGAAAAACAAGTCAGGGACCTTCAATTTGAAAATAGCTTGCAAGCCGCGGTGGACGAAGGAGAAAAGAAAAATCTAGCCATAGAAAATGAGGCCCTTCGAGCCCAGATTCAGAAAATGAAAATAGCGGCAGAAAACCCAGCCCGAAGTGTCAAAGATGAAAAACTCATAGCTAACTTAAGGCAGAAAGTGAGTGACTATAGTTTTGATTTGAATAAAGCAGAAAGTGAACTAGCCAAGGCTCGAAAACAATTGGCTAAAAATGCAGATGAACGAGCACGTCTGGTTAAGTAGCTGAAAGAAAAGTACGACGACGAGGTCGCGAGATTAAAGAAAAGGGTCATCTCCACGGAAAACAAAATGATCAAACAGGCGAAAGACTTCAAGGTTGAAAGAGAACATTGTTATACATCATTGGCACAATTAGAAATAGATTTGCAACAGCTTCCGGAGCAGAATCATGTGGCCGAGCAAACTTTGGAAGCTAGGGCCCAGCAGATTGGGCGTTTGCTACAAGAAAAAGGTGTCATAAGAGAGAGAATTAGAAACATCGCCGATTACATCATTATGAAGTGCCAAGTCTGTGAGGATATGACTCGCACCACCTTCTTCGCGGCAGTGATGACATTTGTTAAGCAGATAATTAGTGACTTGGACCGACTTCAAAGGGATCTTGCATGTAGGCCCGCGGCGAGACCGAATGATGTCCCGCGGGCACCAGGAGCATTGATGTATTCATGATTTTTCATTTGAGTCTGTATTTCCTTTTCCATTAGAGTCTGTTAGTTGTGTTGAGTCTATATTTTCTTTCTGCTGGAATCTGTCATTTGTTTTCGAGTCTACATTTTCTTCTGTCGGAGTATGATAGTTTATTTTTGGAGTCTATATTTCGTCTTTTCATCAGTGCCTGTTAGTTTCTCTTGGAGTCTATTAGTGTTGAGTCTTTGTAATCAAAGCGTTTGCTTTTTATGAAAATTAAAAATCCCAAAAAAATTGTTTTATTATTTACTTTCGTACCTATCTCCCAGAACTATGCTCGGTCTGATTCATGCGGAGTCATGATACGTAGGCAATCTCCATAGGATTCGACCATAACCAAAAAAAAGAAGAAGAGGGAAACAAAAAAGAGAGAGGAAAAACAAGAAAGAAAAAGAAAAGAAAGGAGAGAAGAATAAGAAAACCGAGAAGCAATAGCAAAACAAGAGGGAAATGAGAGAGAAATCAAGGGTAAGAGCAAAAAGTCGAAAAGAGAAAAAGAAGAAAGAAGAAAAGAAAATCCGGGATGACGCAAGCATCCGATCAAATGCATAATAGAAATAGCTAACTGCTTAGGTGCATTCATTCCCTAAAATGTGCGGTTACCAATCTGTCAAAGCCCTAATCGCTAACAAGGTTGTTGTTGATGTATTGAGTTCAGGCAGGTGGTTAGTTGATTGGCATTCTGGCAACTCACTCATACAATACCCGATCAAAAGACAAACTGAACATAGCCAACCAAGAATTGGAGACAAGTATTGTTGACCCGTCAAAAGAGGTGGAAGAATTGGATGTTAATGCGATGAAGGAAGAGATGTATAAGTTAAAGCAGCAAATGGCTGAAATGTACCAAGCCTGGGCAATGGGGCATCCACCACCGGCTTATCCCGCCAACCCTGCTTATATCCCACCAGCGGCCCAACCTCAGGAGCCTCCCACCGTGAACTCATCTCCAGCCTTTCCCCTCTACCAACAATGCTATGGCACCACTTCCCATACTTCTCAAGCTCTACCACCCAAACAAGTCCCATGCCCTCCTCTACCCGCTGCATTACACCGATCTTCCAGTGAACCTCTATTCCAGACTTACGACAACCATTATTATCCCTCTGAACCCACCTTCAAAGTTCCAAAACCGTATTCTTACACCCCTCATCTTGATCTCCCGGCAGAGACCAAGAAGCCACCCAAAAATTTCGAATATGAGGAGATGATCAGAAAGGTCAAAAGCTTAGAACAATCGTTTAGAGATATGAGGGGGTTGGGAGGTTAGGTAAGTGTGGCCTATAAGGATTTATGTCTATTCCCAGATGTTCAGTTACCAACAGGGTTCAAGATGCCTAAGTTTGACCTGTACGACGGGCATGGTGATCCAGTAGCACACTTAAGAGGATTTTGCAGCAAGATGAGAGGGGAACGCGGAAAAGATGAATTATTGATGGCATATTTCAGCCAAAGTCTGAGCAGATCAGCATTGGAATGGTATACCAGACAAGATCACAATAGGTGGTACACATGGGATGATTTGGCCTAAGCCTTCGCCTGTCATTTTCAGTACAATCTTGAAATTATCCCAGACCGTCTATCACTGACAAAGATTGAGAAAAAGCCTGGTGAGAGTTTCAGGGAATATGGATTCCGTTAGAGGGAGCAAGCAGCGAGGGTTGACCCTCCGATGAAAGAAAGCGAGATGGTTGATTATTTCTTGCAAGCCTTGGAGCCCACTTATTTTGGTCATTTGGTATCAGCAGTGGGCAAGTCCTTTAATGAGGTTGTAAAAATGGGAGGCATGGTAGAATAGGGACTCAAGTCTAATAAAATCATGAGCTGCTCAGCAATTAAAGCAACCACCCAGGCCATCCAAAACAGTACTGGGGGTGTACTCGGGAAGAAAAAGAAAGAGGATGTTGCGACAATTGAGTTGGGAGATTGGGTCGGATCCAGGGGCCCTTCACATTAATACAACCAGATTTGACCCTATCCCCAAACTTACCCCCATACTCCATATAGCCCACCACAACACTACTACCCACCGCCAGATCCCCATTTTTCCGTCCATCACGCACAAACCTATACCCAACCTCCTGCTCACGCACAATGGCGTGCGCCAGCTCCACAAAATCCATACCCAGCCCCACAAAATACCCATCCACCCCCAAGAGCCTAAAGAAATCCCCCTGGAACAGGTTTTCGTCCAAATCAAGCCTTTAAGAATAAGAGGTTGCAGAAGAAGAAGACTTTTACTCCATTGGGAGAATCATATACTAGTCTATTCCACAGATTGAGACAGTTGGGTATGTTGAATCCGATCGAGGCTAAACTGCCAAATCCCCCTCCCAGAAATCTTGACCGCTCGGTGAGTTGTGAGTATTGTTCAAGGGCCTCGGGTCATGACACAGAGAAATGCTGGAAATTGAAAACAGCTATTCAAGAGCTCATTGATACTAATCGGATTGAGGTCCAAGCCCCGGAGGCACCCAATATCAACCAGAACCCGTTGCCAGCCCATCATGAGACAAATATGATTGAGATAGTGCATAGGGAGGGGAGCCTAAGAAGCCTTCGCAAACTGTCATGATGATTCGAGCTAGTGAAGCCAAGCCGTTTGAAAAGTCAACAAGTGAGAAGTCTGTAATCAAGTTGAACGGGGCAAATAATGAACCATCTGTGGAAGTCAAGAAGGGGTCCTCAAGTAACGTTGCAGGAAAACATGAAAGAGCAAAAGTGGTTGTGCCAGGAGTGACGAACAAGCCTGTGGTAATTGTGAAGGGTGCCCGCACAGATCCTGTCATTATCAAACTGGTAACTCAATTACCAATAGTCAACAGCAAGGCAGTCCCATGGAATTATGAACGAGTAACAATGACTTACAAGGGGAAAGAGGTTAAAGAAGAAGTGTGTGAGACCCATGGATTGAATCGATTAGGGAGATAATTTGCCCCCGAAGAGTTGAGAAAAGCTAAGACCTCCAGAGATAACCCAGTGTTGGTGAAGAAAGCTGTGACCGAGGAAGAAGTAGAGGAATTCCTGAGAAAGATGAAAGTGCAGGACTATTCCATTGTGGAGCAGTTAAGGAAGACACCGGCTCAGATCTCGCTATTGTCATTATTGATCCATTCAGACGAGCACTGTCGGGCTTTGATGAAGATCTTGAATGAGGCCCACGTTCCTGACAAAATCTCAGTAAACCACTTGGAAAAGATAGCTAACAAGATATTTAAGGTAAACAGAGTCACTTTTTCTGATGATGAGTTACCCGTGGAGGGTACTGAGCACAATAGAGCCCTCTACCTGACAGTGAAATGCGAAGATTCAGTGGTTACTCGGGTACTGGTCGACAATGGTTACAGCGCAAATATTTGCCCCCTATCTACTCTGAACAAGCTGAAGGTGGATGATGATATAATTCACAAGAACAATATCTGTGTTCGAGGATTCGACGGTAGAGGGAAAGATTCAGTCGGGGACATAGTGCTTGAGCTCACAATAGGGCCAGTTGAATTTACTATGGAATTCCAGGTGCTCGATGTGGCTGTTTCTTACAATCTGCTGTTTGGACGACCCTGGATTCATGCTGCCAAAGCAGTCCCGTTTGCTCTACATCAAATGGTCAAGTTCGAATGGGATCGACAGGAAATTATTGTCCACGGTGAAGATAATTTGTGTGTTCCCAATGATGCCATTGTTCCGCTCATAAAGGTTGAAGACGACAAGGGACCATGGGTTTATCAGGTTTTTGACATGGTGTCGGTAGATAAAATTCCAGAAGGGAAGTGCGTGCCAACTCCAAGTGTAGCTGCTGCATTAGTCATGATAGCCATTGAAATATTGAAAAATGGTTTTGTACCGGGCAAGGGTCTAGGTGCATCTCTGCAAGGTATCGTACAACCGGTTTCTCTTCCTAAAAACTTGGATACATTTGGTCTGGAGTTCAAGCCCACAATCGCAGACGTGAGAAGAGCCAGCAAAATGAAACAGAGAGCATGGGACCTTCCAAATCCAGTCTCGCATCTTTCCAGATCATTTGTCAGGCCTGGTACCAGAAAGTGCCCAGTGACGATGGTTCCCAGTTTGGTGGTTGATATGGATGGAGATTTGATGGAAACATTCGAGAGGATATTCGACGAAGTGAACACGGTGGAAGCTGGAGAGGGTTCTAGAAAGGCGGATGTGCAATTTGTTGGGCCCAGTGCAAAGATTAACAATTGGGAAGCTACTCCTCTCCCCACCAGGAAGGAGTTTTGGTAGTTTGCTTTGATTTTCTTTCAGTTTATCTGGATTATTCCAGGGTTGTAATTCAGATTCTATGTTCCGTCTATTTGGATGTATAAACCTTATTATCCATAATTTCAATGAAGTGCAATTTCCCTTTTTTCTTCCTTCCTGATAGTTTTATTTTTGTTTTTCTTTTCTTCCTTGTATAGTTCTTTTTATGCTGGCTTCAATGATATGACATGCATGAGGAATCTCCGGCCCAGTCTTTAAAGCCAATCTAATTCTGAAATAGTAATTCAAGAAATAGAATGTGATGTTGAATCGGAATATGACGAGGATGAAGCCTTTGAAGAGATTAGTAAAGAATTAAGCCATTTTGAAGAAAAACCCAAGCCTAACCTGAGTGATACAGAAGCAATCAATTTAAGGGACCAAGATAATGTCCGGGAAACTAAAATAAGTGTCCATCTTGAACCATAACTCAGAGAGGAGTTAATTAAAATACTGTTCGAGTATAAAGATGTTTTTGCATGGTCCTGTGACGATATGCCAGGTCTAAGCACTGGCTTGGTGGTTCACAAATTGCCCACTGATCCGGCATTCCCCCGGTCAAGCAGAAGCTGAGGAAATTTAAAACTGATATGAGTGTGAAGATTAAGGAAGAGGTCACCAAACAGTTTGAGGCCAAAGTCATTCGGGTCACCCGGTATCCCACCTGGTTAGCCAATGTTGTGCCTGTGCCGAAAAAGGATGGCAAAACCAGGGTGTGTGTTGATTATCGAGACCTCAACAAGGCAAGTCCCAAGTATAACTTCCCATTGCCGAACATCCATATATTGATCGATATTTTTGCCAAACATGAGATTGGTTCTTTTGTGGATTGTTATGCGGGCTACCACCAGATCTTAATGGATGAGGAAGATGCAGAAAAGACGACATTCATTACGCCATGGGGAACATACTGCTATCGGGTCATGCCATTTGGTTTGAAAAATGTTGGGGCAACCTACATGAGGGCAATAACGACCATATTCCACGACATGATACACAAGGAGATCGAGGTTTATGTGGATGATGTGATTGTAAAGTCTAGAAAGCAGTCTGACCATGTCAGAGATTTGAGAAAGTTCTTCCAAAGGCTTCGCAGGTACAATCTCAAGCTCAATCCTGCAAAATGCACATTTGGTGTTCCGTCTGGAAAGTTGTTGGGGTTCATAGTCAGCCGTCGCGGTATTGAATTAGACCTGTCAAAGATCAAAGCTATCCAGGAGTTGTCACCTCCAAAGAACAAGACTGAGGTGATGGGTCTGTTGGGGAGATTGAATTACATCAATCGGTTTATTGCTCAGCTCACGGCAACTTGTGAGCCTATCTTCAAACTGTTAAAGAAAGATGCTACAGTCAAGTGGATAGACGAATGTCAGGAAGCATTTGATAAGGTAAAGGGGTACTTGTCAAACCCACCTGTGTTGGTCTCGCCAGAACCAGTGAGACCTTTGATTCTGTATTTGACAGTCTTGGACAATTCATTTGGATGTGTGTTGGGACAACATGACATCACTGGCAGGAAGGAGCATGCCATATATTATCTCAGCAAGAAGTTCACATCTTACGAGGTTAAGCACACTCATCTTGAGAGGACGTGCTGTGCCCGAACTTGGGTAGCCCAGAAGTTGAAACATTATTTGTCATATTATACCACTTACCTCATCTCTCACTTGGATCCGTTGAAGTATATCTTCCAGAATCCTATGCCCACGGGAAGACTCGCAAAGTGATAGATTTTGCTCACAAAATTTGACATTGTCTACGTGACTTGGACTGCAATGAAAGCACAAGCATTGGCCGATTATTTGGCTGAGAATCCTGTGGATGAAGAATACGAACCTTTAAAGACATATTTCCCTGATAAAGAGGTAATGCACATTGATGATTTGGAACAGGTTGAAAAGCCAAGATGGAAACTTTTCTTTGATCGGGCTGCTAACATGAAAAGCGTTGGGATATGAGCGGTACTTGTTTCTGAAAATAGGGTATCATTACCCTATTACGACTCAGCTTCGGTTCTACTGTACTAACTACATGGCTGAGTACGAGGCATGCATTTTGGGTTTGAGGATGGCTGTGGATATGGGTGTCCAAGAAGTTTTGGTCTTGGGTGACTCGGACCTTCTGGTGCACTAGATTCAGGGAGAATGGGAAACACGAGATTTAAAACTCATACCGTACCGGCAATGTTTGCATGATCTTTGTCAACGGTTTCAATAAATAGAGTTCAAGCATATTATGAGGATCCACAATGAGGTCGCCGATGCTTTGGCTACTCTGGCGTCGATGTTACATCATCTGGCTAAGGCTTATGTTGACCCATTGCATATTCAGGTCCGCGATCAACATGCTTATTGTAACGTGGTGGAGGAAGAACTCGATGGCGAACCGTGGTTCCACGATATCAAGGAATACATCAGAATGGAAGTGTATCCGGTACAAGCCACAAGTGATCAAAAGAGAACAATTAGGCGATTCGCAAGCAGTTTTTTCTTCAGCGGAGGGGTTCTGTATAAAAGGACTCCCGACCTTAGACTGCTGAGATACATAGATGCTAGGCAGGCCACAGCTATTATGACCGAAGTGCATTTTGGAGTCTGAGGACCGAACATGAGTGGGTACATGCTGGCAAAGAAGATTCTCCGAGCAGGTTATTATTGGCTCACTCTGGAGCGAGCTTGTATCAGTTTTGTGCGTAAATGTCATCAGTGCCAAGTGCATGGAGATTTGATTCATTCTCCACCATCTGAATTACACACGATGTCTGCACCGTGGCCCTTTATTGCTTGGGGCATGGATGTCATTGGACCAATAAAGCCAGCAACATCCAACGGGCATAGGTTCATCCTGGTAGCCATAGACTACTTCACCAAGTGGGTAGAGGCTACAACATTCAAGTCGGTAACCAAGAAGACGGTGGTTGATTTTGTGCACTCAAATATCATTTGCCAGTTTAGGATACCAAAGGTGATAATTACAGACAATGGGGCTAATCTCAATAGTCATCTGATGAAAGAGGTGTGTCAACAGTTCAAGATTACACATCGCAATTCCACCCCATATCGCCCCAAGGCGAATGGAGCAGTCGAGGCAGCCAACAAAAACATAAAGAAGATACTTCGGAAAATGGTGGAGGGTTCCAGGCAATGGCATGAGAAGTTACCATTTGCATTGCTAGGTTATCGCACTATTGTCTGGACTTCAGTAGGGGCAACTCCTTATTTGTTGGTGTATGGCACCGAAGCAGTGATACCTGCAGAAGTGGAAATCCCATCCCTTCGGATTGTCACGGAGGCTGAGATCGATGTTGATGCGTGGGTCAAAACCCATTTGGAACAATTGAGTTTGATCAACGAGAAAAGATTGGCAGCAGTGTGTCATGGACAATTGTATCAACGAAGAATGGAAAGAGCATATAATAAGAAGGTGCGTCCACGAAAGTTTGAAGTAGGTCAGCAAGTGTAAAGACGTATCCTTCCACATCAGGTTGAAGCAAAAGGCAAGTTTGCCCCAAACTAGCAGGGGCCGTTCGTTGTAACTAGAGTGTTGTCCAATAGTGCATTGTATTTGACAAATGTAGAAGGCAAATGTGTAGAAATGACTATCAACTCTGATGCAGTCAAAAGATACTATATATGATTCCTTTGTTTAATTGTACTTGTTTGTATTTGGCATGTTTTGAATATTGAAATGACGAAGGCATTTTGTTCTGCTATCTAAATACTTTATCCTTTGTTACCCCCTTTGAGCCTTATTTATTTTTCTTTCATACCCCTCTTTCGGAATCAGTAGCAAATATCGGAAACACAAGCGTGAAAGATAAGTAAAGGAAGAAGAGAAAAGAGAAAGAAAAGAAAAGAGAAAGAAAAGAATGAAAAGAAAAAAGAAGAATAAAATTAACAAAAAGAGAAAAAGAAAGCAAAAAAGAGAAAGAAAAGAAAGAGAAAAGAAAAATCACAACAAACAAAGTAATTCCTATAACATGAACTACGTTTGACTTGATTCCTTTTAAGGATACGTAGGCAGCCTCACGATTCGGTCCCATCAAATAAAAATCCAAAAGTCCCCAAACAAGAAAACTGGGGCAGAAGTTGTGGTTGTTGTCAGAAATCTGATTCCGAAAGTTGTAATTTTAACCCATTTGAGTTGTCTTGAGCCTTTTATACCCTTTCTTTCCAACCCCATCCAAAAGCCTACATTACGGTCCAAAGAAAGACCTTCTGATCAGTCTTCGAGAGATGCCAAGTCAAGCAAGTGGAGGCGAGTCATATCAAGGGCAACACTATGGTCCAAAGAGGGAAAAGAAATCAAAATGAGAGAGTCTTATTGGTGAAACCCTCACGGGTACCGTAAGGCGAAAGTGAGTTAAGAGATGAACAAATGAGAGAGGCTTGTTGGTGAAAACCCCTCAGGGCACCGCAGGCCGAACAAGGTCAAGATTTTGGTAAAGAAATCAAGTTATGGAAACTCGGAGGCAGCAAAGTATGGCAACTGGAAGTTGATTTGGTTGGACAGATTGGGCAGATTAATCCGAAATGCATGTCATGATCATTGGTGCCAACTGTTCCACTCAGATAAGTCTCTTTTCTTTTTCCCCTTCAGATAGTCTTCCAGTTTTGGATTTTCTTATCCTTAACTCTCTAAGTCATTACATCTCATTTCTTTTGGGTATATTTCTCTAAAATGTTCCCAATGTCAGTTATGTTTAAGCAAATAAGAAGGAATTTCAAATCTCACTACCAGCTTCAAGATTGCAAAGCACAGTGCGGCCAGAGCATACCAAAAATAGCATGATGTAAAGTGGGATAAAGTGCCAGCAAAGTTTCACTGGTAGAATAATTTAGTAATTTCATGGGAGATGCATAGATTCAGTTAAAGGGGTCAGAGGTGTGAAACAACGGTTCGGGTATAGAACACTCGGGTCATCCAAAGTCGTGGGGTTTTGAAAGTTAGTCGGAAAATCAAGCGATTCAGGGCCAGTTCGGGGAAGCCAGTCAAAACAAAACAGTGCAGCCGAGAGGCCATCAGTAATAATGCCATCAACTAACCACCACATTTTAAACTGACAGGATTTTTCTTTGATTAAAATAGGGGCAGAAAATTTCGGTTGTTTCGGAGAACCCTCCGTGGAGAAAGGCAGTCACCAAACAGGTTTGATTTTTGATTTTCAGGACACTCCTGGAAAATGGGACCTAGCGTAAAATTCAGAAATAACGTAATCTAGAATAAATGTATCCCAAAGGAATATAAGCAGGTTCAGAAGTTTGCATGTTCGAGATAAGATTCAATTAGGAGTTTTCAGGACCCTCATGAATAATAGGACTTAGCTTTAAGATTCCAATTAGATAACAACATTTTGCGTAAGTTTTGTTGTAGGGTAGTATAATTCAGCCATAAAAGTTGTCACTCTTAAGATAAGACTTGATGTTTGACTTTCAGGCCCCCTAGATAATGGGATGTAGTTGTAAGACCTTCTTAGATAACACGATTTAGCAGGAGTCACACCTTTAGAAGATATAATTTAGATTTCTAAGGCCATCATTTAACTAGGAGTTTTCAGGACCCTCTTGGATAATGGGACCTACCTTTCAAATTCTTAGTAATACTTGATAACATGATGTAGTTTTACACTCAAATCTGTGCCCAGCCACCAAACTGGGGCAGCAAATTTTCTTTGTTTTGTCTATTTCATTGAAGTCAGGAGCCCGCTTGGAGAGCATGGAATACATTTCAAGTCATGCAATCAGGCACCCACTTGGAGAACAATGAAATACATTTTAAATTTAGCAGTCAGGAGCCAGCCTGGAGATCAGTGAATACATTCCGTTGAAGTCAGGAGCCCACCTGAAGAGCAGGGAATACATTTCAAGTCAGCAATCAGGAGCCCTACTAGAGAATAAGGCTTTAGCTTTCAAATTCTTATTGATATTTGGTAATGTGATTCGTTTTACATTTACATATGTGTCCAGATACCCAAACTGGGGCAGAAATTTTTTCTTTGTTTTGTCTATTTTGTTGAAGTTAGGCGCCCACCTGGAGAGCAGGGAATACATTTCAAGTCAGCAGTCAGGAGACCGCCTAGAGAGCAGGGAATACATTTCAAGTCAGCAGTCAGGCGCCCACCTGAAGAGCAGGGTGTACATTTCATGTCAGCAGTCAGGAGCCCGCCTGGAGAGCAGGGAATACATTTCAAATCAGCAGTCAGGAGCCCGCCTGGAGAGCAGGGAATACATTTCAAGTCAGCAGTCAGGAGCCCGCCTGGAGAGCAGGGAATACATTCAAGTTTAGCAGTCAGGAGCCCGCCTGGAGAGCAGGGAATACATTCAAGTTCAGCAGCCAAGTGTCCACCTAGAGAAAGGAAAAACATTTCAAAATGTAATTGGCAATCAGGCATCCACCTGGAGAAATAGAGAACATCTTAGATTACAATTCAAGGTGGCAACAAAAGGATTCCATTGGGAGAATACAAGTCAACAAGGCAACAAGAACCGCAAAAGCAAGTTTGAAGATAGATAGGATTTTGTAATGCATAGATCATAGTCTAGTCTAGCTTCGTTTTATTTTATCATGGTGTAATAAGGGGATGCAGTAAGCAATAGAAGCAGCAACAGCAACAACAAAACCATAGTTTCATGGTAGCCCCAGCTACCAAAACTTCCCGAACTACACTGACCTGATTCCTTTTCAGCCAAGGATATGTAGGCAACCTCAGAAGCAGGGTGCGGTCAACTCTTTCAAAAATTCTTTCCACGGAGTATTCAAACGGGCAAAAATCGCTCGTATCCGCTCACTTTATCTTTGCACGAAAACTCTTCGTGTTTCCGGGCAAAGAGGGGCAGCTGTGAGCACGTGATTTTTGCCCTATATGAATTACTCCCATAAATTCAAAACAAAATAATTTCCTTTCATTATTTGCAATTTTTGTGGCATTTTCTGATAATTGTTTGCATTGGTCTGTGCATTTTTATTTTTGTTTAATTAATAAAAAAACAAAAATATGTTGCATCTGCATTTAGGATTTAATTTTACATTTTTTAGATTAATTAGTAAATTAGTTTGTTTTATAAGATATGAAAATCACAAAAATAGTTTATTTTGCATTTTAACTCTTTAATTTTGAATTTTATAGTTTTTCTCTAAATTTAGGATTTAATTAATTATTGTAAATACTATGATGAGTAAATAATCTAATTGGGTAGGTTAATTTTGTTTTAAAATTAATTTAGGTTTTATTTTAATTTGAAAAGAAAAAGGATTTGAAATTGAAAAAGAAAAAAATTTCAATAAGAAGTCTGTTTGGGCCATTTTTATTTAAAATAGGCCCAAACAATTATGCCTCATTACCCGTCCAAAACCGGCCCAAAACCAGTCCATAACCCGGCTCCCATTTCCCCTTAAACCAAAACGATACCATTTAGTCAAGATAGATCTAAGCCGTCGAGGTTAACCGATCTAACGACTCAGAAGTGAGGGACACCCGGTATATAACTATCCAAACAGCCCCCTACCCCCGTCTCATCTCTCATCTCACCCTCTCCAACCAAACCGGAACCCTAGTAGCCGCCCTTGAAATCCCACCGCTACTGGTGGCGGCGCCACCACCAACCATCCTGAAATTAGCATCCCACACTCCCCTCCACCTCCCCATCCCAAACCTCCAAACAATTCCTCTCAAATCCCCCTCCATCGCCTCGAATCTCAGATCTAAGGTCAGCGCCTAAAACCCTAAAATTCCTAAAATCCGCCCAGAATTACACCACGCAACCCCTCATCTCCTTCTTTCCTCAAATATGTGCTGGTTTCATCTCAAACCGGTCCGTGAGTGGTGGAGCAGAGGTCCGGAACGCCCTAGGTCTCTCCCTGGGTTCTTTTCTAGCTCAGCAAGTTTGGGTGAACCCAAAACCGTCATTAATCATTTGTCTTTTGTTAAGGACAATCGATTAATGACTGTCAAAGGCTCACTTTCTTCTTCAAAAGGTTGTTTGAGTTCATGCAGTTCTTGCTAAGGCAGGTCTGGGGTAATTTTCTTTGTGTCGATTGGTTTCCTTTTGATCTTTTCTTTTGTTTGTTTGTTGTATTTCCAATTTCTTTCTTCAGAAGTTTTGTCTATTGCTTAATTGCATTATGTTTCTGATTTTAAGTCCACCATTTAGCTTGTTTGCTTAATTGTTAATGACAATCAGTTTCATAGGGTTTGAGTTTAGCTTGGTTTCAATTCGTGATATTTTCTTCTTTCTGCTAGGTTTCATTTTATGTTTGTGAATTAATTCTGGAACTAAAAGCATTAAGATTAGTCAAGTATAGTTCATCGTTTGCATTAATTCTTGTTTCAAGGGCATTTTCTGAATTCATGTTTATGTGTGAAGGATTTTAGGCTAGTTCTTTATAATTTCAACAATTTGAATTTCATTGGTTTTCAATCCAGCTGAAGGTGTCATTTCATTTGTTTGCTGTTTGTTGTGATTGTGAGAATTCAGAACTTAGGGGGGTAAGTACATAACTAGGAAAACTTTAGGGGTAGCTTTGAAGATTGGTTTAACCTGAAGAATCTTTTAATAACGGATGAGGAAGCTTCCTAAGTGGACAACTGCTCAAAATTGTTAGGGAAAATAGGTTGCAAATTGAAAATATCTGAAAGAAATGGACAACTATCCAAAAATCAGTTTTAAAAGATGCCCTGTGAGGGTATTCTGGGAAAATCTGATTGCCTTGCCTTGGAAGGCACACAACAGGCCCCCATCTTTATAAATGAATCCCTCTTTTCACTCAACAGACAATTTTTTTTACACCCTAGAGAGACTGAAAAGAGGAAAATATACTGAATTGGAGAAGTAACTGATTTTCTTCTGAAATTTCATAGGAATGTTGAAAATTATTTGAATTGGTTTTGGTTTCTTGGTTTTGGCTCTCTAAATCTTTGTTACTCTAGAACTTTCCTGAAAATGATTCCAAAGTTGTGCATCTATGCGGAAACTTGGCTCTAATCTAGGTTTAGAAGTTTGGTTTGAACTGCTGGAAGATGGTTTTTAGAAGTTTGGGTTGGATTCAATTGTGTAACCACTATTATATTGCCGCTGATATTGCTCTGCTACTGTTGGGTTATTGGTCTCACCCTTCATTGTTTCTTTTCATATTCAGGTATTTCTATAAGCTATGGATGGAAAATGATTATACATAGGCATTTTCGAGAGGAAACTTGATTAAATCTGAAGTTATTTTGAGTTTGGGTGTTCTGTCTTCTTCTACTTTCAATGATACTTCTGAAGTAAGTTTAGAGCCATGCATGTTGTTTCCAATCTTTCCATGCCTTAAATATACTGTAAGAAAGTTTCTATATAAGTATAATGCTCAAGAGTTGAATATGAGAGTTGTTATTAGCAATTTTGTAATCCCTCGAGTGCTGGTTTAAGCTCTTGAATAAATGTGATATGGTATTTGGATATATTGATTTGAATGGCTTAGCATTCTGCTGAATTGACTAAGGATACCTTTTAAGTTGATGGTGTTGGTTTTTGATTAAATCTGCTGAAAATTGTCGAGCATGGATGGAAAGTTAGAAGCTGGGTATACATATCACGGTTGCAATGTGTTAAAAGAAGTCATGTATTCCTTTCATTGAAGTGTTTAGTCGATTCAGTGGTCTTCAGTGTTTGAGGCTAATTTCCAGAAATAAGTTGGTTAGTCTGCAATATGGAACCTACGGGCTTGTCTCTTGAGCCCAATAATTCAAGGTGTTAATGCCAGGCTTTTCATATAGCAAACCTGATTCTAAGTGTAGGCGAAAATTAAAATTGGAAGTTTCGCTTAGTTAATTTGGACTGATTAGTAAAATTGCAGGACTATTTGATTATTCCAATTTCTTGTTTGTTCGAGACTTAGTCTTGATCGATTTACCCTTAATTGATCTGGCACGATTATTGTTCCTGAAATTTGGGCCTAACGTTGGCCCAATAATAGACGTTTGGTTTGATTGACTCCACGCCACATTCTGGGACTTGACCATTTTCCCTATCGAGAATTGGGCTCATTGGGCCCAAGCCTGAAAGTAGCTGGAATGAGTGCGATCAGTGTCTTACTAGTTGAAGAAATTTGGTTTTGGGTTAACCGAACCTTTAATTTTGATGATTGCTAATTAGTTAATAGGATTGAGATTTCATTTGAATAAGTAGAAGTGCCACAAGCTTTCCTTAACTGACTAATTTTTAAAAATTAGAAGCAAGGTGTGCCATGCTAAACAAGAACCTCAAAATGCAAGGCCCTCCTTTAATTATTTATTTTAAATCCTTAGAATCCGAGGCGTTCCATTTAGCAAATTTCATGGCCCTCGCAAAGTTGCAAACACATAGTTGCTTTAGGCGCATATTTTAATAATATTATCTTCTTAAACTCGGGTGTGCATTTCATGTGACCCAAATCCAAATCTCAACAACGTGACATAAATGCGTCGTGGACCACGAGTGCATTTCATGTGGCGTGGTTCAAAGACGTGTTTTAAATAACGTTGAATCTTCCTAAAAAAATAAATATAAAAAGTTGTTTGAAAGTTAAAATGCGCATAGGTTCAAAATGTTCTAAAATCAGATAATAGGCCAATAATAACAGTTGAGCGACCGTGCTAGAACCACGGAACTCGGGAATGCCCAATAACTTCTCCTAGGTTAACAGAATTCCTTACCCAGATTTCTAGTTCGTGGACTATAATACAGAGTCAATCTTTTCCTCGATTCGGAATTTGAAACGGTGACTTGGGACGCCATCAATTTCCCAAGCGGCGACTCTGAATCTTTTAATAAATAAATCCCGTTTCGATTGTCATTTAATTGGAAAAACTCCCTTATACTACCTTCGGGGGTGTAGGAAAAAGGAGGTGTGACCCGCCTACCCTTTTCTTATTGGATACACACTTCCTCTCCCTCTACTCGTGGTAGATTTCTACTGTTTTTATGAGGTATGCCCTGCCCAACTTTCACCATACATGTGAAAGCTGTTCCTTATGTTGCTCAAGTTTGTGGAACTCGCCGACCGTGAGATCACTTTGGATCAAATGCTCAATATCTTCGCCCCTCAGCTTATCTGCGGCACAATGCTTCACATGCGTCCTCGAGGGTCAAAGAGTCTGGTGGTGAAAATAAACGACATGGCTAACCGTCGTTTCTACGAGAATTATTTCTATGTGCAGACCGAGCACATTGTGGAGGATCCAACGGGGTTCCCTGAGAAGTGGAAGTTTGCACGTAAGTTTCTTATGTTTTTAGTCGGAGATATATTCGACCACTTTCAGTTATAGTACTAAACCCTATTATGTCTCCACAGCCGAGAAATTGCCTCCTCCATCTGTCGAAGGTATCCACGAATGGGTGAGCGCCATCCTTCCCCATACGGCGGGGGTTTGCACATGGTCGGCCTTTTTTAAAACATTTGGACGCAGACCCCTTACAGGTGAGATGTCATTTCTATTTGCTATTTTTTCTCTCTTTTTACTTAGTATCTCATGTGTTGTTTGTTGATGTCAGGGAAAGTGTGGAGAGTGAGGGCTCCTCCATTAGCTTTTCGTCAGCCAACCTCATCTACTCGCCCCGTTGCAGCACCTGCCACTCGGCCCTCATCGAGGGATGCTTCAGTCGAGTCGGTGGCTGTGGTTATTCTTACGGAGGCCACTTCTCAGACTGAGGTCCCGACTCGTATTGCTCGTCAGAAGAAGAAAGGACATCTAAGAGGTGGCGAGTGGAATTCGAGACAGCCCCTCCGACTGTGATTTAGTTGGACTATTATACCTTCACAGAATTTGGGGCGTGCGTTGCTGATGCTCCACCTGTAGAGATGGAGACAACTGTCGTATTTTCCCCATCGATGGAGATTCCTGCTACTGCTGTTGATCAGCAACTTGTTGTGATGGGGGGCCAGATTTTCGAGGCTACCATTGTAGTTTCGGACGTACCCTCGTCCTCCGTACCTGGTCGTGCTTCGTCCTCAGCTGCTAAAAGAAGAAAAGGCATTGTGGTCGACCATTATGAATTCGAGTCGGACCTCGATCCTGACGATGTTAGGATGTTTGAGGAGGGTATTACCCACTCGGTAGTTCGTGCGGGAGGGCCGACCAGTATTTTGAGATTTCTTTTGATGTTAATCTCCTGGGGGACATAGAGGATCTGGTGCCATAGTTTGATATTTTGTGTTCTGCTGCCGAGGACGAGGCTCTTCGGAGCGTTCCTAATGTCGATTTGATGAATGAGGTGGTCACTATGAGTTTGAGGGTATGTTGCACTTTTCTTTTATACTTCTACCATTTTTCTTGTTGATATGGCTTTAACCCATATGCTCGTTTTTAGACGTACATGGTGGAAGTGGAGAGTATGCGCAGGGCCGACATTCGGGTCAAGCTTTTCTTGAAGATGTTGGAAAAGTATCGACGCTATCGCAACAAGTGCCGTGAGATGCACAAGCAACTGATGGAGAATCCTGGTGCTCGATCCCTCGGCGAGGAGTTGGAGAAGAGAGATCAGCAGTTGATGGAGGCCATTCGCAGGAATAGTATGCTTGAAGAGCAGCTTCGCGCGAAGGATGAAGAGCTTGAGGTGGGAAAGGGGGTGGCTGCAGAGTGTGACTATCTTCAGGGGAGGCTGAGGTCAATGCAAACCGAAATGGACCAAAACCTTATCAAGGTCTAGGCGATGAGTGTAGACTGGAAGGGAAAGATTGCCGAGTTGGAGAGAAAGGTCGTCGGGCTGGAGAGTACCGAAAGTGCCTGGCTGCGGTTCAGCAAAGGTGGAAGCCCTGGAGAACACTATCCGCGTCCTCAAGTCTGAGCATGAGTCGGAAAGAGCGATGGCAACGCTAATGAAGGCAAGGCTTGAGGAGCGCATTGGTGAGATCGATTGGGAAGCTTCGACCTTAGGAGATCGGGTCGCTGCTCTTGAGGCTGAAAAGGAGCAACTGTTGGCTCAAATTGTGTCTTCCTCTATCGGTGTTCCCCGCCGCCTACATGAGCTTTGGTTTTATGTTGAAGCTCAGCGGGATATATACAAGAGCCTATGGGAGGCGGGTAATATTACGGAGGCCACATACGAAAGAGCACGATCAAAGGCATGAGAGGCCTGTGTCAACTGTCGTTATGACTCTGCGACCCCAGAGGCCGAAGAGGGCGCGGATGATGAGGGAGAGCTTTCTAGAGATGATGGTGGAGGTGGCGACGTCGAGTGAAAGAATGTTGTTCCTTTCTCTATTTTTCTTTTCTTCATTGTAGATTGTCGTTGCTTACTCTCTTTTTCTTTTCGTTTTTTTATTGTTGGCTTGGGCCGTATGTAACCTACAACAGTTAGCGTGGTGGCCTTGTATAAAGAAGAATATTTTCATTGTTATCCACCCCGTACTTTATCTTTGTTTTCGCTTTTTGTGACTTTGGCGCGGGATGGATTCCCGTATGGCGAGTCCCGGTCTTTTCTTCCTTATTTGTTTGCTGACAGCCCTTGGCCTTAGATATATTCCAAACTTTTCCCTTTGGTGATGGCTCGTGGCCTTGAGGGTGTGATTTCAAACTTTTGTCGAAATATCGACCTGTCATTGTTTGATTAAGGTCAAACTTCTTCTTTTTGGAGAAGGTCCTCAGCCATAAAGAGTGTTATTTCGAACTTATCATAATAGTAACCCGCCGTCGTTCGATCGAGGTCGAACTCTTCTTTTTGGCGAAGGCCCTTGGCCTAAAAGGGTGTTATTTCGAACTTATCGAAATAGTAACCCGTCGTTGTTCGATCGAGGTCGAACTCTTCTTTTTGGCAAAGGCCCTTGGCCTTTAAGGGTGTTATTTCGAACTTATCGAAATAGTAACCCGTTGTCATTCGATCGAGGTTGAACTCTTCTTTTTGGCGAAGGCCCTTGGCCTTAAAGGGTGTTATTTCGAACATATCGAAATAGTAACCCGTCATCGTTCGATCGAGGTCGAACTCTTCTTTTTGGCGAAGGACCTTGGCCTTAAAGGGTGTTATTTCGAACTTATCGAAATAGTAACCTATCGTCGTTCAATAGAGGTCGAACTCTTCTTTTTGACGAAGGCCCTTGGCCTTAAAGGGTGTTATTTCGAACTTATCAAAATAGTAACCCGTCATTGTTCGATCGAGGTCGAACTCTTCTTTTTAGCGAAGGCCCTTGGCTTTAAAGGGTGTTATTTCGAACTTATCGAAATAATAACCCGTCGTCATTCGATCGAGGTCAAACTCTTCTTTTTGGCGAAGACCCTTGGCCTTAAAGGGTGTTATTTCGAACTTATCAAAATAGTATCATGTCGTCGTTTGATCGAGGTCAAACTCTTTTCTTTTTGTCGAAGGCCCTTGGCCTTATAGAGTGTTATTTCGAACTTATCAAAATAGTAATCTGTCATCGTTCGATCGAGGCCAAACTCTTCTTTCTGGCAAAGGCCCGTGGCCTTAAAGGGTGCTATTTCGAACTTATCGTAATAGTAATCGTCGTCGTTCGATCGAGGTCGAACTATTCGTTTTGGTGAAGGACCTTGGCCTTAAAGGGTATTATTTCGAACTTATCAAAATAGTAACCCGCCGTCGTTCGATCGAGGTTGAACTCTTCTTTTTGGAGAAGGACCTTGGTCTTAAAGGGTGTTATTTCGAACTTATATAAATAGTAACCTGTCGTCGTTCGACGGAGGTCGAACTCTTCTTTTTGGCAAAGGCCTTTGGCCTTAAAGGGTGCTATTTCGAACTTATCAAAATAGTAACCCGTCGTCGTTTGATCGAGGTCGAACTCTTTTTTTTTGGCAAAGGCCCTTGGCCTTAAAGGGTGTTATTTCGAACTTATCGAAATAGTAACCCGTCGTCGTTCGATCGAGGTCGAACTCTTCTTTTTGGAGAAGACCCTTGGCCTTAAAGGGTGTTATTTTGAACTTATCGAAATAGTAGCCCGTCGTTGATCGAGATCGGACTCTTTTTTTTTGGCGAAGGCCCTTGGCCTTAAAGGGTGATATTTCGAACTTATCAAAATAGTAACCTGTCATCGATCAATCGAGGCCGAACTCTTCTTTATGGTGAAGGCCCTTGGCCTTAAAGGGTGTTATTTCTAACTTATCGAAATAGTAACCTGTCGTCAGTCACAATTTTTGGAGAATCAGACATCCTTTTAGGGGAGTCCCAGTTCGTTTGACATTGTTTGCATCAAAGAGTGCAATGTCAGAGAGTACGAAGCGTTGCTGTTTCGCTTAGGTTTGTTCTGCGCACACATTGTAGTTTCCTTGTCTGATTCCGGCCTTTTGGCTTGGAGGTGTCACCGGCGGGCGGTATTTCGGTTGTCTTGTAGTAGTTTCTTATTCTTTAATTGAGGTGTTTCTTTGCTTGCTCTCCCCCGCGACATTTGTGTTCCTTCTTGAGCAAAGAATAGAAGGTGAGTTAAAATGATACTTTCCTTACCCCCATCCAATGGACCGGTGAATGAGAGCATGTTTGTGACGTTGCTCATTTTGTTTGGCATTTCGATGGTTGATGGGGCAAGGATTTCTAAATTCGGTAACTCTACTCGGCTCTCCTTCCCTTTCTGTGCTGCGCCTTTGTCCCGTGTGGGTTGGGTTTTGCCTTAGCACTTTTTTCAGTGGGTAATCATGTTTCTTTTCTTTGATTTGGAAGAGATTAGGAAATTTCACTAAGAAATCTCTACAGACGGCGCCAAATTATTTGACTAAAAAGATTTAAAACCTTTTTGAACAAATCAATCAAAAAAATTGAAGGGATAAATCTTAGTTAGACATAATAAAATCCAGATCAATGAGCTAACTTAATAAATAATACATAAGATGAAACAGAGGTGACCAATCTTATTGGAACTTTCGTTGTGCCTCCCATTAATCAATGGGGGTGGTTGTTTTACATATCCTTCTTTGGAGATTGCTAAATTGTTCCTTTTATTTTTAGGAAGATTGTAGAAGAGGGAAGTAAGGAGAGAAGGAGTAGCCCCCGAATCCTCCTTAACCAAAGGTTTTCCCTTACTATATATAGTCATGGGACCTTTGCTATCTACTTGGTCCGGCGCTCTTACATTATGTCAGTCTTGGCCTTCCTCTAAACATCATTTCTTCTGGCTCGACAGGTATCAGGAATGCTTGATGTGGAATAGGGAATGTCGTATTTCCCTTACCTCCTGGACGGGACGTTGGTCGGCTTGAAGACAGCTGTCAGATTTTGACCAATACAATAACCAATATTTCCCTATATGAACTTAATTTCTCTCTATCAGCCATAATCACATTTCTCTCTATCAGCTTCATCTTAATTTCTTCAGTTAATTAGCTGAAGAAGCTGCTGTTTCAAAGGATTGTTTCCTTACAAGAAGGCATGTGATTCTCGAGGGCTGAGCATGTGTATTATCAATGTACACAACACGAAATCCGGTCGATGTAATGCTAAAGCCAACCTCCTTTCTTTTCCTGCATCCAAACCAGAAGCATCTAACAGAACATGCTATGAATTTCTATGAGCTTCTGATATCCAATGCATCGAGTAACGTGTTTATTCCACGTAAGCATGATATGCAAAAAGCTCTTTTGGACTATGCTTACATTTCCTCCTAAAATATTGGCTGAGTTGTGATCCTTTAATCCTCAAATCCAGCCATGTTCTGGTGCTGCAATCACTTTTGAATCTTTAAAACTAACAAATTCCCTTATACAATCATAATCTTCACCAAGTATTGTCATGTAGTAATTTCCCCTGAAGAAAGGGTAACATTCTCCAATCATTATCATTGCTTCTTTTAGTGTAACTATAAAAACAACTAAGTACTCCTCATCACTTAGTCCACATTGTTGCAAAGCTCGGTTTCTGACTTGAATTTCTGGAATTGAAATGAAATTCCCTTGGTAAGAAGTTTTCTTGGTGAGAATATCAAGCAATCTTGATAGTACTTGGCCAAAACATACTGTTGAACATATTGCATTTCACTTGGTGTTATTGGCCCTGACCATCTTAAATCAAGTCCATGTAGTGTTGATATAGCTTCTGCCACCAAATAGGCTGGTATTACAGTATTTGCTTTCTGTTCTTTTGTCAACAAATCTTAATCAAAACATACTCTTCTAAGCTCATAACATGAAATAACTCATGACAGAATATATTTTTCAAAAAAAAAGTTATTATTATGCTGTTTTGTTGTCAAAAAATGTTTTTTCCACCAAAAGGGGGAAAATTGATGACCTCCCTCACTTTTTTTCCTTCATAATTGTTTAAATTTTTAACTTCATATTATTGTTTTACCAAAACCTAGACATTATTATCAATCATCAATACTCAACAATTTTATCAATACACCGTCCATTTTGCTAATTAATTCCAATTTCATCAACCATACCTGCAACCCAATTATCATAAAAATAACATATATAAATAGAGAGAAATTGAACTTTCCTTAACCACCATGCTATTTGGTCTGCTATTAATTGGTAATCTTGGTATAGGGGGTAACAAAGATTCTATAACTTCACCATCCTAAACATGAAGAGTTAAGTGGAAAAAAGTAAAATCAATCTTGGACTAATTAGTACAAAATCTTCATATCACGACCCGAATTTTCCACCCTCGGGAGTCATGATGGTGCCTGCTAATGAGAGCTAGTCAAGACAAACCTTACTACTTACTTCACTTTCATATTACCTCTTTTTAGCAAACATAATGCGATAACATAATAACAACGGAACTTAAATAATTAAGCGAAAATTAACAATTAAATATCTGAAGCCTACATCCATTACAACTTTTAAAATCTCAAATACCCAAAACCTGGTGTCACAGTGTCACAGACTATCTAGGATTTACTACATACAAGGTCTGAAGTAATAACAGTACATTGTTTCTGAATAGAGGGAAGTGAAACAGGAAATAGAGATAGAGGGAGACGCCAGGGCCTGCGGTCGCCTGCAGGTCTACCTTGGGTCTCCGAGTGGACTGAAGGAAGCACTCCAACTACTGTCCAAAATTTGCTCCGGGATCTGCACACAGTGCAGAGTGTAGTATCAGCACAACCAACCCCATGTGCTGGTAAGTGCCTAGCCTAACCTCGGCGAAGTAGTGACGAGGCTAGGACCAGACTACCAAATAGCCTGTGCAGTTATATGATATACAGCGGAAAGTAAAGCAGAAATAAACAAGTAAAGATGGGAGGGGAAAACATGCTTTGGGGAATAACAGGTAAGAATAGATTACCAAAAGAATTATAAAGAAATAAAAATCCAACCACTAACAAGAGTAAGAAAAATAAAGGCAGATTTCTCTTTCTTTTCACATCTTGTGGTAGGCATACTACCCGCTCCCCTTTCTTTATATCTTGTGGTAGGCACCACCCGCTCCCATTTCATTATATTGTTATGGCATGCAAACCGATCTACATATAATATTGTTGCGGCATGCAACCCGATTCACATATAATATCGTCGCAGCGTGCAACCCGATCCATATATAATTCTGTTGCGGCATGCAACCCGATCCATATATAATACTGTTGCGACGTGCAACCCGATCCACAAATAATACCGTTGCGGAGTGCAACCCGATCAATATATAATACCGTTTAGGAGTGCAACCCAATTCATATATAATACCGTTGCAGCGTGCAACCCGATCCATATATAATATTGTTGCGGCGTGCAACCCGATCCATATAAAATACTGTTGCGGCGTTCAACCCGATCCATATATAATATTGTTGCGGCATGCAACCCGATCCATATATAATACTGTTGCGGCGTGCAACCCGATCCATATATAATATTTGCAATTATAACGAGAATCCCAACAAGGGATCAATAAGGTCTACACTATCTTGGCAAAGGAGAAACAGCTATAACCAAACTTGTTCTGACACCTAACTACCTGAACTATAATTAAACTTGTTGCAACACCTAACTACCTCAGCTATAACCAAACTCATTACAACATCTAACTACTTTAGCTATAACTAAACTTATTACAACACCTAACACAAGGGATCATCAACCTAAGCATCCATAATATCAACTAAGAACACAATACAAGGGAACCACAACTCAACAATAGCCCGGCAAGGGGGCAACATAATGATCTCTTCTCTTTCTCACTTTTACTTCACGATTCACTTCACAACTCGAGCCAATGCTCTAGAGTTTCAATTATCACTTATATTTTCACAATTCATTATACAACTGGAGCCATTGCTCTTGAATGTTCATAAGTCACAATTCTTTCCACAACTTTAAACAACAAATAGAAATCTTCACCTAGGCATGAATAATACAACGAAATCATGAAAATCACGGTATAAGACTCACGGTCATGCTTGACGCCAACGTATAGATACTCGTCACCATATCTATATGTCGTACTCAACAAGAAACAAATAGAAAATAGGACACAACTCCTAATCCCTCAAGCTAATGTTAGACCAAACACTTACCTCGAACTTCCACAGCCAACTCAAGCCTCGAACACCACTTTTCCTCTCGAATTTGGCTCCAAATCAATTGTATCTATCAACAAATGACTTCATAATATCAATAAATGCTAAACAATTCGAATCCAATGCCTAGTTATAGCTTTCCAATCATTCTTCCCCAAAACCCAAAAATCGACCCAGGGCCCGCTTGGTCAAAACACGAGGTTCAGACCAAAATCAAATCACCCATTCACCCACAAGCCCAAATATATAATTATTACCAGAATTCGACCCCAAAACGAGGTCTAAATCACAATTAATTAAAAAGCCCTAACTCTACCCAAATCCCTAATTTTCTACCCTTAATCATATCCTTTAGGTCTAGAAATTCAATAGATGTTGATGAAAATGCCGTAAGTGTTCTGTTTTGGGTTTTTACAAATCACTGGGCGAAAATGCCCTACGCGTTCACGATTGACCCCTCGCGTTCCCGATGGTCAGGCTAGATAAGCCTTCGCATTCGCATACATGGGCTCGCGTTCGCGGAGAGTAATCTCCTCGAGCCCTCGCGTTCGCATCCAACAGGTCACGTTCGTGTAGGGTAATTACCCCACCCCCTGCCCAGGCCACTTGGCCTTCGCGTTCGCGTGGCCAGGACCACGTTCGCGAAGGTATAGCCCCCCACTACCTCACGTTCGTGACCTGAGCTACGCGTTCGCGTAGAAGGAAATTCCTTCAGCAACAATTAACCCATCGCGTTCGCGTGGGTACTCCCGCGAACGCGAAGAAGGCAACACCAGAAACCCAATAGCCGAGAAACCTGCAACATTTTCTAAGTCCGGAACCTTCCAAAACACATCTGAATCACACCCGAGCCCTCGGGACTCCTAACCAAACATACGTACTAATTCAACAACTTCATACGAACTTATTAGTGCGATCAAATCACCAAAATAACCTCAAAAACATTATAGGAATGACGTAAACCATATATAAGACATGTACCGGGCACTGGAACCAAAATACGGGCCCGATACTATCCCTTTCTAATCAGATTTCATTTCAAATTTCCTTAAACATTTTCAGAAAATAATTTTTACTTAAAAATTCATTTCTCAGGCTTGGGACCTCGGAATTCAATTCTGGGCATATGCCCAAGTCCCATATTTTCCTACGGACCCTCCGGGACAGTCGAATCACGGGTCCGGGTCGTTTACCCAAAAGTGTTGACCAAAGTCAATTTAACTCATTTTATAACCATATTTCATCATTTCTCACAGAACTTCATATTTAAGCTTTCCAGTTTTGCGCCCGGACTATGCACGCATATCAATGTGACTCTAAATGAAGTTTTCATGGCCTCGGAGACACAGAATTCAATTAAAAGCAAGTGATGACCCTTTGGGTCGTCACATTCTCTACCTCTAAAACAACCGTTCGTCCTCGAATGGACAGAAGAAGGAAGTACCTGAGTTGGGGAAAAGATGGGGACAACGGCTCCGCATATTAGACTCAGACTCCCAGGTCGATGCCTCAGGGGGCTGACCTCTCCACTGGACACGAACAGAAGGAAAACTCTTCGACCTCAACTGACAAACCTGCTGTCTAGAATGGCTACCAGCTCCTCCTTATATGACAAGTCCTTGTCCAACTGGACAGTGCTGAAATCTAACACGTGGGATGGATCGCCGTGATACTTCCGAAGCATGGACACATGAAACACTGGATGCACGGATGATAAGCTCGGCGACAATGCAAGTCTATAAGCCACCTCTCCCACTCGATCAAGAATCTCAAACGGACCAATGAACCTAGGGCTAAGCTTGACATTTTTTCCAAATCTCATCACACCCTTCATAGGTGACACTAGGAGTAATACCCGCTCACCAACCATAAAAGCCACATCTCGAACCTTGCGGTCAACATAACTCTTTTGCCTGGACTGAGCTGTACGAAGTCTATCCTGAATAATCCTGACCTTGTCCAAGGCCTCCTGAACCAGATCTGTACCCAACAGCCAAGCCTCTCTCGGCTCAAATCATCCAACCGGAGATCGACACTGCCTACCATATAAAGCCTCATAAGGAGCCATCTGGATACTAGATTGGTAGCTGTTGTTGTAGGCAAACTCTGCTAATGGTAAAAACTGATCCCACGAGCCTCCAAAGTCAATGACACATGCTCGGAGCATATCCTCCAAAATCTGAATAGTTCGCTCGGACTACCCGTCCGTCTGATGATGAAATGTTGTACTCAACTCAACTTGGGTGCCTAACTCTCGCTGAACTACTCTCCAAAAATGCGAGGTAAACTGCGTACCTTGGTCCGAAATGATAGATACAGGCATACCATAAAGACGAACAATCTCTCAGATATAGATCTCAGCTAACCTCTCGGATGAATAGGAGACTGCCATAGGAATGAAATGCGCTGACTTGGTTAGCCTATCAACAATGACCCATACTGCGTCGAATTTACTCCGAGTCTGCGGGAGTCCAACAATGAAGTCCATAGTGATCCACTCCCACTTCCACTCAGGAAGCTCAATCCTCTGAAACAATCCACCAGGCCTCTAATGCTCATACTAAACTTGATGACAATTCAAACACCGAGCCATATATGAAACGATATCCTTCTTCATTCTACGCCACCAATAGTGCTGCCGCAAATCCTGATACATCTTCACGGCACTCGGATGAATAGAGTACCGGGAGCTATGGGCCTCCTCTAAGATCAACTCTCGAAGCCCGTCCACGTTAGGCACACAAATTTGACCCTGTAATCTCAAAACTCCATCATCATCTAAGGTAACCTGCTTGGCACTTCTGCGCTGCACCGTGTCTCTAAGGACACATAAATGGGGATCATCATACTGCCGATCACGGATACGCTCCAATAAAAAAGGGCGAGCGACCATGCAAGCTAATACATGACTAGGCTGAGAAATATCCAACCTCACAAACCGATGGGCCAAAGTCTGAACATCCAAAGCAAGCGGTCTCTCACCGATCGAAATATAAGCAAGACTGCCCATACTGGCTGACTTTCTACTCAAAGCATCGGCCACCACATTGGCCTTTCCCAGGTGATATAAGATAGTGATATCATAATCCTTCAACAACTCCAACCACCTCCTCTACCTTAAATTCAACTCCTTTTACTTGAACAAATACTAAAGCCTCTTATGATCCGTGAACACCTCACATGTCACACCGTACAGATAATGCCTCCAAATCTTCAATGCGTGAACAATGGCCACCAACTCCAAATTATGAATCGGATAGTTCTTTTCATGAATCTTCAACTGCCTCAAAGCATAGGCAATGACATTGGCATCCTGCATCAACACTGCACCAAGCCCAATATGGGAAGCATCACAATAAACTGTATAAGGCCTTGAACCTGTGGGCAAAACCAACATCGGTGCCTTAGTCAGAGCTGTCTTGAGCTTCTGAAAGCTCGCCTCACACTCGTTCGACCATCTGAACTGGGCACCCTTCTGGGTCAACCTGGTTATCGGGGCTACGATAGATGAGAACCCCTCCGCGAACCGACGATAGTAGCCTGCCAACCCTAGGAAACTCCGAATCTCTGTAGCTGATACTGGTCTAGGCCAGTTCTTGACTGCCTCAATCTTCTTCGGATCAACCTAAATACCCTCTACTGATACAACATGACCCAGGAATGCAACTGAACTCAACCAGAACTCACACTTCAAGAACTTAGCATATAACTGACTATCCTTCAGTCTGAAGAACCACTATGAGATGCTGCTCGTGTTCCTCCTAGCTGCGGGAATACATCAAAATATCATCAATGAAGACTATCACGAACGAGTCCAAATAAGGTCTGATCACTCGGTTCATCAGGTCCATAAAAGCTGCTGGGGCATTTGTCAACCCGAATGACATAACCAAGAACTCAAAATGCCCGTACCGAGTGCGGAATGATGTCTTAGGGACATCAGATGCCCTAATCCTCAACTGATGGTAGCCAGATCTCAAGTCAATCTTTGAAAATACCTTGGCACCTTGAAGCTGATCGAACAAATCATCAATCCTCGGCAATGGATACTTATTCTTGATTGTAACCTTATTCAACTGTCGATAATCAATACACATTCTCATCGACCCATCCTTCTTCTTAACAAACAACACCGGCGCACCCCAAAGCGAAACACTGGGTCTAATGAAATCCTTCTCAAGCAAGTCTTGCAACTGTTCCTTCAACTCTTTCAACTCCGGCGGGGACATACGATATGGCAAGATAGAAATGGGCTGAGTGCCCGGAGCCAAATCAATGCAAAAGTCAATATCCCTATCGGGGGGCATACCCGACAAATCTGAAGGAAAAACCTCAGGAAACTCATGAACAACGGGGACAGAATCAATAGAGGGAACCTCAGCACTAGAATCATGAACATACGCCAAATAGGCCAAACACCCCTACTCGACCATACGCCGAGCCTTCACATATGAAATAAAACTGCGGGTAGAATGACCAGGAGTCCCTCTCCACTCTAAAAGGGGCAAATCCGGTAAGGCTAAGGTCACAGTCTTGGCATGACAGTCCAGGATAGCATGGTAAGGTGATATCCAGTCCATCCCTACTATGACGTCGAAATCAACCATATCCAGAAGAAGTAAATCTACACGAGTCTCAATGACCTCCAATCACAACTATACATGATCAATGAACACGATCCACTATAATATAATCACCCACCGGCGTAGACACATAAACATGGGCACTCAAAGAACCACTAGGCATGACCAAATGCAGCGCAAAATAAACCGAAGCTTCTCTGCTACAAACTAGAACAGTACCTGCACCTCCACCTCTAATACCTTTACCTCCACCTCTAATACCTATACCTCTACCTCTAGCTAACTGAGTGGGCTGGACGAGTCCCTCAATGAACCTCCTCACTCTCTCTCGCAGTGGGAAGTATGATAAGACCATGACGAGCCAAGTCAATGAATCTGATCTCGTGCTGAGTAATATCCATAGAACCCTCCTGGAGATGCTAAAACTACCTCCGATAGGCCTCTCTCTGAGTGATGGGGAGAAACTTCTCCAGAAATAGCTGCGTGAACTGTTCTCAAGTCGAAGCTGATGACCCAACTGGTATAGTTAATCAATAGTCCCTCCAACAAGTCTTGGCAGGTCCAGACAAGCAAAGAGTAGAAAAATTGACCCCATCGCTCTCCACGATCTCCATGTTCCTGAGAACCTCATGACAGCCGTCTAGAAAATCTTGGGGACTCTCAGAAGATGCACCGCTAAAAGTAGTAGTGAAGAGCTTGGTGAAAATTATCCAACCTCTACAAAGCCTCCGAAGACGTAGCTGATCTATCACCGGTCCGTGCTGCTGTTCGGCTGAAGAAGCGGTATATGACTTCGCCATTCGCGAAAGGACAAGAGTAGGGGTTTCAATTTAGCACGGAAGGAACAAAATCGCACGATAGGAAAGAATGAATGTGAAATTCTTCCTAACTCTGTAGCCTTTGGGGGGATAAATACCAATGTCTCCATACCAATCCCTCAGACTCTACTAAGCTTGTCTGTGAACTGTGAGACCCATGTAACATAGAGCTCTAATACCAACTGATCACAACCTGAATTTCCTAGCCTCGGGAGTCGTGATGGCGCCTGCTAATGAGAGCTAGGCAAGCCAAACCTTACTACTTATTTCACTTTCATATTACCTTTTTTTAGCAAACATAAAGCGATAACATAAAAACAACGGAACTTAAATAATTAAGCGGAAGTTAACAATTAAATATCTGAAGCCTATATCCATTACAACTTTTAAAATCTCAAATACCCAAAACCTGGTGTCACAGTGTCACAGACTATCTAAGATTTACTATATACAAGGTCTGAAGTAATAACAGTACACTGTTTCTGAATAGAGGGAAGTGAAACAGGAAATAGAGATAGAGGGAGATGCCAGGGCCTGCGGTCGCCTGCAGGTCTACCTTGGGTCTCCGAGTGGACTGAAGGAAGCAGTCTAACTACTGTCCGAAAGCTGCTCTGGGATCTGCACACAGTGCAGAGTGTAGTATCAGCACAACCGACCCCATGTGCTGGTGAGTGCCTAGCCTAACCTCGACGAAGTAGTGACGAGGCTAGGACCAAACTACCAAATAACCTGTGCAGTTATATGATATACAGTGGAAAGTAAAGCAGAAATAAACAAGTAATGATGGGAAGGGAAAACATGCTTCGGGGAATAACAGGTAAGAACAGATTATCAAAAGAACTATAAAGAAATCAAAATCCAACCACTAACAAGAGTAAGAAAAATAAAGGCAGATTTCACTTTCTTTTCACATCTTGTGGTAGGCGTACTACCCGCTCCCCTTTTGTTATATCTTGTGGTAGGCATACCACCCGCTCCCATTTCATTATATTGTTGCGGCGTGCAACCCGATCCACATATAATATTGTTGCGGCGTGCAACCCGATCCACATATAATACCGTTGCGGCGTGCAACCCGATCCATATATAATACTGTTGCGGCGTGCAACCCGATCCATATATAATACTGTTGAAGAGTGCAACCCGATCCACATATAATACCATTGCGGCGTGCAACTCGGTCCATATATAATACCGTTGCGGCGTGAAACCCGATCCATATATAATATTGTTTGTTGTGGCGTGCAACCCGATCCATATATAATGTTGTTGCGGCGTGCAACCCGATCCATATATAATATTGTTGCGGCGTGCAACCCGATCCATATATAATACTATTGTGGCGTGCAACTCGATCCATATATAATATTTGCAATTATAACGAGAGTCCCGGCAAGGGATCATTAAGGTCTACACTATCTCAGCAAAGGAGAAACATCTATAACCAAACTTGTTCTGACATCTAACTACCTCAACTATAACAAAACTTGTTCCGACACCAAACTACCTCAACTATAATTAAACTTGTTACAACACCTAACTACCTCAGCTATAACCAAACTCGTTACAACATCTAACTACTTTAGCTATAACTAAACTTATTACAACACCTAACACAGGGGATCATCAACCTAAGCATCCGTAATATCAACTAAGACACAATGCAAGGGAACCACAACTCAACAATAGACCGACAAGGGGGCAACATAATGATCTCTTCTCTTTCTCACTTTTACTTCACGATTCACTTCACAACTCAAGCCAATGCTCTAGAGTTTCAATTATCACTTATATTTTCACAATTCGTTATACAACTGGAGCCATCGCTCTTGAATGTTCATAAGTCACAATTCTTTCCACAACTTTACACAACAAATAGAAATCTTCACCTAGGCATGAATAATACAATGAAATCATGAAAATCACGGTATAAGACTCACGGTCATGCTTGACGCCAACATATAGATACTCGTCACCATGCCTATACGTCGTACTCAACACGAAACAAATAGAAAATAGGATACAACTCCTAATCTCTCAAGCTAAGGTTAGACCAAACACTTACCTCGAACTTCCACGGCCAACTCAAGCCTCAAACACCACTTTTCCTCTCAAATTTGGCTCCAAATCAATTGTATCTATACATAAATGACTTCATAACATCAATAAATGCTAAACAATTCGAATCCATTGCCTAATTGTAGCTTTCCAATCATTATTCCCCAAAACCCAAAAATCGACCCCGGGTCCACTTGGTCAAAACACGAGGTTCGGACCAAAATCAAATCACCCATTCACCCACGAGCCCAAATATATAATTATTTCCAAAATTCAACCCCAAAATGAGGTTTAAATCACAATTAATTAAAAAGCCCTAACTCTACCCAAATCCCTAATTTTCTACCATTAATCATATGCTTTAGGTCTAGAAATTCAATAGATGTTGATGAAAATGAAAGAAACGAGTTAAAAATTACTTACCCAAGAAGTTTTGGTGAAAAAGTGCTTCAAGGATCGCCTAGGAGCTTTGGAGAAGAAGACGTTTTGGTAAAATTTTGAGAAATCTCGTAAGTGTTCTGTTTTGGGTTTTTAAAAATCACGGGGCGAAAATGCGCTACGTGTTCGCTATTGACCCCTCGTGTTTGCGATGGTCAGGCTGGATAAGCCTTCGCATTCGCGTACACGGGCTCGCGTTCGCGGAGAGTAATATCCTCGAGCCCTCGCGTTCGCATCCAACAGGTCGCGTTCGTGTAGGGTAATTGCCCCACCCCCCTGCCCAGGCCACTTGGCCTTCATGTTCGCGTGGCCAGGACCGCGTTCGCGAAGGTATAGCCCCCCACTGCCTCGTGTTCGCGACATGATCTACGCGTTCGCGTAGAAAGAAATTTCTTCAACAACAATTAACCCATCGCGTTCACGTGGGTACTCCAGCGAACACGAAGAAGGCAACATCAGAAACCCAACAGCTGAGAAACCTGCAACATTTTCAAAGTCCAGAACCTTCCGAAACACATCTGAATCACACCCGAGCCCTCGGGGCTCCTAACCAAACACACGTACTAACTCAACAACTTCATACGAACTTATTCGTGCGATCAAATCGCCAAAATAACCTAAAAACAATGAATCAAACCTCAAAATCAAGAACTTTTTCTCAAACTTCATCAAGTTTCGAATTTAGCAATTCAAGTCCGAATCACGTCAAACGACGTCTGTTTTTAACCAAATTTTATAGGAATGACTTAAACCATATATAAGACCTGTACCGGGCACCGTAACCAAAATACGGGCCCGATACCATCGGTTTCTAATCAGATTTCATTTTAAATTTCCTTAAACATTTTTAGAAAATAATTTTTACTTAAAAATTCATTTCTCGGGCTTGGGACCTCAGAATTTAATTCTGGGCATACGCCCAACTCCCATATTTTCCTACGAACCCTCTGGGACCGTCGAATCACGGGTCCGGGTTCGTTTACTCAAAAATATTGACCAAAGTCAATTTAACTCATTTTATAACCATATTTCATCATTTCTCATAGAACTTCATATTTAAGCTTTCCGGCTTTGCGGCCGGACTGCGCATGCATATCGATGTGACTCTAAATGAGGTTTTCAAGGCTTCAGAGAGATAGAATTTAATTAAAAGCAAGTGGTGACCCTTTGGGTCGTCACACTTCATCACTCAGAAGATATAGAAGAGGTCATATCATACCTTGGAATCTTCGTTTAGGCTTAGCTGTTCTTCAACGTCTTTTCCCATGTTGTTTAATTTCTGCAATTTGATTAAGCTGAACAAGCAACTGTTTTAAGGTTAGGAACTGAAATCTAGAGATTTGAAAAAAATAAATGTGCAGAAGAAGCTAATTGAATTGCACAACAATGACATGGCTAATAATTAAAAGTTAAATATATATATTTAAGATTAAAAGGGGACACAAAGACACCGACAATAATAAAAGTCAACTACTGATTCACTCTATTTTTAGGTAACTAAGGTAATCTCATTCTCAAGGAGGTATCTTTACAATAAAGTAGTAAAGCAAAATATTCGAAGCTTGTGGTTTTACATATGATATTTTAATAAGAAGTTTATAATCTCATTATTTTAGTTATGAAAAAATATACTATATTAATTTTTTGAATATATTAATAAAAAATAATATCATATAAAATAAAACAAAAAATAGGACAATAAGTGATTAGTAGGTTACAATTGGAATCTTGGTGTTATGAATCTTAGTGATTTTTAATCCGGTTAACATTTTCTACTCTCTTTTAATGCATGCGAAATTAAATGAGTATTTTCTTTTGTTTTCTTTTTATCAAATAAAAGAATGCTCAAGGACAAACTTATCAAGATGTTCACATGATCTTTTAGTAAGGTATTTGATATTTGGCTTAAATTATGTATATTTATATGCATATTGCCTCGTATTTTACTCATGTTTCGTAGATTTCGGATGTGTAATATAATAATTTGTGCTAATTCGTAAATTTCATATGTGTAATATAATGATTTGTGCTAATTCGTGATATTTTTATGTATAGGAATCATCCGGAGGCAATATGGAACGAAGGTGCGTGAGTTGAATCAAAAAAGGGAACGAAATAGGAAAAATGCCACAAGTAGTGCCCAGGCTAGCGTGGGCGCTACCTGTGGTGCAGAAGGCAGACCTTAAAATATCCCAGTGCCAGGGCTAGCGCCCCACACTATCCTGGGCGTTGCTGACGGAAATTTCTCCTACCTCGACCGGGAAAAGTTTATTTCGACCTAAGATACCCATAACTCCTTTAAAGCAAGCCTAAACCTATTTTGTGAGGGGAGACGTCACTTTGTGAGAAAAATACATGCGCGGAAAACTCGGAAGCAAAGATTCTAAATTTTTCTCATCTTTCTTTGTATTCTCAATTATTCAACACTTGTGAAATTATTTTGATTTTATCATGAGTGGCTAAAACTCATAGTTCTGGGGTTGTGATTTAGCCATGAATATTATCGTTTGATATTGACTTGACTTTGATTATTATTTGCTAATATATGATTGTTTCTTCAATTCTATAATTAATTGCTTAATTGTCTGGCCACCAGTTAGGTTCTATTTACTATCTATGCTATGCTTGGGAATGCTACGTCTAGATTAGAGAAGAGTTGAAGAGGGCATGATCTTAACTCTGAGTGGAGGACGAATTTGTGGTTAGAATAGGAATATACCTAGTCAACGTGCTCAATTCAATATCGTAATATTAATGCATTCTTAATATATTGATTCCATAGGAATATATGCATTAATCTATTTTGAATAGGCGAGTAGTAATTCGGGAGAATACTATGAGAGCAATTATTCGATTAATTAGCAACCATGAGCGAATTGTATGAAAGGGAGAGTTAATTAGAACACAATAGGATTAGTGAATCGATCACAACCCTGAATTTTTTATCTCTACTGAATACACAATAATTATTTTGCTGCTCGATTAATTAGTTACTTGTTAGAATCATTGCTTAGTATAATTACACTTTTGAATTCTGATTGACTCGACTGAATAATAATTTTGGTGAAACTAGTAGCTAGGCAGTTAACACAAGTCTTTATGGGTTCGATACTTGATTTATCACTTTAGTACTTGTACTACTACGTATACTTGTGTGTGCCTTTGGGAGCAACAATATTTAATTTGCATATAATGACAATATAAAATTTTAATTAATATGATAAATGTATTTAAGCATGTTATAAAATTTTATCCTCATATATTTTGAATTATTAATTTTACTTATTATAGATAATTATTTGTATTTATCTTTAGGTTGTCTGATAGTAAAAAAATTTTCCACTAGTAATATATAGAAAATTAAACTCAAAAACATATTTTCTAATAAATTTCAGTTTTCACAACGTTTAACAATGAGTGATACACTTACTAATAATGCTTCAACAAATAAACTACGATGAATTATAATAATTAATCAAATTTGAAAACGGTCATAGAATGTGATGTTTTTGGTTTCTTATAAGTATCAATCAAGCGGACACATAAACAGATAAACTAATCACAAGTTGATTATAAGCAACACGGAATGCAATAACTCAATAAATTAACTTGTTACTAATTAATAAAACATATATAGAGGAATCAATTGAAAAAGGTTATTGTTAGAGATAGAGACCGTTTAAGCATTTAAGAACGTCGACTAGGTTTGAGGATTGTTTGGTCCTATTATATGAGATCAGCTTGAATAGTTCATAACTAATTCACCAACAAATATTAAATAAACAATGGGAATATCATATTGGTCGCATCTCCAAAGTAAAGAAAATTAATTTTTGGCTGCATACTATCTAGAACTTTCATATTTGACCCAAAACTCAACAGGACGAGGCATCTTTTATATGCTCCTATGGGTATTTTCATCGCAGAAAAATCCAATCGGCCAAGTATTCGAAAAATAAAATATTCAGATGAGGATATTTTGAACTTTTTTCTTTTTTTCTTTTTAATCCTCCTAAAAGTATCCAGAACTTTAAATCAATGAACACACACACATATATAGGGTTCTAGGTCAATATATTGGGTAAAATCAGTTCGCACTAAATACTTGAATGATAGGGTGACACGTGGAATCAAGAATAGACGGAAGTCGTAGCGATTGGAAATCCAGACGGAGGACAACAACTTCGGTTGGCATCGGGTAGACCCCGAAGGGAACATTGTTAACGAGGGCAAACGAATATGTGACACCAGATGATATTTAATGAAGAATATTCCTCAGTATGGAATACACATCCGTTACAGAGAACTTTGGCATTCATTACTTGCCGTTACATATTAATCAATGACCCCCATTATTATCATTTAAGAGGGCTTGGTCCCAGGACCTTGTTCCTTAGGTATAGCTATAATAGTGACTTCAACAACCATTGTAACACACGAAGTTTCTGACAAACTTAGGCGACACATTATTCCAAGATAAATAATACTTTTTTTCTGTCTAACGATATTCTTATTGTTGCCTTCGGAAGCCTTGCTCCCGGAATCAAGTTGTCTGCTATTTTATTTCGATTTCAACGCTAAGTCTTGCATTTTATTTGATTTATTTATCATTTTGGGATCGAATCAGTTCGCTTGATAATAAATCATGCTATAAATCCAACTGTACTATTTTACGGGTAAACAGTTTGGCGCACCCACTATGGGGCTTAGACGGTTGTGTAATTAAGTTGATCCTTGCATCCATTATTAATTTGTTTGATTTTTCTGTTTTTAGCAAAAATCGTATAAAATGGAAGTTAACGATGTAAACATTGCACACAACATTGAGATAAGTGCTGTCGGGTACTTCCAACAACGCGAATGGAAGAGGCCTAGTTCCTCCTGATGCTCCCGTAAATCAAACAACACAAAGGTTTGATAACAACACCCGAGGGGTGAGGTCGACTTCGACGGAGCCGGGGGGATCGACAACGGATCTAGTAACAACAACAGTAATGATCCCTTCAAAACTGAGCTCATGCGGTTTATGAGGGGAATAAACTCCTGAATGGACCAAATACTGGATGTACGACTAGTTTTGAAGGGACTAGACTCACAGAAATACGTCAAGTTGTCGTTAAAACCGAGCGTGGTACAAGAGTTGATTCCAAAGCAGGTCAAAATGCCAGATGTACCAAAATATGATGGGACTTCGGACCCTCAAGAGCACATCACCACCTATACAACAACGGTGAAGGGAAATGATTTGGCTTCACATGAAATTGAGCCAGTCCTACTGAAGAAGTTCAGAGAAACCCTCGCGAAGGAGCCCTGATATGGTACTCACTCTTACCCGAACACTCAATAGATTCCTTTGAGATGCTCGCAGACTCTTTCATCAAGGCTCATGCCGGGGACAGGAAGGTGCAAGCCCGGAAATCGTGATCATGCCGCATCACCTCTTTCAATCACTACTATCTGTGTCGCACCTACAGTGGCAGAGAGTTTGATAAGACTCTCGGATAAGAAAGACCAATCCTGAATAAGCTTCAGCTGATTCTCATTATAAATTTTTTATAAGAAATGAGCTATCTATAGGAAGATACTTCTTTGCCAGGTCAGTCTAGTCGGAAAGAAGCTTGCTTACACTAAGGCGGGCACATTCAAAAATGCACAAGGAGAGTCCGAATTGCTGTGGGAGTTCGTGACCAGGTTTTAGAAAGAAAGGATGTTGCTGCCGCCCGTGCCAGATGAATGAGCAGTTGAAGCATTTATTAAGGGGCTGAACCCAAGAGGCTCCGACGCCTCGGGGATGTTAATACCCAATTTTTCCTCAAACTATTTTTAAATTTACATAAATACCTTCAAAATCACTTTTTATAATAATTGATATTTTTTCATAATTTCCCATATTATTATCAATTTATTTTCTAATTTATTCAGTATTTTATATCCAATAATTATTCACAAATTACATTACAAGTAATTTCAAAGTATTTCTTAGCTCAATATATTATTTTTAATCTTATTAGGATTTAATTATTTCATAAATTAGCCCATTTGG
The DNA here is from genome assembly GCF_000393655.2 of Nicotiana sylvestris. Classification (NCBI taxonomy): domain Eukaryota; kingdom Viridiplantae; phylum Streptophyta; class Magnoliopsida; order Solanales; family Solanaceae; genus Nicotiana; species Nicotiana sylvestris. The sequence goes on along the minus strand of NC_091067.1, from coordinate 42,825,307 downwards.
CATTGTTTGGCTATAATTACAATGATTTTGTAATTATAGCCTAATTGTACACTTTATGATATTTTAATTCAGTAGTCAGTCATTTTATATTTTTACTATTAGTTAATTACTTTAATTAATCTATTTAGCTTTAATTTCATTTTATCTAATTATTAGCTATTTGTATTAATTATTTATCTAATTTTAAGAGGGTATTTAACAACTAGCCACCCTTATTTAAATTATAACCAGCCCCAAACCCAATTAAACCACCCAAACCCTAGGCACAATCCTTCAAAATCCCCTGACCCAATCCCTAAGTCTGCCCAGCCCAGACCTGAGTTAATCTTGGTTGTTGATCAATTTTGATCAACGGCCCGGATTCACTCTTACCATAATTAACCTAAGACTACCCCCCAAACCCTCATTCTCTCATTCACTCGACCGACACTCATCTCCCTCTCTCTATCTCTAGTTCTCTCTAGAACTTTCTCTTCTCCCATCCTCTTCGATGGACCCTGTCCACCTTCTCCGGCCACCTCCTTCTTCGGAAACCATGGCCTCTCATCATCTCCTGGCCTCTGCTTCACCCCACTCCGGTTTGACACTACCCTGAGGTCCTCAGGTGAACCTGGAGCGGTTCAACTTATATCCATGGTCTTTCATGCCATTTTTCGGCCATCCATGGCTGTTCGAGTAAGATCCATGACCTTCCGGCTAAAACCGGTAATGTTCTAAGGTTTTCTCATCTTCTCTAGGTTCTCTGAAACCCTAACTCTTAAGATCATCCGATTTCTTTTAGATCTATCTTAGATCCGTGTATATTATGAGCTTTTGTTGTTTTCCTCAAAGGTTTTTCCGATTTTTTCTAAAGTAACCCTTCGTCTTCAAGACTAGGGTTTCTTAACCCTTTTTAAAAAAACGGCTTCTCCTTTGATTTTCAGTATTATCATGTGATTTTTACTATGTTTAAATGGTTTACTTAAGTTTTTCCTTTATCTGATTCATTACATTGAAAACCCCTAATTTGTTTGGCTTTAGTTTGTGATTCTGAGTTTGTCTTTACTGTTCATTCAGTCGATTTGTCTGTATGTGCGATTCTCATGGATATGATGTGATTAGTTAGAGTATTTCTATGATTTTCATACTAGTGATATCTTATTATGGTTTCCGATTTGGTTCTTCCCATTTGTACTCCATTTATTAGTTTATTCATTGAAGTCTATACTATTTCCCTTAAAATTAGTACTATTTTTTTATTCTTGGAATCCTCGATTTACAGTGTTAATGCTCTTATACAGATTTCCGGCTATTTTTCCTATCCCTTAAAATTATTTCTTACCTTATTATGTGATTGTCTATATTATTAATTAATTTCTACTATTATTTTCTTAATTAGAGCCTTATGTATCTAGCCCTAATTTACATATTCTGTACCTATGTTACATGAATTCTTTCCTTATCTGTTACCTGCTTCTACCGTTGGTAAATTACTCCCTTAATTAAGGGATATTTGGCTGATTTTCATTCCTAATTGATACTAAGTTCTATAATTACCGAAAAATTGATTCTTGCCTTATTGGAACCAGTTTTCAAACTACTATATAAATGAATCTCTTCTACAGTCTTAACACGCGAACACAGTTCAGAATACACACACACACACACACTCAAGCTCTCTCTTCTTTCTCTGCTACTTGTGCTAACTGCTTATCTAGCCGGCTAAAAGCCAAGGCTAGACTATGGAACTCTACTTGCTTTACTTTTCTGCACTTTGCTTCCTTAACTGGTATGTTCCTAGTTCAATTCTGAAACTCAACTCTACGTGTTCCATGTCTGTTAATCTATGTCTCCTTCTGTACCAATTTAATGGCTTATGTATTTAATTGCTCTTCTTATTTACTGCTTTATTCAGCATGCTTAAGTTTGCCCTCTCTTGTTCAAGTGTGTAATCATCATGTCTACTTGAGTTCTTGTTTATTCCCCTCAAATAGTATGCCATGTAAGTGCTTGGTTAACACTAAGTGGTATGACTAATCATGTGTAATAGATCCCTGCCCTCAACATGACTACTCCATACCCTGTCCCTATGTCTTATTACTACTCTAAGTTCGAGCATGATTCCCTTGTTAACACTTTGAAGTAGTAGTTTTGTATTCTGGAGGCCAATCAATTGCTACTTGTTCTTTGTACCTGCTGGTTTATATGCTTCTCTTCTCATCCATGTTTACGTGTTTCTGATTTGGCCTCTTTGTGTCCCCAACCCCTTACTTCCCTGCTTGTGAATGTTGAAATGATACTATTCTTTGAACTTCTTCTATGTGTGCTGGCTTGTTCCAAGTTGTTGTTGCTACTATTCCCTTCTCCTTTCAAAACTGCTTTTCCTAAGCAACTCTTCTGTGTTTTGCAAACTTATTTCAAAAATGTTGTTTCAAAACTATTTTCCAATTCAAACTTTTCAAAACTATGACAAGTGCTCTCACTCTACTCTTAGACCATTAAGTTCTGCCGCTTTTGTGTGAGCCTTGCCTTGGGACCCTTGAGCTCCCTCTGAACTTAGACACATGAAAGCTGCCCTTTCCATACTGCACTTACTCTGTCGTGGCTATGAAATCTGGGTATGAGCACTTCCCGAGATCCCTTGAGGTCATTAGGGAACTCTGACACACCAAGACATGAGGAAACGCTATGAAACAATCTCGGCATTTGAGGTGATTTATTATATAACTCAGGGAGGAAGTCCTAATCAGGTGTTGAAAGGTCTGAGCCTGTTTCAGGCTCTCTATAGTGTAATTTTTACTTTTCTCATGTAATTCATTCACATGGTCTGCAATAATTTATAAACGAATATTTGGGTAACTAGTAAAAAGGGCGGGTATTTACATGTTTGTGGGGTAAGGTGGGTAGAAATCATGCCTATAGGGTTTTACTATGTTTGCCTCATCATGTTAGAAATCATGCCTATAGGGTTTTACTATGTTTGCCTCACCATGTAGAAATCATGCCTATAGGGTTTTACTATACTTGCCTTACCATATTAGAAATCATGTTTAATAGGATTTTATTATACTTGCCTTACCATGTTAGAAATCATGTTTAATAGGTCTCAAAATCAGTGTTAAACAACTAGATGTCATGCCTATAGGGAATAACTCTAGAAATGCTGCCTATAGATCTCAACTAGTTTAATTTAAATAAATCAACCCAGTTTGAGTTTTAGTTCGTTTTGAAACTGGTTTAATTAATGGTTTGTGTTCTCTAAAACAAGTTCTTTCAAAAGTTGCCTTAATTTGTCCTTAGATATCATGTCTATAAGGATTCAAGAGTCCGCTTTTAAAACCTGCCTTGTACTCATCTGTATTCCGTGCCTAGGCAAGCCTTAGGCAATCAACTTTAAATAAAACTAGAACCTTCTTCGTGATTAGTGTTTAACTGTCAATGTGTTAAAATCAGTAGGCAAGCCTGATTCGGACTTCTTTTCTGAGTCATGTAATAAATTTGGTTCTACTGTTATCACTTAAATACCTTATTAGGATTTGAATGTGGACCTTATCTGTGTATGAGTCGTGTTGTCTATGTGCATCACTTGTGGAGGTATATCTGAGCCTTCTATCTGTTTTTTGTGTTTTCCTCCTCAATGCAGTCCTCTGTGTTCTTATTTGTCGCCTAGTATTTTTCCTTTAAACCTGAGGGTCTGCCTAGAACCCCCCCCCCCTTTTATAGGATAGGGGTCCTAAATTCCTCCGAGACTGATAGGAAGGGACGGGTAACAACATGCAATAGAAGTCGAGACCAACCCTCACTTTAAATACCTTTCCGTGGCGGGAAAGAGTAGATATGGACACGATGACCGGTGCGTTAATACCAAGTGTAGCCCTTCTTTGAGGAGTGTTATACCGGGTATTGCATTGATGTGATCCATATTACAAACAAACCTAGGACACCCCCCTTTACATTCATAAACATGCTTAGATTGTAATTCTTTTCAAAATTTTGCTTTTCACTAATTATTTTTCAAACACTTGTGTATTTAAACTTAAATCCCCTACTAATTGAGCCATACTTGTTTATTTGCTAATTGTACAAATTCACAAAAAACTATCTGGCCGGGAACCACATTAGTGGATCCTGAGGGGTGCCTAACACCTTCCCCTTAGGATAATTTCAAGCCCTTACCCTATCTTTGGTTACCAAACGTAGTTATAGATGAACCTTATAGGTGCCCTAACGCACGTCAAATCGTTAGGTGGTGACTCTTCAAAAATGCAAACCCCGTTTCCCAAAAAGAAGGAGTTGTCCCGTATCAAAATGTCATAAACCCAATTCCGCGAAGGAAAAAGGGGGCGCGACAGCAGGGCGACTCCGCTGGGGATATTTAGGCTTTTACCATTTCATTCTGTTTTTTGTGAATTTTTACCCTCCCTATGTGCAATATTTGTTTAATGCCTTTAAGCGTTTAATTTCTTCAAAAGCAAAACTGACATATCTTTCTTGTTTCCTTCCTTTATAGCTGCTTTAAATTATAAAAATGTTGTATTTATCGCTTTCTTAACGTGCAAATATATGTCAACATGCTTTTAATTATTGCATAATCATGCTCAACATCATATTCCACTCGTGCCAAACAAATACTATAGCAACGCTTGATGAGTGGTTGCACCCTTCCTATATCATTATCCCTAAATTCGAAAAGGCTTATTTGCGGTAAAACTAGTCGATCAGCGGTGCAGTCGACAGTTCTGTGCCTTCCCCCTTGAGTTATCCGCTCAAGGGTACCAGTCTAAATCATCATAGAAACCTTATTCTATTTAAGTTGCGCATGCACCATGGTCAAACCTAGTCGGGTCAGTTATGTTGTCCATATAATGATCCTTTAAGATAGCCTTGTCCAAAAGTCCACTGGGTTTCCCTAAACCCAAACGGATATCATCATGTTCTGTACATTTATTTGGAGAACTAAATGTTTCATGCTAATTGTTGATATTAAATAGTCGAGTCTGGTGGGGGTAAGGGCCTAACCTTGTTTTGTCTTGCAGAAATATGAGGCACGATGTCCCCAGATTCGGCATGGTCACCAATATCCACCCAAGATTGCTAAGTTGGTGGGAAGATTTACATTCTAGTGACAAAAACCTCGTCAGAAAATATCTGGGCAATCTACCATCCCTCCTGGAGATCCAGCCTAACAATGTGATAATAGAAGCTGCTACCTTGTTTTGGGATTGTGAAAGGGTGGTGTTCCGCTTTAGGGACATCGAAATGACCCCTTTGCTATAGGAGATAGGAGGATTGGTTGATCTAGTGTGGGAAATTACGGGTTTGCTAATGCCTGAGAACTGCACAGGCAAGGGTTTCCTAAAACTGATGGGTTTGAAGAAGAATGCAGAATTGGTATGCCTGAAGGAATCATACATCCCTTTTGACTATCTGTATGAAAGGTACGGTCACAATAAATCATATCGTACCTACCATGACGAGTTTGCCATCACGTCCTTAGGACATATCCATCGTAGGGTATTCATCTTTATGTTTTACTTCCTGAGTCTGATCGTGTTTCCAATAAAGAAAGGGAGAATCCATACTAGGCTGGCTATGGTAACCAAGACCCTAATTGAGGGGAATGGTGGGCAGACATTGAGCATTGTACCCATGATCATCGCAGACATATACTGAGCCTTAGAGAAGCGTCAACGAGGAGCGAGACACTTTGAAGGCTGCAATCTACTACTTTAGCTTTAGCTCATGGAACATCTCCAAAAGGGAGAATACCGATAAGAAATTCAGCGAATGGTCTGGGATGATCACATCGCTTTCCACCACCCAAAGAGAATGAATTACATCCTCGACATGTTTGCTTAGCCTGAGAATGCCAAAGAATGGTTGAGCTCTTTGATAATCTGACTGAAGAACATGTTCAATGGATGTTTGAATGGTTTTCGACAGAAGAGTTCATCGCCCGATCCAGAGATGCACCTTTACTAATACTGATTGGTCTAAGAGGAACATATCCTTACGTCCCTCTTCGAGTTATGAGGCAAGCAGGTAGGAAGCAAGTCATACCCAGGGTCGACAAGATGAGCCATCTTCGAGCTGACTTCCAAAATGATGATAGTCCCCACAAGTGCCAAGCCCAGCACATGTGGCACTGCAAGATCATAATGGGAAAAGACACCATCGAGCCAGACAGATATCATGCCGTTTGTACCCCTTTCTATTCGGGTTGGTTGGAAGACAATTAGGATGGTCTGGGCCAGCTAGGGTTCGTTCAAGGTCACAGAATTATAGATGAAAAGGCTGAGGCGCAAGTCAAGTACAAACAACAGCGCAAAAGGATCCGTGAATGCGAGAGGAAACACCGCGAGATACAAGAGTCCAACAAGAATCTGATTGAGTAATGGAAAGACATGGCTATCAGTGCCAATAAAAGGCTAGGATACTTGGAGTGAGGCATAGTAGAACTAGAGGGAAATTTTCTCAAAAGGGTTGAAGATTGTTAAAAGGCTGAAGGGACCGAAGGTGGACATCTACCTAGAGCATACATGTTGCTGGGACTTCGCGAATTGGGGAAGCTATTCGACGGAGCCAAGGATGTCGAGTCTGGGGAAGGTCCTTCTTGGACCAATTAGATAGGAATTTACTTTTCCGCTTTATGAATGTAATAAGGCCAATGACCATTAGTGACTTTTATTTCTTTCTTATTTAGTGTCATTTTGGGATTCACCTATCTTTATCAATAAAATGAGGCATTTAGCATTAAAAGTTCTCCAGGTCTATTTGTATCTAGGCCTACCTTAGGGAAAAAGAGGTTCCCAAATTAGGACACGTTTTACATTCCCGCACTATGTGTTTAAATATTGCAATATTTTTCATAATCCTTGCTGACTTGATTGCCTTTTGTTTTATTTTTGTTTTTATTATTTCCCTCCCTAAAGGTTAGTTCGTGCACTCTGGCATCATCATCTTATTTCACAAGATCCAGGGGCCCTCCACCCACTCCACCTCTTAGTCCCATTAAAGGCAAGAACAATGGCAAGAAGGAAGATTTAAACAACATCAGGAAGGAGAACACATCTGAACGGGTAGAGGCCACTGATGGCCAGGGTACTCGGTTTCCTAACGAGAATGTGTCACAACTTGAACAAAAACTGTTAAAATTCTAGGAAGAGCTTGATCAGATGTGAAATCTGGCAAACCTGTCATTTTCCCTCAACACCCCAGCTATCAACTTCCCCAACACTCAAAACCCTACACCTCCTCAAAATATCCCAAAACAACAGAATTATCCCGTTCCTCACCATCACGTTGATCTACCAAAGAACCAATGTAACACCTGCCATACCCCAAACAACACTCCACTACTCATCCTAGAACCTCAGAACTCCGCAAAAGACCATTTCCACACCCATACACCAGGCCACCATAACACTCCTATCTACGCAGAGACCATGCCACACTCCACCCAACCTATCTCATGCACACATGAGTCTGATGAAAAGGATCTGCTTATCAGGAACTTGGACGAGGAATTTAAGAAACTAACCAGCCAAATTCAGGGCGTTGAGGGAAGCAAAGGAATCGAAGGGCCGAACTACGAGGACCTTTGCATACAACCTGATGTTGAACTGCCTGAGGGGTACAAACCTCCTAGTTTGAAATGTTTGATGGTACGGGTGATCCAAGGGTCCATCTGAGGACATATTGCGACAAGTTTTTTGGAGTAGGAAATGATGAAAGGATCCGCATGAAGTTGTTCATGAGGAGTCTAAAAGGAGATGCATTATCTTGGTATATCAGCCAAGATCCCAAGAAGTGATCAAGTTGGGTGGGCATGTCATATGACTTTATGGACCGATTCAGGTTTAATACAGAGAACGCACCAGACGTGCCATATATCTAGAATTTGAAGAAGAAGCCCACGGAGACATTTCCGCTCGCTGGAGGTCTGAAGCTGCTAAGGTCAGACCCGCCTTAGAAGAGGAGCAAATAAACAAGTTCTTTGTCCGGGCTCAAGAACCGCAATATTATGAACGGCTGATGATAATTGAGAACCACAAGTTCTCCGATATTATCAAACTAGGCGAAAGAATTGAAGAAGGTATTAAAAGTGGTATGGTTACAAACTTTGAAGCCTTGCAAGCTACAAATAAGGCTTTACAGTCTGGTGGTATGTCAAAGAAAAGGGACGTAGGGGACGTGATGGTTGCACAAAGGACCAAATATCCCCTTAAATACCAAGCTTACCCAACACCTCCACTCACATACCAGCCAACTCCAAATTACCAAGCACCCTCACCCTCATACCAAGCTCCACCACCAACTTATCAGTCATCTCCACCTCCTACATATCAACCTACTTCACCCAGATACTCCCAACCCGCTCATGTCTACCAAACTTATAATGCTCAATTATCCCATTATCAATCACCCCCTAGACGCTAGAATTTCTCTAGACCTCGACCTAATTTTGATCGCAAACCTCCAAAATAATATACAACCATCGCTGAACCCATCGACCAGCTGTATGAGAGGCTCAAAGCTGTTGGTTATGTCACCCCCATCCCTGCTGCAACCCCTGAGAATCCTTCTCAGTGGGTTAACCCAAACAAGTCCTGTGCTTACCACTCTGGCATGCAAGGGCACACCATCGATGAATGTCGCTCCTTGAAAGACAAGATACAGTCCTTGATTAATAACAAGATCATTGTGGCAAAGGAACCTGCTCTAAATGTCTGCAACAACCCTCTGCCAGACCATAAGGGTGGAGGTATCCACATGATTGAAGTAGAAGATGACTGGGATCCCGAGGGATCAATCTGGTTGATCGCAGAAGGTGATGACCGAAAGAAACCAACAATTACTCTCAATCCAATCATAGTCCAGATCCAATCGTCTGAGGACGCTGAGGTGAATATGTTTGTACCTCTTGAGTTTGAAGCAGTGTCATCCGCAAAGACACTGTCACTAATTGCGGTTGAATTTGTATCTCCGGCAAAAGCACCCACACCATTTGAGGTTGCAGTATTGCCACCCAAGGCACATGTTTCATTCAAAGTGATGATAGTCGCGCCGATCCTAGTGGCAATGTTAACCATGTCATCATTCTATACAAATGTTGTACCCTGGGACTATACAACCAAGGCGAGAAGGAATGGCAAGGTCAGGATTGAAGAAACTGTCGCAACACAGGGTATGACAAGAACTGGTAGAGTCTATACCCCTGAACATCTAGCTGAGTCAAGCAAGCAGGCCTCCAATCGGCTGCCCCTCATTGAGACAGGTCCGGACGACCTTTGGAGGAAAATACGGGCCAATGAGTATTCGGTCATCGACCAGTTAAAAAAGACTCCAACCCAAATATTTATTCTCTCTTTGCTGCAAAATTCTGAGACACACAAGAATGCTCTATTAAAGGTGCTAAATGAAGCGCACGTACCAAGTAACATCACTAGCGGGGAAGTGTCTAAGAAGTGCTGAGAAGCCATAAGATCACCTTTCATGAGGACGAGCTATCACCTGAAGGGCCGGGGCACCACAGAGCACTGCACATCACCGTGCAATGCGAAGATTATTTCATCACCATAATCTTGATCAATGGAGGTTCCAGTCTTAACATTTGTCCGCTGGTAACACTCAAGAAGCTGGGTAAAGAGCTGCATGAGATAAAGGATGTAACAATCAATGTGAAAGCCTTCGATGGTTATCAGAGCTCCACCATTGGTGAGATTAGTCTATGCCTGCAGATGGGACCAACCTGGTTCGAGGTCGATTTCCAGGTAATAGACGTACCGGCATCTTACAACTTTCTATTGGGACGGCCATGGATTCATGTTGCCGGGGACGTAGCATCAATGCTGCATCAAATAGTAAAGTTCGAATGGAATCACCAGGAATTAATCATTCACGGCGACGGTAGTAACCCTATATACAGTCGCCAGACCATTCTGGCAATCGAGGGAAGAAGGAAGCTGGGTGGAGAAACTTACCACCACATTGAGCGGGTCAATGCTATCGACAAAGACAAATGGTGGGATAGCAAAATCGAGAGTATACTGAATTGAAGTGGGTACGAACCTGGCAAAGGACTCGGCAAGAACCTCCAAGGAATCTCCAAACCCATAAAACTCAAGAAACATGGAACTACCTTCGGTTTGAGATATGAATACACCTAGGAAGAATTCAATAACTGGTCGTCACCATGGCACGGTCCTTACTATCCACTAGAGCAGCCAATGTTGCATCTGGAGCAGACCTTCCAACAGGCCGACATTATTTAAGGGCCAGATGAAGAAGAAACACTTGCAGAAGAGGACAGTGATATGGACTGTTGTGTTATTCTTGAGGGGGGGAGGAAGGCCCTTCCATACAGGCTGTGAGCAGAGGGGCACATCTCAATAATTGGACCATCAGGACAACCAAAGCTCGACAAGCCTCGGGGTAGCAAGGCTAAAACAAGTATTATTCACTATTTTATTTACTAAATGATTTTCTTTTCGCATTTTTCAATTCGCGCAATAAGATCTTCAAAAACAGTTATTCAATTTATCAAAAGCAGTTTTGATTTTTCTTATGAATTAATATTTATTGCTATCGTTTTCCTCCTCACTTTACCAATATAGCATTACTATTACTTGTCTTGATGAACCAATGAATGTGACATGCAATGAGACAACGCAATGGACAGACATGGATTCAGAGGAAGATGGCATACCTGATGAGATTGTCAAAGGAGTTAAGAACTTTGAGAACAGACCTAAGTCCAACCTGGACGAGACCGAAGTTGTCAACTTGGGAGATGCAGAAAACGTCAAGGAAACGTGAATCAACATTCACCTATCGCCATTGGATAAGAAAGAATACATAGAATTTCTAAAGGAGTATGATGACATATTCGCCTGGTCGTATGATAACATGACTGGTCTAAGTACGTCCATTGTGGCTCACAAACTGCCAACCGATCCAATGTGTCCACCAGTAAAGCAAAAACTTAGAAAGTTCAACCATGATATGAGTTTGAAAATTAAGGAAGAAGTCACCAAGCAGATCAAAGCTAAGGTTCTCAGGGTAGTAGAATACCCGACATGGTTAGCCAACATTGTGCCAGTACCAAAGAAGGATGGGAAGGTCAGAGTCTGTGTCGGCTACCGGTATCTCAACCGGGACAGTTCGAAAGACGACTTCCCTTTGCCAAATATACACATCCTGATTGAAAATTGCGCCAAGCATGAGCTACAGTCATTTATGGATTGCTTTGATGGTTATCATCAAATTTGGATGGATGAGGAAGATGCTAAGAAAATGGCTTTCATTATGCCGTGGAGAGTGTACTGTTACAAGATGATGCCATTCGGCCTGAAGAATGCAAGGGCCACCTACATGAGGGCCATGACTACCATCTTTTATGATATGATACACAAGGAGATAGAAGTATATGTGGATGATATTATTATCAAATCCAAGAAGGTCACTGACCACATAGAAGATCTGAGGAGGTTCTTCAATAGACTACGGAGATACAACTTGAAACTAAACCCCGCAAAGTGCACATTTGGGGTTCCCGCCGGGAAATTGCTTGGGTTTATTGTGAGCCGCCGAGGAATAGAACTGGATCCATCGAAAGTCAAAGTTGTTCAAGAACTACCACCACCAAAGAACAAGAAGGATGTGATGAGTTTCTTGGGAAGGCTTAACTACATCAGCCGATTCATAGCACAGTCTACAATTATCTGTGAGCCAATCTTTAAGATGTTAAAAAAGGACACCGCCACCAAATGCACCGATGACTGCCAAAAGGCCTTTGACAAAATCAAGGAGTATCTGTCAACACCACCAGTCTTAGTCCTGCCCGAGCTAGGTGGACCCTTATTACTCTACCTCACAGTGTTAGATGGAGCTTTCGACTGCGTTCTGGGGCAGCACAATGAAACAGGGAGGAAGGAGCAAGCTATTTATTATCTTAGTAAGAAGTTCACCCCTTACGAGGCCCGGTATTTTCTATTGGAATGCACCTATTGTGCTTTGATTTGGGTAGCTCAGAAGCTGAGACATTACTTCTGTGCCTATACTACATATCTCATATCGAGAATGGATCCCTTGAAGTATAGCTTTAAGAAGCCCATGCCCACCGGCAAGCTAGCCAAGTGGCAAATCCTGTTGAGGGAGTTCGACATCATTTACGTAACTCAGAAAGCGGTCAAGGGACAGGCACTGGCAGACCACCTTGCTGAAAACCCCGTGGATGAAGGATACAAACCCCTAAAAATGTATTTTCTGGATGAAGATGTACCATTCATAGGAGAAGACATTGCAGATCCTATGATGGTTGGAGAATGTTCTTCGATGGAGAAGCAAACTTCAAAGGAGTTGACATAAGAACAGTCCAAATATCAGAAACCAGTCAGCATTATCCGGTGTCTGCCAAACTCAGGCTCCCCTGCACCAATAATAGGCCGAGTATGAAGCCTGCATCTTAGGACTCAAAATGACCATTGACATGAACGTTCAAGAGCTGCTAGTGATTGGAGATTCAGACTTGCTTATACATCAGGTACGAGAAGAATGTGCAACCAAGAATTCCAAGATACTCTCGTATCTGCATCATGTAAAGGAATTGAGAAAGAGGTTCACAAAGACGTACTTCCAGCATGTTCCCAGAATCCAGAATGAGTTCGCCGATGTATTGGCTACCCTATCATCTATGATAAAGCATCCAGACAAGACTTTCATTGATCCCATTCCAGTGAAAATCCACAATCAACCAACTTACTGTGCCCATGTCGAAGAGGAAGCAGATGGAAAGCCTTGGTTACAACCCACTGTTGGTAATCCAACAACCGTAATTACAGTCCCTCTACAAGCGGAGACATTTCAAATCACGAACAACATGTTGCACCTACTGCAGAACAAAGGATTGTTCTTTGGGTCTTACCTCGAAGATCCACAAAAATAATTTAAAAAGTTTCTGTCAATCCGTGTCACTCAGAGGAAAACCAATATGACACCGAAAGAAATTCGACTACCATTATTTTTATTCTCGGTGATTGGAGAAGCATAGACTTGGCTCAACTTGGATGTTAGATAAAGCTAATCTATTGATTTTCAACTTGAATCGTGTTAAAAACTCACCGTGGATGACGTGGGATTATCTTCGCTCAATATCTCCTTGAACATAATATCCATAACACTTTGGGGGTAAGAATGAGAAAAATCACAATTTTTGGCCCTTTCAAAGCCTGGGGTAATCGGAGGACATGGTCTGGACAATCGCTGGCCAAGTTTTTCTTGGACTTTCAAGTCACCCCATTCACCCCTTGTTGGGATTAGCCACGGTTGGACCGTTGGCTACGGTTTGGCTCAAGGTTCAGTTGGCTATCCTCCTATTCTTTAGTAAAAAAAGTCATAGTTTCTTTTAGAAATTTTAGAACAACGAATAATTTGATGTTATGAAAGTTAGATTCTCATTTGATATATGAATCATAGCTCAATACATTATATATTGAGAGATATAGTTATTTGAAATTAAGGCATATGCGACTAAAGTTATTTTTATCCCTTAATAATTTTAATTTATTTCAAACTACTCCCCCTCACCCCCTCCACTAAACATACTATGACCGTCTAAGCATAACATTTAAGTACTAAAAACCTCTACTACTTTTCGAATAAGTTATAGGGTGCTACGGGGCTTTACATTCTCCCCTTTCTTTATATGACATTTTTCCTTGTATGTCGGCCTTTGGTCATCCCTAGGACTGAGAAGAATGTTATATCTTTATGAATACTCAACTTATTCATAGATCATGTAAGCATGAATATCACTTAGTACAACAAGCTACAGTATTAAAGTGTGACTAGAGCTGCGTACTTGAATCCTCAAATAGGTAGGGGTATTTTATCCTCATATCGCACTCGGATTCTCAAGTAGCATCCTCAACTGAATGTTTACTCCACATAACTTTTCCTGAGCAATCTCTTTATTTTGTAGCTTATGAGCTTGTATGTCTACTATCGCTACAGGGACCTCCTTGTAGGACAAAGTATCATCAACTTTGATCTCTTGTCCATTAGTGACATGGCTCGAGTCTTAAAAATATTGCTTCAATATTAATACATGAAATATCGGATGCACTAATAATAACTTTGATGATAGAACAAGTCGATACTCCACGGGCCAAACTCTTTTAAGAATTGGATAAGTCCCATTATACATGGGGATAATTTTTCCTTTTCTTTCAAAATGCATGTTGCCCTTCATGGGTGAGACTTTCAAATAGACAAAGGCACCTTCTTTAGACTCGAGATCATGAAGCCTTACGTCTGAATATGTTTTCTGGCAGCTCTGAGATGTTTTGAGTTGTTTCTAAATAATCTTCACTTTTGACAATGAATCTTGAACTATTTATGGGCCTATGAATTGTGTCTCACCAATTTCAACATATCCTACCAATGAACGACAATAACATCTTCCATATAGAGCCTCAAATGGAGTCATCTGAATATTTGCTTGATAACTTTGTTATATACAGGCTCTGGCAAAGGCAAATGATCATCTTAATTCTCCTTAAAATCCAACACGCAAGCTCATAATATATCCTTCAAGGTCTAAATCATTCGTTCGGCTTGTCCGTCTGTTTGTGGTTAGAAAGTCATGCTTCAATTAGCATTGGTACTTATATCTTCCTAAAAACTCTGTCAAAACTAGACACTGAATTGTGCACTTCTGTCAAAAATAATAGACATTGCCGAGCCATGCAACCGCACAATTTTCTTTAATAGCTGCATACATATAAGTTGTGTAAGTTGCCTTAACAGGTAAAAAGTAAGCTGATTTTGTTACCCTATCAACATTCATTCAAATTGAGTCGTCCTTCTTGAATGTTCTTGGTAGGCCAACCATGAAGTCTATATTTATTCTTTTCCATTTTCACACTAGTACTTTATTAGCTGCTCTAAACCGTCTGGTCTCTAATGTTCAAACTTCACTTGCTGACAATTAAGGCAGCGAGATACAAAGTATGCAATATCTCTTTTCATGTTATTCTACCAGTAGATTTTCCTCAAGTCATGATACATCTTGTAGAACCTGGGTGCATTATGTATTTGAAAGTATGTGCTTTCTTCATAATTGCTCTTCGAGGATTCTCTATGTCAATGACACGTATTCGGTTTCTAAACCTAAATATACCACCCCAATCAATTCTGAAATCCTCAGATTGTTCCACTAAGAACATCTTCTTTAACTTTAAGCAACCTTGCATCATCAAACTATCCGGCTTTCACTTGCTCTAATAAGCTAGACTTGAAAATCATACTAGCGATCAATTTTTCTCCATTTTCTTCTTCAAGATGAAACCTTGATTAGCTATCTATTGGGCTTCTCTCACTACGGGACATTTAACCACTAACAACATATCCAAAATCCCCATGGATCTTCTACTTAGAACATCAGCAACTATATTGGGAGATATGATCGTTTGAAGTTAGGGAATGTGTGGCTAAAGTTATTTTCATCCCTTAATAATTCGAATTTATTCCAAACTACTTCTCCTCTCTACCATGCGTACGACCTTCTGAACATAAGATTTAATTACTACTATATACCTACATTACTCTCCGAATTAGTTATATAATGCTACTAAGCCTTAAAGAAAATGTGATAAATTTTTTGGAATGAGTTAATAAGAAAATAATTGGGAACAAAGTAGAACGGGTGACTACTATTTTTGAAAGATGTGACACAAATAAGGCTCAAAATTTTGAACAATTCGAGTAACGTAGGATTTTGATACTGAGGTAAGAGGGAAGTTGAAATTAATGCAGAAAAAGTTTAGTGCCGAAGACATGTAAATCAAATAGAGAAATCTACAGATAGTTAGTGGAGTAAAGCGTAGACGATGACGTGCAGTAAAAATTAATGCTCAAATCCTTTCTCCTATTGTTTTGCCATGCAAAAACTGAAGACGTCTCTACCAACTTCACCACACGTGGATTTTTGTAAAGTGGCAGCTCCCTCTTCAATTCCTTCTTTCAATTAACTCTCCTCTCTGCCTGCCTATTTATGTTTTCCACAACCAAATTCCAGCTAGCCCTGTCTTCTTTTGTATTTCCCCATTCAAGCATTTTTCTGATATCCGTTTTGAGTCCCAGCTAATCTAAATTAATATCCAAAAGTTTTACTTTAAGGTAAAACCTTTTCTATGAGAGGCATATCATATATCTAAGACTCAAACTCGAATTTTTTAGTCAGGATGAAGGAGTACATATTATTCCGGCACAATCTTTGGTGGTCCCATTCAAGCGTTACAAAACTAGTCTTCAACTACAACTCCTATTCTTCCTCTTCAACCCCGCACCTATATATTTCTCTATATATATGTACAGATATTTATAACAATAATACTTAGTAGTAAAAAGTACTATATATTCTTCTGCTAGTTTGGTCGGTTTGTCTCTGGTTCCATAGACGAGAGAGAATGGGGAAGATATGTGACAAAGTGCATGGATTAAAGCCTGTAATAATGATGGTGTTTGTTCAGATAGCTTATGCAGGAATGAGTTTGTTCTATAAATTAGCTTCTAATAATGGAATGAGTTTGAGGGTTTTGATTGCTTATCGCTTCCTCTTTGCTGCTGCTACTGTTATTCCTTTGGCCCTTTACTTTGACAGGCAAGTCTGTCCTTAGAACAGTCTTTGAATATATACTTTTTTACTATTTGGTAGCTGTGTCTAATCAATTTGTACGCCATCGATTATTTTATCGAGGTTATCCTTCACCTGCACATAAACTGAATAACCCTACTCAGAAAAATGACCCCAAAAAACAAACACCTGGATTCTATTACTGTAGTTGAGGGTAGTCTTCTCTTTTTAAAAAGAAAATAGTTCTCTTAGAGTGTCTTCTTCGAGGATAAAATCCTGATGCAATTCCACATTTCTATGGAATTTATTTATATTATTCATTGGATAGCCATTGTTTTTATTGTTGGAAAAAAATAAAATAAATCTTGCTGTCTTCTAAGAGGCATGTTTTGGTTTGTTTGTAGTCCTTATTTTTAGTTCTGTACATCACTTGGCTAAACGTAGGATTTTACTCAATGTAATGAGTAAAAAGCTTTGAACCTTTTAATGTTTTGTTTTAATTCAACAAGAAGGTTCAAGCAAATTAAGTGTACGTTTGACGCAACTTAATTAAAATAGAAATCTGTTGAAACATTTTGGATAAAATTCAACTATGTTTGTCCACTCATTTCGAGCAGGAACTCCATTATTTTGAATTTTTACACTTTTGCAAGAGGGGTTGCTCTAATGGTAAGCAACCTCCACTTCTAACCAAGAAGTTGTGAGTTCGAGTCTCCCCAAGAGCAATGTGGGAAGTTCTTGGAGGGAAGGATGCCGGGGGTCTATGCGTAGACACTACCCTCCCCAGACCCCACTAAATGGGTTGTTATTGTTGTACACTTTTGCAAAACATAATTGAATTGAATCTGATGTGGCTATCGCTATTATTTCCTATTTGTAGGAAGACGGCGCCAAAATTGACATGGATGGTAATGTTGCTTGCATTTCTTTCTGCACTCTTCGGGTAAGTTCTATTACTTTCATTCAATTCACTAATAAGTGCAATGTGAATGACAGCATAAAAACAACTCACAAATTGAATATTCAGTCTCGTTTTAGGAAAACGTTTTCTTTCTTCACTCTTCTCCTCCACTATCTAAACCTTTAATTGCTTTGTGCGATCTCTCCGAAAAAAAAAACCTGCTTGCTAGTCCTTTCTACCAAAAATATTTATCTCATTTTATATGACACGATCAATTTTATGTGACACTATTTGATTGGACGAAAAAGAATTTGATTTGATTTATCAGTTATAAAATAAATATTAAAATAATGCTGTTAATTTCTAATTTTGGTCCATTTAAACAGATATGTCCAACATTTCAAGAAAATGTTGTCAAATATTTTAAAACGTCTTACACGCCAACTTAGAACTCCTGAAACTTAAAACAAGTGGAATATTTATTGAAGATGACTGCCATGCAACTTTTGTTTTTCCAAAGCATGTCATTTTGACTACTCTTACTAGTGCTTTCATTAAGTTAGATGTCTGCCCTTAACTATATATGCATTCATTTCTAATATTGGTTCATTTACACTTTGAATTAATGCAGAGGTTCAATGGCACAAAATTTGTTTGCAGCAAGTTTAGTCCTAACTTCAGCAACTTTTGCTACAGCTATGATTAATCTAATTCCTGGCATCACTTTTGTTATAGCCATATTCTTTAGGTATATTTCAATTTTCCAATTTCATGTTTTTTTAATTAGTTGTTTGAAGAAGATATCTCTCAGATTAGTTCCTGGCTGTGATGATACTTCTTGACATTTTTACTGCTTTCAATAAAATGCATCCGTTTACCAAAAAAAAAAATTTGGAGAAAAAAAATGCTTTCTAGAAACTGTTTTCAAAGATATGGTTTAAGGATGCTTTCAAGAAACTCTTCTTTCAACCATTAAACACTCAAAAAAATCTTAAACATTCCAATAAACAAAATAATTTTTCCTGTAAAAAGATAGAATGAATCCGTTTTAAATTTTGAAACCTAAAATTATTATGTGACGGGCCGGTTATCTACTCTAACGTAGATGTAGACATAGATATACATGTGTAGTGGCGGATAAAGTATACAGGTTCAACTGAATTTATTAGTTTCGATACTAAATAAACATTGACATGCATGATATTATTAAAAGTTTAACGACTATTTGATAGGAAATTTTAAGATTAAAATATAGAAACTCTAACAGGAACTTATAATTTTAAAAGTGTAACGAGTTCAATAACAAAAACTCTACAAATTTTAAAAATTATAGTAACTCATAAAATTTAAATATTGAATCCGTCTATATTAACCGGTGAGGTATACTAATGGTTTTGTGTATATTTGGACATATTTGTATAGGTTGGAGAAGTTGGGTTTGAAAACAAGGGCAGGGCAGGCAAAAGTGTTGGGAACATTAATTGGAATAGGTGGGGCTATGCTTCTCACCTTTTACAAAGGCTTGGAAATTAAAACATGGTCAACCAAAGTTGTCTTTAGTGGACAGATGGCAGCTTCTCACCAACACCAAAAACCATATGCTCATATTTTGGGTCCTATTTTGGCTATTTGTAGTTGCTTTTCCACAGCATTATCCCTCATTTTTCAGGTATCATGCAAACTAAACTTAACTTTTCTTGTTTAAATTACTTTCTAAATAGTGCACATTTGAAGTAAAAACTAAAAACTATTGAATCCATTTTTTGGTTTCGGGGAGGAGGGTATGACATTTTAAAAGAAATTAGCGTATTTGGAAAAATTTAACCTCCTATTTGCAAATAATTGAATATGATTCCTAGAGTATTTTCCAATTAAACATAATTGAAAATGTAATTTTCTGTAATATTTGTACGGGATTCTTGACTGAGAATTTGAAAATATTTACATTAAAGGAAAACAATGAATGGAAAGGGAAAAAAGTAATAATTTAAGATTAAACATTGTGTTAACTATTTTCTTAATTTGCTAATGTACAATGTAGGCGAAGATGAGTGAGTTGTATCCTTGCCATTTTTCTAGCACTGCCCTAATCTCTATTATGGGAGCACTTCAAGCTGGAGTTTTTGCACTTTGTACTGAAAGAGATTGGAGCCAATGGAAATTAGGATGGAACCTTAGACTGCTTATAGTAGCTTATGCGGTATGTTTTATTTTTCGTTACGAGTGTTTTTGGTATAATAGAAGTCATTTCTCGTAGAAAATTTTATCTAGAAATTAGAAAATAATTTTCGCATGAAAATATTTTTCCAACTAATGACTTCCGTTGTACCAATAAACACCTTACAATATTTAGCATTTTAATGACGATAAGATTAGAAATAAAATTTACATAATTTTTTTTTTTTTTTGGGTGTAGGGGATAGTGGCTTCTGGAATAACAATCATCTTTTTGATGTTTTCTGTAAGAATGAGAGGTCCATTATTCCTGTCTATTTTCACCCCTTTGATGCTTGTATGTGTTGCCATTGCCGGTTCTTTATTTCTCAACGAGAAATTACACTTGGGAAGGTATTTATTTTGCTATCCATTTATAGTGTATTATCATTTACTTTGTATTAGATCGTTGTCATTTTCTTTTCTTTATTTAGCAGTTTAATATTGGTAATTTTATCTTGCCGGATTTGCATTTAACTAGAAATATATCTACTGTAGAAATGTTACTGAGTACACTGGATAAGAATTGTCATAGCTCAATATTTAGTTATTTTAGGTTATTATTTTACTCTTGTTGTTTAAAGAAATCATTAATTAACGCACATGAACTTAGGATTAGTGGTATTTCCTTATGCAAAAACCTTTGCAGTTGTAATGATAGTTTTCTCATAACAACTAGAACATTAAATGAGTCAATACTTCCGAATAATAGACTTTTTAGCATACGTTAAATACTTAAAAGGTAGTGTAATAGTTAACAATTTATTATGACTTATATTTAGGGTTGGAGACTCTCATAATTCCCTTAACTATCTACAATTAATATTATTTTTTTCTGTTTATGAATGTGACTTTATTTACTATGGATTAGTGTTCTAGGAGCTGCGATAATAATATTTGGATTGTACGTTGTGCTGTGGGGGAAGAACCAAGAAATGAAAAGGGCTTCCAAATTGACACCTTCGAAGAGCAGTGATGAATTGGAGCAAGAATATATAGTTTCTAACAACAAATTAGAGACCAATTGTAGCAATGTTATTGGAATTGCTCCCAATTTCCATCCCATGAATGAAATGGAAGGACTTTCTCTTCAACAAGTTCTAAAGGAAGAAGAAGGGTCTATTAATCTTGATTTAAAGGTTTAGAAATTTTCTCCATATAATACAACTGGGATAAGATGATTAATCTATTGATCATATAGTAGTGCAAAACTCTTGGTACTCTCCTCTTCTATTACATTCTCATTTTTAGTTTTGCTTTTTTCCCTTGGTTTAAAGTTATATATTTAGGCGGATGTACACTATATGGTACGGTGTTTGGAGAATTCAATAGCTCTAACCCAGACCCCATATATGTGTTGAGAAATGTACTGAATATATGCATATAATAAGGTGTGAACCCTTAATTAGCATAGATGGGTTGTGGGTTCTATGACAAATAAGGGGACGCCAGGATCCATAAACTTCAAATTTTGAATCTGCCTACAATTCTTGATAAATGTAATTTCCATTAATAAGCCTTTCAATGCGAGACCTCTCCTTGTGACATGGATTAATAGAAATCACAATTCACTTATTTAATAATAAGAAAAATTCTCAATGCAAGTAGCAACAAAAGCTACAAATAAATTTTTCAATGGTAAACCTATGTCAATAATATTATGCATGCATTAAAATGGATACAAGGATTGTATACGGTCGAAATTGGAGAGCTCGATTTCGAGGACTTAACGGAACCTCGGGGCTCGAATTTGGGCAGCAGGAAGCAAAGATAAAAGTTGACTGAAAAAATGCATACCTCGAGGGAGCAAATCGAAGACCTGGCATGATCTGCCTCGAGGGCAGTACAACTCTGATGACACTCAAGAAAGAGCGGGAATTTCTCAAAGACACGTGGATCAGGGAATAAATTAAGGGATAAGATTTGTATGAAATAGCACAAGTTCGTACTAAGCTGTTATACAGCTGTACCAATAGAATTCTTTGCCATAATTGGAAATGTACCATATTAGGGTTTTCCCCTTCTATATAAAAGGGACCTCAATCTTTGTAAAAGGGACATTATTCACTGCAATAGAACATTCTACTTTGCTTTTCTCGTGCTCCACAATTGTTCTTCAGCTTTATTGTTTTAACTTTATTGTTCTTGCTTTATTTGCTCTTAACTCACCTCGAGGCCCCCGAGATAATCGAGCTCGAGGTCCCTGTTGCTCTAACAATACTGGTTTGGTTCATCAATTCTTCTTACTTAAACCTAATATTACTTATATATTCACTAGTATTGGAATAAATCACATATCTTTAAAACCACAAATCACCTTTAATTGTTACTCACATTTTTCGAGGTAAACAATTTGGTGCCCACCGTGGGGCTAAAGATAATAGTGATTATTTCTTTACTAGTTCTCGTTACACACGTTATCTTTACACTTTTTCTTGTCAAGATTTTTTAATTCTCAGGTTTAGACATGTCTATCACACAGAATGCACCTATTCGTAACGACGAAGGTCTTGGAGAAAACAGTGGTATAGGGGTCGGTATACCAATCATAAACCTTAAGGAAGTACCAAATATGGAGCTGGTTGATATCAGCTCGCATAACGCTCTAAGCGCGGATTCGGGTGCAGACCCCATAGGGAATGTACACAAGGAAGCCCGGCCCAATGGCCAAAGAACACGAGGAATGGAAGAAGGAAGAGTCAGCCTCCAGGTGATATTCGAAATGTTGTAAGCCCAGCAAGTCGTCATTGCTCAACTTCAGAGTCAGAATAAAACTCCAAATACAGCCGAACCAGTGAACCCTCAGCGTGTTAGACCAGCGGTTGAAAGGCTCGTTGAAAGTGGCTCGGGGACTGACCCCACAGTTATGAGAATGCTCGAAGAGCTCGCCAAAAGAATCGAGACCGGAGAAAAGAAGATTGAAGAAAATGACAAAAAGGTGGAGACATACAACTCTAGGGTGTGAGCACGTGATTTTTGTTTCGCACGACAATCGCTCCAAAAGAAATAAAAAATAATAATAATCGGCCCGGCAGTACAAATTTTGGATTTTTACATGGCACTTTGTTGGTTATTTACGATTTTTCCCATTTTTATTTTATTAAAACAAAACACAAAAAATGTGTGTGTCATGCATAATTCGAACCGTAATCCGGTCGTTAAATAGAAAATCATAAATAGGCATCTTCGTCCGTGATTTTGTTTTGTTTAATTTTACCTGTTTTGAATTATTTTAATGTGTGTGCAAATAATTGTATTAGGTGTTTATTTTAATTTGATTTTACTTAGTTTTGTATTTTTTATAATAAAAGAAAAAAAAAGGCCCTTCCTTTCCGGACTTGGGCCAATTTGTTAAAATTGGCCCAAACAAACAGCCCAAAACCAAGCCTGCCCGGTCCAACACCAGCTGATACCCAGGGTATCCAAACGACGCCGTTTTGGTCCAAACTGATCTGAGCCGTTGATCTCAGATTGATCAACGGCCAAGATCACCTCCCCATAACCCACTAATGGCCCCGACCCGTTTTCACCCGGACCAACCCAAACCCTTTACCCTCAAAACGACACCGTTCCACTTAAGCCCTCAGATCCAGACCGTAGATCTAGATTGATCTAACGGTTGAGATCCGCCCACCCACTAACTATATAAACCCTTTACCATACCCTGCCCCCTAGCCAACACCCCTGCCTTCGTCTTCACCAAACCCGTCCCCTTCAAACCCTAGCCGCCCCTGTATCCTTCACCATGAAAGCCGGCGGCACGGACGCCGGTGACCTTGCCCTTAACACCATAGAACCCCCTTGCCGTCCTGAACCCAAATCTATCAACCACACACCTCGAATCCTATCCCACCTTCTCGAATCTTCATTTGAAGATTCGAGTCGGAACCTAATCTACACCGATCTGCCCTAAATTCATACCAGACACTCCCCAGACCCCCCTCGTGACCAAACCATACTTGGTTTGGTCCGAATCTGACCAGGGAAGCATGAATCCCGGATCTGGTTTTCGAACCTTAGGGTTCCTCGTCACTGGTCCGTTGTTTTGTTCAAACCGAAGGATTAAGGTCTAATGGACCTTAATCGAAGTGTTTCTCATCTGAGAAACACTTCGATTAAAGTCCGTTCAGCCTTAAGAAAGGTCTGTCCAAGTCCGAGTCAAAGTTTTGATTTTTCGAGATTTGAGGTGAGTCTTGCTTTCTTTTCTTTATTTCTGTTTGGTCCATGTGAGTGATTAAATGTCTGTTCATGTTTTGTTTCAATTTGTGTCTTTGAATTTTACCGGCTTCTGTTTGTCCACTTTGCCTCAACCACTGTGTTTATTTGAATCCCTCCTTTATTCTGATAATGTGTGTGTATGTATTTGTTGTGCAATTAGTCGAATTCCAAATTCGTGCTGATTAACTGATTCCTCGAAATACAATTCTTTTTAGTCAGTACAATTCGAATCATGTGTCCTATACTTTTGAATGTCTGATTTTGGTGTCGATTGTATGTGTTATAACTAATATAGTCGAGTCGACATGTGTCGTCAATTAGTTTCAACTGTCTGAACAAAAATAAATCGATTTGCTTCTGTTGAACATTGCCTGAATCAATTAAGAACCAAGTTCAGTTACTTATAGTTGTTAATATGATTTCAGAAACCTAAGGCTTGGTCTGTAATTGAAATCTGAGTTGATGGCATGTGCACTTGTGCACAGCATGTGCATTGTGCACAGCCTGGTTCCTGCATAAAAGAGCTTTTGATTTAAAAATGGTTTGACAGCATATGCTGTCAGATATATTCTGCTGCCCATGTTTGCTTTTGGTTAATAAAATGGGAAAGTTTAAGCCTGCCAAGGGAGGATGGGGTTTAATACTTAATTAGTTAAAATGGAACTGAAAATGGAAGGCACATGGGAAGGGTATGGTGATATTCTAAACAGGCTGTTAAAAGGGTTAGTTTTAAGGCTTATAAAGGGGGGGGGACATCTGATAGAGGAGGACAGACCTAAGAGAGGGGAGGAAAAATACACACACTGTGAGGATACAAGAAAAAAAAAAGAGAACTGATAAGGATATAGAGAGAGATACACAGAAGAGAAAAAAAAAAGATACCACCTGATATTAAAGAGAGGACATACACTGTGAGGATATAAAAGAAAAGAAGAGATCTGATAGATAGATATAGATACAGAAATAGAAAGAGAGCAAGAAAGAGATAAAACAGATTAGGAAATCAGAAACTTGGTCTTGTTTGTCTGAAGTTCATCTGTTGTCAATACGTTAGGCAGTGTTGCTTCTTCTAAGTTTCAATCGAGTTTATTGTTAGTGTTTTGTTGCATTTGGTATATCCCGGAATTGGATTGTCTGGAGTGTTGTTGCCATCACACTGTGTGTTGTTTCATTTGGCTGTTTCTTCTTCAACTCTAGTTCCACCTCGCAATAGAATCCTTTCTGTTGTGCTGTTCTGATTGCTGTTGTTACTCTGATTCTTGCTGCTGCTATTCTGTTTCCTGCTGCTACTGCTAGTTCTGTTTCTTGCTGCTGCTGATTTCCCTACCTTCTTCTCCTTCTCCTTTGCATTTCAGTATTTCCAGTATTTTCAGGTACACATTTCAAGTCCCCATATTGGTGTAACCGAAACAGTTTGAAAGCATGAAATGAAAAAGGGTTGAAGAAGTTCAAAGTTATTTGTTGTAATATTTGTGGTATATTAATGGTCCTGTGTAGTTGTTAGTTTACAATTCAACAGTACGAAAATGTATGTTAACTAACACTCATCTGAGTTTAGTCTTTCATGTTTTAGTTTGTAGTTGTTTTGTTAATACGGGGTATAGATACCCCAAACTTATACTATGCTGCTTTGTTTTATTTTAGTCCTTTTGCTGTGTCTCGTTAGGTAGTACATAAGACCACATTCAAATCCCATTAGTAACAATGCCTAGTAGTTAATCCCTTTAATCTTGCCTAAGTAAGTTTAGCTAAATTCAACTCAAGAAATGTTCGGAGTATGTAGCGTTTCACCAGCATGTATGTCATTTTCATTAAAATCAAAAATAGGGTCCGCGAAATACTGCGTTTTTCATCTTGCAAACAACTCACCAAATGAATCAAATGATTGACAGGAAATCCGGATTTGGTTAAGTAAATTAGCACGTACCTTTTTCTTTTTTATTTGTTTTTTTTTAGAGACAAACATAATAGAAAATGTAGCTACTTTAGGATATCTCTCGTAAATAATAAGACGAGCCTCGCCAAATAAAAAATACAAATTGCGGGGCCCTCAACAACTAATCACAATATTTAGAATTCGGGCTAGGCCGTTTAGTGAATCTCATGGCCTTCTCAAAAAATAGTAACGCGTTAGACTCTTTAGGCGCGGCTTAATTAAATCATATTCTTAAATTCGGGTGCACATTGATGTGACCCAAATCCAAATCTCAACGAAGTCCAAATGTGTTGACGATCACGGGCGCATTGATTGTGACGTGGTTCGAGATGCATTTTCACGACGTTGCAATTCTATAAAAATAAATGATAATAATAAAAGCGGTTTAAACTTAATAAAAGCACATAAGTCACAACATGTATTTAAATCAGATATTTAGCCATTATAACAATTTAAGCGACCGTGCTAGAACCACGGGATTCGAGGGTGCCTAACACCTTCCCTCGGGTCAACAGAATTCCTTACTTAGAATTTCTGGTTCGCAGACTTCATTTGGAAAAGTCGAAAATTTCCTCGATTTGGGATTCAAGATAAACCGGTGACTTGGGACACCAAAAGTCAAACCTTTCCCAAGTGGCGACTCTGAATTAAATAAATAATCCCATTTCGAATATTGTCACTTAAATTGGAAAAACTCCACCCGCGCATTTTTAACCCTTCGGGGCCGGGCGCGCAAAAAGGAGGTGTGACATAGGGTCGACCAGATACCGGGAGCATCTCCGATTTTGAAAGGAATGGACTCGAAGAAGTTCGTGAAAAAATTATTCCCCCAGAGTGCGGCTCCAAAGCCCATCCCAAAGAAGTTTCGGATGCTAGATATCCCAAAATACAAAGAAATCACTGATCCCAACGAGCACATCACCACATATACCTGTGGCATAAAAGGAAATGATTTGGAAGACGATGAGATTGAGTCTGTTTTTCTAAAAAAAAGTTTGGGGAAACTTTGTCTAAGGGTGCCATGATTTGGTACCATAACTTACCCCCGAACTCTATTGATTCGTTTGCCATGTTGGAAGACTCATTTGTAAAGGCACACGCCAGTTCCATAAAAGTTACAACAAGGAAGTCCAGTGTATTCAAAATAAAGCAAAGGGAGAGCAAGATGTTGAGGGAGTTTGTGTCCCGTTTCCAGTCAGAATGAATGGAGTTACCACCAGTCTCCAATGACTGGGCCATACAAGCCTTTATTCAGGGGCTAAATGAACGAAGTTCGATAGCTTCGAAGCAGCTGAAGCAGAACTTGATCGAGTATCCCGCCGTGACTTGGGCGAATGTGCATAACAAGTACCAATCAAAAATTTGGATCGAGGATTACCAGTTGGGAGCCCTCTTGGGCTTAGTTTATCCAAGCAGCTTACTAGCAAAGGAGTCAGGAAATGCAGACAGGGGGTCAAGGACGAATAAGGAAAGATATCAGCCATACGTCGAAGATCGAAGGAACATTCCAAGGCGTATCATATCTCGGAATGATAGAAGAGAAGATCGAGGTCAAAGTTCTCGGGAGCTCATGAGCAAAACCAAGTTTGATAGAAACTTGGGACTGGTGGAGGCACCCCAATTATTGGAGTACAACTTCAGCATCGATACCTCGGGTATCGTCTCAACCATTGGCAAAATTAGAGATACTAAATGGCCCAAGTCTATACAGACCGAACCTTCTCAGAAAAATCCCAACTTGATGTGCAAGTATCATGGTACTCATGGGCATAGGACCGTGGATTGCAGCCAGCTTAGAGAGGAGGTAGCCCGGCTGTTCAACAAGGGGCATCTTCGTGAATTTCTCAGCGACTGGGCCAAGAACCATTTCCGAGAAAGAGATGCAAACAGGAAGAATGAACCTGAAGAACCTCAACATGTCATTCACATGATCATCGGTGGAGTCAACATCCCACAGGGGCCTATATTTAAACGTACCAAAGTATCCATTACAAGGGAGAAACGGACTTAGGACTACATACCCGAGGACACCCTCACATTCAACGAGGAAGACATCGAGGTCTTATCTCAACCTCACAACGATGCACTAGAAATTTCTATCCTTTTAAATAAAGTTCAAGTTAAACGTGTTCTCGTGGATCCAGGTAGTTCAGCAAATATAATCAGATCAAGGGTCGT
Source organism: Nicotiana sylvestris (assembly GCF_000393655.2). Taxonomy (NCBI): domain Eukaryota; kingdom Viridiplantae; phylum Streptophyta; class Magnoliopsida; order Solanales; family Solanaceae; genus Nicotiana; species Nicotiana sylvestris. Next base: position 42,797,245 of record NC_091067.1, on the reverse strand, counting down.
GGAAAAGCTCGGGCTGCTTGACCAAATCGTACCGCCTCTCGAGTCCTGAATGGATTCAACATGGCCAGTGAAACGACAAAGGGGAAAATCATCCTCCCAGTCAATATGGTCGGAACCATAAAAGACACCAAGTTTCATGTCATCGAAGGAGATATGAGGTATAATGCTTTACTTGGAAGGTCGTGGATCCATAGCATGAGGGCAGTGTCATCAACCCTTCATCAAATGATGAAGGTCCCAACAAAAGATGGTGTGAAAATAGTATATGTAGAGCAGTATGCAGCTAAGGAGATGTTTGCAGTACACGACTTGGCATCGGTATCGACACCATCCACATCGGAGAAGTTAAAGGACAAACATGTCACCAAATAGCAATCACAGCCCATACCCTCGATTGAGCCCGATGGACAGGTGGCCGATGAACAGGTGGTTGAGAACGAAGAAGAAGATTTCCTCACCCCCCGAGCCTTCGTTTCCCTCGAGGAATCAGATGCGATGAAGTCCACGATCGAAGAACTCGAGAAGGCCATATTGATCGAGTATCTTCCAGAACAAAAGGTATACCTAGGGACGAGGTTAACCCCTAAACTTAGGAAGAAACTCATTCAATTTCTTATCGATAACATTGATTGCTTACCTGGTCCCACTTAGATATGACAGGGATCCCACTGAAGATAATTACCCATCGACTAAATGTCAATCCCAGATTTAAACCAGTGAAGCAAAAGAGGAGACCTCAGTCCGAGGTACAACATGCGTTCATCAAATAAGAGGTAACCAAACTTCTCAAAATAGTATCCATTAGGGAAGTAGAGTATCCCGAGTGGCTAGTTGACGTAGTTGTAGTCCCTAAAAAGGGAAACAAACTTAGAATATGTGTAGACTACAAAGATTTGAACAAAGCATGCACTAAAGATTCTTTCCCATTGCCCAACATCGATCGTTTGATCGATGCTACGGCCGGCCACGATATCCTTACTTTTCTCGATGCCTACATCGGGTACAACCAAATTAAAATGAACCCGGAGGACCAGGAAAAGACTTCGTTCATCACAAAGGATGGTACGTATTGTTATAATGTAATGCCCTTCGGGCTAAAAAATGTAGGATCCACATATCAACGCCTAGTTAATAAGATGTTCGAACATCAAATAGGCAAATCTATGGAAGTTTTTATTGATTACATGCTAGTTAAGTCCCTACACGTAAAGTACCATATGACTCATTTGCACGTGACGTTCGATATCCTAAGAAAGTACAACATGAAGCTCAAACCCGAGAAATGTGCTTTTGGAGTCGGCTCGGGCAAGTTCTTAGGCTTCATGGTGTCGAACAGGGGGATCGAGATCAACCCCGATAAAACCAAATCCATCGAAGAAATCATCGTAGTGAACAATGTGAAAGTCGTACAACGGCTGACCGGAAGGATAACTGCCCTAGGACGATTTATCTCGAGGTCATCAGATCGGAGCTGTCACTTCTTTTCCCTACTCAAGAAGAATAAGAACAATGTTGTATGGACTCCGGAGTGCCAACAGGCCTTGGAAGAATTAAAATGGTATATCTTGATCCCACCCCTGCTCCATACTTCAAATGAGGATGAAACACTCTACTTGTATTTAGCCGTGTCCGAGGTTTTTCGTAAGTGGCATGTTGGTTCGAGAAGAATAAGGTACATAATTTCATGTCTATTATGTGAGTCGGACCCTAGGAGATGCTAAACCCAGGTACCCACATTTGGAAAAGTTAGCTTTTGCATTGATAAGCGCATCTAGGAAGTTAAGACCAAATTTTCAATGCCATCCTATATGGGTATTGACGACGTGCCCACTTTGAAATATCCTTCATAAGCCCGAATTATCAGGCCGATCGGCCAAATAGGCCATTAAACTTGGGGGTATGATATCGAATATCAGCCTCGAGCGACTATCAAGTCTAAAATTTTAGCAAACTTCGTGGCTGATTTCTCGCCTTCCCTCGTACCCAAAGTAGAAAAGGAACTCTTGCTGAAAACGGGTACGTCATCGGGGGTCTGGACCCTCTTCACATATGGTGCCTCGAATGTGAAAAGATTCGGGCTCGGTATTGTTTTAAAATTGCCTACGGGCAGTGTCATTAGGCAATCTATCAAAACTTCTAAATTGACTAATAATGAGGCCGAGTATGTGGCCATGATTGCAGGACTAGAACTAGCCAAGGGTCTTGGAGCAGAGGTCATTGAGGCAAAGTGTGACTCCCTTTTGGTAGCAAATCAAGTAAACGGGTGCTTCGAAGTTCGAGACGATCGAATGCAAGGTACTTAAACAAACTTCAAGTGACATTGCACCACCTCAAGGAATGAACACTGGACCATGTACCTTGAGGAACAGTGAGGCCAATGCGTTTGCATACTTGGGGTCGTCAAGTGAAGAAGATGATATTGTCCCAGGGACTGTCGTCCAACTATCAAGGTCGATGATCGCGGAAGGCCATGCAGAAATTAATTCAACAAGTTTAACGTGGGATTGGAGGAATAAGTACATCGATTACTTGAAGAATGGGAAGCTTCCCTCGGACCCAAAAGAATCGAGGGATCTTCGAGCCAAAGCATCTTGATTCTCACTCGATGAAAATGGAACGTTGTATAGAAGAACCTTCGATGGACCATTGGCAGTGTGCTTGGGACCCCGGGACACCAATTATGTAATACAAGAAATCTACTAGGGCACTTGTGGGAACCATTCTAGTGCCGATTCATTGGTTCACAAGGTGATTCAGAGCGGGGTATTATTGTTAGGAGTGGGTGTTCGGTCGGTTCGGTTCGGTATGAAGAAATTCGGTTCGGTTATTTGGTTTTCAGTTTTGTAAATATAGTAACTGAAACCAAACTGAAATAAGTTCGGTTAAGTTCGGTTTTTTAATTTTAGTTCGATTTATTTTGGATCGATTTTCGGTTTGAACATTATCATATTGGGCTGGGCTTCTTTTGTGTAATAATTGGACTAATTTGTTGGTTTTTTCCAAAATTTTGGACTTTTTGAATGTGATAAGTCATAAATCTGTTCTTTTATTTACATAATCATAAACTATATATAGGCTAAGTCCATATATAACAAACATTACTACACTAGGCCTAATTTTACAAAGTTCAGTCTAAGCCTGAATTCTTTGAACTAGGAATGAGATGACCGAAAAAAGGAGCCATTTATTGCATAAATTTAAACATTGATTTCTCAATTTGGTATGAGTTCCCTATTACTCAAAATCTGGTAACCAAAATCTGGTATGAGTTCCCTGTTACTCAAATCATACTAATAAAAAGAGACCTGATGCTGCTAACAAACATAACCAAAGGATGCTGCTAATTACACCTCTACTTGGTCCATACAAGATCCCAAAATCATACAAAACAAATATAAGCTAGGGAGTAGGGAGTAGTTACAACCAAAAGAGCACTATATTACATAACCAAAAAACCAAAAGAGCTATGCTGCTTTGCTGCTTTGTTGCCACTATTTACAGCCATGAGAGAACAAAAAACTTAAAGTCTATGCTATATTGCTACCATTGTTTATTACAAGCATATTACATAACCAAAAGAGTAATCCAAAAGTTAGAAAGGTTTCATGTTGCTGAAGTCTCAAAACCAGAGAAATAACTACACTAAGTAGCATGAAACAAGTGAAGTCTATTTATTGCAGCATCACTTCCATTTAGGCGCCATGATCAAACCTTTGTAACAAAAGACATAATTATAGGTCAAAAACACAATTGATTTATAATAAAGTATATCAATGTTATATCTTCAAATATACAGAAGGCTATCAACTTACTACACATGCCACAGGTTGCAACTATATGTCAATAATAGTTGAATCTTTTGCACTATTAGCCAAATCTAAGGAAAATATTGAAGAAAACTTTGTCATGCATCAGTGTTAAGTAAACTATTTGTAATATAATAAATGCAAAACACAAAATAATTACCATGTTCCAGTTGTTCCAAATACTTCAAGTCTTCCTCAATTTTAATAGGAATAGGTTAACTTCTAAGCCAATCTTGAAGACAAATAAGAGATTGCACTAGTTTAGGCGTCAACAAACTCCTGAATGGGTCAAGAATGCGACCTCCCGTGCTGAATGCACATTTAGATATAACACTTGAAATAGGAATGGCTAACACATCACGAGCCATCTCCGCAAGAATGGGAAATCTAGGCTCATTGATTTTCCACCACTTTAAGATTTTAAAGTCATCTGTTTCAGGCTCAAGTTCTTCAGCAAGATATCTTTCTAACTCTGATTTAGTACCTAAACCTCCTGTCACTTCCTTATGTTTCTCAAATTCTAGTTTCGTTCCCATTGTTCCTCTTTTCAAAAAGCTATCATAACCACTAACAGTAGTTGTTCTATTTTCGGATGAAGCAGATGATGTTCCTTTTGAATTTTTCTTTACATAATAATCAAACAAAGAATCCATATAATTTTTCACTTCTAAAATCAATTTTTCCCTTCTTTTTCTCCAAACATCCTCATAATTGCAAAAGGAACATATTCAAGCTTGTTACGGGGATCCAAAATTGATGCAATAAAGATCATCTTGTTCATTTTTTCAGGTGCACCCCAATACTTGGCAAATTTTTCTTTCATTTTTTTTGCTATTTCTTTCAAACTAGCATCTTCATGTTCCATCCACTCTATCAAAATAAGATCAAGCTTACAAATTTCAACAAAATGCACATTGAAAGTGACATAAATAGAACCAAAGACCCTCAAAGTAAACAAATAAAAAGCTTCAAGAAATTTTACCATTGTTCTCACATTATCCTAGTCAGCACGTGTGAGATCACCTGCACTAGTTCTGTCTTCACATACATAGGTACGAAGATGATGCAACAATCCAGTATCAAAGAAACTATATTTGTCAAAGACAAGCTCAAATTGTTGTGATGTGTCTAACATCATGTATGTAGAGTTCCATCGAGTAGAAACATCTAAACATAATGATCTCTTGGAAGTTAACTTTTGAGATTCACAACATTCTTTAAACTTTCTAATTATAGCGGGAGATTGTCTAATGTATCTCACAGCTTGTCTAACTCTCTTGATAGAAACACCAATTTCTTTCAACCCATCTTATACAATGAGATTAAGTATGTGAGCCATACATCTAACATGTAGGTGTTTACCATTCATAATATTAGTTCCCCAAGTAGTCAATTATTTAGACAATTCTCTTACTGTGACATCATTGGAACTAGCATTATCTACCATTATAGTAAATACATTTTCCAAACCCCAATCAAGCAAGCAATTAATAATAATCGATGCCATATCATCACCCTTATGACTAGAGATAGCACAAAAGTTAATTATCCTTTTATGCAATTTTCATTCTCTGTATATAAAGTGAGCAGTAAGACACATATAGTTTATTCTTTATATGGAAGTCCAAGTATCTGTTGTAAGACAGATTTTAGGACGTGCTTCCTTGAAGGACTTCTTCAAATTGTGTCTTTATTCACAGTAAAGTTCATAACAATCTCTTGTCAATGTTCTACATGAGGGAATTTGAAGTTAAGGCATTGTGACTCCTATAAACTTCTTAAATCCTTCCTTTTCAACAAAACTAAATGGCAGTGTTGATCCAAAAGTATCATTTGAGCTAAAGCTCTCCTACTAAGTGCTTGATCAAATTTCCAAGTGGTAAGCACCCCTTCATTTCCCCATTTGAAGCTGGTAGAAAATTTATTTGTGTTTGACCATTTTCCATGCTACGGGGCATTTTGAGACACTTAGTGAGATGATTGTTCATTGATGTAGTACCATTACTTTTCGTAGCAGCAACATAAATTTTTTGACAGTACTTACATTTTGCCCTTTTAGCTCCACTAGGATTATCATACTTCTCAAAATGGTTCTAAGCATCAGATCTAGGTTGCATCGCTTTCTTTTTCTTTAGAGCTTCATCAGGACTGTTTGGACTGAGACCTTCAGTGTTAGGTATGTTATCATTTGAACCCCCACCTACGCAGGCTTCGCTTACCCTACTTCCATTTTCTTCCATCTACAAAAACGAATATAAGCAGAACAATAAAATACTGAGCAGTGAGCTATTCTGGTTTTTTCAGTTTTTAACATAAATTATAATCACTACTTAAAGAACACAATTGAATACCTAACATTGAACCCAACAAATAGTTAAACCAGAATTTTTTCATCTGCCAGTAAACACAGTCTACAGATGCAGCGAAATTCCATGAAAAATAGTTAAACCAGAATATTCTGCATATTGACCTTAGCTTTTCTTGTTTTAATAACAAGTTAGAATCTCCCAACAACACTGAAACCAACAAATATTACAAGAAAATGGACATCAAATTCAAGAGTCAAGACTTCTTTCAACAATATACATGTTGCATGCACCTTTAAGTCTTTAATTACTAATTTTTAGAAAAAAAAGAAAAAGGAAAAATTTACTAAAACGAGATAAAGAAGAGAAGATCGGCGATGAGTAGAGGACAGAGAATAAAAATAGAAAAAATGAGAGAAATATAACAAAAATTTAGCTTACTAGCACAAGAAATTTGACGACAATGACGGAGCCCTAACATATTTGGGAAAACCACCAGTGTATCAATGGAAGCCTTAGCGTATTTAGAGGAAGGAACTACCGATAGAGAGAAGAGAAAGGAGAAAGAAAAGCCCTAGCTACTTCGGGAGAAGATTAAGAATAGGAAAAAAAAGGAGCTGATCAGCTGATGACCCTAGCGTATTTGGATTTTGAGAAATTAGGTTTGGGCCTAGTATTTGTTAAGGAGTGGATTAAAACTGGGCTAATTTTTATGGAACTTAAAATTGGGCCTTAGCCTATATAAGTATATATAGTTTAAATAATCCATGTACTAATAATTCAGTTTTTCGGTTAACCGAAAATAATAAATCACTAACCGACGGCCGAACCAAAAAACATAATTTTAAATTTTTTTAATTGAAACCGACTGAAAAAACCGAATAACTGAAATTAAAAAAAAATCGGTTCGGTCAGTTTTTTCGGTTCGAACTGATATATGCCCACCCTTAATTATTGGGATAGCATGGAAAAAGATACCAAGGAGTTCGTTTAAAGGTGTGATAAATGCCAAAGATTTGCACCGATGATCCATCAAACTGATGAACAACTTCATTCGGTCCTATCCCCGTGGCCATTCATGAAATGGGGGATGTACATCGCCGGCCCCCTACCAACAACGCCAGGTAAAGCTAAATTTATTTTGTTTATGACTGTCTACTTCTCAAAATGGGTAGAAGCACAGGCCTTCGGGATACTTTGTTGTACAATGGAAAATAATTCATCGACAACAAAGTAACAAAGTTCCATGAGGACCATAAAATTAAAAGGATTCTATCAGCTCCATACCACCCAAGTGCAAATGGTCAGGCCGAGTCCACAAACAAAACCATCATTCGAAACTTAAAAAAAAGGTTAGATGATGCAAAGGGGAAATGGAGAAAAGTATTGCTCGAGGTGTTATGGGCATATCAAACGACGTCAAAGTCGAGCTCGGGGGAGACCCCGTTTTCTTTGGTATACGGGTCCGAAGCATTGATCCTGGTCGAAGTCGGGGAACCTAGCGTTAGGTTTCAGCATGCCATAGAGGACTCAAATCACGAAACTATGAACACTTCTCTTGAACTACTAGACGAAAACATGAGGCCGCATTAATTCGGGTGGTCGCGCAAAAACAAAGGATCTAAAGGTATTACAATAGAAGGACGAACCTTCGATATTTCGGAGTCAGGGACTTAGTCCTAAGTAAATTCACCTTTGACACTCGAGACCCAAATGAAGGTAAACTAGGCCCCAATTAGGAAGGACCATACCATGTCATCGGAGTCGTAGGGAAAGGATCCTACAGACTTAGCACAATGGAAGATGAGCAATTACCAAACAATTGGAATGTATCGTTGCTCAAACGCTATTACTGCTGAGGTATGACTTCCTCCCCTTTTTCCATTCATATTTAAATCTAACTCCTTGCAGATGTTCAATTGGAAACATCGAGGCACCTTTCAGCTCGAAGACCTTGGGTTTTAAGGCATGCATTGTACACAATCAACCTAGAACACTGGGGGGGGCATCACCCTCGGAGGATGCATCCTCGAAGAAAGCAATTCATGCCAAGGAGGGCCTTGATAGGGGAATGTTATAATGGGCCAAACAGTGAAATGAACCGTGTCCATGTAGAATAATCGAGCCCCCAACAACAAAACATGTACGCATTATTTGAAAAAGCATTCTTATTATATCAAAACACTTTGTTCCTCCAAGAAGTCCACTATTTTCACATTTAACGGCTCAAAAGCCAAAACCCCGAATGCACCCAAATACTCGGGGACTGTCATCGATAATCGACACATTGAGTCATCGAATACTCGATATTATAAGACCTCAAAGAGGCACCCTCGAATTTATAAGACCACAAAAAGGCACGCTAGAGCTCACAAGACCTCAAAGAAGCATCCCCTCGATATTAAGGCTAAGTCCATCACACTCGGGGACTAAAGGCTACGGCCATATAAAAGACTATGGTCATATGAAAAGGCTACGGCCAAAATAATGCGACTCGAAGATGTCCGACTTCCATCATAAAACTAAAAGGCCTTCACATATACTTCGAAAAAACTGGTTAAATCAGGCTACCCTCGGCAAAAGCAAATTATAAGGGGCTTCGATAAAATCAACCCTCAAATAATGCGAAGGCTTCGATAACATCACCCTTCGAAAAATCCTCAAGAGGTATTCGATTAACGTTGCATATCAAATTACAAATGAGGTTCCAATCAGTCGATCCTTCGAAAAAATCGAATTGGCCCTACCTAAAAAGCCTAAGGGCCAACCCAAAAGAGCCTAAGGGCCAACCTAAAAGAGCCTAAGGGACGATATTTAAAAGCCTAAAGGCCAATGTTTAAGGAGCTTAAAGGACGAAGCACACCATGCTCGAGACCTTACCTAGCTTGAACTCGAAAGTCCTTCACCTCGAGCTGACGTCAAGTTAACTTAAGACTCGGCTCAAAGTTCGAACCTTAAGGGGTAACCTAAGGGTATTATATTCTAAGTCCAATACATTGGACTGATCGTCAACAAAACAAAATCTCATTTCAAAAGTGAAGGCAAGGCACAATTAAACACAAAAACAAAGATGAAGCAAAAATCTTATATATTCAAGAGATGGTCCAAAACACCTTTACAAAACTCCCTCATGAAGCCCTAACATAAAATTAAAAAGTACCTAGTCTATCGTTGGAGTCACTCACTCGGGGCTAGTATCTCCTGAAACTACATCTTCAGTAGTCTGACCTTCGGTAGACTTTTCTCCCTCGGGGACTTCGTCTTCATCCTCCCCACTCTCGAAGTCGCTGACGGAATCCTCATCAGTATATAGCAGTGTGACTGCCTCTTCTTCTAAAGCCTTCACCTTCTCAATTTTTGCAGAAAGGACAAAGCCTTTGGCATGCACTTCCTCGAGAGTTTGCCTTCGAGATTCTAGCCGAGCATGAGTGACGGCGCAGGATAAATTAAGCTCAGCTGTAGCAGATATCTCCCTATCCCAAGCATTGGCAGCTGCAGCGTCGGTCGGTAAGAAGACACGAACACATCAGCTTCGGACTTAAACTTACATAACTCAGCGACCGTCTCAGTGTGAAGCTCATTAAATTTATGGCCCTCCTCCTTTGCACTCCGAAACTGACTCTCGGTCGAGGCTAGCTGTTCCCGAAGGCTATCTTTTTCAGAGGCCAAGTGATCCATATTTTGCTTTCACCCGAGGGTTACAACCTCTTTAGTCTTAAGCTCATCCCAAAGCTGCTCCACTAGGACAACCTTTTTCTGGAACTGCAAGGTGGAAAAGTTCTTAATGAGAGAAGAAAACATGTATATATAGAGGAAGGGGGCAACGGTTCATTAGTATTAATAGTCGACTGGCTCTGACGTGCATTTATTGCTTTTGGGGAAGAGAACCGACGGGACGCTTCGGTCATTTCAACGCTTACGTCATAAGAGTGATGCCATCATAAAGGAATTCGGTAATTTAAAACGTTTCATATCATTTCATTCTAAGAAACGTTGGGACTATCTATATACGGTCGAAATCGGAGAGCTCGATTTCGAGGACTTAACGGAACCTTGGGGCTCAAATTCGGGCAGCACGAAGCAAAGATAAGAGCTGACAGGAAAATGCATACCTCGAGGGAGCAAATCAAAGACCCGGCATGATCTGCCTCGAGGGCAGTATAATTTCGATGACACTTAAGAAAGAGCGAGAATTTCTCAAGGACACGTGGATCAGGGAATAAATTAAGGGATAAGATTTGTACGAAATAGTAGAAGTCCATACTAGGTTGTTATACAACTGTACCAACAGAATTCTTTGCCATAATTGGAAATGTACCATCTTAGGGTTTTCACCTTCTATATAAAGGGGACACCAATCTTTGTAAAAGGGACATTATTCACTACAATAGAACATTCTACTTTGTTTTTCTTGTGCTCCACAATTATTCTTCAGCTTTATTGTTTTAACTTTATTGTTCTTGCTATTTGCTCTTAACTCACCTCGAGGCCCCCGAGATAATCGAACTCGAGGTCCCGTTACTCTAAGTTCTAACAACACTGGTTTGGTTCATCAATCCTTCTTACTTAAACCTAATATTACTTGTATTTCACTAATATTGGAATATATCACATGTCTTTAAAACCACAAATCACCTCTAATTGTTACTCACATTTTTCGAGGTAACCAAGGATACATCGAACACATCTAAGGGGTATGTGCAACAATGACATGATCCTTAATCGCAGAGACTTGAAAACTTTCAAAAATAATAACTATATTTATGTGATTTCTCTAGTTGTGTTTTTCTTTTCTTTTCTTTTTTTGTAAAAAATTTAGGCGAGGGGGTACATACAATGCTTAGCGTTTCCCTTGAGCTAGGAAGAGAAGAAATGCAAATAGCGCGAGTACAGATGGGTTGTTAGAAATTGTGTGAAGGAGGAGTTTTTGGTGTGATTATTGGTTAGGTTAAAGTAGGTGATGCCACAATGAAGTAATGGGAGGAAGAGGAACTTTTCCTATTAAAGAAATTGTATTTTTACAGAATATTTACACCGAATTAATTAATAAATGTAAGATATTATACGTTCTAACAAGAATTTGATATTTACAGATAATTTATTTTTAAACTTCTCATTTTATCTTAAATTACAAGATTTTATAGTCACACAAATATTATGGCATGCTTATGACTGCAACTCTACAAATTAGATGAAAAAGACGTTCTTTCTTCTTTTTTTTTTAAAAACTTTATGGCCAGTCAAACAACTTTAGATAAAATGAAAAGAAGAAAATACTATGTGTTCTTACTTTACTTTCTGCTTGTTTTAAGTTACATAATTTTTGTTTAATGTTCAAACCTACTTTATAAAAAGAAGGCGATTAGTTTCTTATGGATCAAATCTGCTTGGGATTCAAATGTTCCCAAACAAATTAAGCTTAAGAAATGGCTACATTGTACCATAAGTACCGTTGGTAACAGAGTACATATTTATGTAACAAGTTTATCAGACATAAGCCCAAAGAAAATAAAAAATGCGAAGAGTAGGGAAGTAATTTGAAAGGGATTAAGAAATTATACAACAAATAGAAGGAAAATAGCAATACTCTAGCAAAATTATTTTTTTATAAATTACGTAGCTGGTATCTAGAACCCGCTAACCCAATTAATCCAGATTTGCGCTTAGGCTCACTAATAGTGTAAAGACACTGTCTACCAAGAAGTTCTCAATTCCCGAGGCTCGAATCGAAGACGTGGTTAAGGGCAGAGGGATCCCAACTATCTCACAAATGCCACCATACCACTAGCAAAAATCATTGGTCACGTTAGAAGCCGGAGGAATCTCAAAATGCCAAAGCCTTCCTACACTTGTCACCAAATTTTTTCTACACAAAAATAGCTCTGCGTAAACTTTCTCAACATTACGATCCACATCATGCAAAAATATATGTGTAATCCCAGATCCCTTCCTATTCCTTGCCATAACAGCAGCAGAATAAATAGCTGACATTCTTCCTGGTGCTTTATCAAAATAACCTTTTGGACCATCAATCATAATCATGTCCCATTCTTTATCGTACACTTCATTAGATAACATGTCCAATGCTAATTTACATTTATGGTTACCTCGTAAGAATGATTTCTTAGCTGAACAATCTGGTTCCTTATGGTAATGTTCGATTAATTTCTCGGCCTCCGACAACTTTGTACGATAATTCACGGTGTTGGTACGTAGGAATGGCACGTCTTTTATTACGGCCTTGACCCATTTCGGATCTTCTTCTAGGAATAGCGTGGTGCCACGTGGATTTATAGACGCCCACATAAACGAGTCATGACCTAGCCCGAATACCAGAAAATTACACGGGGTTAGAGATTTGAGAACGTCGAAGGATACCTTGATCTCGTCCAACGTCTGTTGTGGTATCACTCGTGACGTGGCGTAATGTAGGACGGCATCAACTTTTAGTTGTTGGGACATTATATCATCATTCTTTGTTGAGTTCGTGTCCGGGAGGATCCCCGGACCTACTAGTACCGGAGCTCTGCAGAGGATGGAATTATTTGACATTCGAAACAAAATGGAAATAATTAATGCGGTGCAGACTAAACCTACGATTGCTAATTTCAACATGTTCTTGGAATGAGTGTGAACAAGATGGATGTTGGAAAAAAATGGATATGCTGAGGAGAAATTGACTCTCCTCTCTCTCTCTTTATTGGGTGTGTTATTGAAATGTTGAACATAAGAGGAAGGTGAAAATATTTAGGTTTGACACCAATTTTGGGAGACCTCATCTCATATTATGTTTCAATGAAAGTTTTGGAAAGACTATAACTTTATGTTGATTGCCTTTAATTGGATGTATAAATAAACCAAGTGGTTTCCTCATTGAATAGCTAGTGAATTACACCATGTAAAATGTTCCAAATCTAATGTTTGTGTTATTATAAAGCAAGTTTTGAGGAGCCTTAGCCTCTCATGCCGTCCAAGTGTCCGTCTTCTATGATAAATAGTTACGAATTTATGATATTGGATTTCAGATAATTAACTTGGAAATATATGTGAAAATGATTTCTTAGGATCAGAAGTCTATTTCATTATTACGGATTTTTTCTTCTTTTTTTGTATAACTATATGTAGTCCTGATTAATCTAGATTCACACTGTGTAATGCCTAATAAATTTTAAAAACGCTTTCTATCAGAAATAATCTCTATTCCCATGACCCAATGGACAATTATCTTTTAACTATCTAAATTATACTACATCAAGTTTCAAGTCCAATTTCTCTTTTAACATACGCTTCGCGAAATCAAAGGAAACTGTAGAAACGACAAAATGTCTTTATCTCCCACATAGGTAGTATTAAGTGCAAGTGTAGTGAGAATTATTTGTGGCTACAGCATGCATGATAAATACGATTTTTTCTAATATTCGTCATGTAATGAGAATTAAACCTTTTTAAAATTAAAAGAAATATAATCGCCTCTTACTTGTAGGCGTGTGTGGCACATGTTACATCTAAGTTTTAATGATGACAATAGTGCAAATCTAATCGTATCTATTTGATTGCAGGAAATCAGAAAGTAGCAAAAAGGGAAGTTCAAAGGCAACGATATCAGAATGGAATCGAGATCAAAGGCAGCATGAGCAATGTTGAATCAAAGGAAGTCAAAGCCATCAAAAAGGAAAAAAAATCAGTCCAGACGTTTTATTCTCAATCAAAGGATAACGAGGTTGTCTCAACAAGGAAACATATCAAGTACAGTTGCTAAGGAAATTTCAAGCCATACTTCAAGGACTAGATTAGAATCAGAAGATTGATCAATCAAATCGAAGCTAAAAATCACTTCCAAAATTTTGGATATGAAAAGGGAATGACGTAAATGAATCCAGCCCATCTCACGTGGAGGATTCGGAGGCACCCTTTGGGTTAAATCTCTTAGAGGATTCTGTGTCTTAATTAAAGATCAATTTGCAATGGCTATTCAATATCTCCTATAAGAAGACGGGCAACTTCGAGAAGAAGACTCATGCAACTACACAAACTATTGTCTAAGCCTTTCTAGTTCTTAGTACAAATACTATATTCTTGAGTCTACAAGTGTCACAAAAGATAGGAAGAGTTAGAACACAACAGAGAGTTGTGCCAACATTACAAAGATCACTGTTGCTGAATATTGTTGACGGTGAATGTACTAAAATCATCACTATTGCAATCCTTTATCAAAGATCTAAGAGAACCCTTGTGACACAAGGGAACTAGAGGTAGGTACCACACAGGTACTGAACCAGTATAAAAACTATTGTGCCTTCTTTACCTTTTCGTTTGTTTATTTCATTCCTACTGAAATTATTCACTCTACAAAACCTAGTCGACTAAACTCACACTTAGTCAACCAAGATTTTAATTGGCCATAATTCACCCCCCCCCCCATGTACTTTCAATTGGTATTAGAGCAAGGCTTACAAACTTTGCTCAAGAGCTAGTGAAGAAAAGATCATGGGATCAAACACAGTTGTTGGAGAACTATTCAAGAAGGAATCTCTCAAGTACGACCTCCATACTTCAACGGGCAACACTTTTCTCACTGGAAAATATGTATGGAAACATACTCTATGTCATATGACATTAAGGTTTGACGCGTGATCAAAAAGGGAAATCTTCCAATTCCGCCAAAGAAAGATGAAAATGGTCAAGTCATAGTATCAACTGATCCACTTGACTTAGGTAACTACACTGATGAATAATCAGTTGTCATAACAGTGAATGCCAAAGCAAAAAATCTGTTGTATAATACTATCAATGGAGAAGAATATGAAAAGATATCAAGTTGTGAAACTGCTAAGTAAATATGGGATAAATTAGAGGTCACATATGAAAGAACCAATAAAGTGAAAGAAACAAGGATCAATCTCCTTGTTCAGAACTGTGAATTATTTTAAATGAAGGATGAAAAATCAGTAGAGAAAATGCTTTCAATGTTCAGCAAAATCCTTAGAGATTTAAAGTCATTTGGTAGACCAATAAAAAGTAGAGAACATGTCAAAAAAATTCTAAGAAGTCTTCCCACGATTTGGCAACCCAAAGTTATTGCTCTAGAATGTCAGGATCTTGACAAGATGTCCTATGATGAACTTAGAGGTGATCTAATTGCCTTCGAAAAAACTCGCTTGGACAGGCAGGTTCAACAGGAAAAGAAGAAAACTGTTGCATTCAAAGCAAGTGTGGCTGAACGAGAAAATGAAGAGGAAGAGGAAGGAAGAGAACATGATGAAAACATAGCTACGCTCTCTCAAGTTGTAACAAGCATGATAAGGAAAAACAAAAACAGCATGAGAGGTAAATCTAACTTCAGAGAAGGAAGGATGAATAATGATAATGATAAAAATGATGGAAGATGCTATGAATGTGGGAAACATGGACACATTCAAGATGAATGCCCCGCTGAAGAAGAAACTCAACAGGAACTTTCAAAAGAAAAAGTCTTTCGGAGCCTGGAGTAATGAAGAGGAATATGACCATGAAGAAATTGCAAATATGTGTTTCATGGCCATAGAAGAAGATAGCAATGAGGACTTAGGTGAACTTGGGCTCATGGCAGACGAAGGAATAAATGAGGAAGAAGACTCAGGTGAACTTGATCTTATGGCAGACGAAGGAACTAGTGAGGTACGTCTTCCTACATGTCCTAATTGTTATGAACTTCAAGAATTTGTTGATATTGCTCTTGTAGATATTGAAAGAGTTCTAAATGAACTCAGAAAAATCAAAAGATAAAAGAAAGAATGGGCCTTGAAGTTATATGCTTCATATGAAGTTAATGAACTTCAACTTCAACTGAATGGATTGTGAAAATCCTCCAGTCATAGTTCTGTCAAATCAAATCAGATTGCTCCTATACATCTTTGATTAGGACTAGAAAGCATATTGCATGCTCCTATTGTGGCCAAAATGGTCATAACACTAACGATTGCAAGAATAGAATCAGAGCAGAAAGAGGCTCTGAAAATCTTAATAATCATTCTTGCTTTTATTGCGAAAAACTTGGGCAGACTTCTAACTATTGTAGGTTCAAGGAAAACAGGAGATGGGTCTGGCGACCTAAATCTTCTAATCAAGCTAATACTGAGAAATCTGACCATTCAGGGCCCAAGCAGGCTTGGGTACCTAAAAACAAGTAATCCTTTTTTTCAAGAACACCACAAGAAGAATCAAAAAGGAAAATGGTATCTTGACAGTGCGTGTTCCAGACATATGGCTGATTACAAATAGTTATTCAAAACAGTCACCAAACTAGATGGAGGAATAGTTAACTTTAAAGATAAATCAAAAGGAAACTTAATTGGAGTTAGAAAGGTTCCTCTCAGCTCAACATGTGATGTAGATGAAGTATACCTGATTGATGAACTTCGCTAAAATCTTCTCAATATAAGTCAACTATGTGACAATGACTATGAGGTTTGTTTTAAGAAACATGGTTGGTTTATAGAAGATGAATCAGGTAAAGTTATTCTTTCTGGTAATAGAGACAGGAATGTCTATACTATTAGTATGTAGACAATCTTGGCAATCAAATTTGTCTAGCATCTATGATTGATGATCCATAGGTATGGCATAGAAAGTTTGGCCATGCTATACTATTCAAAAACTATCCAAACACGATCTTGTCATTAGTCTTCCAAAACTAGATTTTTCAAAAGATCATATTTGTGATGCATGTCAATTAGGAAAACAAACTCGTTCATCTTTCAAAAACATTGTCTCTACTTCTAAACCTCTTCAACTCTTGCATATAGATTAATTTGGTCCAACTAGAACTGCTAGCATTTGTGGTAGAAAATATGCTTTTGTCATTGTAGATGATTTGTCTTGTTTCACTTGGGTTATTTTTCTAAGTCATAAAGATGAAGTTCTAAGAAATTTTAAAGTTTTCTGTAAGAAGGTTCAACGTGAGAAAGGATACTACATTTCCACTATCATAAGTGACCATGGAGGAGAGTTTGAAAGCATGGCATTTGAAAACTTCTGCAATGATTAAGGAATCTCTCATAACTTCTCTTTGCCAAGATCGCGTCAATAGAATGGAACGACTGTTGATACCCAATTGTTTCATGTATTTTTAAATATGCAAAATACCTTCAAAATAGCCTATATATGCATATATAACTATATCCCAAGGTTACATTATTTTTCCTTAACTTTTTTTTTCAAAGATTTTTAAATCAATTCACTGCCCTATTTTATCAAGAAAACCCCAATAATTATCCCCAAAATAATCATTTTGGTGATTCATTTATTGGAGTCTCATGTTTATACTAAAATATAGCTAAAATATATTTTTACATATTTTTTACAAATTTATTTAGTATTTTTAAGGTTAAAATTGCATAATTGCAATATTAGCCATTTTTAGGTTTAAATTTTGTCTCATATTTACAAAATGGGATCTTATATTTTTAAAATGATACTTATATATTATAAACCATATTAGTGCTTTCAAATTTATTTTCAGAAATATATTTACTATTTTTATATAAATTAAAGGGGGAAAGGGGGGCTATTTAACTTGTAGCCAAATTTGGCTTTCAGATTTAGCCTAAAATCAAACAGACTCCAACCTAAATTAAACCAGCCCAAATATCCAAGCCCAATCCCTAAATCTACCCGACCCAACTGGATTAAATCTTGGCCGTTGATCAATTTTGATCAACGGCCCAGATTCATTCTTACCAAATTAAACCAAACGACCCCCCCAAACCCCACTCATTCCTCACTCAATTGACTCTTATCTCTCTATCTCTATCTCTGGTTCTCTCTAGAACCTTCCCCCTCCCCCTCCGCTCTGATGAGCTTCACTCACCTTCTCCGGCCATTTTCTTTCCTGAATCCATGGTGGTTTCACCACCTACCAGCCTTTTGTGGCTCCTCCACGCTTGGTTGCCGAAGTCTCATGACCTGACCATGAAGAAGCTGGGCCCAGAACTTGCTTGATTCAAGTTCCATGGCCATCTCCGGCCTTGGTCCGGCAAGCCATGTCTGTTCGAGCCTGGCCTCGACTCCTCATACTTAGATCAACGACTATCCAAGCCTTTCTCACCGTTTGGGTTCCTCTGAAACCCTAGCTTTTGAGGTTCTTCTAATTTCTTTAGATATGTTCTAGATCCATGTTTTCCCTAAACTTTTAAATGATTTCTTGATATTTCTTTCAAAACTATGCTTTCAAAACCTTTATTTTTTTCCGATCTAGGGTTTTTGAGTTATTTAGATGTTTCTCTGATTTTCTTTTCTCTTGTGTGTCTCTTCTACTTTGTTCTTTGTGTGTTTCTTCTACTATGTTTCTTCTGTTGTGTTCTTGTTAGGTTTCTTCTACCATGTTCTTATCAATTTCCTCTACTATGTTTTTATATGTTTCTCCTACTGTGTTCTTATTGAGTTTCTTCTACTATATTTCTTTATATGTTTCTCCTGTTGTGTTCTTGTTAGTTTTTTCTACTAGGTTTCTTATTAGTTTCTTCTACTATGTTTCTTTATTGTGTGTCACATGTTGTTCTTTTACTATGCTTCTCATGAGTTCCTGCTACTGAAAGAGCAGGTCAAAGGTCTCAGTTCCTTTCTGAGACCTCTGAACTTGTCTCAATTAGTATCTTTTTCCTTGATTACTTGTCCTCTCATCTCTGCACTCGATTGATGGTAAAAACCTTAGAATTTGGGGATTCATCCGAGTTTTGAGAACATTGGCTATAGATTTGATTGAACTTCTTTGATTCCAGAAACCCTAACTCCTTTAGACCTATTTCGAGTTTCTGAACTGAGTCTTGAAATCTCGGTTTCTTTAAGCGATTCTAATTTTCTACTAAACACTTATAAGGTCCTTATAATGGACCCTTTATATGCTATTTGATACTATCTCTTCTACATTACTGACCTATATGACTACCATGATCTTACAGTCTATTACCTACTGATTTTGCAATGGCATGACATTTTTTTTCTTTGCCCTAAATTCAGCCTAGCATATTTGTGTGCTCTTTATATGTACTGAACTTCCCTCTAAAAATGGCTTTCAATTTTGATTGATTTCAGACTTCCTTTGTATAAGTTTGATTGATTTCTTTCCTTTCTGCTGACTTCCCTGTTACTCGATTTGAGTCAAAAACTTTCCTTAGCTTTTCTGACTTGGTTCATTCATGGACCAATGATTACAAAAATCTTTGACCCCTTGATTTACTGTATACTGATTGATCCTTACCTTATTTGTTTTAACCGTGTATTTCAAAATTCTTCCCTTAATTAAACCCCTATGTATTTACCCCTAATTGCCTACTTTGCATAAGATGCTTATTTGATTTCATTCCTTAAATAACTTTTACCATTTAAGTCTGAATTCCTTAATTAAAGGAAGTCTTGTATTGATTGATTTTAATTGATATCCAGTTCCTTAATTGTTTTCTTACCTTATTTCTGCCTATTTTTTCACACTATAAATACATGACTCTTTCATTATCAAAAACATTCATCACTCGTTGTCTTTCTGAACTTACACTTACACTCAAAAGTATTCTCTCTTGTTGCTTGTACTGTGGCCTATTCACAAGACCTACAGCCTGCCTTTCTTTTTTTGCTTCTTTAAAACTGGTATGTCCTGATTTAAGCTTTTTAGAACCACAACAATGTGTTAATTTACTACTTCTATATCCCTGTCTGCTTACTGCTTCTGTGTGGTTCAACACTACTGATTTCTTTTTGTCTGTCTGTTATGAATCCCAAACCCCTACCCCCTATATGGTTTGAGGCATGGCAATATGCAAATTATTGTCCATGAATTAAACTTGATCCCCTGGGATCCTAGCCTCTAATAATGTGTGTTCTAGCAGGCTTATGGGTATGCTAGCATCCTTCATTGTTGGGCATGCCTAAAGCCTGCCCTTGCCTAAGCAATAGGCTCTTTAGAATCTCCCCATTCCCTCGAACCCTTTATGTGTGTTTATTAGTAGTTGTTTCCCTCTCCTTTTCCCCTTTAGCATTCTATTCTGCACTTGCACACTTTCTTAGTCTTTAAGTTCTGCCCCCCTCTTGTGAGCCTTACCTTTGGACCCTTTGAGTTCCCTTTGAACTTGGACAATTGGGGGCTGGCCCTTCCACACTGCACTTGTCCTAATCTGATTATACATTTGGGTGTGAGCATTGCCCGGAGTCCCTTTGAGGCTCTTAGGGAACTTTGACACACTCAAATGGGAGAAAGGCTTTGGGTCATGATCTTATGGAGTTGGTTTACCTCATATTTCAGACATGAAGTCTGAATTAGGATCTCCTTTGGTTGTACTTTTATTTATATTTTCTGATGTATTTTTTACTTTATTTCGGGCTGTAATAATTTGTAATAAACTCTTGGGGATGGTTAGTGAAAAAGGGGAAGGTAACTATGTATGCAAAAAGGGTAGATACCATGTCTATAGGAATTTTGAATCTGCATATAGAAATCATGCTTATAGGTGTTTGGAAATTTGCATATGCAAATAGAAATCATGCCTATAGTTCCTTCTGAATTATGTATATCCTACATTCATATAGAAATCATGATCATAGGGCTACTATATTCATATAGAAATCATGCCTACAGGATTGTCTAAATCTGCACGATCAATTGCACCTAGAAATCATGTCTATAAGTCTTAAACAAATTTCTGCACCTAGATATCATGCTCATAGGACTTAAACATCCAATTGCACCTGGATATCATGTTTATTCAGCATCTAGATATCATTTTCATAGGTTTAGAACAAGTCCTCTGCATTTTTGTACCATGTCTGCAATGTTCAAAATCAACTACGCATAGAAAGCATGTCTATAGGAATTCCTAATCGAATCTGAATTGCTTTATTCACGTATAGAGCTAATAACAGGTACCCTCAGTTGTAGAACTTGTAACCTTTGTTAAAACTTGCCTTTCTTTTAATAATCTGACTACCCTTTTTAACTAGTACGTATTCAGTTTATTTTGCTTTCTGAAATCAGTAGATATCATGCCTATAGGATCTTTGTCCAACACTTAGGCAAGCTTTAGGGTAAAGTTATAAACTGAATCTGCTCTACTAACTACAACCAGCAGGCAGGCCTAATTCGGGCTTCTTATCTGAACTATGTAATAAATCAGTCTGCCTCAACCTTTAAGTTCTTTCATATCTAGTATTTAATCAGACCCTAAATAGTGTATGTAAGTCATGCTAATTACATGCTTCTTTGTGTAAGGAGGTATATCTGAGCCTCTACCTGTTATGTGATTTCCTTAACTTGCAATACGTGTTTTGTATGTCGCCTTGGAATATTTGCCTTTGAAATTACAGATAAGCCTAATATCCCTCCCCTTTAGCATTAGTAGTCCTAAATGCTTCTGGAACTAGTAGGATTGGGACGCGTAATAGCATGCAATAAGTAATCGAGACCATTCTGCGCTTTAATACCTTAACGGGGTGGGAAGAGTAGATTTGGATATGATGACCACATGATAATGTCACGTGTAGCCCCTCATTAAGGAGTGATTACCGGGCATTATGTGGGGTGATCCATATTATTAATAAACCTAGGACCCCTCTTTCCCTTTGTTTCTTTGTTTCTTCTAAAGATTTCAAACTATTTCTTTTAAGAAAAATCAACTTTCTTTTAGTTCTTTCCAACTTTGTTTATTTGTAAACCACTACGTGAAAATCCCCTCTTATTTGAAGTTTCATTTGCCTACATGTTATTTGCACCTAAATTCATAATAATAGTCTGGCCGGGAACCACACTAGTGGATCCTAAGGGGTGTCTAACTCTTTCCTCTTGGGATAATTTCAAGCTTTTACCCAATCTCTGGTTACTCAAATCAAACCCTCTTGGTGTCCTAATGCACCTTAATCATTAGGCGGCGACTCTTCAAGTCAAACCCAATTCCCAAAAGGAATGAGTTGTCCTCCCAAATGTAATAAACCTGATTTCGCGAGAAAAAAGGGGCGCGACAGCATGGCGACTCTGTTGGGGATTTTTAGGCTTTTACCATTTCAGATTATTATTGTGAATTTATGCTTCTTTATGTGCAATTATCTGTTATTTCTTTCAAGCATTCAATTTTCTTTTCGATTGCAAACTGACTTGTCTTTTGTTTCTTTCCTTTATTACTTTCCTTTATTGCTTTCCTTTATTACTGCTTTAAATTATGAAGAACTGTTGTATTTACTGCTTTCTTAACGTGCAAATACATGACAACCTGCTTTAATCATTGCATAAGCATGTTTTCAACATCATATTCTACTCGTGCCAAATAAAATACTATAGCAACGCTTATAATGAGTGGTTGCGCTCTTCCGATATTATCACCCCCCCTAAATCCGGAAAAGGTGTATTTGCGGTAAAACCAGTCGATCAATAGTGTAGTCGATGGTTCCGTGCCTTTTCCCCTTGAGTTGTCCGCTCAAGGGTACCAGTCTAAAACCCCATAGAAACCTTACTCTATTTAAAGTATGCATGCATCATAGTCAAACCTAGCCAAGTCAGTTATGTTGTCCGCATAATGACTCTTTAAGATAGCCTTGTCCAAAGTCCACTGGATTTCCCCAAAACCCAAATAGACACTACCACGTTCTGTGCATTAATTTGAAGAACTAAATATTTTTATGCCAATTGTTTATATTAAATAGTAGAGTCCGGTGGGGGTAAGGGCCTAACCTTGTTTGTCTTGCAAAAAATGAAGAACGAGGTCCCCAGTTTCGGTATGGTTAGCACGCCCCCACTCTTTCTAGACTGGTGGAGGAGTCTTCCATCAGATGACCAAATAATAAGTGGAAAGAGAGGGCCGCTAGATCTAGCAAAAAGTTGGAATATCTAGAATACAGTCTTCTGGAATTAGAAGGAAAAGTGAGGAAGAGAGTCACCGACTGCCAGAACGCTGAGGGAAACGAAGGAGATTACCTGGCAAAGGCATTTTTACTGACGAACCTACGCGAACTGGAGGATTTGATCAACGAGAGCATTCAACCTAAGGAAGGTCCTTCTGGGACCAAGTAGATAGGAGTTTTTCCTTTTTCGCTTTACAAAATGTAATAAGGCCAACGGCCACTAGTGCTACTTTACTTCCTGTTATTTAGTGTCGATTTGGGATTCATCTATTTTTAATTAATGAAATGAGGCATTTAGCATTCTAAGTTCTCCAAATCAACTTGTCGCCAGGCCTACCTTGGGCACAAAGAGGTTCCCAAATAGGACACGATTTACATTCTTGCACTATGTGTTTAATATCGCAACATTTTCTTATAATCCTCACTAACTTGTTATCTTTTTTTTGTTTTCACTTTTGTTTTATTATTCCCCTCCCTAAAGGTTAGTTCGTACACTCTAGCAACATCATCTTATTCAACGATATCCAGGGGCCCTCCACCCACTCCTCCTCTTAGTCCAGTCAAAAACAAAAAAAAAGGAAAAATGGAAGATTTGAACAATGCCAGAAAGGAGAACTCAACTGAACGGGTAGAGGTCACTCATGGTCATGGTACTCTGGTTCCTAAGGAAAGTGCATCCCAACTTGAACAAAAGCTGTTGAAATTCCAAGAAGAACTTGATCAAGTTCGGAATCTGGCAAATCTGTCATTTTCCCTCACCACTTCGGACGTTAATTTCCCAAACACTCAGAACCCCGCACCTCCACAAAATATCCCAAAACCACAAAACTATCCCATTCCTCACCACCACTGCAATACTTGCCACACTTCCAACAATACTCTACTGCTTATCCCAAAACCTTTGAACTCCACAAATGACCATTTCCACACTCATCGTAACACCCCCCATCTACGTGGAAACCATGCCACACTCCACTCAACCCATCTCAAGCGCACCCGAGTCTGATGATAAAGACTTGCTCATCAGGAATCTGGCTGAAGAACTCAAGAAATTAACTAGCCAAATTCAGGGCGTCGAAGAAAGTAAGGGGATTGAAGGACTGAACTACGAAGATCTTTGCATACAACCGGATGTCGAACTGCCCTAGGGGTAAAAACCTCCAAAGTTCAAGATGTTTGATGGTACAAGGGATCCGAGAGTCCATTTGAGAACATACTGTGACAAGCTGGTCAGAGTAGGGAAAGACGAGAGGATCCGCATAAAACTTTTCATAAGGAGTCTGAAAGGAGATGCTCTGTCTTGGTACATCAGCCAAGACCCGAAGAAATGGTCAAACCGAGTAAGTATGGCATCCAACTTTATGGACAGGTTCAACACAAAAAATGCACCAGATATGTTCTATATCCAGAACCTAAAGAAGAAACCCACAGAAACATTCTGCGAGTATGCTACTTGCTGGAGATCCGAAGTTTCTAAGGTCACACCTGCCTTAGAGGAAGAACAAATGAATAAATTTTTCATTCGAGCTCAGGACCCGCAATATTATGAAAGACTGATGTTGATTGAGAACCATAAATTTTCTGACATCATCAAGTTGGGTGAAAGTATCGAAGAAGGCATCAAAAGTGGTATGGTTACAAACTTTGAAGCTTTGCAAGATACCAATAAGGCCTTACAGTCTGGTGGTACATCCAAGAAAAGGGACATAGGTGCCGTAATGGTTGCATAGAGAACCAAATCCCCTGTCAAATACCAAACCTATCCAATGCCTCCACTCACATATCAGCCTACTCTGAACTACCAAGCACCCTCACCCTCCTACTAAACTCCACCACCTACTTATCAATCACATCCACCTCTCACATATCAGCCTACTTCACCCAGATATTCCTAACCCGCACATGTTTACCAATCCTACAATACTCAACCATCCCACTATCAATCACCTCCCACACCTCAAAACTTTCCTAGACCTCGACCAAATTTTGACTCGTAGACCTCCCAAACAGTATATCGCCATTGATGAACCTATTAACCAGTTGTACGAGAGACTTAAAGCTGCTGGTTATGTCACCCTTATCCCTGCTGTAACCCCTGAGAACCCCTCTCAATGGGTTAACCCAAACAAATCATGTGCATATCATTCCGGCATGAAAGGGCACATATTGATGAATGTCGCTCCCTAAAAGACAAGATCCGGTCTCTCATTGACAACAAGATTATTATGGTGAAAGAACCCGCTCCGAATGGCTGCAATAACCCTCTGCCAGACCATAAGGGTGGAGGCATGCACATGATTGAAGTAGAGGATGATTGGGATCCTGAGGGATCAATCGGGCTGATCGCAGAAAGTGACAACCCAAAGAAGCCAATAGTTACCTTGAATCCAATTGTGGTCCAGATTCAACCTTCTGGGGATGCTGAGATAAACATGTATATGCCATTTGAGTTTGAAGCAACTGCAAAGGCACCAGCGCCAATTGAGGTTGAGTTCGTGTCTCCAACAAATGCACCTGCACCATTTGAAGTTACAGTTTTCCTTCCAAAGCACATGCTCCGTTCGGAGTAAAGCTAGGCACGCCAATTCCAGTAGCAATGTCGGCCATGACACCGTTCCATACCAAGGCTATACCATGGGACTATACAGCCGAGGTAAGGAAGGAAGGCAAGGGTAGGTTCGAGGAAACTGTCGCTGCATAGGGTATGACGAGAACTGGTAGGGTCTACACCCAGGAACACTTAGTTGAGTCAAGCAAGCAAGCCTCCTATCGGTCACCCATCATTGAGACCGGTTCGGATGATCTTTGGAGAAAGATACAAGCCAAGGAATACTCGGTCATTGATCAGCTGAACAAAACATCGGCCTAAATCTCCATCCTACCTTTGCTACAGAATTCTGAGACACACAAGAATGCTTTGTTGAGGGTATTAAGTGAAGCATACGTGCCAAGCAACATCACCGGCGGAGAAATGGCCAACATGGCCGGACAGGTGCTGGAAAGTCACAAAATTACTTTACATAAAGATGAGCTACCACCTGAAGGTTTGGGTCACAACAAAGCGTTGCACATCACTGTGCAATGTGAGGACTACTTTATCACTAGAATCCTGATCGACGGGGGTTCCAGTCTCAGCATTTGTCCACTAGTAACACTCAAGAAATTGGGAAAAGGATTGCACGAGATTAAAGATGGATCTATCAACGTAAAATCCTTCGACGGTTCCCAGAGGTCCACTATTGGGAAAATTAGTCTGTGTTTGCAAACGGGACAAACTTGGTTCGATGTTAACTTCCAAGTGATAGACGTGCCAGCATCTTACAATCTGCTGTTGGGACGGCCGTGGATCCATGCCTCTGTAGCTATAGCATCAACGCTGCATCAGGCAGTGAAATTCGAATGGAATCATCAAGAGGTGATCATTCACGGCGATGGTAGCAACCCTATATACAGTCGCCAGACCATTCCATCGATTGAAGGAAGAAGGAAGCTAGGAGGAGACACTTACCATCACATCGAATGGGTGAATGCCGTTGACAAAGACAAATAGTGGGACAACAAGATTGAAAGTATATTGAATTGGTGTGGGTACGAACCTGGCAAAGGGCTCGGTAAGAACCTCCAAGGAATCGCTAAGCCCATAAAGCTCAAGAAGCATGGCACTACTTTTGGTCTGGGATATGAGTATACCTAGGAAGAATTCAACAGTTAAACACCACCGTGGCGTGGTCCTTACTATCCATTGGAATAGCCAATACCACATTTAGAGCAGACTTTCCAACCGGTAGATGTTATCTATGGGTCAGAAGAAGAAGCACTCGTGGCGGTAAAGAACTTGTTCTTAGAGGACAATGACATGGACTATTATGTTGTTCTCGAGGAGGAGGGGGAGGAAGGCCCTTCCATACATGCCGTAAGCAGAGGGGCCAGCCTTAATAACTAGACCATCAGGACAACCAGAGCTCGACGAGCCTCGGGGTAGCAAGGCTAAAATAAGCACTATTTTTTATTTACTAAAAGATTTTATTTTCTCACATGTTTTAATTCCTGCAATAAGACCTTCAATGTTCAAAACAATTATGCAATTTTCTTATGAATCAACGCTTATTACTATTGTTTTTCTCTCATTACTTTACTTATACAACATTACTATTACTTATCTTGATGAACCAATGACTGTGACATGCAACGAGACAATGCAACAAACGGACATAGATTCAGATGAAGATGATACACCAGAAGAGATTGTTAAAGAAGTTGAGAACTTTGAGAATAGGCTGAAGTACAACCTCGACGAGACTGAGATTATTAACCTGGGAGATGCAGAAAATGTCAAAGAAACACGAATCAGCATTCACTTATCACCGTCAGAAAAGGAAGAGTACACAGAATTTATAAGGGAATATGAGGACATATTCGCCTGGTCGTATAACGATATGACTGGTCTGAGCACATCTATTATGGCCCACAAACTGCCAACCGATCCAGCATGTCCGCCGGTCAAGCAAAAGCTTAGGAAGTTTAAGCCTGATATGAGTTTGAAAATCAAGGAAGAAGTCACTAAGCAGGTCAAAGCTAAGGTTCTCAGGGTAGTGGAATACCCAACATGGTTAGCTAACATTGTGCTAGTGTCGAAGAAGGATGGGAAGGTTAGGGTCTGTGTCGACTACCGGGATCTCAACCGAGCCAGTCCGAAAGACGACTTCCCTTTACCAAATATACACATCCTGATTGACAATTGTGCCAAGCATGAGTTGTAGTAATTTGTAGATTGTTTTGGTGGGTATCATTAGATCTGGATGGATGAAGAAGATGCTGAGAAAACGGCTTTCATCACGCCATGGGGGATGTACTGCTACAAGATGATGTCGTTTGGGTTAAAGAATGCAGGGGCTACCTATATGAGGGCCATGACTACCATCTTCCATGACATGATACACAAGGAGATAGAAGTGTACGTAGATGATGTTATTATCAAGTCCAAGAAAGCCACTGATCACATGGAAGATTTGAGGAAGTTTTTCAATAGATTGCGAAGGTACAACCTGAAACTAAATCCTGCAAAGTGTGCATTTACGGTTCCTGCCGGAAAACTACTTGGGTTTATCATGAGTCGCCGAGGGATAGAGCTGGATCCATCAAAGGACAAAGCTATTCAAGAGTTTCCACCACCAAAGAACAAGAAGGATGTAATGAGTTTCTTGGGGAGACTTAGTTATATCAGTCGGTTCATAGCACAATCTATAGTTATCTGTGAGCCAATCTTTAAGATGTTGAAGAAGGATGCCACTACCAAATGGACTGATGACTGCCAAAAGGCCTTCGATAGAATCAAGGAGTACCTGTCAACACCACCAGTTTTGGTCCCGCACGAGCCAGGTAGACCTCTATACTCTACCTTGCAGTATTGGATGGAGCATTCGGTTGTGTTCTGGGGCAACATGATGAAACAGGGAGGAAGGAGCAGGTCATCTATTACCTCAGTAAGAAGTTCACCCCATACGAGGCTCAGTATTATCTGTTAGAGCGCACCTGTTGTGCTTTGACTTGGGTAGCTCAGAAGTTGAGGTACTACTTCTGCGCCTATACTACATATCTCATATCAAGGATGGATCCTTTGAAGTACATCTTCCAGAAGCCCATGCCCACTGGAAAGCTAGCCAAGTGGCAAATCCTATTGAGTGAATTTGACATTGTCTACATAACCAAGAAAGCGATCAAAGGACAGGCACTAGCAGATCACCTTTCTGAAAATCCTGTGGATAGAGATTACGAACCCTTAAAAACATATTTTCCTGATGAAGAGGTATCATTCACAGGAGAAGATATTGCAGAATCCTATGACGGTTGGAGAATGTTTTTCGATGGAGTAGCAAATTTCAAAGGAGTTGGCATAGAAGCAGTCCTAGTATCAGAAACCGGTCGGGATTATCCGGTGTCTGCCAAACTCAGATTTTCTTGCACCAACAACATGGCCGAGTATGAAGCCTGCCTCCTAGGGCTTAAAATAGCCATTGACATGAACATTCAAGAGTTGCTAGTAATTGGGGATTCAGACTTGCTCATATATCAGGTCCGAGAAGAATGGGCAACCAAGAACTCCAAGATACTCTCGTATCTGCATTGTGTATAGGAATTGAGAAAGAGGTTCACAAAGACAGAATTCCAGCATGTTCCCAGAGTCCAGAATGAGTTCGCTGATGCATTGGCTACCCTATCATCCATGATACAACATCCAGACAAGAACTTCACTGACCCCATTCCAGTGAAGATCCATGATTAGCCAGCTTACTGTGCTCATGTTGAAGAAGAAGCAGATGGAAAGCCTTGGTTTCATGATATCAAGGAATACTTGGCGAAAGGAGAATACCTAGAGCTCGCAAATCCTATTCAGAAACGCACCCTTTGAAGGTTGTCCAACAATTTCTTTCACAACGAGGGAATCATGTATAGGAGGACTCCTGATTTGGGATTGCTAAGGTGTGTCGACTTAAAAGAAGCATCTAGGCTATTAGAGGAGATTCACGCTGGGACCTGCGGTCCACGTATGAATGATTTTCTCTTAGCAAAGAAGATACTCCGAGCTAGTTACTTTTGGATGACTATGGAGACGGACTGCATCCAGTATGTCCGGAAGTGCCACCGCTGCCAGATATATGCAGACATGATCAAGGTACCCCCCAAATGAGCTTACTGCAATAAGCTCACCATGGTCGTTCGCCGCTAGGGGAATGGATGTTATTGGACCAATCGAGCCCGCCGCCGCCAACGGGCACAGGTTTATCCTAGTAGCAATCGACTATTTTACCAAATGGGTCAAGGCAGCATCTTATAGAGTAGTAACCAAGAAAGTTGTGGTAGACTTTGTCCGCAACCACATTGTTTGTTGATTCGGGATTCCAGAGTCAATCATTACTGATAACGGCTCCAACCTCAACAGTGACCTGATGAAAGCCATGTGTGAAACCTTCAAGATCAAACACAAGAATTCTACAGCCTACAGACCTTAGATGAACGGAGTCGTAGAAGTTGTCAATAAGAATATCAAGAAGATACTAAGGAAGATGATAGAGAAGCATAAACAGTGGCACGAGAAGCTATCATTTGCTTTATTGGGGTACTGCACCATAGTCTGCACATCAACAGGGGCAACCCCTTACATGCTAGTATATGGTACAGAAGAGGTCATTCCCGCCGAAGTAGAAATCTGTTCCTTGAGGATCATACAAGAAGTTGAGCTCGACGACGCAGAATGGGTGAAGAGTCGTTACAAGCAGCTAGCTCTTATAGACGTAAAGAGAATGAATGTAGTTTGCCATGGTCAGCGCTATCAGAACAGAATGCCCAAAGCCTTCAACAAAAGAGTTAAGCCGAGACAATTCACATCGGGGCAGTTGGTGTTAAAGAAAATTTTTCTGCATCAAGATGAAGCCAAAGGGAAGTTCTCTCCTAACTGGCAGGATCCGTACATGGTTCACCGGGTTCTAACAAGAGGAGCCCTCATACTTGCGGAAATGGACGGAGAAGTCTGGCCAAAGCATATCAATTCAGATGTAGTCAAGCGATACTATGTGTAATCTATGTGCTTTCCCATATGATGTAATTTGAACTACGTCTGACCTGATTCCTGTTTAAGAGGGGATACGTAGGCAGTCTTATGGGTTCGGTCACAATTCAATAAAATTTTCATTTCCCCCGTAATTGGAAACTGGGGCAGAATTTTGAGGAGGACCCTCAAAATTCGGAAGTAATTTCGGCCAGTCATCGCAAGCGATCGTCAGAAACATCAACCCATTAAACTGGGGCAAACTTTTGAGGAGGAGTCCTGAACCACGTCAAAGTCGTTGGTTCATCTAAAAAACTATTTTTTAAAATATGTACTTATGTCATATTTTTACAAACTCATGCATGTTTATTATCGAAATCGCTTTGTTCAGCAATGCTACCCCAATGATGCATACCGTATCACCAGATCAAAGCCGAACAGGTCGGACCAGGCCAGTAGGGATACGAACTAACCTCCCTTCTACAAAACTCGTGATTTTTCTTTGGATGTAGACATTTGGATTGCGAAAGCATCTGACATGCTATACATTCATGAGATAAACGTTGCTCAGGAATACAACTCTCAGAATTGTTTGCGTTTACCAACATTTGCTATCCACGTACGCCGGCGATATTCCCTATAACGTAACATCCCCAGCAGTCACAATGTCGCAACTTGCTATCAGCTAAGAAACTTACCATTTGCCATTTTATTTTTATTTCTGCATTGCATAAGGCTACCATTCTGCCTTCCGAGACTAAACACTGCCTCCATCTGCATTTTCTGCATTGCATAAGGCTACCATTCTACCTTCTGAGACTAAACACTGTCTCCATCTGCATTTTCTGCATTGCATAAGGCTACCATTCTGCCTTCCGAGACTAAACACTATCTCCATCTACATTTTCTGCATTGCATAAGGCTACCATTCTGCCTTCCGAGATTAAACACTGTCTCCATCTACATTTTGCATGGCTGAAATATCACCACCTTATTTACATTCTACATGGTTGAAAGATCGCCACCTTATTTACATTCTGCATGGCTGAAAGATCGTCACCTTAATTACGTCCTACATGGCTGAAAGATCGCCACCTTATTTACATTCTGCATGGCTGAAAGATCGCCAAATACTACATCTCATGGGCTGAAAGATCGCCACCTTATTCACATTTACATTGGCTGAAAGATCACCACCTACTGCATTGTATGGGCTGAAAGATCGCCAAATACTACATATCATGGGCTGAAAGATCACCAAATTGTCCAAAGGTGTCATTTTTAGGAGGCACCATTTTCATAGCCCGAGAACGCCATGTCATGGCTTGAGGACCCCCTTTTATCTTTTGCATATCATTATTCAAAGGCATCATAGTTTGGAGGCATCATTCTCATAGCCCGAGAGAATCATTTCATGGCTTGCGAATCCTTTATCATACGCTTCATTGCCCAGGACATCATGGTCTGAGGACGTCATCCTAACCGTCCAAAGACAACATTCATGGTCTGACGGGAACTTGCATCACGTTTAAATTTATGCACAATATATGATTGTATTGCTCATTTGCAGGTAAATCGGCGAGCAACGGCCATCTCAGCAGGAGCGATCCCACTCCAGTTCCCGTAGACCTATTAGACCTTAACCATTCATCCTAACCTGAATATTGCGTCCGTTCTTGAAAAGGTCTCCATCGGCATATTCCGCCGACGGATCCTGAACTACATATAGCCTGATTCCTGTAAGACCAGGGATATGTAGGCAGCTCAGGAGCTAGAGCACAGTAAACCTCTTCAAACCACTTCGTTCGGTTAAAATTGGCCATCATATCTTTACCCGACAACTCTTTCATCCTTCCCGGGTAAAGAGAGGCAGCTGTTGATACCCAATTTTTCCCTGTATTTTTAAATAAGAAAAATTCCTTCAAAATAGCCTATATATTCATATATAACTATATCCCAAGGTTACATTATTTTTCCTTAACTTTTTTTTCAAAGATTTTTAAATTAATTCACTGCCCTATTTTATCAAGAAAAACCCAATAATTATCCCCAAAATTATTATTTTGGTGATTCATTTATTGGAGTCTCATGTTTACACTAAAATATAGCTAAGATATTTTTTTACATATTTTTTACAAATTTATTTAGTATTTTTAAGGTTAAAATTGCATAATTGCAATATTAGCCATTTTTAGGTTTAAATTCGTCTCATGTTTATAAAATGGGATCTTATATTTTTAAATTGATAATTATATATTATAAACCATTTTAGTGCTTTCAATTGTTTTCAGAAATTTATTTACTATTTTTCTATAAATTAAAGGGGAAAAGGGGCTATTTAACTTGTAGCCAAATTTGGCTTTCAAATTTAGCCTAAAATCAAACAGACCCCAACCCAAATTAAACCAACCCAAAGACCCAAGCCCAATCCCTAAATCTACCTGACCGAACCATATTAAATCTTGGTTGTTGATCAATTTTGATCAACGACCCAGATTCGTTCTTACCAAATTAAACCAAACGACCCCCCCCCCCAAACCCTTCTCATTCCTCACTCAATCGACTCTCATATCTCTATCTCTATCTATGGTTCCCTCTAGAACCTTCCCCCTCCCCCTCCTCTCTGATGAGCTTCACTCACCTTCTCCGGTCGTTTTCTTGCCTGAATACATGGTGGTTTCACCACCCACCAGCCTTCTATGGCTCTTCCACGCTTGGTTACCGAAGTCTCATGACCTGACCACGAAGAAGCTAGACCCAGACCTTGCTTGATTCAAGTTCCATGGCCATCTCCGGCCTTGCTCCAGCAAGCCATGTCTGTTCGAGCCTGGCCTCGACTCTTTCTGCTTAGATCAACGACTATCCAAGCCTTTCT
Organism: Nicotiana sylvestris; assembly: GCF_000393655.2. Lineage (NCBI taxonomy): Eukaryota > Viridiplantae > Streptophyta > Magnoliopsida > Solanales > Solanaceae > Nicotiana > Nicotiana sylvestris. The sequence goes on along the minus strand of NC_091067.1, from coordinate 42,763,852 downwards.
CACCGTTTGGGTTCCTCTGAAACCCTAGCTTTTGAGGTTCTTCTGATTTCTTTAGATCTGTTCTAGATCCATGTTTTCCCTAAACTTTTAAATTATTTCTTGATATTTCTTTCAAAACTATGCTTTCAAAACCTTTATTTTTTCCAATCTAGGGTTTTTGAGTTATTTAGATGTTTCTCTGATTTTCTTTTCTCTTGTGTGTCTCTTCTACTTTGTTCTTTGTGTGTTTCTTCTACTATGTTTCTTCTGCTGTGTTCTTGTTAGGTTTCTTCTACCATGTTCTTATCAATTTCCTCTACTGTGTTTTTATATGTTTCTCCTACTGTGTTCTTATTAAGTTTCTTCTACAATACTTCTTTATATGTTTCTCCTGTTGTGTTCTTGTTAGTTTTTTCTACTAGGTTTCTTATTAGTTTCTTCTACTATGTTTCTTTACTGTGTGTCGCATGTTGTTCTTTTACTATGCTTCTCATGAGTTCCTGCTACTGAAAGAGCAGGTCAAAGGTCTCAGTTTCTTTCTGAGACCTCTGAACTTGTCTCGATTAGTATCTTTTTCCTTGATTACTTGTCCTCTCATCTCTGCACTCGATTGATGGTAAAAACCTTAGAATTTGGGGATTCATCCGAGTTTTGAGAACATTGGCTATATGATTTGATTGAACTTTTTTGATTCCAGAAACCCTAACTCCTTTAGACCTATTTCGAGTTTCTGAACTGAGTCTTGAAATCTCAGTTTCTTTAAGTGATTCTAATTTTCTACTAAACACTTCTAAGGTCCTTATAATGGACCCTTTGTATGCTATTTGATACTATCTCTTCTACATTACTAACCTATGTGACTACCATGATCTTACAGTCTATTACCTACTGATTTTGCAATGACATGACATTTTTTTTCTTTGCCCTAAATTCAGCCTAGCATATTTGTGTGCTTTTTATATGTACTGAACTTCCCTCTAAAAATGGCTTTCAATTTTGATTGATTTCAGACTTCCTTTGTATAAGTTTGATTGATTTCTTTCCTTTCTGCTGACTTCCCTGTTACTCGATTTGAGTCAAAAACTTTCCTTAGCTTTTCTGACTTGGTTCATTCATGGACCAATGATTACAAAAATCTTTGACCCCTTGATTTACTGTATACTGATTGATCCTTACCTTATTTGTTTTAACCGTGTATTTCAAAATTCTTCCATTAATTAAACCCCTATGTATTTACCCCTAATTGCCTACTTTGCATAAGATGCTTATTTGATTTCATTCCTTAAATAATTTTTACCATTTAAGTCTGAATTCCTTAATTAAAGGAAGTCTTGTATTGATTGATTTTAATTGATATCCAGTTCCTTAATTGTTTTCTTACCTTATTTCTGCCTATTTTTTCATACTATAAATACATGACTCTTTCATTATCAAAAACATTCATCACTCGTTGTCTTTCTGAACTTACTCTTACACTCAAAAGTATTCTCTCTTGTTGCTTGTACTGTGGCCTATTCACAAGACCTACTGCCTGCCTTTCTTTTTTTGCTTCTTTAAAACTGGTATGTCCTGATTTAAGCTTTTTAGAACCACAACAATGTGTTAATTTACTACTTCTATATCCCTGTCTGCTTACTGCTTCTGTGTGGTTCAACACTACTGATTTCTTTTTGCCTGTCTGTTATGAATCCCAAACCATACCCCCCTATGTGTCATGTTATGGTTTGAGGCATGACAATATGCAAATTATTGTCCATGAATTAAACTTGATCCCTTGGGATCCTAGCCTCTAATAATGTGTGTTCTAGCAGGCTTATGGGTATGATTGCATCCTCCATTGCTGGGCATGCCTAAAGTCTGCCCTTGCCTAAGCAATAGGCTCTTTACAATCTCCCCATTCCCCTAAACCCCCTTATGTGTGTTTATTAGTAGTTGTTTCCCTCTCTTTTTCCCCTTTATCATTCTATTCTGCATTTGCACACTTTCTTAGTCTTTAAGTTCTGACCCCTCTTGTGAGCCTTGCCTTTGGACCCTTTGAGTTCCCTCTGAACGTGGACACTTGAGGGCTGGCCCTTCCACACTGCACTTGTCCTAATCTTATTATACATTTGGGTGTGAGCATTGCCCGGAGTCCCTTTGAGGCTCTTAGGGAACTTTGACACACTCAAATGGGAGAAAGGCTTTGGATCATGATCTCATGGAGTTGGTTTACCTCATATTTCAGACATGAAGTCTGAATCAGGCTCTCCTTTGGTTGTACTTTTATTTATATTTTCTGATGTATTTTTTACTTTATTCCGGGCTGTAATAATTGTAATAAACTCTTGGGGATGGTTAGTGAAAAGGGGCAAGTAACTATGTATGCAAAAATGGTAGATACCATGTCTATAGGAATTTTGAATCTGCATATAGAAATTATGCCTATAGGTGTTTGGAAATCTGCATATGCAAATAGAAATCATGCCTATAGTTCCTTCTGAATTCTGTATATCCTACATTCATATAGAAATCATGATCATAGGGCTAATATATTCATATAGAAATCATGCCTACAGAATTGTCTAAATCTGCACGATCAATTGCACCTAGATATCATGTCCATAGGTCTTAAACAAATTTTTGCACCTAGATAACATGCTCATAGGACTTAAATATCCAATTGCACCTGGATATCATGTTTATTCAGCATCTAGATATCATGTTCATAGGTTTAAAACGAGTCTTCTGCATTTTTATACCACGTCTACAAGGTTCAAAATCAACTACACATAGAAAGCATGTCTATAGGAATTCCTAATCGAATCTGAATCGCTTCATTCACGTATAGAGCTAATAACAGGTACCCTCGGTTGCAGAACTTATAAAATTCGTTAAAACTTGCCTTTCTTTTAATAATCTGACTACCCCTTTTAACCAGTACGTATTCAGTTTATTTTGCTTTCTAAATTTAGTAGCTACCATGCCTATAGGATCTTTGTCCAACACTTAGGCAAGCCTTAGGGTAAAGTTATAAACTGAATTTGTTCTATTAAATACAATCAGTAGGCAGACCTGATTCGGGTTTTTTATCTGAACTATGTAATAAATCAGTCTGCCTCAACCTTTAAGTTCTTTCATATCTAGTATTTAATCAGACCCTAAACAGTGTATGTAAGTCATGCTAATTACATCCTTCTTTGTGTAAGGAGGTATATCTGAGCCTCTACTTGTTATGTGATTTCCTTAACTTGCAACACGTGTTTTGTATGTTGCCTTAGAATTTTTGCCTTTGAAACTAAAAATAAGCCTAATATCCCTCCCTTTAGGATTAGTAGTCTTAAATGCCTCCGGGACTGATAGGATTGGAACGGGTAATAGGATGCAATAAGTAATCGAGACTATTTCGCGCTTTAATACCTTAACGGGGTGGGAAGGGTAGATATGGATATGATGACCACATGATAATGGCACGTGTAGCCCCTTATTGAGGAGTGATTACCGGGCATTGTGTGGGGTGATCCATATTATTAATAAACCTAGGTCCCCCCTTTCCCTTTGTTTCTTTGTTTCTTCTAAAGATTTCAAACTATTTCTTTTAAGAAAAATTAGCTTTCTTTTAGTTCTTTCCAAGTGTGGAAATTGGTTCCGAAACCATCAAATGCCTCCCTTGTAGGAACTAAATGGGTCTTCAGAAATAAGTTGAATGAATCTGGTCAAGTGGTTCGTAAGAAAGCAAGACTAGTTGCTCAAGGTTACTCTCAGTAAGAGGGAATCGACTACGATGAAACTTTTGCACCTGTAGCAAGATTGGAATCTATTCAAATACTACTTGTTTTTTATGCTCATTAAGGATTCAAGCTCTTCCAAGATGTAAAAAGTGCCTTTTTAAATGGATACATTTCTGAACAGGTGTATGTGAAGCAACCTCCTAGCTTTGTAAGTGACAGCTTTCCAAATCATGTATTCAAGTTGTCTAAAGCTCTATAAGGACTCAAGAAGCTCCGATCCTGGTATGAAAGATTAAGCTCTTTTCTTCTAAATCAAAGCTTCAAACGAGGTAATATCGACACAACTTTGTTTATTAAGCACTCAAATTCAGGTAATCTTAATACTCAGATTTATGTTGACGATATTATTTTTGGAAGTCCTAACTATGTACTATGTGAAGAATTCGCTCACGCTATGAAAGGAGAATTCAAAATGAGCATGATGGGAGAGCTAACATTCTCTCTTGGACTACAAATCAAATAGTCTCCCAAAGAAATCTTTATCAGTCAAACCAAGTACACCAAGGAACTTATAAAGAAGTCTGGTGTGGAGAATGCAAAGTCCATTGGAACTCCAATGAGTCCAACAACTATGTTTGAAGCAGATAATAATGGAAAAAGTGTTGATGAAACGATGTATAGAGGTATGATTGGATCTTTATTATATCTTACTGTTAGTCAACCAGATATAATGTCCGGTGTGTGTAAATTTGCAAGGTTTTAGTTGGCTCCCAAAGAATCCCATTTTACTGCAGTTAAACATATTATTAGATATCTTATTGGAACCACTGAATTAGGTTTATGGTATGCTCACTCTAACAATTTTGTGTTAAATGGTTTTTCAGATGCAGATTTTGCAGGTGATAAGATTGACATGAAAAGCACTAGGTGCACTTGCCAATTGTTGGGAAATGCTTTAATTTCCTGGCATAGCAAGAAACAAAATTATGTTGCTCTGTCAACTACTGAAGCAAAATATTTAGCTGTTGGAAGTTGTTGTGCACAAGTTCTTTGGATCATGCATCAACTTCTCAATTATAATTTATCTCTTACCTTTACTCCTATATTTTATGATAATACTAGTGCTATATGTTTATCAAAAAATTATGTGCATCACTCTAGGGCAAAGCATATAGAAATTAAGCATCACTTTATCTGTGATCATATTGCAAAAGGTGATATTGTATTAGAATTCATTCATACTGAGTCTCAACTTGCTGATATTTTTACAAAACCTCTTTAAGAAGAAAGATTTTGTTTATTGCGTAAAACGATTGGCATTGTGCCTATTTTGTAAAAACATCTTTCGTATTTGTATAATATATTTTACTTTTTACTTAAGTTTGCTTAATTCTTGAAGTGTATTAATTTTGATGTGAGTGTAATTATTACACTTCCATCGGTGCCGCCGAAGCAACTCCTCAAAAGTGTCACTTCCTTCTGAACCTAGCTTTTCCGTAACCAAGGCAACCATTCAACCTTCCAAACGCCTAGATAAGGACCCTCTTCTCCCTCTCATTCGTCATCTCCTCTCATAAAATTTCCTTACCATGGAAAAAAGAAACCTCTCATCTTCCACTGCCACCAGATGAAGTAGATGATTTCAGAAAACCCACAACCCCAAAGAAACCGTAGACCTGGAATCATCCCTTGACTCAGACTTTCTTAAAACTGACAATGAAAGCAGTGAATCATCAGAGGATCTACCTATTATCCAGAAAAAGGAAGGAAAAAGGCCTATAGAGCAAACCCCTAAAAAGCATGCATGTAAGAAAGGGAAAGTGGAAAGCACATATTTTGGGCCAGAGGACAAACTAAACTTCTATGGACCAAATGAGAAATCAAGGTTTGAGCCCTATAAGTTAAAATTTATGGCTTATGGATGCTCTGTAAGTTTTTCTCTTAAGAAAAATTTGCACCGTGATGTGATTGCTATTTTTGACTTTCAACGTCTCTCTTCTCTATTTGATACCATTGGAAATTTTGTGTATGAAGAGCCTATGAGAATGTTCTATGCAAATCTGTTTGTTAATGACAAAGATGACTTGGAACATGGTTTTAGGCACTCGAATTGTTCTTGACTCTTATCAATTTGAGAAAATATTTTCTGTTAAGTTTCATGGGTATGATGTTTTTGTGCAAAATTCCTGGCAAAAAGATTTTGAAGTTTCCTTAGAAGAGGCAAAGGCTTTCCTATCGGATAACCCCCCCCCTCCCGAAATTGGTCCTAAAAATCTCGAGTTTGAACACCGAGTTTTAGCCCACGTGATAGCTACCACTTTACTTCCTAGAACTGGGTCCCTCGGTACTTTGACTACTAGAGATATTTTTGTTCTTTACTATCTTGTGAACAATAAAAGACTTGGCTGGTTTGTGTGGATTCGTCAGTATATGCTTGAAAGTATCAGGGATATATCCTCTTCTGCTACTTGTCTACCCTATGGTTTGCCCATCTCATACATTTTTGAAGTTATGAAGGTTGATTTGTCACCTTTCTCACCCAAGCACATTACTAGTACCTATGATAAGACTGCATTTGCTATGATAGGTTACACCTTAAGTGACAACGGATGGGTCAGGCATGCCAAAGTTGAAAGTGTCCAATACAGGTTGAAGCTCCCACTGAACCAACAGAGACTCAGTCGGCTGCCACTACCAACCTACAGTAGATTCAGCAAAATATCGATGGGGTAAAAATCCTTCTAATTGCAATGAAAGAACAGGTGGACAAAATCAGGGAAGTCACCAAGGAAACAGGTACAGATGTGGCTAAGCTCAGGATGGACATGGGAGCTACGAGGAGGCAAGGGGTCAGGGCATTCAACTCTATGACAGAAAAGATGGCCAAAATCACCAAAGAAGTTGAAACCTCCTATGACTCCTTCTGCACCAAAGTGATCAATACCCTGAAGTATTTTCTAGGGAGAAACTAAGGCAATGCATGTCTATTAAAAACAATATATTTTGCTTGTTTCTATTTTGTGACTTATTTTTGCTTTGGTCTGTAAGAACCATTACTCCATGCCTCTACTGAAGGCATAAACTCTGCTACCCTCACTACTCTATTTATTATCTGTCTATTATCTACTCTATTTTGTATGTTTTGTTTGCATTTTCTTTCCTTTTTGATTGATGTCAAAGGGGGAGAAGAATATGAAGAGTAAACCAAAGCAACAACTCAGAGGGAGCGGTTAGGCGCGTGGAATTGGCTAAGCATTTTATTCGAACAAATATAGAGCCAGAATGGATGGTTTTGTGTCTATTACCATTTCTTCCTCCTGAGTTGAGACCGATCATTCAGATAGATGGGGGTAAACTAATGAGCTCAAATATTAATGAACTTTATAGAAGAGTTATCTATCGGAACAATACCCTTACCGATCTATTAACAACAAGTAGATCTACGCCAAGAGAATTAGTAATGTGTCCGGAGAAATTAGTACAAGAAGTGCTGTGCAAATTTAAGTAACAACTCAGGGGGAGCAGGTATCTCAAACTATGAAAGGGAAGTACACTATGTTTACTCTCTCTTGATTATCATCATCAAAAAGGGGGAGATTGTTACATCTAAGTTTCAATGATGACAATAGTACAAATCTAAGCGTATCTATTTGATTGCAGGAAATCAGGAAGTAGAAAAAGGGAAGTTCAAAGGCAACGATATCAGAATGGAATCGAGATCAAAGGCAACATGAACAATGCTGAATCAAAGAAAGTCAAAGCCATGTCAAAGCCCTCAAAAAGGAAACAAAATTAGTCCAGACGCTTAAGTCTCAATCAAAGGATAATGAGGATGTCTCAACAAGGAAACATATCAAGTGCAGCTGCTAAGAAAATGTCAAGCCATACTTCAAGGACTAGATTAGAATCAGAAGATTGACCAATCAAATCGAAGCCACAAATCACTCCCTGAATTTTGGATATGAAAAGGGAAGGACGTAAACGAATCCAGCCCATCTCACGTGCAGGATTCGGAGGCACCCCTGGGGTCAAATCTCTTCGAGGATTCTATGCCTTAATCAAAGATTAATTTGCAACGGCTATTCAATCTCTCCTATAAGAAGACGGGGAACTTCGAGAAGAAGACTCACGCAACTACACAAACTGTTGTCTAAGCCTTTTTAGTTCTTAGTACAAACACTGTATTCTTGAGTCTACAAGTGTCACAAAAGATAGGAAGAGTTAGAACACAAAAGAGAGTTGTGTCAATATTACAAAGATCACTGTTGTTGAATATCGTTGATGGTGAACGTACTAAAACCATCACTATCGTAATCCTTTATCAATAATCTAAGAGAACCCTTGTGACCCAAAGGAACTGGAGGTAGGTATCACACCGGTACTGAACCAGTATAAAAACTGTTGTGCCTTCTTTACCTTTCTGTTTGTTTATTTCATTCCTACTGAAATTGTTCACTGTGCAAAACCTAGTCGACTTAACTCACACTTAGTCAACCAAGAATTTAATTGGCTACTATCCCCACCCCCACCCCACCCCCCACCCCCTTCCTTGTACTTTCAGCATAAAACTTAGGCAGCACCAAAAGAGAGTGGAAAGATTAAAGGTGTTTCTTTTTCTTTTTTCTTTTTTTGGGACTCTGTGTTTGCGGGGGAGGGGGGGGGGTTGTTATATATTTGGTTATGTTGATTCAATTAAGGCTAAAATGTAGAAACTATTTGATCATGAGCAAAATGAGTGATTATCTATTGAATTGTGCTTTGCGAAAAAAGAAGGAAAAAAAGTGCTTAGCTTCCGAACAATCAATATAGTTCCAGTTTTGGTTATTGATTTTCAAACAATTTATGACCTATTATTGTTCGTATCATTAAGAACATCAAATAAACATATGAGAAATCCGATAGAAAATAAAGGAAATATATTTAAATAATGTGTAGATAAAGAGTTTATTTTGCTTGGACCATGACTAACAATTACGAAAAGTTACATGTTCTTAATTTGTTTCCTTTCTTCTCATAAAATACTTTTGTTTTTCAACATTCAATGTCTTCATAGAAGAATTTCTTGAAAGCATCCACATGAACAGCTTGAAGAATGATTGCGACAGTCAAAGATCCATCCCCTTCATTTCCTGGAAGTATCACGCAATCACCATCATATTCATGAGTTCCGGGGCTCATATGAATCTCTTTTCCCCACCCAAAATCCAATCCTAATAATGGCAAACTTATCCAACTTATAACCCCAAGATTAGGGTTTCCATAAAAAGGACCTTCCTTGCTTCTAAATGCATGAATATCTTGATATTTTGACAAATCCTCCTGGTTTTTTAAGAAATCAATCGTCGAATTTGCATAATCACTCGTCACGATTTTAATGGCTGCTCGTACCCTTCGAGCAGCATACTCCAATGGCCTCGAGGTGATGTCACCCGAGACGCCATTGGCAATAACATCAACTATGGCATTACCAAAAAAGGATTTAGGCAAATGTGGTTGCATTATTTTGCGTATGTTAACACAAATGCACAAATTAGTAGGCTGCTCAAATTTATGACCTCTTGCCTTGCATGCACATCTCCATATATGTGCAGTCACAACTTCATAACGTGTGTAACTACGCCCTTGGTTACCTTGGTTCGCCTTTTTTCTCAACATTTCAACTTGATTTTTTGTAAGTTTTAGCATGGAACCCTTTGTTTCATTTTTCTTCTCCTCTTCACTGCTGGATTTCCCTAGCAAAAGTGGTGGTTGATTAAACTGTAAATGCTCAAACGTTGGAGATGCAATTGGAGGTTCTCCTGCTCGGAGCAATCTTCGATCATGAAAAGGTTCGTTCCCTAATGGCTCTCCGCGAGCAAGGCTAGCCCATTCGGTGAGGAAGTAAAGAGCACTTTGGCCATCAACCACAGCATGTGATATTGCAAAACTTAGTGCAACACCACTACACTGAAACTTAGTAAGCTGAACAAACAACAAAGGGAGTTCATCAATTGGGATTGTGTAGTCTACACGGGGAAACAAGCTATTAGAGTCAGGGGATGGCGAGAAATCACCAAGATCATCCAGCTTGGCTTCGGTTTCAGCTTCCGTGAACACGACTCCCGAGGCGTTACAGTCGAGCTCGAGGCGGGACCCAGCGATCCATCGCAAACGACCAGCCAATGGATAGAAGTGTACTAGTGCTTTGCTTAGTGAGGTCCTGAGGGTTTTGATGATGTTGTCTGTTGATGGAAGACAATCCTGGCAAAACCTGTAGTAATAAATGGTTGGTACATGAGTTACAGCAAAAGTTTGATCACATTCTGATAAGGAGACAGTGCCATTCCATGTTGGCTCTGCTGGCTTCACTACCCAATGGTTCTTCAAGCTAACCTTCATTCTGTCCTATATTTGGCTATAGTTTTTGGTTAATCTTTTTATCTCTTTTATTGTTATCTTGACAAAGAGTGTGTAGTACTATTTAATGATATAATCGAACAGACTAAGTTTCGTGGCCAAATTTTAAGGTAACCACAAAGAAATGTGTTATTTGTGAGGTGGTATGATTTTGTTTCGGCCGTGAAGTACGTTAGTTAGTTAAGGTAGCTTTTACATGAAGAGAGTTATTTTCGCAAGAATGTACATTGCACAAGTCTTAAGAGCCAACTAAAATAAAAATCCATTCCTCATCCAAACCCTCATGACAAAATAGAAAAAGATTTAAATTATATATATTGGCTGTGCAAATAACTTTTATTTTACTGGTGTACGTTCATTTGTAATAATTAGTGTAATTTAACCGGTTATAGCAAGTTACACCTGTAGTTATCTTTTAGGCAACCTGATATTATAAAAAAAATTATTAGACCAGTCAGTATATAAAAGTTAAAGCCGAAGACGCCAATTTGCTTCAACCAAATATCAAATGTGCCTGCTACCATGATCTGAGACAACTGATGCAGCCCCCACAGACAACAGATAAAAAGAGGCAACAAACATGCGTCTGAGAATTGAACATCAAGCCAAACTTCATTAAGAACTTAACATGAATACAATTGTGACATCCATGTTGTACAACAACCAAGAGTTGAATCCAAAGAAGAAGTCAAAATTATTTTGAATCCGAAATCAACAAGGTGGGGAGGAAGAATGTAACTGTACTTTCTTCCAAAATTATTAAAGAACTCGAACTTCCACTATGGCACAAACTTTGTGCGTGGCCTGCCCCACTCATCATCATGCAAATGCTGTCAATATAGTCATCATATTAATACTCATAAAGAGTTAGAATAAGAGTATAATATATAACGGAAAAGAACTAAAGAGTTAAAGTGGCCTTCTCACAGCATTTCACCAGAGGGTCGTAAAGAATTGGCAATAATCTCCAAATATTGGAAATATACAACTAAAACAGATTTTAAGCAATAGTATCAAGCAGTGACTGTTTGAATTATATAAGGTGCAAATTAAAACAGCCATTTCAAGGATTCTGATAATCAGTTTCTTTCATCGATATAAGCTGTAATTTGGTGTTTTTTTACAATTGGTGGTGTTCGAGCTAGCTTGTAAGCACTTCTATCTACCCGCAGCCTCCTACTAACATAGTTACTGGGTAACTCTGTCCAACAAGGAATCATATAAGCTGTAATTTCGTATTTTTAAGAATTCATGACAGTATTAACATACCGTCTCCAACATATATAGCTATAAAGTAAACGACGTAAGTGTGGATAATGAATCTTTTTTATTGATAAGAGCGCATATTGACTCTTAATTTACATTAATGCAGCTGATGCTACTAAGAACCTATAACAGAATTTGCACGAGCTTTCATTAGATAAATACTAATGATAAATATGCCGGGTCAGCCAATTAAATTCCAATGTGGTGAACAAGTAGTGGTGCAATATTAAAGTTCAAAAATAGACACTACCCAATCACTCACATTACTTAATCTGGTTATATGCACAAAACAAGTATGCACCACGAAAGGGAGAAAGCAAAGTACACTCATGTTCATAACAATTAACCATAGGAACTTAGTGCACAGTGCACACCAAATCCAATGTTGTAATTTAATGAAATCACTGCTCCTGTTAACAGTGGTGTATATATGTAGGATTCTGCGCAAACGGTGTCGTCGTATTACCGCAACTCAGCATGTACGCGAGCTGTAGAGACTCTATGGCTTTAATGCTTGTTCCAAATTGATGTCGACTTTATATTATTTTACATATATATATTTGTGAATTTTTCCAATGAAGTAGCGTCAATTGACATTACTTGAAGGGAGGGTGTCTCCGCTACTGCCTGTTAAGTGCGGATAGAGCAGAACGATTGGGGAGGAATCTTTTTCTTGTTCCTTTTTTTTTTTGGGTAAAATAATTTTATTGAAGATGGGAAGAAAAATCTTGTATACAAATGTGTTGAGCTAGGCAACCATGGCAGAAGAAGAAGAAGAAGAAGAAAGTCGGTGAAGAAGAAATGAGAGCTTCATTCTCTGTATTGGAAGAAAAACTGTTCCAACTGATTCTCTCAGCTACTGTACACATAACTAACTTCTATTTATACTATTCACTAACTAACTAACTACACAGTATTATATTAAATACTAGACTGTACAGTTGTTTCTTCTACACTCCCCCTCAAGCTGAGGGATGAAAATAGATTCTTCATTCCCAGCTTGCAGAGTAAGTAATCATGTTGTGGACTGCACAGACCTTTGGTGAAGATATCTGCCAGTTGCTCTCTTGTACCAACATGCTAAGTTTGAATCATCCCTTCTTGAATCTTTTTCCTTACAAAATGACAATCTATATCTATGTGTTTGGTTCTTTCGTGAAAAATAGGATGAGCTGCAATTTGAATTGCAGCTTTGCTATCACAGTGAAGTTGAACTGGAAGCTCAACTGATACTCCCAATCCTTCAAATAATCCAACCAACCACTTTATTTCTGCAACAGTAGTGGCCATACTTCTGAATTCTGCTTCAGCTGAGCTTCGTGAAACTGTTCCTTGCTTCTTTGATTTCCAGGAGATTAAGGCATCTCCAAACTTCACAACATAACCTGTAACTAATTTTCTTGTCTCTACGCAAGCTTTCCAATCTGAATCACAGAAGGCAACCAGCTTTTGACTGCCAGCATCTAGATGGGACTGCTTGGGAGCATGCATAAACCGACTCAGAACATGTACCACAAATGTTATGTCAGGCCTAGTCATGGTCAAATACAACAGTCTTCCTACTAATCTTTGATATCTACTTCTGTCTTCAAGCAACATGTCATCAGCCAAGCCCTCCTTGTTGAACAACTTATCAAACTCTATGGAAGTAAGCTTGTGATTAAATTCCAGTGGAGTGAGTGCTGGTTATCCTCCTGATAGACCAGACTCAGATAGCAGCTCAAGTGCATATTTCCTCTGACACATATGGATGCCTTTCTCTGATCTTGAAAATTCTATGCCAAGGAAATACTTCAATTCTCCTAAGTCTCATCTTAAACTTGTTCTGCAAGTCCCTTCTAGCCTTCTCAATCAAGTTTAGATTATGGCCAGTCACAAGCAGATCATCAACATAAACAAGAACAATTACCAAATTTGCTCCCTTCTTGTGTGTGAACAAGGAATAGTCATAGTGTGACTGTACAAATCCTAAATCTGTTAAAGCTTCTGTCAGCTTTAAGTTCCACTGTCTAGGGGCCTGTTTAAGTCCATATAAGGACTTATTCAACATGCACACCTTCTGACACTCCCCCTGGCTTGAAAAGCCATCAGGAATGTGCATGTAGACTTCTTCAGATAGATCTCCCTGCAAAAAATCATTATGAACATCCATCTGAAACACAGACCAATGAGAAGCAGCAGCAAGAGACACTATAGACCTGACTGTGACCATCTTAGCTACTGGGGAGAATGTTTCAGTGTAGTCCAACCCTTCTTGCTGGCTATAGCCTTTGGCAACCAGCCTAGCTTTATATCTTTCCACTTCTCTTGTGAACTTCTACTTGACCTTGAATACCCACTTGCACCCTATAGGAACTTTGTCAGGAGGAAGATCTACAATTGTCCAGGTGTGATTGCTCTCAAGAGCTGAAATTTCAGACTTCATGGCATCCACCCATAATGGATCAGAACTGGCTTCAGCATAGGTCTTGGGCTCTATAATTGCTGAATAAGCAACTAGAGAAGCCCTGTAGGCAGGAGTGAGATGGTCATATGTCACATAGTTTGACAGTGGATATGTGCAAGAGGAGGATCTCTGTGGAACAATATAATCTCCCAGCCATACAGGAGGCCTTGATTCCCTGGAGGATCTTCTAGGTTGTACTGGCTGAGGAGAGGGATCCCTTGCAGAAAATGATGGAAGAGACTGAGTAGCATCATCAGAAGTAAAATTTGGAGGAGAATGTAATGGAGCAGATACAGTAGAAGACTCAGGAGGATCAAGTTCAACCAGTTGCACCACAGGGAATATAGGAGAAAGACCATTGTTTTTGTGCTTGAAGGGGATGATGTCTTCTTGAAAGACTGTGTCTCTGCTTACAAAGAACACCTTGGAGGCTCTGTCATAGAGATAATACCCTTTCTGAGTTGTGGAGTATCCAAGGTGGACTGCTGGAATTGCCCTTGGACTGAACTTATCACCCTTCTTGACATTGGTAACATAGCACAGGTTATCAAATACTCTGAGATGTTGTAAGTAAGGAGCCTTGTTGAACAATTTCGGGAAAGGTGACTTACCTTTCAACAACACAGTAGGCAATCTGTTCAGCAGGTATACTGTTGTGGTGACACACTCTCCCCAAAAATTTAAGGGTACAAAGGCTTGAAATCTTAGTGCTCCTGCCATGTCTAGGATATATCTATGTCTCCTCTCTACAACACTATTTCTTTGTGGTGTATATATACAAGAACTTTGATGTACAGTCCCACACTCCTTAAGCAAAGTATTCACCTGATCATTGAAAAATTATGTACCATTGTCTGTTCTGAGACATTTCACTCCACATTCAAATCGAGTTCTGACGTATATGAGGAAGTCCTTTAGCACTACAACAGACTCTGCCTTAGTAGGCATTAGGAAGAGCCATGTATATCTAGAAAAATCATCTACTAGAGTCCAGAAATATCTCCTACCATCATGTGTGGGAACCTTATAAGGGCCCCATACATCAGCATGCACAAGATCAAAAGGCTTAGCAGAACATGTAGTACTAAGACTGAAAGGTAGTCTTGCCTGATTAGCAATAGGACATACAGAACACATGTGATTATTCAGTGGAGAGTTACACAAGCTTTCAATATTCCTCAACACTCTTAACGGAGCATGTCCTAGTCTTCTATGCCAAAGAGACAAATCAACAGTCTTAGTTCTATTATTGGTACTAGCTTCACTTATTGAACTTGAAATGGTATTTACAGATGATTGAATGGTGAGATCCTTATTTTTAGAGAGTTGTTGTAAGTCTCCTTTGTTCCTCAGAATGTACAAGCCATCCTCTTCTCTACCAATCCCTATCACCTTCCCACTTGAGAGTTCCTGAAACACACAGAAGTCAGGAAAGAATATTGCACAGCATTGTAATTCCTTGGTGATCTTTGATACTGATGATAGATTGTGTTTGAATTCAGGTATATATAAGACTTCTCCAATTGTTTTGTCCTGAAATATATGAGATTCTCCTGTCTTAGTGATAGTCACTTGCTCTCCAGTAGGTAGATGTACCTTATTTTTACCCATTAGAGACAGTTCTTTGAATTTGTGAAGCAAGCCTAACTGATGTACCATGTGATTTGTAGCCCCTGTGTCTACTATTCAGTTATGGCTTCCTAGACTAGACATTAGAGCAGTAGGAATACCTATTGTTCCCACTTGAGCTGCATTAGCCACAGGTTCTCCTTCTTTTCCCTTGCTTAGCATTTGCAGAATCTGATTGTATTGTTCTGAAGTGAAGAACTGAACTGGAGCTAATGGTGCTGTTTGTTGAGATGATCCTTGAGCTTCAAATCCCTGATTTTCTACACCACACACAATGTTAGCATAAGTGTTTGGAGTGCCTCCAATCTTCCTGTATTTGAAATCAGCTGGATAACCATGCAGCTTGTAGCAGTTGTCCCTTGTGTGACCCTTAAACTTGTAGTAGTCACATTGAAGTGCAGACATTCCAGAACTGTAGGCTGTCTTAACTTTGTAATTGATGTTACCACCACCAGAATTGTTGCCATTGTTATTTCCTCTGTTGCTTAGTAGTGCAGTTGCATCATTGCCATCAACACTGATGCTAGCATTAAGTCCACCACTGCCACTTCTCCTTTGGCTTTCTACATTTACTATCATAACATATGGGCGTAATGGCTTCCTGGCCACTTAAACTTGTAGGGCTTTTGAAAGCCGATACACGAACTTTGGATTTTCCCATTTGAACACTCCTTGACAAAATGGATACTAATAAATACTTTTGACCGTTGACCATGCCTATGTGGAAGCACTGCAGCTGACATGGCTAAACTGTGTGCAAATCATGCTGTCAAGGCGCGTGAATAGTATTGTTTTTACTAAAAAAATTAGAATTAGAATAAAATATAAATAAATAAGAAAAAAAAAAGACTTTTCCCCTCCCCTTCCAATTCTTTCGGTCTTCCTAGCATGTATTCATAAAATTGCCTGAATTCATCTCTTAAAGAGCAACAGCAATTCTTCCAGCAACTTGGTTAAGATCACGTTTGCCATTGGATGTGATTCTCCTTCCACCCTTAGGATCAAAGTCAACGATGTTCATGTTCTGCAATTGCTGAAGTATGTTGCGTGCAACTGAACCACTGCTCTTACAAAAATGACGAGGGCGGTTGCCATTCCTCTGGTTACCACCATAGATTCTTCGGAATCCACCAACACCAATACCACCCCTCAAATAGATCTTCCATGCCATAGAAGCAACTCTAATATAGTACCAATCAGGGTCATATGGAGCAAGCTCTTTGAGTTTACCAGTCTTGACGAGATCAGTCCACTCAGGAAGCTCCATCTTGCCGGAACGCTTGAGGTGAGCGGCATCAGCCTTCACAAATTCGTGAGGGGAAACATCTTTCACGGTTTTCGCTGCCTCCATCGTCACTTCTGCTGCTGTTGTGGCGCCGATGCAGATCTCTCTTCACGTTCCTTTTTTGTATTTGTAACTTTTTTTTTCTGATTTTGTATTTAAAAATGGGACCCACAAATAACACATGGCAAATAATAAATAGCTTAGCATGATGTGTTGTACATGTCAGCGCAATTGATATACACGCTCTGATGAATGTTTTTATTAGTACTCATTTTGTCAAGTTGGAGTGTTCAAATGGAAATATTCAAAGTTCGTGTATCGACTTTCAAAAGCCCTACAAGTTTAAGTGGCCAGGAAACTATTACGCCTAGCATATGCTTGGTTTATGTTTGGTAAAGGCCTTGTCATAAGAATCTGATCCTTGGCATTCTCATAGGAATCATTCAGTCATGTTAAGAACTTATATAGCTTTTGCAATTGATAATGTTGACAGACTCTGGACATTCACACGAAGGAGGAGGGGCTAGAGTTTCATACTCATCCAACAATTCCCTAAGTTTCGAAAAATACACAGATATAGAAGATATGCCTTGAGTTAATGCAGCAATCTCTTTATGTAAATAACAAGCTCTAGAGGCATTCACTTTATCAAACCTCTCTTTGAGATCTTCCCACACCTTATGAGCATCAGATGCATAAATCACAATACTAATTAAACTAGGAGATACTGAGTTCATTATCCAAGCTAGAACAATAGCGTTGCATCTGTCCCAAAGTTCATGTAAGGTAGATTCATACATTTCTCTTCTACAGGTTCCTAAAACAAAACCTAGTTTGTTTTTACCATGTAAAACAATCTTCATTGACCGACCCCAAATTAAGTAATTTTCAGAACCTTGAAGTTGAATTGAGATAAGAACAGATCCTTGAGTATCTGAAGGATGAATATACAGAGGATGATTATGATGTACCAGATCTGGAGGAAGTAGTGCTTGAGCCTGAGTTGCAGTCGCCATAGGAGGAGTTGAAGTCGAGATTCCATCATCGATTGCCATTGTAGACAGTATAGATCGTATTGCTCTCCCATAAATGAGATGATTTAGTTCGCAAATGACTCAAATTCAACAGAAATCGACACTAATCAAGCGAACCCTAACTTCAAGGAAATTGCTGAAAAATTGAAAGGAACAGAGAAAGGAAGCTATTAACCAGCGATCTTCCTCTCCTGAAGCTGCTGAGTTACTCGATCTAGCCTTGAGGCTCTGATACCATGTTGAGCTACGCAGCCATGGCGGAAGAAGAAGAAGAAAGTCGGTGAAGAAGAAATGAGAGCTTCATTCTCTGTATTGGAAGAAAAACCGTTCCAACTTATTCTCTCAGCTACTGTACACATAGCTAACTTCTATTTATACTATTCACTAACTAACTAACTACACAGTATTAAATTAACTACTAGACTGTACAGTTGTTTCTTTTACAAAATGGTATACCAATAAGTAGAGAATCCACAAAGAGAAAGATTACAAAGGATTCCTATTATTGGCCCCAACTATGCGAAGGACTGAGGTATAGTTGATTGTTAGAATGTTTCAGTTGGGTTGTCTCTTTTAGCGTCATCGTGCAACCACATCAAAACTCTGGTTCTTGTCTACTCATGGCATACAACGATGCACCTAAGAAACTTTATTATTATTACTCTTATTACTATATTTCTACAGCACATTTTTGATCATTTAGCTTAGATTTGCTTTCTACTATTAGTAAATTACAGATTAGATTGTACATAGAAACCATTCATATACATTTTGTTTCCCAAATTCGAAAAAACAAGAGGAATATGGTAATATACGGTAGGCACAAAAATCTTTGGTAATTGTTTTTCTTTCCAAGTGTTTGAAAGAATTCTGGAGATAAGGCCTAATCCTTTCTCAAAAGATTGTGTTTTCACTTGAAGACCTTTTTTTTTCCTTCTCCTGCCAATTCACCCTCTTTTTTAGCAATGATGAAAGCCCACTCACTCCTACACCCTCAGCCCCTACGCCGTCCAGATCCTTTTCTATTTTTCAATTTTGGAGATGTGCTGCAAAGCAAGGCCTCTTCGAAACAATGATCATGCTAATCTGAAGACTACTGTTTCACACAACTTCCCATATCAACCACCACAAAAATTCATCATGCTCAACCTCCCCCTTGTCAGTACACTGCGCTCTTGCCCCATATTCATTTGATCCCTCATCCAGTTTGCCATCTACTCCATCCTTTCAACTTTCTATCAAAAGTGTGTCTATCAAACTAGTTTTGGTTGGTCATTTCTGAACTTATCTTGTAAGTTGTAACTAAGATATTTCCGGTATTTATATCTACTTAGTTAAAGTTTTTGTTGTTTTATTCCTCCCAACATTTTTGGTCTTTTTCCTAGTCCATATTCATCTTAATATCTTACAACTTAATTCGTAACAAGCCTTCTTATCCAAAGATAATTAACAAGCACCTTTGAATCAGCTATTTCTCTTTTTCAGATAAGTTTTTCAAGCAACTAGTTCTCGTGACATTCAACACAAGAAATTTTATCGGAAAAAAAAAAAAAAAGATGAAGACAATGGAGTGCTTTCAGATTGGGAATAGAGTGGTGTCCACTCTTTCCAATCTGAAATCACTAAGAGTTTCTTTTATGTCAAACAATTAGAACACTTGAAACTTCGGTCAATCTTAAAGTTAGATAGAAGTGAAAAGAAGAGGATGAAATGACCACTATTACATCTTTAGCTTTCCAATTTTTACTTATATAAGTGAGAAAACATTGGTTCACAGCCCATTCTTCAGGTACGTATGGCTAATTAGGTGGTGTCTGGATTGCTACGTAACACTCAAATATCACATAAATATTTACACCACTTAATTCTTTAACATGTTCCTTCACTTGTCAAAGTGTAAAACTATGATCAGTTAACTGTGTATGCTTAGCTAGATTATAAAAAAATGAAAATGGGCATTTGGTCATTGAAAGATACTTTCAGTGTCCACGTTTTAGAACTCTTTTACAGTGTCTTCTAGGTTCCAGGTTTCTTCTGTAGTGCATATAAGCACAGTCTGCATTAAATTCCAGGTTCACTGCCAATCATAGGAGGAACATATTGGTCTTCATGACCCTAATGTCATGCAAATGCAGACACGTAAAGGCATCTTATCTTTACGACAGGCATATAGGCAGTAAGCCGATAATAATATAGATAAAGTGAATGACACAAGAGTAAACCCTCCAGAGCAACATTATTAAATCAACTGTGCATGAAGAGAAAAAACCGCCGAAAGGCAGTCAATCACTCAAGCAGAATTTTAGCACTGTTGCATTCTGATCTACACTGTTAGCTTATCATAACAAACATATCTCTTAAAGTGAAAATGACATAGAATGTAGACCAAAATCTCCAAGTATATTACATATTCATCTGCAGCCTCTATGTTCTAGACATACTAAAAGTTCAAAATTGTCACCAGAATGTTTGGTTACTATATGGGCATTTTTGGTTTGGATCAATTTACATGGTTTAAACATATCTTTTATCACAATCAGAATTAGTGTCTTATTACTGTCCAAAAGATATTGAGCAAATAAAACCATCATTTCATTGAATTTGATTATATTTTAACCATTTATCTAATAATCAAATTCCTAAATAATTCAAACCAAACAGGCCAAGATAAAGTACACTTTCTTACTTGTGCCCACATATTTCTCTAGCGAAAAGATTATTTTTTTACAAATTATTCAATAATCAAATTTAGAATCTGAATCAAAACCAAAAAAAAGGAATATCACAATAAAAAAGCATAATACAATAGAAACCAATAGTACAAAAACAGATCCAAATGAAAAAGGAAAAAGGGACTTACGAACTCTTTGACGATTCCCTTGTAAATCAAGACAGGGACAGCAATACCGAAGATACCGACGATAGCGAGGTTCCGACGAGTCCATCGGAAGTTGTGCTCAAGGTTCTCCCTAGCCGCTCCCCATTCCTCTATCCACCGGTTCTTGTTGTACTCCATTCCCCCTCCCATCTCTCTCACCGCTGGGTGAAGTCCAAAATGATTAGCTGCTTTGCTACTGGGAAGAGAAGGGTAAGACAATTTATTTTTCTTATGAAATGACGGGAGTGCCCTTTTGGGGTTGTCATTTGACTGTTTATTTACTTTAATTTTTTAGGGCAAAATGGCCTTCGGGTCACCTAAATTTGCACTTATTTACATATAAATTAGTCTCAAGATACGTGTGTGTACCTCATCTCTATGAGTGCTTGAGTTATAAAATAAAAGTGTAAGTTTATGAAGATGATTATGAATATTGATGGCGTATAACTAACTCAATAAAGAAATAATCTATTTAATAAAAATCTTTAATCATTAGTCTATAATTCAACTAAAATCTATTTCAGTTTTATAATGTCCTAATTGCAATTTCACAAGTTATCGTGTTTCCTTTTAGTTTCAGCAAGAACATGTATCAATAGGTAACTAATAATCTACGAATTACAAATAAACACAAAATCAAAATACAATAAAAATCAAAAAAGACACTCAAAAAAGGATAATAAAGCAAGCTAGTGAAAGACTGAGTTCAAATATATTGTATGAAAATGTATTGTAGCGCATATATATGGTTCAAAAGTTACATGGAAAGAATTTATATGGTTATTATAAACTTTTCAAATAAGAACATAATTTATATAAGGTTAAATTTTGATTGATCTCCAAATGCTAATAAAAATATGGACTTGGTTCAATAAGGAGGATTTAATTTTAAAAAAAAATAGTTGGATCTCAAGATAATAAATATTAGTAAAAAAAATAACATTTAACTAATTATAATTATTTTGCAATGGAAACTTTATGAGCAAAGACTCTTTTTTACAAGTAGCTTAAAATACTACTTGTCTTCTTAAATAAGTAGTGGTAGCTAACATTACGAGTGTCAGTAAAGACTAGTGAGAGAAGGTCTTCCTTCTCTCTACTCTCACAATCTCAACCATGACGAATCTCAGCCAAAATGATAGTAATTTGGGAACTTCTATTCCGCCAAAACATCCTGATATTGCAAAAATTCACCCACAACACAACTCGTCTGATCAGGACAACTCGTATAAGGATAAACTTCTGGGAAAAATCCAAATTCCTCATGAACATCAAAGTGAAGACCTACCTTCACCTATGTCCATGAATGTTCAACACACTGCGACTATCCCATGCCTACAAAAGACAGAAGAGACCAGGATAAAAAGTATAGTTCTATCAGATCAGGATATCCAAAGGATTTATAAACCATGAAAATTTTCAGTGATAATCAAATTGAAAGGAGAAAGAGTTCTTCATCACTATCTAAGAGCAAAAACACAAAGTCTTTGGAGACCGATGATAACTAGGGATTATGATGCATTTTACACTCCTTCTTGCTTAAGTTTTGATTAGAAATGTATACAAAATAGTCTCAAAGGCTCACAAGTTGTACTATTGCAGGTTTGATCAACAAGGTGATAAGGTGTCAAAAACCAGCTCAAAAAGGAGTGAAACTTTCACAAGTACCAAGACCAAGACCAAGCTCAGTTAAATAGGGCCAATGCGGCGATACACCATTTTGTGTGGTCCGCAAAGATGAAGATCAGAGAGTATGCTTCTCAGTCAGCCAGGCAATGCGGCCGCAAAGGACTTTGTGCGGTTCGCATTGATTCTACTACGGCCGTACTCGATTTCGTGTGGTCCGCAGAGCCAAAGTTCAGAGAGGTGACATTTTGGGAAACCTGGTCAATGCGGTCCGCAGTCCATTTTGTGCGGATCGCAATAGAAGCCACCGCGGTCGCGGTGCATTTTGTATGGTCCGCGGTGGCCAACTTAAGAGAGTACATTAGTCAAGCCAAGAGCCTGAGTGCTGCCGCACTCAATTTTGTGCGGTCCGCACTAGCCCTGTATGGGTATTTTTGTCCAGAATTTTTAGCCTAGTATAAATAGTTTCTTTTCCCATTTTTAGGTCAATAGATAGATTTTGGGACACAGTTGCGCTCGTGACTTCTTCTCTTTTACCATTTTGAGTAATTTTAGCTTAGTTTCAACATTGAATCTTCAAGTTTTATTTAGTAATTAATTATTATGTGTTTTTCTTCATCTATTTCTTAATTTTCTTCTATAATTATGAGTAGCTAGACCCCTTAGCTAGAGTTGAGGCTCAACCCTAGTGTGGGTAATTGATGGGTCTTGTGTTTTGATGCTTGATTATCTATGAGTGTTTGATATTTGGACTAATTTAGGGTTTTAATGTTGAATTAGTGGTTGCAACCACTAGTTTATGCCTAGTAGACTTTGGCTCTTCTTGAGAAAGAGAGCCTAAGTCCATGAAATTAGTCCAATAAGCAATTGAGGCGTATTCAAGAGATTGATAGCCCCAATTAAAGGGTTAAACCTAGAGATAGTAATACCCGACTTGAACCTCAATTGCTTGTACAAATTTGCTTACCCAATTGGTCTTGAGAAAGTCAATTCGTGCAAAATCACTCGAACTACCGAGAGGTATAGAGTGAGTAGAATCGTGCAATGGTTATATCATATTTCCCAAATGTGATAATCTAGCCTTAGACTCAAGAATCCGTCAATTAACCACCTAGGATAAAGTCACTACCCTAGTGCCTTTTATCTATTTGATCAACTCTCAATATTTTAATCTTAGCTTTAATTAGCTTAATTTAGCATCGTAGTAATATAAAATTAGAAGTAAAACCAAAACAAACAATGTTTAGAAGTGCAATTAGGAATAATTACACAATTCCCATTTAGATAGAAACTCAACTCCAATATCTAGCTCCCTGTGAAAATAGATCATGACCTTCTCTGGTAAAAGCTGCTTCAACCTATCTTGCTACTTCATAGTAGTACAGGGTTGGCCTCGATTACTTTTTGGCGCTGTTGTCAGGGAGCTAACGATTTTGGCTATCTATCTAAATAGTTTTGTGTATTGTTCTTCTTTCCTTCTGCGTTACTAATTTGTGTGTGTCACAACTTCAGGTACTAAAAGGCAGCAAACAACGCACCTCTTGGAGATATTCTGCCAGGGGAGGAGGTAGATGACAATATCGATGATGAGGTCCCTGTGGTACCTCAAGCTCAGAGGAGAGGCCGACAGGCCAATGATAATATTCCAGACCCTCCCCCTTCACCTTCAAGAATGGCTCCTCGAGTGCTTCCAAACCAAGGCTATGCAAGTGCAATTGTCCCACCCCGGATTCAAGTGGGAAATTTTCAAATTACCAATGTGATGCTGACATTGCTGGAGCAGCGTGGGTATTTCACGGGCGTTGCCAATCAAAATGCTTACAAACATCTTAAGGGTTTTGTGGATACCTGTTGGGAGAGCAAGCAAACTAATGTGTCCGAGGATGCACTTCGGTTGCGACTCTTCCCATTCTTACTTAGAGGGAAGGCATTGGATTGGCTTGAGCGACTTCCCAACCATTCCATCACTACTTGGGATGAGTTGGCCGACACATTCATTGCAAAAAATTTCTCACCAGGGCATATGGCAGCATTGAGAGATGAGATCTTGGCTTTCAAGAAGGAACCCAATGAACCTTTGCATGAGATGTGGGAGCGCTATAGAACAATGGTAAAGGAATGCCCCAACAATGATATGATTGAAGCGATGATCCAACAGATTTTCTATCGGGGCAGTAACACAACAAACCAGTGCATAGTGAACTAACTTGTTGGGGGAAACTTCATGAAGTTGTCTTATGATGAGGCTCAACATTCTTGACGAGATGGCTAACACTTCTTCTGCTTGGCAAAGTATAGCCAATATGCCCCAGGGTGACCCCACGGTCACTCATTTGCACAAGGAGTTATATGATCATGGGTAGGCTATAGCTGAGTTGACAATTACAATGAACCAACTAGTAAAGGTACAGTTGCAACAAGTTCAAAATCCTCGCCAAGTGAATGTCATGGAGGATGTCAATATGCTAGTCAACAAAAGAAGACAAAGAGGTCAACAGAACCAAGGGAATTCGGAGCAATTTGAAAATGATTGTGGTGGATTCCAAGATGATGGTTATGATGGGAAGAATGAAGAGGTGCAATACGTAAACAATTATCAAGGCCAAAGGGGCAATTCTTCCAACCAACAACAATGGAGACCCCAAGGCAATTGGGCCAATTAACAACAACAAGGCAATGATAATTGGGGGAACAACAACCAAAACTCCAACTGGGGCAATCAGAACAATTAGGGGTGGGCTTTCGGTATTTTGGTTCGGTATTTAAGAATTTAGGTTCGGTATTTCGGTATTCGATTTATCAATTGTGTATACCAAATACCGTACCAAATTATTTCGGTATGGTTCGACATCTTTTATTTTGGTTCGGTACGGTTTCGGTATAGCTTCGGTTTAATAATCGCTAAATAAATAAACTTATTTTGGTTCGATACTGTAGCACCAAACTGGAAACAACAAAATTGACAAACAATTTTTGTCGAGAAACAAAATTGACAGAAACTTGCTATCAGACATTCATCATTCATGATTTCATAATGGAAATAGGAAACACTATAAATAGATGGAAATCTAAAAGATGTAGTATTAATTAAAAAGGAGTAGACTTCAATGTTGTAAAACTCTCCGGTAAGAACAACGCTAATTATAATATATAGTTCCATTCTATAAACTATAAGCTACGGAATCCTTAATAAGACAAAGAAGGCACTGATGAATCAAGAACAAGAAGGTTGCAAAATATAGAAACTAATAAAATACTTATATAAAGGCTTACGAGACAGAAAGTTGAATTGGCATATAGAAACATTTGAGATGGATGGAAATATTTTCCTTCTGGTGCTGCTAATGACCTGTGGCATTTCTGATGCAACGAGTGAGCTGAAGAGTAAACTCCTCTGCAGTTAGTATTCCAAATGTGAAACAATGAAATGCCCTCCAAGTGAAGCCTACCCCACATGACTGCATGTGACGACTCTCTCATCGCTGCTTCCTTGCAATCTAACTATGTTAACTCCAAAGATACAAAAAAGGTTTGGGCTTGGGCGTTGGGGCTGGGCAGTGAGATATAGGTCCAAGTCTAACTTTAAAAAATGTCTTAAAAAATTCGGTAATTCGATATATCGAAATTTCAAAATTCTAATACCGAGGACCGTACCGAAATACCGAAATTGCAATACCGAATTAGACCGAAAAAATCGAAATCGAAATACCGAATTAATTTGGTCCGATTCGGAATTCGGTTTTTCGGATTTTATGCCCACCCTTAAAAACAATCAGGGTAATTGGAATGGTAACAACAACAACTGGGGTGGTAATAACAATTAAGTTGGGTGGAACAATAGCAATCAAGAAAACCGGGGGCAGGGCTTTCAAAGGCCCCCAGTGTACCAACAACCGAACAATCCGCCCTCATTTCCATTCCAAGGTCCTAGTTCTTCTAACCCCGATATGGGGAAAATTGAAATGATGTTCGAACAGATGATGAAGAAGAATGCAAATTCTGATGCTTAGTTGTCTTCCCACAATACTTCAATTAGGAATTTGGAGGTTCAGTTAGGCCAAATCTCACAGTCCTTGAATACTCGCCCTAAGGAGGCTCTACCAAGTTATACAGTAGTAAACCCGAAGGGTGGGAACAATCATGTTATGACGATAACTACAAGGAGTGGACAAGGCGGTGATGTGCATGCCTCCAAACAAAAGCAAATTTTGGGTGATGATGTTGAGTTACAAGAAAATGAAGTTTCTTTGGTGGTTGAAAATGTGATTGATGAGAATGTGAATGAAGAAGTGAGGATTGATATTCAAGATACCGAGGTGGAAACTCAAAATGACGTGAACCCGTCTAGGGAACACGTAATAGACATACCGGAGCCGGTTGTGCCTAAAGCTAAGGCTAATTTGCCAAGGCCACCTCCACCTTATCCTCAAAGGCTCGCGAAGCAGAAAAATGAGAATCAGTTTAAAAAGTTCATTGACATGGTGAGGAGCTTATCCATTAATATGCCTTTGGTGGAGGCTCTTGAACAAATGTCGGGCTATGCTAAATTCATGAAGGACTTGGTGACAAAGAAACAATCCATGGATTGTGAAACTATAAAGATGACCCACCAAATTAGTGAAACAGTGCATTCAATGGCCCCGAAGCTTGAAGATCCCGGTGCTTTCACCATTCCTTGCACCATT
This sequence comes from Nicotiana sylvestris, assembly GCF_000393655.2. Classification (NCBI taxonomy): domain Eukaryota; kingdom Viridiplantae; phylum Streptophyta; class Magnoliopsida; order Solanales; family Solanaceae; genus Nicotiana; species Nicotiana sylvestris. The sequence goes on along the minus strand of NC_091067.1, from coordinate 42,736,921 downwards.
AGGAGTGTGGACTTTGCTAAGGCTCTATGTGATTTGGGGGCAAGTATCAACTTGATGCCCTACTCAGTTTTCAAGACTTTGGGTATTGGGCAACTGAGGTCGACTTCTATGAGATTGCAAATGGCGGATAGAACGATGAAGAGGCCATTGAGTATTATTGATTATGTCCTTGTTCGAGTGGACAAATTTATCTTACCAGCTAACTTTGTGATCTTGGATTGTGAGGTGGATTATGAAGTTCCAATCATTTTGGGGAGACCTTTCCTTGCTACTGGGAAGACCTTAGTTGATGTGGAAGCAGAGGAACTCACTTTCCAGGTAGGTGATCAAAAAGTGGGTTTTCATGTGTGCAAGTCAATGAAGCAGCCCAACAGTTCCGAGGTGTGCTCTTTTATGGACCTTGTCACGGCAGTGATAGTTGATGATACCAGTGCAATGATCAATGTGGAGGATCCTCTGGAGGCCGTATTGTTGAATCTTGATGTCAATGATAATGAGGGTCGAGTGGAGTATGTAAATGCTTTACATGGGATGGGCTCTTACTCTTATGAGCCTAGAAAACTATCTTTGGACCTTGAGAATAGGAAGACTCCACCAACAAAACCTTCAATTGAGGAGCCTCCGGTGTTGGAGTTGAAGTCGTTGCCTCCACACCTCAGGTATTAGTTCTTAGGCCCTAGTTCTACTTTGCCAGTTATTCTTTCCTCTTGTCTTACTAACATGCAGGTTGATTCCACATTGACGGTGCTTTAAAAGTGGAAAAAGGCAATTGGATGGACTTTAGCTGATATTCGGGGGATAAGCCCCGCATTCTGTATGCACAAGATTATTCTAGAAGATGATGCAAAGCCCTCTTTGGAACATCAAAAGAGGTTAAATGAAGCAATGAAAAAAGTTGTGAAAAGGAGGTGATTAAGTGGTTGGATGTCAGGGTTGTGTACCTCATCTCTGATAGCTCTTGGACTTCGCCGGTGCAATGTGTACCAAAGAAGGGTGGCATGATCGTGGTTGCAAATTCACAAAATGAGTTAATTCCTACCAGAACCATCACCGGTTGGAGGGTATGCATGGACTACCGCAAGTTGAATAAAGTGACCCGCAAGGATCACTTTCCATTGCCTTTTCTTGATCAGATGTTAGACAGACTTGCTGGGCATGCCTTCTACTATTTCTTGAATGAGTATTCTGGGTACAACCACATCTTGATTGCTCCGGAAGATCAGGAGAAGACCACATTCACTTGTCCATATGGCACATTTGCCTTTTCTCGGATGCCTTTTGAGTTGTGTAATGCATCGGCTACATTTCAGCGGTGTATGATGGCCATTTTCACCGATATGGTGGAAGATATTTTGGAGGTGTTCATGGACGACTTCAGTATTGTGGGTGATTCATTTGATGAGTGTTTGAAATATCTTGATAGAGTTTTGGCCCATTGTGAAGAACAAATCTTGTTCTTAATTGGGAGAAATGACACTTCATGGTGGAAGAGGGCATAGTTCTTGGGCATAAAATTTCAAAGCACGGTATTGAGGTAGACAAAGAAAAAATTGATGTGATTTCAAGGCTCCCTCCCCCTACCTCTGTCAAGGGAGTTAGAAGTTTTCTTGGGCATGCGGGGTTCTATCGGAGATTTATCAAAGACTTTTCGAAGGTAGTGAACCCCTTATGCAAGCTATTGGAAAAGGATGTCAAGTTTGTGTTCGATGAGAGATGTATGCAAGCCTTTGAACTTCTCAAGCATAAGTTGATCACCACTCCTATCATTACCGCACCTAATTGGAGCTTGCCTTTTGAGCTCATGTGTGATGCGAGCGATGTTGTTGTTGGGGCGGTTTTGGGTCAAAGAGTGAACAAAATGTTTCATCCGGTGTACTATGCGAGCAAGACAATGAATGATGCTCAAGTGAACTACACGGTGATCGAGAAAGAACTTTTGGCTATTGTGTTCGCAATGGAGAAATTTCGGCCGTATCTCATAGGTGCCAAGGTCATAGTCCATACCAATCATGACATACTACGGTTCTTGATGACGAAGAAGGATTCCAAGGCTAGACTAATGCGATGGGTCTTGTTACTTCAAGAGTTTGATTTGGAGATTGCGGATCGGAAAGGTAGTGAAAACCAAATGGCGGACCACTTGTCCCGCTTGGAGGAGGAGGGGAGGCCTTGTGATGGCCTAGAGATCAATGATTCATTTCCCTACGAACAACTCTTTTCGGTGTTGGTGAATGGTATGCCATGGTTTGCAGATGTTACTAATTTCCTTGTGATCGGTATAATCCCGTGTGAGCTCTCTTCTGACCAAAGGAAGAAGCTCAAACGGGATAGTTTGAATTTCTATTGGGATAAGCCGTACTTGTTCAAGATTTTCACGGATGTGTGATCCCAAGGTATGTCCCGGAGGAAGAGCAATTGAGTATCTTGGAGGCTTGTCATTCCTCTCCCTATGGTGGCCATCATGGCGGGGTGAGGACGGCTTCCAAAGTTCTTAGTTGTGGGTTTTATTGGCCAACTTTCTACAAAGATGCAAGTGAGCTTGTGAAGAGGTATGACGAATGTCAAAGAGCGGGTGGAATTTCGAAGAAAAATGAGATGCCTCTCAATACCATTCTTGAAGTTGATATTTTTGATGTATGGGGCATTGATTTTATGGGCCTGTTTGTTAGCTCGTGTGGGAACACATACATTCTTGTGGCGGTGGACTATATTTCAAAGTGGGTTGAAGCCGTGGCTTTACCCAACAATGAGGCCCAAAGTGTTGTTGCATTTCTCAAGAAGAGCATTTTTACAAGGTTTGGCACTCATCGTGCAATCATAAGTGATGGGGGTCTCAATTTTGCAATAGAGCTTTTGACACTTTGCTTGCAAAGTATGGTGTCAACCACAAAGTTTCTACTCCTTATCATCCTCAAGTGAGTGGCCAAGTTGAAGTCTCAAACAGGGAAATCAAGAGTATATTGTCAAAAATGGTCAATGCAAATAGGACCGATTGGTCAAAGAAGCTGGATGATGCTCTATAGGCTTATATGACTACTTACAAGACTCTGATTGGTATGTCTCCATATCTGTTGGTGTTTGGGAAATCTTGCCATCTACCGGTTGAGTTAGAGCACAAGGTCATGTGGGCTTTGAGGAAGCTGAATCTTGAATGGGATGTGGCAGCAAATCTTCATGTGGAGCAGCTTAATGAACTTGATGAATTCCGATTCCATGCCTACTCTATCGTCCTTGTACAAGGACAAGATGAAGTACTTTCATGATAAATATGCCTGTGGCAAGGAGTTCAAAGTGGGTGATTTGGTTCTCTTGTTCAACTCTCGGTTATGTCTGTTTCTGGAAAAGCTTAAGTCAAAATGGAGTGGACCTTTTGAAGTGGTGTTTGTGACCCTGTTTGGTGCACTTGACTTGAAGAACAAAAATGGGGAAGTTTTCAAAGTGAATGGGCACAAAGTCAGGCATTACTTGGGAAAAATTGATGATAGCCACATGGTGGCAATTCTTCACCTCAAATGATTTGATGGTAACCTACGTCATGTCGAGACGTTAAATTATGCGCTTCTTGGGAGGCAACCCATGTGTATTTCTTCTTGTTTTCTTTGGTTTTTATTGTAGTGTGGGATTTATTTTTGGATTGACTGGTTGTGAGATGTTGTAGGATTGTGCTGATGCAATGCAGAAAAAAGTTGGAAAATGACCACTCTCTGAAGTTGTCAATGCGGACCGCACTCATTTTGTGCGGCCGCAAAGACCTTTGTGCGGGGGCAAGAAATCAATGCGGACCGCACTGATAATTTGACAAAAGTTGGGGTTCTCTGAAGTTTACCACCATGGCCGCATCGCATTTTGTATGGTCCGCGGTGGTCCACTACGGCCGCATTACATTTTGTGCGGTCCGCAGTGGCCAATTTGTTAGTGCCCTTTGGTTTCGAGCACCGTGGACCGCGGTGCCATTTTGTGCGGTCCGCGGTGGGTAGGTGAGCTAGGCCCCAGGACTTTTTTTCTTATAAATAGGACCTGAGGCCCTCCTTTTGAACTTTTCAATCATTCTCATCTCAGAGCATAAAAAAAATTAATGTTCATCTCCCTCATCTGCACGAAATTAACTGCTCAAGTTCATTACTCAGCATTTCATCTAATCTCTGGTAACATTGACTTCTTTTTAGTTGTTTAATTTATTTGTTTTCTTTTAATTTTTGTTTTCTTGTTTCTTTTCCTATCCCTGTCCGTATTTATTTCGATTTTGTAGCTTATATTAGTTAATTTCTTGTTTTAATTAGGACTAGATAGTTAAAATACTGAACCAACACTTAGGGACTCATCAATAGGTGTAAAATTGAACTAAAATTGAACAAATCATGAACCCTAGGTTGGTGTTACTGTTGGGCATTCAGTGCGGACCGCGGTGGATTTTGTGCAGTCCATGATGCCCCTGTGCGGTCCGCAATGGTATTTTGTGCGGACCGTAATGACAAAGTCCTGGAAGCTGAACATTTGAGGACCGCGGTCGCATTGCATTTTGTGCGGTCTGCGGTGCCTCAATGCAAACTGCAATGGCATTTTGTGCGGTCCGCGGTGCATAGATTTAGAGAGTGGGTAGTTTGAGCCCTACCTCTATGCGGACCGCAATGGATTTTGTGCGGTCCGCAATGGACTCTTTGTGGCCGCACTGCATTTTGTGCGGTCCGCACTCTGCAATTTTCATACTGTCTGCAATATTTTTTCTGCAATTGTGAACTTCATTGTTTTGTTGGATACTAACAAAGTCTGAATGAATGTTGTTTGAGACAATCGTGAGATCAAGAGAAAAAAGTGATAAACAAACAGGAAGAGGAGAGTCCTCCCAGGGTGGGAAGCAAGCAATGATAAAATTAACCCCACAAGCCCGTCAAAACATAAAAGACACAAGGAAGATTATAAAAGCTGCAGACAGGGCCATTGACCAGTTGGGGAGTGAGTATGAGCCCTCCCGGGAGGCATCTTCAGATTCCGTGCCAGAGTTTGTTCCTGACTGGCCGGAGAGTAACCGATTGAGAGATACACCTCCAGCATCCCCCATTGCCCAAGCCTCAGTTCATATATCTTCTCAGTCATCTAAAGGCTCAACTAAAGGCAGTGGGGATGAGTACTCCACCTCTCCTACAACTTCATTATCCGGAGAGGGTGCAGTAGCAGAAGATGGGGAAGAAGCAGAAGGAGGTGAGCCCCAAGTTGGTGGGGGTAGAACGGACTAGGAACCCAGAGGCATGGGGGGACCGGTTTGTCAGTGAGATTGCCTACCACAAATTCAGAGAGTGGTGGCCATAAAAGAGGTTGATACCTGAGAGAAAAATTATCACCCAGGATCTTTTGCCTCACAATCCAAATGTGTTGAGGCAATTTAGAGATAGAGTCGGATGGGACTACTTCGTAGGGCAAGTGGATGATACCAATGTGCACTTGGTAAAAGAATTCTATACTAACGTGGCCCACACCAAAAAGGGGACCACAGTCACCAAAGTGCGGAATCTTAAAGTGAAGTTTGATGGCAAGACCATCAATGACTATTTGGGCGTCACGGAGGAGAATGAGTCCCTATACTTGGATAAGATGAAGTTGGGTGAGGAAGCCCTCCCGTGGTTGGCGGAGTACTTGGAAATTCCAGGTACCACCCCCGAGTGGTTGACTGCGGGGGTGAAGATATTGTAGAGAACATTGAACTTCGAGGCAAAGGAATGTGAGACATTTGTGTGTAGCAGGCTAGATCCTACCACCCATGACAACTCACTCTCAATTCACCGGGCAATCTTAGTAGCATCCATCATGGCGGGGTACCCGATCAATATCGAGAATGTGATGTCCCGGGTCATTACCCAGGTAGTGAATGAAAGTGACAGGTCCTACCCATTCCCCAACTTCTTGACAATGTACTTGGAGGACCTCAATGTGGAGAAGCGCAAATTTGACATGAAGTTGAAGGCAAAGGCACCCTTCTCATGATATAGCCTACAAGGTGATGACAACCCTAAGGGCAAGCACTTCAAAGGGAAATCCACTACTTCAACTGGCAAGTCTGAAAAGCCAATAGTGGTAGTGACTACTCCACATCCTCCTTCCATTGCAGCAGATATAGCCCCAGGTCCATCCACCTTCGCAGATCTAGAGATACCTTCCACCACTGCCTATCCATTGACTACCCATCGTCTGAGTCAGGCCCTTACCAGCATCAACAATTGGATGTATACAACTACTTCTAAGCTGTTTGTATTATCTACTACCGTGGCAGCTTAGTCAGCACCTCCTCCTCCACAGGTCCCACAGTCCATTAAGGACACTCTCAAGGATCTTCTGGATAACCAGAAGAAGATCCTTGAGAACCAGAAATTGCTCACGGACATTGTTGATTCACACGGAAAGGCTCTCAAGGAGCTTGCTAGGGTGGCTAAGAAGATAAGGAAAACTTGGTCTTCCGATGAGTTCGTGAAGGAGTTATGGGTTGAGGTTGAGATACTGAAGGCAGATCACCTGCCTTTAGATTTGATTCTACATGACCCTGTACCAGCAGCCCACCCCCATCCAGAGTAGTCTGAGAGGCCTCCTAAGAGGAAGAGTGTGATCCCCTAGTCCGATGATGCAGTTATTCAGTTGGAGGACCCACCAGGAGATTCCTCCAGCCAGCCCTAGGAGGCAGCCCAAGAGCCTATCCAGGTCTAGGCCCAGGTCCCAGCAGTAGAGCCACAAATCACAGGGAGCCAGTCTCAGGTTCCCGAGCAGATAGAGGACCCAGACAGAGGACCCCATGCAGACGGACAACCCATAGTGAGTTCCTTTTTCCTCTATTTTTATGCTTATTTTGCTTAGTTCCCATTGAGGACAATGCCAGCTTTTATTTAAGGGGGTAGCCCTATTGGATTTGGATGACTGTATATATATGACAAATTTTATGATTTCTTTCTTTCTTTTTTATCTTTGGTATGTATATAATTTCAGCATTTCATTACATTTTTTGTACTTTTTACCTTGGGTCTGTATATAAAAGTTACGTTTCCTTGTATATATTCATCTCCCCTATTGTATATTCTATTAAATCCCCTCTTGTACATATTCATTTTACTTTCCGTATTTTTCCTTTTCTTAGCTTCTTATTTTTCATTCGTAGCTTTTTGTTTTAAGTTTTTGCAATAAGCCTTTGGTTTTCTTAATGCCACGGTTCTTTCCAAAGGTGAAGTTTGTGTGAACTGGGTGGCTCTTCCCGATGATGGATGACATGACAACCTTCTTAAGGGTTTGAGTCTATTTTTCTTTTTGCTTTTTAGTAGTTAGTTGGTAAGATTGCCTCAAGCAAAGCTTCACTTGGGCCTAACACATTTGCCTTTGATCTTAAGGTAAAAAACAAATCGTTGTGTATAAGATGGTGAAAGTTGTGACCTTGAGACTCTTGTGTTGGCCGATAATCATCAAGTGGTTTTTCGGGACCATTGTGTGCTCAAATCTTATCTAAGGTTATTGTGGTCCCCCGACTCTATGTCTTTAAGCAATCCCATAGCTTGTGTGGTGAGAATTTGAAATTGCAAGTCCAAGTTCTGAGCCATTGGTCTAAAACTTGCCCTGAATGTTTGTCTAGGCGAAATACTAATTGTAATTTGACTTGAGACATCATTATAGGCTCTCCTTAATCGAAATGATATCTTGAACACTTCCATAGCCTACCAATGATAAAATCCCTAGTCAACCCTTTTGAGCCTTAGACCTTTTTCTTTCAAGAATCACGATACAAGCCTTTACCCGTTCTTAAGATACCCTCTCTTGGCACCCGATCTTTTCTTAGCACATGGCAAAAGTATAAGTTTGGGGGGGGGAGACGAGGATTGCAATAAAGTGGTAAAAAGGTACAAAATGATGAAAAGGAAAGGCAATGAAAAAGAAAGAAAATCAAAAAGACAAAAAGAATGTTCAATGTAGAAATGAATAAAGGGATTCAATAAAAACACATAATGAAAGGTGTGGAAAGTTGATAAAGGAGAAAAGGTTTGAAATGAACAAGAAAGAGTGACAGTATGTCTCTCTGACCCCTTAGAAAGAAGTGAAATGCCTTAAAACGTCAAGTGAATACGTGCAAAAATGAAGAAAAGAAGTGCTAAAGGGACGATGGAACCTACTTAGACCAAACATTTCCTACCCTGAACCAAAAGCCTTCACTATGTCTCTACAAAAGCCCTATATGATCTTGAGTTGAATGAAACTTTCATTAGTGGTGACTTACATAAGGGGAAAGCATATGGTACTTAGAGTCGGACTTGTGACTTTTCCTTGAGAGAGATGAGTGTAGTTCCATTAACTTCGTTTTGAGTACCACTATCCTAAAGGAGAGGTCTACTTAAGAAAAATTGAGGATGTGTGAGTTTGGGTTCCACAGTGACCAAAGTAATAGAAAGAGTTTCTTTGATGTGTTGAGTCAACTCTTGATGCTCTTGTGTCGCACTAAATCCATGGTGTTTAAAAAAAGTGAATATTGTTAATGATTCATTTGAATTGAGGACAATTGTTAGTCCTAATTGATGCTAGATGAGGTCACTTTAGGTCGGCTGAATTTTCTTGGATTGACTCTTAAAGGGTGGGTCTTATTTTGTATGTTTGAGGACAAGCAAAAGCTTAAGTTTGGGGGAGTTGATAACTAGGGATTATGATGCATTTTACACTCCTTCTTGCTTAAGTTTTGATTAGAAATGTGTACAAAATAGTCTCAAAGGCTCACAAGTTGTACTTGATTGCAGGTTTGATCAACAAGGTGACAAGGTGTCAAAAACCAGCTCAAAAAGGAGTGAAACTTGCACAAGTACCAAGACCAAGACCAAGACCAAGCTCAGTCAAACAGGACCAATGCGGCCGCATATCATTTTGTGCGGTCCGCAAAGATGAAGATCAGAGAGTATGCTTCTTAGTCAGCCAGGCAATGCGCCCGCAAAGGAATTTGTGCGGTCCGCATTGATTCTACTGAGGCCACACTCGATTTCGTGCGGTTCACAGAGCCAAAGTTCAGAGAGGTGACATTTTAGGGAACCTGGTCAATACGGTTCGCAGTCCATTTTGTAAGGACCGCAATAGAAGCCACCGCGGCCATGGTGCATTTTGTGCGGTCCGCGGTGGCCAACTTCAGAGAGCAAATTAGTCAAGCCAAGAGCCTTTGTGCGGCCGCACTCGATTTTGTGCGGTCTGCAATAGCCCCGCCGGGGCATTTTTGTCCAGAATTTTCAGCCTAGTATAAATAGTTTCTTTTCTCATTTTTAGGTCATCAGATAGATTTTGGGACAGAGCTATGCTCGTGACTTCTTCTCTTTTACCATTTTGAATAATTTTAGCTTAGTTTCAATATTGAATCTTCAAGTTTTATTTAATAATTAATTATTGTGGGTTTTTCTTCATCTATTCCTTTGTTTTCTTCTATAATTATGAGTAGCTAGACCCCTTAGCTAGAGTTGTGGCTCAAACCTAGTGTGGGTAATTGATAGGTCTTGTGTTTTGATGCTTGATTGTCTATGGGTGTTTGATATTTGGACTAATTTAGGGTTTTAATGTTGAATTAGTGGTTGCAAACACTAGTTTTTGCCTAGTAGACTTTGGCTCTTCTTGAGAAAGAGAGCCTAAGTCCATGAAATTAGTCCAACAAGGAATTGAGGCGTATTCAAGAGATTGATAGCCCCAATTAAAGGGTTAAACATAGAGATAGTAATACCCGACTTGAACCTCAATTGTTTGTACAAATTTGCTTACCCAATTGGTCTTGAGAAAGTCAATTTGGGCAAAATCACTCGAACTACCGAGAGGTATAGAGTGAGTAGAATCGTGCAATGGTTATATTATACTCCCCAAATGTGACAATCTAGCCTTAGACTCAAGAATATGTCAATTAACCACCTAGGAGAAAGTCACTACCCTAGTGCCTTTTATCTATTTGATCAACTCTCAATAGTTTAATCTTAGCTTTACTTAGCTTAATTTAGCATCGTAGTAATATAAAATTAGAATTAAAACCAAAACAAACAATGTTTAGAAGTGCAATTAGGAAAAATTACACCATTCTTATTTAGATAGAAACTCAACTCCAATATCTAGCTCTATATGGAAATCGATCCCGACCTTCTCGGGTAAAAGCTGTTTCGACCTCTCTTGCTACTTCATAGTAGTACAGGGTTGGCCTTGATCAACCGATTGAGAACTTCTCCTTAATAGACCTTGGTGAAGATTATTATACAGTAAAGTTCAGTAAAGAAGAAAATGCAAGGAAAGATCTACAGAATGGACCATGGTTCATTAATGGTTTCTTCCTCTCTGTCCAAAAATGGACACCAAATTTTGTAGCTACACAGGCAACTCAAAGCTACACTGCCATTTGGATTAGATTGCTACAGCTACCAACCGAATTTTATGATGGAATTATTCTGTCAAAGATTGAAAATGTTATATGCAAGTTACTTAAAATTGATGCATGTACATCTTCTACCATTAGAGGTAGATACGCGAGGTTGTGTGTACAAATTCCATTGGAAAAAACTATCCAATCTTACATCCAAATTGGGACGCATAACCAACCAATCTTATACGAGGGTGATAATATCCTATGCAAATCATGTGGCTACCTAGGTCATTCCTCTTTAAAGTGCTCTCTCTCTCTATCTACCCTACACAATCTATCCACAACCAATAATGGAAGCCAAAATTCAAATCCTCCTGCAACAAATACTGGTGAATGGCAGACTGTTTCCTTTCCAAAAAAGAAGAAGCTAATCACAAATCGAGGTGAGCTGCCAACAAGGAATTCCATCAGCAATACTGGTATAAATGTAAGGATTTTTGATGCGGCACCAGGTAAGTTCCTCAATACCCAGAAATTAAAATATGTTGATAAGAATTCTATCCTCCATCCAAATCTGGATAAAAATAAAAACCTTAGTAATTTTCATTTAGACTCGCCTATCAATACTAATGACACCCAAGCCAACTCTAATTACAATATTAGCGCTAATAGCCTCTTAAATCATAATGGGCACATGGTTTCAATCCTAAACAATGGTTTTACCAATACCACTACTCCCCTTCATGCAAAAGCACCCCAAAATCAGACAAGTGGAGGAAATGTGTCACCACAAAAGACACCCCCTAACTCCTATGTCCAAATGATTACCTCTACTAACAAATCTGATATTAAACATCCTATAAAAACTACCATGACCAATGGCCTTCAAGTTAGCAACAATCTTACTCACGTAATAGACCCTAATGATAATCAAATCCTAACAAATCCTTCTAATATATTGTTTACCGTGAAAATAGTAATAACAATTAAATTTGTTGATGGGACTTTAAAAATACGTGATCTATTTTTATGCTAGTTTATTAAGCAGTTGATGCCGAGTATATGAGGCTCAGCGACGAAATAGAGTTAGAGAGAGAGCTATAATCAAACCATTGGGTCAGCTATTCAGGGCCTCGAGCGGTCGATGTGGGGCCTCAAAGTCGATTCTAAGGCTCGGACTCGAGCTATGGTTGGTGATTGGGGTAGGGCTAACAGTTATGAAATTATCAACAAGGGCTCTTTACAGCCAATGATAAGCAATAAATGATGAACAAATATGAAGACAGTAATGAAAGCAACAATATCAAGAGAGTGTATGAGAGAGTGTTATTCTATATTTTCTATGGAGCAGCTGGAGCAATAAGTCCCTTACAACATGTCAAAGACCCCCTTTATATAGGAGGGAAATCCCAACATAGTACAAAATCATTAATTACAAAAATAGAGGGATGAGACAACTAGATGGCACCAGGCTCTGCCAGTACTAGTTCTGATGGTTCTGATGGTTTGGTTAGCTTCGGAAGGTGATTTGTGACTTAGGAGAGTGATCGGAAGTGGTTTTGGAGGTACGGTATAGAATTAGGCTTGAATTGGCGAAGTTAGTATTTTGGCGAATTCCGGTTGATAGGTGAGATTTTGATCCGAGGGTCGGAATGGAATTCCGAGAGTTTCTGTAGCTTCGTTATGTCATTTTGGACTCGTCTGCAAAACTTGAGGTCATTCGGACTAGTTTTCATGTGTTTCGGCATCGGTTGTAAAATTTGAAAATTAAATAAGTTCTTAGGCTTGAATCCATGCATAATTGGTGATTTTGATGATATGTGATGTGATTTGAGGCCTCGACTAAGTCCGTGATGTGTTTTCAGACTTGTTGGTGCTTTTGGTTGAGGTCCCGGGGCCTCGGGTGTGTTTAGGGTGAGTTTTGAACGAGTACGGACACCCCGGAACTTAAAAAAATGGAGAGGGCAGCAGTGGCGGCGCGGACCACGCTCCTTCTCGCGCTGGGCACGCGGCCGTGCAGGGGAAGAATCTGCAGGTCACTGGTCCTATTTCGGAAGCTCATATCTTTTGATCCATAAGAAATTTTGTGGTGATTCAAAAATAAACGTTTTATCCCTTCGTGTCTAGTTTCCAGAAAGGTAAAGATATCGCCATTTGGATATCTGTAGAGAAAGTTATGGCCAAAATACTAAAGACTGTTCCTGTAGAGCAAGGCCTGAGCGACCGCGGACGTTTCTGCGCGGACCCCGCTGATTTTGCACGGACCGCGGTCATTTTTGTGCGGTCAGCGGTGTCGGAATCCGAGAGGTACTCTATAAATACGAGGTTTTGGGTTTTTATTTGATATTTTGACCTAGAGAGCTCAGATTTTGGCGATTTTTCGAAGGTTTTTCAAGAAATTGGTCGGGGTAAGTGATTCTAACTCAGATTTGGTTAGAGTACATGAATCTATCACTGAATTCATCATTTAATTCGTGATTTGAGATGGAATTTGGGAAGAAAATTGTGGAACCTTTCAAAAATGTAAAATGATGATATGAAGGACCAAATGGTATCGGAATTGGATAATTTTGGTATGGTTGGACTCGTGGTTGAATGGGTGTTCATATTTTGCTACTTTCGTCGGATTTTGAGACGTGGTCCCCACATGCAATTTTGAGTTAAATTTCGGATTTTAATGGAAAATGTAGAAATTCATATGTAATTAATTCTTATAATTTTTATTGACTGGATTGAATTGTTTATGACTAGATTTAAGAATTTTGGACACGAATTCGCGAGGCAAAGGCTTGAGTTGGCAGTGGAAGTTCGAGGTAAGTGTTTGTTCTAACTTTGGCTTGAGGGAATAGGATTAGGATGTTAATTGCTACTTGCTAATGTGGAGTACAGTGTATAGGCATGGTGACAGTTATCTATGCACCGGAGTCTAGCATGACCGTGGGTCTTAATTGCTTTTAATTCGAATAATGTGACACAATCTCCTTGTTTACTTGATGAGTTTCATATAATGTGAACGATTGAGGTAGAATTGTGATTGGTGTACTTTTGGAGCGTTAGCTCGAACATGAATGTGTTAGTTGAGGAAGAAGTGATTTAAAAAGAGAATGTGTTGTGAGTACTCCCTTGCCGGGATGTGTAGACTGATATATGTACTCTCCCTTGTCGGGATATTTTGGGCTGTTAGCTGTACCCTTATCAGGTTAAAGGTATTGAGTTGTTATCCTCTCCTGAAGGGGCCTACTATATAAAGTCAGATATTATATATGCTATTATGGGATCGTGTGGCACGCCGTCCACTTATATATGATATTATGGGATCGTGTGGAACGCCGTCCACTTATATATGATATTATGGGATCGTGTGGCACGCCTTCCACTTATATATGATATTATGGGATCGTGTGGCACGCCGTCCACTTATATATGAAATTATGGGATCGTGTGACACGCCGTCCACTTATATATGATATTATGGGATCGTGTGGCACGCCGTCCACTTATATATGATATTATGGGATCGTGTGGTACGCCGTCCACTTATATATGATATTATGGGATCGTGTGGCACGCCGTCCACTTATATATGATATTATGGGATCGTGCACGAAGGGTGATGACGTGTACTTTCTGTTTGCTATGTTTACTTGTTATTGACAATTCAAGTGTATTAACTGTTTAGATCACTTTACTGTTGTAATCCGTTGTGTTGGAATCCATAGTGTTTACAATACTTTGCCTTATTATTTTAATATGTTCAATACTTCAAATTTCAAGAATTGTTACATTCTTAGCTCAATTGATTTCTCGACTAAAGTTTCCTTAAACCGTTTGAGGTTGTACTTTACTTAAAAAGGAATTTCTACTATGTTTTGATTTATTAATTTTTCGTATTAAAGGTAATGATTCCTTCGATATTGTACTTTAATTGAAAATGGTATTTTCTTTATCAAATGATTTCTAAAAATAACTTCATCTTTTCTTGTTGATTTCCTAATTGGGTTGGAAGTTGTACTCTACTTTATGTTAAGTGAATGAGGCTCCTTGAACATTCTTAATTGTACTGGGTTATGGAACCTATGAGCTGAGTAATATGAGAATATTGTTGTGGAATGTGAGACAGAAATATGTGGGCACAAGGTGCCGGGAAAAATATTATGGTTTTATTTAATGGCACGTGAGTTGTCCGTACGGTTGTGACATAAATGTGGGCACGAGGTGCTGTGAAATTTCGAAAGTGGGCTGAGACCTATATTATTTATGATTATGATATGAGGTGTCACAAGGTGACCTTTACTCGAAAGAATTATATTCGAAAGATGCTTATATGAAAGATATCTATTTGAAGGAAATATATTCAAAATATATTTATTGAAAAATATATTATCTTAGAGATTATTACTTGAAGGATTTATAGGCGAAAGATTTATATTTGAAGGACTTGATTAATTGATTGCACTTGTATTTATTATTGGTTGAGAAACATTTATGGTGTTCTTGTTGCCTGCTATTTATCTCATTGGTTGATCATTGTTTCCATCGTTGTTACTTGCTTCCTATTATTTTTGTACGCTATATGGCACAGGTTTATTCGGTAGTCTAGTCCTAGCCTCATCACTACTTCGCTGAGGTTAGGCTAGGCACTTACCAGCACATGGGGTCGGTTGTGCTGATACTACACTTCTGTACATTTTTGTGTACAGATCCAGGTATGTGATCAATAGTAGCTGTTCGTTGCAGTGGAGACTCGAGATAATCCTGTTGCAGCCTTCGCGGTCCTCGGAGTCACCTTTAATTGTACTTATTTCCATATGTTCCTTTTGTTCGGAACAATGATGTACTTATTGTGTATAACTCTTAGAAAAAGCTTATGACTTGTACTACCGGTTTTAGGAACGGTATTTTGTTCAGAGTAATTTAATTTAAAGTTAGTAAATGCCCATACTATTCAGTAAATGTTAGGGTTACCTAGTTTAGAAACTAGGTGCCATCACGACTTCTTTGGAGGGATTTTTGAGTCGTGACAAGCTGGTATCAGAGCTCTAGGTTCATAGGTACTACAAGTCATAAGCGAGTTTAGTAGAGTCTTGCAGATCGGTACGGAGACGTCTGTACTTATCTTCGAGAGGCTACAAAACTAGTAGGAAAAATTTCTACTTCATTCATTCCTTATCGTGCAACATTTATTCAGCTTGAAGAATATATCTTATGTTCTTTTGCATCCACTCATGTATGGAATTGCGCACTACGCCAATGGTTTGTGATACCGTAAAAGGTTATAAGAGAGCCAGGGCTACTCAACCATTATTACCACGTGTTGTTCAGAATTGAAGATATGGAAGCGCAAAAAGATCTTTCAGTTGTGCGCATGGGGGTGCATCAGATTCTGACATTTGGTTGATAAGTAATATCTTAAGATGGCTTAATTAGTTGCCTAATCATCACAATCGTGGCATAGTCACGAGGTGGATGTAGATCCGAAGATAGTTGGTGGTATTAGAGATAATGTGGTTTGTATGGGATTTCTATTTGGCGGAGGGTACGTATTAGCAAGCCAAGACACTGGAGGAAGCGAGTTTAATTGTCACGAGGATGACATGCGCCAAATAAATAGCTTGAGGTGTCTTATGACCGGTATTGTACGAGCGATAATGGTTAGTATTGTGAATCATCGGAATGTTTCATATGGCTTCGTGCTAAGTGAAGGGAGTCCACTATCAACGATCAAATTGTGGGGTCATGTGTCATATCAGTTTTGGCCTGAGATGTATTTATGTGGTATTCAAAGGTTCTCTAAAACTTGTATATGAGTAAGAGCTGAGATTTGTATAGGAAGATGTTGGGACTTTCGATATTCCTGTGTCCATAATAATTCTACATTTCGGTATTAGCAGGAACATGGAAACAATTTCAAAATACTCGTAGTGCTCCAATTAATCAGGGCACTCTCATGGGACAGTCATCTTTTAATGCACCACTGGCATATGATTCCTTCAATGGTTATCCTAGTTATCCGACACAGACTCAGAATGAGAAGCCGAACTGTAGATGAGTTGTTATGAATATGGTGATACTAGGAACATCATGAGAAATTGTCCTAGACTTGGGAGAAACCTACTTTAGTAGAACAATCAATCCACACACTCCATTATAGTTACTAATCTACATACACTACAAGTTAGAGATAGAGGACGAGCGGGTAGATGGCGCCTAAGAGGTGGAGGCCCGACCCATTGATATAATTGTTATGGTATGGCTGAGGCCACTACACCAGATGGTGTCGTTACAGGTACGATTCCGATTGTTATAAAAAGGATATTTTTCCTTAATTTGATTTGGTTCTAAAAATTAAGGCGAGTCCTCCTATTATGCTCCGCTTATGGGTGAGCTTCGTAATTTTGTAACCCACTTTTAAGTTTATCCCTGTTGGGGGATTTGATGGTGTTGGCCCGTGTATATCATTTTATACACTATTAAGGGCTATAAGTAAAAAAAATAAAAAATTAATTACTTTCTATTACTCACTACAGTGGATTTGATGTGATTTCGGAATAATTGATTTCAATTTTTATGAATTGTACGCCCTATTGGTATGGGGGTTCATTCTGTGTTGTGATGTTTATCGGAATTTATGAGAATAAAGAAAAGAAATGGAAAGAATTCAGTTGGCACAATGTGCAATTACTTGTGATGCAGAGTTGAGGACGAGATCCTCACAATTTTTTTATATGATGTGAAATATTTAAAACGGGCTACAAGCCACGGTGGAAGTTATATAAGGACGAGGTCCTTGTGGTGAAAAATTTATATGTTTAAATTCTCTCTTTGTGAAATTTAAATTTGTACTATAGTATTAACATGTAGTCATGCCTGTTAGGCTTATTTGATAAATTTTTCTTATGTGATTCTGTGCATATTTAGCCATATTTGTGTTGTAACTATTGAGTTTTGACCTACGAGGTGAATGCCCAGGTGGCGTTAAATGTGATTCGTTGATTTGGGTAAATAATGATGAGGTTTTCATGCCTCGCGATTGGTTGTCAGTGTTGTGGAAAAAAAGGGAATTGAAATGAGATTTTGGTTAACATGAGGTTAATTGACGATTTTGTAATTGATTGTGAAAAACTAATGAGATCAGAGATGTGGTTAAGGTCATACATATGATGCGTTTTATGTCAAGATATCATTGTGATAATGCCATGCTTGTAATGCTGAGATTAGTGTTATTGATATATACATTGTGGTGCTTTGTTGGGTTGTAGATGTGTTGTTAGGAGTTGTTTTGGTGTTACTCTGACAGGTGGATAAGCCCAATTACAGGGGAGGCTCTACCGAAATTTCTGAAAATTTTAGGAGTTAGAAACATTTGGGACATTAAGATATGCGAAGAAAGAGATAAGTTACATTATGTGTTTAAGAGCGGACGCTACTTCTTATTTGAGGATGAATGACCCTAAGTGGGGGAGTGTGGAACAACCGTTAAGCGCTATTAAAAGGTTGATGCGTGCGTAGGCACGAGTTGCTATAGCCAGGTGAGACTAAGATCGTGTGAGGATGTGAAAAATCAGACCTTTTTGAAAATGTTAGGAGTGTAAGAAATTTGCTCTTAAAGTTTACAAATACGGGTAAGAGAAATAGCCTCAATTGAAATGGTATTGTCAAACTTATTTAAATGTGGTAATGTGGTATCAACAACGAGCATATGTGTAAAAGTAGAAACATCAATTTAATGTCCTCAGAATAATTCTTGGCACGTTCGAGGACGAACGTATGATTTAAGAGGGGGAGAATGTAACGAACCGACTTGTCGTTTTAAGAATTAACGCCTCGTTCAACGACTTAAGATCTCGACCAGCTTCGTAATATGTATTATGACTCGCATGTGAGGTCGAGTTTGGTTTTCGGAAGATTCGGAGTTAAATATAAAGAATATTTTCAGGCTTAAGTTGGAAAAAGTCAATCGGATGTTGACTTATGTGCTAGAGGGTTCGGATGTGAGTTCTGATGGTTTGGTTAGCTTCGGAAGGTGATTTGTGACTTAGGAGAGTGATCGGAAGTGGTTTTGGAGGTACGGTATAGAATTAGGCTTGAATTGGCGAAGTTAGTATTTTGGCGAATTCCGGTTGATAGGTGATATTTTGATCCGAGGGTTGGAATGGAATTCCTAGAGTTTATGTAGCTTCGTTATGTCATTTTGGACTCGTCTGCAAAACTTGATGTCATTCGGACTAGTTTTCATGTGTTTCGGCATCGGTTGTGAAATTTGAAAATTAAATAAGTTCTTAGGCTTGAATCCATGCATAATTGGTGATTTTGATGATATGTGATGTGATTTGAGGCCACGACTAAGTCCGTGATGTGTTTTCAGACTTGTTGGTGCTTTTGGTTGAGGTCCCGGGGGCCTCGGGTGTGTTTTAGGTGAGTTTTGAACGAGTACGGACACCCCGAAACTTAGAAAAATGGAGAGGGCAGCAGTGGTGGCGTGGACCGCGCTCCTTCTCGCGCTGGGCGCGCGGCCGTGCAGGGGAAGAATCTGCAGGTCACTGGTCCTATTTCGGAAGCTCATATCTTTTGATCCATAAGAAATTTTGTGGTGATTCAAAAATAAACGTTTTAGCCCTTCGTGTCTAGTTTCCAGAAAGGTAAAGATATCGCAATTTGGATATCTGTAGAGAAAGTTATCGCCAAAATACTAAAGCCTGTCCCTGCAGAGCAAGGCCTGCGCGACCGCGGACGTTTCTGCGCGGACCCCGCTGATTTTGCGCGGACCGCGGTCATTTTTGTGCGGTCAGCGGTGTCGGAATCCGAGGGGTACTCTATAAATACGAGGTTTTGGGTTTTATTTGATATTTTGACCTAGAGAGCTCGGATTTTGGCGATTTTTCGAAGGTTTTTCAAGAAATTGGTCGGGGTAAGTGATTCTAACTCAGATTTGGTTAGAGTACATGAATCTATCACTGAATTCATCATTTAATTCGTGATTTGAGATGGAATTTGGGAAGAAAATTGTGGAACCTTTCAAAAATGTAAAATGATGATATGAAGGACCAAATGGTATCGGAATTGGATAATTTTGGTATGGTTGGACTCGTGGTTGAATGGGTGTTCATATTTTGCTACTTTCGTCGGATTTTGAGACGTGGGCTCCACATGCAATTTTGAGTTAAATTTCGGATTTTAATGGAAAATGTAGAAATTCATATGTAATTAATTCTTATAATTTTTATTGACTGGATTGAATTGTTTATGACTAGATTTAAGAATTTCGGACACGAATTCGCGAGGCAAAGGCTTGAGTTGGCCGTGGAAGTTCGAGGTAAGTGTTTGTTCTAACTTTGGCTTGAGGGAATAGGATTAGGATGTTAATTGCTACTTGCTAATGTGGAGTACAGTGTATAGGCATGGTGACAGTTATCTATGCACCGGAGTCTAGCATGACCGTGGGTCTTAATTGCTTTTAATTCGAATAATGTGACACAATCTCCTTGTTTACTTGATGAGTTTCATATAATGTGAACGATTGAGGTAGAATTGTGATTGGTGTACTTTTGGAGCGTTAGCTCGAACATGAATGTGTTAGTTGAGGAAGAAGTGATTTAAAAAGAGAATGTGTTGTGAGTACTCCCTTGCCGGGATGTGTAGACTGATATATGTACTCTCCCTTGTCGGGATATTTTGGGTTGTTAGCTGTACCCTTGTCGGGTTAAAGGTATTGAGTTGTTATCCTCCTCTGAAGGCGCCTACTATATAAAGTCAGATATTATATATGCTATTGTAGGATCGTGTGGCACGCCATCCACTTATATATGATATTATGGAATCGTGTGGCACGCCGTCCACTTATATATGATATTATGGGATCGTGTGGCACGGCATCCACTTATATATGATATTATGGGATCGTGTGGCACGCCGTCCACTTATATATGATATTATGGGATCGTGTGGCACGCCGTCCACTTATATATGATATTATGGGATTGTGTGGCACGCCGTCCACTTATATATGATATTATGGGATCGTGTGGCACGCCGTCCACTTATATATGATATTATGGGATCGTGTGGCACGCCGTCCACTTATATATGATATTATGGGATCGTGCACGAAGGGTGATGACGTGTACTTTCTGTTTGCTGTGTTTACTTGTTATTGACAATTCAAGTGTATTAACTGTTTAGATCACTTTACTGTTGTAATCCGTTGTGTTGGAATCCATAGTGTTTACAATACTTTGCCTTATTATTTTAATATGTTCAATACTTCAAATTTCAAGAATTGTTACATTCTTAGCTCAATTGATTTCTCGACTAAAGTTTCCTTAAACCGTTTGAGGTTGTACTTTACTTAAAAAGGAATTTCTACTATGTTTTGATTTATTAATTTTTCGTATTAAAGGTAATGATTCCTTCGATATTGTACTTTAATTGAAAATGGTATTTTCTTTATCAAATGATTTCTAAAAATAACTTCATCTTTTCTTGTTGATTTCCTAATTGGGTTGGAAGTTGTACTCTACTTTTATGTTAAGTGAATGAGGCTCCTTGAACATTCTTAATTGTACTGGGTTATGGAACCTATGAGCTGAGTAACATGAGAATATTGTTGTGCAATGTGAGACAGAAATATGTGGGCACAAGGTGCCGGGGAAAATATTATGGTTTTATTTAATGGCACGTGAGTTGTCCGTGCGGTTGTGACATAAATGTGGGCACGAGGTGCTGTGAAATTTCGAAATTGGGCTGAGACCTATATTATTTATGATTATGATATGAGGTGTCACAAGGTGACCTTTACTCGAAAGAATAATATTCGAAAGATGCTTATATGAAAGATATCTATTTGAAGGAAATATATTCAAAATATATTTATTGAAAAACATATTATCTTAGAGATTATTACTTGAAGGATTTATAGGCGAAAGATTTATATTTGAAGGACTTGATTAATTGATTGCACTTGTATTTATTATTGGTTGAGAAACATTTATGGTGTTCTTTTTGCCTGCTATTTATCTCATTGGTTGATCATTGTTGCCATCGTTGTTACTTGCTTCCTATTATTTTTGTGCGCTATATGGCATAGGTTTATTCGGTAGTCTGGTCCTAGCCTCGTCACTACTTCACTGAGGTTAGGCTAGACACTTACCAGCACATGGGGTCGGTTGTGCTGATACTACACTTCTGTACATTTTTGTGTACAGATCCAGGTATTTGATCAATAGTAGCTGTTCGTTGCAGTGGAGACTCAAGATAAACCTGCTGCAGCCGTCGCGGTCCTCGGAGTCACCTTCAATTGTACTTATTTCCATATGTTCCTTTTGTTCGGAACAGTGATGTACTTATTGTGTATAACTCTTAGAAAAAGCTTATGACTTGTACTACCGATTTTGGGAACGGTATTTTGTTCAGAGTAATTTAATTTAAAGTTAGTAAATGCCCATACTATTCAGTAAATGTTAGGCTTACCTAGTTTAGAAACTAGGTGCCATCACGACTTCTTTGGAGGGATTTTTGAGTCGTGACATCTCCGTATTTCATAGAACGAAGTAATATGAAAAGATTTTGAGCCTCTGTTCCGAGGACATCATTGCCATGACGTCAGTCTATCAGAACATTAAATACCATGCCCAAAAAATCGTGCAGGGGTTGCCGTCAAATGTGACTATCGAGAGACTCACGAACCGCTATTGGCTCGTCCCTTCCGCTGCCCGTGTGGTTCCTATAAATATATCAACCCTTTGAAAATCCTTATTTTCCCAACACCTTCAAATTCGCGAATCCAGACCCATCTCCTTTTACATTCTTCCTTCTTACTCTTTTGGAGAAAATTTTACCATCGCAATGGCCAGAACTTCCAGGACGGTTCCTCGGCGGAACAAAGTTGCCTCTTCATCTCGGTCGTCTAAGGAGAAAATAAAAGTGATACCCACTCTGGGACAATGTATTCCCCCCGATCTTAACATGTCGAAGATTATACGATCGATAAACCCCCTGCTACACCGGGCCTATGCGAGCACGTGTCCCCTACTTTAGTGTCATGAACGATGCGGGGACAGTAAAAAAGGACTGCCGATGGAAGAAGGCGGTGGATGTGGAGATTCTCGGCCTCGATGAGAACATAACGAATTACAAATACGGTTTCCTCTACCTATATACTTATCCCTTCACTTTGAGTCTGGCTGAGCCTTCTAGATCCTCTCCCCTGGAGATAGACCCGGTCATTCTCGACTTTTGCGATAAATATCAGGTGACGCTTGGTCAAATCTATCCCTCCTTTTGGAGGATAGTCTTGATGCTCCATTATTTCACCGACCAGGTTGGGGGCGAGACCTTTACCCTGAATCACTTGATCAGGATGTACAACCCCCGGTTCTATCGAGGCTTGATTAGGCTTCGTCATCGATCCAAGAAGTCATTTTTTTTGAGCATCGACGAGGAGAAAGATCAGGGATGGATGAGTAGGTTCGTCTGGGTTAAAACCTCGGACATTATTCCAGTTGGGAGGATGCCTTTCCCGGAGAGGTGGAACATGCCGCATAAGCGTTTTCCCTTCAGACATGTTTTGCAACTCTCTTTCCTTTCTTCCAAAAAAGATGACCTCTTTTTGTTTTCTGCAGCTTCCACTTGGTATCCTGAAGTCGTCCCAGATCTGCCGGGGTAGATTAGGTGGTTGGATAACAAGTTTCTGTATCTTGCCCGATTATGGACCGACCTAGCCAAGATACTGTGGGTGGCCAAGAACCATGGTAAAGTTTCTCTTGCCACCTACATCTTAACCCTATGTGTTTTCCTGTACCTTCTTATGCTAATAAGTTGTGGCCGCTATGCTCGTGCAAGCCTTGGCGAGAATGTGCTGATGAGACCACTCCCCGAAAGCGGGACGGAGGTTTTGGAGCCTGCCGAGGGTAATAAAAGGCAAGGCAAGGAGGCTGCCGACCTTCTATGGCAAAGAAACCTAAGCCACATAGACCTAGATTCGCCACTGGGATCTCGGCTTCTACTTCTGAGGTAAGCCTCAGTGTTGGGGATGAAAATGATGATGAGAGCGGATACCGTTTGGAGGAGAGATCGAGGCCGAATGTGGAAGTCCTGCAGATACTCTGATCGGAAGCTGCTAAAATAGGGATGACTGATTCAGGTCGATCTCGCGCAGCGGAGACCCTTGAGGAGGATGTTATCGTGGTCCCTAATTATGCGGTCAATCGCGGTGCAGTTCCTGGTAGGGGGACCGTTACTGCTGGTCCTGAAGGATCTAGGCTTGGAGCTTTTCAGAAGCAAGAACTGCCCATCGTGGACATTGGTGACATATGCAATTTCATTTTCGGCTCCTATTTCTCATTATGGGAGCTAAGGGATGCTTAAGATGCGAATGTCGTCAAAGCCGGGGGTCCTCTCAAGGGGGGAGGCATGCCTGGCAATACTTTTGATGATGTTAGAGGGAACGTCGATCTTGATGCTCCTGGCTCTGTCAAGTCGGCTGAAAGGTTCATGCGGCAGGTGATAACTGCTTTAAGTATGTTTCTTTTAGCCTCGAGCATCTTTCCTCATTCTTCTAACTCTTCTGTATTGCTGTAGTGCAAGGAGATGTATGATCATGCCCTTTTCAGGATTAACAAGGAGCTTTCGTGCCGTGAGAAGGATCTTAAGAAGCTGTCCTCGAGACTGCGAGAGTCGAAGACTCGTTCTGCCCGGAAGGAGAAAGAGTCAGACGAACTCCGGGCTACTTTAGAGGGAGCACTCCGAGAAAAGGCTGACCTTGCCGAGTAGGTATTTTGTTACGCATAAATCTTTCTTTTGCTCCCATAATTCGACACTGACTAGTTTATTTTTCCTTTTGCATGCCAAGCAAAACAATTCGCGGATTGGGCGACTGAATATGGAGATCCTCGAACTGAGGAAACAAAACGAGGTAGTGACTCGGAGTTGGCATTGACCCATGGCCTCCTCAAGGATGCTTGGAAGGAGATTGATGTGCTGGTTGCGGCCAAGTCCCAGATTGAAGGAAATGTTACTACTTACCTGAAGGACGTAGCCACATCGAACCAAATAGCATATGATGAATCGATAAAGGCCGAGCAGAAATTGGCTCGCGCCATCGAACATGCTAGGGCAGAGGCGAGGAGGAAGACTTTGGAGGAGATCGAGGCTGGAGGCATCGATCTGTCAGTTGGAATCGAGGAGGCCCGAGAGGTGGAGAGGAAGTTGGCGCTTTTGATCATCCCATATGAGGATCATGGAGATGATTCAGAGGTTAGTGGCGATGAGGAGTAAGCCTTGTGTCGCTTTTACTTTTTTTTTCCTTTCTCTTTCTGTGCATGTACTCCCGGGGGAGTGTGTCTTGTAAAGATGCCCCTTGTAAATATATTTTTGGCAAATGCAAAAAGGGTTTTTCTTCTCTCTGTCTTTTTGCTCCTTTTACCTTGCTGCTCGTGCGGAGGTAACCTTTAAATTTTGGCGTTATCTCTTTGAAAACTGCATTCGAAGTGACCGGGACCCCTAAATCGGGTCCTGTCTCAAAGTTAGATCAGCAGCTTCTCTAGAGCCGGTGCTAGCGATAGTGAGAAGCCCTCGAGGCCTCGTTGCTTCTCGAATTTCGTGGGATAGTAGCATTTGAGCAATCTGGTGAAGGGACCCCAAGGTATCCTGTTAGTACATTTCCCTAGAAAATGGGTGATGTTAATGCGGCCAGAATTAATTGGCCCTATGGGTAGGCGAGCAGCCGCTGCCTTGCCCCTATATATTCATTCATTTGCCTCTCAAGTGGAGATTCTGCTGCTTTGAGTAACCACAGGACCTGGAGCTCTGTGCTAGTTCTCCCGTTGTTCCAACTCAAAATCTTTGCCCAAACTCATATCTCCCCCTTTTTATTTTATCATAGCCATGACTGATACGTCGATATCCGCCCACCAAAGAGAGAGGAGTTCCACTTACGTCCCGCATTTGGTCGGTGGTACACCGCCAGTGCCCGATAAATGGGCCTCGAGGTGCCTTTCTTCTAGAAAAGACATTATATTGGGGAGACCCCCTGTTGTTCTAGGACATCGGGAGCATGCATCGAGGTTTATCTCATTAGTGGGAGAGGAAGACCTTGAGATGATCAGAAAAGATTGCGGATGGGGAGAAGGTGTGGTATTACAAGTACCTTTCTCCGAGGAGAGCATCACGACCTATGTCGAGGGGTTTTTGAGCGTGTACACACATACTTTTGCATCGGGTCCCCCAACAGGGTCGTGCTTGAGTTCTGTTAGAGATATCGAGTTACCTTGGTGCAGGCTCACTCATTCCTTTGGAATATAGTGCAGGTAATAAAATATTTCACCGACAAGACCGAGATTGAATTTACCCTCAGTCATCTCGTGAGGTTATATCGGCCACTGCGCTGTTGAGGGTTAATTGTTCTGCAGCGTCGATCCACCCGGGCTCCTGTCACTAATAGCATAGAGGACGAGGACCGTGGATGGATGAACTAGTTCGTTCAAGCTCGAACGATCGATATCATTCCTGGAGAGTTTCTGCCATATCTTGAGAAATGGAACTTCACACGTAAGTGTCGCACTTGTTTTTTCATCATTTTGATTGGAGGCGAGCTCCGTAATGACTTTTTTTTC
Organism: Nicotiana sylvestris; assembly: GCF_000393655.2. Classification (NCBI taxonomy): domain Eukaryota; kingdom Viridiplantae; phylum Streptophyta; class Magnoliopsida; order Solanales; family Solanaceae; genus Nicotiana; species Nicotiana sylvestris. Next base: position 42,710,980 of record NC_091067.1, on the reverse strand, counting down.
TATTTTGTTTCTGTAGCGACTCCCTGGTTGCCAAATGAGTTCCCTGATTTGGCCGAGTGGTCTCGTAAGCTGGTAGCCTGCTCGACTTACGATAGGAGCATATGGAGAGACCTGTCCAAAAGGAGGTGGGAGACAAAGCATCATGGTAAGCGCCTAGTGGCTTATTTCCCCAAAATGGTGTTTTTCTTTTCAATGTACTAACTTATTTGTCGCAGGTCCTGGGGATTTTTCTGAAATGAGACCGTACTCTCTAGGAAAGGATGAGAGACTGCCGACCTCGGGGTTGAGGGTCGATGATAAACGAAAAGAATCTCCGGGGTGTGAGGAGGCTCATAGCGGGGCGAGTCCTTCTCAGCGAATCAGGAGAGGCGATCTGACCGATCATTCGGTTTCGGGGACTTCCGTTCTTGAAAGAACATTCCCCATTTCTGCTGGTGGCGCTTCAGGGGATACTAATCCATCGGACATTTGCTCGGTTTTTAGCAAGGCTCAACGGCTCGACTTTATGGTAAGCTTGGTAGCCGGCATGGGACTATTCCGGCTTTACACTTTTCCTTTCTTATTGAATTTCCTTTCGCAGGCCTTCGATAGGCTCAAATTTGAGCTACTTCGTTATGAGTCTTGGCTGCCGAGAACTTTGGATAGGGAGAAATCCCTTAAGCTTCTTTGTGTGAAAAAAGAAAGCGAGCTGGTACCCCTGCGGTGCAAGGCATATCGAAGCCGGAGCCGCGAGAGCTGCCTCGAGAGACAGGTATCTTGTATTTCATGTTGACGTATGCCTCTTCTTTTATCTTCGGAGGTTAACGTTTTGATATTTCAGTTGGAGAGTAGAACGGAGGAGCTGGGGCGACTTTCGGGTGAAGTTGGCAAGGTCAAACGTAAGCTAGACGAGCTGCAAACCTATGTAGATTCCCAAGTTACAGCCAGGAAGAGTGTTTTGGCTAACGTTTCCACCCTGGAGATGCAAATCTGGACTGCTCGTGCGATTGATTCTGCGCGGGCGAACATGATCGCAAGGCTCGAGTCTGAGCTTTCGAAGACGAAGGTCGAGGTGGTGAATGCCCAGGTCGAGGCTGTGATGAGTAGCACTAGGGCTGACCAGAGAGAGACGGCCTATTTGAGGAGTGCTGCCACTGCTAGAGCTGAGCTAAGGAGAACTCTTGGTCGAGCGAGCAGCAGTAAACAGTACACAAAGTGCAAATCTCGGAGGGAAACTCTCGAGGAAGTTCATGCCAGGGGTTTCGATCTCTCAAAAGAGATCGATCTAGCCAAGGCGGAGGAGTATGATGCCAAGTTCCTTCTGTCTGATGCCGAAGATGGTGAGGATAAGGCCGTCGGGCCATAGCCTTCCAAGGGGGACGTTTGCTTTCTTCTTGTTCTTGTGTATATAGATTTCACAGTATGTTGTAAACGGAGCTTGTATTCTATTACCTGTATGTATAAGAGGGGAACCTTGTGGTTTTGTATCTTCTGGGTTTATGTTTGCCAAGATTTTAGCCAGATCAATCTGATCTCTTGAGTTAATAGGAGTCTTTAGATTCGATGATACGACCAGGGCTCATTAGGCTGGCCCAGGGGGCTCTTACGTGCTTGGTCGATGCGACTTTTAGTATAAGCTGGCATTTGAGCTCTTATGCTTTTGTTCAACCATTTTGGGTTTAGGCTCCGAGTCGGGTTTCGACTCGAGCTCATTTGACCCTCATGCTTTTATATTTGTGTGGGCTAGCGACAATGGCTCTTACGCCTTAGGCCGAAGTGGCCTTTTAATGTAAGCTAGCGGCAATGGCTCTTACGCTTTGCCCTTAGGCATATATAGTTAACTGTTTTGGGTTCAGTCTCCGAGTCGGGTTTCGACTCGAGCTCAATCGGCCCTCAAGTCTTCGAATTTGTGTGGGCTGGCAATAGTGGCTCTTATGCCTTGAGTCGAAGTGACCTTTTATGTGTGCGGCCCTGAGGCTCATTAGGCTAGCGATAATGGCTCTTACACTTTTCCCTTAGGCATGTATAGTTAACTATTTTTGGGTTCGGTCTACGAATCGGGTTACGACTCGAGCTCATTTTGACCCTCAAGTTTTCAAATTTCAATCTGGCAATAGTGGCTCTTACGCTTTTGGTCGATGCGACCTTTTTAGTGTGTGTGGCCTTGAGGCTCATTATGCTGGCGACAATGGCTCTTACGTGCTTGGTTGATGCGACCATTTATGTAGGCTTTAATTTCCTCTCGTTAAGGACTTTTGAAGTAATTTTTGCCTGAATCGTCGTCGGTTCGGGAAGAACCTCAATTTCGAGTAACTTGCGGCGATGTTCGAGCACCTCGACAGGTTTGGCGCGGAGGCTGAGTAGCTCGAAGCCTGTGATTTGGAGCCGACACGGTTGAAGCTCTTTTGCCTATGCCGAGGGTAGCCTGTTTAACCGATTTTTTCTGAAGTAGATTCTGAGTAATTGAAGGCCTGTATGGGCTGGAGACAATGGCTCTTACGTCTTGTAGCGATGGTTAGGCGTCCTCAAATCGCGTTAGTCTGGCTGGTACAGCTGTGTGACCGAAGTCATTTGTGTTTGGCCGGAGCCTTTGAGTCTCAAGTGAAATAGTTTCGGCATCTATATCAAGGGTATGCCTTTTTAGGGGTCTTACAAGTTCGATATATAGCCGAAACTTTGAGATCAGGTTTATGCCTTTAGTAAGGTCTTACAAGTTTTTCATGTCGTTGAGGTCTTATAGGTTTTTCATGCCGTTGAGGTCTTACAGTTTTGTCACTTGGTACAAGTGTGGTTCATGCTTTGCTTGAGGTCTTATAGTTTTTCATGCCTTGCTTGAGGTCTTACAGATTTTTCATGTCGTTGAGGTCTTACAGTTTTTCATGCTGTTGAGGTCTTATAGATATAGTTTCTGCCTCATGTAGGCCTTACGAGACCGAGTCTGCCCGCTTGGGGTCTTACGGCCTCGAGTTTTGATAAGTCGATGGAGGTGGCGCTTGACGGTAGTCCCCGAGTCGTTGAGTGATTTTTTGACTCGGGAGCCATTATTTGCACTTTGCATTGCCTCGTTAAGGGCTTACGATTTTGGATATCCCGACCCTGAGGTCGTGCATTTTTGGAGATATCGGCGCCAGTCCCCGAGTGTTCGGGGCACTTTTGGCTTTGGAGATGTTTCGTGCTTTTCATGCTGCCTCGTTGAGGGCTTATAAGTTTGGAGTTCCGACCCTGAGGTCATGCGGGTATCGAATTATTGACGCTAGTCTCTGAGTATTCGGGACATCTTTGATGGAGGAATCATTTTAGTGAAAATGATGAGTTTCCTTTGGAGAATGAGATGCTTTGAAAAAAGATATCCTTTGATTGCTTGACAAAACTATACATAGTTTCATTGTCGGGGGACCGGGTATATAAGCACGGTTTGTTCGACCGTTTGGCCTGATACATCATTTTACTAATGGGACCAAGGGGGGATTCCCTCTAGTATTTGGGGTTGATTGCAAAAGAAGCCCAGAATACTTGTTGAGTCTTCCTTAAGTAGCATGTGGACATTGCCTCGTTAAAAACCTTGCTGGTAAAAAACCCTTGTCGGGATAAAAAAACTCGGTCGAAGGAAAAGAGTGCAATGAATGCTTTAAAACCTTAAGGTATTCGAGTTGGGTTAGTGCTTTGACTGCTTCGATCGGGTGCCTGCATGAGGGTCAGTGTGAAATATAAAATGAAAGGGGAGATGGCTATACCTCAATGGCGATGGTCTCGTGGTTGCTATTTTTTTGTCGATTTATCTCTTAGTCCCTCTTCCAGAGGGGATTTCGGTGCTTCAATTAGTGGCGGCCATCTTAAATGATCGTGTGGATGACATGTTGTGGCTCGTCTACCTTGTCTCTTTTGGTCATTTCCTTTTCTCGAGACTAATTTTTGGCTCGGTCGCTGAGGAATTCACAAAGATGGCCATTGTCGAGTAACCGGGCCACTTCCTCCCGGAGTTCCTAGCATTCTTCGGTCCTATGCCCGTGCGTGTTGTGAAATTCGCATACTAAATTGTAGTTTCTTTTCTAAGGATCCGATTGTACAGGTCTGGGCCATTTGGCGTCTCTGATCTTGCTGATGTCAAACACGATGTCCGATACATCGACATTGAAGTTGTATTCTGATAAGCGAGGTGCCTCTGTTGGCCCCGCATTCCTATCGAATACGGCTCTATTGATTAATCCCCTAGGATTCTGTCCTCGGTCTATCCTTCGATCGTTGCGAGGTGGGTTGCACCTCGGAGCGTTCCTCCTGTCTTCGGTGTATGGCTGGTACCTTTCTTTGTTCGGCTTTGGCTCCTTCGTCGGAAACTTGCTTGGATATACTAAGCCCGAGGGGGCTCCCAGCTGGTCGTCTTCGGCCCTGATTTTTGACTGTTATCGGTTGTGGACGTCCGACCAGGTCACAGCGGGATATTCGATCAAATTCTGTTTCAACTATTTTGAAGCCGCTGAGCTTCATTCGTTCAGACCTTGAGTGAAATCCCGCACTGCCCAGTCATCGAACACTGGCGGTAGCTCCATCCGTTCCATTTGGAAGGGATATACGAACTCTCGTAGCATTTCGTTCTCACTCTAATTGATTTTGAACACGTCGGATTTCCTCGTTGCTACTTTGATGGCACCGACATGTGCTTTTATGAAGGAGTCTTCTAGCATGGTAAACGAGTTTATGGAGTTAGGATCTAGGTTGTGATACCACATCATGGCCCCCTTCGAGAGTGTTTCCCCGACTTCTTTAGCAAGACAGACTCGATCTCGTCATCTCTTATATCGTTGCCCTTTACTACACAAGTGTATGCAGTAACGTGCTCATTGGGATCTGAGGTCCCGTTGTATTTAGGGAGTTCTGGCATTTTGAACTTCTATGGAATGGTTTTCAGGGCTGCTTCCTCATGGAACGACCTTTGTATGAACTTCTTTGAATCCACACCTTTCAGGACCGGGGGTGCGCCCAGAATTTGGTCGACCCTGAAGTTGTAAGTTTTGACCTTTTTGTCGTTGGTTTCTATCATCTTCTCGCCGGACTCGATCCTTCTAGTGAGGTCCTCGAGCATTTTTACGATGGCGGGATCGGTCATCAACCCGTTATTGGTTGATCTCTTCGGTACCTGTTCAGCTCAGGGAACTATCCCTGGTGCTACCGGCTGGGAGTTTTCTGGTGACATTGCAGCTAAGCAATAGCTAGCTGTTGTGCCTGCAACATTTCAAAAATAACGTGAAGTCTAACCTCACATTCTTCCCTGGTCGGGGTTTTCTAAGCTTCTTGTGGATCTCCCTGATGCACGCTCCTGTCGGTATGCAAGCTTATATCGATTCGTTGGGCGTTGCGCAAGACCGCGTCCACAGGGATTGGTTCAGGCAAATTCCCAGGGTTTTGTGGTAGCACACCAACACCCGGAACATCCAGACCGTTCTCCCCATGGTCCTCGAGATTGTTGTTTTCGCCTCCATTCACTGAGTTAGACATATTGACCTGAAATCGAAGATCTTGGACAAGAAAAAGCGTGAAAGATAACTTGCATTGAGTGACGAAACCAGCAAGAAAATAATCACTATTATTCTTAGCCCCACGGTGGGCGCCAAACTGTTTACCGTAAAAATGGTAATAATAATTAAATTTGTTAATGGGACTCTAAAAATACGTGATCTATTTTTATTCTAGTTTATTAAGCAGTTGATGCTGAGTATACGAGGCTTAGAGATGAAATAGAGTTAGGGAGAGAGCTATAACCAAACTGTTGGGTCAGCTATCCAGGGCCTCGAGCGGGTTGATTTGGGGCCTCGAAGTCGATTCCAGGGCTCATACTCGAGCTATCGTGGGTGATCGGGGTAGGGCTAACAATTATGAAATAATCAACGAGGGCTCTTTACAGCCAATGATAAGCAATAAATGATGAACAAATATGAAGACAGTAAATGAAAGCAACAATATCAAGAGAGTGTATGGGAGAGTGTTCTTCTATATTTCTTATGGAGCAGCTAGAGCAACATGTCCCTTACAAAATGTCAAAGACCCCCTTTATATAGGAGGGAAATCCAAACATAGTACAAAAACATTAATTACAAAAATAGGGAGATGGGACAACTAGATGGCACCAGGCTCTGCCAGTACTAGCTGCATGCCTAGGGAACTCCCCATTACCATCGTGACCGCGACCAACATTGTTGTTAGGTCGGGCATCAACAAACTTCGAGGGAGGGAACTCGACCACAGTCTTGCAACCTCGAGGTCTCGAGATGATTTCCTGAAATGCATTAATGACGAGAAATTAGACACTCCGATTTTGCCGTATACATATATCTTGCATACAAACTAATGACCATACTATGGTTAAACACTTGGCAGATCCAAGTAAACAAGTGTTGGAGATGAAATCTCCTCCAGATTTTGTTAAAACCCCTACGAAAAATACTTCATCTTGCATGCAAATAGATCTTACTCTGCTAATTATCCCTACTCCTCCATCGACAGTCCCAACAGTCGATCAGAAGCTTCCTATATTAGACAACCCCACTATCCAAAATGCCTCGCACACCACTAACCTTACGGAGAAGATACAGACTTATCCAAATCCAGCGTCTACACCGTCCATACCCAATGGAAAATCTTCCTCCACTATCACCACAAATCCCTACTTTACCTGTAATTTATGCACAGCCTCCAAACCCCCCCAACCATCAACCATAGTCCTGGATTGAGCTGGGTCTAATGGGAGATGCAGTATCCTTCAACTTGCAGATTAATGGTCAGGACTCAGTCCTCATCATCCAGAACACGAACTATTTGGCACAACTGATCTCAGAAGACATGCACCTAGCAATGACCAACTGCATCAACCAGATGTGGATGAACAACATCTAGCAGCCATTAGCTCCATCAATGAATCAAAATATAGCCAATAACATGCAGGAAATATGGAATATTCCGGGGAATCCAAACACTCTGATGCCCCCGAACATCCCTCACAACCTTTCATTCTTTGCTCCAGAGGAGATATCACTGGTGAACCCTATCTTCACCCGCTAGGATGTGCAACAACCTCCACCTCCTCCTGTCCCTCAACAACATCCACCCACGCAAGCAGAAGAACAAGCTCAGCCATAGGAGGACATGCAACAATAAGAATAAAATCCATAGGTGGAGGAAGAACATATCCATCACCAGGGGGAACCAAGGGTGGCATTCTCAAACCTAAACGAGGTAAAAATCCTAATCTTCAAAGAATGGCTCGATAAGAAATGCATCATGAGCTGCCCGATGACTCTGTTCAAATGCTCAATCGATATAAGGCCCCCACACGGTCTAATAGTAGGAAAAAATATAGTCATCCTAGTTCCATACCACAAGAGGAATATTGCCATGGCAATGAGGGAAAACTGTCACAACCACCCCATTCTCCTATCGATGAACCAACCAATTAACTTTGTTATTTGGAACGTCCGGGGTGCAAATAATGCTAAATTTAGAAGAAACTTTAGGGAAATTATGGATACCCACAAGCCTAGCATGGTTACCTTATTGGAAACTAGGATGGCTACGCATGTATCCATCCTAGAAGAGTTCAACTTCACAGAAATGATAGAGGTATCAGTGGAGGGACAAGCTGGAGGGATGATGATCTTGTGGAGCCACACAAAAGTTGTTGTAAATAACTTCACAAGAAGGAATCAGGAAATTCACGCCATGATAGAGGTAAAACCTAACCACAAATCTTGGCTTTTTAGTTCTATTTATGCTAGTACTAACAAAACAAAAAGAGATATTATTTGGCAAAACATAAAAAATTTATTTGACAATTATAAAGGGGCTTGGATAATGGGAGGAGACTTTAATGATGTTATTAGGGCAGACGAAAAAATTGGTGGCAAGGATATTAACCAAAATAGATCTAGAAAATCTTAGCTAGCCTAAATCATTGTAAATTATTAGATCTAGGCTTCAAAGGGTCTAAATTTACGTGGTCAAATCATAGAGAAAAAAAATAAAGGATTAATTATAGAAAGATTAGATAAGGTTTATGCCAATATGGAATGGCTAGAACAATGCCACCAAGCCTCAATAATTCATCTTCCTAAGACATATTCTGACCACAATCCCATCTTGGTCTCATTACAGAATAAAAATAATGTTTACATAGATAAGCTATTTTGCTTAGAAATAATATGGTGCTCCCACCCTGACTTTATTAACCTAGTGAAAAGAATTGGAGTAATAATGACCTAATAAAAGCAACTAACTCTTTTTAAATGGATGTAAGACTTTTGAGCAAAGAAACCATTGGAAATATCCATAAACAAAAAAGAAAAATCCTAGCTAGGCTAGGAGGGATCCAAAGTAGCCCTAAATACTATGTAAGCCCTTTTCTCCAACAACTAGAAGTTAATCTTACCCAACAATATAATGACATCCTTAAGTTGGAAGAAGACTATAGGAAAATTAGGTCTAGAGTTTTGTGGTTAAACGATGGTGACGCAAACACACAATTTTTTCACATTAGTGCTACTAATAGAAGAAGAATCAATAAAATAGTCTTCTTCAAAGATGACATGGGAAATTGGATAGATGATCACAATTGCAAAATGATCCACACGATTAATTATTTCAAAAATCTATTCACAACTTCCTAAACACATTCTATTTGGCATACAAGAGCAAATGTAACCCCTATGGATACGTACAATGAACTATCGTGCCTAGACTATCCCTTAACAGACCAAGAAATTCCTAAGGCAGTTTTCTCCATTAACCCCTACAAATCCCCAAGACCTGATAGTTTACACCCCTTCTTTGATCAAAAGTACTGGCATACCATTAATGATAGTGTAAATGCCTTTTGCCACAAAGTTTTTGAGGATAGCTGTATTCCTACAATTACTAATAAAACTTACTTGTGCCTAATTCCTAAATTTGAGAATGCTAATAATCTAAGAAATTTTAGACCAATTAGCTTCTGTAATACTATGTACAAAATAATTACAAAAATCATCGCCAATAGAATTAGGCCCTTCCTTAACAAATTAATTGGACCTCACCAAGCAAGCTTCATTAAGGGTAGAAGAGCTTGTGACAATGCTGTCATAATCCAAGAGGTAATAAATTATATTAGAAATTCAAAATCAAGAAAAGGCACATGATCCTTAAAATACACCTTGAAAAGGCTTTTGATAAACTAGAATGGTCTTTTATTCATAGAACCTTAAATTACTTTAAATTTCCTCAAAAAATCATAAATCTGATCATGTCGTGCATAACTAGTCCTAGCTATTCCATCCTGGTTAATGGGTCAAAATCAGAATCGTTCACCCCCACAAGGGGTATTAGAGAAGGTGACTCAATGTCCCCATACATTTTTATTTTTTTGTATGGAAATGCTCTCCAAAATGATCTGTCACAAAATTGACATTAGGAAATGGGATGCGTTGAAAATTACTCCTAGAAGCCCTACACTATCTCATCTATTCTTTGCCGATGACATGACCCTCATAGGCAAATCAAACACCAAAATAGCTCTCACAATCTTACAGAACCTTAATGACTCCTGCCTAGTTTCAGGTCAGGCAATTAATAAAACAAAATCAAAATTAATTATTTCTCCAAACTGCTCAAAAGCAACTAGAATGGATTATCATCAATCTTCAACATCAAGCTTAGTGACAATTTTGGTACTTACTTAGGTTTTCCTATTGTTAATTCAAAATCTAACCCTAAAGACTACCAATTTGTGATTGATAAAATGAGAACAAAATTGGAAAGTTGGAAAGCTAGATGGCTAAACATGGTAGGAAGATGTACTCTAGTTACATCTACCCTAAACAATATATCAAACCATATTATGCAATATTCCCTTCTTCCTACAAAAACCTTTAAGGATATTGATAAGGTACAACGGGTTCTTATATGGAACTCCACTTCAGAAAAAAGAAAAATTCACCTCCTTAACTGGGATTCCGTTACAAGAACAAAGGAATGGGGGGATTGGGAATCAGAAAAGCTAGAAGTAAAAACTTGGCTCTACTTACTAGTCTAGCATGGAGATTGATTAATACAAATTTCTTATGGACACAAGTCATAGCTAGTAAATATGCTAATACTAAGAATAAAAAACAACCCTCCTTCATATGGAAAAACATTTTGAGGGGATGGTACTACTGTAATATAGGGACTAGATGGGACATCAGTAACACCTCTCTTAGCATTTGGAAATCAAACTGGATTCCAAAAATAATAAATCTTAGAAAAATGATTGAAGTCCCCCTAAAACTTAACGAACATAAAATCACTATTGGAGACTAAGGTCTGGGAATAAATGGGATCTCTTCAAATTATCGTTTGTTCTTCCAAATAGCATTATAAACAACATAAATGCTATTGTCACCTACAATTCTCCATCAACTGGTAATAACCATAACATAGGGAGCCTTACCTCAAATGAGATCTTCTCAACCTCTTCCTACTATAAAATTATTGATAAAAACGAGCATTGCTCAAAAGATTACAACTGGATTTGGAAACTACGTTGTCCAAATAAAATAAAAAAAAAATTATTTGGAAATGCTACCATAATAGGATCCCAACTAGAGTATACTTAGCTAATCTAGGGATAAATATTAACCCTAAATGCCCTACATGTAAGCATCACGACGAAACAATCCACTACATTTTCTGGGGATGTGACACTATAAAACACATTTGGAAAGATCTTGGCATTCACTTTAATTCGACTTCTCCTACTCACTGGATAGACCAAATCAAGGGAGCGAGCCACAATTTCCACCACAACTACCTTCAGTGGACAGACATCTTCCCCTTTGTGATATGGTTAATCTGGAAAAATAGAAATCACAATAATACTAATTGCTGCCTAAATTGGAATTCCGTTACAAGGCATGCATTAGAATATAATCTACTCACAAAAAAAGATATGAATAGTACAAACCATAAACCTATCAAAATAAAATGGCATAAGCCACCAAGAGGATGGCTAAAATTCAATATAGATGGAGCTTTCATTGGAAACAATTGTCAAGGTGGTATAGGTGGCGTAGCAAAAAACAGTTCGAGGAGCTGGATCATAGCATTTCACAAAAAAGTTGCATCCCTCCCAACAACACAAGTGGAGCTTCAAGCCTTGAGAGAATGTCTTCAAGTTATAATAGAGCACAACTTGGTACCACTGAAAATAGAAACTGACGCATCGGAGGTTATTAATATGCTAGAAAGCGATCACCTTACTTACACAAAACTAATCTATGATTGCAGGTGGTTGATGCAGCAAGCAAGAAAGAAGGGTCAGGTGGTACTCAGGATAGCTTCAGACAGGAAAACGAGGTGGCGCATGCCTTGGCAAGAATGGCATTACTGTAGACCAACATAAATAAAATCTCTCTTTTGGCAACCTCACCGGAACTGGCGATAGAAAAATATGAAAAGATCAGGAGGAAGTTTTTTCTGTTAAATATGTTTCTACTAATGTCTGTACTAAGTTGGCTACTTTAGGAAACAATGATGCCTTGCAAGGCACTACTAATATTGTGTAATATGTTGGATGTTTAGTTTCTAATATAATATCCTTATCGTTCAAAAAAAAGTGGTAGCTAACATTTAGCCTAAAATAATTTCTAACTTATAGTACTACTAATTATACTTATGTTACGTACATACTATAGTTACGAAAGAAGAATTTATGTAACTTAGAGCCCGTTTATATTGGTTTGTTTTAATCGATTTGGAGACTTAAATATTAGGACTTCAGAAGTATTTCAAATAAGAAAAGATTTTATAACCAAAACTTAGTTAATTTTAAAGTCCTAAATATTAGAAAAAATATCTAATTTATTATCCAGTGCAAACTTCAGGACAATTTTTTTTATTTTCAGTTGGTTTAAATGTTTTGAAAAATATTTTCTTATAAAATTGTTTTTCTCCAATTTAAAAGAATAATTTTCTCAACCAAGAGCAAGAAAAATATTTTTCGAAACTCACTTTTAACTTTGCCCGCCTCTACCCACCCGACCCCTAAACCAGCCCTGCCACTCCCGAATCCGAATACCTTTCACGACCCAAAATTCAACTAGTCGTGATGACACCTAACCCAACCCGCTAGGTAAGCCCATTAACAATCCAATTCAAATGAAATTTGATAAGAAAAATAAGTAAAAGAAAATATCTGAATCTTATACATTTCCCAAGGATTGGTAGTACAAATCATGAGCTTCTAAGATTTAGAGTTTACAAAGCTAGTATGAAATAAAGTACATCATTTGTTTGGAATGTACATGAATAGATCTTTCATAAGTCTAGAGATGCCATGAACAAGAGACAGCTATGATCGGAGCACAGGTACATCTTCAAATACAGCTCTTGTCAAACACAACAACATCATCATCCAACATCTGCACGCAAGGTGCAAAATTGTAGTATGAGTACAACCGACCCCATGTATTTAATAAGTAACAAACCTAACCTTAGGTTGAAATTAGTGACGAGCTGGAACATAGGTCGGGTTCAACACCAATAATCAACAACAACTCATAATAACATAATGAAAGTAATAAAAGAAGTAACTCAGAGATAAAATGCTCAGATTATTCACAGTTCCAGAAAAATAGGCCTGTCTCTCAAGTATATGAAAACCTAAATCTTTTAACGAAATCGCCAAAAATTAGAGTAAGTTTGAAAACTGTGATTTTTTCAAAAACCTTTCAACAATACATAAAATGTTTTATTTTCAGATAGCATGAAGAAAATACATCTCTATGCCTACATGTCAATACACATGTGAAATCATGAATGTCAGCCAAAAACCAGGTAGCAGAAGGAAATGCATCTCTATGCATGTATCTCAAGTACGCATGTCAAATGCAATGCATCTCAGTGATGAACTCATGTACTTAAACTCTCAGAGTACTCAATCTCACTGTCTCGCATTCTCTCTTACCATGCTTAATACTCGGCACACTCAATCACTCAGCACTGTACAATACCTGATGCGGCGTGCAGCCTGATCTACATATAGTCATATGGCCCGTTGCGACGTACAACCCGATCCACATATATATAGCGATCTCGTTGCGGCGTGCAACCCGATTCACACACACACTCACACATGCACAATATATATATATATATATATATATTTGGGGGGGTGTACAGACTCCGGAGGGCTCCTTCAGCCCAAGCGCCATAATCCGTACGGAAAACTCACATGCTACATAGTACGTGCTATAATATCAATATCTGGATCTGCACGGACAACTCTGGTGCTGACGGACTACTCACGTGCTATTGTATCAATAACCTTACAATCAGGCCATCGACCTCACTCAGTCATCAAACTCTCCAGTCTCTCGGGCTCACAATGACATGAAACTAGCCTGACAATGATGATATGATGTATCAATAATAACAACAGAGACTGAGTTATTATATGAAATGAATGAACGTGACTAAGTATGAAGTTGCAATTTAAACAAATAATTCAACAACAATATGACCTTAGTAGGTCCCAACAGAATAAGCATGTAGCCTGGACATGGTTTCTAACATGGATCACAGCTCAATAGCTCTAGTACATAGAGATTTCATGGTTACAGATAAAATGAGGTAACTATACAGTACCGCATGAATAACGGAGTCACAATTCACACGGCGCACACCCACATGCCCATCACCTAGCATGTGTGTCACCTCAACACCAAACACATAACACGTAATTCATGGTTTCACACCCTCAACACCAAGTTTAGAAGTGTTACTTAGCTCGAACAAGCCAATTCCAATACCGATCAAGCCGAACGATGCTCCAAGAGTGCCATCCCATGCGTACCGATCTTCGAATGGCTCAAAACAAGCCAAAAGCAACTCAAATACATCAATTAATGCCAAATGAAGCAAACCCAATTGATAAAGGTCGAATCTTTAATCAAAAGTCCAAAATCGGTCAAAAAGTCCAAACCAGGCTCCCACCTTGGAACCCGATAAAACTCACAAAATCTGACAATCCATCCAATTACGAGTCCAACATACTAGTTTCACTCAAATGCGACTCCGAATCGATGTTTAAAACTCAAAAACTCACTCTATGAAACTTTAGGCTAAACCCCCCAATTTTCTCTTTTGGAACCCTCAATCAAATGCCGAAAACGAAGATAGATCCATGATATAAAATCAAAAATGAGTAGAGAACACATACCCCAATAAATATAGTGAAAATTGCTTCAAGAATCGCCTCAATCCGAGCTCTATAGCTCCAAAAATGCAAAAATAGCCACCCCCGAAATAGAGTACTTTATAATCACTGGGCATGTTAATGAATCGCGATCGCGAAGAAGAAAAAGTACTGCCCCAGAAGATACCCTATGCGATCGCCGCAATAGCCTCGCAAACGCAATACACAAATTTCACAAACTACACGATTGTGGGAACATCGCGAACGCGAAGAGGAAACCTGCCTCCTGACCAGCTCAACCAATAACACTACGCGAAAGCGTAGAAGCATTTGTGAACATGATGAAGACCAGCCCCCTCCCTATGCGAACGCGTTCATACACACGCGAACGTGGAGAGAAAATTTCACAATAGACCAGAACACCTTTCACGATCGCGTTCAAACCTTCGCGATCGCGAAGAACGCCAGAAGCAACAGGTAACAGAAGAAAACAAGCAATGCAAAAACCATTCGAAATGATTCGAACTACGTCCAAAACTCACCCGAGCCCTTCGGGACCTCATCTGAGTATACCAATAAGTTTCATAACATAACACAGACTTAATCAAGGCCTCAAATCATTCATAACAACATCGAAATGATGAATCGTACCTCAAATCAAACTTAAATCAACTTTCAACTTTTAACTTCCAAAACTCGCGCCAAAAAATATCAAATCAGTCCGGAATGAACTCAAATTTTGCACACAAGTCTCAAATGACATAACGAAGCTATCCAAATTCTTAGAACCACAATCCGAACCAGATATCATCAAAGGCAACTCTCGGTCAAACTCATGAGCTTTTCAAACCTTTAAATTTTCAATTTTTGCCACTTTGTGCCGAAACCTTCTAGAGACATCCGAATGCAAATCCGGGCATACACCCTAGTCCAAAATCACCATACGGACCTAATGGAACCATCAAAATTCTATTCTGTGGTCCAATTCACAAAAAGTTAAACTTGATCAACTCTTCCAACTTAAAGCTTCAATAATGAAATTCATTCTTCCAAATCGATTTCGAATAACCTGGAAAAAAATGACAATTCACATAGGACATAATGCATCATACAGAGCTACTCATGCCCCTAAACTATTGAGCGAAGTGCAAATGCTCAAAACAACTGGTCGGATCGTTACAACACCCGACCTCGGACCCCGATCCCTAATCACAACCTTGGATCCTGACCCCTGTCCCACATAGTGTTTGCGATTATATAAAAATACTATTGGAATAATATTTTCTTCTGCCAAACACAAGAAAATAAGTAAGAAACACACTTTTTTTCCATGGAAATATTTTCAAGAAAAACCACCTTAGGAGTTGCCAAATCATTATGCTTCAAAGCACTAGATGCAGACAATTACAAACCATATAAACAGAAACTCAAGACAAGATGAAAATGCATATTCATGCTTTCAATGCTTAGAAGTAGGTAAAATAGCTAATCAACAAAGTACTCAAAGAATCACGAGGCACAATTAGATATGAAGCAAAATAAGATGATACGTAGGAATAAGTAGAACCCAGATCAAATAGAACTGAAGCATCTCTATGGCAAACTAGAACAATACATGTGACGACGACATTAGATGACTCGGCCTCAGGTCTAGCTAGGAATGCATAAAAATGGGGCTGGGCCACACCACTATTACCTCCTCCTCTCTGACGACCTTTAGCTGACTGCCTCCACCTCTAATGGCCTGACCTCCATCTCTAATGGCTTGACCTCCACCTTTGGCAGCCTGAACCCCGCCTTTAGATGGATGAGCGGATGGTGAAGCAACTAGTGCCAGAATCATGTCACAAGAACTCTGTTGTAGCATGCCTCCCTATGACCTGAGGCAAAATTTAAAGGTGTTCGGATCTCCACAAGTATAACAAACTCTTGATTGTTGTGACTGTTGAACCTGGAACTGCCCTGTCGACTTGGATAACCACCCGGATAAATTTGGATTGAAGATGCACTAATAGGAGCTGATGGTGCACTGTAGGCTAGCGGCTCAAGATGAGATACATAAGGACCACGACTACCCCGAAGCAACGTGGGATGCCTGAAGCGTTGACTGAAACGGCCTAAGAGGATGAACTCTACCAAAAGTACCCCTACCTCTAGATGAGGCACTACTGAAACCACCGAAATGATGAGGCCTCTTATCTGATACTGCCCCCTCTCTTGACCACGAACCATCTTGATTAATCTCTATGGCCCTCTGAAAAGAAATATCATCTTCGATCTCCTTGGCAATCTGTAGCCTGATACTGAAAGTGAGTCCATCAATGAATCTCCTCACTCTCTCCCTCTCAGTAGGGAGTAAGATAACTGCATGGCGAGCTAGGTCCACAAATCGGGTCTCATACTAGATAACAGTCATGCTACCCTACTGAAGGCGCTCAAACTGCCTGTGATAATCCTCTCTTAGAGCGAAAGGAATAAATTTCTCTAGAAATAACTGTGAAAATTGATCCCAGGTAGTGAAGGTGAACCAGCTGGTCTGGTCAACACATAATCTCTCCACCATCTCTTGGCAGAACCGATTATCTGGAACACTGTGAAGTCGACCCCGTTGGTCTCAACAATACCCATGTTGTGCAACACCTCATGGCAACGGTCCAAGTAATCCTGTGGGTCCTCAGAAGGTACACCACTAAAGTGAATAGGAAAGAGCTTTGTAAATTTGTCCAATCTCATCAATCCCTCAGTAGACATCGCGGGCCTCTCCCCAGTGTGTTCAGCAACAGCCGGCTGAACTAGCCCAACTGGCTGGAACTCTAAAGTCTGATATATGCGAGTCATCTTATCCGGAGTGTGAGTAGCGGGAGTCTGTACTTCTCCCCCAGCCTGAGAGATGGCTAGTGCCACCCGAAATACACCAGTCTGGTCCACACTCTCCAGAAGGCTCACTAAATGGACTAAAGTATCCTAAAGCATGGGAGTAGCTATAAATCCCTCCGAAACCTGAGCGGGTCCAATTGGTGCAGTCTGAGCTGGGATATCATCCTCATGATCAATTTGAGGCTCCAATGTAGATGCTGTTGCTCGAGCTCTAGGCTGAGCTCTACCTCTGCCCCGGACTCTAGTTCGACCTTGGCCTCGATCGCTACCCCCGGTAGTGGCTGCAACTGGGGGCTCCGGCTCCTGCTCGGTTGTAGATGTTGTGCGTTTTCTCACCATCTCCAAGAGAACAAGAATGGAATGATTCAAACATCAATTATAGAATAAATTTGAACGATAGGGAAAGAAAGAAGTGAAATTTTCCTAAAACTACATAGCCTCTAGAAGATAAGTACAGACGTCTCCGTACCAATCCTCCAGACTCTACTAAGCTTTCTCCTGACTCGTGTGACCTAAGCAACCTAGTACTCTGATACCAACTTGTCACGACTCGGAAGCCCAACCTCAGGGTCGTAATGGCGCCTAAATCCACTTGCTAGGCAAGCCGACGTGAGATAATTAATTAACCACTTTTAATAGTTAAAAAACACAAGAATGATATTCAACGAGAAATAAAAGCCAAGCTTAACACAATATTGATATAAACCATGTGATAATACCTACTCCCAGAAGTATGGAGTCACGAGTACACGAGCAACTAGAAGTATACAAACAAGGTCTGAAATAAATATTATTGTTTCGAAAGAAATAAACAGTAAAAGCAAAAAATGGAAGGGGACTTCAAGGTCTGCGGACGCCAGCAGATCTACCTTGAGTCTTCGTATGAAATGATCTGAGCTGACTCACCTCACGCACCGCTGGGACTAATACTAGTATCTGCACAAGAAGTATAGAACTATAGTATGAGTACAACCGATATCTAATATACTTTGTAAGTGCCGAGTATAACCTCGACGAGGTAGTGACGAGGCTATGAAAAGACAATTGCGTAAATAAACCTGTACAAGTATATATAAAGAAACAATAATAACAAAGCATGATAACGTACTAACTGGGGGGATATGCAAAAAGGGGAAGATATAATAAATACAGCAAGTATGAAATCATGAAATAACCAAGTAAATCACCAAAACCGGAAATTAGTCAAATCAATGATATGAAAATGGCACGACATCATCCTTCATGTTTTTACTCTCGTCCTCACCATGCAATAATCTGAATATAATGGCATGGCATCACCCTTCGTGCTTTTACTCTTGTCCTCACCATGTAATAATAATATGAATGAAATGGCACGACATCACCTTTCATGCTTTTACTCTCTTCCTCACCATGTAATAATGATAATATGAATGAAATGGCATGACATCACCTTTCGTGCTTTTACTCTCTTCCCCACCATGTAATAATGATAATATGAATGAAATGGCATGACATCACCCTTCGTACTTTTACTCTCTTCCTCACCATGTAATAATAATAATAATAATAATATAAATTCGAATAATAAATAATGCGGAGAATAATTTAACTTTAAATATGGTGCCATGATATCAAACTTCAACTTCCAAAATATTCAACAACTTTGAAATAAGCAATAAATATGAAATGAATAATCAAATAAGGAATAATCTAACCTAAGCATGAACAATATAATACAAGGAAATAATTTCCACCAGCATGCTTTAACCCAATGACAACGTGTAGGTACTCGTCACCTCACATATACGTTGCCCCCACACATAAAACACATAGCACATAGACCAACAAGTCCTAATCCCTCAAGTCAAGGTTAACCAAAATACTCACCTCACTCCGCAACCAAATCAATGCTCAACCAAGGCTTTTCTTCTAGAATTAGCCTCCAAACTAATCAAATCTAACGAAATATAGTTCAAATAATTCAAAATATGCTTTAGAAACTACCGATGAGTGAAAAAGATTCAATCTTTAATATTTTAGAAAAAAATAATAAAAGTCAACCCTGTGCCCGCTTGGTCAAAACCCGAGATTCGGACCAAAATCCAATTATTCATTCACCCTCGAGCCCGGTTATATGATTAGTTTCGAAATTCAGCCTCAGTTTGAGATCTAAATCTCAATTTCTAAAATTCCTACTTTCTAACTAAATCCCTAATTTCTACCATGAAAAGCATAGATTAAAGGTTGAAATCAATGGTTGTTTATGGATATGTAAGGAAACAAGTTAAAATCTACTAACCTATGAAGTTGCGATGAAACATCTCTTCAAAATTACCTCTAGGCTGAGCTCAAACTTGAAAATGGTGAAAAATAGGATAAATCCTGACTTTTGGGTTTGTTTTAATCACTGGCGTCAGGCCTTCATTCGCGTTCGTGATGGGCCTGATGCGATCGCAAAGAACACCAGCCCGAGTGGCCTTCGCGTTCACGAGAAATGCTACGTTCGCGATGGCACGTAGTGTAATTGACTGCCTCCCCAAAAATCCCATAAACCTTCACGTTCGCGAGAGGATGGTCGCGTTTGCAAAGGGTAAGCCCTCTAATGCTTCGCGTTCGTGACTTTGCCATCGCGTTTGTGATGAAGAAATTCACCCTAGTCCCAAGTTCCCCTTCATGATCATGAGAGTACCTTCGCGATCGCGAAACACAAAGAGTCAGACACCAGCAACAACAAAAATCAGCAGATTCGTTAAGTCCAAAAATAATCTGTAGCCTATTCGAAACTCACCCGAGCTTCTCGGGCTCCAAACCAAACATGCACACAAGTGTAATAGTACCATACGAACTCACTCACATGATCAAAATACCAAAATAACACCTAGAACTACGAATCAGATATCAAAATGCATGATATTTTTAAAGAAACTCAAGAACTTTCAAATTCACAACCGAGCATCCGAATCCTATCAAATCAATTCTGTTTTTCACCAAAATTAGCAGACAAGTCTTAAATAGTAAATAAACCTGTACCAAGTTCTGGAACAGAAATCCGAACCCGATAGCAATAAAGGCAACCTACGGTCAAACTTCGGAATTCCTTAAACCTTCAAATTATTAGTTTCCAATAAATCATGTCAAAACAAGTTAGGGACTTCCGAATTCAATTTCGAGCATACGCCCAAGTCCAAAATCACGATACGGAGCCACCTAGATCGTCAAAATACCGATCCGGATCTATTTACACAAAATATTGATCGTAGTCAACTCAAATCATTTTAAGGCTAAAATTCATATTTTTATTCAATTTTTCACAAAAAAAACTTTCCGGAAAAAGACACGGACTATGCACGCAAATCAAGAATCACTAAACAGAACTAATTGAGATCTCAAAATGCGGAAATACAGACTAAAACTTAAAATGACCTATCGGGTCATCACATCATCCTTGTTTGGTTGAGGAGGAAAAGAAAATTAATACAAAGGAGAAACAAAATTTAAAAGGAAAAAAATGAAATGAAAGGATTTTTTTAACAGCACTTATTGATTCATTAACAGCATTGTCTATCAAAGGTTTCTCAATTTCTTAACAACTAGTTTGAAGGATTTTTCAATACATTTTCCCTGACACATTGATAATTGTCATATTTTAAGAACAAGTAGATCTTTGCTGTTATCCATCGTCAAATTGAAAATAGTATTTATCAATTGAAATAATCAAGGGATAAGAATATGGGGGCTGCTGGACTAAATGTGAATTCTTCTAATTAACATCTTGTTTGGAGGATTATTACTTATTGTATTGTATCGTATTGTTACTTGAAATACAATATTTATTTTAATTGTTACTTAAATTTTATTATATCGTATTGTTAAATTTTTTATTACGTAACAACGAAAAGTGCCATTTTATGTAACAATCAATTTGATGTGGTCGTGTAATTACCTTTTCTCATTTCCCCCTTCCTTATTATTAGATAATCATATTTTATCCTTTACCTTGCCTTACATCTTTGTGCTCCCTAGGTGCAGGAAAAGACGTGAGCTATGCGCCTCCTCCAAGATATCATGACACATGTTACTGTCGTGAGGAACTCATACTCGTCCTCGGAATAATAATTCTATCTAGTAGCCTACTTTTTTTTTTTGTAATATTGCAAGTATATTCTTGATATTGCTGGTGCATGATATCATGAAACAACAATAAACAATATAATCTATCCAAATATTATATTTATCAAAACTATACAGACAATATAATACAATATGAAGAATAAACTTTTAGAGAAAATATGTGTGAACTTCTTTTCCTTTCATTTTGTTTTTTGACAATTCTAGCCCATAAAGGCTTGTGAATGTAAAAGGCAACAATAGGAGAGCTTAGGTGCAAATTGAGTCATTGTTCAATTAATCAAATTTGATTCAACTTTAAATTAATTAACCTTAAAAGATTAATTTTAGACTACCTAAATGAAAAATATATAAAGTTGAAGGTTAAGTATATCTTACTTTAATAAATTTAGAAAGGTGAAAAGTTGCCCCATTTGAAATAGCTCAATTTTGCTCTTCATCACATTTTTGGTCCATTTATATATTTACTGATAGCAAATCATCTTGTATATATTTTGCTATTAACGAAACTTTAGCTTGAAATGGCTGGACTTTACGTGTTCAAATTTATCCGATTAATTTCTTTTATTCTTGGGTTGAAGCACCCTTAAGGATCAAGAGAACAAACTAATTTTATTTTTCTAACGACTCAGATAATATTAGATAAAAAATTTAACGAACAAAATTACATAATATCGGATGAAAGATAAATTTGAGACTTTCCCTTAACAAAATTTACGTTAAATTGGTGGATAATAAAACAAGTAAATTTTCAAAAGCGTCCATCTAGTGAAGGTTGGGGCTAATCTCACATTTCCAAAACTTCTCTTTGCTCTAAACCTAAATTCCCAATTTTGTCCGTAGACCCTTCTAGTTCTAGGGCATTATATACTGGATACTCTGAGCCGAATTAAAGTTTTCAGAACTGAACAAAACTCTGCACAAATATCCAAGAAAGCATCAGAGAGATCTAAAAACATGTCATCCAAGATTATGCTGAAGGCTAAAGGCAAGACCACCAAAAAGGCTGCAGCGGCTGATGAGGACGACGGAGCAGTGGCGGTTGTGGGAAAATTCGTGAAGGAGTGGGGCACTTGGACTGCAAAAAAGGCCAAAGTAATAACCCATTATGGTTTTATCCCACTTGTCATCATCATTGGCATGAATTCTGAACCCAAACCCTCTCTTTCTCAGCTTCTTAGCCCTGTCTAAAACCCCTTTTCTTGTGAGGTTATTTTGGGTTTGTGGTGTTGGGATGGGGACTATGATATTAGTCGATTTGACTTTTATTTGGCAATATTATTGTTTAGAAGTTTTGGTTTTGTCTTTTTAATGTTCTGTTGATGTTAATGGGTTTTGAAACTTGAAATAAAGAAGTTATCGTCTTAGCTGGATCACCTTGATATTGATCAATTATAACTTTTGTTGTATATGAGTAAAATTTTGGTTTTGTGGTGTGTATTGTTAAGAAGCTTCAGTTCCTCTTGAATTTTGATGCACTAGAGCTTTTGTTTTAAGGTCTAATGCTGTGACCTCATTATTAAGCTGGTGGGTTTGTTAAATTGTATATGTGTTTTCTGCCGTATCTCCTCATGAAACATTAGTTTAATGCAAGTTGATTATTTTGAAGGCATTTTTTGGTAATTAATTAGGGGTGGGAAGGTTTCATTGTAAAGCGTTGGGAGAATATGCAATCACTGTTGAGAATCGGTTGGTTAAGATTTATGGAGGACATGATTGAGGATGAATAGGTAGCTCGTGAATTGATAGTTTCTTGGCCGATCATACTTGTTTACTTGGTCCTTTGGTCATGATACTTCAGCAGGTGGTAACTAGACTTATTTTCGAGTTACTCAAGGGTTTGGCCCGGTGATCAATGAAGTAGATGCAAACCTCGAGATTAAGGTTCAAATCCTAACGGAGACATAAAGCATTAGGCAATTTCTTTTTAACTTGGTGGGAAGAATTATTAACTGGTGGAGTAGTCGAGACATGCTAGCTGACTTGGATACCATTAGGAAGAGGGACCTTCTCTAAGCATGTTTTTGATTTAAATCAAAAAACTGGCTTGCTGGCTGTGATTGATCCGCACTCTTGATCGATTTTGATTCGAGTTGTGTCAGTCAATTTTGGCTTTTGCAAAGTATGAATAATAGCCCATTTTGGTGTATACCGTGATTGATAATCTAGGAGGGCGGGGGGGGGGGGGATATATTAATCAATTTGACTATTGGTGGACATATTGGTTTTTGTTTTTGGTGTAATGAAACTGTGATGTTTACTTGTAATGATGTTTTCGCACTAATGGGTTGTGCAACCTGAAATGGAGGAGTTAGCTTTTTTTAGCTGGATCACCTTGGTATTGATCAATTTTAGTGTTGTGTATGAGTAAATTTTTGTTTTGTAGTGTATACTGGTTAGACGTTTCGACTTCCTATTGAATTTTCATGTACTAAGGTTTGTGTTTTTAGGATCTAATTCTATGATGTTGATTATTAAGCTGATGGGTTTGTTAAAATTGTAATTATTTTATGTGTTCTCTGTTTTATCTCCTCAAGATATTAGTTTAACTATGCAATTTGGTATTTTGAAGGCATTTTTCTAGTAATAACCAGGTAAAATAATTAATTAGGGGTGGGTAAGGTTGTTTATCATTATGAAGCATTGGGAGAATTTGCATGAGTGTTGAGAATCGGTTGGTTAAGATGCATGGAGAACATGGCTGAGGATGAATTGGCAGCTCGTGAATTGACAGTTAGTTGGCTGCTCATACTAGTTTATTCAGTTATCTGGTCATGATATATCAAGTGCTAACTAGATCTATTTTTTGGGGTGACCGAGTGGTCAATGAAGTGGATGCAACCTTCGAGAAGAGGGTTCAAACCAGAGAAGACAAAAGACATTAGGTGATATATTCCCATCTGCATAAGACTTTGTCGGGCAGAGTTATCCGGTTGTTTGTGGGAGGTAATAAGTGCATGGTGCAATAGTCGAGGTGCGCAAGTTGGCCTATACACCGCTATTACAATTATAAAAAAAAGTTGGGTTTTCCTGCATAAATGTGATTTCTGGAAGAGAGAGCTGCTAAGCATGTTTCTATTTGACTCAAATAAACTGGTTTTCTGCTCATGATCGATCCAAATTCTTGAATATTGGATTTTGATGTGCTGAGTTTGTTTTACCGTCTTAGTTTCAACAAGGCCAGTTTAGTACTCTATCCTTTTAGTTTGTATATAATTGAATGCTCATTTTGGATTCTTTTTTGCTTTGGTGCTTTACCAAAGTGGAAGGTTTTGCTTGTATTCTGCTAAGAAAAGCTTAACGGCTAGTAATATATTGTGAGTTAATACTGTGTAGTGATATCTTTTATGCTAAGGTATATTCGTCACCATTTAGGACAATGCTCTAGTCTTGTTTGCTAGTTCTCTCGGACAGGAAAACTATTGTGTTTTGCCCCTTGTTCTTGTTCTTCTGTTACCAAGTAGGTTGAGTTGTTCGATTTTCATAACGTAATAATCTCATTTATTTAGTTTTAAGCATGGAGTATGGTACAACGGTAATCTATGTTCGTGCTGATTGCACTCTGCAACTATTCAGCACTTCCAAGCTATCAGTAATGGCTGAAAACATTTTGAGATTTCACTTGTAATAGGGGTATGTTTTGTAAAAACAAGATGCTACTTTAAAGATCCCCTAACCATCATCTATTTCGCCCTTGAACCGTTTTAACTATAGAGCCACGTGCTGGTGAGGTATATGTCCATACGATTTTCTCCAGTAAAGATGCAGGATCAGTTTCTCCTCTACTTGATCAACATGAAGCGCCGCGGCCAACCCGATCACCACTTAATTCTAATGTATTCAGAATGCTTTCTTCAGGATAGTTGTCAGTGCTTGATTGCATCTGTTCAGCAATCTTTTCTCATACAGTTGGAAAGTCCTTTTGCCATAAATGTATAAATCTATCACTTGTACAATTGTGCTTTTTACTTTAAAAATATTTGCAACACTTGATATTTCAGGGAATCTCCCTAAACAGAGATGCTTACAAAATCCATTTCCAATCACCGCACAAAATTTTGTAGTATGAACTCCGAAGTTAGATGGCGTCGGAAAAAGATGAAAGAGTATGGCAAAGACATAGAAACCCCTCTTCAATATTTCATCTGTGCAAAAGTTTGTCAAATAGTTTTGGCGAAGATAAGCTCGTGACAGACTTGAATTGCTGGCAGAGGAAAAAGATACACTTAATAGGCCTATATAATAATAACTCAAAACAAAATAGATTTCTGAGTAGTAAGATTGGAATCACTTGGTTGGATTAATATACAAATTTTGAATAATGACATTTCAAGTACCTTATCTTGCATGTATTTAGCACGTAATGCAATTAGAGGGCAATTACTTGTATTCAATTGTAGATATTGTAATGAAACAACTATGTTTTAGTGTTGGATTCTATCATAGATGCAGGCATATCTTTTACACATCAGTAAAAGGAAAAGCTAGTGAAATAAAGTAAATAAAAAGTGTAAGCATATGTGCCAATTTCCAATGAGCATATCACATTGTAAATCTCTCTAGATAGCGAAAAAAATACTCACCTTGTCTTTGCTCTGATCGTTTTTTGTCGGGCTTTTTCTTCTTGAATAGTTATTTGTTTTCTCTTGGTTTCTTCTTGAGCCGTATCATCTCTTATTCTCCTTTTTCAGTTTGAGATCTGTGTTCGTGATCCCTTCGTACAACAATTATGTAATCACAAAGTGTTTCTACACTACAATAATAGTATTGGAGTCATATCACATTGTAAAGCTCTCCAGATAGCGAAAAAACACTTACCTTGTCTTTGCTCTGATCGTTTCTTGTCGGGCTTTTTCTTTTTGAAGAGTTATTTGTTTTCTCTTGGTTTCTTCCCGAGCTGTATCATCTCGTATTCTCCTTTTTTCAGTTTGAGATCTGCGTTCGTGATCCCTTCGTACAACAGTTATTTGATCACCAAGTGTTTCTACACTACAGTAATAACATTGGAGTCAGAAGTATATTTGTCAGAAGTATATTCTCAGTTAAATTAAACTGTAAGAATATGTAGTGGTGATTAAACTTCGAAACCTGGGTACTCCAAACATGTATAGAGTGAACAAGAAATATTAAAAAAAATCTTTTGCAATGTTTCATTATAAAAGAATCATCAACTTACTTATTCCGCTAATGATCAAGTGAATAATGCAATTTTATTTGCTCATCTACGTAAAAACGATTAATTTAACAAAAAAATATATACTAGTTATTTTCCTTTGAAAAATAATAAATGTAGTACTCTATAGGGAGAATAATATATATAAATCTATTTCTTACTACATCATTAATGTAACCTTGTTTGTCTAGGTGTTTTTGTTTTGTCAAATACCTACCATATTCATGTGTATATTCCCGCATCTAGTATGCATATACAAGTAGTCACAAACTTCTCGATGGGCAGAATTAATTGATGTACAGTTCTTTTCCTTTTGGGTGGAATATAACTTTACATTCTGCCCCAACAACTATAGCTGAAATCTTTTCAATTTAACAAAATGTGGTATTTTTGAGTGGCCAAAAGCATATTATTTAGGTTTGGCGTTTTCTTTAACACAAGTAAAATAAATGAAGTAAAAGTACCAAAATTTCGTGTAGTTTCTCTCCAAATCCTAAAAGCAGTTGAGTTATCAAACAACAGGAGAATAGAGCTTAATCATTACACCGGGCAAAGTAAATAAAAAAACAGAAAGTCCAACAAATTAAAGGAAAAAATCAAGGAGAAGTTTAGTGCTAATTAATTTTTCATAGATCCACCAGAGAGGAGAGTTAAAGAGTCAAAACAGATCTTGACGAAATTGAGAAGTAGCAAGTAGCGAAAGAAATGAAACATACAGATTTGTAGCCATATGAGACTTGTCTTTGCTTTCATAATGCATTTGTTTTGCTCTCTTTTTCTTTTTGGCTTTTCCAAGTATTAGATTCATCATCACGGACATATTATATTTCTCTGAAGAGAAAGCAAAAATTTAGAACACCACCTACAAACATCATGCTACAATAATGTAATATGCTTTACCTATACGCAACATTCCAGTAAAAATATATTAGCCCTCCATCTTGCCCTCCCAGTTTTTCTCTCTTAGGAAGTGGATAATTAATACTCTTTTTACCTTACACATCCGATTAAGCAGCTTCTTTTCTAACTAATGTATAGTTTTTCCTTTCCTATATATGAGAGTTGTCTATGTTGTTTCTTCCTTGTGTATCGTTTGGCTTAAAACCTCAACTGCTTAAATCACTCTCTACCTCTGGTCTGCCCTTAATTTTTTTAATAAAAGAAAGATTAAAAGAGAGATAACATATACAAAGGTGGGATGTGTTACATCCCATAATTTTGTACGTTTGATTTGTCGTGAGATAATTGACATAAGCTCAAGGACAAGACTATTTTTGAGGTTATAAGTATTATGCAATTTCAAACAAGTGATAGGTAAGTGTCATGAAGGTCCGGGTAAACAAATTTGAAGGAAATGAGTTTCGTCAAAGTTTGACATTTTGGGATGAAATATGGTTCAAGCTATAATGCCCCGTATTTATAGACTAGTGCTATACAATATACCACATGACCATGATAGTAAAATATATTATAGTAAGGTATATGAAGTATACTAGTATTTAAGTGAAATGAGACCTAGAAATTATTATGTGGCTAATCGGTTAAATATTGGATTTTAGTGGAAGATTAATAGATTAATTAGTAGATAATTGTTGTGTGGGGGCATCAATCCACATGTAAGTAGCTAGAATGACTAAGCATTATAAGTTAGTAGGTGGCCTCTTAGGAGTTAAAATGCTTTATTAGGTGTATTCATGTTATGGGGGCCACACTTTATTATATGGAGTCCAAATTTATTATCTTACTAAAGTTAGTTATTCATGTGTTGAAAAGAACTAGTGTTCATCAACAAGACATGCATATTTGGGGAGTGATATATTCCATATTTGTGGAGTGGGAGGAAATTTATCCTTAAAGTATCACAAAGGTCTAGGATGGAGGCAAATGGAGGCAACAACATCACTTTATGTGTATAGTAGTGCATGATTTAATTGTGTAAAACCAATATCCCTCCTCCATTTTTAAGGAGATTCTTTCTCAACATAATGGGTACTAAGTTGTATGATTGAGGCAAACATGAAAAATGACATAGATGTTATATTCACATCGGTTTCCTCCGGATAACAGCAAATTAAAGATTTCTTCGTATGAAGTAAGTTGGAAGAAGACTAGTTTTGGCATATAAATTGAGGCGTGGAAGAGATTGTTCATTATAAAAGTAGGAAGTTATATTAAAGGTATGTTAAGGCTAATCCTTCCTTCTTTTGATATGATCCAAGTAACGGTATGTAAACGTAATGCTATTCCATAAGTTGTTCTACTCTTAGCAGTTAAGGATGTCTATGTTATTCATTCCTGTAAAGTGATATTCAAGCATGTCTAAGTATGTTCTTAAGTCTCTATTGAGGTATTTGATAAAGATGTTAATGTTTATAATATAGTGATACATGCATCTTCATGCATTTACCACCGTGCTACGGCTGGTTGGGCAGTCATGCATATTCATTTACCACCGTGCTACGGTCGGTTGGGCAGTCATGCATATTCATTTACCATCGTGGTACGGCTGGTTGGGCAGTCATGCATATTCATTTACCACCGTGCTACGGTCGGTTGGGTAGTCATGCATATTCATTTACCACCGTGCTATGGTCGATTAGGCAGTCATGCAATTATTTACCACCGTGCTACGGCCGGTTGGGCAGATATGCATCTTCATTTACCACTGTACTACAGTCGATCGGGCAGTCATGCATTTACCACCGGGCTACGACCGATCGGGCAGTTCCCAACCTCGGTTGAGCAGTTATGTATCATTATTTACCACCGATTGGGCAGTTATGCATTTACCACCGAGCTATAGTCGGTCGGGCAGTTATGACTTATCAGTTGGACAGTCATGCATCATATGATATGGATAATAGTGTAAAAAAGGAGCATTATATATATAAGTATAATAAGTATGGATACACAGAGATTGAAGTTGATTCTTATACCTCTTTAACTAATGTTGACTTATTGTTATGGTTCAGTTCTGCCTAATATACATTATTCGTACTGACGTTCTTTTGTTGTGGACACTACATTCATGCCTGCAGGTATAGGTAATTAGTTTGACGAGCCGTCATAGTAGATAAGTTAGCATTCAACGAAGGATCAGTAAGACTCCACTTCATTCGGAGTCCAGCCGAGTCTATAAGTCATCGTGTCAGAGTTTTGCTACAGACTTATGGTTAGGCAGGGGCCCTGTCCAATTTGATGTCGAATAATCTTAGAGGCTTTGTTGACAGAAGTTCATTTTGTACAGTATGTCAGAGACCTTGACGACCCGTATATATTCATGTTTTAAGAACGATGGTTTATTGATACAACGTTTTCCCATTTATTGTTATATATTATGAGTTGTGATCATGTTATCCCATGATAGTTTAAAAAAAATAAGTTACAAAGTGGTTCGCTTAGGCCAATAGGGCACCGGGGTGCCAG
Organism: Nicotiana sylvestris; assembly: GCF_000393655.2. Lineage (NCBI taxonomy): Eukaryota > Viridiplantae > Streptophyta > Magnoliopsida > Solanales > Solanaceae > Nicotiana > Nicotiana sylvestris. Next base: position 42,681,221 of record NC_091067.1, on the reverse strand, counting down.
TCACACCTCCCCAGGTTTGGGGCGTGACAACATAAGTGAAAAGGGGTTCGAAGTAGAACGTAAATGCTTTACATTTCCATTGTAGTTTGACAGTAGTAATGAACCAAAAGTCCCTTGTGTCTCTTGTTCCTTTGAACACGGTATTCTCATTTGCTTGCAACTATCTCAAAGGATGCGAGGGGCCGTTTATTCACTCTCTACTTCATGCATGCACTAAGCACTTATTTTGTGTTTCCTTGGATCTTACACCTTAGCCTGCATTCATCATCTTCGTATATTTCCTGGAAGATATTCCTCCACTAATATCACCATTATCATCCAACGTCTTATTTTAATTATTTGTGTAGGTCTGAAGGAATATATTGGAGCAAATCTAGCACTTACATTTGAATCATCCACAGTTGTTGTTAATATCTAGTGTTTCTATATCAAGCAATGAGCTTGAGGATACAGTGGGGTCAGATGAATTCTACGATGCAATAGGTGAAGAGTCCTCATCATCAGATGAAGATAGTGATGACGAATCAACCAGTAAGAAGGTTTGTCATTTCTCGTGTTCCTCCATCGATCAAAAGCAGTGGATTATTTCCGGAGACTGCCTGCTTCAATTACCTTGCCTTTGAGCCCTAGGTGCAATCAAGTATTTGAACCTTAAAGGGGCTTCATCACTTCCGATGTATCCTGCTATTTCTTCCAATGTCGGGGTGAGCTCAAAGTCCGAAAAATGGAACACGTTGTGTGCGGAATCCCAACAAGTGACCAATGATCTGATAATATCACCCCGAGGCTGAACGTTTAGTAGATCCGGGAGATCTTTCAGATATTTCCTTACTTTGTCTTGCCCTTCTTTGCCTAAGTCGTTCCACCATAATCGCAACTCAAAAGGATCTTGGTCATTACTGAAAAAGGTTCGTTTTGTATCGTGCTCATCCTGCACATTTATTAGGGTGATTATGCCAAGTGAAGAAAAAAAACTTTATTTAGATCTTTTTTTTTTTCAAAGACTCCTCTTTTTTTTGAATGGGAGGTTGGACCCGATGAGAGTTGCCTACGTATCTCACACCCTGCGAGAATCAAACCGGCGTAGTTCTCGCAATCAAGAATAAGTAGATGAACTAAATTTTTTTTTTTTTTTTTTTTTGAATTTGTGAAAGGACTACTTTAAAAGGAGAAAGGAGGTCTTTTTTAAAAAATAATTAAAAGAGTTTCTAAAGAAGTTAATAATGGAAAATATTTTTGGATTTTTTTTTTGTTTTTTTTTTTTTTGAAAATTGGGGGTCTAAAAACTTTTCAAGACTTTTGGCAAGACAAATATTTTTGCAACAAATAAAGACATATATATTTTGGAAATAAAAACTTTTGGATTTATATATATATACATATATATATTTGTGACAAATAATGAAAGACTCTTTTTTTTATTTATTATTATTATTATTATTATTATTCGGATTTTCATAAAAATAATAAAAAAACATTTTTAAAAATAAGACTCTTTTTCATCTTCATTTTTATGACAAGACAAACTATATATTTTTTTCTATATTTTTTGAAAAACAAAACAGAACAACGACCTTTTTTCTTTTTTTATTTTTCCTTTGCTTTTAATAAAACAAACTAATAAGACGTTTTTTTTTTCATTTTCTCAAAATTCGGCAGAGTTTTGACAATATTTTGGCATTGGTTTTTTTCAAAAATAAACAGTTAACTCCCTAACCGCTATTTCTTCTTCTTTTTTGTTTCCAATTTCACATTATTCATAATATTCAAACACCGGTCAGCATGCGGGCGCGAGACAAATAAATGCACGGAAAACAAATATGATGCATTAGGATGGTCCTTTCATATTTGGTTGCTAGTCCTAGACGGACCCAACCCCTGTGTTGAGTCCCCTAAGTCAAATGCAACGTGATGCAAATAAGCGTTCCTACTAGGGATCCGGCATGGAGTTTCGTTATACTAGGTTTATAAACTGGGTATATGTTCTAGACTGTGTACCCGAGCGGACAACTCGAGTCGAGGAGGGGGCAACTTACCGGGAACCAAAAGGCCGTCCGACTTCGTAACTTATCCGTCCTCTTTCTTATTTCGGGTATTGACACTAACAGAATAGGGAGCCTCGACCAGCGAGCTTCTCCCCGGAGGTAAGAAGAGAGAGGTTTTGGCATAGTTTATATACAGTTCAAATAATATCGAAGCGGTAAAAGCAACATTTAGCACATTAAGCTCAAATATGTAAAAATCAGATAAAACCAAATATAACAATTTATCTAAGCTCGAATTCTAACCCTGAACCAGTGGTTCTGGGTTTTTTCCCCAGCAGAGTTGCCAGAGCTGTCACACCTCCTTTTTACGTACCCGAGAGGGTGCAAGGGAGTTTTTCCAATTAAAGGACAATCGAAACGGGATTGGTTTATTTATTTCAGAGTCGCCACTTGGGAGATTTAGGGTGTCCCAAGTCACCAAATTTAATCCCGAATCGAGGAAAAGGATTACTCTATATTACAGTCTGCGTGCCGGAAATCCGGATAAGGAATTCTGTTAATCCGGGAGAAGGTGTTAGGCATTCCCGAGTTCCGTGGTTCTAGCACGGTCGCTCAACTGTTATATTCGGCTTGATTATCTGCTTTTATGCAAATGTGAACTTATATGCCAATTTTATCTTTTAACCGCTTTTATCATTTAATGTTACTTTTATCAAGGATTGCGATATCGTGGAAAACACACCTCGAACCACGTTACAATCAATGTACCCGTGGTTAGAGCTATGTTTCAACTCTGTTGAGATTGGGATTTGGGTCACATAAATGTGCACCCGAGTTTAGGAAGATAACGTTATTAAACACGCGCCTAAAGCAACTAGCGTATTGTTATGTTGGGAAAAGGCCGTGAAATTCGCTAAAACAGCCTGTCCCGAATTCTAAGTATTTTGATATATACATTTGGAGGGCCCCGCAGCTTGTGCATTTTTGTTTGTCGAGGCTCGTCTCATTTATTATTAAAAGAATTTGCAACGTCATGGAAATGCATCTCGGACCACGCCATAATCAATATACCCGTGATTAGAGACACATTTCGATTCCGTTGAGATTTGGACTTGGGTCACATAAATGTGCACCCGAGTTTAAGGAGATAATATTATTAATTACGCGCCTAAAGTAACTAGCGTATTGTTATGTTGGAAAAGGCCGTGAAATTCACTAAACGGTCTGTCCTGAATTCTAAATATTTTAAGATATACATTTGGAGGGCCCCGCAGCTTGTGCATTTTTTATTTGTCGAGGCTCATCTCGTCTTTATTTTTAAAGGATATCCTATAACGGCTATGTTATCTTGTCGCATTTGTTTCTACTAATTGAAAGTAAAACGATCCTACTCAATTACATGCTTGCAGGTTATTTATAGCAGGATTTAGAATGCTTTTACACGATCAGAATTACGGCCACATACACAGGCCGCATCCCGAATATTATGGGCCCAAACCCAGCCCACACAGTATCGGTAGGGCCTGGGCCACTGCTTTTCCGACGGAAGCCTGCTTGGTTCGTTCGACTTGGGCCCAACCTTCGTGAGGTTGAGAAATGCAGACTTGTATTATTTATTTTAAAGGCAATGATTTGCCAATTATAAGGAGGCAATTTATCCAAAGGAAATGAAATCAACTAACATGGATAGTTTGATGCAGTTAAGGACATGCTAAACATAATTAAATAAAGTCTAAGATACACCCTACTGTATTGAGAATACTTTTATCTATCAGCCTACTTATACAAACTAACATTCAATCACCATACGTTGCTATCTATCGGGCATGCAGGCTACCTTACATGATCCAAGCAAGAATGTAGACTATTATACATTACATGATGTTCAATATAACAGTCTATGTATGAAATAAACATCTTCAGATCTTCTCTTTTGTATTCATGCTCAGCTTTCAAGTTACATTGACACTATTAATCGTGTACCTGGTATAGCAAAGCAAAAAAAGAATGAGAATGATCAGCTGAGTAGTATACAACAACACAGCAACAGCAGGTAAGCAGCAATCAACAATCAACAGCAAACAAGCAGCAACAAATGCCACCAATAGTCCACAGATAAACAGCAGCAGTCTCAACTACAAGGGAAACCCAATAGTTGGTCGAGCAACAATCAAACAATCCCAGACACAGAATGATAAAACAAACAGAAAGCCAGAGTACTCAATGTAACGGCACCAGCAGTTCGACAAAACACAAACAGCTCGGCAAATAACCCACAAACAATTAGCAAAGACAGCTTGGCCAACTTGAACTCCTAAGCAGTTTTCAGACAGTGTTTGGTTACAATATTCTGAAAATTTCTTTATATTTCTTTCTTTTTCTGAAGACTAAAAGTCCAGCCCCTTTTATGTTCTCAAATAGATTATTTATAAGCCAAACCCCAGGTCAGTCCAACTGCCTGGATTCCTGCAAGTCGCAGTCTGCCCATACCCCTTAACACCCCATGCCTAAAGGCATCTTTCTCGGAATCCTTAATCAGCCCCCATGCTCTGTCTTATTACTCTAATCAAGGGTTATGGGTTCATTTAAGTATTCATTTAATTCCCATACTCTTATGTCTTGTTCCCCATTGACATTAATTTAATCCTAATTCAGTACCCTATTTGTCAGCTCACTTAAACTAATTATTTCTGTTCTTTTTAACACCCAAATTACCCCTGTTAATCCTTGGTTATCACTGTCTTGCCCTGCTTCTGCAGCAGGGAATTCAAACTTTTGAAAGTTTAATTTCCAGCTGCCCTAGCCCGGATCTTTTAGTTGTTTATAATGCAGTTACAAACCACTTTCAAGTAATGTCAAGCAATCAATTAACAACGAACAGGTTCATTCACTTACGTGAAATTGTATGAATTAGAATATTTGAACATTCAGTCATAGGAAACTAATCGACGACGTTTATCGAGTCGACTATACTAATTATAACAAGGAATAATCAGTCGATTAAATAAACAACACGAATAGGGTCCCAAAGGGTTTCAGACAACTTTGCACGACACTGGGAGGCTATATGAGTTATCTATGTGACGACTAATCTAATCGAGCATGTATATCACAAGACGTACTCACATATACACAGAAGAACAAATGACCAAATAAAAGGTCTTTACGAGGATGGAAGAAATTGAAAGAAAATATCAAAAAATAACAAACAATCACAACGACACATGCTGGCAATCCTCAAGTAGTATTCAAATAAAATAGAAAAGAAAAGAAAAACTTATTGAAAACTTTAACAAAAGTCGACCCAGGTCCGAATCAGATTTGGCCCTTTGAGGCCGAACAAACTTTAATCGGGGTGTTCTCAACCGAGAACACACTGATTGAAGTCTATTAGACCCTAAGCTCCTTCATGAAACAGGTCGGATTCCCCAAGTTCTTATGTTCTAGGGTTTGAATCTTCAGATCTGGGATTTTAGGCCGCGTGGGTAGATTCGAACCAAACCAAGCTTGGTTAGGTCACGAGGGAGGTCAGGGGGTTGTCCAGTGTGTTTTTGGGTTGGTTTGGTGTAGATCGGGGTTTGGTCTCGAATCTTCAAATTAAGATTCGAGACGATAGAGTGTGATTCGAGGTATATGGTTGGTGGATTCGTGTTCAGGGTGGTGAGGTGCATCAGGGGTGTTGTTTTGGTGGTCACCGGTGTTGGGGCCGCCGGGTTTAGGGTGAGAGTGTATGGGGGCAACTAGGGTTTGGAACGGGAAGGGGCTGTGTTTGGGACGATGTTGTACAGTGGGGAAGGGTGGGGTTTGGTTTGTTGGGGGGGGCATGGGGTGTGATGGGAGGTTTATATACGTAATGGGGCATTTGATTTGGGCCGTTAGATCAGATGATCTCAATGGCTTGGATCCATTGGTGATTGACAGGACGGGGTCGTTTGGTATGGAAACGGGGTCGTTTGGTTTACGTGAGGGGTTGGGTTAAACCGGTTATTGGGTCGGGTTTGAAAACGGGTTGCTGAAAGGGGTCCTGAGCCGTTGGATTGGCCTGGACAGATGGCTCAGATCAAACGCCCTATGTGGCGTCGTTTTGGGGACGTGCCTGGGCAGGCCTGGTTTGGACTGGGTCTTTGCTTTGGCTTTGGGCCTCATTTTGGGGCCCAATCCGATTTTCCCTTTCCCTTTAAACTAACAATTCCTAAAACAAAATTGTAAAAATTAAAATAAACTTACACACATATTGGTTAACACCTATAACAATTAACACACCATTTTAACATATATTTTTGATTTTCTTTTTCTTTTTGGAGTAACTTTCGCGAAGCAAAAATCACGTGCTTACAGCTTCCCCTCTTTGCCCGAAGACACGAAGGGTTTTCGCGCAAAGATAAAGCGGGCGATTTTTGCTCGTCCGAGTACTCCGTGTGAAGCATTTTTCGAAAAAGATTTGACCGAACCTTTGCTTCAGAGGTTTCCTACATATCCTGGGCTGAACAGGAATCAGGTCAATGTAGTTCAGGAAATTTTGGTAGCTGGGACTACCGTGTGACTGTAGTGTTCACCGCTGTTGTGTGCTGCTTACATGCTGCTGTAGGATGTTACCGCTTACCGATCTCCTTGTTACATTGTTCTAAAAGGAAAAACAATAAGCTAGGCTAGACTGTGGATCATAAGATCTCATCTATCTTCAACTTGTTCTTGTCGCCTTGCTTTCTTGTCGGCTTACGTTTTCCTCCGATGCTTTTATTTTAAGAGCTTGAGGGATGGTACTGGCCCTTTGCTCCTCTGAGTACCAGTTTTCATCATTTTGCTCAGTCCACTGGGGACATGGCCTTCTTCATTAAGCTTTTCAATGGTTCCTTGGGTGGTACGGCCCTCTTCATCAGACTTGTTATGTTGGGCATGGTCTAATGTTCGCAAGCCACTTCTTTCAAAACGCGTCCTTTTTACTGGTGGGCGACCTAGAACATGAATGTATTCCCGCATTTTACTGGTGGGCGACCTAGAACAGAAAGTATTCCCGCATTTTACTGGTGGGCGACCTAGAACATGAATGTATTCCCGCATTTTACTGGTGGGCGACCTAGAACAGAAAGTATTCCCGCATTTTACTGGTGGGCGACCTAGAACATGAATGTATTCCCGCATTTTACTGGTGGGCGACCTAGAACAGAAAGTATTCCCGCATTTTACTGGTGGGCGACCTAGAACATGAATGTATTCCCGCATTTTACTGGTGGGCGACCTAGAACAGAAAGTATTCCCGCATTTTACTGGTGGGCGACCTAGAACATGAATGTATTCCCGCATTTTACTGGTGGGCGACCTAGAACAGAAAGTATTCCCGCATTTTACTGGTGGGCGACCTAGAACATGAATGTATTCCCGCATTTTACTGGTGGGCGACCTAGAACAGAAAGTATTCCCGCATTTTACTGGTGGGCGACCTAGAACATGAATGTATTCCCGCATTTTACTGGTGGGCGACCTAGAACAGAAAGTATTCCCGCATTTTACTGGTGGGCGACCTAGAACATGAATGTATTCCCGCATTTTACTGGTGGGCGACCTAGAACAGAAAGTATTCCCGCATTTTACTGGTGGGCGACCTAGAACAGAAAGTATTCCCGCATTTTACTGGTGGGCGACCTAGAACAAAAAGTATTCCTGCATTTTACTGGTGGGCGACCTAGAACAGAAAGTATTCCCGCATTTTACTGGTGGGCGACCTAGAACAGAAAGTATTCCCGCATTTTACTGGTGGGCGACCTAGAACATGAAGTATTCCCGCATTTTACTGGTGGGCGACCTAGAGCAGAAAGTATTCCCGCATTTTACTGGTGGGCGACCTAGAACAGAAAGTATTCCCGCATTTTACTGGTGGGCGACCTAGAACAGAAAGTATTCCCGCATTTTACTGGTGGCGACCTAGAACATGAATGTATTCCCGCATTTTACTGGTGGGCGACCTAGAACATGAATGTATTCCCGCATTTTACTGGTGGGCGACCTAGAACAGAAAGTATTCCCGTATTTTACTGGTGGGCGACCTAGAACAGAAAGTATTCCCGCATTTTACTGGTAGGCGACCTAGAACAGAAAGTATTCCCGCATTTTACTGGTCGGCGACCTAGAACAGAAAGTATTCCCGCATTTTATTGGTGGGCGACCTAGAACATAAAGTATTGAATTTGTTTCCTCGTTCTTCCGAGAAAATTTTTGACAACGGCAGAAAATTTTCTGCCTCAGTTTTGGCGACTTCCATGGCATCGCGTCTTGCTGCCATCATCAACCTTTATTTTCCTGCAGCAGACAAAAGGATTTAGTTAGTTTTAATCATGGTGGGCAGCGGTGTCTTTCCGCTGGGAGATGATTTTTTCTCTCTTTCTCTTTTCTGGCTTTGTGCCCCCACAACTGGTTGGCGGACAAAGTTGCTTGCTGGGGGGACCCGTCTGATGATGATGGTCTTCCATTTATCCCCTTTTTTGCTTTCCTCTTTACAGAACCAACTGTGGGAGTCTGCTTCCCTCCCGAAACCACTCTCTTAAGAGTTTACTTCCTCCCGGAATTGCAAGGCATAAAACTTTATTGCCTGGGGATAACCTTTGGGATTGTCAGGGTTATCTTGCATCAGATCAATTTCCCTTTCCTGTGGAGTCCGACCACTTTGGACTTGGGTCCGTGATTTATTGACGTTCTGCGTTGAGACCTTCTCGGAACTTGGTCCACGAGTCCTTTACTCGTCATTTTCCGCTCTCTTTACGCCACCCTTCTTTTGATGCAATTCGCCCTTTGGTTTTGCGACCGACGCCTTTTGTCTTATTCTTGGTTTTTGGCCTATCCCTTTCGTACTTTGCTTTTGGACCCCTTCAGTCTCTGGTAGTAAACTTTGAAAAATCTTTTTCAAAACGAATTCTTAGAAAGAAAAATGAAAACGATAGAAAAAGAGGAAAATCTCTCTGAACCAATACTTGGTGGAAAAAGGAAAAGAGAAGAACTTATCTGGATGACATGACTGGTCCTTGTGATCATGACGTGCACCATAGATTCCTGAACCAGTCTATTTGTATCAATCGACTTGCCTGATGACCTTACTTGCTGGGGATAAATGGGTGTCCCTTTCTTTGCGAATGTGGACCCTTTTGCTGATCTGCCTTGTCGCCTCATAGTGCCCTTCGAGGGGTTTTCACTAATGAGACTCTCTCTTTTCTCTCAGCTCCCGGCGCCTTATGGCACCTGTGGAGGTTTTCACCGATAAGACTCACTCGTTTTATATCTCTCATCTTTTGTCGCCTTATGGTGCCTGTGAAGGTTTTCACCGATAAGACTCTCTCATTTTATTTCTTCAGCGGGGAATTGGAGTGCTGTTGATATGACCCTCTTTTTGGAGATTCCTTTGGACTATCAATTCATTTCCAGTTTTATGACCCTCTTCTTCGCCGGGGATCAGTGTATTATTCTCGGCTTCATTTGTCTGACTTGGCACCTCTTGGATATTGATCGGGAGGTCTTTTGGACGTCGATGTTGGTTTTGGTGTGGGGGCTAAAAGAAAGGCTATCAAGAAATGAAATAACTTTGATGGGTGATCTGCTACAACTTTTGGAATCAAACTTTGTTGGAATTTTAAAACATAACCTCCGCCCCAGTTTCTTGCTTGGGGGATTTTATTTTTACTCTATGTTGAGCTATGTGTGTTACGCACACTGTGCCTATTATGTACACTGTGCATGCTATGATGCACACTATGACCGAGCCATGAGGCGCCTACGTATCCTCTTTGAGGAATCAGGTCAAACGTAGTTCCCACGGTTTTGTATTTCTTGTGATTTTTATCTCTCTCTTTTTCTTCTTTTTCTTTTACAACTCTTTTTTTTTCATTTTCTCTTAAAAATTTCTTTTCTTCTTCTTTCTCTTTTTCATATCTTTTCCGTTAGTGATTCTAAAAGAGGGGTATGAAAGAATAACTTAAGGCTCAAAAGGGGGAAATAAGGGTAAAAAGTGTTTGGATAGAAGAAAGAACTGCCTCCGTCATTTCATTATTCAATAAGTACCAAGTACAAACAAATGAACCCATAATTGCCATAATCAAAGAAATTACGCATAATATCTCTTGACTGCATCTGAATTGATAGCCATGTCAATACATCTCCCCTCTATATCCGTCAAACACAAAGCACCGTTGGACAACACTCTGGTCACGATATAAGGCCCTTGCCAATTTGGGGCGAACTTGCCTTTTGCTTCGACCTGATGCAGGAGGATCCTCTTCAATACCTGCTGCCCTACTTCAAACTTCCTGGAGCGTACCTTCTTATTGTATGCCTTTGCCATTCTCTTTTGATATAGCTGACCATGGCACACTGCCGCCAATCTTTTCTCGTCTATCAAGCTTAACTGTTCCAATCGAGCTTTGACCCATTCATCATCATCAATCTCGGCTTCAACGACAATCCGGAGGGACGGGATTTCAACCTTCGCGGGTATTACGGCCTCAGTTCCGTACACCAACAAATAAGGAGTTGTACCTATGGAAGTCCGGACGGTAGTGCGATAACCCAACAAAGCAAAGGGTAATCTCTCGTGCCATTATCTGGATCCTTCCACCATCTTTCGCAGTATCTTCTTGATATTCTTATTGGCTGCTTCGACCGCTCCATTCGCCTTGGGGCGATATGGGGTAGAGTTGCGGTGTGTAATCTTGAAATGCTGGCATACCTCTTTCATCAAGCTGCTGTTAAGATTCGCACCATTGTCCGTAATGATCATTTTTGGGATTCCAAATCAGCAGTTGATGTGGGAGTGAACAAAATCCACCACTGCTTTTTTAGTTACCGACTTGAAGGTTTTGGCCTCAACCCATTTGGTGAAGTAGTCAATGGTTACCAGAATGAACCTATGATCGTTGGACGCTGTCGGCTCAATAGGCCTAATGACATCCATGCCCCATGCAACAAACGGCCAGGGTGCTGACATCGTATGTAACTCTGTTGGCGGAGAATGAATCAGATCTCCATGTATCTGACACTGATGGCATTTCCTCACGAAAGTGATACAGTCATGCTCCATGGTGAGCCAGTAATGCCCGGCTTGAAGGATCTTCCTTGCCAACACATATCCTCTCATATGTGGCCCACAAACTCCAGCATGTACCTCTGCCATAACCGTCGTAGCTTGACTGGCGTCTATACATCTTAACAATCCCAAATTCGGGGTTCTTTTGTACAAAACTCCTCCGCTGAGGAAACAACCATTCGACAAACGCCGAAGGGCTCCTTTTTGGTCTCCAGTGGCCTGTTCCGGATATATCCCCATTCTGAGGTATTCCTTGATATCATGAAACCAGGGCTCGCCATCTGCTTCCTCTTCTACGGCGTTGCAATAAGCGTGCTGATCACGGACCTGGATGTGCAGAGGATCAACATACATTTTGTCAGGGTGGTGCAACATTGATGCTAAGGTGGCCAATGCATCCGCAACCTCGTTATGAACTCTCGGGATATGTTTGAATTTTACCGATCGAAATTGCTTGCTCAGATCGTGCAAGCATTGTCGATATGGTATGAGTTTCAAATACCGTGTTTCCCATTCACCCTGAATCTGATGTACCAAGAGGTCCGAGTCTCCCAAGACCAAAACGTCTTGGACATCCATGTCCGCAGCCAATCGCAGACCCAAAATGCAAGCTTCATACTCGGCCATATTATTGGTGCAATAGAAGCGTAGTTGAGCCGTAACAGGATAATGGCGTCCTGTTTCAGAAATGAGTACTGCTCCTATTCCAACGCCTTTCGCGTTTGCGGCTCCATCGAAGAAAAGCTTCCAACCTGGTTCCTCGGGTAACTCCAGCTCACTTGTATGCATCACTTCTTCGTCGGGAAAATACGTTCTTAAAGGCTCGTATTTTTCATCAACGGGATTCTCTGCCAAATGGTCGGCCAGCGCTTGGGCTTTCATGGCTGTCCTCGTCACATAGACGATATCGAACTCTGTGAGCAGAATTTGCCATTTTGCCAACCTCCCTGTGGGCATAGGTTTCTGAAAGATATACTTCAATGGGTCCAAACGGGATATGAGATAAGTAGTATACGAGGACAGGTAGTGTTTCAACTTCTGAGCTACCCAAGTTAGGGCGCAACATGTTTTCTCGAGTTGAGTGTACTTGACCTCATATACTGTGAATTTCTTGCTAAGATAGTAGATGGCCTGCTCCTTCCTTCCTGTGTCATCATGTTGCCCCAGCACACAACCAAATGAATTTTCTAGGACCGTTAGATAAAGAATTAAGGGCTTCCCTGGCTTAGGCGGGACCAACACGGGTGGATTAGACAGATACCGTTTGATTTGGTCGAAAGCCTCTTGACACTCTGCCGTCCAACTTACCGCAGCATCCTTTTTCAGCAGCCGAAATATGGGCTCACAAGTTGCTGTGAGTTGAGCGATGAACCTGCTGATGTAATTGAGTCTACCCAGCAAACTCATTACCTCTGTTTTGTTCTTTGGCGGTGGCAAATCTCGGATGGATTCGATTTTGGATGGGTCTAACTCAATCCCCCGTCGACTGACGATGAATCCTAACAGCTTTCCTGAAGGAACCCCGAATGCGCATTTGGCCGGGTTGAGCTTGATATCATACCTTCGGAGTCTTTGAAAAAATCTCCTTAGGTCTGCTACATGGTCTTCTTGACGCCAAGACTTTATGATCACATCATCTACGTACACCTCAATTTCTTTGTGCATCATGTCGTGAAACACAGTAGTCATTGCTCGCATGTACGTTGCCCCGACGTTCTTCAATCCGAACGGCATTACCCGATAGCAGTAAGTTCCTCATGGCGTAATAAACGCTGTCTTTTCCGCATCCTCCTCGTCCATTAGGATCTGATGATAACCCGCATAGCAATCTACAAAGGATCCGATCTCGCGCCCAGCGCAATTATCGATCAAGATATGGATGTTGGGCAATGGAAAATTGTCCTTGGGACTTGCTTTGTTGAGGTTGCGGTAGTCGACGCACACCCTGATTTTTCCATCCTTCTTTGGGACTGGTACCACATTGGCCAACCACTCGGGATATCGAGTGACCCGAATGACCTTCGCCTGCAACTGCTTAATCACCTCTTCTTTGATCTTTACACTCATTTCTGTTTTAAATTTCCTTAGCTTTTGCTTGACCGGAGGGTATGCCGGGTCAGTGGGCAATTTGTGAACCACTAAATTGGTGCTTAATCCCGGCATATCATCATATGACCATGCAAAAACATCTTTGAATTCCACGAGGGTTTTGATCAATTCTTCCCTGACATTCGGCTCAATATGGATGCTGATTTTGGTTTCTCGGACATTATCAGCGTCTCCTAGATTCACAGCCTCAGTGTCATTTAGGTTAGGTTTGGGTTTTTCTTCAAATTGGCACAGTTCTCGGTTTATCTCTTCGAAGGCTTCACCTTCGTCACATTCAGATTCATCGTCACAAACGACCTCTTGCATCATTGAGTCGGATTCAGATTGATTTATTAGACTAGGTCGAAGATCCGCTGTGCATGCCATGTCATTAGAACCAGTAAAAAGAGAACTGTTCAGAAAGAAAAAGAACAAAACAAAATTAAAATGAGACAAAAGAAGAGAACTTTATTAAACTTGCGGGATAAAAGGGTTCACACTTTTACAAAACAAAAGTAAAATTTGGATTACACCCTGGAATAATCCGAACAAAACAAAACAAACAAAACATAAATCAAAGCCTACTACCAAGACTCCCCTCGGACAGGAAGAGGAGTAACTGTCCAATTGTTGGTTTTGGCCTCAGGCCCCACAAACTGTATCTCTGCTCTGCTGGAACCTTCTCCAGCTTCTACCATACTGACATCAGCGAATAGCCTCTCGAAACTCCGATTCAGGTCCCCATCCATATCAATCAATGGTCCTAGAATCTTTGGGACTGGTGCCCTTTGGCACTTGCTCCGACAAAAGACATTGAGAGACGTGGCACGGGTTTGGGAAGATACCAGACTTTCTTCTTCATTTTCCGCGCTTGCTTTACATATGTTGCGGTTGGTTTGAACCCCAACCCGAAAGTTTCCAGATTTTTAGGCAGGGAGACAGGTAGGACAATCCCCTGAAGCTCGACTCCTAGGCCCTTTCCCGGCACGAATCCATTACCCAGCATTTCCGAGACCATCATGACTATCGCGGCAGCTACCCTAGGGTGCGGGATGATTTCTCCTTCAGAAATTTTGTTTGCCGACACTGTATCAAAAATCTGGTAGACCCAAGGACCTTTGTCATCATCGGTCTCTATGAAAGGTACAATGGCGCCACCCATGGTGCACACCGTGTCCTCGCCGTGTAGAACGACCTCTTGTCTTTCCCACTCGAACTTCACCATCTGATGTAAGGTGGAGGGCACTGCTTTGGCTGCATGAATCCATGGTCGTCCTAACAGAAGGTTATAGGATACTGTGGCATCTAACACCTGGAACTCCATGGTGAACAGGACTGGACCGATGGTCAATTCAAGTACAACATCCCCTACAGTGGCTTTTCCATTTCCGTCAAATCCTCGGACACAGATTCTATTCTTGTGGATTCTTCCGTGGTCGATCTTTAACTGGTTCAGAGTGGATAATGGGCAGATATTGGCACTTGAACCGTTATCTACCAATACCCGAGTAACTACCGAGTTTTCACATTTGACAGTTAGGTAGAGAGCTTTATTATGCTCCGTACCTTCCATCGGCAGGTCATCGTCTGAGAATGTTACCCTGTTCACTTCGAAAATCTTGTTGGCAATGGTTTCCAGATGGTTTACAGAAATCTCGTTGGGCACATGAGCTTCGTTCAATATCTTCATCAAGGCCCGACGATGCTCCTCAGAATGGATTAGTAATGACAACAACGAGATCTGGGCTGGTGTTTTCCTCAGCTGTTCGACCACGGAGTAGTTCTGCACTTTCATCTTTCTCAGGAACTCCTCTGCCTTTTCTTCGGATACAGGTTTCTTGGTTGCAGCTGGGTTGGTTCTTCTCAGCTCTATCGGAGTGAAACACCGTCCTGATCGAGTCAGCCCTTGCGCTTCACAACTAACCTCTTCCACTTGTTTTCCTTTGTACATCACCACCGCCTTTTCATATTTCCAAGGCATAGCCTTGCTATCAATCATTGGCAGCTGGACTACAGGCTTTATGGTGACCAGTTCCCTGTATACCCCCTTCAACACAACTGCAGGTGTGGGCGGAGTCCCTGATATTACCAACTTGTTTGGCTTGGGTTTGCTTGTTATGGCGGACGGGCTCTTTCCCAATATCACTACTGGCTTGCCTTCTTCCCCCTGCGACTGTACCCTCGTTCCCCCACTGGTTGATCCTTCTTTCGGGGCGGCCTGGATCGTCATCACTGTCTGTGAGGGTTTTCTCAGCTCTCCTCCCTCATACACCAACTCAATCATGTGAGTCTCGTGGTGCGCTGGCAGTGGGTTCTGGTTGATGTTAGGAGCCTCCGGTGTCTAGACCTCGATCTTATTGGTGTCAATCAGATCCTGTATGGCATGCCTCAATTTCCAACACTTTTCGGTATCATGCCCCAGCATCCCTGAGCAGTATTCACAACTTATTGATCGATCCAAATTCTGGGGTGGGGGATTTGGTTCTCGAGTCTGGACAGGACTAACCAAACCCAATTGTCTCAATTTGTGGAATAAAGTGGTGTAGGTTTCTCCCAACTCCGTGAAAGTTCTGTGTTTCCGCAGCCTGTCATTCCTAGCATCTGGATTTCCCCGAAAGCCTGCCCCTGGAGGGTTTCTATACGCCCTTGGTGGAGGATAGGTGTTTTGTGGTGCATATGTATTCTGGGGAGCCGGTGCGCGCCATTGCGGGCGGACCGGAGGCTGAGTGTATGTCTGGGCCTGGTGTACGGAACAATGTGGTTCTCGAGGCGGATAGCAATGTTGTGGTGGGTTGTATGGGTAGTTTGGCCTGTGAGGTCTGGGTTGGTTGTAGTGTGGATTGCCAGCCCTGGACCAACTACCCGCCTCGATCGTGGCAATTTCTTCTTTCTTTCTTCTTCCCAGCGCACCTCCCGTGCCGCTCTGAATAGCCTGGGTCGTGGCCTTGAGTGCCGAATAATTCAAGATTTTGTCAGACCTCAGACCTTCTTCTATCATGACCCCTATCTTCACTACCTCGTTGAAGGATTTTCCAACTGTCGTCACCAAGTGACCAAAGTAGGTTGGATCCAATGTTTGCAAGAAATAG
Organism: Nicotiana sylvestris; assembly: GCF_000393655.2. Classification (NCBI taxonomy): domain Eukaryota; kingdom Viridiplantae; phylum Streptophyta; class Magnoliopsida; order Solanales; family Solanaceae; genus Nicotiana; species Nicotiana sylvestris. The sequence continues at coordinate 42,664,992 of NC_091067.1, read as the reverse complement.
TCCACCATCTCTCCCTCTCTCATGGGAGGATCGACTATGGCTGCTTGCTCTCTCCAGCGGAACCCGAACTCGCGAAAACTTTCCCCGGATTTCTTCCCAGTTCTCAATAATGTGAGACGGTCAGGGACTATCTCGAGATTGTATTGGAAATGACCCGCTAAAGCCTGCGCTAGATCATCCCAAGTGTACCATCTACTGGAATCCTGCCTGGTATACCATTCTAGTGCAGATCCGCTCAGACTTTGGCCGAAATAAGCTATCAGCAGCTCATCTTTGCCGCCTGCACCTCTCATTTTGCTACAGAATCCCCGCAAATGTGCCATGGGATCACCGTGCCCTTCATATAAATCAAACTTAGGCATCTTGAACCCAGCCGAGAGTTGGACGTCCGGGAATGGGCATAGATCTTTGTAAGCCACACTGACTTGGTTGCCCAATCCGTGCAGGTTCCTGAAGGACTGCTCCAGGCTTTTGAACTTTCTCAATACCTCATCCTGTTCAGGGGCTTTAACCGGCTTTTCAATCTCTGCCGGTACCTCCAAGTGCGGATTGTAGGCCTGTGGTTCGGGGGCATGGAATGTAGGCTCAGGGGGATAGTATTGCGTATCGTGAGCCTGAAACAATGGCTCACTGGTCGTTCTTTGCAAGGTGGCTGTTGTGGGTCCCCCAAAAGTCGGAATATTTGGCGTTGGGAGAGGTTGATAGGGTGGTGGAGCTTGGGAATCATGTGGGCTTCTTTCCTGATGATAACGGGGATTCGGGAGGCTTGTTGAAGGGCCGGAGTGAGGGTATTCCGGCATGTGCCCCAGTGGCTCAGGGCTCTTTTGTGCTTTGGCTAGAGCCAGCTGCATTGCATTCATCTCTAGTCCCATCCTTTCAATCTTTTCCATCGCTTCTTTTAACAACTGGCTCATCGGCCTTTCTTCCTCGTTACTATTTTCTGAAGTAGTCATGCTTGTTGCTACTAGTCCTTTGGATCTGGTTTGGTAAGGGTGTGTTGCCAGAATTCTTTAACAACTAACTGTCTGGTACCAGACAACAACAAACTTTGTTAGCGTTAGAGCTTAACAGATTTGATCATAACACATAGAGGATGCAATGCTCCTAGGCAGTTAACTGTTTCTACATGCTTTGCTTCGAACAACATGTGTCATCCCGGCTTGCTCATTTGTCCCTTTTTAAAGTACTTTGGGAAACCCTGTATTTTATTTTACTATTTCTTCTTCTCTCCTTTTATAAAAGCGGTCGAATCTTATGGGGATTGCCTACGTATCACGTCCCCGCGCGAATCAGACCAGGCGTAGTTCTGCCATAAAGTAAAGAAACGCAAAATTCTTTTAGAATCATTAAATTCATTCTCAAAATTTTGCTATTACAAGTTACTTCAAACAAAGAATAGCAATAGTACAGACTCCTCAGTTCTTAACCCGATTTGACTAAAAGAAAAGAAAACAACATATGGGAAAACATCAAAGCCTAAATAAACAAGACTCGACCAAAGATTAATTTTCCAACTTAAGGGCCCGCGAGGCATCATTCGGCCTTTTCGCGGTTCTAGGTGCGAGATCCCTTTCGAGCTGCTCCAACTCGTGCATGGTCTGTTTGACATAACCCATCACTGCTGAGAGAACGGTAACGCTGGTCATGTTCTCACACCGTAGACACCGTCTGATGATGGCGTGGGCAATGGCCCTGATCTTATCTCTGGTTTGTTTCTTCTCTATGAGTAGGCGTCTTATCTGATCACTGCACGTCTTGAATACCTGAGAATCCTGTATATGCTGATTCTTCAGCTGCCGCACTTCTGTCTTTATTTGGGCCAACAAGTCGTAACAGTATCTACTCTCCAATTGGAAATCCTTGGCCTGCTTAACTGCTTTTAACTCAAGTGTAGCCATCTCTCTCTTTATTTTGGCAACAGTTTTCTCGTGGTCACGTTTCAATTGGTTCAAGTATCGGCGATGCTTATCTACTCTTGTTCCCCACTGTGCCTTGAGCTCTGCCATGACCTTTTCGGATTCTTCTAAACCATCTCGCCATTCCATGATTTCTATTTTCAAACCCTTTATCAACTGCTGGTCTGATCGACTTCTGGGCTGTTCATCGAGAGACAATCTCAATTTTTGGATTTGGGCCTTAAGTTCTTCATTCTCTTGGATCGATCTATTCTTTTCGCTTCGATCCGCCGCGATTTGTACGCTGTTATTGAATTTCAGACTGTCCATTTGTAGCTTCAAATCACCGATCTCTGCCCGATAACCCTTCTCTTTTGCTAACCAGTTCCATTGCCCTTGGGACGATTCTACGAAATCTTTGAGATGCGGTCTCTTAGCCGGTCTTTCGTAGGACAGGCTACCTCTAAACCAAGCGTGATACCCCGGGGCGACTTCCCCTTTTGCTGTATCAATCACACAAGTGTTTGCTGTCAGATGTTGGCACTCACTCCAGATTTGGCGAACTTCTTATTCAGGGAAATGACAATTCGGACTGATTTCAATCACTTGGGTACTCAAATCTTCATCTTTCGGCACCACTTGATACCTCCCAAGTTGCCTCAAAACCCGATACGGTGCATAGGGTTGGATGCTTTTAAGTCCCATCAACAGAAAGTGAGACCTGGTTGCCGGCATGTATATGATTTCCTCAATAGGTGACCATCCGAGCGTCCATTGGATTTGGCTGGCAGTGAGAGTTCGGAGAAATGAGGTCCATGATGTGACTCCCTCAGGTAAATTGAGCCCTTTGATTCTCGTGTAGAATTCTCCAATACAAGTTTTCTCTGGCGAACCATAACCCAAAAGTGAGGAGCGATGGCATAAATGATCGGTCATCCACATTTGCAACAGTAGGTTACATCCTTCGAAAAAGTCGCCCCTGGCTCGACAAGCAGTGAGAGCCCGGAAAATGTCAGCCATAATCATAGGCGCCAGAGTACTTTTATCTTGGGTAAGCAAAGTATTGACGACCCCGGTTACCTTTAGATCAATGTTTCCATCTTTACTTGGGAACACTATAAGACCCAGAAAGGTTGTCATAAAAGCCACTAGCCTGTGTTCGTCCCACTTTTGTCGGTTGCCTCTACTGCATAGTTTGAAATCCGACTTATTGAATCCGCCCACGTGGCCGTATCCAGCATATATGAGGTGGAGACTGCAGAATCCTTTGGCAAGATCTAGATTGTGGAACGTTCGAGGTATTTTTAGGAAATCCAGAAACCGGTGTACCGTGACAGCCATAGGTGCAATCAAGTATTTGAACCTTAAAGGGGCTTCATCACTTCCGATGTATCCTGCTATTTCTTCCAATGTCGGGGTGAGCTCAAAGTCCGAAAAATGGAACACGTTGTGTGCGGAATCCCAACAAGTGACCAATGATATGATAATATCACCCCGAGGCTGAACGTTTAGTAGATCCGGGAGATCTTTCAGATATTTTCTTACTTTGTCTTGCCCTTCTTTGCCTAAGTCGTTCCACCATAATCGCAACTCAAAAGGGATATTGGTCATTACTGAAAAAGGTTCGTTTTGTATCGTGCTCATCTTGCACATTTATTAGGGTGATTATGCCAAGTGAAGAAAAAAAACTTTATTTAGATCTTTTTTTTTTCAAAGACTCCTCTTTTTTTGAATGGGAGGTTGGACCCGATGAGAGTTGCCTACGTATCTCACACCCTGCGAGAATCAAACCGGCGTAGTTCTCGCAATCAAGAATAAGTAAATGAACTAACTTTTTTTTTTTTTTTTTTTTGAATTTGTGAAAGGACTACTCTAAAAAGAGAAAGGAGGTCTTTTTTAAAAAATAATTAAAAGAGTTTCTAAAGAAGTTAATAATGGAAAATATTTTTGGATTTGTTTTTTGTTTTGTTTTGTTTTTTTTTTTTTGAAAATTGGGGGTCTAAAAACTTTTCAAGACTTTTGGCAAGACAAATATTTTTGCAACAAATAAAGACATATATATTTTGGAAATAAAAAATTTTGGATTTATATATATATACATATATATATTTGTGACAAATAATGAAAGACTCTTTTATTTATTTATTTATTATTATTATTATTATTATTCGGATTTTCATAAAAATAATAAAAAAACATTTTTAAAAATAAGACTCTTTTTCATCTTCATTTTTATGACAAGACAAACTATATATTTTTTTCTATATTTTTTGAAAAACAAAACAGAACAACGACCTTTTTTCTTTTTCTATATTTCCTTTGATTTTAATAAAACAAACTAATAAGACGTTTTTTTTTTCATTTTCTCAAAATTTCGGCAGAGTTTTGACAGTATTTTGGCATTGGTTTTTTTTTAAAATTAAACAATTAACTCCCTAACCGCTATTTCTTCTTCTTTTTTGTTTCCAATTTCACATTATTCATAATATTCAAACACCGGTCAGCATGCGGGCGCGAGACAAATAAATGCACGGAAAATAAATAGGATGCATTAGGATGGTCCTTTCATATTAGGTTGCTAGTCCTAGACGGACCCAACCCCTGTGTTGAGTCCCCTAAGTCAAATGCAACGTGATGCAAATAAGCGTTCCTACTAGGGATCCGGCATGAGGTTTCGTTATACTAGGTTTATAACCTGGGTATATGTTCTAGACTGTGTACCCGAGCGGACAACTCGAGTCGAGGAGGGGGCAACTTACCGGGAACCAAAAGGCCATCCGGCTTCGTAACTTATCCGTCCTCTTTCTTATTTCGGGTATTGACACTAACAGAATAGGGAGCCTCGACCAGCGAGCTTCTCCCCGGAGGTAAGAAGAGAGAGGTTTCGGCACAGTTTATATACAGTTCAAATAATATCGAAACGGTAAAAACAACATTTAGCACATTAAGCTCAAATATGTAAAAATCAGATAAAACCAAATATGACAATTTATCTAAGCTCGAATTCTAACCCTGAACCAGTGGTTCTGGGTTTTTTCCCCAGCAGAGTCGCCAGAGCTGTGACACCTCCTTTTTACGTACCCGATAGGGTGCAAGGGAGTTTTTTCCAATTAAAGGACAATCGAAACGGGATTGGTTTATTTATTTCAGAGTCGCCACTTGGGAGATTTAGGGTGTCCCAAGTCACCAAATTTAATCCCGAATCGAGGAAAAGGATGACTCTATATTACAGTCTGCGTGCCGGAAATCCGGATAAGGAATTCTGTTAACCCGGGAGAAGGTGTTAGGCATTCCCGAGTTCCGTGGTTCTAGCACGGTCGATCAACTGTTATATTCGGCTTGATTATCTGCTTTTATGCAAATGTGAACTTATATGCCAATTTTATCTTTTAACCGCTTTTAACATTTAATGTTACTTTTATCAAGGATTGCGATATCGTGGAAAACACACCTCGAACCACGTTACAATCAATGTACCCGTGGTTAGAGCTATGTTTCAACTCTGTTGAGATTGGGATTTGGGTCACATAAATGTGCACCCGAGTTTAGGAAGATAACGTTATTAAACACGCGCCTAAAGCAACTAGCGTATTGTTATGTTGGGAAAAGGCCGTGAAATTCGCTAAAATGGCCAGTCCCGAATTCTAAGTATTTTGATATATACATTTGGAGGGCCCCGTAGCTTGTGCATTTTTGTTTGTCGAGTCTCGTCTCATTTATTATTAAAAGAATTTGCAACATCATGGAAATGCATCTCGGACCACGCCATAATCAATATACCCGTGATTAGAGACACATTTCGATTCCGTTGAGATTTGGACTTGGGTCACATAAATGTGCACCCGAGTTTAAGGAGATAATATTATTAATTACGCGCCTAAAGTAACTAGCGTATTGTTATGTTGGAAAAGGCCGTGAAATTCGCTAAACGGTCTGTCCTGAATTCTAAATATTTTAAGATATACATTTGGAGGGCCCCGCAGCTTGTGCATTTTTTATTTGTCGAGGCTCATCTCGTCTTTATTTTTAAAGGATATCCTATTGCGGCTATGTTATCTTGTCGCATTTGTTTCTACTAATTGAAAGTAAAACGATCCTACTCAATTACATGCTTGCAGGTTATTTATAGCAGGATTTAGAATGCTTTTACACGATCAGAATTACGGCCACATACACAGGCCGCATCCCGAATATTATGGGCCCAAACCCAGCCCACACAGTATCGGCAGGGCCTGGGCCACTGCTTTTCCGACGGAAGCCTGCTTGGTTCGTTCGACTTGGGCCCAACCTTCGTGAGGTTGAGAAATGCAGACTTGTATTATTTATTTTAAAGGCAATGATTTGCCAATTATAAGGAGGCAATTTATCCAAAGGAAATGAAATCAACTAACATGGATAGTTTGATGCAGTTAAGGACATGCTAAACATAATTAAATAAAGTCTAAGATACACCCTACTGCATTGAGAATACTTTTATCTATCAGCCTACTTATACAAACTAACATTCAATCACCATACGTTGCTATATATCGGGCATGCAGGCTACCTTACATGATCCAAGCAAGAATGTAGACTATTATACATTACATGATGTTCAATATAACAGTCTATTTATGAAATAAACATCTTCAGATCTTCTCTTTTGTATTCATGCTCAGCTTTCAAGTTACATTGGCACTATTAATCGTGTACCTGGTATAGCAAAGCAAAAGGAGAATGAGAATGATCAGCTGAGTAGTATACAACAACACAACAACAACAAGTAAGCAACAATCAACAATCAACAGCAAACAAGCAGCAACAAACGCCACCAATAGTCCACAGATAAACAGCAGCAGTCTCAACCACAAGGGAAACCCAATAGTTGGTCGAGCAACAATCAAACAATCCCAGACACAGAATGATGAAACAAACAGAAAGCCAGAGTACTCATTGTAACGGCACCAACAGTTCGACAAAACACAAACAGCTCGGCAAATAACCCACAAACAATTAGCAAAGACAGCTTGGCCAACTTGAACTCCTAAGCAGTTTTCAGACAGTATTTGGTTACAATATTCTGAAAATTTCTTTATATTTCTTTCTTTTTCTGAAGACTAAAAGTCCAGCCCCTTTTATGTTCTCAAATAGCTTATTTATAAGCCAAACCCCAGGTCAGTCCAACTGCCTGGATTCCTGCAAGTCGCAGTCTGCCCATACCCCTTAACTCCCCATGCCTAAAGGCATCTTTCTCGGAATCCTTAATCAGCCCCCATGCTCTGTCTTATTACTCTAATCAAGGGTTATGGGTTTAGTTAAGTATTCATTTAATTCCCATACTCTTATGTCTTGTTCCCCATTGGCATTAATTTAATCCTAATTCAGTACCCTATTTGTCAGCTCACTTAAACTAATTATTTCTGTTCTTTTTAACACCCAAATTACCCCTGTTAATCCCTGGTTATCACTGTCTTGCCCTGCTTCTGCAACAGGGAATTCAAACTTTTGAAAGTTTAATTTCCAGCTGCCCTAGCCTGGATCTTTTAATTGTTTATAATGCAGTTACAAACCACTTTCAAGTAATGTCAAGCAATCAATTAACAACGAACAGGTTCATTCACTTACGTGAAATTGTATGAATTAGAATATTTGAACATTCAGTCATAGGAAACTAATCGACGACGTTTATCGAGTCGACTATACTAATTATAACAAGGAATAATCAGTCGATTAAATAAACAACACGAATAGGGTGCCAAAGGGTTTCAGACAACTTTGCACGACACTGGGAGGCTATATGAGTTATCTATGCGACGACTAATCTAATCGAGCATGTATATCACAAGACGTATTCACATATACACAGAAGAACAAACGACCAAATAAAAGGTCTTTACGAGGATGGAAGAAATTGAAAGAAAATATCAAAAAATAACAAACAATCACAACGACACATGCTGACAATCCTCAAGTAGTATTCAAATAAAACAGAAAAGAAAAGAAAAACTTACTGAAAACTTTAACAAAAGTCGACCCAGGTCCAAATCAGATTTGGCCCTTTGAGGCCGAACAAACTTTAATCGGGGTGTTCTCAATCGAGAACACCCTGATTGAAGTCTATTAGACCCCAAGCTCCTTTATGAAACAGGTCGGATTCCCTAGGTTCTTATGTTCTAGGGTTTGAATCTTCAGATCTGGGATTTTAGGCCGCGTGGGTAGATTCGGACCAAACCAAGCTTGGTTTGGTCACGAGGGAGGTCAGGGGGTTGTCCAGTGTGTTTTTGGGTTGGTTTGGTGTAGATCGGGGTTTGGTCTCGAATCTTCAAATCAAGATTCGAGACGACGGAGTGTGACTTGAGGTATATGGTTGGTGGATTCGTGTTCAGGGTGGTGAGGTGCATCAGGGGTGTTGTTTTGGTGGTCACCGGCGTTGGGGCCGCCGGGTTTAGGGTGAGAGTGTATGGGGGCGGCTAGGGTTTGGAACGGGAAGGGGCTGTGTTTGGGACGATGGTGTACAGTGGGGAAGGGTGGGGTTTGGTTTGGGGGGCGTGCGGTGGGGTGTGATGGGAGGTTTATATACGTAATGAGGCATTTGATTTGGGCCGTTAGATCAGATGATCTCAACGGCTTGGATCCATTGGTGATTGAGTGGACGAGGTCGTTTGGTATGGAAACGGGGTCGTTTGGTTTAAGTGGGGTGTTGGGTTAAACCGGTTATTGGGTCTGGTTTGAAAACGGGTTGCTGAAAGGGGTCCTGAGCCGTTGGATTGGCTTGGACGGATGGCTCAGATCAAACGCCCTATGCGGCGTCGTTTTGGGGACGTGTCTGGGCAGGCCTGGTTTGGACTGGGTCTTTGCTTTGGCTTTGGGCCTCATTTTGGGGCCCAATCCGATTTTCCCTTTCCCTTTAAACTAACAATTCCTAAAAAAAATTGTAAAAATTAAAATAAACTTACACACATATTGGTTAACACCTATAACAATTAACACACCATTTTAACATATATTTTTGATTTTTTTTTCTTTTTGGAGTAACTTTCGCGAAGCAAAAATCACGTGCTTACAGGATGTACAACCCTCGTCTCTTCCATGGGGGTCTGATTAAGCTCTACTACTGAACTCCAAGGGCCCTCTTTGCCAGCATTGAAGAAGTTGGGAATGGAGGGTGGATGAGCCGTTTTGTCCGAGTAAGGACTTCAGACCTGATTCCGATGAAAAGGATGCCGTTCTCCGAGGGGTGGAACATGGAACGTAAGTGGATACGTTATTTAGCATTCCTTTGCTTCTTTTTAAGTACATTCTTTCACGCATTTAATTTCTTCTGCTAATGCAGCCGCAGCAATTTTCCCTGCCGCGGTCGCGGACCTCTCGGGCTGGGTCGGCCGGTTGGACTTGATTTTCCCATATGCTGAATGAGTGTGGCGTGATCTGTCTCAAGCTCGATGGGAAGCTAAGGACCATGGTGAGCCTTCACCCCTACTGCAGTCGTATCTTTCAATCTGAATCGCTACTGATAGCGCTCTCACTCCCTGTGCTTACCTCTTGCATTTGAGTAGGCCTGGGGGAGGTCCCCCTGATGAAGGGAACATCGATTGGTGAGGAAGGTGCTTTGGTACCCGATGAAGGGAAGAAAAGACAAAGGGATTCGTCGAATGTAACTTCGGAATCGATCAAGGCGGAAGAAACTAAGGCCGACCAGGCAGCCTTAACTCCGAAAGCAGCGGGAAGTCCTTGATTCGAAGGCGAGGGGGAAAACAACTTCTCGATAGCGCCCGAGGGAGGGGAAAACCTGACCGAGCCTCAGGCCATAGAGATAGTGGCTCCCGAACCGAAGCTTGACGTCATTGTGGTCCAACTTCGGAATGGAGAGGCCACTGAGGGAGTATTGGGTGATGTCCTCGAGCCGGCTAGCGGCCGAAGTACCCTCAAGCTGGGATGCATTCGGTAGGTGGTTCAGAGGAGACCAGTTCTAGAGCCCCGAATGGACATGAGATGGTCCTGGTTGACCCTGCTGGTGCAATTGTCATGAGTGATTCCCCTCAGGGAACGACCTTACCCCCTAAGGGAATGCAAGATGTCCCGAATGAAGAATCTTTCGATGCGGGGGTGCCTATTAGAGGCAGAGGTGCGCTCGAAAGGCCTTCAACCGTTCTCTAGGGAATTCCCAAGATCGATGCTCCACTCGTCTTCGGCGAGATAAGAAGGCTTCATGAACAGGTAGTTTTTGTAAATCCTGCCTGTCGTTCTAACTTGGCTTTCTAACTTGTCCATTTCATGGCTTCAGGCCAAGGTGCTTTATAGTCAGACTTTTGCCTGTTTTTAGGCTGAGGTGACCCGTCATGAGTGCGAGAAGGCTCATCTTGTTGAACAGGTTACCTAGTTTCCATTTGTTATTGTCTAAATATTTGCCAGGTCCCAGTGTTTTAACATCTTGGATCTGATTCGTGCAGTTTGAGAAGGAAGGTGCCCTGTTGAGGAAGGAGCTCCAAACCAGAGACTCCGAAGTCTTCGAACTCAAACGACAAGTGAGAGAGATAACTTCTGAGAGGGATGCCCTCCAGGAAAAGATGGCCATAGTTGGGCGTCAACTTCGCGATGCGAGGTCGGATAGTGACAGGTATAAGGGTCTCCATTTCGAGTTAGTAGCTGCATTATCCGGGATCAAAACTGAAGCTGAGGCGCTTATATCTTTGCATAGAGAGGATGCCGTTGCGATAAACGCTCAAGATGGAAGAGCGCCTGAGGAGGCCGAGCTAAAATTGACTCGAGCTGCGGAGCGTGCTCGGTAGGAATCTCGGAGGCAGACTCTTGGGGGATATACACGCAGAGGTATCAACTTGTGTGCTGATCTCGAGAGGGTGAGGACCCTAGAAAAGAAGGATGCTGCTGATCGAAGCCAACCGTGCACTACTATTGAGTAGCGAGAGAGGTCGAAGCAGCTTTTACTCGATTAAGGTCGGGATCGATTTCCACAGGAAGCTAGAAGTTGGAGTCGGGTGTCTATCTAAAGTGGAAATGTGTATTTGCTCTTAATTGAACTTCTAAACACTTTAGGTTTTGATTTACTTCTAATTGTATAGAATTACAATGATCAATTAAACTAAAATAATCTATGATTAAACTATTTTGAGTTGTTCAAATGGATAAAAGGCACTAGGGTAGTGACTTCCGCCTAGGTGGTTAATTGACAGATACTTGAGTCTAAGGCATGATTGTCACATTTGGGGAGTATGATATAACCATTGCATGATTTTACTCACTCTACACCTCTCGGTAGTTCGAGTGATTTTGCCCGAATTGACTTTCTCAAGACCAATTGGGTATGCAAATTTGCACAAGCAATCAAGGTTCAAGTCGGGTATTACTATCTCTAGGTTTAACCCTTTAATTGAGGCTATCAATCTCTTGAGTACGCTCCAATTCCTTGTTAGACCAATTTCAGAGACTTAGGCTCTCTTTCTCAAGAAGAGCCAAAATCAACTAAACACAAACTAGTGTTTGCAACCACTAATTCAACAATCAAACATGAAATTAGTCCAAATATCAAACACCCATGGTCAATCAAGCCCTAAAACACAAGACCCATCAATTACCCACAATAGGGTTGAGCCACAACCCTAGCTTATGGGTCTAGCTACTCATAATTAGATAAGAAAACAAAGAAATAGATGAAGAAAAACTCATATTAATTAATTGATAAATTAAACTTGAAGATTCAATGTTGAAATGAAACTAAAATTACTCAAAATAGCTAAAAATATCGAAGTCATGAGTGCAGCCTTCAGTACAAACTATCTGGTGACCTAAAAAATGGGAAAAGAAGCTATTTATACTAAGCTAAAAAATCTAGACAAAAATACCCCTGCGGGGTTACTGCGGACCTCACAAAATTACGTGCGGCCGCACTAGGGCTCTGAACTTGAATAAACGACTCTCTGAAGTTGGGCAATGCGGACCGCACCGAATCGAGTGCGGTCGCGATAGCTTCTAGTGCAGTCCGCATGAAATGAAGCGCGGACCGCGTTGGTCTTCAAACTTGGAACTGGCTACTCTCTGAACCTTGGCTTTGCGTACCGCACTAAATCGAGTGCGACCGCATTGATACCAGTGTGGACTGCACAAAAATTTGTGCAGCCACATTGCCTTTTTGCCTGAATAGCAGCCTCTTTGAGCCTCACTTGTGCGGGCTGCATAGAATGGTGTGCGGCCGCACTGGCTATGTTTTGCCTGAGCTTTTTCTTGTCTTGATACTTGTGCAAGTTTCACTTCTTTTTTGAGCTGATCTTTGACATCTTGTCACCTTGTTGATCAAACCTGCAATCAAGCACAACTTGTGAGCCTTTGGGACTATTTTGTACACATTTCTAATCAAAACTTAAGCATGAAGGAGTATAAAATGCATCAAAATCCCTAGTTATCAACTCCCCCAAACTTAAGCTTTTGCTTGTCCTCAAGCAAACAAAATAAGGTCCACCTCTTAAGAGAAAATCCAAGAAAATTCAGATGTCCTAAAGTGACCTCATATAGATTCAATTGGGACTAACAATTGCCCTCAATACAAATGGATCATTAACAACATTTAAGAAGTAAAAGTTACCAGATGTGAGAGTTACTATTGATTAATAGAGGATATGCAGATGAATTTGTGCAAGATTAGTGATGAACAATGATTTTTAGGGTTCTGGGAGTTAAAAGATCGAAAAGTGTAAAAGGAGGGCCTCAGGCCCTATTTATAGAAAAGGACCTGGGGCCCAACTTACCTACCCCAGTGCGGACCGCACAAAATGCAATGTGGTCCGCACCACATAGTGTAATGCAAAGTTTGAGAAGGCAACCACTGCGGTCCGCACAAAATGTAATGCAGCCGCGGTGGCAACTTCAGAGAGCTTGTATTCTCATCCTTCATGAATGCGGTCCACACTGATTTTGTGCCCCCCCGCACTGAGTTCTTTGCGGCCGCACACAATGTAGTGCGGTTCGCATTGAAAACTTCAGAGACTTGAACAATTTTTTCACCATGTCCTGCACTGCATTAACACAAACCTGTAACATCTAACAACGAGTCAGTCCAAAAATAAATCCTATCCTACAATGTAAATCAAAGTAAAACAAGAAGAAAAACACATGGGTTACCTCCCAAGAAGCGCCTGATTTAATGTCGCAGCACGACGCAAGTTACCATCAAATCATTTGAGATGAAGAAGTGCCACCACGTGGCTGTCATCAATGTTTTCCAAGTAGTGCTTGACCCTATGCCCATTCACTCTAAAAACTTCTCCATTTTTGTTCTTTAAATCAAGTGCACCAAACGGGGTCATACACACCACTTCAAAAGGTCCACTCCATTTTGACTTAAGCTTTTCCGGAAACAGACGTAACCGAGAGTTGAACAAGAGAACCAAATCACCCACTTTGAATTCCTTGATACAAGCATATTTATCATGAAGGTACTTCATCTTGTCCTTGTACAAGGAAGAACTGGAGTAGGCATGGAATCGGAATTCATCAAGTTCATTAAGCTGCTCCACATGAAGATTGGCTACAACATCCCATTCAAGATTTAGCTTCCTCAAAGCCCACATGGCCTTGTGCTCTAACTCAACCGGTATATGGCAAGCTTTCCCAAACACCAACCGATACGGCGACATACCAATCGGAGTCTTGTAAGCAGTCCTATAAGCCCATAGAGCGTCATCCAACTTCTTTGACCAATCGGTCCTATTAGCATTGACTGTCTTTGACAATATACTTTTGATTTCCCTGTTGGAGACTTCAACTTGACCACTTGCTTGAGGATGATAGGGAGTAGAAACCTTGTGATTGACACCATACTTCGCAAGCAAAGTGTCAAAAGCTCTATTGCAAAAATGAGACCCCCCATCACTTATGATTGCACGAAGAGTACCAAACCTTGTAAAAATGCCCTTTTTGAGAAATGCAACAACACTCCGGGCCTCATTGTTGGGCAAAGCCACGGATCCAACGCACTTTGAAACATAGGCCACCGCCACAAGAATGTATGTGTTCCCACACGAGCTAACAAACGGGTCCATGAAATCAATGCCCCATACATAAAAAATATCAACCTCTAGGATGGTATTGAGAGGCATCTCATCTTTCTTCGAAATTCCACCCGCTCTTTGACATTCATCACACCTCTTCACAAGTTCACTTGCATCTTTGTATAAATTTGGCCAATAAAACTCACAACTAAGAACTTTGGAAGTCGTCCTCACCCCACCATGATGGCCACCATAGGGAGAGGAATGACAAGCCTCCAAGATACTCAATTGCTCTTCCTCTGAGACACACCTTCGGATCACACCATCCGTGCAAATCTTGAACAAGTACGGCTCATCCCAATAGAAATCCAAACTATCCCGCATGAGCTTCTTCCTTTGGTTAGAAGAAAGCTCACAAGAGATTATACCAGTCATAAGGAAATTAGCAACATCTGCAAACCATGGCATATCATTCATCGACACCGAAATGAGTTGTTCGTCGGGAAATGAATCATTGATCTCTAGGCCATCACGAGGCTTGCCCTCCTGCTCCAAGCAGGAAAATTGGTCTGCCACTTGGTTTTCACTACCCTTCCGGTCCACAATTTCCATAGCGAACATAATAGCCAAAAGTTCTTTCTCGGTCACCGTGTAGTTCACTTGAGCATCATTCATTGTCTTACTTGCATAGTACACCATATGAAACATTTTGTTCACTCTTTGACCCAAGACCTCCCCGACCGCAATATCGCTCGCATCACACATGAGCTCAAAGGGTAAGCTCCAATTAGGTACTGTAATGATAAGAGTGGTGGACAACTTATGCTTGAGAAGTTCAAAGGCTTGCTTACATTTTTCATCAAACATGAACTTGGCATCTTTTTCCAAAAACTTGCACAAGGGATTCACCATTTTCGAAAAGTCTTTGATAAATCTTCGGTAGAACCCCGCATGCCCAAGAAAACTTCGAACTCCCTTGACAAATGTAGAGGGAGGGAGCCTTGAAATCACATCAATTTTTGCTTTGTCTACCTCAATACCATGCTTTGAAATTTTATGCCCAAGAACTATGCCCTCTTCTACCATAAAGTGGCATTTCTCCCAATTGAGAACAAGATTGATTTCTTCACAATGGGCTAAAACTCTATCAAGATTCTTCAAGCATTCATCAAATAAGTCTCCCACAACACTAAAGTCGTCCATGAACACCTCCAAAATGTCTTCCACCATATCAGTGAAAATGGCCATTATACGCCGCTGAAATGTAGCCGGTGCATTACACAATCCAAAAGGCATCCTAGAGAAGGCAAAAATGCCATATGGACAAGTGAATGTGGTCGTCTTCTGATATTTCGGAGCAATCAAGATTTGGTTGTACCCAGAATACCCATCCAAGAAACAGTAGAAAGCACGCCCAGCAAGTCAGTCTAACATCTGATCAAGAAAAGGCAAAGGAAAGTGATCCTTGCGGGTCACTTTATTCAACTTGCGGTAATCCATGCATACCCTCCAACTGGTGACGGTTCTGGTAGGAATCAACTCATTTTGTGAATTTGCAACCACGGTCATGCCACCCTTCTTCGGTACACACTGCACCGGGGAAGTCCAAGAGCTGTCAGAGATGGGGTACACAACCTCGACATCCAACCACTTGATCACCTTCTTTTTCACAACTTCTTGTATTGCCTCGTTCAACCTCCTTTGATGCTCCAAGGAGGGTTTTGCATCATCTTCCAGAATAATTTTGTGCATATAGAATGCAGGGCTTATTCCCCGAATATCAGCTAAAGTCCATCCAATTGCCTTTTTCCGCTTCTGAAGCACCACCAATGTGGCATCAACCTGCATGTTAGTAAGACAAGAGGAAAGAATAACTAACAAAGTAGAATTTGAGCCTAAGAACTCATATTTGAGGTGTGGAGGTAGCGGTTTCAACTCCAACACCGGAGGCTCCTCAATTGAAGGTTTTGTTGGTGGAGTCTTCCTATTTTTAAGGTCCAAAGATAATTTCCTAGACTCATAAGAGTAAGAGCCCATTCCATGTAAAATGTTCATGCACTCTACTCGACCCTCATCATCATTGACATCATGATTCAACAATACAGCCTCCAATGGATCCTCCACATTAATCATTGCACTAGTGTCATCAACTATCACTACTGTGACGAGGTCCACAAAAGAGCACACCTCGGTACTGTTTTACTGCTTTATTGATTTACAAACTTGAAAGACCACCTTTTGATCACCCACCCGGAAGGTGAGTTCCCCTGCTTCCACATCAACTAAGGCCTTCCCCGTAGCAAGGAAAGGTCTCCCCAAAATGATAGGAACTTCATAATCCACCTCACAATCCAAGATCACAAAGTTAGCTGGCAAGATAAATTTGTCCACCCAGACAAACACATCATCAATAATACCCAATGGCCTCTTCATCATTCTATCCGCCATTTGTAATCTCATGGAAGTCGGCCTAGGTTGCCCAATACCCAAAGTTTTGAAAATCGAGTAGGGCATCAAATTGATACTAACCCCCAAGTCACATAGAGCCTTGGCAAAATCTGCACTCCCAATGGTTCAAGGAATAATGAAAGCACCGGGATCTTCAAGCTTCGAGGCCGTTGAATGCACTATTGCACTAACTTGGCGAGTCATTTATATAGTTTCACAATCCATAGACCGCTTCTTTGTCACCAAGTCCTTCATGAATTTAGCATAGCTTGGCATTTGTTCAAGAGCCTCCACCAAAGGCACATAAATGGATAAGCTCTTCATCATGTCAATGAACTTTTTAAACTGATTCTCATTTTTTTTCTTCGAGAGCCTTTGAGGATAAGGTGGAGGTGGCCTTGGCAAATGAGCCTTGGCTTTAGGCACAACCGGCTCCGGCATGTCTATTATGTATTCCCTAGACGGGTTCACATCATTTTGAGTTTCCACCTTGGTATCTTGAATATCAATCCTCATTTCTTCATTTACATTGTCATAAATCACATTTTCAACCACCAAAGGAACTTCATCTTCTTGCAACTCAACATCATCACTCAAAATTTGCTTTTGTTTGGAGGAATTCACATCACCTCCTCGTTCACTCCTTGTAGTTACCACCATAACATGATTTTTCCTACCCTTTGGGTTTAATACCATATCACTTGGTAGGGCACCCTTAGGGCAAGTGTTCAAGGACTGTGAGATTTGGCCCAGCTGAACCTCCAAATTTCGAATCGAGGTATTGTAGGAAGACAATTGAGCATTGGAATCCGCACTCTTTTTCACTATTTTGTTTGAACATCATTTCAATTCTTCCCATATCATTGCTAGAAGAACTGGGACCTTGAGATGGAAAGGGGGTGTATTGTTCGGTTGTTGGTACATTGGGGGCCTTTGAAAGCCTTGCCCCCGATTTTCTTGGTTTCTATTATTCCATCCACCTTGATTATTGTTGCCACCCCAATTGTTATTACCATTCCAATTTCCTTAATTGTTTTGATTGTTATTACCCCAGTTGGAGTTTTGGTTGTTGTTCCCCCAATTACCATTGCCTTATTGTTGTTGATCAACCCAATTGCCTTAGGGTCTCCATTGTTGTTGGTTGGAAGAATTGTCCTTTTGGCCTTGATAATTATTCACGTATTGCACCTCTTCACTCTGTCCATCAAAACCATCATCTTGAAATCCACCACAATCATTGTCAAATTGCTCCGAATTCCCTTGGTTCTGTTGACCTCTTTGTCTTCTTTTGTTGACAAGCATGTTAACACCCTCCATGACATTCACTTGGCTAGGATTTTGAACTTGTTGCAACTGTGCCTTTGCTAGTTGGTTCATTATAGTTGTCAACTCAGCTATAGCCTTCCCATGATCATGTAACTCCTTGTGCAAATGAGTGACCATGGGGTCACCCTGGGGCACGTTGGCTCTACTTTTCCATGCAGAAGTAGTGTCAGCCATCTCGTCAAGAATGTCACAAGCCTCATCATAAGATAGCTTCATAAAGTTGCCCCCAGCAAGTTGGTTCACTATGTATTAGTTTGTTGTGTTAATGCCCCAATAAAAGGTTTGTTGGATCATCGCCTCAGTCATATCATTGTTGGGGCATTCCTTCACCATTGTTCTATAACGCTCCCAAATCTCATGCAAAGGTTCCGTGAGATCTTGCTTGAACGCCAAGATCTCATCTCTCAATGCAGCCATATACCCCAGTGAGAAAAGTTTCGCAATGAACTTAACCGCCAACTCATCCTAAGTAGTGATGGAATGGTTGGGAAGTCGCTCAAGCCAATCAAGTGTTTTCCCTATAAGTGAAAATGGGAAGAGTCTCAACCGGAGAGCATCCTCGAACACATTAGTTTGCTTGCTCCCCCAACATGTATTCACGAACCCCTTGAGGTGTTGGTAAGCATTTTGATTTGTAGCACCCGTGAAATACCCATGCTGCTCTAGCAAAGTCAGCATCACATTGGTTATTTGAAAATTGCCTACCTGGATTCGGGATGGCACAATAGCACTTGCATAGCTCTGGTTTGGAAGCACTCTAAGAGTCATTCTTGGAGGTGGCGGGGGAGGGTCTGGAATATTATCACTAGAATGGCGGCCTCTTCTTTGTCCGTGAGGCACAACAGGGACCTCATCTTCAACATTATCATCTACTTCCTCCCCCCGACGGAAGATTTCCAAAAGGTGCATTATTTAAGTTCGCTGCCATTTTGTACCTGAAGTTGTGACACAAACAAATTAGTAATAAAGAAGGAAAGAAGAACAATACACAAATCTATCTAGATAGCCAAAACCGTTAGCTACCTGGCAACGACGCCAAAAAGTGATCGAATCCAACCCTGCACTACTATTGAGTAGCGAGAGAGGTCGAAGCAGCTTTTACCCGATTAAGGTCGGAATCAATTTCCACAGGAAGCTAGAAGTTGGAGTCGGGTGTCTATCTAAAGTGGAAATGTGTATTGTTCTTAATTGCACTTCTAAACATTTTGGGTTTTGATTTACTTTTAATTGTATAGAAATACAATGATCAATTAAACTAAAATAAGCTAAGATTAAACTATTGCGAGTTGTTCAAATAGATAAAAGGCACTAGGGTAGTGACTTTCGCCTAGGTGGTTAATTGACGGATACTTAAGTCTAAGGCATGATTGTCACATTTGGGGAGTTTGATATAACCATTGCACGATTCTACTCACTCTACACCTCTCGGTAGTTCGAGTGATTTTGCCCGAATTGACTTTCTCAAGACCAATTGGGTATGCAATTTGCACAAGCAATCAAGGTTCAAGTCGAGTATTACTATTTCTAGGTTTAACCCTTTAATTGGGGCTATCAATCTCTTGAGTACGCCCCAATTCCTTATTGTACCAATTTCAGAGACTTAGGCTCTCTTTCTCAAGAAGAGCCAAAATCAACTAAACACAAACTAGTGTTTGCAACCACTAATTCAACAATCAAACATGAAATTAGTCCAAATATCAAACGCCCATGGTCAATCAAGCCCTAAAACACAAGACCCATCAATTACCCACAATAGAGTTGAGCCACAACCCTAGCTTATGGGTCTAGCTACTCATAATTAGAGAAGAAAACAAAGAAATAGATGAAGAAAAACTCATATTAATTAATTGCTAAATTAAACTTGAAGATTTAATGTTGAAATGAAACTAAAATTACTCAAAATAGCTAAAAATATCGAAGTCACGAGCGCAGTCTTCAGTACAAACTATCTGGTGACCTAAAAAATGGGAAAAGAAGCTATTTATACTAAGTTGAAAAATCTGGACAAAAATACCCCTGCGGGGTTAGTACGGACCGCACAAAATCACGTGGAGCCGCACTAGGGCTCTGAACTTGAATAAACGACTCTCTGAAGTCGGGCAATGCGGATCGCACAGAATCGAGTGCGGCCGCGATGGCTTCTAGTGCGGTCCTCATGGAATGAAGCGCGGACCGCATTGGGCTTTAAACTTGGAACTAGCTACTCTCTGAACCTTGGCTTTGCGGACTGCACTAAATCGAGTGCGGCCGCATTGATCCCAGTGCGGACCGCACAAAACCTCATGAGGCCACATTGCCTTTTTGCCTGAATAGCAACCTCTCTGAACCTTACTTATGCGGGCCGCACAGAATGGTGTGCGGTCGCACTGACCCTGTTTTGCCTGAGCTTTTTCTTGTCTTGATACTTGTGCAAGTTTTACTCCTTTTTTGAGCCAATCTTTGACATGTTGTCACCTTGTTGATCAAAACTGCAATCAAGCACAACTTGTGAGCCTTTGCTACTATTTTATATACATTTCTAATCAAAACTTAAGCATGAAGGAGCCTCGTCTGCTTTTTGAGGTGCGTCGGGCAGTGACTCAGGAGATGATGGGCATGAAGGTGGAGCCCCCAGAGGGGGAAAAGACGTTGAAGGACCCGAAGTTGTAGCCGGAATCATTGGGGTGCAACCCCCGATGGAGCCATCGAAGATGTAGGCCTGGTGACAAATTAGGGTTTTGTTTGGTTCCTTCTTTATAAGGGTTTTTACAGGCCTTGTAAACATGCCTCTGCGAGCAATATGTATAAAGGCTTTTCGTTTCCTATCCCTTCTTACCCCCTTTGTTTTTCGGAAATAATATGTGATGTTTTTTGACAATCGATTCGAGATTTCAGATCTTGGGTTAGACCCTCGGGTTTTTGCTGCATCCGAGCGGCTCACAACGGTCGAAGGCCAGTCCCCAAGCGTTCTCGGGTTAGACCTAGCTCTCGTGCATCTGGTCGGTACGACCTTCGATTTTAGTGCTGGCAGCAGTGGCTCTTACGCATCGTTGTACTATTTTAACTGCATATATAGCATGTTATAGTATATGTTAGTATATTCATTATTTGTATTACAGAATAGCGTGACGGATGCTTTGGCTAAGGAAGCAGCAAAGACACACACACACACACATATATATATAACACTCTTCGTTGTACTATTTTAACTACATATATAACATGTTATAATATATGTTAGTGTATTCATTATTTGTATTACAAAATAGCGTGACAAACGCTTTGGCTAAGAAAGCAGCAAATACAACTTTTTTTTAACAGATCTAGTATTATCAGTTCCTTCGATGTTTGCCAATGATATATTTTGGGCATACATCCTAGGACCTGATTTAGTTAGATTTTTTTGTAGGTTGTAATATGAAAACAATTCTAGAAAACATTTCTGCAGCAGGGGTACTCCAGTACCCCAACAATGACTCATCTGTAAAATGTCTTTGCTAACTAGGTATATATAAATATCCCTTTAAACCATAAAAAACATATAAAGTAGACAATTTCTTCTTTTCTCTTATTGTTTTTTCTTCTTTTGGATGACTAACTACTTTGGAATATAATATTTTAAACAAATTGAGGGACTTTGTCGGCAAGATGAGTGGGGACAGCTGGCAAAAAAGGAACAAATTGGAATTTCATGGTTTTTGTTTATATATATATATATACTATCTACTACACTAACATATAAGAGAGGATAAGCAGCTGACGGTCAACATGCCTGCTTGGCACTTAAAGGATATTCAGGTAATTGCACATGAAATGGAGTAATCTAATTGGATAAAAAAGCATCTTACTATAGCTTCCATATAAATATTTAAGTGACAAGACCGAATTGCTCCTTGCTTATCTCATCATACATCACCATTAGTTTTACAAAAGCTTTTATGGAGATGTGGGTCCCGTCTGAGTCTTTGTTTTCCACGTTGCTATCATTTTGCAAGCATATGACCATTTTGTATTGTCCTACTCATTGACGAAATGGGGCCCATTATCATACCATTTTTCTTTATTCCATATTAGTTCATCCGCTTATCAGGGATAAATTTGGAAATATGTTAGGCACAACTTTGATAACATGGGGTCCATTTAAATTCTCATTACAGGTATTAATTAAGCACTTCAGTTGTGTACTTTGATTTAGTTTAAGTGCAGTATGTGTAAATTAATCAACCACGTTTAAAAATATAGAAATTACGTATAAATATTAAACTTGAAACTTTTATCTTAAGATCTTACGTAAAAATACTTGAAAACTTTTTTTGTTTGGACGTTTCTACTTGATTAGCTTTTTAAATGGTCTTAATACTAATTACATAAAATATAAATTAATGATAAGGTATTTGCCTACTATTCTAAAATCATATGAAAGTATAAGAG
Source organism: Nicotiana sylvestris (assembly GCF_000393655.2). Classification (NCBI taxonomy): domain Eukaryota; kingdom Viridiplantae; phylum Streptophyta; class Magnoliopsida; order Solanales; family Solanaceae; genus Nicotiana; species Nicotiana sylvestris. The sequence goes on along the minus strand of NC_091067.1, from coordinate 42,642,932 downwards.
TTTGGCATCATATGATTAATTAGCTTTAGAATTGTCAAAGAAAAAATAATGCCAACTACATAACGAAATGGTAATACTACAGTGCTCAAGAATAAGGCAATTGCTTCAGCACTATGTAAGTGTTGGTAAGTTGAAAAATTTAAGATACAAAATCAAGTTTGAAAAAAAATACGATTATATCTGAACTAATTTTTTGGCTCAAAATTCTAGAGGCACTAAACTTAAAATAGTAAAAAGTTACGAAAGTCAACAAATTAAAGCCAAAAATTTCAATAACCACATAAAGTACCAATAACCACATAAAGTACTGTAGGAGTGGGGTCGAAAACAGGTAACGAAAAAATGGATAAATTATCCTACCCGACCCATATATATATATAGATAAAAAATGAGTTAGCCGGCGGATAATATGAATAACCATATTATTCGCGATTTCTGCATATGATTACCTTTGGGAGAATTCTTAGTCTTTCTAACTTGAGGAACCCCCAATTTAAGGATTTATAAATGTAAAAGTTAGACTCATTGGTTATCTATTGGTTACCCATTGATTATTCATTTTCTAAATGGATAATATGGTTCTTATCCATATTTGACCCGTTTTTAAAAAGTTCATTATCCAGCCCATTTTTTAGTGGATAATATGAGGGTTAACTATTTTTTTCTTTTAACCATTTTGCCACCCCTAAAGTATTGTATAAATTTTAAAAAACAAGAGATAACGTTATTATTTGTAGAATAGGGATAGAAGTAATACGTGCATGAACTAATTGAAACAATTATTCAATCTTAAAATAAATGAACACTAACTTACTACTTCTCATTTAGGTAATTTTAACTTGCAATAAATTTATATTAAAATTACTACTTCAAAATACAATTAGAAAGAGCAAAGACTAGGGGCCAAAAATGCTTGTATTAGAACAGTTGCTTTCTTTTTTTTCTCTTCAGTTCTTGATGAATGAAAGGAAAAAACCAAAGCAAAGAGTTGCTCAAAAGCTATTTAAAATGCAGCCAATCTGCAAGTTTCAACTTCTTCTTTTTTGTGCATATTTAAGGATAAAAAGTAACTACAAAAGATTATGTATTATATTTTGACCAATATTCTATTGGCCTCGCCAAATTTAAGACAATTAAAAGTAATATAGTAAGTTAACTTGGTCGTTTGTCGAGTACTATCCACACCAATTATGAGCAGAGTCATAATTTTTTCATCTTTTTTTACTTTCTGATTAATGTAATTTCTCAAACTAAAATATATGCATTCTAACAACAAATTGTATGTTCAAATCTCACACTTCTATTATCGTGCATCCACCACTACTTCTATTTGAAAATAATATTTCTCATAGTTAGGGGTGGGCATTCGAATCGGTTTATCGATAAATCAAATCAATTATTTGTTATCGGTTTATCTGTCACACCTCCTTTTTGCGCGCCCCGCCCCGAAGGGTTAAATGCGCGGGTGGAGTTTTTCCAATTTAAGTGACAATATTCGAAATGAGATTATTTAATTCAGAGTCGCCACTTGGGAAAGGTTTGGCTTTTGGTGTCCCAAGTCACCGGTTTATCTTGAATCCCAAATCGAGGAAATTTTCGACTTTTCCAAATGAAGTTTGCGAACCAGAAATTCTAAGTAAGGAATTCTGTTGACCCGAGGGAAGGTGTTAGGCACCCTCGAATCCCGTGGTTCTAGCACGGTCGCTTAAATTGTTATAATGGCTAAATATCTGATTTAAATACAGGTTGTGACTTATGTGCTTTTATTAAGCTTAAACCGCTTCTATTATTATCATTTATTTTTATGGAATTGCAACGTCATGAAAATGCATCTCGGACCACGTCACAATCAATGCACCCGTAGTTGTTAACACATTTTGACTCCGTTGAGACTTGGATTTGGGTCACATCAATGTGCACCCGATTTTAAGAATATAATTTACTTAAAGTCGCTCTTAAAGAATCTAAACGCGTTATTATCTTTGGGGAAGGCAGTGGAATTCACTAAAACCGTCCCTCCCAAACTCTAAATATTTATCATTGTCAATTATTGAGGGCCCCGCAATTTGTATTTTTATTTGGCGAGGCTCGTCTCATTATTTTAGAAGGGCATCCTACAGTGACTACATTTCTATTATTTTGTTTCCAGAGATAGAAGAACGAAGAATATATGCTAATTGAAGTATATGTTTTGGCCTAAATTGGACTCCTATCCATTTCTGATTAATTACTTATAAAGTAAAAAAACATCATGCCTTACGAAAATACTTTGGTCGAACATAAGATTACATATGAGATTGATGAAATGCAATACTTAATCCGAACATTACATACGAAAAGATTTCTTGTTTAACTTAAACGAACTTATTTGGGCTAGATTAAAGGATAACTGGCAAAGTAAAATGTTTTAATTTGACAAAGAATCATGTATGAGTTAACGAAATACAACACTTAATCCGAACACTTCTCGAGTTGGACTTAACTAAACTTACGTGGACTAATCTTGACTAAAAAAAACTAAATGAAACAGGAATAGTATTGTATAAGGTCGAAATATACATGCCCATATTAACAAACAAACTACCGAGCTAAAACACAACAGGATAAACTTAGTCGAATATCAGTACATGCTTTTGAACTGTTGAATTATAAACTAATCAATTTTCACAGGCCTGTTAATGTACTATGAATATTACAGCAAATGCTTGAACTTCTTCAACCTTTTTCATTTCATGCTTTCAAGCTGTTTCAATTACATCAATATGGGACTTGAAATGTGTACCTAAAAATGCTGAAAGTGCAAAGGAGAAGAAGAAGAAGATGGGGGAATCAGCAGCAGCAAAAAGCAGAATTAACAGTAGCAGCAGGGCAAAAATGCAGCAGCAATAGTGAGCAAGTTAGCAGCAGCAATCAGAACAGCACAACAGAAAGGATTCTGTTGCGAGATGGAACTAGAGTTGGAGAAGAAAAAGCCAGATGAAACAGCACGCAGTGTGATACTCCAGACAATCCAATTCCGGAATATACCAAATGCAACAAAACACTGACAATAATCTCGATTGAAATTTAGAAGAAAGAACACTGCCTAACGTATTGACAATAGATGAACTTCAGACAAACAAGACTAAGTTTCTGATTTCTTAATCTGTTTTTATCTCTTTCTTGCTCTCTTTCTATTCCTGCCAACTCTTTCTTTTTCTTTTATATCCTCACAATGTATGTATCTCCAGCTTTCTCTTTCAAAACTCCTCACAGTGTATTTTTCCTTCTCCCTCAAGGTCCAATCCTGTTTTTCCAATCTTTTTCCTCTCCCTTTCAATCAGATGTCCTCCTCCTTTTATATGCCTTCCTTAACCCTTTTAACAACCTGTTTTTAGAGTATCCCAGTACCCTCCCATGTGCCTTTAACCTTTTTTCAGTTCCACTTTAGTTAATTAGGTATAAAAACCCCATCATTCCCTGGCAGATTTAACTTTTCCATTTTATTTAACTAAAAGCAAGTATGGGCAGTAGGATATGTTGACAGCATATGCTGTCAAACCATTTTAAAATTAAACAAAGGACCTTTATGCAGGCCACAGGCTGTGCACAAAGTATATGAGATGCACCAATGCACATGCTGTGCACGAGTGCACATGCCTTCCAATTCAGAATTTAAGCACTACTGATCCAATTCAACAGCTATAAGTAAACAAAACTGGTTCTTAATTGATCCAGGCAAATGTTCATCAGAAGCAAATCGATTTACTTTGTTCAGACAGTTGAAACTAATTGACGACACATGTCGACTCGACTATATTAGCATTAACATACACAATCGTAGCCAAAAATCAGACATTTAAACAGTATCGATACATGGTTCGAATTATACTGACTAAGCAGAAATACACTCGAGGAGTCAACTAGTCAGTCCAAACTTGAAAATCAGCTACTTGCACAACATTTACATACACATTATCAGAACAAATGGAAAGACTCACTCAAACAAACAGAAGTTCAGGCAAAGTGGACAAACAAAAGTTGGTAAAATTAAAACAAATATGAACAGATTTTTTAAAACAAATCAACGGACTAAAACAAAAATAAAGAAAAGAAAACAAACTTACCTTAAAACTTGAAAAGTTAACAGTTTGAACTCGGATTTGGACAAACTTTTCTTAAGGCTGAATGGACTTTAATCGAAGTGTTTCTCAAATGAGAAACACTTTGATTAAAGTCCATCAGACCTTAACCTCTTCGGTTTGAACCGGTTTGAACCAGTGACGAGGGACCTTGTGGTTTCAAAACTCAGATCTAATATTCGTGCTTCCCTGGTTATATTCGGACCAAACCAAGTATGGTTTGGTCACGAGGGGGGTCTGGGGGGTGTCTGGTATGAGTTTAAGGCAGATCGGTATAGATTAGGTTCCGACTCGAATCTTCAAATGAAGATTCGAGAAGGTGGGATAGGATTCGAAGTGTGTGGTTGGTAGATTTGGGTTCAGGATGCATGGGGGTTCTATGGTGTTAGGGGTGAGGTCACCGGCGTCCGTGCCGCCGGTTTTCATGGTGAGGGGTACATGGGCGGCTCTAGGGTTTGTGGGTTTGGGCGAAGATGACGAGGCTAGGGTACTGGATAGGGGGGGGGTAGGGTAAGGATCTAGGCTTATATAGTTAGTGGGTGGGTTGATCTCAACCGTTAGATCAATCAAGATCTACGGTTTGGATCTGATGGTCTTAAGTGAAACGGTGTCGTTTCAAGTGTTGAGGGTTGGGGTCGGTCCGGGTGAGATGGGTCGGGTTTGTTGATGGGTTATGGGGAATTGATCTTGGCCGTTGATCAATCTAAGATCAACGGCCCAGATCACACTGGGCTAAAACGTCGTCGTTTGGATGTCCTGGGTATCAGGTGGTGTTAGACCGGGCAGGCCTGGGTTTTGGGCTGTTCGTTTGGGCCATTTTTTGTTAAAATTGGCCCAAGTCCGGAAGGGAAGGGATCCTTATATTATTTTTTATTATTATTTCTTTTTATTTATTTCCTTTTCCTTATTTATTTTAAAACAAAACTAAAAAAATCAAATTAAAATTAAATACACACTCAATACAATTATTTGCACACACACTAAAATATTTTAAAACAAGTAAAATTAAACAAAACAAAATCACGGACAAAAGTGCATGTTTTATGCTTTTCTATTTAAACCATGTTACGATTCAGATTATGCATGACACGTCACATTTTTTTTTGTTTTAATAAAGTAAATAAATAAAAATGGGCCGAAGTCACAAATAAATCAACAAGGTGCCGCACAGAAATCCAAAAATTGTACAACATGACCAATTTTATTCTTTTGGAGCGACTGTCGCGCAAAACAAAAATCACGTGCTCACAGTTGCCCCTCTTTGTTCGGAAACACGAAGGGTTTTCGTGTAAAGATAAAGTGAGCGTGTATGAGCTATTTTTGCCTATAGACCACTCCGTATGAAGCATGTTTTTTTTTGAAAGATCTGACCGAATCTTGCTTCAAAGATTTCCTACATATCCTGGGCTAAACAGGAATCAGGTCAATGTAGTTCGGGAAGTTTTGGTAGCTGGGACTACCATGGGATTGCAATGCTTGCTGCTACTGCTGCTGCTGTTGTCACTGCTACGTTACTGACCGCCTTATTACAACCAAATGGAAATTGGAAACTGAGCTAACTACTTATGTGTATGTCAACTGCTAGTTACAAGATTCCTATCTATGATTCTTTTACGACTTGATCTTGGGTCTTAGCTGATTCTGCTTGTAGACTCCGATCTGAATCTTGATGCTTGCGAGTTGTGGTGACCTGTTTAATCTCTGGGATACTGAGTGAGGCGCGATTGGCAGGGTTCAAGACCTCAATTAAATGCTGGAGTCAATCCGCCTTCCATTTACTCCGAATCTTGGGACATCTCTTTTTCTTCTTTGATTCTGAGTTGAGACTCATTTCGTGGGTCATTTCGATCCGTGTGGCTCGAGGTTAGACCTGCGGGGGAAAAAAAAACAAACAAACGAACGAAATTTTCTGCCCCAGTTTCACTAGGAAAATTTCGTTAATTATTCACCAGGAAGTTCATAAAATTGATGAAAGAGGATATGCATGCTCAGTTCAGGGTTGGAGCCCTAACACCGGCTAGCTGGGGAGAGGTTCGGTTTGGGGTTTAAAACCCTAACGCCGAACAAAAGGAGAATTCAGTTTAGGGTTTAAAACCCTAATGCTGATTGCATGGAAAAGCTCAGTTTAGGGTTTAAAACCCTAATGCTGGCTGGAAGGAAAATTCAGTTTAGGGTTTAAAACCCTAATGCTGATTGCATGGAAAAGCTCAGTTTAGAGTTTAAAACTCTAATGCTGGCTGAAAGGAAAAAGTTCAGTTTAGGGTTTAAAACCCTAATGCTGACTAAAAGGAAAATTCAGTTTAGGGTTTAAAACCCTAATGTTGATTGCATGGAAAAGCTCAGTTTAGAGTTTAAAACTCTAATGCTGGCTGGAAGGAAAAAGTTCAGTTTAGGGTTTAAAACCCTAATGCTGACTAAAAGGAAAATTCAGTTTAGGGTTTAAAACCCTAATGCTGATTGCATGGAAAAGCTCAGTTTAGAGTTTAAAACTCTAATGCTGGCTGAAAGGAAAAGTTTAGTTTAGGGTTTAAAACCCTAATGCTAACTAAAAGGAAAATTCAGTTTAGGGTTTAAAACCCTAATGCTGATTGCATGGAAAAGCTCAGTTTAGAGTTTAAAACTCTAATGCTGGCTGAAAGGAAAAAGTTCAGTTTAGGGTTTAAAACCCTAATGCTGACTAAAAGGAAAATTCAGTTTAGGGTTTAAAACCCTAATGCTGATTGCATGGAAAAGCTCAGTTTAGAGTTTAAAACTCTAATGCTGGCTGAAAGGAAAAAGTTCAGTTTAGGGTTTAAAACCCTAATGCTGACTAAAAAGAAAATTCAGTTTAGGGTTTAAAACCCTAATGCTGATTACATGGAAAAGCTCAGTTTAGGGTTTTAAAACCCTAATGCTGGCTGAAAGGAAAAATTCAGTTTAGGGTTTAAAACCCTAATGCTGACTAAAAGGAAAATTCAGTTTAGGGTTTAAAACCCTAATGCTGATTGCATGGAAAAGCTCAGTTTAGAGTTTAAAACTCTAATGCTGGCTGAAAGGAAAAAGTTCAGTTTAGGGTTTAAAACCCTAATGCTGACTAAAAGGAAAATTCAGTTTAGGGTTTAAAACCCTAATGCTGATTGCATGGAAAAGCTCAGTTTAGAGTTTAAAACTCTAATGCTGGCTGGAAGGAAAAAGTTCAGTTTAGGGTTTAAAACCCTAATGCTGACTAAAAGGAAAATTCAGTTTAGGGTTTAAAACCCTAATGCTGATTGCATGGAAAAGCTCAGTTTAGAGTTTAAAACTCTAATGCTGGCTGAAAGGAAAAGTTCAGTTTAGGGTTTAAAACCCTAATGCTGACTAAAAGGAAAATTCAGTTTAGGGTTTAAAACCCTAATGCTGATTGCATGGAAAAGCTCAGTTTAGAGTTTAAAACTCTAATGCTGGCTGGAAGGAAAAAGTTCAGTTTAGGGTTTAAAACCCTAATGCTGACTAAAAGGAAAATTCAGTTTAGGGTTTAAAACCCTAATGCTGATTGCATGGAAAAGCTCAGTTTAGAGTTTAAAACTCTAATGCTGGCTGGAAAGAAAAAGTTCAGTTTAGGGTTTAAAACCCTAATGCTGACTAAAAGGAAAATTCAGTTTAGGGTTTAAAACCCTAATGCTGATTGCATGGAAAAGCTCAGTTTAGAGTTTAAAACTCTAATGCTGGCTGAAAGGAAAAAGTTCAGTTTAGGGTTTAAAACCCTAATGCTGACTAAAAGGAAAATTCAGTTTAGGGTTTAAAACCCTAATGCTGATTGCATGAAAAAGCTCAGTTTAGAGTTTAAAACTCTAATGCTGGCTGAAAGGGAAAAGTTCAGTTTAGGGTTTAAAACCCTAATGCTGATTGGCTGGGGATAAAGCTCAAGAATGCTACACGATCTATTTTCTGAGTTTTCTTGTTTTAATAGAAAATGAAAGGGAGTTTTGCGGGAACTTACCTTTTGAGTGAATTCCTTATTGCCAAAATGTTTCTTGTACCCGTGTACCTTCTTCTTTGGGCGACACCTGCTTCTTGCACGGTTGTCTTGGATTAATACCTGTTTCAACTTCTCAGACAAAGAACAATTGTTAGTTCGGAAATGACGGTCGGTTCGGTGACCTTGATCGTTCCCAATTGCTTTGTTGCGTCTCTATTTATGTTGCGAAGTCCCGCCATTGATTTGATTCAAACGGCGAAACCTTTAGACTGCTCAGGCTTGTATTTCCGGATTCTGTGATGACTTGCTTCGTAAGGCTTTTTTTTTTTTTGTGTCCCGTTTTTCTTGGAGGTTCTCAACGGGGATTTTATTGGAGGTATTTTGTGGGAATTTGTACAAAAGGGAAGCTCTGTGGGGAATATTTACAAAGTGGATTCTTTGTGTGGATTTTTGTATAATGGGGCATGCTGGGGATTTATTTCAAAGCGGGATTTCTAGGATTTGTTGGGGCAAGCTTGTTGGGGAATATTTACAAAAGGACTCGCTGGGGATGTGCTGATGAAATTCCAACGGGGATTTTTTTTTTTTTTTTTTTATACTGGGGAGACTTTGTGAGAGATTGTACAAAAAAGAAACTCTGTGGGGTTTTGTACATGGGGAGACTCTGTGGGGATTTGTCCGAAGGTGGACTTGCTGGGGAAGATTTCAAGATTTCTCTCTTTTTCCTTTACTCCGGAACACCATCAAACGTCAGGATTCATCATGCTTGGGTAATCATATCAACGAGACGAGGTGCTTTCCTTCATGAGACGGGATTCCGCGCAAACAAACCATGCCACCTGCCCTTTTCCGGTGTATCCTGAACTTGGGGTTAAACACAAAAGGAATTTGAAGAGAGGCAAAGAAAGGGGAAAATAAATCAGAAAAGGAATAACCTTTTCGGGACGAGAAAGACTTATCTGAGGAAGATAATGCTGGCTTTAAATGACATGACATGCTCTTTGGACTGGACGTCTGACCTTCTAAGAGCTTGCGTTTTCCTGAACAAGAACGGATCTATGATTCCAAACTGGTGGCGTTTTGCCGAAACTTTCTTGGGGTGGCGTCATTCTTTTTCGGCCAACAGCGCCCTTTGCGGGTTTTCGCTAGCTGACCTCTCTCATTTCTCTTCCTGTCATCGCTTGATAGCACTCTTTGCGAGTTTTTACTAAACAAGCTCTCTCATTTTGGTTTCTCTACTCCCGTCGCCTCGTGGTGCCCGAAGGTTTTCACCGCCGAGGCTCTCTCATTTTATCTCTCTCAATTCAGAGTGTGATGGTCTTCGTTTGTAACGCTTATTGATTCCCCACCATATTTGGTAATTGATTTGAAGGCTTGTGCTTGGTAAAGAAAAGGTAGATGATACTAACTTCTAAACTGCTCGACGTGCCCCGGTTTTCAATTTCAGGGTGAATGGGATTTTATTGTTGGTATGACTGAACCTCAGGGAGAGGCTGCCTACGTATCCTTTCGGAATCAAGTCAAACGTAGTTCAGGCCTCAATCAAATTTTGTTTTGTTTTTGTTTTCTCTCTTTTTTTTTATATTTTTTTTTCTTTTTTTTGTATATATAGAGAGGATAGGGTAGTGTTTGGAAGTAGTGGGGAATAAAACCTTCACCATTTTCGAATGTGTCAGGACCACTTGGAGTATGATCTAGACGTAGTATCTCTTGACTGCATCTGCATTTACTGCTGTGTCGGGGTCATTTCCTTCGATATCACCCAAATACAATGCTCCTCTCGGCAATATCTTCCTTACGATGTATGGGCCTCTTCCAATTTGGGGCAAACTTTCCTTTTGCTTCTTCATGATGCGGCAAAATACGCCTTAGTACCAGCTGACCTACTTCGAAATTCCGGGGTCGGACTTTCTTGTTGTAAGCACGGGCCATCCTTCGTTGGTATAACTGTCCGTGACAAACTGCGGCCATCCGCTTTTCATCAATCAACGTCAATTGCTCCAGTCGAGCCTTGACCCACTCGCTGTCTTCGATTTCTGCTTCGACAATGATTCGAAGCAAAGGAATCTCTACCTCTGCCGGTATTACAACCTCGGTCCCATAAACCAAAAGATAAGGAGTCGCTCCCACCGATGTGCGTACCGTAGTGCGGTACCCTAATAGTGCAAATGGTAACTGCTTATGCCACTGTTGGGAACTTTGGATAGTCTTCCTCAAAATCTTCTTGATGTTTTTGTTTACCGCTTCTACGGCACCATTGGCCTTTGGCCGATAAGGCGTGGAATTCCTATGCGTTATCTTGAATTGTTCGCATACATCTCCCATCAAGTGACTGTTCAAGTTTGCTGCGTTATCTGTAATGATAGTCGCAGGAATACCGAAACGACAGATAAGATTTGAGTGTACAAAATCTACCACAGCTTTCTTAGTGACCGACTTGAGAGTGACAGCTTCTACCCATTTTGTGAAGTAATCGATGGCAACCAGTATAAACCTGTGTCCATTCGAAGCCTTTGGTTCAATTGGTCCAATGACGTCCATGCCCCAAGCGACAAATGGCCAAGGTGCGGACATGGGATGCAGTTCCGTGGGAGGTGCATGAATCAAATTACCGTGCACCTGACACTGATGACACTTCCGAACGAAAGCTAAAGCAATCCTTTTCCATGGTCATCCAGTAATAACCTGCTCTAAGGATCTTCTTCGCTAAGACATACCCGTTCATGTGAGGTCCGCACACACCTGCGTGTACTTCGTGCATGATCTTTCTCGCTTCCTCGATATCGACACATCTTAGGAGATTGAGGTCCGGAGTCCTCTTATATAACAATTCACCGCTCAAAAAGAAACCACTTGCATGTCGCCTAATGGTCCTCTTTTGATCTCCAGTAGCGTGCTCGGGGTATTCTTGTGTCTTCAGGAATTTCTTGATGTCATGGTACCAAGGCTGCGTATTTGATCCCGCCTCGATTACACTGCAGTAACCGTGTCTTTCCTTGATTTGGATTTCCAAAGGATCGACGTGGGCGTTGCCCGGGTAGGGTAGCATAGAAGCCAGAGTAGCAAGTGCATCTGCCAGTTCATTGTGACACCTTGGAATATACCTGAACTCTATTGAGGTAAAGCGCTTGCTGAGGTCCTCCACATGTTGTCGGTATGGGATAAGTTTGACATCCCGAGTTTCCCATTCACCTTGGACTTGCCGGATGATCAGGTCAGAATCTCCCATAATCAGTAAGTCTTCGACATCCTGATCGATTGCCATATGCATGCCCATAATGCAGGCTTCATACTCAGCTGTATTGTTTGTGCAAAAGAAACGCAGTCTAGCTGTGGCGGGATAATGCTGACCGGAAGGCGAGATCAAAATTGCCCCAATCCCTATACCCTTGGCGTTCACGGCTCCGTCAAAGAACATCTTCCAAACATGAGCTTCCTCCGAGATCACTTCTACGGTGTTTACCTCTTCATCTGGAAAGTAGGTATCCAATGGCTGGTATTCCTCATCAACCGGATTTTCGGCCAAATGATCTGCTAATGCCTGGGCTTTCATCGCCGTGCGGGTGACATAAACTATGTCGAATTCTGTAAGCAAGATTTGCCATTTAGCCAGTCTCCCAGTAGGCATTGGTTTCTGAAATATATACTTCAAAGGATCCAACCTGCTTATGAGGAATGTAGTGTGGGCTTGGAGATAATGCCTCAGCTTTTGTGCAACCCATGTGAGAGCGCAGCATGTCCTTTCCAGCAGAGTGTATTTGGCCTCGTAGCCGGTGAATTTCTTGCTCAAGTAGTAGATTGCTTGCTCCTTATTTCCGGTTACGTCGTGTTGCCCGAGGACGCAGCCGAAAGAGTCCTCCAAGACTGTTAGATACAAGAAAAGTGGCCTTCCCGGTTCTGGAGGGACCAAGACCGGGGGATTCGAAAGGTACTCTTTGACTTTATCAAAGGCTTCTTGACATTCAGTTGTCCACTTAATCGCCGCATCTTTCCTTAACAGCTTAAATATGGGCTCACACGTGCTTGTCAGCTGGGCAATAAACCGACTGATGTAGTTCAACCTGCCCAAAAGACTCATCACGTCTTTCTTTGTTCTTGGAGGAGGCAAATCTCTGATGGATTTTATCTTAGTTGGATCTAGCTCGATACCTCTCCTGCTTACGATGAAACCCAAAAGTTTGCCCGACGGAACTCCGAAAGCGCATTTGGCTGGATTTAGCTTCAAGTCATACTTCCTTAGCCTCTCGAAGAATTTCCTCAAGTCTTGGATGTGATTATCCTGCGTCCTGGACTTGACTATCACATCGTCCACGTACACCTCTATTTCCTGGTGCATCATGTCATGGAAAATGGCAGTCATGGCCCTCATGTAAGTAGCCCCAGCATTCTTCAGACCAAATGGCATGACCCGGTAACAGTAGGTGCCCCAAGGCGTGGTGAAGGCGGTTTTCTCGGCGTCCTCTTCATCCATCAGTACCTGATGATACCCAGCGTAACAATCTACAAAAGACTGTATCTCGTGTTTGGCACAATTATCAACGAGGATGTGGATGTTGGGCAGCGGGAAATTATCTTTAGGACTTGCTCTGTTCAGATCTCGGTAATCTACACATACCCGAGTTTTCCCGTCCTTTTTCGGTACTGGAACCACATTCGCCAACCATGTTGTATATTGGACTACCCGGATCACTCCCGTTTTCAGCTGCTTGGTGATCTCCTCTTTAATCTTGTCACTGACCTCCGTTTTGAACTTTCGTTGCTTCTGTTGAACTGGAGGACAATCAGGATGAATGTGCAATTTATGAACCACTAGATCGACACCTAGTCCCGGCATGTCATCATATGACCAAGCAAACACGTCTTTAAATTCAAGAAGAAGTTGAATTATCGCCTCTCGCGTTTTCTTGTCCGTGTGAATGCTTATCTTGGTCTCCCGGATTTCTTCCGGGGTTCCTAAATTTACCGGTTCAGTGTCATTCAGATTCGGCTTAGGTTTATTCTCGAAATATTCCAACTCTCGGTTTATCTCCCTAAAAGCCTCTTCCGCATCATATTCTGGTTCTGGGTTCATTAATTCGCAGTTAAATAACTCATTGTGATCTGGGCGTGAAGTCCGCAAGCATGTCATATTTAAAGCCGCATTATTAGGACTGAAAAGGAAGATAAGAGGAAAAGTAATAAAAATCAGAACAAAAGAAAGAATAGGAAAGCAATGATTGATTTTTTTTTGTATTTTTGTATATTTTCTTTGGAAAGTTGGAAGACAACAATGTTTACAACTAGGAATTCAAAACAACAATTGAAAAGAAGAAAACGTTCAAGTTATATCCCGGAGATAACTTGTGATACAGGAAAGGTGGCAGGGCAGGTCTACCCGGACTTCCGTCTAGTCGGGAATGGCGTGGCCTCCCAGTTTTGAAGTTGGGCATTTGGTCCCATGTACAACATCTTAGCAGTGCTTGTGCCTTCACCTGGTTGAACCATGTGGACCTCGTAGAGCATTTCTCTCATAGCCCCACATATTTCCTCGATTTCCTCAGCTGTGAAGACCTCATCATCTTCTTCTTCAGCGTACTTTGGCCTGACGAAAGTTGCATATAAATCCGGCAGTGGTTGAGGCAACTTCCAGCCCTCATTTCTCCTTTTCTTTGCCCATTTTTCGTCTGTTGGAGTAGGTTTGAAACCTAGTCCAAAAGGTTTCTTGACGACTGGCAAAGTAATGGGTTCTGTTATTCCCTGAAGGGTTCGTCCAAGTCCCTTCCCTGGCCTATATCCGTGCCGGATCATCTCTTTGGCCACCATGACCGAAGCGTTAGACAAGAAAGGCTGGGGGAAAGGTACTCCCTCTTCGTGCTGCTCGGCCAGTACCACCTCGAAAGCTTGATAGACCGTATGTTCGCTCCCTTCTCTTGGTTCAAGATACGGGACGGATGGATCCCGATAAATGGCATGCTCATCTTCCCCGTGGACCACGATCTCTCGGTCTTCGTACTCGAACTTCACCATCTGGTGAAGAGTGGAAGGAACGGCTCCTGCCGCATGGATCCAAGGTCTGCCAAGGAGAAAATTGTAGGATGTGTCCATGTCGATCACCTGGAAGGTTACTCGAAATTCGACTGGTCCTATGACCAACATCAGGTCTATTTCTCCCATGGTATCTCTTTTGATGCCGTCGAAAGCTCTTACGCAGACATTGTTGGGTCGGATTCTTCCAGTCCCAATTTCCATTCTTTGCAGCGTGGAGAGCGGGCAAATGTCAACGCCTGATCCCCCATCCAGCATTACCCGCTTGACGTAGTAGTCCTCGCATTTAACTGTTAAGTGTAAGGCCTTGTTGTGTGCTGCTCCTTCCGGGGGTAAATCATTCTTGCTGAAAGAGATTTGGTTGACGGCGAAGAATCTTTCTGTCATTCGCTCTAGTTGCTCCGCCGAGGTTTCGACCGGTACATATGCTTCATTCAGGGTTTTCAGCAGGATCTTTTGATGCTCGGTTGACCTCATTAATAATGACAGCATGGATACTTGCTCAGGGTGCTTGCGCAGCTGATCTATCACTTCGTAATCCGGCATCTTCATTTGTTGGAAGAACACTTCCGCTTCTTCAACACTCACAGGCTTCTTTGGAGGGAAGCGCCTTTGTGTGGCGTTGTTCAGTTCTTGGGTATTTGAGTACCCTCCCAATGAAAGTATTTTCTGGAAGTTCTCCCATGACCTCTTTGCCTTTGTACATTACCAAAGTCTTTTGATAATTCCACGGCACTGTGGACGGGTTGGTCATTGGCTTTTGTGGCACGCGTCCGATAACCACTGGCTCATTCAGCCGAGGTGGTTGAATCGTCCCCCGGACCACATAGGCCCCTTTTGGCACGTACATAGGTTTTGTCTTTTTGATCCCGAAGTTCTGCGTCTTCTTGGCTTGACCTCGCGGTATGTAAAGAATTCCACCCTTTGCTGGTACCGCTTTCTTCTCCACCTTCTTTTCAGGCTTGCTCTCTGCAACCTTGGCCTCCTCCCCCTTTTCTGATTTCTGGTCTATTTCAGGCCTCTTCCCTGTGTCGACAATGGCAATTATGGCTTTCAAAGCAGGGTCGAACTCTTTGTCTTCACAAATCATGCCGATCAACGGCCCATTATTGTGAGCGGGCAATGGATTATTAGTCACATTCGGGATCTCTTCGTCCCTTAGCACTATTTTCCCCTGCTCTATCAAATTTTCGACCACTCTTTTCAATGACCAACAGTCGTTTGTATCATGTCCCTCGGCCCCTGAATGATAGGCGCATCTGACTCCGGCTTTGTAAGAAGGAGATGTCGGGTTTTGCCTCGTTTGGGGAATTGGTTGCAAGAAACCCAACTGGACTAGCTTAGGGAACAATGTAGAGTATTGTTCACCGATGGGCGTGAAAGTCCGCCGTCGAGGTGGCTCCTGGGGGCGGTAGTTATTCTGCGGGGGTTGTGGGTTATAGTGGTTGCGGTAAGGAGGCTGATTTTCTGGGAGGTGGAGCTGGGCCTCGGTTGGTTTGTTGTGGTGGATGGTTATAAGGTTGGGCATTCATGACCATGTAAGGTTGATGAGCATATGCCAAATTTGAGTGGGGGTAGTAGTGGCGTGGGGCTCTTTCCGGAAAATGGGGCCTGGGATGACGATACTCCCTTGCTTCAGAGGCTACCATAGTCGTTTCTTCTTTCTTCTTCCCCCTTGTCGTTCCTCCAGACCCGCTTTGGACGGCCTGAGAGGTTGACCTTATGGCTGCTTGACTCAAAATCCTTCCCATCTTCAAACCATTTTCCACCATCTCTCCAATCTTGATCGCTTCCGCGAATGGCTTACCCATGGCCGACATCATGTTTTGGAAATAGTCAGACTCTTGAGCCTGGAGAAAGGTAGTGACCATTTCCACTTCATCCATGGGAGGTTTTACTCTCGACGCCTGTTCACGCCACTTAATAGCATACTCTCTAAAGCTTTCTGAAGGCTTCTTCTTCAAATTTGACAGAGAGTTTCGGTCTGGCGCAATGTCGATGTTATACTGGAATTGTTTTACAAAATCTCTGGCGAGATCATCCCATATATGCCATCGGGACATTTCCTGATCCATATACCATTCCGAAGCTATCCCTACTAGACTTTCCCCAAAGTATGCCATTAGCAGTTCTTCTTTTCCGCCGGCTCCCCGCAATTGGTTGCAGTATTTCTTAAGATGTGCAATGGGGTCACCGTGCCCATCGTATTTCTCAAACTTGGGGGTCTTGAAACCCGTTGGCAGGTGCACGTGAGGAAACATGCACAGGTCGGCGTAAGAGACGCTCTTTTGCCCGCTCAATCCTTGCATATTCTTCAGACTTTGTTCAAGGCTTCTCATCCTTTTGGCAATCTCATTTTGTTCTGCGAATCTGGGGTTCTGATCCTGCCCGGGTCCAAGCTCGCACTGAGGCGGTAGAGGATTAGTATTGGTAGCGAACCTAGTTGGTTCCATTGAGAACGACGGGGCTTGGAATGTAAAAGATGATGAGTCAAAGCTTGGCTTGTATGTGGTAGGTTATGCCGTAACCGGGCAAGGTGATGCAGTAAAGATGTTCATGCTTGCATCAGTGGCCGACATTCGGGGATGAAGCTCAGAAGGTGATCCCGCAGAGAAGGCGGAGATGGCTGGGTATCCAAATGGGGTAGCAGGGTAATTTATGGGGACATTAGAAGTCCCACTTGACCTGGAGAATAATTCAGGGAATCCGGGGACGACACTTGGCGGCTCTTTCCCATTGTTCCAGTCATCCAGCATTTCCAACATGCGGAGCCGTAGGATTCTATTTTCCTCCGCAGTTGCGGATTCAGGTGTGAGGACGGCTGAGATTGAGCTCTCCTCAGAGACGGGGACTGTTTGCAATGGAATTTCCGAAGACATTTCCACACTTCCTTTTGACCTGGTGAAGTAAGTGTGAGTACTGCTTCTGGTCCTAACAACAGGTAGTTGAACACCTCTCCTTGACCTCGTGAAGTATGAGTGCGAGGCCAGACTTTCACCAAACCAACCGTCTTTTCAAAAACCCTGGGAAAATGCTCAATGACAAACGCACGGTTAATTTTGCAGCAAATAATAGATAGTTAATCTCACGTTGGGCACGATGCACCTATACAGTTAAGTGGATTACTATATGTTTGCTACGAGAGCATGCGTCATTCCGGTATTTTTCTCTTATTAGTTTTTCCCCTTTTTTTTCTTTTCTTTTCCTTTTCTCTTTTGTTTTCCTTTTATATATTTTTTTTATTTTTTGTAGTAAAAGAAATGCGACCGGATCCGATGAGGATTGCCTACGTATCACGATGCCTACGTGAATCAGATCATTACGTAGTTCAAAAAACACAAATGAGCGTAAAAGAAACAACCTCTTTATTGTTGAAACGTTCTATTACAAGCTACATTTTGCAAAAGAAAGAGCAAACTTTGAAAATAAACCTAGACTCAAAATAGACTGAAAATCACCTTGATGAAAAAACAGGCAGAAGATGCTAAAATACAGATTTGACCTATGAATGCATTATGGTTTTAAAAATTGGTTTCCGCGGGGCATCGTTCGGCCTCGCCGCGGTCCTAGGCGTGAGATCCCTCTCAAGTTGCTCCAGCTCGTGCATAGTCTGCTTGACATAACCCATTACTGCCGAGAGGACGGTAGCGCTGGACATGTTCTCACATCGTAGGCATCGTCTGGTGATGGCATGGGCAATGGCCTTGATCCTATCTCTGGTTTGCTTCTTCTCTACGAGCAGGCGTTTTGTCTGATCGCTGCATATCTTGAAAACTTGAGCATCTTGTACATGCTGATGCTTCAGTCGTCGTACTTCCAACTTCATCTGGGCTATTGAGTCATACCAGTATCTGCTCTCAATTTGGAAATCCTTGGCCTGATTAGCTGTTTTGATCTCAAGTGCAGCCATCTCTCTCTTTATCTTAGCAACAGTCTTCTCATGGTCGCTTTCCAATCGATTCAGGTACCTGCGATGCTTATCCGTTCTTGTATCCCACTGTGCTTTGAGCTCTGCTATGATGTTTTCAGATTTCTCCAAACCATCTCGCCATTCCCTGATTTCACCTTTTAGCCCTTTTATCAGCTGCTCGTCCGATCGACGCCTTGGTTGTCTATCTGCATCCAACCTTATCTGTTTGATCTGGGCTCTGAGCATTTCATTTTCTTGAATTAACCTGTTCCGCTCTCCCAGGATCGGTAGCAATTTGCACGCTGTGCTCGTATTTCATGCCTTCTACTTGTTGCTTTAATCTGCTGATTTCGGCATAATAACCTCTTTCCTTTGCTAACCAATCCCAATGCCTTTGCGATGACTCGGTGAAATCCCGGATGTGGGGTCTCTTAGCTGGCCTTTCATGCTCGAGTTCCCTTCTATACCATGCAAGGTAACCTGGCGCCGTTTCTCCTTTGGCTCGATCCCGCACGCAAGTATCTGATTTCAAAAGTTGACCCTCATTCCAGATTTGGCGAATCTTTGCTTCTGGGAACTGTCCGTTAGGACTTATCTCAACTGTTTGAGCGCTAAGATCTTCCTCATGAGGTACTGTCTGGCATCTTCCTAATTGTCTCAAAACTCGGCCGGGTGCGTAAGGTTGAATGCTCTTAAGCCCCATCAGCAAGAAATGAGTTTTAGCCGCCGACATATATAAGATCTCATCAACAGGCAACCATCCCAACGTCCATTGTATTTGGCTGGCAGTAAGAGCTTGCAAGAACGAGGTCCATGCCAGGACTCCTTTGGGCCAAATGATCTCTTTGGTTTTCGTGTAAGATTCTTCTATGCGGGTCTTTCCCGGGGAACCATGGCTCAAAATCTCGGAATGATGGCAGAGGTGCTCGGTCATCCATATCTGCAGGAGCAAATTACAACCTTCGAAGAAATTTCTCCCAGCTTTACAAGCCGTGAGAGCTCGAAAGATGTCAGATACCACCATTGGCGCGAGAGTACTGTCATTTTGCGTGAGTAAAGTGCTGACGACCCCAGATATCTTCAAATCGATGTTTCCATCTTTCCTTGGAAATACCAGAAGGCCCAGGAACATCATCATGAATGCTACCCGTCTGTGCTCGTCCCACTTCTGACGAACCCCTTTGCTGCACAGTTTGTTGATTGGATTATTGAATCCCCCCTCATGACCGTACCTATCATATATGAAGCATGGAGTACAGAATCCGGCTGCTAGATCCGGGTTGTGGACTGTTCTAGGTATTTTCAATGAATCTAGGAACCGATGTACCGTGACGACTCTTGGGGCGACCAAGTATTTTTCCCTTAACGGAAGTTCAGTATTCCCGATGTATCCGGCCATTTCTTCCAAAGTTGGGGTGAGCTCAAAATCAGAGAAATGGAAAACATTGTGCGCCGGGTCCTAATAGGTAACCAAAGCTCTTATGATATCTCCCCGAGGCTGGATTTCCAACAGACCCACAAGACCTTTCAGATATTTCTTAACCTCATTTTGTCCTTCAACACCTAGATCATTCCACCATAGCCGTAACTTGACAGGGATTTTGGTCATTATTGAAAAATGTTCATTTTGCATCGTGCTCATCCTGCACATTTATTAAGGTGATTTTAACAAAAATGACTGACTCAAAATATTTTACAGAGGGGACCAAGTTTTGAACGCGGCCTTTAAGCACTTCGAAGACGAAGCTTTTAAGGCTGTGTGGGTCTAAAAATGCTAAACGAAACCCAAAAGTGGCTATTTATGCAAAGTCAGCCTTCCGGCGTCCCTTTCGGGAACATTCGGCTATTTATGACAAAACAACATCACCTGACTTATTTATGACTCTTTAAAAATTTGAAACATATTTTTGATTTTTGGCTATTTTAGAAAAATGGGGTTGAACCCGACGAGGGTTGCCTACGTATCTCGCATCCAGTGAGAATCAAACCGGCGTAGTTCGGGCATATAGGAAAAAATCGAATAAACCTAGAAATCAGGAATGCGTATTTTTACATTTTTTTTTGAAAAGAGATAAAGATTAAAAGAAACTATTTATTTTTTATATTATTTTTTTTTTTGGGAAAAATTTGGACTATTAGTCTGAATTCATAAAAGGGGTACTACGAAAGAAACAACACATTTTTTTTTATGAATTTTCGATTTTTTTTTTAAATAAATACCTTTTCTTTTTTTTTGATTTTGAAAGTGATAAAAGAAAATTTTTATATATTTTTTTTAATAACTCTCAATAAAACAAGACAGTTTTTTTTAGAAAAATTCCGGCGAGGTTTTGACACTACTTGGACATTGGTTTTATTTTCCAAAAATAAGTAATTATCTCCCCTACGCTGCTATTTTTCCCCTTTTTTTAGGAACCGGTCGACATGCGGAACCGAAGCAAATAAATGCACAACACAGATAAGAATGCAGCATGATGGTCTTTTCCATTTCAGGTTGCCTGTCCTAGACGGACCCAACCCCTGTGTTGAGTCCCCTAAGTAAAATGCAATATGATGCAAATAAGCGTTCCTACTAGGGATCCGGCATGAAGTTTCGTTATACTAGGTTTAAACCTTGGTATTTGTTCTAGACTGTGTACCCGAGCGGACAACTCGAGTCGAGGAGGGGGCTACGTACCGGGGACCCGCGAGATCGTCCGGCTTTGTAACTTGTCCGACCTCTTTCTTATTTCAGGTATTGACACTAACAGAATAGGGAGTCTCGACCAGCGAGCTTCTCCCCGGAGGTAAGAAAAGAAGGGTTTCGGCACAGTTTATATACAGTTCAGATAATATCAAAGCGGTAAAAACATTTAGCACGTTATGCACAACATGTAATAAAGATCAGATAATAAAGCCAAATATAACAACTATTCTAAGCTCGAATTCTTGAACCCTGAACCAGTGGTTCTGGGTTACAATAGTCCCCAGCAGAGTCGCCAGAGCTGTCACACCTCCTTTTTGCGCGCCCGGCCCCGAAGGGTTAAATGCGCGGGTGGAGTTTTTCCAATTTAAGTGACAATATTCGAAATGGGATTATTTATTTAATTCAGAGTCGCCACTTGGGAAAGGTTTGGCTTTTGGTGTCCCAAGTCACCGGTTTATCTTGAATCCCAAATCGAGGAAAATATTCGACTTTTCCAAATGAAGTCTGCGAACCAGAAATTCTAAGTAAGGAATTCTGTTGACCCGAGGGAAGGTGTTAGGCACCCTCGAATCCCGTGGTTCTAGCACGGTCGCTTAAATTGTTATAATGGCTAAATATCTGATTTAAATACAGGTTGTGACTTATGTGCTTTTATTAAGTTTAAACCGCTTCTATTATTATCATTTATTTTTATGGAATTGCAACGTCATGAAAATGCATCTCGGACCACGTCACAATCAATGCACCCGTAGTTGTTAACACATTTTGACTCCGTTGAGACTTGGATTTGGGTCACATCAATGTGCACCCGATTTTAAGAATATAATTTACTTAAAGTCGCGCTTAAAGAATCTAAACGCGTTATTATCTTTGGGGAATGCAGTGGAATTCACTAAAACCGTCCCTCAAAAACTCTAAATATTTATCATTGTCAATTATTGAGGGCCCCGCAATTTGTATTTTTATTTGGCGAGGCTCGTCTCATTATTTTAGAAGGGCATCCTACAGTGACTACATTTCTATTATTTTGTTTCCAGAGATAGAAGAACGAAGAATATATGCTAATTGAAGTATATGTTTTGGCCTAAATTGGACTCCTATCCGTTTCTGATTAATTACTTATAAAGTAAAAAACATCATGCCTTACGAAAATACTTTGGTCGAACATAAGATTACATATGAGATTGATGAAATGCAATACTTAATCCGAACATTACATACGAAAAGATTTCTTGTTGAACTTAAACGAACTTATTTGGGCTAGATTAAAGGATAACTGGCAAAGTAAAATGTTTTAATTTGACAAAGAATCATGTATGAGTTAACGAAATACAACACTTAATCGAACACTTCTCGAGTTGGACTTAACTAAACTTACGTGGACTAATCTTGACTAAAAAAACTAAATGAAACAGGAATAGTATTGTATAAGGTCGAAATATACATGCCCATATTAACAAACAAACTACCGAGCTAAAACACAACAGGATAAACTTAGTCGAATATCAGTACATGCTTTCGAACTGTTGAATTATAAACTAATCAATTTTCACAGGCCTGTTAATGTACTATGAATATTACAGCAAATGCTTGAACTTCTTCAACCTTTTTCATTTCATGCTTTCAAGCTGTTTCAATTACATCAATATGGAACTTGAAATGTGTACCTGAAAATGCTGAAAGTGCAAAGGAGAAGAAGAAGAAGATGGGGGAATCAGCAGCAGCAAAAAGCAGAATTAACAGTAGCAGCAGGGCAAAAATGCAGCAGCAATAGTGAGCAAGTTAGCAGCAGCAATCAGAACAGCACAACAGAAAGGATTCTGTTGCGAGATGGAACTAGAGTTGGAGAAGAAAAAGCCAGATGAAACAGCACGCAGTGTGATACTCCAGACAATCCAATTCCGGAATATACCAAATGCAACAAAACACTGACAATAATCTCGATTGAAATTTAGAAGAAAGAACACTGCCTAACGTATTGACAATAGATGAACTTCAGACAAACAAGACTAAGTTTCTGATTTCTTAATCTGTTTTTATCTCTTTCTTGCTCTCTTTCTATTCCTGCCAACTCTTTCTTTTTCTTTTCTATCCTCACAATGTATGTATCTCCAGCTTTCTCTTTCAAAACTCCTCACAGTGTATTTTTCCTTCTCCCTCAGGGTCCAATCCTGTTTTTCCAATCTTTTTCCTCTCCCTTTCAATCAGATGTCCTCCTCCTTTTATATGCCTCCCTTAACCCTTTTAACAACCTGTTTTTAGAGTATCCCAGTACCCTCCCATGTGCCTTTAACCTTTTTTCAGTTCCACTTTAGTTAATTAGGTATAAAAACCCCATCATTCCCTGGCAGATTTAACTTTTCCATTTTATTTAACTAAAAGCAAGTATGGGCAGTAGGATATGTTGAAAGCATATGCTGTCAAACCATTTTAAAATTAAACAAAGGACCTTTATGCAGGCCACAGGCTATGCACAAAGCACATAAGATGCACCAATGCACATGATGTGCACGAGTGCACATGCCTTCCAATTCAGAATTTAAGCACTACTGATCCAATTCAACAGCTATAAGTAAACAAAACTGGTTCTTAATTGATCCAGGCAAATGTTCATCAGAAGCAAATCGATTTACTTTGTTCAGACAGTTGAAACTAATTGACGACACATGTCGACTCGACTATATTAGCATTAACATACACAATCGTAGCCAAAAATCAGACATTTAAACAGTATCGATACATGGTTCGAATTATACTGACTAAGCAGAAATACACTCGAGGAGTCAACTAGTCAGTCCAAACTTGAAAATCGACTACTTGCACAACATTTACATACACATTATCAGAACAAATGGAAAGACTTATTCAAACAAACAGAAGTTCAGGCAAAGTGGACAAACAAAAGTTGGTAAAATTAAAACAAATATGAACAGATTTTTTAAAACAAATCAACGGACTAAAACAAAAATAAAGAAAAGAAAACAGACTTACCTTAAAACTTGAAAAGTTAACAGTTTGAACTCGGATTTGGACAAACTTTTCTTAAGGCTGAATGGACTTTAATCGAAGTGTTTCTCAAATAGAAACACTTTGATTAAAGTCCATCAGACCTTAACCTCTTCGGTTTGAACCGGTTTGAACCAGTGACGAGGGACCTTGTGGTTTCAAAACTCAGATCTAATATTCGTGCTTCCCTGGTTATATTCGGACCAAACCAAGTATGGTTTGGTCACGAGGGGGTCTGGGGGTGTCTGGTATGAGTTTAAGGCAGATCGGTGTAGATTAGGTTCCGACTCGAATCTTCAAATGAAGATTCGAGAAGGTGGGATAGGATTCGAAGTGTGTGGTTGGTAGATTTGGGTTCAGGATGGCATGGGGGTTCTATGGTGTTAGGGGCGAGGTCACCGGCGTCCGTGCCGCCGGTTTTCATGGTGAGGGGTACAGGGGCGGCTCTAGGGTTTGTGGGTTTGGGTGAAGACGACGAGGCTGGGGTATTGGATAGGGGGGCAGGGTAAGGATCTAGGCTTATATAGTTAGTGGGTGGGTTGATCTCAACCGTTAGATCAATCTAGATCTACGGTTTGGATCTGATGGTCTTAAGTGAAACAGTGTCGTTTCAAGTGTTGAGGGTTGGGGTCGGTCCGGGTGAGACGGGTCGGGTTTGTTGATGGGTTATGGGGAATTGATCTTGGACGTTGATCAATCTAAGATCAACGGCCCAGATCACACTGGGCTAAAACGTCGTCGTTTGGATGTCCTGGGTATCAGGTGGTGTTGGACCGGGCAGGCCTGGGTTTTGGGCTGTTCGTTTGGGCCAATTTTTGTTAAAATTGGCCCAAGTCCGGAAGGGAAGGGATCCTTATATTATTTTTTATTATTATTTCTTTTTATTTATTTCCTTTTCCTTATTTATTTTAAAACAAAACTAAAAAAATCAAATTAAAATTAAATACACACTCAATACAATTATTTGCACACACACTAAAATATTTTAAAACAAGTAAAATTAAACAAAACAAAATCACGGACAAAGGTGCCTGTTTTATGCTTTTCTATTTAAACCATGTTACGATTCAGATTATGCATGACACGTCACATTTTTTTTTGTTTTAATAAAGTAAATAAATAAAAATGGGCCGAAGTCACAAATAAATCAACAAGGTGCCGCACAGAAATCCAAAAATTGTACAGCATGACCAATTTTATTCTTTTGGAGCGACTGTCGCGCAAAACAAAAATCACGTGCTCACATTATCGATTTAGATTTCGAAATTTTCCTTATCGAGTTATCGATTTCAATTTTGATTTTGTCCTCTTCGGTTATCGGTTTATCGATAAACCGATAAGATATACTAAAAAGACCAATTTTTTTTACCCTTATTCTCTAATACCATTTCCTTTACCCTAAGTCCCTAACCCTATTATTTCCTCTACCACATTTAAGGAATGATCATATTTAAAGATCAAGGGAATGTAGTTAAAATTAATGGAAAACAGAATTAGCAGTGATGATGTATTTTGTTTTGTTTTTTTATACTTTTGGAGTGTTGGTGGCATACATTTGATCCCTTACTTTAGTTTTGTTGCATGTGCTTGTTGACACAATTTTTATGTTATAAACAGTGTTCATCTTATTTTAGCTTCTTTTTGTCCATATTAGTTAGGCTTGTTTATAGCGATATACTTTCCGTGGAATCCCGCAAAATTTCTTACTGGTGTAATCGATAACCGAATCGATAAGCCCCCAAAATCGATAAATCAAAATCAAAAAAATCGAAACCTTATTGAAACGATAACGATAAATATATGTACAAATCGATAATCGATAAGTAATTATCGATAAGGGTCAAAATCAAATCGATAAATCGAATGCACACCCCTACTCATAGTATCACAACCCTAAACCCAGACCCGGTCATGATAGCGCCTCTCGTGAAGACAAGGTCAGCCGACACAAACCCCCAAATAAATTAACAGATATAATAATTCATAATTAAGTCATTAATAATGATAAATCCCAAAATAGAGGGAAATCTATCAACTGCGGAAACGAACACAAGCCGACATCGGGGTGTCATCAGTCATGAGCATCTAAACATATGTTTATGAGTCTGGAAGAGTTTATACAGTCTATTACAAAACCTGAAACAAAAAATAAGATAGGAGGGAGAAACACTGGGCTGCGAATGCCGAGCAGCTACCTAGTGGACTCCGAATGGTCTGCTGGAAATAATCAACCCTCGCTAGCAGGGCCTGAAGTTCCTGAATCTGCACACATGATGCAGGGAGTAAAGAGAGTACGCCAACTCAGTGAGTAATAAAAATAAAGACTGAGCGATAAGAAAACACGTAAAACACAGCAGAATGCTACAAAGAGGCAGTGTAAAATCAATACAAGGCAATAAAATAGTGAAATCTTATAAAAACACCTTAGTTTAGTATAAGCTTCTTAAAATACCTTTTTAACAGTTAAACAAGTAAATGAAAAGCGGAGAGAAAAGATAAACACATAAAATCAGCCCCTCGGGCACAATATCAACATAATCAGCCCCTCAGGCAATAACATGGAACAACACCAGCCCCTCGGGCTATATCACATATCACACTAGGTACCCCCACGCAGTGGGGGTATACAGACTCCGGGAGGGGCCCCTTACGGCCCAAGCGCAATATCAAGCCATCTCATGGCATAATCAATAGGCTCTCGGCCTCAGATCAAGCCACCTTGTGGTGTACAACTGTCGACGCCCCCTTTTTCTATGGGTCGAAATCGGGTATACGACATTGGGAGGACAACTCTATTCCCTTTCGAGAATTGGTTTTAGAAGTTGAAGAGTCGCCACCTAATGATTATAGTGCATTAGGACACTTTTTAGAAGAGTTTGAGATGAAGAGACCAGAAATTAGGGTAAGGGCTAGAAATTATCCCGAGGGGAAGGTGTTAGGCACCCCTCAGGATCCACAAGTGTGGTTCCCGACCATGCTACAATTGTGACTTTACAAGTAAACAATCAAGGATCAAATAAGGACTTGCATACAACATTGCAATTAGGTTGAAACTTATGAAAGTAAGTAGAAAGAGAGAGAAAGGATTTGAAAAGTTTAAACAACTCTAAAGGAAGCGAATAAAGAAAAGGGGTCCTAGGTTTGTGATTAATATGGATCACTTCAATGCAATATCCAGCAATCACTCCTTAGAAGAGGGGTCGCACGTGATATTAGCGCACCGGTCATCATATCCATATCTACCCTTTCCCACCCCGTTAAGGTGTTAAAGCGCGAAATGGTATCGTTACTTATTGCATGCTATTACCCGTCCCAATCCTATCAGTCCCGGAGGCATATGAGACTACTAATCCTAAAAGGGAGGGAGTTGGGGCTTTTGCGGAGTTTTCAAAAGGATAAAAATCTAGGCGACAAGCAATAACAGATAGCAGTTAAAAGGGAAACAAATAGCAGTTAAGGCTCAAGTTGGCCTCCTCATTCAAAGTAGCAAATTATTTAGCATGACTTACAAATACTGGTTTGGTCTGTATTAAACTTAACATAGGAAGGGTAGATAATTTATCACATATTTTTCAGATAAGAAGTCCGAATTAGGCCTGTCTGCTGGTTGTAATTATCAAAACTGATGCAATTATAAAATTTACCGCAAAGCTTGCCTAGGCGTTAAACAAAACCTATAGGCATGATATCTATTAGTTTTAGAAATAAAGAAGTAAACTGATTGCAGAAAAAGAATTGTCAATTATAGGGACATAAGATCTGCAGGCGTTAAATATTATTGCTATTGATTTTAGGCTTATAAGCGAGTTGACGATTCAAGTTCAGTTAACAGCTCCTATAGATATGCTTTCTAGGTGTTACTGATTTGAGCACTGTTATTGCTTATGTAGGAATCCTATAGGCAGGTTGTCTACGCGCTATTGATTAAGTATTTAAATCCTATAATAGGTTTGCATACTGACAGATGCAGAATGCAGAAAGTCCTATAGGCATGGTGTCTATATGAAGATGCAGAATTTTAGAATCGGCTTACATGCATTGCATCTGTTATGAAATTGCAGAAAACCCTATAGACATAGCATCTATATGAGAATACAGAAAATTCTATAAACATGGTATCTATATGAGAATGCAGAGTTTCAGTGATTTATAAAACGCAGAACTTTAGAAAATAATCCCTATGAACATGGTATCTACCCCTTGTATGCATAGTCCCCTACCCTTTTTCCACTAGCCGACCCCAAATATGTATTACAGGATTATTATAGACCAGAATGAATAAGAAAGAATATATCAGAAATTAAAGATTCCAACCAAGGAGAGCCTAATTCAGACCCCAGGTCTGAAATATGAAATAAACCAACTTCCAAAGATCAGATTCCAAAGCCTTCTCTTATCTGGGGTGTTTCAGAGATCCAAGGAGTTTCAGGAACTCCAGGCAGTGCTTACACCCCAAATATATTGCAGATTCAGATTATAGTGCAGTGTGGAAGGGACAACCCTCAGATGTCCAAGTTCAGAGGGAATTCAAGGTCCCAAAGCAAGGCTCAAAAGAGAGGGGCAGAACTTAAGATTCTAGGAATATGTGTAGGTGCAATAGAGGGGAATTAGGGAATGCCAAGGCAGGCTAGTGGTTATGCCTAGCCATATGCTAGGCTGGCACACCCCTGACCAGCCTGTAGTCCAATCAATTATGAGTAAAGACCTATTGAAGGTCAGACTAGGGCCTG
The DNA here is from genome assembly GCF_000393655.2 of Nicotiana sylvestris. NCBI lineage: Eukaryota > Viridiplantae > Streptophyta > Magnoliopsida > Solanales > Solanaceae > Nicotiana > Nicotiana sylvestris. The sequence continues at coordinate 42,614,518 of NC_091067.1, read as the reverse complement.
GACAGTGATTAGGACACTATCAGACTAAAGTCTCAAACTCGGCATACATGTAAAGGGGAATGGGGATGGGGAATTGAAAGAGTTTAGGACTCAAGATGGTTCAGTTCATGTCCATGGACAATAATATCAAGTATTTCCATGCTTCTGAACCATAACTCAACCACATATGGGGGCTTAGGGTTTGGGATTCATATAAGCAGGAACGATGAAATAAACAAACTTGTAGAAAATCACAGCATGTAAACAGTAAGAGATGAACTATAGAACTAACACATAAGGGGAAGAGACAGGACTTGAACATAAGAACATACCAGTTGCAGAAAAGTAAGCACAGAAAAGCAGGATTCTTTCAAGCAAAGCCACAATCAGAGAAGAACACTTTATGCTTGTGAGTTCAGAGAACTCGAGCTCTTATGAAAATTCTAAGTGTATTTGAGAGTGAGAAGTGAGCAGAATTGATCGTGTCAAAAATTGATTCTCTAAAGTGAAGAAGGGCATCCCCCTCTTATAGTGTAGAGAAGCAAGCAAGAAAGGTAAAAAAACCTTTTAAAAATCAGTCTCAAATATTCTCCCTTCAGCCAAGGGATTTAATTTCAGACGGAAAAATATAAACAAGTAAAGGAAATTTGAGTAAAATCTTTCATAGTAGCCTAAGAAGGGAAAATACATGAAGTATATTTAAGGTAAGGTCTCAATAGTACTTGATTTGTAAAGAGAAAGGAAAGGGAATCAATCAGACAGTTAACAAAATCAAAGTAAACAGGTTTGATTCGAAGGAACCCAGTCAGGAATAGGGAGTGGAGGGCTCAAAAAAAGGAAATTAAGGGCAATCAATCAAGACCCTATCAAAGGGGTCCAAAATCAATCAAGCAATCGTCAAAAATCTTGAAAGAGGGGTTTCTCACATATAAAGCAAACAATTCAAACAAAATAGTCTAGCATTGAAGGGTTTAGGATCACAAACAAAAGAATACGAGTTCAGTCATAGATTCATGGTGAGTTTGAAAGTTCAGGGTCCCAAAGTGGAACCCTAATCCAATTTATCGAAGAAACCCCCAAAATCTAGGATTTCAAATTGAATCAAACACATAAACGAGAAGGCAAGTGAACAGACTTAAGGAGTCTCATGAGGAACAAACTGACCACGATAGCAGGTTTGAAACAATCAGAGAAAGAAAATTGATTTGAGAGCATAAAAGGACACGTTTTGGAAACCCAGAGCTCAGACATGTCCAGAATAGATGAACACATGCTTAACAAGAACACAAACAGAGTTCAGAAAAGCAAAAGTCAAGAAGCTCGGTAGTAAATACACATGGTAGAAGAGTGAGGAAAATTTAACACGGATTAATCATGTGAGCACACATATAAAAGAAAGAAAAAATAGACAATACATGCGTAATAGAAAAGGAAAACATACGAGCATAATACAAACGAACATCTAAAAGAAAAGAACAACAAGAATCAAAAGACCTTCAGAAACCCTAATATGAAATCGAACGATTTTTGAGAAGGAAATTTGGGGAAAACACTCAAATCGTCAAGAAAAGCACAGACATAACATAGATCTAAACAAATAACGGTGAAAGAACCTCGAATGGCTTAGGGTTTCAGAGAAACCCTAGAAGTGAGAAAGGCTTGGAAGAAAATCGGACGGGTTTAAAAATTGGACTAAGTGGTTGGGTCAAAATGGGAATTGGGTCATTTAATTTGGGGTGGAATTGGGCCAATTGAGGCTACAATTGAAAGGGAGAAAAGGTTGTTATTGAAATAGAAATAGGCTAAGTGTTAAATAGCCAATTTTCCCCTTTTTATTTTATAAAAATAGTAATAATGATTTAAAAAGTAAATTAAAAATACTGAGCAAACAAATACTATATAAATATCAATTTAAAAATATTGGAACCAGTTTTATAATTATAAAATGCTATTAATCATAAAATAGGCCATAATTGCAATTACATGCAATTAGCTTAAAAATGCCAAATAAATTTGTAAAAAATATGCAAAAATCACCTTAATTATATTTTGGTGTAAATACGGGAATGAAATAAGTTATTTACCAAAAAATGATAATTTTGAGAATAATTATTGGATTTTGTGGTATTAAAATAGGTTGTAAATCGGTTTAGAAATCATTAAAAAAAATACTAAAACTCTTGGGTGTGCTTATATATGCACATACATGCTATTTTGGAAGTATTTTGGGTACAAAAATACCTAGGAAAAAATTAGGTATCAACATCTGCCCCTCTTTACCCGAGGAGGATGAAAGAGTTGTCGGGTAAAGATAAGATGGCCAATTTTGACCGGAAGCGGCGATTGAAAAGAATTTTGACCGAGATTTGGTTTTTGAGCCGCCTACATATCCCTGGTCTTACAGGAATCAGGCCATATGTAGTTCCGGAACCATTAACGGAATATGCTGATGCGATGTTTAGATTGAGGGAGGTTTTCTGAAAAATCGATAGGCCGCGGGAACCGGAGCGGGATCGCTCCTGCTAAGACGACTGTTGATAGCCGGTGTACCTGAAAATGAATAATACCAACATACATTGTGCATAAATTTAAATGTGAAGCAAGTTCCCATCGGACCATGAGTGCTGTCCTCGGACGGTTAGGATGACATCCTCGAACTATGACGTCCTGGGCCATGAGGCGTATGGTAAAGGATTCGCAGGCTATGAAATGATGTTCTCGGGCTATGAGAATGGTGCCTCTGAACCATGATGCCTTTGATATGCAAAAGATAAAATGGGGGCCTCAGGCCATGGCATGATGTTCTCGGGCTATGAAAATGGTGCTTCTGAACAATGACGCATTTGGACAATTTGGCGATCTTTCAGCCCATGAAATGCAGAAGGTGGCGATATTTCAGCCGATGCAAGACGTGAATAAAGGTGGCGATATTTTAGCCGATGCAAGAAAGATAAGGTGGCTATCTTTCAGCCGATGCAAGAAAATAAAGTGGCGATATTTCAGCCATGCAAGAAAATAAAGTGGCGATATTTCAGCCATGCAGGATGGAGACAGAGCTTAGTCTCGGAAGGCAGAAAGGTAGCCTTATGCAAAATACAGATGGAGACAGAGCTTAGTCTCGAAAGGCAGAAAGGTAGCCTTATGCAACGCAGGAAATGCAGATGGAGGTAAAGCTTAACCTCAGAAGGCAGAAGGGTATCCTTATGCAAACGATGATGGAGGTAGAGCTTAACCTCGGAAGGCAGAAAGGTAGCCTTATGCAAATGATGATGGAGGTAGAGCTTAACCTCGGAAGGCAGAAAGGTAGCCTTATGCAAAATGCAGATGGAGACAGAGCTTAGTCTCGAAAGGCAGAAAGGTAGCCTTATGCAATGCAGAGAAATGCAGATGAAGGTAGAGCTTAACCTCGGAAGGCAGAAAGGTAGCCTTATGTAGTGCAATAATGTAAAAGGATGATTAGTAGTAAGATCTTTTAGCTGATAGCCGATTGCAACAAACGACTGCTGGGGAGATTGTGTACGGATAGCAATTGCGGGCAAGTGATGATTCTGAGAGGTTGCATTCTTGGGAAAGTATGCGTACATAAATATACCTGACGATATTGCAAGTCGAGTGCCTACATCCAAAGAAAATCGTGAGTTCTGTGAGGGGAAAGGTTAGTTCGTCTTCCCCGGGCTCTTGATGTTGTGTGTCATTGGGGTAGCATCGCTAAACAACAACAATTCGGATAATAGCTATGCATGATTTAGTAAATATAACGTATATAATTGAAAATAGTTTTCTTTAGATGAACCAATGACTGCGACGTGGTCCAAGACATTGCAGCCTCTTTTCTCCGGAATTTTGAGGGTCCTCCTCAAAATTCTGCTCCAGTTTGCTGAGCGGACATTTCTGACGGCTGTGCTAAATGAATAAAAACATCTTTGGAATTTTGAGGGTCCTCCTCAAAATTCTGCCCCAGTTTACTGGGCTGGCGCTTCTAGCGATGCATGAACTAAAATTAACTTCGGAATTTTGAGGGTCCTCCTCAAAATTCTGCCCCAGTTCCAATAGCGGGGGAAAATGGAATTTTTATTAAATTATGACCGAACCATAGGTCTGCCTACGTATCCCCTTTTAAACGGGAATCAGGTCAGGCGTAGTTCAAATTACATCATAGAGGGAATCATAAATGGTTACACATAATATCGTTTTACTACATCCGAATTGATTGGCTTTGGCCAGACTTCTCCATCCATCTCTGCAAGAATAAGGGCTCCTCCAGTTAGAACCCGGTGAACCATGTACGGACCCTGCCAATTCGGAGAGAACTTCCCCTTGGCTTCATCTTGATGTGGGAATATTTTTTTCAACACCAGTTTCCCCGGCGTAAACTTCCTTGGCTTAACCCTTTTGTTGAAGGCTCTGGACATTTTGTTCTAATACAACTGACCGTGGCAAACTGCATTCATCCTTTTTCCCATCTATAAGGGCTAACTGCTCGTAGCGACCTTTTACCCATTTTCATCATCCAACTCTACTTCTTGTATGATCCTTAAGGAGGGAATTTCTACCTCGGCGGGGATGACCGCCTCTGTACCATAAACCAGCATGTAGGCAGTTGCTCCGGTCGATGTACGGACTGTAGTGCGGTATCCCAATAAGGCGAATGATAACTTCTCATGTCATTGTTTGTGCCTTTCGACCATCTTCCTTAGTATCTTCTTGATATTCTTGTTGGCTGCTTCCACAACTCCATTCATCTGAGGCCTGTAGGTTGTAGAGTTCTTATGTTTGATCTTGAACGTTTCACACATTGCTTTCATCAAGTCGCTGTTGAGATTGGAACCATTATCGGTGATGATTGACTCCGGAACTCCGAATCAACAAACAATGTGGTCGCGGACGAAACCCGCTACAACCTTCTTAGTGACCGTCTTGTATGATACTGCTTCGACCCATTTGATAAAATAATCGATTGCCACTAAGATGAACCTGTGCCCATTTGATGCGGCAGGCTCGATAGGTCCGATAACATCTATTCCCCAAGTGGCGAATGACCATGGTGAGCTTGTTGCAGTAAGCGCGTTTGGAGGCGCCTTTATCATATCTGCATGTATCTGACAATGATGGCATTTGCGAACATACTGGATATAGTCTGTTTCCATAGTCATCCAAAATACCCTGTTCGGAGTATCTTCTTTGCTAAGACAAAACCATTCATGTGCGGCCCGCAGGTCCCTGCATGCACTTCATCCAATAGCTTGGATGCTTCTTTTGCTTCGGCACAACTTAGTAAACCCAAATTAGGAGTCCTTCTGTACAGGATTCCTCCACTGTGAAAAAAGTTACTGGATAGCCTACGAAGTGTGCGCTTCTGAGTAGCGTTGGCAAGTCCTGGATATTCCCCTGTTGTTAGGTACTCCTTAATGTCATGGAACCATGGTTTTCCATCCTCTTCTTCCTCAACGTGGGCACAATAAGCTGGCTGATCATTAATCTTTACTGGGATGGGATTAATGAAATTTGTATCTGGATGTTGGATCATGGACGACAAAGTAGCCAATGCATCAGCAAACTCATTCTGGACTCTGGGGACGTGCTGAAATTCTGTCTTTGTGAACCTTTTCCTCAACTCCTGTATATGATGCAAGTAGGGAAATATCTTAGAGTTCTTGGTTGCCCACTCTCCTCGAACCTGATGTATGAGCAAGTCTGAATCCCCGATCACTAGCAACTCCCGAACGTTCATGTCAATGGCCATTTTGAGCCCCAAAATGCAGGCTTCATATTCGGCCATATTATTGGTGCAAGGGAACCTGAGTTTGGCGGATACTGGGTAGTGCTGGCCGGTTTCTAATACTAGGACTGCTCCTATGCCAACTCCTTTGAAATTTGCAGCTCCGTTGAAAAACAACCTCCAACCATCATAGGATTCTGCAATATCTTCTCCTATGAAAGATACCTCTTCATCGGGAAAATACATTTTTAGGGGCTCGTATTCTTCGTCCACGGGATTCCCAGTGAGATGGTCCGCCAAGGCTTGCCCTTTGATTGCTTTCTGGGTCATGTAAACAATGTCGAATTCATTTAGCAGGATCTGCCACTTGGCAAGCTTGCCAGTAGGCATTGGCTTCTGGAAGATATATTTCAGAGGGTCCATTCTGGATATGAGATAAGTAGTGTAAGCACAGAAGTAATGCTTTAACTTCTACGTGACCCAAGTCAGAGCACAGCAAGTGCATTCTAAGAGAGAATACCGGGCCTCGTACAGTGTGAACTTCTTACTGAGATAGTAACTGGCTTGCTCCTTTCTCCCTGTTTCATCATGTTGTCGTAGAACATAACCGAATGCTCTATCTAATACCGCAAGGTAAAGCAATAAGAGTCTTCCCGGCTCAGGCGGAACCAAGACCAGCGGCGTTGACAGGTATTCCTTAATTCTGTCAAAAGCTTTCTGACAATCATCAGTCCATTTGGTAGCAGCGTCCTTCTTCAACATTTAGAAGATAGGTTCACAAATGACCGTGGATTAAGCTATGAAACGGCTGATATAGTTGAGTCTTCCCAGGAAACTCATCACGTCCTTCTTGTTCTTTGGCGGCGGCAATTCTTGGATAGTTTTGACCTTTGATGGATCCAATTCTATTCCTCGACAAATCACGATGAAACCCAATAATTTTCCAGCAGGAACCCCGAATGCACTTGGCGGGATTCAGTTTCAGATTGTACCTCCTCAATCTATTGAAGAACTTCCTTAGGTCTTCCATGTGATCCTTGGCTTTCTTGGATTTGATGATGATGTCATCCAAATATACCTCGATCTCCTTGTGTATCATGTCATGAAAGATGGTAGTCATGGCTCTCATGTAGGTGGCCCCAACGTTCTTCAAACCGAATGGCATCATTTTGTAATAGTACATTCCCACGGCGTGATGAAAGCCGTTTTCTCTGCACCTTCCTCATCCATCCATATCTGATGATACCCAGCGAAACAATCAACAAAAGACTGCAACTCATGCTTGGCGCAGTTATCGATAAGAATGTGTATGTTAGGCAAGGGGAAGTCGTCTTTGGGACTGGCCCAATTGAGATCCCGGTAGACAACACAAACTCTAACTTTCCCATCTTTTTTTGGCACTGGCACGATGTTGGCTAACCATGTCGGATACTCTACTACCCTGAGAACCTTGGCTTTGACTTGCTTGGTAACCTCTTTTTTGATTTTCAAACTCATGTCGGGTTTGAATTTCCTGAGCTTCTGCTTTACCGGCGGGCATGTTGGATCTGTTGGCAGTTTGTGAGCTACAATGGATGTGCTGAGACCAGTCATATCATCATATGACCAGGCGAATATGTCTTCATATTCCTTCAGGAACTCCATATACTCTTTCTTTTCTGATGGTGACAGGTGAACACTGATGAGTATTTCTTTGACATTCCCCGTATCTCCCAGATTAACGACCTCAGTTTCGTCCAAGTTAGACTTAGGCCTATTTTCAAAATTCTCAACTCCTCTGAAGACCTCTTCTGGTATATCATCCTCTTCTGATTCTGTATCCGTTTGTTGCGTCGTCTCGTTGCAAGTCACAATCGTTGGTTCATCGTCAAGGCAAGTAATAGTAATGCTGTGTAAAATAGAGTGAATGATAGAAAAATAATAAGAGCAAGATATATAATAAACTGAAATGCTTCGATTAAATTCATAATTGTTTCGAGTATCAGAGCTCTTTTCAGAATTAAATACAATGCGGAAATAAAATCATCTAGTCAAAAGTAAAATGTGATGCATGGTGCTTTTGTTTAGCCTTACTACCCCAAAGCTTTCTGGGCCCTGGTGGTTCTGATTGACCAATTGCTGAGGCGCTCTCCTCGGTTCACAACTTGTATAGAAAGGCCTTCCTCCCCTTCCTCCTCGAAAATAACACAGCAGTCCATATCATCATCCCCCAGGAACAGATTCTTTACGGCTGCCAAGGCTTCATCTTCCTACGACCCATATATAATATCTGCCGGCTGGAAAGTCTGCTCCAGGTGAGGTATCGGTGCTCCAATGGGTAGTAGGGACCGCGCCATGGTGGCGACCAGTGATTGAACTCCTCCCAAGTGTACTCATACCCAACCCAAATGTAGTGCCATGTTTCTTCAACTTGATAGGTTTGGCGATTCCCTGGAGGTTTTTGCCGAGTCCCTTTCCAGGTTCGTACCCACACCAATTCAGGATACTTTCAATCTTGTTATCCCACCATTTATCTTTGTCTACAGCGTTGACTCTTTCAATGTGGTGGTATGTTTCTCCGCCTATTCTCCTTCTACCTCCAATCATTGGGATGGTCTGGCGACTATATATGGGGTTGCTACCATCACCATGAATGATCACCTCTTGGTGATTCCATTCGAACTTCACTGCCTGATGCAGGGTTGATGCTACAGCTCCAGCGGCATGGATCCATGGTCATCCCAATAGCAAATTGTAGAATACTGGGACATCTATCACTTGAAAGTCAACGTCGAACTAGGTTGGCCCATTTGCAAGCATAAGCTGATCTCTCCGATAGTAGACCTTTGGGAACCATCGAAGGCTTTGACATTGATGACCCCATCTTTGATCTCGTGCAGGCTCTTTCCCAATGTTCTGAGAGTTACCAACGGACAGATGTTGAGGCTGGAGCCTCCATCGATCAAGACTCTAGTGACGAAGTAATCCTCGCATTGCACGATGATGTGTAGGGCCATGTTGTGACTCAGTCCTTCCGGCGGCAGTTCATCTTCGTGAAAGGTGATTTTGTGGCTTTCCAGTATTTGTCTTACCATATTTGCCATTTCGCCCCCAGTTATGTTGCAGGGCACATAAGCTTCGCTCAATATTTTCATCAAGGCATTTTTGTGTGCGTCAGAGCTCTGTAGAAGAGCTAGGATGGAGATCTGTGCTGGTGTTTTGTTCAACTACTCAATGACCGAATACTCCTTAGCTTGTATTTTCCTCCAAAGATCATCGGGACCAGTTTTAGTAGTCCGCCCCGAGGCTTGCTTACTGGACTCAGCTAGGTGCTCTGGAGTGTAAACCCTGCCTGTTCTGGTCATACCCTGCGCAACAATTGCTTCTCCCGTCTTGGACTTTCCTTTCCTCCTTGCTTCAGCTGTATAATCCCATGGTATGACATTTGAGTGGAACGGTGTTACGTCTGACATTGCTACAGGAATGGGTACCCTCGGTGGTAACACAACAACTTCAAAGAGTACAGGTGCCTTTGGAGCCCCAAACTCAACCGCAATTAGCCCGGCCACCTTCGCAGAAGAAGGTGCTTCAAATTCGAGAGATATAGACATGTTTACTTCATCGCCCCTGGAGGGCTAGTTCTGCACAACAATCGGGTTAAGTGTGACTGCTGGTTTCTTTGGCTCATCATCCTCAGCAATCAGTCCTATCAATCCCTTAGGGTCCCAGTCATCGTCGATCTCAATCATGTGAATGTCCCCACCTCTGTGATCAGGCAAAGGGTTGTTGCGGACATTAGGAGCAGGCTCCTTTGCTACGATAACCTTATTATCGATCAGAGTTTGAATCTTGTCTTTCAACGAGCGGCACTCATCAATGGTATGTCCCTTCATGCCGGAGTGGTACGCACAGGTCTTATTAGGGTTGACCCACTGGGAAGGATTTTCTGGAGTTATGGCAGGGATAGGGGAGACGTAACCAGTAGCTTTAAGTTTCTCATACAGCTAGTCAATTGGCTCAGCGATGGCTATATATTGTCTGGGAGGTCTGCGGTCAAAATTTGGTCTGGGTCTAGGGAAATTTTAGCGAGTGAGAGGTGATTGGTAGTGAGGGGGTTGGGCATTATAAGCTTGGTAAACATGTGCAAGTTGAGAGTATCTGGGTGAAGTGGGTTGATATGCGGGAGGTGGAGATGATTGATAAACGGGTGGTGGATTTTGGTAAGAGGGTGCGGGTGCTTGGTAATTCGGGATAGGCTGATATGTAAGTGGAGGTGACGGGTAAGTGTGGTATTTTAGTGGTGATTTGGCTCCCTGTGCGACCATCACGGCATTGACATCCTTCTTCTTGGACGTGCCACTTGACTGTAAAGCCTTGTTGGTTGCGTGCAATGCTTCAAGATTAGTAACCATACCATTCTTAATGCCTTCTTCAATTCTTTCTCCCAGCTTGATGATATCGGAGAATTTCTGGCCCTCGATCAGCATCAACCTCTCATAATATTGTGGGTCTTGAGCCCGGACGAAGAATCTATTCATCTGTTCCTCTTCTAAGGCCGGCCTGACCTTAACAACCTCTGATCTCCAACGAATAGCATACTCGCGGAATGTCTCGGTAGGCTTCTTCTTCAGATTCTGGATGTAGAATACATCCGGTGCATTCACTGTATTGAATCGGAACCTATCCATGAAATCCGATGCCATACCTACCCAGCTTGTCCATTTCTTGGGGTCTTGACTGATGTACCAGGATAAAGCATCCCCTTTTAGGCTTCTCATGAAGAGTTTCATACGGATTTTCTCATTTCTTCCGACTTCAACCATCTTATCACAATATGTCCTCAAGTGGACTCTGGGATCTCCCGTGCCATCGAACATTTCGAACTTGGGAGGTTTGTATCCCTCCGAAAGTTCAACATCTGGCTGAATGCAGAGGTCCTCATAATTCAGCCCCTCTATGCCTTTGTTTCCTTCCATGCCCTGGACTCGGCTGGTCAACTTCTTGAGTTCTGCTGCCAAGTATCTGATAAGAGAGTCCTTGTCATCAGACTCAGGTGCACTTGAGATTGGTTGAGTGTAGTGGGGTATGGTATCTACGTAGATGGGAGTGTTGTGGGGATGGTCGCTTATGGTGTTCAGTGGTTCAGGAATGAGTAGTGGAGTGTGGTATGTGTTGCAGTGTTGAGCATGAGTGGGTTGCATCTGTGGTTGTGGGGTGTTCTGTGGAGGTGCAAGATTTTGAGCATTTGGAAAGTTGACATCAGGAGCGGTGAGAGTGAATGATAAATTTGCCAAGTTCCGAACTTGATCCAGTTCTTCTTGGAACTTCAACAGTTTCTGCTCAAGTTGGGCAGCAGTTTCCTTAGCAACCGGGGTACCCTGAGGAATCTCAATTCTTTCAATTTCCTTTCTGGCGCTTGAATCTCCCATTCTACCTTTGTTCTTGTTTTGGATAGGACTCGGAGGAGGAGGAGGTGGAGGGACCTTGGATCTCGTACTGTATGATGATGGTGCCAGAATGCATGAACTAACCTTTGGGGAGGGAAATAAAAAATAAAGAAAAACAAAAAGGTAACAAGTTAGTGCGAGTTATGAGAAGGAAACGTTGCAATATTTAAGCACATTGTGCAAGAATATAAATTGCATCCTAATTTGGGTGCCTTGTTGTGCCCGAGGTAGGCCTAGCGACAAATTAATTTGGAGAACTCATAATGCTAAATGCCTCATTTTCTTGATAAAAATAAGATGAATCCAAAACGATGCTAAGTAACAGAAAATAAAATGTCACTAGTGGTCATTGGCCTTATTACACCATTAAAAGCAAAATAAAAGACTCATAACTACTTGGTCCTAGAAGGACCTTCCCCAGATTTGGTATCTTTATCCCCCTCGAACAGATTCACCAGCTCGCGCAATCCTAACAACAGATAAGCTTGGGCCAAATGTCTGCCTGCATTCCCTTCAGCGTTTCAACAATTTTCAATCCTCTTGAGGAACTTTCCTTCTAGCTCCACTAGACCCCGCTCCAAATACCCTAGTCGCTTGTTGGCGCTGACAGCCATATCCTTCCATTCCTCAATCAATTTCTGATGGGCTTCTTGTATTTCCCAATGCTCACTTTCACACTCTCGAATTCTCTTGATCAGTTGATTGTATTTAACATGTGCTTCAGCTTTCTCGTCGATGATTCTGTGTCCGTGAATGAACCCGGGCTGACCCATACCATTGTGATTATCTTCCAACCAACCCGAATAGTGCGGCCCCAGCGTGATACCTGTCTGGCTCAATAAATTCTTTCCCCAAAACGAGCTTGCAATGCCACATGTGTTGAGCTTGGCATTTGTGAGGGCTATCATCGTCCTGGAAATCAGCCCTAAAGTGACTCATTTTGTCGACCCTTTGTATGATTTGCTTCCTTCCAGCCTGCCTCATGGCTCGAAGGGAAACATAGGGATAAGTTCCTCTTAGACCAATGCGTATGAGAAATGGTGCATCTTGGGATCGAACAATGAATTCTTCTATAGGGAACCATTCGACCATCCACTGTACCTGGTCTTCTTTTAGATTCTCAAATAGCTCCACCCATCTTCCAGCATCCTCTGGCTGAGCGAACATGTTAGGCATATAATTCATACGCCTTGGCTGGTGCAAGGCAATGTGATCATCCCAGTCTCTGCATAAGATCTCTTATCGGTATTCTCCTTTCTGGAGGTGCTCCATGAGCCAGAGCTGGAGTAATAAATTGCATCCCTCAAAATGACTGGCTTTTCGCTGACAGTTGTCCAGAGCCCGGTATATCTCAGCAACAATCATGGGCACTATACTGAAAGGCTGTCCGCCAATTCCTTCCATCAGAGTCTTGGTTACCATGGCCAGTCTGGTGTGGATCCTAGCCTTCTTCATAGGGAACACTATCATCCCCAGGAAATAAAACATGAATATGAAGACCCTTCTGTGAATATGCCCCAGTGAGGTGAGGGCAAATTCATCTGAGTAGGTGCGGTATGACTTGCTATGGCCATACCTCTCGTACAGATAGTCGAATGGGATGTAGGAGTCTTTCAAACACGTCATGTCTGGGTTCTTCTTCAGTCCCATCATCTTAAGGAAACCCCTACCCTTGCGATTTTCTGGCATAAGTAATCCCGGAGTCTCCCAAGGAATACCAGCTAAGCCTCCTATTTCTTCGAGCAAAGGAGTCATTTCAAGGTTCCCGAAGCGGAACACATACCTGTCACTATCCCAGAACAGAGTTGTAGCCTCTATGATCTTGTTGTCACGCTGGATTTCTAGAAGAGAAGGCAGATTCCCTAAGTATTTGTGGACAAGTGTCTGATCACTGGAGTGGAGATCTTCCCACCAATTTAGCAGCCTTGGATAAATGTTGGTTACCATGCCAAATTTGGGGACTTCGTGCCTCATTTTCTGCAAAACAGAGTGTTAGATCCTTACCCCGCCAGACTCGACTATTTAAACCAATAATTAGCATAAAAAGCATTTAGTTCTCCAAATAAATGCACAGAACATGTAGGTGTCCATTTGGGTTTCAGGAAAACACGATGGACTTTGGACGAGGCAATCTTAATGAGTCATTATGTGGACAACATAACTGACTTGGCTAGGTTTGACCATGATACATGCACAGTTAGACAGAGTAAGGTTTCTATTGGGGTATTAGATAGGTACCCTTGAGCGGACAACTCAAGAGGGAAAGGCACGGAACCATCGACTGCACCGCTGATCGACTGGTTTTACCACAAATACGCCTTTGCCGAATTTAAAGGGTGATAATATTAGAAGAGTGCAACCACTCATTATAAGCGTTGCTATGGTATTTGTTTGGCACAAGTGGAATATGATGTTGAAGATGCAATTTACAAGAATGAAACAAATTGACATGTATTTTCACGTTCATAAGATAAATGATTGCAATAATTGCAGTAATTACAACAGCATTGAAATAAAGAAGTAAAGGAAAGCAGCTAAAGGAAAGAAAAGACATGAAGAGCCAAGTCAGTTTCGTAGTGAAAGAATAAAAGACAGTAAATAAAGCAATTAATGAGATAGTAAAGTCACAAGCAGCATGCAATGGTAAAAGCCTAAAGAATATCCCCAGCAGAGTCACCATGCTGTCGACGCCCCCTTTTTCTATGGGTCAAAATCGGGTATACGACATTGGGAGGACAACTCTATTCCCTTTCAGGAATTGGGTTTAGAAGTTGAAGAGTCGCCACCTAATGATTATAGTGCATTATGACACTTTTTAGAAGAGTTTGAGATGAAGAGACCAGAGATTAGGGTAAGGGCTAGAAATCATCCCGAGGAGAAGGTGTTAGGCACCCCTCAGGATCCACAAGTGTGGTTCCCGGCCATGCTACAATTGTGACTTTACAAGTAAACAATCAAGGCTCAAATAAGGACTTGCATACAACATTGCAATTAGGTTAAAACTTATGAAAGTAAGTAGAAAGAGAGAGCAAGGATTTGAAAAGTTTAAACAACTCTAAAGTAAGCGAATAAAGAAAAGGGGTCCTAGGTTTGTGATTAATATGAATCACTTCAATGCAATATCCAGCAATCACTCCTCAGAAGAGGGGTCACACGTGATATTAGCGCACCGGTCATCATATCCATATCTAGCCTTTCCCACCCCGTTAATGTGTTAAAGCGCGAAATGGTATCGTTACTTATTGCATGCTATTACCCGTCCCAATCCTATCAGTCCTGGAGGCATATGGGACTACTAATCCTAAAAGGGAGGGAGTTGGGGCTTTTGCGGAGTTTTCAAAAGGATAAAAATCTAGGAGACAAGCAATAACCGATAGCAGTTAAAAGGGAGACAAATAGCAGTTAAGGCTCAAGTTGGCCTCCTCATTCAGTCCAACGGTAGTCCCAGCTACCAAAGTTTTCCGAACTACATTGACCTGATTCCTATTTAGCCCAGGATATGTAGGAAACCTTTGAAGCAAAGGTTCGGTCAAATCTTTTTCAAAAAATGCTTCAACGGAGTACTCGAATGGGCAAAAAATCGCTCGCTTTATCTTTGCACGAAAACCCTTCGTGTCTTCGGGCAAAGAGGGGCAGCTGTAAGCACGTGATTTTTGCCCTATATGAGAATTACTCCCAAAAAATTCAAAAATAAAATGATTTTTCTTTGGTGTGCAATTTTGTGATATTTTGTGATATTTTGAATAATTATTTGTATTTGTCTGTGCATGTTTATTTGCTAAATTAATAAAAAATACAAAAATATGTCGCATTTTGCATGTAGGATTTAATTCTACAATTTGTTAGTAATTAAGTTTGTTTACAAAAAATAAAAATTTACAAAAATAGGCATCGTTTGCATTTTTAGCATTTAATGTCCAAATATACAATTTTATGCTTAATTATCACTTAATTGTGCGTTAATTGTTATTTGGAGTTAATCTGCGCTTTTATAACTTAATTTAGTTCTTAATAATAATTTAAGTATTTTTATAATTTAGTTTTAGAGAAATAAAAGAAGAAAAGAGAGCGAAAAATATAAAGAAAGTCGGAATTGGGCCTCTTCTTCAATTTCAAGCCACAGGCCCAAAAAATGGCCCAACCTTCCCACGACCCGGTCCATATCAAACCGGGTCGACCCAGTCCAGTACCAACAACCCAACTCCCCCTCTTCATTTTCATTTTTCATTTTTTACAAAACAAAAAAACAAAACAAAACAAAACAAAAAAAAAACCCTAAAACTATACTAAGTCATCCGCCCCCCCCCATCCTATCTTCTTCTTCTTCCTCAAGCTCCCTCCCTAGCATCAATGGCTGCCCCTCCATCCTCAACACCCAAACCACCACCTTACGACCAACAGTCCACCATCGTCATCCTCCTGCTCCAACGACCACCCACTTCACCTTCTTGTAAAGATGCTAACTTTGGGTTGAGATCTTCCAAGAACCCATCGTCTTCTTCATCCTCGTCGTCGTGCACAACGCAGCGTTGTAGCTGCTGCTTCATCTTCTTCTTCGTCTTCGTCACCTTCCACCTCCAAGATCCTCATCGACACACACGCACACAGCCGCCTCAACACACTCACACGAGCACATCCTCCCCCGCCATGCTGCTGTTGCTCGCAACCCATGTTGCTGCCTCGTCGTGGCAGCTGCTTCTGTTTCCACGTCGCAGCTGCTGCCTATAAATCGACCTTCTTCGAACGGACCCAACTGCTGTTGTGTCGTCCGCTTCAAGCTCGCGTTGTTGCTCCATTGTTTCCCATAGCTGCTGAACGCAGCAGCAAGTAGACGACCACTGCTTATTTTACTCCATTGATGCTACGTCGACCAGCTGTTTCTTCTTCGCTACATCCAGTCGTCGATGACGAACAACCCGTCATATGGGTCTGAACTGTCCGTCATATGGGTCTGTACTGCCCCGTCCCCAGCTGCCGCGTCTTTGCTCTGCCACTATCCGTCGACCTCGCTACTCCATCATCTTCGTTTCTTCGTCGTTGTTTTGAATCGGTTAGTTGGTTTATGTTTCAAATTTTGTCCATATTTATGTTCGTTGTTTTTCGGATACAAAATCGATAAATGATTCAATTCTTGTTTTGTTTGTCCGTCGTTGAATTAATTTTTAGTTTGTTCATGTGTTTTGATTAATTTAATTTTCGGATTCAAATGACACTTGAAATTAATTGTTTTCATGTTTATTTCATGTTTGTTTTATTGTTTAGGTAAAAGTTGTTAGTCTAATGTTGGTGAGATACAAATTGAAGTTTAATTAATTGTTTCTTCAATTTGTTTCATGTGTTTATGTATTTTTAGAAATTGTTAATATTGTTAAGTTCAAGTTTAAGTTCATAATTGTTTCTTCGTCGATCTTGTTATTTGTCTAAAAGAATTTAGTTGTGTTAGGGAAATATGTTGGTTTAATCGTTTGAATCCATCATGTTTGTTGTTTAAAATAGATTTCATTCATGTTCATACTTTGTTTGTTTGTTCTTGAATCCGAAATTTGTATAGCTTGATTTCTTGTTTACCATTTATGATTATTTCTTGAATTGGTCTCATAATCTTGTTTAAAGTTTAATATAGGAATTGTTTGTTGTAATGTTGTTAGAGTTGATTTTAAGTTCAATATTATTAAATTTAGAAATTTAAATATACTTGTTTGATTGTTGTTGTTGAATCCGAAAATAGGTTTGTTTGTTGCTAAAATATTGTTCAATCAAATTTTAGTTGTTCTTTGTTGTTCAATTTGTGTTCATGTGATTTGTTGTTGAAATATTGAAGAAATCATGTTCATGTGATTTGTTGTTTGAACATTGTTAGAAATTGATCATATTGTCTATATTTTGGTTAAGTTTGATTAATTGATTGTTATAGGTGATGGGGTAGTTTGATAATTTGTAGTACGTTCAGGGGTAAAATGGTAATTGCAATAAGGTCGGAGGGGTAGTTTGGTAATTAAACATTTTGGAATTCTTTATGTGAAGCATGGGGGATAAAATGTATTGGGGTGGGTTGTGATATAGTTGTTTAATATAAAGGGGGGACAAGACAAAATTTAGTGGGGAGGAATGTTGTATTTATTTAGTGAAGCATGGGGGACAAAATATAATGGGGTGGTGATGATATATTTATTTAATGTAATGGGGATAAGTGGGAAGATAATGGGTTTGGTAGGGGAAAGGGATTGATTTTAGTTGATTAAAGGGTTGGGATTATATATAGGAAGTCTTGAACACAAAACAGAGAAGACAGACACACAGAGAGAATAACAGAGAGGAACGAGTCTTAAGAAAAAAAAGAACAGATAGACAGAACAGAAAAACACAAACAGAGAAAAAAAAAATATATCTGAATATTTAAGAGAGAGAAAAATTCCGAAAAATATTCAAACCTTCAAATAAAAAAAAAATATTCTGCTTTCTTTCATTGTTTGAAATCAACATTAATTGTTGTTGTTTTATAAAAGTTGGAAGCATTTATTTTGGGATTACTACTCCACCGGTCTGTTACTGGGTTGTTACTGTTGCTGGGCTGTTGTTGCTGTGTTGTACTGTTATTACTACTGCTGATTCTCATCTTCATTTTCTTTTGCTTCCAATATCAGGTACACAACTGAAAAGCTGGTTATTGTAATCCGAATATGAAGCATGAATACGAAAATGAAGAGTTGAAATTCTGAATTAGCTTTAATTATATTCTGATTTTTATTTGTATGTACAAATTATTTAGCTTGCAAAAAATTAGAATCATGTAGCTATTTAATACACATAGTGAAACATTCGACGATAGCTTAACAGTTGAACTATCTGCATATATTGCCTAAATAAATAAATGGTGTAGTAACTTCGTCGAGTCAAAAATCAAACGAATAGGCCATCTAGTAGGAACTTGGTAGAAATATTGTTTAGAGTAAATATTATTGGTTAATTTCAGCATGTAAATAAATTAAGACTTTTTATTTTGTTTTATTTTGTAGAGACAGATTTAATAGAAAATAATGTAGGCATTTTAGGATTGTCTTTTAAAAATAAATGAGATGAGCCTCGCCCAATAAAATGCACCAATTGCGGGGCCCTCAATAAATGTTTAATTGAGTATTTAGAATTCGGGATGGACTGTTTAGTGAATTCCACGGTCTTACCCATAAATAATAATACGTTAATCGCTTTAGGCACGATGTTAATAATAATACATTCTTAAACACGGGTGCGCATTTTTGCGACCCAAATCCAAATCCCAAAACATTGAATAAAATGTGTTCCGGATTGCGGGTGCATTTCATGTGACGTAATCCAAAGACATGTTTTAAACAATGTTCACATTCTTGTAAAAATAATAATAATAACAATAAAAGCGGTTAAAAGTTAAAATTGCACTATAGTTTTTGAACATGTATTAAAATCAGATATTTTAGCCATTACAACAGTTTAAGCGACCGTGCTAGAACCACGGGATTCGGGGGTGCCTAACACCTTCCCTCGGGTCAACAGAATTCCTTACTTAGAATTTCTGGTTCGCAGACTTCATTTGGAAAGTCGTATATTTTTCTCGATTCGGGATTAAATTGGTGACTTGGGACACCCTAAATCTCCCAAGTGGCGACTCTGGAATAAATAAACAAATCCCATTTTGAATGTCCTTTAATTAGAAAAACTCCCTACGCCCCCCGCGGGGGCGGAAAAAGGAGGTGTGACAGCTCTGGCGACTCTGCTGGGGACTTTTCCCAGAACAACTGGTTCAGGGTTCAAGAATTCGAGCTTAAAATAACTGTTATAGTTTGCTTTATTTATTATCTGATGTTTATATGATATATGCCTAATGTGCTAAATGATGCTTTTACCGCTTTAATATTATCTGAATTGTTTATATAAAACTGCTACGAAACCCTTCATCTTTCTGAGTCTTCTGAATTTATGGTGTACACGTGTGCGTGACCCACCTTTCTGTTAGAAGTCATACCAAATAAGACGAAGTTGGGACAAGTAACTAGGCCGGGCAGACTTTTGTGCTCCCGGTACGTTGCCCCCATTTCGGCTCAAGCTGTCCACTTGGGTAAGCCAGGGCTAGAACAATATGCCTCAGGTTTTTCACTTAGAATAACTAAGCTACATGCCGGATCCCTAGTAGGAACGTTTGTTTGCATCACGTGAATTTGACTTTGGAGGCTCAACACAGGGGTTGGGTCTGTCTAGGACAGGTGTACCAAAAAATGAAAATGACCATCCTGATGCATCTTACTGGCTGCTACTTGCGCATTTATTTGATTTAAACTTGTGTGTTGACTGACTTTTGAATATCAGGAATAATATTTTGAAATTGACAAAAAAGAAATAGCGGTTAGGGAATTGATTGTTTATTTTTGAAAAAAAAAATCAATGCCCAAATACTGTCAAAACTCTACCGAAATTTTGAAAAAAAAATGTCTTATTAGTTTGTTTTATTAAAAGCAAGGAAAAATAGCGAAAACAAGTCGTTGTTCTGTCTTATTTTTTTAAAAAAAAATATAAAAAATATAAAAAGGAAAATAGTTTGTCTTCCCCTGAAAATGACAATGAAAAAGAGTCTTATTTTTAAAATAGTTTTTTTATTTGTTTCTGAAAATGCCAAAATGAAAAGAAAAAAAAGTCGTGCTTTGAAAGTGGTTTTGTTATTTGCTGCTGAAAAAGAAAAAAAATCCTGTTTTAAAATAGTTCGGTTAATTTGTCCGAACTACGCGGGTTTGATTCTCACCGGATGTGAGATACGTAGGCAACCCTCATCGGGTCCAACCCCCTTTTTATTTGCTAAAATAGCCAAAAACAAATAAATATAAAAAAATGTGTCAAAATTTTAATTTTGTCATAACTAAGTCGGGTGGTGTCCAACCTCCCCTTTTGCTAAAAAATAGCCAAAAAAATATGTCAAATTTTAATTTTGTCATAAAGAAGTCGGGTGACGCTGTTTTATCAAGACATAGCCGAATGTTCCCGAAAGGGACGACGGAAGGCTGACTTTGCATAAACAGCCACCTTTGGGTCATTTTTAAGATTTGGTCCAGTTGACCCACACAGCCTTAAAAATCTTCGTCCCCGAGGCATTGAAGAGCCGTGTTTGCAACACCACGTTTTCATTGTAATTTGAAAAAAAAAACAAAGAGTCAGCGGTTAGGTGAATACCATTTGAATTTTTTGGTCAAAATAAGCCGAGTCAGCTTCGGCCGCGTCTTAAACCGTTCTTGCCGAAATAGACTTAGAGTATCTTTCAGTTGTCGAAAGGCTATTTTCTTAAAAGAACGATCAAGTTTGTAAAGTGTCAAAATAATCCTCCCCGGCCTCAAAATTCATGTGAGATTTGGAAGGGGCCACATTTGCAAAAATAGCCGTTTGGTTGCATTTGTCAAACGGGGAAAGGAAGTTGGCCTTTTTGTTTAAAGGTTACAGATCTTTAATTAGAATATGTGGGTTGTTTGATTTTCGAGTTCGTAAGTCATCTTCAAACCTTTGAAACCCAGTTTATTTTAAAAATTGAAAAAAAAAGATTAGTATTGTTTATCTTTTATTGGTCCGAACTACGCAAGTTCTGATTCATGCGGGGTCATGATACGTAGGCAATCTCCATAAGATTCGACCACAACAAAAAATGAAAAGAAGAAAAGAAAAGAAAAAAAGAAAAAAAATCGAAAAAAAAGAAAAAAGAAAAAGAAAAAAAAATGTTGTTAATAATGGGGACCGACTGAGTCCATTCTAACCTGTTTTGTTTTGAATCGCAAAGAAAGAAGGTGGTTGGTTTGTGGTAAGTCGGAAATATAAGACCCAGAAGCACACTTTGCGGGGATCAGGCATGATAACAGAAGCACTCGAATCCTATTGGGACTTGTTGACTAAAGTTGATGATATTGAAGTTGGCAATGGTCTCGACAGTATTAATGCAAAGCTCAGTGGATAAGATGCCAATTTTGATAAAATGGGAGGACGCTCCGTTACTTGGTTAGCAGGAGAGAAGTTTTTGGTGGCTTATTTTGTTGTCATTTCTGCTTTCCGGATTATTCTTAGGGTTGTAATCCGAATATTGTCTTCTATCAAACCTTCTTATCTTTCCAGTTTGTCATATCAGTTTGTTTAAGTTTTGTCGAGTCTGTGATAGGATTTTATTCTGGTTGTTTTGTTTGTTTTATTATTCAAACCATTTCGCCGGTAGTCTAATACAAAAGCCGGTCTTTTATTGTTTCCAGTCATCTTTTTGTTTTTTTTTATCATTTTGTTTAGCGCCGATTCTAGTAACATGACATGCGCACACAATTTGGGCCTAATCTTAAAAGTTAATCATAAAACCCTGGGAAGGTGATCAAAGCATTTAAAGGAAATAAGAACGGTTTGAGATTATTTGAAGCCCGAGTCATGTGGAACTGGGGCAAGTAAAACATAAAGAAAACCGTTAAATGCAAGATTCACCAAATTGGCATGAGGGTCGTTCATGAGAGTGAGAGTGTCTCCCAACGGTGCTTTATAAATGACAAATGAAAAAGCAAGTGTTTAACATAATTGTCAAGTCTAGCACCATCAGAAGAGGCTACAAATCTTTATTTAAATGTGTTGTTTGCACGGGGCATGTTTTGAAGACTGGAATAACGAAGGCATTTTGTTCTGCTACCAAAACACTTTATCCTTCGTTACCCCTTTTGAGCCTTATTTATTTTCCTTCATACCCCTCGTTCGGAATCAATAGCAACAACTAGGAAATACGAGCCTGGAAGGTAAAAAAAAAATCAAAAAAAAAACGAAAAAAATAAGAAGAGAAAACTGATAACAAAAAAAAACACAAAGGAAAGTCAAATGAAAACAGAGGAATTGGGAACTACGTTCGACCTGATTCCTCAAAGAGGATACGTAGGCGCCTCACGGCTCAGTCATGGTGTAATAAAAATAATAATAATAAATAAATAATTCCCAAGCAAGAAATTGGGGCAAGGGTTGCGCTCGTTGTAAACAAATGTGATTTCGAAGGTTGTAATTTAAAACCCAAATTTATTTTATTTTTTGAGCCTTTAATACCCTTTCTTTCTAAACCTATCCAAAAAACTCACATTACGGTCCAAAGAAAGACCTTCTGACCAGTCTGCAAAAGATGCCAAGTCAAAAAAATGAGAGTCTTACCGGCGAACATAACATTCTGTTCCATAGCAGAAAGGACTCTAATCTCCAGCAGAGAGAGTCATACCGACAACACTCCAAATCCCCAGCTGGAAAGTGATATAAATGAGAGAGTCTTATCGGTGAAAATCTTCACGGACACCATAAGGAGATGAAAGCTGAGAGAAAAACCCAAAATGAGAGAGAGACTTGATGGTGAAAACCTTTTGGGCACTACAAGTCGAATAAGATTGGGAATCAGATGGGGAATTGCCAATTGAAGGTCTTGAAAGACGATTGACGGAAGAGGATAGGCCACTTGTGCATGTCATGACCATTAGAGTCGGTATTTGCGTTTGATAGGTTTTTATTTATAGTTTCTTTTGTTAAAGAGTCATTTTTTTCCGTTGTCTTTTATTCTGTTCCCTTTTATCTTTTCCTTTCATAGAAATTTCCCCAGTAGAGTCTGTTTGGTCAGAACCAGTGGGAAATGACTTCAAAATAGGCCATCAGCTTTCCAAGATAAGATCTGACTAGTACATCCAAGTGGTATAGTTAGGAAGGAACAAGCGCGAGGCCAGTGTCAAGAGAAATATCCCCAACAAAAGGATTGACGAGTGTCAAGAGGGATATCCTTGCCAAAATCAAAGGTTATAAACCTCAAGGCCAAGGCCTGTGGACAAATCAAGGAGAGCAATGAGCATGATTTGGGAAATTCATACTAGACTAAAAGGTCGGGGAAAGGCCAATTTTCGAGCTATGCCACAAAAGAAAAGGGATATCCCCAGCAGAAAGGGATTATCCCCAGCAAATAATATCATCCCCAACAAGTTGTGGAACGCAGAGCAAGGAAGGATAAAGGGAATACCATCCCAGTAGGAGTATCACAACCAACCACCATGTTTTAAATTAACAAATTTTGTTTGATTTGAAACAGGTAAAGGAAATGGCATTGAGGACAGAAATGCATGCCATAAGGGAGACTGTCAAACTGGGGCAGAAAATTTTCCTTTCATTTGAAAAATTTTCTGGAAGTCAGGTACCCATTCGAGGAAGAATAAAGATAACACCAGTCTCAAGGGAAGTGGTCTTTAAACCAATGTGGCCCCAATATAATAAGTTTCAATGGAGGAAGTTGTTCCCCAGCAGACATAACAAAGGGATGACACTTGTGCTCAGAAAAACAAAAGCCATTATCATCCCCAGCAGCTTCCAGAAGAATGAAGCATCGATTTGAAGGGATAAAATTCCCCAGCAGCATTATCCTCAACAACGTTATCCCGAGAGAATAACACTTTTATCCCCAACAGTGTTGAGAGAAGAAAAAAAAATTTGAATTTGAAGGAGGGGAAGAAAGGAAACTCCCCCAGTGGTATTATCCCCAACAGTCAGGCGTCCACCTGGAGAACAAGGAAGAACAATGGAAGTATCAGCAGTCAGGCGTCCACCTGGAGAACAAGGACGAACAGTTGAAGTATCAGCAATCAGGCGTCCACCTGGAGAACAAGGAAGAACAATAGAAGTATTAGCAATCAGGCGTCCACCTGGAGAGCAAGGAAGAGCGATGGAAGTATTAGCAGTCAGGCGTCCACTTGGAGAACAAGGAAATATAAATGAAGTATCGGTAATCAGGAGCCCACCTGGAGAATAAGGGAATACAATTCAAATTTTAAGTAGTCAGGAGCCCCCTGAAGAACAGAATGGCGATTTATTAGTTGAAGTCAGGAGCCCCCCTGAAGAATAGAATGGCGATTTATTGGTTGAAATCAGGAGCCCCCTGAAGAACAGAATGGCGATTTATTGTTTGAAGTCAGGAGCCCGCCTGAAGAAAGGAAAGGCGATTTATTGGTTGAGGTCAGGAGCCCCCTGAAGAACAGAATGGCGATTTATTGGTTGAAGTCAGAAGCCCGCCTAAAGAAAGGAAAGGCGTTTTTAAAAGTTGTTAAAATATTGCCATCCAAAGAAAGGAATGGCATTTTTGAAAAGTTGTTGAAGTCAGGAGCCCCCCTGATGAACAGAATGGCGATTTATTGGTTGAAGTCAGGAGCCCCCCTGAAGAACAGAATGGCGATTTATTGGTTGAAGTCAGGAGCCCCCCTGAAGAACAGAATGGCGATTTATTGGTTGAAGTCAGGAGCCCCCCTGAAGAACAGAATGACGATTTATTGGTTGAAGTCAGAAGCCCGCCTGAAGAAAGGAAAGGCGTTTTTAAAATTTGTTAAAATCTTGCCATCCAAAGAAAGGAATGGCATTTTTGAAAAGTTGTTGAAGTCAGGAGCCCCCTGAAGAACAGAATGGCGATTTATTGGTTGAAGTCAGGAGCCCCCCTGAAGAACAGAATGACGATTTATTGGTTGAAGTCAGGAGCCCCCTGAAGAACAGAATGGCGATTTATTGGTTGAAGTCAGGAGCCCCCTGAAGAACAGAATGGCGATTTATTGGTTGAAGTCAGAAGCCCGCCTGAAGAAAGGAAAGGCGTTTTTAAAAGTTGTTAAAATCTTGCCATCCAAAGAAAGGAATGGCATTTTTGAAAAGTTGTTGAAGTCAGGAGCCCCCCTGAAGAACAGAATGGCGATTTATTGATTGAAGTCAGGAGCCCCCTGAAGAACAGAATGGCGATTTATTGGTTGAAATCAGGAGCCCCCCTGAAGAATAGAATGGCGATTTATTGGTTGAAGTCAGGAGCCCCCTGAAGAACAGAATGGCGATTTATTGGTTGAAGTCAGAAGCCCGCCTGAAGAAAGGAAAGGCTTTTTTAAAAGTTGTTAAAATCTTGCCATCCAAAGAAAGGAATGGCATTTTTGAAAAGTTGTTGAAGTCAGGAGCCCCCTGAAGAACAGAATGACGATTTATTGGTTGAAGTCAGGAGCCCCCTGAAGAACAGAATGACGATTTATTGGTTGAAATCAGGAGCTCCCCTGAAGAACAGAATGGCGATTTATTGGTTGAAGTCAGGAGCCCCCCTGAAGAACAAAATGGCGATTTATTGGTTGAAGTCAGAAGACCGCCTGAAGAAAGGAAAGGCGTTTTTAAAATTTGTTAAAATCTTGCCATCCAAAGAAAGGAATGGCATTTTTGAAAAGTTGTTGAAGGCAGGAGCCTCCCTGAAGAACAGAATGGCGATTTATTGGTTGAAGTCAGGAGCCCCCTGAAGAACAGAATGACGATTTATTGGTTGAAATCAGGAGCCCCCAAAGAAAGGAATGGCATTTTTTGAAAAGTTGTTGAAGTCAGGAGCCCCCCTGAAGAACAGAATGGCGATTTATTGGTTGAAGTCAGGAGCCCCCTGAAGAACAGAATGGCGATTTATTGGTTGAAGTCAGGAGCCCGCCTGAAGAATGGAATGTGATTTATTGGTTAAAGTCAGGAGCCCCCCTGAAGAACATAATGACGATTTATTGGTTGAAATCAGGAGCCCGCCTGAAGAAAGGAAAGGCATTTTAAAAAAAAGGTTGTTAAAATCGTGCCAGCCAAAGAAAGGAATGGCATTTTTGAAAAGTTGTTGAAGTGAGGAGTCCCCCTGAAGAACAGAATGGCGATATTTTGGTTGAAGTCAGGAGCCCCCCTGAAGAACAGAATTAAAGTTATTGTTGAAGTCAGGAGCCCCCTGAAGAACAGAATGACGATTTATTGGTTGAAGTCAGGAGCCCCCTGAAGAACAGAATGGCGATTTATTGGTTGAAGTCAGGAGCCCCCCTGAAGAACAGAATGGCGATTTATTGATTGAAGTCAGGAGCCCGCCTGAAGAAAGGAAAGACGTTTTATTTTTAAAAGTTGTTAAAATCTTGCCAGCCAAAGAAGGGAATGGCATTTTTGAAAAGTGGTTGAAGTCAGGAGCCCCCCTGAAGAACAAAATGACGATTTATTGGTTGAAGTCAGGAGCCCCCCTGAAGAACAGAATGGCGATTTATTGGTTGCAGTCAGGAGCCCCCTGAAGAATAGAATGGCGATTTATTGGTTGAAGTTGGGAGCCCGCCCAGATAACAGAGACATACATTTTAGTCTTTACATTTCAAGCATTGAAGTTGGGAGCCCGCCCAGATAATAGAGGCATACATTTCAGTCTTTACATTTCAAGCGTTGAAGTTGGGAGCCCGCCCAGATAACTGAGGCATACATTTCAGTCTTTACATTTCAAGCGTTGAAGTTGGGAGCCCGCCCAGATAACAGAGGCATACATTTAAGTCTTTACATTTCAAGCATTGATGTTGGGAGCCCGCCCTGATAACAGAGGCATACATTTCAGTCTTTACATTTCAAGCGTTGAAGTTGGGAGCCCACCCAGATAACAGAGGCATACATTTCAGTCTTTAATTTTCAAGTATTAAAGTTGGGAGCCCGCCCATATAACAGAGGAATACATTCAGCATTAATTTTCAAGTATTGAAGTTGGGAGCCCGTCCATACAACAGAGGCATACATTTCAAGATCAAGTCAGAGGACAATAAAACATAGGGTTACAACAGGAATCCCCAGCAGGAAACAATAAAAATCCCCAGCACTGGGAAACAGAAGGTTGCAACAAGAAGTCCCAGCACAAACTCAAGTACATGTGTCAAAAGGAAGAAAAACACCGGAAGAAATGCAAGCAGACAAGAAAGCAAGACAACAAGAACAAATTGCAGTCTAGCCTAACTTCTTGTTTTCTTTTAAGCACGGTGTAACATGGAGATCGGTAAGCAGTGGTAATAATATGCAACAACAGTAACATTGCAGTCCCACGGTAGTCCCAGCTACCAAAACTTTCCGAACTACATTGACCTGATTCCTGTTTAGCCCAGGATATGTAGGAAACCTTTGAAGCAAAGGTTCGGTCAAATCTTTTTCAAAAAATGCTTCACACGGAGTACTCGGATGGGCAAAAATCGCTCGCTTTATCTTTGCACGAAAACCCTTCGTGTCTTCGGGCAAAGAGGGGCAGCTGTAAGCACGTGATTTTTGCCCAATATGAGAATTACTCCCAAAAAATTCAAAAAATAAAATAATTTTCCTTGGTGTGCAATTTTGTGATATTTTGTGATATTTTGAATAATTATTTGTATTGGTATGTGCATGTTTATTTGCTAAATTAATAAAAAATACAAAAATATGTCGCATTTTGCATGTAGGAATTCTTCAATTTGTTAGTAATTAAGTTTGTTTACAAAAAATAAAAATTTACAAAAATAGGAATCGTTTGTATTTTTAGCATTTAATGTCCAAATATAGAATTTTAAGCTTAATTATCACTTAATTGTGCGCTAATTGTTATTTGGAGTTAATTTGCACTTTTATAACTTAATTTAGTTCTTAATAATAATTTAAATATTTTTATAATTTAGTTTTAGAGAAATAAAAGAAGAAAAGAGAGCGAAAAATATAAAGAAAGTCGGAATTGGGCCTCTTCTTCAATTTCAAGCCACAGGCCCAATAAATGGCCCAACCTTCCCACGACCCGGTCCATATCAAACCGGGTCGACCCAGTCCAGTACCAACAACCCAACTCCCCCTCTTCATTTTCATTTTTCATTTTTTACAAAACAAAAAAACAAAACAAAACAAAACAAAAAAAAAACCCTAAAACTATACTAAGTCATCCGCCCCCCCTCCTATCTTTTTCTTCTTCCTCAAGCTCCCCTCCCTAGCATCAATGGCTGCCCCTCTATCCTCAACACCCAAACCACCACCTTACGACCAGCAGTCCACCATCGTCATCCTCCTGCTCCAACGACCACCCACTTCATCTTCTTGTAAAGATGCTAACTTTGTGTTGAGATCTTCCAAGAACCCATCGTCTTCTTCATCCTCGTCGTCGTGCACAACGCAGCGTTGTAGCTGCTGCTTCATCTTCTTCTCCGTCTTCGTCACCTTCCACCTCCAAGCTCTTCATCGACACACACGCACACAGCCGCGTCAACACACTCACACGAGCACATCCTCCCCCGTCATGCTGCTGTTGCTCGCAATCCATGTTGCTGCCTCGTCGTGGCAGCTGCTTCTATTTCCTCGTCGCAGCTGCTGCCCATAAATCGACCTTCTTCGAACGGACCCAACTGCTGTTGCGTCGTCCGCTTCAAGCTCGCGCTGTTGCTCCATTGTTTCCACAAGTAGACGACCACTTCTTCTTTTACTGCATTGATGTTGCGTCGACCAGCTGTTTCTTCTTCGCTACATCCAGTCGTCGATGACGAACAACCCGTCATATGGGTCTGAACTGTCCGTCATATGGGTCTGTATTGCCCCGTCCCCAGCTGCCGCGTCTTTGCTCCGCCACTGTCCGTCGACCTCGCTACTCCATCATCTTCGTTTCTTCGTCGTTGTTTTGAATCAGTTAGTTGGTTTATGTTTCAAATTTCGTCCATATTTTTGTTCGTTGTTTTTCGGATCCAAAATCGATAAATGATTCAATTCTTGTTTTGTTTGTCCGTCGTTGAATTAATTTTTAGTTTGTTCATGTGTTTTGATTAATTTAATTTTCGGATTCAAATGACACTTGAAATTAATTATTTTCATGTTTATTTCATGTTTGTTTTATTGTTTAGGTAAAAGTTGTTAGTCTAATGTTGGTGAGATACAAATTGAAGTTTAATTAATTGTTTCTTCAATTTGTTTCATGTGTTTATGTATTTTTAGAAATTGTTAATATTGTTAAGTTCAAGTTTAAGTTCATAATTGTTTCTTCATCGATCTTGTTATTTGTCTAAAAGAATTTAGTTGTGTTAAGGGAAATATGTTGATTTAATCGTTTGAATCCATCATGTTTGTTGTTTAAAATAGATTTCATTCATGTTCATACTTTGTTTGTTTGTTCTTGAATCCGAAATTTGTATAGCTTGATTTCTTGTTTACCATTTATGATTATTTCTTGAATTTGTCTCATAATCTTGTTTAAAGTTTAATATAGGAATTGTTTGTTGTAATGTTGTTAGAGTTGATTTTAAGTTCAATATTATTGAATTTAGAAATCTAAATATACTTGTTTGATTGTTGTTGTTGAATCCGAAAATAGGTTTGTTTGTTGCTAAAATATTGTTCAATCAAATTTTAGTTGTTCTTTGTTGTTCAATTTGTGTTCATGTGATTTGTTGTTGAAATATTGAAGAAATCATGTTCATGTGATTTGTTGTTTGAACATTGTTAGAAATTGATCATATTGTCTATATTTTGGTTAAGTTTGATTAATTGATTGTTATAGCTGATGGGGTAGTTTGGTAATAACTAGTACGTTCAGGGGTAAAATGGTAATTGCAATAAGGTCGGAGGAGTAGTTTGGTAATTAAACATTTTGGAATTCTTTATGTGAAGCATGGGGGACAAAATGTATTGGGGTGGGTTGTGATATAGTTGTTTAATATAAATGGGGGACAAGACAAAATTTAGTGGGGAGGAATCTTGTATTTATTTAGTGAAGCA
This sequence comes from Nicotiana sylvestris, assembly GCF_000393655.2. Lineage (NCBI taxonomy): Eukaryota > Viridiplantae > Streptophyta > Magnoliopsida > Solanales > Solanaceae > Nicotiana > Nicotiana sylvestris. Next base: position 42,584,854 of record NC_091067.1, on the reverse strand, counting down.
TGGGGGACAAAATATAATGGGGTGGTGATGATATATTTATTTAATGTAATGGGGATGAGTGAGAAGATAATGGGTTTGGTAGGGGAAAGGGATTGATTTTAATTGATTAAAGGGTTGGGATTATATATAGGAAGTCTTGAACACAAAATAGAGAAGACAGACACACAGAGAGAATAACAGAGAGGAACGAGTCTGAAGAAAAAAAAGAACAGTTAGACAGAACAGAAAAACACAAACAGAGAAAAAAAAATATCTGAATATTTAAGAGAGAGAAAAATTCCGAAAAATATTCAAACCTTCAAATAAAAAAAATAAAAAAATATTCTGCTTTCTTTCATTGTTTGAAATCAGCATTAATTGTTGTTGTTTCATAAAAGTTGGAAGCATTTGTTTTGGGATTATTACTCCACCGGTCTGTTACTGGGTTGTTACTGTTGCTGGGCTGTTGTTGCTGTGTTGTACTGTTATTACTGCTGCTGATTCTCATCTTCATTTTCTTTTGCTTCCAATATCAGGTACACATCTGACACGCTGGTTATTGTAATCCGAATATGAAGCATGAATACGAAAAATGAAGAGTTGAAATTCTGAATTAGCTTTAATTATATTCTGATTTTTATTTGTATGTACAAATTATTTAGCTTGCAAAAAATCAGAATCATGTAGCTATTTAATACACATAGTGGAACATTCGACGATAGCTTAACAGTTGAACTATCTGCATATATTGCCTAAATAAATAAATGGTGTAGTAACTTCGTCGAGTCAAAAATCAAACGAATAGGCCATCTAGTAGGAACTTGGTAGAAATATTGTTTAGAGTAAATATTATTGGTTAATTTCAGCATGTAAATAAATTAAGACTTTTTATTTTATTTTATTTTGTAGAGACAGATTTAATAGAAAATAATGTAGGCATTTTAGGATTGTCTTTTAAAAATAAATGAGATGAGCCTCGCCCAATAAAATGCACCAATTGCGGGGCCCTCAATAAATGTTTAATTGAGTATTTAGAATTCGGGATGGACTGTTTAGTGAATTCCACGGTCTTACCCATAAATAATAATACGTTAATCGCTTTAGGCACGATGTTAATAATAATACATTCTTAAACACGGGTGCGCATTTTTGCGACCCAAATCCAAATCCCAAAACATTGAATAAAATGTGTTCCGGATTGCGGGTGCATTTCATGTGACGTAATCCAAAGACATGTTTTAAACAATGTTCACATTCTTGTAAAAATAATAATAATAACAATAAAAGCGGTTAAAAGTTAAAATTGCACTATAGTTTTTGAACATGTATTAAAATCAGATATTTTAGCCATTACAACAGTTTAAGCGACCGTGCTAGAACCACGGGATTCGGGGGTGCCTAACACCTTCCCTCGGGTCAACAGAATTCCTTACTTAGAATTTCTGGTTCGCAGACTTCATTTGGAAAGTCGAATATTTTCCTCGATTCGGGATTAAATTGGTGACTTGGGACACCCTAAATCTCCCAAGTGGCGACTCTGAAATAAATAAACAAATCCCGTTTCGATTGTCCTTTAATTGAAAAAACTCCCTACGCCCCCCACGGGGGCGGAAAAAGGAGGTGTGACAGGGACATAAGATCTGCAGGCGTTAAACATTATTGCTACTGATTTTAGGCTTATAAGCGAGTTGACGATTCAAGTTCAGTTAACAGCTCCTATAGACATGCTTTCTAGGTGTTACTGATTTGAGCATTGTTATTGCTTATGCAGGAATCCTATAGGCAGGTTGTCTACGTGCAATTGATTAAGTATTTAAATCCTATAATAGGTTTGCCTACTGACAGATGCAGAATGCAGAAAGTCCTATAGGCATGATGTCTATATGAAGATGTAGAATTTTAGAATCGGCTTACAGGCATGGCATCTGTTATGATATTGCAGAAAACCCTAGAGACATAGCATCTATATGAGAATGCAGAAAATCCTATAAACATGGTATCTATATGAGAATGCAAAGTTTTAGTGATTTATAAAACACAAAACTTTAGAAAAAATAGTAATCCCTATGAACATGGTATCTACCCCTTGCATGCATAGTCCCCTACCCTTTTTCCACTAGCCGACCCCAAATGTTTATTACAGGATTATTACAGACCAGAATGAATAAGAAAGAATATATCAAAAATTAAAGATTCCAACCAAGGAGAGCCTAATTCAGACCCCAGGTCTGAAATATGAAATAAACCAACTTCCAAAGATCATATTCCAAAGCCTTCTCTTATCTGGGGTGTTTCAGAGATCCAAGGAGTTTCAGGAACTCCAGGCAGTGCTTACACCCCAAATATATTGCAGATTTAGATTATAGTGCAGTGTGGAAGGGCCATCCCTCAGATGTCCAAGTTCAGAGGGAACTCAAGGTCCCAAAGCAAGGCTCAAAAGAGAGGGGCAGAACTTAAGATTCTAGGAATAGGTGAAGGTGCAATAGAGGGGAATTAGGGAATGCCAAGGCAGGCTGGTAGTTATGCCCAGCCATATACTAGGCTGGCACACCCCTGACCAGCCTGTCGGCCAATCAATTTTGAGTAAAGACCTATTAAAGGTCAGACTAGGGCCTGGACAGTGATTAGGAAACTATCAGACCAAAGTCTCAAACTCGACATACATGTAAAGGGGAATGGGGATGGGGAATTGAAAGAGTTTAGGACTTAAGAGGGTCCAGTTCATGTCCATGGACAATAATATCAAGTATTGCCATGTTTCTGAACCATAACTCAACCACATAGCGGGGCTTAGGGTTTGGGATTCATATAAGCAGGAACGATGAAATAAACAAACTTGCAGAAAATCACAGCATGTAAACAGTAAGAGATGAACTATAGAATAAACACATAAGGGGAAAATCACAGCACAGAAAAGCAGGATTCTTTCAAGAAAAGCCACAATCAGAGAAGAACACTTTATGCTTGTGAGTTTAGAGAACTCGAGCTCTTATGAAAATTCTAAGTGTATTTGAGAGTGAGAAGTGATCAGAATTGATCGTGTCAAAAATTGATTCTCTAAAGTGCAGAAGGGAAGCCCCCTTTTATAGTGCAGAGAAGCAAGCAAGAAAGGTAAGAAAACCTTTTAAAAATCAGTCTCAAATATTCTCCCTTCAGCCAAGGGATTTAATTTCAGACGGAAAAAAGTAAACAAGGAAAGGAAATTTGAGTAAAATCTTTCATAGTAGCCTAAGAAGGGAAAATACATGATGTATATTTAAGAAAAGGTCTTAATAGTAATTGATTTGTAAATAGAAAGGAAAGGGAATCAATCAGACAGTTAACAAAATCAAAGTAAACAGGTTTGATTCGAAGGAACCCAGTCAGGAATAGGGAGAGGAGGGCTCAAAAAAAGGAAATTAAGGGCAATCAATCAAGACCCTATCAAAGGGGTCCAAAATCAATCAAGCAATCGTCAAAAATCTTGAAATAGGGGTTTCTCACATATAAAGCAAACAATTCAAACGGAATAGTCTAGCATTGAAGGGTTTAGGATCACAAACAAAAGAATACGAGTTCAGTCATAGATTCATGGTGAGTTTGAAAGTTCAGGGTCCCAAAGTGGAACCCTAATACAATTTATCGAAGAAACCCTCAAAATCTAGGGTTTCAAATTGAATCAAACACAGAAACGAGAAGGCAAGTGAACAGACTCAAGGAGTCTCATGAGGAACAAACAGACCACGATAGCAGGTTTGAAATAATCAGAGAAAGAAAATCGATTTGAGAGCATAAAAGGACACGTTTTGGAAACCCGGAGCTCAGAAAAGTCCAGAATAGATGAAACATGTTTAACAAGAACACAAACAGAGTTCAGAAAAGCAAAAGTCAAGAAGCTCGATAGTAAACACACATGGTAGAAGAGTGAGGAAAATTTAACACGGATTAATCATGTGAGCACACATATAAAAGAAAAAAAAGGCAATACATGCGTAATAGAGAAGGAAAACATGCGAGCATAATACAGACGAACATCTAAAAGAAAAGAATAGCAAGAATCAAAAGACCTTCAGAAACCCTAATTTGAAATCGAACGATTTTAAGAAGGAAATTTGGGGAAAACACTCAAATCGTCAAGAAAAGCACAGACATAGCACAGATCTAAACAAATAACGGTGAAAGAACCTCGAATGGCTTAGGGTTTCAGAGAAACCCTAGAAGTGAGAAAGGCTTGGAAGAACAAGATCAGATCCTGAGTCGAAACGGTCAGGAATAGAGCTTCCAGCGCTTGAATATGCTGGAGCATGGCCGGAAAACCATAGATCTACGGATTTGAGACGGATTTGAGAGAGGATCATCGGGGTCAAGCCTCCAGACTTCGTGCAACTCGGTCTTGGGCGTGAGAGAGGTTGAGTAAATGCCATCTATGGCAGGAGATGCCATGGATTCCGGTGGAAACGAGGTGAGATAAGGTGGGAGGTGATTAGGGTTTGGTTCGAGAGGATTTGAGGGAGACGAAGGGAGTTAGAGGCGGCGTCTCTGTGCAAATGAAGTAGGGTTAGGGGTGTTAGGTGATTAAAAAGGAAACCTAAACTACAGCCGTTGATCAAAACGATCAACGACTAGGATTTAAAGAAAATCGAATGGGTTTAAAAATTGGGCTAAGGGGTCGGGTCGAAATGGGAATTGGGTCGTTTAATTTGGGGCAGAATTGGGCCAATTGAGGCTACAATTGAAAGGGAGAAAAGGCTGTTATTGAAATAGAAATAGGCTAAGTGTTAAATAGCCAATTTCCCCCTTTTTATTTTATAAAAATAGTAATAATGATTTAAAAAGTAAATTAAAAATATTGAGCAAACAAATACTATATAAATATCAATTTAAAAATATTGGAACCAGTTTTATAATTATAAAATGCTATTAATCATAAAATAGGCCATAATTGCAATTACATGCAATTAGCTTAAAAATGCCAAATAAATTTGTAAAAAAAAAAAATGCAAAAATCACCTTAATTATATTTTGGTATAAATACGGGAATGAAATAAGTTATTCACCAAAAATGATAATTTTGAGAATATTTATTGGATTTTGTGGTATTAAAATAGGTAGTAAATCGGTTTAAAAATCATTATTTACTAAAACTCTTCGGTGTGCTTATATATGCACATACATGCTATTTTGGAAGTATTTTGGGTACAAAAATACCTAGGAAAAAATTGGGTATCAACAACAACTCAGGTCATCGGCCTCATAATCATAATCAGTACAACATTATTGCAGCGTGCTGCCTGATCCCATAATAATCCTCACAAAACAGGCCCTTGACCCTACTCAGTCAGAGATCTCTAAAAGCCACTCGAGCATAGTAAAACATGATGCGCAGCCCAAAATCTCATTTAAAGTGTTAAAACAGAGTAAACATGACTGAGTTATGAAAACGTAGAATATAGCATGACTGAGTACAGATATAAAATCAAAACAGTGAGGAAATAGCAGTAAAAATCCCCTAAGGGTCCAAAACAATTGGCACTAGGCCCAAATAAGGCTTTCATCCCAAAACATGATGATAACAAACAATTTTCAATCAAATATGCGGTAAAACAGTCATTTGGGATGGACTAAATCACAATCCCCAACGGTTCATGACCCCACGCTCGTCATTTAGCGTGTGCGTCACCTCAATATATCACAACGATGTGAAATTCGGGGTTTCATACCCTCAGGACAACATTTACAATTATTACTCACCTCTATCCGGTCCAAACTCTAGCCCGCGATGACCTTGCCTCTCGAATCGGCCTCCGGATGCTCCAAATCTAACCAAAATCAATGCAAAACCATCAAAATATGCTAAGGGAACAAAGTCCACTCAAAAGAAATCAAATTGCAACACAAATCCCGAAATTGGACAAATTCGACCCCCAGGCCCACGTCTCGGAATCCAATAAAAATCATATCAATAGAATCCTTATCACTTCCCGAGTTCATTCATATTAAAAGCACCAAAATCCAACCACAAACGACCCCACAAATCCCAAATTCTAGATCTCCGATTACAAGCCCTAGTTCTTCAATATTTAGGCTTAAATTCTACAATTTCATGATTAATTAGGTAGAAATCACATTAGCATTGAGTATTGAGTCCATAAATCTTACCTCCAAGTCTTCCCCCTTGATTCCCTTTTCAATCCCCTTCAAAAAGCTTTAAAATCGCCCAAAAATGGAGGAACTTAGGTTCAAAATCGCAGAAATGGGTCTTTTAAACATTCTGCCTAGCGCTTAAAAATCCTTCATCGCGAACGCGGTCAATGTCTCGCGTTCACGAAGAACAAATTTGAGTTGACCAATTTTCCTTCTTCGCGAATGCGGCTCCCCTCTCGCGAACGCGAAGACTCAGCTTCTCCACCCATGGCAAACACGGCTTCCCTCTCGCGAATGCGTAGCTCAATGACAACATCAAGGCCAACTGTCTGCAACATCAACATTCGAAACTCACATCCGAGCCCTTTAAAACATAAGTCAACATTCGGTTGACTTTTCCAATTTAGCTTACTCAAAAGAGACTAAGTGTCTCAAACCTTACCAAAACCTCTCTGAGCCCGAACCAACCAACCCGATAATACATAATACAACTGAACAAGGCAATAATACGTAGAAATAGGGAAAACTGAGCAGTAACTCATGAAACGACCGACTGGGTCGTTATATCCTCCCCCTCTTAAACAAATGTTCGTCCTCGAACGGGTCAAGAAACATACCTGAAGCCTCAAATAAGTGAGGATATCTGCTCTGCATCTCCCGCTCGATCTCCCAGGTAGCCTCCTCCTCTCCATTGCACTTTCACTGAAGCTATATCCTTTGACCTTAACTTTCGAACCTGATGCCCCAAAATAGCTACTGCCCTACATCATAAGTCAAATCACCATCTAACTGAACTATGCTGAAATCCAGAACATGAGACGGATCCCCAATATACTTCCGGAGCATGGAAACATGAAAACCGAATGCACACTCGACAAGCTGGGTGGCAAAGCAAGCTCATAAGCCACCTCCCCAATCCTCCGAAGCACCTCAAAATCCCCAATGAACTGAGGGCTCAATTTACCTTTCTTCCCAAATCTCATAACACCCTTCATGGGTGAAACCTTCAACAGAACCTTCTCACCAACCATGTAGGACACATCCCGAACCTTCTTGTCAGCATAACTCTTTTGTCTCGACTCCGCTGTACGAAGCCTCTCCTGAATCACCTTTACCTTTCCTAAAGCATCCTGCACCAAGTCTGTCCCCAATATCCTAGCCTCACCCGACTCAAACCAACCAACTGGAGATCTACACCGCCTCCCATACAAAGCCTCATATGGAGCCATTTGAATACTCGACTGGTAACTGTTATTATAAGAAAACTCTGCGAGCGGTAGAAATTGATCCCATGACCCTCCAAAATCAATGACACAAGCATGCAACATGTCCTCTAAGATCTGAATAGTGTGCTCGAACTGCCCGTCCATTTGAGGGTAAAAACCCGTGCTCAACTCGATCTGAGTACCCTTCTCTCGCTGCACAGACCTCCAAAATTGTGAAGTATACTGAGTGCCCATATCTGAAATGATGGAAACTGGGACACCATGCAAACGAACAATCTCTCGGATATAGATCTCTGCCAACCACTCTGAAGAATAGGTAGTACACACAGGAATGACGTGTGCGAACTTGGTCAGCCGATCCACAATCCCCCAAATAGCATCGAACTTCTTCAAAATCAGTGGGAGGCTAATTAAGAAATCCATGGTGATCCGCTCCCATTTCCACTCTGGAATATCCATCCGTTGAAGCAAGCCACCCGGTCTCTAATACTCATATTTCACCTGCTGACAATTGAAACAACGAGCTATAAATCTCACAATGTCCTTCTTCATTCTCCTCCACCAATAATGATGTCTCAGATCCTGATACATCTTTGCGGCACCCAGATGAATGGAATACAACGAGCTATGGGCCTCCTCCAGAATCAACTCCCGAAGCTCACCTACATTGGGCACACATATCCGGCCCTGCATCCTCAACACCCCATCATCACCCATGGTCACATTTCTGGCATCATCGTGCTGAACTCTGTCCTTAAGGACAAGCAAATGGGGATCATCATACTGGCATTCTTTGATGCGATCATATAAGGAAGACCGAGAAATCACACAAGCCAATACCCGATTGGGCTCTGAAATATCCAACCTCACGAACCAATTGGCCAAGGCCTGAACATCAACTGAAAGAGGTCTCTCCCCAACTAGAATATATGCCAAACTCCCCATACTCACTGCCTTTCGGCTCAAAGTATTGGCCACCACATTGGCCTTCCCCGGATGGTACAAAGTAGTAGTATCATAATCTTTTAACAACTCTAACCACCTTCGCTACCTCAAATTGAGATCCTTCTGCTTGAAAATGTGCTGGAGTCTACGATGATCAGTAAACACCTCACAAGACACACCGTAGAAAATAATGCCTCCAAATCTTCAACGCGTGAACAATGGCAGCCAACTCCAAATCATGAACATGGTAGTTCTTCTCATGAGGCTTCAACTGATGAGAAGAATAAGCAATAACCCTACCCTCATGCATCAACACACACCCAATACCAACTCCCGAAGCATCACAATACATGGTATAAGAACCCGAATCTGATGGAAATTGTAACATTAGAGTTGTGGTCAAGGCCGTCTTGAGCTTTTGGAAGCTCTCCTCACACTCATCCAACCACAAAAATGGAGCACCCTTCTGAGTCAACTTGGTCAAGGGCAATGCGATAGATGAAAATCCCCGAACAAACCAGCGGTAATAACCCGCCAAACCAAGAAAACTACGAATCTCTATGGCTGAGTACGATCTGGGCCAACTCTAAACCGCCTCTATCTTTTTCAGATCAACCTGAATACCTTCACTGGACACCACGTGCCCCAAGAATGCCACGGAACCGAGCCAAAACTCACACTTGGAGAACTTTGTATAAAGCTTCTCCTCTCTCAACCTTTGCAACACAACTCTTAAATGCTCTGCGTGCTCCTCCTAACTACGCGAATATACCAGAATCTCATCAATAAAAACTATGACAAACGAGTCGAGATACGACCGAAATATGTTGTTCATCAAATTCATGAATGCTGCTAGGGTATTAGTTAGTCCAAAAAACATCACCAAGAACTCACAATGACCATATCGGGTCCTAAAAGCTATCTTAAGAATATCCGAGTCTCTGATCTTTAACTGGTGATAACCTGAACGGAGATCAATCTTGGAGAACACTCTCTCCCCCTGAAGCTGGTAAAACAAATCATCGATATGAGGCAAATGATACTTGTTCTTAATTGTTACTTTGTTCAACTGCCTGTAATCAATGCACATCCTCATAGTGTCATCCTTCTTCTTCACAAATAGAATCGGCGCACCCTAATATGACACACTAGGCCGAATGAACCCCTTATCAAGGAGTTCCTGAAGTTGTTACTTTAACTCCTTCAAGTCCGCTAGTGCCATACGATATGGTGGAATAGAAATGGGCTGAGTGTCCAACACCAGATCAATACCAAAATCAATATCCTTGTCTGGTGGCATGCCCGACAAGTCTGCAGGAAACACATGGGAAAAATCCCTCACAACTAGAACTGAATCAATATTGGGAGTCTCTACACCGACCTCCCTCACAAATGCTAAGTATGAAAGACAACCCTTCTCAACCATACACTGGGCCTTCAAGAAAGAAATCACCCTACTGGGAACATAATCGGTCGAACCTCGCCACTCAATTCGTGGCACACCCGGCATAGCCAAAGTCACTGTCTTAGCATGACAGTCCAAAATAGCACGACACGGAGATAGCCAATCCATGCCTAATATAACATCGAAGTCTACCATACATAATAACAAAAGATCCACTCGGGTCTCCAGACCCCCAATAGTCACCACACATGACAGGTATACACGGTCTACAACAACAGTATCACCCACCAAAGTAGATACATGAATAGATGAGACAAGAGACTCACGGGCGACCCCTAGCTGACTGACCTCCAACCCTAACTGGCTGGGTGGGTGGTGGTGAAGTAACTGGCACTGAGGCCGATGGTTGACTCCTCTGCTGAGATGAATCCCCAAGACGATGAGGACACTACCTCCATATATGACCCACCTCTCCACACTCATAGCAACTCCTGGGTGCTGGAGACGGGGACTGAAGGGAACCCCTAACACCGGAATGACTAGCAAATACACCTAGCATAGAAGATCCCTGAACTGATGGGGCACGGGATGAACTCTAAGCTGGAAGGGAACTAAGTGATGACTGGCCCTGATGAGAACTGTGAGAACCATGACCCGATGACGCCTCACGATAACCTGGGCGAGCTGGTTGAGCATGCCTGAATGGACGGCCTCTACCGTGCTGAAACTGACCTCTCGAAGGAGCACCACCATAACTACCAAATCCTCGAGGCCTCTTGGCCTCCCTATCATCTCACTCCTGGTGACGAACTGACTCAATCTCACTGGCAATATCAACAAACTTCTCAAAAGTAGCACCAAACACCCTCTCCCTAGTCATGAGAATACGAAGCTGATACGTGAGGCCATCAATGAACTTCCTAATCCTCTCTCTCTCTATAGGAACCAACAAAACAACATGACGAGCTAACTCCGAGAACCTAATATCATACTGCGTCACAGTCATCTCTCCTTGATGCAACCACTCGAACTACCTACGTAGCTCCTCTCTGCGAGAATGTGGCACATACTTCTCCAAAAAGAGAACGGAGAACTGCTGTCAGGTAATTGGTGCTGCACAAACAGGCCTACGCCTCTTATAACCCTCCCACCAAGTGAAGGCGGCTCCAGAAAACTGAAAAGTAGTGAAAGCGACCCCACTAGTCTCCAGAATACCCGTTGTACAAAGAATCTGCTGACACTTGTCTATGAAACCCTGGCATCCTCGCCCTCCGCACTACTGAAAGTCGGAGGCTGAAGTCTACCAAACCTCTCCAACCTGCGCTGCTCATCCTCTGGTATGGCAGAAGCTACATACTCTTGAGCAGCTGCAACCGGCTGGGTTGGATGTGCCCTCGGTGTTTGAAGTCCCTGCACGACCTGCTCAGGTGTGCGAGCGGTGGGAGTCTGAGTGCCTCCCCCGGCTTGAGAAGTAGTTGCGGTTGTAGTGACTGAGATCGCCTGAGCTAGGCCAGTGCATACCGATATAATTTGAGCCAGATCCTCCTAAAGACCTAGAATCACAATGGGCACAGCTGGTGCCTGAGCTGGTGCTGTTGGACCGCCCACAACTGGGACCTGATCCTGAACTGGGGCGGCTAGTGGATCTGCAGGTGCTGCCCTAGCTGCTGTGCAGGCCACAACTCTGCCCCTACCATAGCCTCGGCCGTATCCCCGACCTCTATTGTCCACAGCTGGTGGTACTAGTGGTCGTCTATCTTGACCGATCGCTCGTGTCCTCACCATCTGTGAGAGAATAGAATAACAGAAGTTTAGTACTCGGATCAAAAGATTCGCACGACAAGAATTTCAAGAATATGAAGTTTTTCCTATAGTTTCTACAGCCTCCCGAGGATAAATACAGATGTCTCCGTACCGATCTGCGAGACTCTACTAAATTTGCTCATGACTCGTGAAATCTATGTAACCTAGGCTCTGATACCAACTTGTCATGACCCTAAACTCAGACTCGGTCGTGATGACGCCTCTCATGAAGACACGACCACCCGACACAAACCCCTAAATAAATTAACAGATATAATAATTCATAATTAAGTCATTAATAATGATAAATCCCAAAATAGAGGGAAATATATCAACTGTGGAAACGAACACAGCCCGACATCGGGGTGTCACCAGTCATGAACATCTAAACATATGTCCATAAGTCTAAAAGAGTTTATACATTCTATTACAAAACCAGAAATAGAAAATAAGATAGGAGGGAAACACTGGGCTACGAATGTTGAGTAGCTACTTAGTGGGCTCCGAATGGTCTGCTGGAAACAATCAACCCTCGCTAGCAGAGCCCGAAGTTCCTGAATCTGCACACATGGTGCAAGGAGTAAAGTGAGTATGCTAACTCAGTGAGTAATAAAAATAAATGAAGACTGAGCGATAAGAAAACACGTAAAATACAACAGAATGCTATAAAGAGGCAGTGTAAAATCAATACAATGCAATAAAACAGTGAAATCTTATAAAAACACCTTAGTTCAGTATAAGCTTCTTTAAAATACCTTTTTAACAGTTAAACAAGTAAATGAAAAGCATCGAGAAAAGATAAACACATAAAATCAGCCCCTCGGGCACAATATCAACATAATCAGCCCCTCAGGCAATAACATGGAACAACACCAGTCCCTCGGGCTATATCACATATCACACTGGGTACCCGCGCTCACTAGGGGTGTACAGACTCCAGGAGGGGCCTATTACGGCTCAATTGCAATATCAAACCATCTCTTGGCATAATCAATAGGCTCTCGGCCTCATATCAAGCCACCTTGTGGTGTACAACTCAGGCTCTCGGCCTCATAATCAAAATCAGTACAACACTGCTGCGGCGTGCAGCCCAATCCCATAATAATCCTTACAAAATAGGCCATCGGCCCTACTTAGTTAGAGATCTCTATAGTTACAAAACAGGCCATAGGCCCTACTCAATTTATAGTTCCAAAAGAAAATATATAGTAGTATCGATGTAAACCACAATGCATACTTATAATGCTTCCAATGGAAGACGTAGACCAAAATTTTTTAATTTTGTGAAAACAGTCGTCAAATTTTTAATTCACCTGGATTATGTAGTGTACAAAATAAAATCTAAAAAATAATCTAAATGGACATTAAATTTAATATATTAATCTAAAAAGGGATAATTTTATGAAAATATTCTACCTGAAGCATAGTTTTGTTGGGCATGTGCTTAGCACGGGTTATCTCCAACTAGTAAACATATAAATAATAAATAATAAGAATAAGAACAAAATGTAAACTATTTGCAGCGATTGCCCTGACTAGGGTTTTCACGAAGATGCCTGTTGATAAACTAAGAAGTGCTACTGTGGCTCTTAAGATTTGAAAGACGAAGGCAGAAACTCATAAGCGTTCGGTGGGATTTTATTTCCTTTTTCTTTTTTTGGCTGGGTCTTGTTTTTATCAATATATTGTGCACATCAATTTTTGATTAGTAAGAATTGATAATGGAGTCTTCTGTTCCCTTACATGTGCTAGCTGATTCTGATTTATTTCTGGCATATAAATCCATTAGTTGATTTAATAATGAATTGTTGGTTTACAGAAGACATCATGGGTGAAGGATATTTTGTCGGATGATATCTGTCACACCTCCTTTTTACCTACATCCCGTAAAAGGCGTAAATTCAAGGGAGTTTTTCAATTAAAGGACAATCGAAACGGGATTATTTCATTTAAAAATTCAGAGTCGCTACTTGGGAGGTTTATGGTGTCCCAAGTCACCAGTTTAAATTCCGAATCGAGAAAAACTGACTCTATTTACGGTCTGCGAACACAGAAATTCGGGTAAGGAATTCTGTTAACCCGAGAGAAGGTGTTAGGCACTCCCGAATTCCGTGGTTCTAGCATGGTCGCTTTGATCATACTTGGCTTATTAAAATAGTTTACTTACTGACTTTAGATCCTATGTGCATTTACCCTTTACCGCTTTTAAATCTCTTGATTACTCATAGTTAAAGAATTGAGTTACGCGTACGTATACTCTTTTCCTTTGGCGCGTCAAAAATCATGTCACGCGAACGTGTCCATAATTAATAACACTTTATTATTATAATAAAAAAGAAAGGTTTGACCAAAGTTGCGCGTGTCTAAAGCAAACTACGAACATTTGTCATTTTGTATGATTAAATAGTAGACGGCGCACCTCGGACTACATGAGCTAATCTAATTAATAACCTACAAAAACCCATTTTTATTATTAAGAAGGTTTGCTCAAAGCTGCACGAACGCATACTCCGAATTAGTTTTTAGAATTGTAATCATGTCACGCGAATGTGTACACAATCACAATTGTATTTTAAACGGCCCTAAAGGTTTCTCTACGAATATTCAACAATTATTCCTAAAATCGAGTCGGGATTGCTAAAGCCACGAGTTACGGGCTAACTACACTGTGAAAAGCAAACGGGCTAACTCAAGGCACATGGATATGCAGCCCAGAAGTATTCACGTGGAGAAGGGGCCTGGCAACTCATTTGCTAGGCCTATATTCTTTTGCTTGAAATTACTCCCTTAAATTTGGTCACATGACCAGTTCGAAGATCCAGGCGAGCTGGACATAATCCCCAAGAATCAGCACAAACCATTGTCCAAAACCTGATTTCTTAAAGCCCAAAGCTATTTCTCTAATAATTCATTTGAAACGCCCTCGCAAAGAATCATATCATAGGGCATGTATTAAAACTAATGATTGAATCATGAAGACTAAAAGTTAAGCTACGATCCGAATCCAACAAACTTTAGCGGAATAAAGCAAATTTCAATATAAGAACGGACAAAGACAACAAAACTACAACTTCTGAAAACAAACCTTACAATGAGCATATTAAAACAAATGCGTAGTCCCTGAAAATGCAGGTAGGTCCTGGGCAAATTCTTCTCAGTAACCAAACCTATATCACGAGGAGCATGGACTGAACCACACTTTCACATTTTGGAAAGGTTAACCGAGCGCAAGAAATCAGATCCAATGAAACTAACCAGCAAATCAAACCAATGAGAGCCACAATCAGAATTAATGACTAAGTCTCAAACACACTTTCACACAAGCAAACACCCAACACCTAGCCTTAATGACTAAGTCTCAAGCCATCTTAGCCCTCGATTGTTCAGAGATCATTTCAGAAGTGAGAGCCTCAAGAATTACAGAAAAAACTTTCAATGGAACAGTGATTTTTGTTTTTTTTAATTGTTTTGATTTCTCCTGTATTTCAGCCTTTTCAGTCTCTCTAAGGTGTAAAAATTGTCTTGAATGAGAAGAAGGCTTTCTTTTTTAAGGCTGAGGGTCTGCTGTGTGCCTTCCAAGGCAAGGCAGACAGATATTTTCCAAAATGCCCTCATAGGGCATCTTTCAAAACTGATTGTTGGACAGTTGTCCATTTCTTTTAGATATTTTCAATTTACAGCCTGTTTTCCCTAACCATTTTGGGCATCTATCCATCTGGAATCTTCCCATTAGTTATTAAAGATTCTTTAAGCTGAAACAATCTCCAAAATCACCTCCTAAAGTTCCCCATTATTCACTTAACCCCTTAACTTCTGAATGCTCACAATCACAGTAACAATAAACAAACGGGCTAACCCTTTCAAACAAATTGAAATTCAAAACAACTATTGAAATTATGAGAAACTAGCTTGAATACCCTTCACACATAAATATGAATTCAGAAAATGTTCTTGAAACAAGAATTAATGCGAACGATGAACTATACTTGATTCAATTCCAAAATTAATTCACAAATGTGAAATGAAACCCAGCGAAAAGAAGAAAATCTCATGAATTGAAACCAGACCAAACTCAAACCTTACGAAGTCGATTGTCATCGACAACTACGCAAACAAGCTAACTAACAAACTTACAACCAGAACATAATGCAATTAAGCAAGAGACGAAAATTCTGAAAGACGAAAACTGGACAAACAAACAACCAAGCAAACAAACAGAAGAGATCAACAAGAAACCAATCGATGCAAAGGAAATTCTCCCAAACCTGCTTCGGCAAGAACTGCATGACCTCGAACAAACTTAGAGGAGACAGTGAACCTTTGACGGTCATTAATCGGTTGTCCTTAACAAAAGACAAACGATTAATGATGGTATTGGGTTCACTTGACCTTGCTAAGCTAGAAAGGAACCTAAGGAGATACTTGGCTATCCGGACCTCTGCTCTACCACTGACGGACCATTTTGAGATAAAACCAACATGTATTTGAGGCAGGAAGCAGATGAGGGGTTGCATGGTGTGATTTTGGGTGGATCTAGGAATTTTAGGGTTTCAAGCGCTAACCTCATATCTGAGATTCGAAGCGATGGAGGGGGATTTGAGAGGAACTATTTAGAGATTTGGGATGGGGAGGTGGAAGGGAGTTGATGGTGTTAATTCGGTGGCGATTGGACGCCGGCGCCGCCACCGGACGGTGGGGAATTCTGAGGCGGCTACTAGGGTTTGGGGGCAGGGTTCTGAAGTTGGGGTGTTGGGATGATGAACTGGGTGTGTGTGTGTGTGTTCAGACATATATATACTCCCCAGACTTTAGTTCCGAGCCGTTTGATCAAGTGACGATCAACAACTCAGATTGACACCGGTCGAAACGACGTCGTTTCGCCTGAAGGGGAATCCGGACCGGGTAGAGGCGGGTTTGGGCTGGACTTGTACAGATCTAGGGGCAATTGGGATGAAGGGGGTTTTATTAAGTGGGCCAAATCCGAATTTCCTTTTGTTTTTTTTGAATCTTTTCTCTTTTTCAATTTCGAAATTTCTTTTCTTTTCAAAATTAGAAATAAATCCTAAATTAATTATTAAAACTAATACTATCCTATCAAATAAACTAATTAACCTCTAAAAATAATTACCATACTAATTAAATACCAAATTAAAGAAAGCTAACAAAATTCGAGAAATAAAAATGCAAAAATGAACTATTTTTGTAATTTTTCCATTGTTATAAAACACTAAATTACTAATTATTTCAAACATGCAAAAATTAAATCCTAAATGCAAAAGCAGCATATTTTGTATTTTCCATTAATTAACAAATGAAATGCACAGACAAAAATGCAAATAATTAACAGCAAATGCCACAAAATACACAAAATTGCAAATAATGAAACGAAATTACTTTGTTTTGAATTTATGGGAGTATTTCATGTAGGGCAAAAATCACGTGCTCACAGCTGCCCCTCTTTGTTCAGAAACACGAAGAGTTTTCGTGCAAAGATAAAGTGAGCGGATACGAGCGATTTTTGCCTGTTTGAATACTCCGTGGGAAGCATTTTTGAAAGAGTTGACCGCACCCTGCTTCTGAGGTTGCCTACATATCCTTGGCTAAAAAGGAATCAGATCAGTGTAGTTCAGGAAGTTTTGGTAGCTGGGACTACCATGAAGTTATGATTTCACTGTTGTTGTTACTGCTACTGAACCTCCTTATTACTCCATGTCAAAATAAAACAAAAAGCTATACTAGACTATGATCTATGGATTACAAAAGTCCTATCTATATCTTCAAACTTGATTTTATGCTTCTTGTTGCCTTGTTGTTCTCCATTCTTTCGGAGACATCCGTTTGTTGCCATCTTGAATTGTAAACTGAGATGTTTTCCCCTCCTTCAAGTGGGTGCCTGACTGATGAACTTGATATGTATTCTCTGCTCTCCAGGCGGGCTCCTGACTGCTGACTTGAAAGTATTCTCTGCTCTCCAGGAGGGCTCCTGACTTTGACATAGACAAAACAAAGGATTTGAAAGCTCAAACATAAATTGTACTCCCTTGTTCTCCAGGCGGGTTCCTGATTGCTAATTTTGAAAGTATTCCCTGCTTTCCAGGAGGGCTCCTGACTTCAACAAAACAGACAAAACAAAGAAAATTTTCTGCCCCAGTTTGGTGGCTGGGGACAGATGTGATTGTAAAACTAAATCATATTACCAAGTATTACTAAGGATTTGCAAGCTAGGTCCCATTATTCAGGGGAGTCCTGACAACTCTTAATTAAACGACAATTTTAAATCTAAGTTATATCTTCTAAATGTGTGACTTCTGCTAGATCCTGTTATCTAAGAGGATCTTTAAACTACTCCCCATTATCCAGGAGGGTCCTGAAAATCAAAAGTCCAATTTTATCTTAAGAGTGACAACTTTTATGGCTGAATTATACTACCCTACAACAGACTTTACGCTAAATGTTGTTATCTAATCGAAATCTTAAAGCTAAGTCCCATTATTCAGAAGGGTCCTGAAACCTCCTAATTGAATCCTATCTCGAACATGCAAACTTCTAAGCCAACTTATATTCCTTTGGGATACATTTGTGCAAAATTATGCTATTTCTGAACTTTAAACTAGGTCCCATTTTCCAGGAGGATCCTGAAAATCAAAACAAACCTGTTTGGTGACTGCCTTTCTCCACGGAGAGTTTCTCTGAATCCAACGAATTTTCTGCCCATATTTCAATCAAAGAAAATTTTGTCAGTTTAAAGTGGTGGTTAGCTGATGGCATTCTTGCTGAAGATCTTTCTGCTGCAGTGCTTGTTCTGACTGGCTTCTCTGAACTGGCCCTGAACTGCTTTGACTTTCTGACTGACTTTCAAACCCCATGATCTTTGACGAACCGAGTGTTCTATACCCGTGCTGTTGTTTTGCCTCTAACCCCTTTATCTAGACCTTTGCATCCCTCATGACATTACCAGTCCCTCCCACCGATGAGATTTTCGGCGATTCCTTGTACCCTCCTCTTACATCGTGCTATCCTTAGTATGCTCCGACCACGATGTGCTTTGCAATTTTGGAAGTTGGTAGTGAGTTTTGACTTGCTTTGAACAAAACTGACATTGACACATCTAACATTGAAACATCTGAGAAGATAAACCTAAAAGAAATGAAATGCAATGACTTTGCGGGTTAAGGATAAGAAGAATCCAAAACCAGATGACTGCTACAATGGGAAAAAGAAAAAGAAACTTATCTGAGTGGAACAACTGGTACCAATGATCATGACATGCATTTCGGATTAATCGGCCCAATCTGTCCGACCAATCAACTTTCAGTCACCGTACTATGTTGCCTCAGAATTTCCATGATCTGATTACTTCACCCAATCCATGACCTTGTTCATCCTGCGATGCCTTGCAACAGTTTTCCACCAACAGACCTTTCTCATTTTGCTCCTCAACTCACTTTCGCCTCAAGGTGCTCGTGAGGGTTTTCACCGATAAGACTCTCTCATTTTAATTTCTCTCAACTCCCGTCGCCCTACGGTGCCTGTGAAGGTTTTCACCAATAAGACTCTCTTATTTTTATTTCTCTCAACTCCCGTCGCCTTACGGTGCCTGTGAAGGTTTTCACCAATAAGACTCTCTCATTTTTATTTTTCCCGCTTGAACGAGAGTGTTGCCCCTGACATGAATTATATTTACCTGCTCGACTTGGCATCTCTCAAAGACTGATCGGAAGGTCTTTATTTGGACCGTAACGTGGGCTTTTGGATAGGGTTAAGAAGAAAGGATATCAAAGGCTCAAAACAAAAGGATATCAAAGGCTCAAAACAATTCACATGGGTTTAGAATTACAACTTTCGAAATCATATTTCTTACAACAACTACAACTTCTGCCCTAGTTTCCTGTTTGGGGACTTTTGGATTTTTATTTTGATGGGACCGAACCGTGAGGCTGCCTACGTATCCTTAAAAGGAATTAGGTCGAACGTAGTTCATGTCATAGAAACTATTTGTTGTCGCGATTTTTCTTTTCTCTCTTTCTTTTCTTTCTCTCTTTTTTCTTCTGTTATTCTTCTTTTCTCTCTTTTCCTCTTTTTTTTTCTTTTTGCTTTTCTCTTTTCCCTTTTATTGTTTTTCTTCTTCTTTTATCTTTTCTTCTTTTTTTCTTTCTCTTTTTTTCTTTCTTTCTTTATCTTTCCTTTTCTTTTTCTTTTTCTTTCTTCCTTTTCTTGTCTTTCATGCTTATGTTTCTGATATTCGCTACTGATTCCGAAAGAGGGGTATGAAAGAGAATAAATAAGGCTCAAAAAGGGTGACAAGGGATAAAGTGTTTAGATAGCAGAACAAAACGCCTTCATCATTTCAATCTTCAAAATATGCCAAATACAAACAAGTACAATCAAAGAAAGAAATCATACATAGTATCTCTTGACTGCATCAGAATTGATAGCCATTTCTACACATTTCCCTTCTACATCTGTCAAATATAACGCGCCATTGGACAACACTCTAGTTACAACAAATGGCCCCTGCCAGTTCGGGGTGAACTTTCCTTTTGCTTCAGCCTATGAGGAAAGATACGTCGCAACACTAGTTGACCTACTTCGAACTTCCATGGACGTACCTTCTTGTTATATGCTCTTGCCATTCTCTGTTGGTACAATTGGCCATGGCATACTTCCGCCAATCACTTTTCATCAATCAGACTTAACTTCTCCAAGCGGATTTTGACCCATTCAACGTCATCAATTTCTGCCTCAGCAACAATTCGAAGGTATGGGATTTCAATTTCTGCGGGTATTACTGCCTCCGTGCCATACACCAACAAATAAGGAGTAGCCCCTACTGAAGTGCGGACAGTAGTGCGATAACCCAACAACGCAAACAACACCTTTTCATGCCACTGCCTAGAACCTTCCACTATTTTTCGAAGTATCTTCTTTATATTCTTGTTGGCTTCCTCGACTGCTCCATTCGCCTTAGGGCGATATGGGGTGGAATTGTGATGTATAATCTTAAACTGCTGACATGTCTCTGTCATTAGATGACTGTTGAGGTTAGCTCCATTGTCTGTGATGATTACCTTCGGAATCCCAAACCGACAGATGATATTTGAATGCACAAAATCGACCACTGCTTTCTTGGTCACAGATTTGAAAGTTTTCGCTTCAACCCACTTGGTGAAATAATCAATGGCTACCAGAATAAACCTGTGTCCGTTTGATGCTGCTGGCTCGATTGGCCCAATAACATCCATGCCCCAGGCAACAAAGGGCCATGGTGCCGACATTGTATGCAGTTCAGATGGTGGTGAGTGAATCAAATTTCCGTGTACCTGGCATTGATGGCACTTGCGCACAAAACTGATGCAATCTCGCTCCATAGTGAGCCAGTAATAACCTGCTCGGAGAATCTTCTTTGCCAGAACGTACCCACTCATATGCGATCAACAAACTCCGGAGTGTACCTCAGTCATGATTACTGTGGTCTGTCTTGCATCTATGCATCTTAACAATCCAAGATCTAGAGTTCTTTTGTATAACACCCCTCCGCTGAAGAAAAATCCGCTTGCCAATCTTCAAATTGTTATTTTCTGATCACCTGTGGCTTGTACCGGATATACCCCCATCCGGAGGTATTTTTTGATATCACGGAACCATGGCTCCCCATCAAGTTCCTCTTCTACCATATTACAGTAAGCAGACCTGAATCTGCAAAGGGTCCATATAAGCCTTATCTGGATGATGTAACATTGACGCCAAAGTGGCCAAAGCATCGGCGACTTCATTATGTATTCTTGGGATATGCCTAAACTCTATTGACTAAAATCGTTGACAAAGATCATGCAAACACTGTCTGTACGGTATGAGTTTCAAATCCCATGTTTCCCATTCTCCCTGAATTTGGTGCACTAGGAGGTCCGAGTCACCCAAGACCAAGACTTTCTGGACACCCATATCCACAGCTAACCTCAACCCTAAAATACATGCCTCGTATTCAGCCATCTTGTTGGTACAGTAAAAACGAAGATGGGCCGTAACAGGGTAGTGCTGCCCTATTTCAGAAAAAAGTACTGCTCCTATCCCCACGCCTTTCATGTTTGCGGCTCCGTCAAAGAAAAGCTTCCATCCAAGCTTCTCGCCTTGTTCTAACTCATCAATGTGCATCACCTCTTCATCAGGGAAATAAGTTTTCAAGGGTTCATAATCTTCATCAACCGGGTTCTCGGCCAAATGGTCCGCCAAGGCCTGTGCTTTCATTGCAGTTCGGGTCCCGTAGACAATGTCAAACTCTATGAGCAGGATCTGCCACTTTGCAAGACTCCCTGTGGGCATAGGCTTCTGAAAGATATACTTCAATGGATCCAAGCAAGATATGAGGTAAGTAGTATAAGATGACAAATAATGTTTCAACTTCTGCGCCACCCAAGTTAGGGCATAGCATGTCCTCTCAAGCTGGGTGTACTTAACCTCGTACGGTGTGAATTTCTTGCTGAGATATTATATGGCATGCACCTTCCTGACAGTGATATCATGTTGACCCAATACACAGCCGAATGAATTGTCCAATACCATGAAATATAGAATCAAAGGTCGCCCTGGTTCTGGCGGGACCAACACGGGTGGATTTGACAAATACCCTTTTATCCTATCAAATGCCTCCTGACAGTCATCTGTCCACCTGACCGCAATGTCTTTCTTTAATAGCTTGAAGATGGGATCACAAGTTGTCGTGAGCTGAGCGATGAACCTGCTGATATAATTCAATCTCCCCAACAAACTCATCACCTCGGTCTTGTTCTTTGGAGGTGGCAATTCCTGGATGGCCTTGACTTTTGATGGGTCCAATTCAATTCCCCGGTGGCTGACTACGAACCCCAACAACTTTCCAGACGGTACCCCAAAAACACACTTTGTAGGATTAAGCTTGAGATTGTACCTACGAAGCCTTCGAGAGAACTTCTTCAGATCCTTGACATGGTTAGACTGCTTCCTAGACTTCACGATCATATCATCCACATACACCTCGATTTCCTGGTGTATCATGTCATGGAATATTGTTGTCATTGCCCTCATGTAGGTTGCCCCAGCATTTTTCAAACCGAATGGCATGACCCGATAGCAGTACGTTCCCCACGGCATGATGAATGTCGTCTTTTCAGCATCTTCCTCGTCCATTAAGATCTGATGATAACCCGCGTAACAATCCACAAAAGAACCAATCTCATGTTTGGCACAATTGTCAATCAATATATGGATGTTTGGCAGGGGAAAATTATCCTTCGGACTTGCTTTATTGAGATCCCGATAATCAACGCACACCCTAGTCTAGCCATCCTTCTTTGGCACAGGCACAACATTGGCTAACCAGGTGGGATACCGCGTGACCCGAATAACTTTCGCATCGAACTGCTTGGTGACCTCTTCTTTGATCTTTACACCCATATCCGTTTTGAACTTTCTCAGCTTCTGTTTTATAGGAGGGAATGTCGGGTCAGTGGGCAACTTGTGAACCACTAAATCAGTGCTTAGACCCGACATGTCGTCATAGGACCATGCAAAAACATCTTTGTATTCGAACAGTGCTTTGATTATCTCCTCCCTGAGTTGAGGTTCTAAATTTACACTTATTTTAGTTTCACAGACATTTTCTTGGTCCCCTAAATTAACTACTTCTGTATCGTTCCAATTAGGTTTGGGGTTTTCCTCAAACTGACTTAGTTCCTTACTAATTTCTTCATATGCCTCATCATCATCAAATTCCAACTCGTCATCACACTCAATTTCTTGTATTATTACTTCAGAGTTAGATTGGCTTTTAAAACTAGGCCGAAGATTCCCCATGCATGTCATGTCATTGATATCAGCATAAAAAGAACTGTACAAAAGAAGAAAACAAAAATAAAATTAGAACAAAATAAAGGAAAAGGAACAATTGCATTTCATTGAATATAAAGATAGTAGGGTTTTAACACATCCAACTGGACGGAACATAACATTTTAATTACAGACCCTGGAATAATCCAGACAACTAAAAGAAAATCAAAACCCATTACCAAGACTCCCTCCAGATAGGAAGAGGAGTAGCTTCCTAGTTGTTGACTTTTGCACGTGGTCCCACAAATTGCACATCTACCTTGCTGGACCCTTCCCCAACCTGAACCATATTGACCTCGGCGAATAACCTTTCGAACCCCTTATCCAAATCTCCATTGGCTCCAATCAGTGATCCAAGGACCCTTGACAACAATTACTTTCTGGTACCCGGCCTGACGAATGACCTGGACAGACGCGGGACTGGCTTTGGTAATGCCCATGCTTTCTTTTTCGTTTTCCTAGCTCTTCTCACGTCTGCGACGGTAGGGCTGATTCCCAAACCAAAAGTATCTAGATTCCATGGAAGGAAGACTGGCTGCACAATACCTTGCAGAGATATACCCAAACCCTTGCCCGGTACGAAACCGTTTTTCAACATTTCGACAGCTACCATGACTGATGTCGCAGCCATCTTTGGAGTTGGCACACACTTTCCTTCCAGAATTTTCTCTACTGATACTGTGTCGGAAACCTAATAAACCCATGGTCCCTTGCCATCATTGACCTCTATGAACAGAACAATGGCACCATTGGGTACACACAAATTATCTTCGCCATGTACAACAATTTCCTGTCGATCCTATTCAAACTTGACCATTTAATGCAGAGTAGACGGGATTGCTTTGGCAGCATAGATCCAGGGTCGTCCCAACAATATATTATATGAAACAACCACATCGAGCACCTGGAATTCCATAGTAAATTCAACTGGCCCTATTGTGAGCTCAAGCACTATGTCCCCGACTGAATCCTTCCCTCCACAGTTGAATTCCCGAATGCAAATACTATTCTTGTGAATCCTTTCATCCTTCACTTGCAACTTGTTCAATGTGGTGAGAGGACAGATGTTCGTGCTAGACCCATTGTCAACCAGTACCCGAGTAACCACGGAGTCTTCGCATTTCACCATCAGAAAGAGGGCTCTATTGCGCTCGGTGCCCTCTACGAGCAACTCATCATCAGAAAAGGAGACTCGGTTTACCTAAAATATCTTGTTAGCTATCTTTTCCAAGTGGGTTACTGAGATTTTGTCAAGAATGTGAGCCTCATTCAAGATCTTCATCAAAGCTCGACGGTGCTCGTCGGAATGAATCAATAATGACAAGAGTGAGATTTGAGCCGGTGTTTTCCTCAACTGTTCCACAATGGAATAGTCCTGTACTTTTATCTTTTTCAAAAATTCCTCTGTTTCTTCCTCAGACACAACTTTCTTCACCGACACTGGATTGTCTTTGGAAGTTTTAGCTTTTCTCAACTCTTCGGGGGCAAAGTATCTCCCCGATCGAGTCAAACCATGGGTCTCACACACTTCTTCTCTAACCTCTTTCCCCTGGTAAGTTACTGTCACTCGTTCATAATTCCACGGGACCGCCTTGATGCTGATTACTGGAAGCTGAGTTACTGGTTTTTATAATAACAAGCTCTATGCGAGCACCCTTCACGACCACGACAGGTTTACTTGTAACCCCTGATACCACCACTTTAGCTTTCTCTGGTTTCACTGCAACAGTACTTGACGACCCTTTCTTGGCTACCACAGCTGGCCTATTGTCTACCTCTTTCCGATGGACCACTGATTTCCCACTGGTTACCTTTTCCTTTGAATTGGTTTCACTGGAGCGGATCATCATCACCATCTGCGA
The DNA here is from genome assembly GCF_000393655.2 of Nicotiana sylvestris. Classification (NCBI taxonomy): domain Eukaryota; kingdom Viridiplantae; phylum Streptophyta; class Magnoliopsida; order Solanales; family Solanaceae; genus Nicotiana; species Nicotiana sylvestris. The sequence continues at coordinate 42,559,649 of NC_091067.1, read as the reverse complement.
GGGTTTCTTAGCCTCCCCTCCCTTATGTATCAACTCAATCATATGGGTTTTATGGTGAGCTGGTAGCGGATTCTGGTTGATGTTTGGTGTTTCTGGGGCTTGAACTTCGATCGGATGAGTATCAATGAGCTCTTGTACAACTGTTTTTAGTTTCCAGCATTTCTCTGTGTCATGGCCCAGGGCCCCTGAACAATACTCACAATTTACCGAGCGATCAAGATTTTTGGGAAGGGGATTCAGCATTTTAGCCTCGATCGGATTCAACATGCCCAACTGTCTCAATTTGTGGAATAGGCTGGTATATGATTCTCCCGAAGGAGTGAAAGTCTTCTACTTCTGCACCCTTTTATTCTTAAGGCTTGATTGGGTCGAAAACCTGTTCCAGGGGGGTTTTTGTAGGCTTTTGGGGGTGGATAGGTATTTTGCGGAGTTTGGTAGGGACTCTGTGGAGCTGGCGCACGCCATTGCATGTGAGCGGGAGGTTGGGTATATGTTTGTACGTGATAGACAGAAAAATGGGGATCTGGCGGTGGGTAGTAATGTTGTGGTGGGCTATATGGAGTGTGGGGGTATGTTTGGGGATAGGGTCGAGCCTGGTTGTTGAATGGTGGAAGGTTCCTGGCTCCACCCTAAGCTGTCGACTCGATCGTTGCAACATCCTCTTTCTTCTTTTTTCCGAGTACACCCCCAGTACCATTTTAAATGGCCTGGGTAGTTGCTTTGATTGCTGAGTAACTCATGATCTTATTGGACTTGAGTCCCTCCTAAACCATGCCTCCCATTTTCACAACTTCATTAAAGGACTTGCCCACTGCTGACACCAAATGACCAAAATAAGTGGGCTCCAAAGCCTGCAAGAAATAATCAACCATCTCGCTTTCTTTCATCGGGGGGTCAACCCTCGCTGCTTGCTCTCTCCAACGGAACCCATATTCTCGGAAACTCTCACCGGGCTTATTCTCAATCTTTGTCAATGACAGACGATCTGGGATGATTTCGAGATTGTACTAAAAATGACAGGCGAAGGCTTGGGCCAAATCGTCCCATGTGTACCACCTGCTATGATCTTGTCTGGTGTACCATTCTACCGCTGACCCACTCAAACTTTGGCTGAAATATGCCATCAGCAATTCATCTCTTCCACTTGCTCATCTCATCTTGCTACAGAACCCTCTTAAGTGTGCTATCGGGTCGTCATGCCCATCGTATAGATCAAACTTGGGCATTTTGAACCCCGCTGGCAACTGAACATCTGGGAACAGACATAAGTCCTTATAGGCTACACTTACTTGGCCTCCCAGCCCCCTCATATCTCGGAACGATTGCTCTAAGCTTTTGACCTTTCTGATCATCTCTTCATGCTCAGGATTTTTGGGCGGTTTCTCGGTCTCTGCCGATATATCAAGATGAGGAGTGTAAGGATATGGTTCTGGAACTTTGAAGGTGGGTTCTAGGGGATAGTACTGGTTGTCGTGAGTTTGAAATAGGGGTTCACTGGAACATCTGTGTGTTGTAGCAGGTGGGGGTGCCACAAAAACAGGTGTAATTGGCGGGGGAGGGTACGGGACTTGTTTGGGTGGTGGAGCTTGAGAGGTATGGGAAGTGGTGCTTTGACATTGTTGGTAGAGGGGGAAGGCTGGAGATGAGTTCACAATGGGAGGCTTCGGAGGTTGGGCTGATGGTGGGATATAAGCAGGATTGGCGGGATAAACCGGTGGTGGATGCCCTTTCGCCCAAGCTTGGTACATTTCAGCCATCTGCTGTTTCAGCTTATACATTTCCTCCCTCATTGCATTAACGTTCATTTCTTCCACCTCTTTTGATGGGTCGATAATACTTGTTTCTGGTTCCTGGTCGACCATATTCAGCCTGTCTTTCGATCGGGTGTTGTAGGAGTGAGTTTCCAGAATGCCAGTCAACTAACCTTCCTGAACTTAATATATCAAATAAACAACCTTGTTAGCGATTAGGCTTAACAGATTGGTAACCGCACATTGGGCATGAATGCACCTAAACAGTTAACCGTCTCTCTATTATGTATTTGATCGGTTGCATGCATCATCCCGGCCTTTTCTTTCTTTTAGTTGCAAATGTGCCCTCTTCTTTTCTTTCCTTTCCCTCCCTTTCATTCTGGCCTCTATTCTCTCCTTGTTTTTACTCTCTCTTATTTTCTCTTTTCTTTCTTGTTTTTCCGCTCTTTCCTTTTCTTTACTCTCTTGTTTTTCCTCTTATTTCTTTCCCCCTTTTTTCTTTCTTTTGGTTATGGTCGAATCCTATGGAGATTGCCTACGTATCATGACCCCGCATGAATCAGACCGAGCGTAGTTCTGGTGGATAAGTGTAAAATAAAGTAAAAACATTTGAGATTTTCAATTTTCATATAAAACACTATTACAAAGACTGAAACTAACAGACTCGAAAGAAACTAACAAACTCGAGATACAGACTCAAAAACAAACAACCCGCATGCTCTAATAACAGAAATATAGACTCCAAAACAACTGGCAGACTTTAACGAAAAGAAAACACAGACTGAAGAAATCACGAATACATCAATGCCTCAACTGTCCCTGGGACCCGCGGGGCAGCATTCGGCCTTGCTGTGGGCCGACTTGCTAAATCCTCCTGAAGGTGGTAGAGATCTTCCATTACCCGGCAAACAAAATTCAACACAGTGGAGAAGAACATGGATCTCGTCATATCCTCACAGCTACTGCACTTCATTTCGATATAGTTGGCAACCCTTTTGACTAGCTCTCTTATGACGTCCTTCTCTTGCAACAAACGCCCAATTTGTTCGGTTCTGGCTTCCAAAGTTTGTGAGGGCAAAGGCATCGCGGGCTAGAGTTTAGACCGGATAGAGGTGAGTAATGATTGTAAATGTTGTCCTGAGGGTATGAAACCCCGGATTGCACATCGTTGTGCTATATTGAGGTGACGCACACGCTAGATGATGAGCGTGGGGTCGTGTACTGTTGGGGATTGTGAATTAGTCCATCCTGATTGCACACGCTGAAAACTGTTTGCTATCATCATGTTTTGGGCGGAATGTCATATTTGGGCCTCGTACCAACTATTTGGACCTTTATGGGATTTTTACTAATATTTCCTCATTGTTTTGACTTTAACCTTGTACTCAGTCATGCTATATTCTATTGTTTTTATAACTCAGCCATGTTTACTCTGTTTTAACACATTAAATGATATTTTAAATGATATTTTGGGTTGAGCGTCATGTTTTACTATTGCCCGAGTGGCTTATGAGGTTCTAACTGAGTAAGGCCGATGGCCTATATTGTGAGGATAGTTTTGGGTCGTGCTGCACGCCGCAACAGTGATACACTGATTATGATTATGAGGCCGAGGACTTGAGATTGTACGCCACGAGGTGGCTTGTTGATATGAGGCGGAGAGCCTATTGATGATGCCATGAGATGGCTTGATATTGGGCTTGGGCCATAAGAGGCCCCTCTAGGAGTCTGCACACCCCCAGTGAGCGTAGGTACCCATTGCGATCTGAGATATAGCCCAAAGGGCTGGTATTGTTCCATGTGTTTGCCCGAGGGGCTGATTCTGTGGACATTGTGCCCGAGGGCGGATTCTTATGTGTTTATCTGTTCTAGCTGCTTTGTATTTAAATGCTTAACTGTTAAAAAGCATTTTTAAAGAAGCTTAAACTGAACTAAAGTGACTTTACATATTTCCACTGTTTCATTGTTTTTACTGGCTTTTACTGCTTCTTTATAGCCTGTTGATGTGCCTTTACGTGATTTCTTATTGCTCAGACTTCATTTATTATTATTACTCACTGAGTTGGAGTACTCACATTACTCCCTGCACCTTGTGTGCAGATTCAGGTATTTCTGAACTCGGTAGCGGGTATTGGTTTATCAGAGGCAGAGTCATCGGAGTTTAGCAAGGTAGCTACCCGACGTTCGCAGCACTGATTTTCTCCCTCTTGATTTCATTTGACTGTATTTAGTACATTTTCAAACTTTCAGTTGTATTTAGACCTTAGTAGATGCTCGTGACTTGTGACACCCCGATGCCGGGCTGTATCTATTTCCGCACTTGTTCTATTTCGCTAAATTTTTTTGGGATTTATTCTTATAAATGACTTGAATTGACTTTTTAAAATTGTTAAAAATGAAATTTGGGAATTGTGTTGGCTGACCTTGTTTTCACGAGAGGCGCCATCACGACCGGGTCTGGTTTGGGGTCATGTCAGTAGGCCATGTCGGCCTAAGTTGAGGCTTACCCCTCCAGAGTTCACAGTTAAAGAGTGGTATGCTCGGGCCAAATATGGCACTGGATGCCGGCCATGCCTCCCCAAATTTGGGGCGTGACAGGATTTTCACGCTTTGGATTGGGGTAAGTGTTTTGACTTGGATTTGGTTATATTTCATGATTTCATCCTTGTTTTTATTATTTAATTAGTGAATTGAATTGGAGAAAATTCGGAATTTTTGTGAAAACTTTCTAAAATGTAAATTGATGATTTGAAGGCCGATTTGAGACCGGAATTGGATGATATTAGTATGGTTGGACTCGTATCGGAATGGGTATTCGAATTTTATTCGTTTTAACGGGTTTCGAGGTGCGGGTCTGGGGTTGACTTTTTAGTTTTCATTAAAGATCAAAGCTTTATTATCCAGAATTATTTCCTATGTCTTTTATTTATGATATTAAGTTATTTTCTAGATTTGAACTGTACGGAGGTTGTGTCACACGAGAAAGTCTATTTAGAGTATTGATTTAGCTTCTTTGAGGTATGTATCTTGCCTAACTTTGTATGGGAGAGACTACCCTATAGGATTTGGTTTAATTTCACTATTTGGATTTGGTGGAAGACGTGTACATGAGGTGACGAGTGTGTACACGGCCTTATATATGGGAATTGAATGGATTAGACTCTTAGGCTTCTTATATGCCTTTAATTGAATTTGTCATTACATGTTCTACATTTCTTTGTTAAATTTATCCTTACATATTTTATTTGAAGTTGTTAGCACATGTTCTATCTTTTATTTGTCAAGTTTACTCTTATATACTTTATTTGAAGTTGTTACCTTTTATTTTCACGTTACCTCTTTCATTGTTGAATTATTCTTATTTGAAGTTGCCATTACATGATATCCCTTTATTGTCAAGTTATTCTCATACTTTTAGGCATAGTTACTAGTTCATGCTATCTCTTTTATTGTTAGTTTATGTCATACACTAGAATTCGAAGTTGTCATCTCATGGAAATACCTCCATCATTGAGTTTATTCTTAAGCAATTAATTGAAGTGGAATCTATTGAAAGTCATTAACCTGTTTTAGTTGAAGTAGTTGTTTAATGGAGTATTGATCATTGTTGAGTTATTTCCCCCCATTTCATTTTGTTGCTATTGTGATTCTTGTACATATTGTAGTTGAGCTGTGGGCTATGTATCATGGTGATATTGGTACTCCCTCCATTCCAATTTATGTGAACCTGTTTGACTGGGCACGGAGTTTAAGAAAAAAATAAAGACTTTTAGAATTTGTGATCCTAAACAAGTTCAAATGGGGCCCAGAGTATTTGTGTGGTTATAAAAGCTTCTCATTAAGGGTAGAGTTGTAACTTTAAGCTAAATTATTACCAAATTTAGAAAGGGTTCATTCTTTTTGGAACGGACCAAAAAGGAAATAGGTTCACGTAAACTGGAACAGAGGGAGTATTATTGTTTTGAAAAGGTTGGGGCCTATGGGCACTTGTGGTACGAGTGGATATGTCATGTTGTTATAATATAGCACATGTGATTTGATTGTTGTTATCCGGAGCATAAGGGCCATATTTCACTGTTGTTGATTATACGGAGTGATACGGGTGGATAATGTGTTATTGTCTGAGTGGAGTGATATGGGTAGCTATTATACAGAGTGATACAGGTGGCTAATGTGTTATTGTCTGGGCGGAGTGGTACGGGTGGCTATTATACGGAGTGATACGTGTGAGTATTGTTTTATTGTATAGGCGGAGCGATAAGGGTGGTTATTATGATGTGGTCAATACGGAAAGATAAGGATGGCTATGCCAGGGATGATATGTGATGGCCATGGGGCTTATGTTCACGATATTCGTGTGATGGTGTGATTTTTCTTGTGTATGCCATGGACCTTACGTGACTTGTTGTGTTGCTTTCAATGAGTTACTTGATATCTTGATATTACTTGTTGACTTGGACTGTATTAGTATACTCGCAGAAGCATATACCATAGCATGTCGTTTACACCGGTTCAAGAGTATGAAACTTGACATTCATTGATCATGTCCATGTATTCTTTATATTATTTGCTTCCATTTATGATAGTAAACCTGTGGCCATGCCGGGCGAATTGCGGTATTGAGCCTGTGGCCATGCCGGGCGAATTGCGGTATTGAGCCTGTGACCATTTCGGGCGGATGGTGATTGTGAGCCTGAGATCATATCGGGTGGAATGAGATATTGGCACGTGAGTTGTCTGTGCGATCGTGATTGATAGTGTGGGCATGAGGTGCTGTGAGCATATGATTTGTGATTTGGGACTCATGACTTGTGATTTTGGGATGAGGTACCCCGGAATAATGTTTTTGTGAGACTTGTGTTAGAACGACTTGATTATTTGATTGTCATTTGTTTTTGCTTATTCGGTTTCACTGTGCTTTAACCGTGTTATGATTATTTTATTGTTTATATCACGTGTTTATTTCTTGTTGCCATTTACTGATTCTTGTTTCCATTATTAGCTTTACACTTATTTACTGCACGTGTTATTATGAATATTAGGTGTCTTGACTTGTACCACGTCACTACTCTACCAAGGTTAGTCTTGATACTTATTGAGTACTGACCGTGGTGTACTCATACTACACTTTTGCACATTTTTGTACAGATCCAGGTATTGCAGATAACGGACTCAGGTAGAGCTAGCTTCTTGATCGTGAGGATTCAAGGTAGAGCTGCTTGGTCATCGCAGTTCCTTGGAGTCCTTTTTTCCTTTTGATTGTACTGTTAAATCGTTATCTGAACAATATTATATTTTGAGTTATTCCTATGTATTCATTTAGAGTTCATGACTCTGTATTACTTAGTCTTGGGAGGTTGTTGTGATTATTGTTGCGTATGCTTGTTTCACCTTTATTTCGGTATTTATATTAAACTATGCTTTTAGAATATCATTGTTAATCTGGCTTACTGTTGTAAGTAATTGGCTTACCAAGTCTTATAGACTAGGTGCCATCACGACGCCAAAGACGACTCTCATTGTTTTGGTGGCTACTTTAGTCACCACCAAAACCCTCATTGCTTGTAGTGATGGGCCGAGGACAAGGGAAGGGGACTGAGGGAAAAGTGGGTGGTGGGTCGGAGGATGGTTTGTTGTGGAGGGGAAGGTTGGCTAGGGTGGTTAAGGGATAGGGGTTGGAAGGTGGGCGTAAGATGCCGTGGTGGGGGTGGATAGGGGTAAGGTGGAGGTGCACATGATGATAGTTTAGAGGTCTAGAGGCTGGGGTGGCGAGGGTGTGGATTGGGGGAGGGGGTGAGGATTGGGTGAGGAAGCTTGAAATGAGTTTTAAAAAATATTAATTTTTCCTCCTCATGGTCGGAAAGTTTTTTTCCTTCGATCAGAAGAAAATGAATTCATAAGAAAAATATTTTTAAAATATTATAGTCAACCAAACATGGAAAAATTAGAAAATATTTTTTCTCATATCAAACACACCTTCTATGATCATAGTTATAAATGTTTCTTTTATAGGTGGCAAAATCAACTAGCTTTTTAGGAATTCGCCTAATTCGTTCAAATCTAAACGGGATGGATTATAACTCATTTTATTGACTTAACTTAACGGGTTGAACTCGAAACAACTGATCATAGGCTAAAACCTCGTGTTTTAGTCGTTGTAGCAACACTTTAATTATTGTATTTTACAAAGGTTTGAGCTTAAATGATAATGAATTGTACTAAATTCATGCTTTATGCCTTGCAGGAAGCTAATCTGACTTAAGAATTAACTTTGGGATGAATTTGATTAATTTGGGGCTTTGAAGTCTGAGTAAAAGCTAAATAAATCAAGTCGGGATCGTGTTCGGGGGTCGCAAAGCAAGCCCAGATAGAAAAATAAGAGAAAAAATGAAGCAGCGCAGAAAAATACACTGCCGCACTGCGTGGTGCGCCGCGGCAGTGCAAAAATCTGCGCTGCATTGTTTAGCTCCGTAAAAATGCATTCTGCCTCTGTCCAATCCATGTACGCAGCGCACGGGGCGTCGCGCGGGGCGTCGCGGACGTGTAAAAATCGCAGAATTACTCTATTTCGGTCTAAAAATGGCATAATTATCAAAACCCTTTCCTACATGACTAAAAAGGGGAAAACATCCATTATTGACGAAGGAAGCCTGTTTTGAGAGAGAAAAGGAGGAGGAAATCGATCTTAGAGGATCAAAATCAAGAGGATATAACACTTTGGAGCAAGGATTAAAAGAGTTCTTCTAAACATTCTTCTAATATCTATTTATTTCATGTTTAAGACTTATATTGTTGATGTTTGTATAATTATGAGTAGCTAAATACCCAAATATTCTTGGGTTATGGGTGTTAGATGATTATGTTGTTTGAAGCTTAAATTGATGATCTTGAATTTATCGTTAAGGGTTGTTTATTTGATTCTGCTGTTAATTATTTTACTGTGTAGCTAACAGTGAAATACTATTTACGAATCTTGAGTTAAACTTGAAAAAGGAAATTCTTGATTGCATATAGAATCAAATTGAGTAAGATCTGGATCCTGGGCATCGGGTGAAGGATTCGCGATTAAGATAGAACTATACTTAATTGCCTTGTTTGGTTGAGAAATAGGATTTGTAAGGGCATTTGAGCTAATATTAATACCATAGAAATATAGGTATTAATTTAACTTGAATAGGTACATAATAAATCGACAGATTCTTATGGGTATTATTAACCCTATAATTAATAACCCAGATAATTCAATAAATCATTTTTAAGCTAAAAACGTAGCATGATCTCTAGCAAGCCCATGACCCCGGAATATCTCTTTTATTAATTGTTAAAATAAAAATTCATAAGTGGCATAGTAACTTTGCGTTGTATTATTGTTTGTCTACTAGTTAAATTGTAAATTGGTTATTTATTTATTTTGTGATGAATTAGCTTGAATCGATAATTATTTGAGTTTGCATCAGTCTATAAGTTGATCACAAGTCCTCGTAGGAATGATACTTTACTTATTACTATATTACTTGAAGATTGCGTACACTTGCGTGAGTGTTTTGGTCGCAACAAGTTTTTTGCGCTGCTGCCGGGGACTTAGAAATTAACTATTTTTCTAGATCAAACTTTTATTCTTATCTTTTCAAGTTGTTTTTTGTAAATATTTTATTTTTATAACTATTTGATTTTTCTCTTAGTATGTTTCTAGTTCTCTCAGGATGACATATGGGGATGAAATATACGGAGGCAAGGTTAATGATGAAGACGCTTGGTTGACGGAAGATTTTTATGGCCCGTATTTTTGGGCTAGTCATGGCCTCACCTTTTGTAGATCTGAATTTGAATAAGGGAGTAAGGGTTGGTATTGGGATGGATATTCTCGATTAGGGGAATCTGCGGAACGCCGTTGTTTACTAACAATGTTGATGAAAGATTGGTCTAAGGAGAGAGATGAGCTTGCACAAAAAATTGATAATTTTAGCTTGGTTGTGCATGACTTGGATTCATATTTGAGTGCAAAGGTTGATGCGTGTAATGCCCAACAATTTAATGATGAGTTGTATGAAGCTGGAAAAAATCTTCTAGACCAAATCGAGGAGCTAAAACAAGAATACCAATCATTAGATCATGTTTTTCTTAATGATGCCAATGTTGAGAAAAGTGATCTAGAGTCATGTGAGGGAGTAGATAACATTACTTTAGGAGAATTGAGTGTGTGTATAAATGGGGATGTAAATAGTAGTAAAATTCATGAGTTATGGAGTATTAGACCTCATTCCAATCATTTTTCCACATTGTGTTTAGATAGTAAGATAGTAATCGAGCCATCTGAGTCTATGGGGGTGTCAAAGAGTGAGGGTGAAAGTGCCTATATTCTTGAATTTGTTGTGCCAAAAAGCAAAAATTGCATTCCTCATCTAAAGGCCGAGAAGTGCCTAGTGAAAAATTTATTACTTGGCCTGGTTATCTTTGTAGCCCCACCAAATGAGCATAGCCACAGACTGGATACCCTGTTAGGGGTACAATTTATAAGTTCAAGATGGAAGCAAAAAGTGGTTCACATCGTGCCGCGACGTTAGATCAGGCGCTTGTTGGGAGGCAACCCAATGACTAACATCACTAACTTTTAATTGTAATTTAGAAATATTGGATTTTAGAAGTTATGATGTCTTTAGTCAGGTACAAGCATGCATTTGTGCATTGAATATTATTGTGAAGATGTGGTGATGTTATATTTGTGAAGTGAGGTATATTTGTGTTGTTAATATGGTGAATTTGCCTCATTTCAAGTTGAAATTTAAAGAATGCAAGACATGCTTACAATGTGTTTGGTAAAATGTCTAAGTGACATGAAATTGAGTAATGTTACAAATCGAGAAACAAATTGCATTGTAAGATGTTATTAGTGGTAACAACTATAACATTAGGCTAAACCATGATGTTTCGCTTGCTTTATGTAAAAAATGAGATATAAGATTCATGCTAATGTGCCTATGTAATATATTTTGTATAATAATTTTGAATTTTGTAAAATAGACTAATTTCTTTTTATGTTTATGTTTAATATTAATCTAGCTTGTAAAATCTAGCTTAGTTTTTGGTTTTTTGTTTTTATTTTTAATTGTTGCAAGTCTCTTTAATGATTGGGTAGGCCGATAAGCATTATATCATTCTAACTGAAGAACATAGTAGTCTGAATCCCTGTTATACATGCTAAATGTCAACATGATAATAACATAAGTGTGGGGGATTTACTCCACTTGCATTTAAAATAATTTTTGTGTGTTTTTAGCTAATATATCATGTTGTGTAGGTATAATGTCTCGGTGTCCAAGCAAAATATCAAATACTGGCCTATCTGAGGTTGCATCTACTAGCTGACGGGGAGGCATGAGGGCACCCCCTCCAGCACCTTTGAGGATGAAGATGCTTAGGCCAATGGCCTCTGGGAGTCTCTTTTCTGATCTATTTTTGATCTTTTTGCATTAGGGACAATGCAAGATTTTTAGTGTGGGGTGGCTTGCCCCTATTGTAATGTACTTACTTTTGTTGTTTTCGTATTTTTGGTTGTTTGATTTTGTTTAGACTGTTAAACTTTTTGGTTTGGTAGATTATAGCATTTGTAGGTAGTAAATGGTACTAATTTCGATTTTTTTCCCGATGAAGGATTTTCTTGAGGGAAATGAAGTCGAAATTCAAAAAAAAAAATTTGCCTATTATTTCAGTTTAGTGTATGCTAGTTTTGGTTTAATTTAAAATTTTCCCCTTGGTTTTTCTTTATGTCGCGGTTCTTTTCCAAGGGTGTATTTGAACCGGGTATAGTGTAATATTTTAGTTCAATTGAATAAAAAGTTCCTAACTACAGAGTTAATCTCCTCAAATGCACATGTGTTAGAAGTTGTATGTACCTTATTTGTGATGCTCAATATCAGTTCTTGATTCTAAAGTAAGTGCCTTAAATTGTGTATTTATAACTATGCTTAACTACTTTGACTAGAGAATCGAGAAAGATCCAAGCTTGAATGAGTTGTGTGCCAATGTGTGAGTGAGGTTGTTGAATTATTTTGTGCATAACAGTTGATATCTAGAACTTTCCCTCAAGTGTTTTGCAAAGCGAAATAGTAGCATTATTCAGTTTAGGAGATGATATAGGCATTTCTTTGTTAAACCGATTTTATAATTGTTCCCACCTAGTTGTATATATCTTAGTCAAATCTTTTGAGCCGTTAATCCTATTTCTTTGGCATCCGCATTATAAACCTTACCAATTTATGTAAATATTTCAGTTAGTTGAATCTCTATCTCTCATGAGCACTTAGTGTTGTTTTAATGTTGTTAAAGTTGAGAAGAGATTTATTTGTTTATTTGAAAAAAAAATCGAAAAAGAAAAATACCTGTATATATGTATGTATGTATATATATATATAGGGGATGGATTTTCATTAGTAACATTCTCTAGCTTATGGTTCTTAAAGAGAATGAGATTTGTTGTTATTATGTAAACCCACAAAAAGGTTGGAGATGGTTTAACATAAGAGTAATGCTGAAATTGTGAAATGACATGGTGTATGTCACGACCCGGATTTCCCCACAATCGAGAGTCATGATGGCGCCTACTAATGGAGCTAGGCCAGCCAAACTTTAAACATTCTCTGATAACTTCTCAACAATAACCATATACGAAAGCAATTAAATAAAAAAACGGAAGACTTTAAGTTTATAAAACTGAAATTCAAATGCGGAAGTTTAAGACAAATCTCTACCCAAAATCTGGTGTCACTAACTCACGGACTGCTAAAGAGTGCTACAAACAAGTATGAATGGAAATACAAAATATCTGTCTCGGTAAAATGAAGACAAACTAAACATGGAGAAGGACTTCGACCTGCGAACGTCAGCTAGGCTACCTTGAAGTCTCTGGACTGAAGTCAGCTCCCGATCAATACGCTACTGCTGCGATCCTAAAGCTGCTCCGGTGCCGTAATCTGTGAAAAAAGCACAGAAGTGCAGCATCAGCACAACCGACCCCATGTGCTGGTAAGTGCCTGGCCTAACTCCGGCGAGGTAGTAACGAGGCTAGGACCAGACTTCAGATAAACCTGAGCAGATATATAATATGTTACGGAAAATAAACAGGAATAAGCAGTTTAAAATGGGAGGGGTACATGCTTCGGGGAACCATATCAAGATCAATAAAGAAACTTATTAAAATATGAAAGGACAGCTCAATACCTACAACGATACAATAACAATACTGTTGCGGTGCGCAACCCGATCCCTTATCATTTAACATTATTGCGGCGTGCAACCCGATCCACATATATATATAGTTGTTGCGGCGTGCAACCCGATCCAATATAATATCTGTTGTGGAGTGCAACCCTATCCAATATATATAGCAGTTGCGGCGTGCAACCCAATCCAATTCATTATCTTGTGGTAGGCGTACCACCCGCTCCCATTTCATCATACCCTGTGGTAGGCATACTACCCGCTCCCATTTCATTATCTTGCGGTAGGCGTACCGCCCGCTCCCATTTCATTATCTTGTGGTAGGCGTACCACCCGCTCCCATTTCATTATCTTGTGGTAGTCATACCACCCGCTCCCATTTCATTATCTTGTGGTAGGCGTACCACCCGCTCCCATTTTACTACATCAATATCGTCGATGAAAACAATCACGAACAAATCCAAATAGGGAACATAAGGAATATACTAACTTCCCGGCAAGGGAGAAACAGCTATAACCAAAATTGTTACCACCTAACTACCTCAGCTACATCTAGACTTGTTACAACACCTAACTACCTCAGCTATATCTAAACTTGTTACAACACCTAACTACCTCAGCTATAACCAAACTCGTTACAACATCTAACTACTTCAGCTATAACTAAACTTATTACAACACATAACACAAAGAATCATCAACCTAAGCATCCGTAATATCAAATAAGAACACAATGCAAGGGAACCACAACTCAATAATAGCCCGGCAAGGGTGCAACGTGATAATCTCTTCCCTTTCTCACTTTTACTTCACAACTCCCTTCACCACTCGAGCCAATACTCTAGAGTTTCAATTATCAGTTATACTTTCAAAATTCGTTACACAACTGGAGTCAACGCTCCTCAATGTTCATAGGTCACAATTCTTTCCACAACTTTACACAACAAAAATAGAAATCTTCATCAAGGCATGAAAAATACAACAAAATCATGAAAATCACAATATAAGACTCACGGTCATGCTTAACACCAACGTATAGATACTCGTCACCTTGCCTATACGTCGTACTCAACAAGAAGCAAGTGGCAAAGATGACTCAACTCCTAATCCCTCAAGCTAAGGTTAGACCGAACACTTACCTCAAATGCTCCAACTCAAGTTTCGATTATAGCTTTACCTCTCGAATTCACCACCCAACCGCTCGAATCTAGTAACAAATTACTTCAATGCATTAATAATTACTATTGGAACTAACCCCAATGCATAAAAATAGTTTTTACAAGGTTTTTCCCAAAAAGGTCAAAAATACCCCCGGACCCACGTGGTCGAAACTCGAGGTTAGGACCAAAACCCGGTTACCCATTCTCCCACGAATCCAAATATATATTTTGTTTTGAAATCGGTCCCCAAATTGAGGTCCAACTTCTCAATTTGTAGAAAACCTAGGTTCTACCCAAAACACCCAATTTCCCCATGAAAATCTTTGATTTGAAGTTGAAATCATGTTAAAAAATGTTAAGAAGTGAAGAAATTAAGTTAGAAATCACTTACCAATGGTTTTGGAGAAGAAAGGTTGTTTGGAAAATCGCCTCTTAGGTTTTGAGTTTTTGAAAAGTGGAAAAATGACTGAAAGTCCCGAATATATATACTTTTGCTGGGGGCTGGCGCGGATCGCGCAGAAATGTACCGCGGTAGCGCTGAGGGAGGGAAAAAGTGGGCTTTCTCTGAACCCACCCAGCGCTGACCGCCCTGATTTGGTGCGCGGCTGCGCAGGTCGACCCTCTGAACTCCACCACGCGGACCGCACAGAAAAGCACCGCGGCCGCGTGGCTGCCAGCGCGGACCGCACGGAAATGACCGTGGCCGCACTGGGGCCTGCAACATCTGAACCTGCATTTTTAAGCCTAAGACCTCCCGGGCCCCACTCAAAACTCACCCGAGCCCTCGGGGCTCCAAACCAAACATTCATATGATCTCGAAAACACTTTACAGACTTACTCGTGCGATCAAATCGCCAAAATAACATCATATACATAGGATCAAGCCTCAAAACTCATGATTTTCTTTCAACTTTCATAAAACTCAAATTTTCCATTTTCAGTCCGAAACACGTCATATGACGTCCGTTTTTAGCCAAACTTTACATATAGTGCTTAAAACATATTTAAGACTCGTACCGGGTGTCGGAACTAAAATACGAGCTCGATACCACAGTTTTTTGATCAATTTTCTTCTTCATTTTCCTTAATTAATTTCAGGAAACAATTTCACACAAAAATTCATTTCTCGGGCTTGGGACCTCGGAATTTGATTCCGGGAAAACGCCCAAGTCCCATTATTTTTCTACGGACCCTCCGGGACCATCGAATCACAGGTCCGGGTCCGTTTACCCAAAATATTGACCGAAGTCAATATTATGCATATTAATATCAAAATTCATCAAATTTCTCACATAATTCGCATATTTCAACATAAAAGCTTTCCGGCTACGCACATGGACTGCGCACGCAAATCGAGGCAACTAAAAGCGAGGTTTTCAAGGCCACGGAAGCACGGAACAAGGAAGAATTACGGTGATGACCCTTTGGGTCGTCACATTCTCCACCTCTAAAACAACCGTTCGTCCTCGAACGGACAAAAGAAAGAAGTACCTGAGTCAGGAAATAAATGAGGATAACGGATCCGCATATCGGACTCGGACTCCCAGGTCGATGCCTCAAGAGGCTGACCTCTCCATTGAACACGCACCGAAGGAAAACTCTTCGACCTCAACTGTCAAACCTGCCGGTCTAGAATAGCCACCGGCTCCTCCTCATATGACAGATCCTTGTCCAATTGGATAGTGCTGAAATCTAACACGTGCGATAGATCTCCGTGATACTTCCGGAGCATAGATACATGAAACACTGGATGCACAGCTGCCAAGCTAGGCGGCAAAGCAAGTCTATATGCCATCTCTCCCACACGCTTAAGGACCTCAAATGGGCCAATGAACCTAGGGCTAAGCTTGCCCTTCTTCCCAAATCACATCACGCCCTTCATAGGCGACACACGGAGCAAAACTCGTTCACCAACCATGAAAGCAATATCTCGGACCTTGCGGTCTGCATAACTCTTCTGCCTAGACTAAGCTGTCCGAAGTCTATCCTGAATGATCTTGACCTTATCCAAGGCCTCCTGAATTAGGTCTGTACCCAATAACCGAGCCTCTCCCGGCTCAAACAATCCGAATGGGGACCGGCACCGCCTACCATACAACGCCTCATACGAAGCCATCTGAATGCTGGACTGGTAGCTGTTGTTGTAGGCAAACTCTGCTAAAGGCAAGAACTGGTCCCACGAGCCTTCGAAATCAATGACACAGGCTCTGAGCATATCATCTAATATCTGAATAGTCCTCTCGGACTGACCGTCCGTCTGGGGATGAAATGTTGTGCTCAACTGAACCTAGGTGCACAACTCTTGATGAACTGCTCTTCAGAAATGCGAGGTAAACTGCGGACCTCGGTCCGAGATGATAGACATAGGCACCCCATGAAGGCGAACGATCTCCCTGATATAAATCTCAGCTAATCTCTCGGACGAATAGGTGGTGGCAACCGGAACAAAATGCGCTGACTTGGTCAGCCTATCTACAATAACCCAAACCACATCAAACTTCTTCCGAGTCATCGGAAGTCCAGTAACAAAATCCATAGTAATCCTCTCCCACTTCCACTCAGGAAGCTCAATCCTCTGAAATAAACCATCGGGCCTCTGATGCTCGTACTTAACCTACTGACAGTTCAAACAACGAGCCACATATGCAACAATGTCTTTCTTCATTCTGCGCCACCAATAGTGCTGCCTCAAATCCTGATACATCTTCGCGGCGCCCGGATGAATAGAATACCGAGAACTGTGGGCCTCCGCTAAGATCAACTCTCGAATCTCATCAACATTGGGCACACAAACTCGCCCCTGCAATCTCAATACACCATCATCATCTAAGGTTACTTTCTTGGCACCTCCACACTGCACCGTGTCTCTCAAGACACACAAATGGGGATCTTCGAACTGTCGATCGCGGATATGCTTCAATAACGAAGAACGAACGACCGTGCAAGCTAATACTCGACTAGGCTCAGAAATGTCCAACCTCACAAACTGATTGGCCAAAGCCTGAACGTCCAAAGCAAGCGGTCTCTCACCGACCAGAATATAAGCAAGACTGCCCATGCTGACTGACTTCCTACTCAAGGCATCGGCCACCACATTGGCCTTTCCCGGGTGATATAAGATAGTGACGTCGTAATCTTTCAACAATTCCAACCACCTACTCTGCCTCAAATTCAACTACTTTTGCTTGAACAAATACTGAAGACTCTTATGATCCGTGAACACCTCACACGTCACACCATATAAATAATGCCTCCAAATCTTCAAAGCATGTACGATGGATGCCAACTCCAAATCATGCACTGGATAGTTCTTCTCATGAACCTTCAACTGCCTCAAAGCATAGGCAATGACTTTGCCATCCTGCATCGACACTGCATCAAGTTCAATACGAGATGCATCACAATAGACTATATAGGGCCCTGAACCTGTGGACAAAACCAACACTGGTGCCGTAGTCAGAGCTATCTTGAGCCTCTGAAAGCTCGCCTTACACTCGTCTGACCATCTGAACTGGGCACCTTTCTGGGTCAACCTGGTCATCGGGGCTGCAATAGATGAGAACCCCTCAACGAACCGACGATAGTAACCTGCCAATCCCAAGAAACTCCGAATCTTTGTGGTTGATGCTGGTCTAGGCCAGTTTTTGACTGCCTCAATCTTTTTCGGATCAACCTGAATACCCTCTGCTGAAACAACGTGACCCAGGAATGCAACAGAACTCAACCAGAACTTGCACTTCGAAAACTTGGCGTATAACTGACTATCCTTCAGAGTCTGAAGAACCACTCTGAGGTGCTGCTCATGCTCCTCCTGACTGCGGGAGTATATCAGAATATCATCAATGAAGACTATCACGAACGAGTTCAAGTAAGGCCTGAACACTCGGGTCATCAAATCCATAAAGGCTGCTGGGGCATTGGTCAACCCAAATGACATAACCAAGAACTCATAATGCCCGTACCGAGTGCGGAATGCTATCTTAGGGACATCGGATGCCCTAATCCTCAACTGATGGTAGCCAGATCTCAAATCAATTTTTGAGAATACCTTGGCACCCTGAAGCTGATCGAACAAATCATCAATCCTCGGTAGTGGATACTTATTCTTAATTGTAACCTTGTTCAGTTGCCGGTAATCAATGCACGTTCTCATCGAACCATCTTTTTTCTTAACAAACAACACCGACGCACCCCAAGGCAAAACACTGGGTCTAATGAAACCTTTCTCAAGCAAACCTTACAACTATTCCTTTAACTCTTTCAACTCCGGCGAGGCCATACGATATGGCGGGATAGAAATAGGCTGAGTGCCCGGAGCCTAATCAATACAAAAGTCGATATCCTTGTCGGGCGGCATACCCGGCAGGTCTGAAGGGAAAACCTCATGAAACTCCCGAACAACGGGCACAGAATCAATAGAAGGGACCTCCGCGCTAGAATCGCGAACGTTCGTCAAATAGGCCAAACATCCATTTTCGACCATACGTCGAGCCTTCACATACGAGATAATACTGCGGGTACAATGACCAGAAAGCCCTCTCCACTCTAAACGGGGTAAATCCGGTAAGGCTAAGGTCACGGTCTTGGCATGGCAATCCAAGATAGCATGGTACGGGGACAACCAATCCATCCCTAATATAACGTCAAAGTCCACCATATCTAAGAACAATAAGTCAACACGGGTCTCAAAACCTTCAAATACTACTACACAGGAACGATGCACTCGATCGACCACTATAGAATCACCCACCGGTGTGGATACATATATAGGAACACCCAAGGCATCACTAGGCATAACCAAGTAGGGTGTAAAATAGGATAACACATACGAATACGTAGACCCAGGGTCAAATAGCACTGAAGCACCTCTATCACAGACCAGAATAGTACCTGTGATGACAGCATCGGAAGACTCAGCCCCTGGCTTGGCTGGAAAAGCATAACACCGGGGCTGAGCCCCACCACCCTGAACTACCTCTCTAGGACGGCCTGCTTCTGGTTGGCCTCCACTTCTAGGACCTCTACCTCCACCTCTAGCACCTCTGCCCCTGCCTCTAGCTGGCTGGGCGGCCTGCGGAGCCTCTAGTGCCTGAATCATAGCTCGAGGACCCTGCTGCTATGGCTGTGCACCCCTCAATCTCGGGCAAGCTCTCCTGATGTGACCATACTCACCACACTCGTATCACCCACCTGACTGCTGCAGACGAGAGGGCTGATGCTGACCCTGTCGACCTGAATGACCTCCTTGAAAGCTCTGAAGCGGTGGTGCACTAATAGGCTGTTGATCCGAATAGCGCTGCTGAGAACCACTACCGCCCGAAAAACTATGTGAGACCTAGAGTGCTGACTGAAAGGGTCTAGGGGGATGGCCTCTACTATATGAATCTATACCTCCAGATGAGGTACCACTGAATCTGCCTGAATGACGGGGCCTCTCATCCGACCCATGACCACCTCCCTGTGACAAAACCATCTCAAATCAGCGGGCCACATTTGCCGCCTCCTGAAATGTGATCTCGCTCCCGGTCTCCTTGGACATCTGAAGACGAATCGGCTGAATAAGACCATCAATAAACCTCCTCACCCTTTCACTCTCTCTCAGTAGGAAGTATGATGAAAGCATGGTGAGCTAGATCGATGAACCTAGTCTCATACTGGGTAACAGTCATGGAACCCTGCTGGAGGCGCTCAAACTGCCTCCGATAAGCCTCTCTCTGGGTAACGAGGAGAAACTTCTCCAGAAACAATACGGTAAATTGCTCCCAAGTCAAAGATAGCGATCCGGCTGGTCTCTCTAAGCAATAATCCCTCCACCAAGTCTTGGCAGATCCAGACAAACGAAATGTAGCGAAATCAACCCCATCGTTCTCAACAATACCCATGTTCCTGAGAACCTCGTGGCAGTTGTCTAGATAATCCTGGGGATCCTCAGTAGATGCTCCGCTAAAAGTAGAAGTGAATAGCTTGGTGAATCTGTCCAGTCTCCACAAAGCATCGGCGGACATAGCCGCTCCATCGCTGGTCTGAGCTATGACACCCGGCTGAACTACTCCAACTGGCTGAACCGCTGGAGTCTGAGTCTGGGGAGCTACCTGCTTCGGAGTGCATGTAGCAGGAGTCTGAGCCCCTCCTCCAGCCTAAGAAGTGGCTGGTGCTACTAGAAGCAAACCCGCTCGGGTGACACTCTCCATGAGGCCTACCAATCGGACCAGAGTGTCCTGAAGAACTGGAGTGGCAATGAAGCCCTCTGGGACCTGAGATGGGCCCACTGGAGCTGCTGGAGCTGGAACCCCCTCATCATAGTCAACATGAGGCTCCACCTCTAGGACTGCTGCTCGAGGCTGGGCTCTGCCCCATCCTCGGCCTCTGACACGGCCTTAGCCTTGCCCTCTGCCCCTAATAGGAGCTGCTGCTGGGGGCTCGGGCTGCTGCGCGGTAGAAGGGGAAGCACGTGTTCTCGCCATCTGTGAAAGAACAGAGTAGAACGGCAATCAGTGTTGAGAAACAGAATCGCACGACAAGAAAGAACAAGGTGGAATTTTTTTTCCTAACTCTGCAGGCTCCGGGGGATAAATACAGACGTCTCCATACCGATCCCTCAGACTCTACCGAGTTTGTCCGCGAGTTGTGACACCTACACAACCTAGAGCTCTGATACCAACTTGTCACGACCCGGATTTTCCCACCATTGGGAGTCGTGATGGCGCCTACTAACGGAGCTAGGCCAGCCAAACTTTAAACATTCTCTGATAACTTCTCAACAATAACCATATACGAAAGCAATTAAATAAAAAAACAGAAGACTTTAAGTTTATAAAACTGAAATTCAAATGCGGAAGTTTAAGACAAATCTCTACCCAAAATATGGTGTCACTAACTCACGGACTGCTAAAGAGTGCTACAAACAAGTATGAATGGAAATACAAAATATCTGTCTCGGTACAATGAAGACAAACTAAACATGGAGAAGGACTTCGGCATGCGAACGTCAGCTAGGCTACCTTGAAGTCTCTGGACTGAAGTCAGCTCGCGATCAATACGCTACTACTGTGGTCCTAAAGCTGCTCTGGTGCCGTAATATATGCAAAAAGCACAGAAGTGCAGCATCAGCACAACCGACCCCATGTGCTGGTAAGTGCCTGGCCTAACCCCGGCGAGGTAGTGACGAGGCTAGGACCAAACTCCAGATAAACCTGAGCAGATATATAATATGTTGGGGAAAATAAATAGGAATAAGCAGTTTAAAATGGGAGGGGTACATGCTTCGGGGAACCATATCAAGATCAACAAAGAAACTTATTAAAATATGAAAGGACGGCTCAATACCTACAACGATACAATAACAATACTGTTGCGGCGCGCAACCCGATCCCTTATCATTTAACATTGTTGCGGCGTGCAACCCGATTCACATATATATATATAGCTGTTGCGGTGCACAACCCGATCCAATATAATATCTGTTGCGGCGTGCAACCCGATCCAATATATATATAGCAGTTGCGGCGTGCAACCGGATCCAATTCATTATCTTGTGGTAGGCGTACCACCCGCTCCCACTTCATTATCTTGTGGTAGGCGTACCACCCGCTCCCATTTCATTATCTTGTGGTAGGTGTACCACCCGCTCCCATTTTAGTTCATCAATATCGTCGATGAAAACAATCACGAACAAATCCAAATAGGGAACATAAGGAATATACAAACTTCCTGGCAAGGGAGAAACAACTATAACCAAACTTGTTACCACCTAACTACCTCAGCTACATCTTGACTTGTTACAACACCTAACTACCTCAGCTATATCTAAACTTGTTACAACACCTAACTACCTCAGCTATAACCAAACTCATTACAACATCTAACTACTTCAACTATAACTAAACTTATTACAACACCTAACACAAAGAATCATCAACCTAAGCATCAGTAATATCAAATAAGAACACAATGCAAGGGAACCACAACTCAACAATAGCCCGACAAGGGTGCAACGTGATAATCTCTTCCCTTTCTCACTTTTACTTCACAACTCCCTTCACCACTCGAGCCAATACTCTAGAGTTTCAATTATCACTTATACTTTCACAATTCGTTACACAACTGGAGTCAACGCTCCTCAATGTTCATAGGTCACAATTCTTTCCACAACTTTACACAACAAAAATAGAAATCTTCATCAAGGCATGAATAATACAACAAAATCATGGAAATCACAATATAAGACTCACGGTCATGCTTGACACCAACGTATAGATACTCGTCACCTTGCCTATATGTCGTACTCAACAAGAAGCAAGTATCAAAGATGACTCAACTCCTAATCCCTCAAGCTAAGGTTAGACCGAACACTTACCTCAAATGCTCCAACTCAAGTCTCGATTATAGCTTTACCTCTCGAATTCACCACCCAACCGCTCGAATCTAG
The DNA here is from genome assembly GCF_000393655.2 of Nicotiana sylvestris. Taxonomy (NCBI): domain Eukaryota; kingdom Viridiplantae; phylum Streptophyta; class Magnoliopsida; order Solanales; family Solanaceae; genus Nicotiana; species Nicotiana sylvestris. The sequence goes on along the minus strand of NC_091067.1, from coordinate 42,537,093 downwards.
TCACAAATTACTTGAATGCATTAATAATTACTATTGGAACTAACCCCAATGCATAAAAATAGTTTTTACAAGGTTTTTCCCAAAAAGGTCAAAAATACCCACGAACCCACGTGGTCGAAACTCATGGTTCAGACCAAAACCCGGTTACCCATTCTCCCACGAATCCAAATATATGTTTTGTTTTGAAATCGGACCCCAAATTGAGGTCCAACTTCTCAATTTGTAGAAAACCTAGGTTCTACCCAAAACACCCAATTTCCCCATGAAAATCTTTGATTTGAAGTTGAAATCATGTTAAAAGATGTTAAGAAGTGAAGAAATTAAGTTAGAAATCACTTACCAATGGTTTTGGAGAAGAAAAGTTGTTTGGAAAATCGCCTCTTAGGTTTTGGGTTTTTGAAAAGTGGAAAATGACTGAAAGTCCCGAATATATATACTTTTGCTAGGGGCTGGCGCGGACCGTGCAAAAATGTACCGCGGTCGTGCCGAGGGAGGGAAGAAGTGGGCTTTCTCTGAACCCACCCAGCGCGGACCGCACTGATTTGGTGCACGACCGTGCTGGTCGACCCTCTGAACTCCAAAACGCGGACTGCACAGAAAAGCACCGCGGCCGCGTAGCTGCCAGCGCGGACCGCGCGGAAATGACCGCGGCCGCACTGGGCCTGCAACATCTGAACCTGCATTTTTAAGCCTAAGACCTCCCGGGCCCCACTCAAAACTCACCCGAGCCCTCGGGGCTCCAAACCAAACATTCATATGATCTCGAAAACACTTTACAGACTTACTCGTGCGATCAAATCGCCAAAATAACATCATATACATAGGATCAAGCCTCAAAACTCATGATTTTCTTTCAACTTTCATAAAACTCAAATTCCCCATTTTCAGTCCGAAACACGTCATATGACGTTCGTTTTTAGCTAAACTTTACAGATAGTGCTTAAACATATTTAAGACTAGTACCGGGCGTCGGAACCAAAATACGAGCCTGATACCACAGTTTTCTGATCAATTTTCTTCTTCCTTTTCTTTAATTAATTTCAGGAAACAATTTCACACAAAAATTCATTTCTCGGGCTTGGGACCTCGGAATTTGATTCTGGGCACACGTCCAAGTCCCATATTTTTCTACGGACCCTCCGGGACTGTCGAATCACAGGTACGGGTCCGTTTACCCAAAATATTGACCGAAGTCAATATTATGCATATTAATATCAAAATTCATCAAATTTCTCACATAATTCGCATATTTCAACATAAAAGCTTTCCGGCTACGTGCCCGAACTGCGCACACAAATCGAGGAAACTAAAAGTAAGGTTTTCAAGGCCTCGGAAGCACGGAACAAGGAGGAATTACGGTGATAACCCTTTGGGTCGTCACAGTGTATGTATGAAGTGCTCAAAGAGATGTAGCTACTACATTCTATATTTATCACACCCTTCCTCAGCCTGCATTACAACCAATTAAAGTCCTATTTGATCTTTGATTGAATAAGCTCAATTAGTAGAGTATTACACTAGGGGCAAGCATATGGTATGTCATCTGTTGCACATGAATTTCAATTATGAGAATGAGTTAATTCTTCCTATTTCGAGTTCCTAAATATTCGTGAATACTATGCTGGGAGAAACTAGTCTATATTAGTTATGGGAGGGCACATGATTTGTGAAAGTAAGGAAACGTTTTGACCTTAGTGTTACAGTAAGTGAGCAAGTTATGAAAATGTGTGGCACTTGTGAGTCATGTCTTGAGGTTGAACTATTATGAATTGGTACTTAAGTGTCGGCATGTGTTGTTAGAAAAATTGCTTGATAAAAAGGTCGTCCTTATGTGAAATGTATGTTAATTGCTCGAGGACGAGCAATGGTCTAAGTGTGGGGTGTTGATCATAGGCTAAAAACTCGTATTTTAGTCGTTGTAACAACACTTTAATTATTGCATTTTACAAAGGTTTGAGCTTAAATAATAATGAGTTGTACTAAATTCATGCTTTATGCCTTGCAGGAAGCTAATCCGACTTAAAAATTAACTTTGAGATGAATTTGATTAATTTGGGGCTTTGAAGTCAGAGTAAAAGCTAAATAAATTAAGTCGGGATCGTGTTCAGGGGTCGCAAAGCAAGCCCGAATAGAAAAACAAGAGAAAAAACGAAGCAGCGTAGAAAAATACACTGTCGCGCCACGTGGTGCGCTGCGACAGTGCTAAAATCTGCGCTGCATTGTTTTGCTCCGTTAAAATGCATTCTGCCTCTGTCCAATCCATGTACGCGGCGCACGGGGCATCGCGCGGGGCATCACGAACATGTAAAAATCGCAGAATTACTCTATTTCGGTCTAAAAAGGCATAATTGTAAAAACCCTTTCCTACACGATTAAAAAGGGGAAAGCATCCATTATTGACGAAGGAGACCTGTTTTGAGAGAGAAAAAGAGGAGGAAATCGATCTTGGAGGATCAAAATCAAGAGGAGATAACACTTTGGAGCAAGGATTAAAAGAGTTCTTCTAAACTTTCTTCTAATATCTATTTATTTCATGTTTAAGACTTATATTGTTGATGTTTATATAATTATGAGAAGCTAAAAACCCCAATATTCAGGTGTTATGGGTGTTAGATGATTATGTTGTTTGAAGCTTAAGTTGATGGTCTTGAATTTATCGTTAAGGGTTGTTTATTTGATTCTGCTGTTAATTATTTTACTGCATAGCTAACAGTGAAATCCTATTTACGAATCTTGAGTTAAACTTGAAAAAGGAAATTCTTGATTGCATATAGTATCAAATAGAGCAAGATCTGGATCCTGGGCATCGGGTGAAAGATTCGCGATTAAGATAGAACTATACTTAATTGTCTTGTTTGGTTGAGAAATAGGATTTGTAAATGCATTTGAGTTAATATTAATACCATAGAAATATAGGTATTAATTTAACTTGAATAGGTGCATAAGAAATCGACAGATTCTTATGGGTATTATTAACCTTATAATCAATAACCCAGATAATTCAATAAATTATTTTTAAGCTAAAAACGTAGCATGATCTCTAGCAAGCCCATGACCCCGGAATATCTCTTTTATTAATTGTTAAAAGAAAAATTCATAAGTGGCGTAGTAACTTTGCGTTGTATTATTGTTTGTCTACTAGTTAAATTGTAAATTAGTTATTTATGTATTTTGTGATGAATTAGCTTGAATCGGTAATTGTTTGAGTTTGCATCAGTTTATAAGTTGATCACAAGTCCTCGTGGGAACGATACTTTACTTATTACTATATTACTTGAAGATCGCGTACACTTGCGTGAGTGTTTTGGTCGCAACAACGGCACATCAAAATTATTGGGTCAAATAGTATATCCAACGAGTAAATTGCAAATCTAATCTGAACTTACAAAGTCATATGTTTGAATATTGAGAATTTCTTGGAAGTTGATCATGTTAGGAAGGTAGGGTTATGACCTATTATTTGATCCACATATTGATTATATTTAACCAATTGTAACTCAAACAAACTTAATTTCTACATGTTAAGTTGGTCATGAACCATTTGTTATGTCGATTTGACGTAGTTCGTCCAACTTTGATTCCGTAGATTAAAGTGTATTTGAGTCTAAGCAAAATGTTATATATATATATTTTATGTCGTGCATGTCTTTGTATTTAAATACTAAATATGTCTAAATTATTAAGGAAACATTACGAAACTGTACTTCGAAAGATTCGTGGCTAAAGATTTAGGGTTTTGCCAAGTGTCCACTACCTGAGGTTAGCTATGGTCCATGCTTGTGTTTCAGTTAATAATTGAAGGCCCTCTCAGATTTGACAAGTACTCCACATTAATTTTTTTAACTTGTTCACAACTATGTCATATGTTCTTTAATTTTCTTTCGAGTTCTTTCTTAATAGGTTTGGATATATAGTTATAATAGAGTAACCAGTTTAATTAGGTATTCTTTTTTATGGTTTATATTTCTAATTGAAAATTTCTCTTTTTGAGATAAGTTGTGTCGAAATTACAATTATTGTTTTCGCGCAATTGCCCCTTTTTTTTAGTGTTTCCTTTTTACGTGTATTTCATTTGTAGAATGATAATGCCAAAGTAAAGTATGATTCCTCGATTGGATGATAACGCCAAAGTGAGGTAAGATTATAAAAGCTAACTATAACTTTTATGAATATCACATAATGTGTTCTTATCGGATAAAATACTAAAAATCTAAAATGTGTTTTGTATTTTCTTTTCTTTTACGACTTTCTTGGTTGGTTAGTAGGGTGAGGGGCTAAATCATATGATGATCATCCACCAAAATAATTAAGATGTATAGCAAGTTATAGAAGCAAACTGAAATGTATTAGCATTGCTAACGTTTTCTTGATGCATGAACTACAATCATCATATTTTGGCTCTATTATTACACTTGTAAATGTGAATATCTCATTCGTCATAATGACATTAAATTATAATTGTGTCATTTGAATGCTCCTCTTTCAATTCCATTCGTCTCTCTATGAGATAACGATTCTTGAAATTCGATTCTCCTTGCCACAAGAAAGGACATTTAATCAATAGACATAAATCAAATAGTCGCACTCCAAAGAGCAGATTACCCCCACCTTAATTTATAATCAAATGCTGACCAAAATCAACGTGTCGATCGAAGAGGAACATCTAGCTTCGTCTGTCCTTCTTAAATTCATTTTCTCCTCAAATTATTTTGACTATAAGTTTTATGTATTAATAATGTAAAAATGATTTACACTAAAAAGTCAAATAAAAGGCAATTGGAGGTGGGTGTCTCTATACAAACATTATTGATAACTAATAAAAAGGGAATCAATCTTTCATAACATGTGAAAATTTAATAGTTGCATAAGAATATCTTTACATTGTCTGGGTATCTAATTTGTATAAGGTAAAGTTGGTTTATAATAAATGATCGAATGATAGCATGACACGTGGAACCGAAATATGCAAAAGGCGAATCAAGTAACAACTAGCATCGGGAACAACAACTGGAATTGACATCGGATAAACCCCGAGGGGAGCACGGTTATTGGGAACAGATAGAATATTTGTCATTGGATAGCATTCAATGAAGAATATTCTCTAATATTAAATGGGCAGTCGTTGCAGAGAAAATTTGCATTCATGGTCTGCCGTTACATATTCATCAATGACTTTTTTATTATCATTTAAATGGGGCTTGATCCTAGGATCTTGCTTCCCTAGGTATAACTATAAATATTAGGCTCAGCAGCCATTGTAAGACACGGGAAATCTCGGGAACACATATGTTATATTTTATTTTCCCCTCTTAATTAAACAACTTTATCTACTTTTCATATTGTTTTCATTTCTGTCCTCGGAGATATTGCGCTTGGAGCCATGCTCGTCATCTTCTTCAATTTCAATTGTTAACTCTTACTTTTAATCTTATTTCTTTGTTAAGTTTTGGATCAAATCAATTAGTGTAACGACTCGACCGGTCGTTTTACTTTTTAGATTCCTGTTTTCCTAAATAAGACTCCTTATATATGCTTTTACTGTTTTATGACTTGCGGGGATGGTTAGTTCGGGTTCGGAAGGGTTTGGGTTGAATTCGGAACACTTAGTTCCTTATTATTTGCTTAAAAGGGGTAAGTTTGACTTGTGTCAACATTTCTAGTAAATGACCTCGTAATCGGAATTTCATGGTCCCAATAGGTTCGTATGATCATTTTAGACTTGGGGATATGTTCGAATCGGATTTTGGATGACCCGGGATCGTTTCGGCGCATAAAGTTGAAAGTTGGTGCATTGAAGGTTTTAAAGTTCTTTAAATTTGGTTTGAAGTAGGTTTTGATATTATAGGTCCATTTGGGATTCCGAGCCAAGGAATAGTTCTGTATGGTGATTTAAGACTTGCACGCAAAATTTAGTATCATTCCGAGTAGTTTAGTATGATTCGGTGCGTTCGGAGTGAGTTGGAAGAACTTGAAGTTCATAAGTTGATTCTATTTGGTTTTGGTTGTGATTCTTTGTTTTGATATTGTTTTTCGTGTTTCCAGAAGTCGAGCAGGTCCGTTTTATATTTACAAACTTATTGGGAAGTTTGGGTAAGGCCCCGGGGGCCTAGGGTGCTATTCGGACGATGCGTGGATCAAGTTTGGACTTAAAAAAGTTGTTGGTGCACCAATTCTGGTGCGTCGGCACCTGCGAGACTTTGTGATAGATCTTAAATACTCTTGCCTTATGTTTTGATGATCTAACAAACTTTCTAATAAGAACCAGTTAGGGAATCTGATCTACTTTGGATTGATGCAAACTTCAACACACGAGAACACTCTCGCAAACATGATGCACAACAGACTCAACATTTCGCGATCGTGATCGCGGCCCCTACTACGCGAACGCGTAGAACAAATGCATTGGGGGCCCAGCTACTCCTCTTCCTCTATGCGAACGCGACCTAAGCCTCGCGAACGCGAAGAATCACATCATCACAACATCGCGAACGCGACACACAAAACGCGAACGCGAAGACAAAATTCGTTGCCTCAGAGGACACCCTTCGCGAACGCGAGTCCCTGACCGCGAACGCGAAGAACAATTCGTCTGCAACAAAAACCAGCAAAAACTGCCAAGTCCAAAGTCCAAAATTGATCCGTTTAACCATCCGAAACTCACCCGAGGCCCTCGGGACCCTAACCAAACATGCCAACATATCCCATAACATCGTTCAAACCTGTTCCAATCTACGGAATGCTCAAAAGAACATCAAAATACCAAAATTACATCGTATTCAAACCTAAGAATTCCAAGAACTTCCAAATTCCGCTTTCGATCAAAAGGTTTACCAAACCTCGTCTGAATGACCTTAAATTTTGCACACACGTCACAAATGACACAATGGACCTAATCCAACTTCTGAAATTCCATTCCAACCCACATATCAAAATTTCACCTATCAACCGAAAAATATCACAATTCCAATTTCGCCAATTCAAGCCTAAACCTTTCGCGAACCTCCAAAACACATTTCGACCACGCTCCTAAGTCCTAAATCATCTAATAGAGCTAACCAAATCATAAAAATTCCAATCCGAGGTCATCTACTAACAAGTCAAATCTTGGTCAAACCTTTCAAATTCCAAGCTTCAAACTGAGAACTGTTCTTCCAAATTCACTCTGATTACCCTGAAAACCAAAACTGACAATTTACATAAATCATAATACATCACACGGGGCTAGTCATGCCCCAGAACTGGCAAGCAAAGTGCAAACGCTCAAAACGAGCAGTCGAGTCGTTATATCCTCCCCTAGTTAAACATACGTTCGTCCTCGAACGTGCCCAGAGTTGTTCCGAAAACCATCAAATCGTTGTGTAACTTTACCATGCACATACCCAGGGGTGATCCCACATCACCATATCTCATATAGGTCCGATAACACAATGTAACTGAAATTTCACAATCCAACCTAGCCCATAAACCTTAGAACCACATTTCCACTTCTGAAATCATCCACAAGATCAAAATCTCACATCTATACTCTGAATAAGCCCGAACAAACTGTAATAACCCATACCTGCAACCTCAGGTGCAATTACATGATATGCCACATAACTCAAACACTTGTAGCGATAACTGTGAGCACGTGATTTTTGCTTCGCACGACAATCGCTCCAAAAGAAATAAAAATAATAATAATTGGCCCTGCTGTACAATTTTTTGAATTTTTACATGGCACTTCATTAATTATTTGTGATTTTTGCCCATTTTTACCTCATTAAAACAAAATACAAAAAAAATGTGTGCGTCATGCATAATTCGAACCATAATCCGGTCGTTAAATAGAAAATCATAAATAGGCATCTTCATCCGTAATTTTATTTTGTTTGATTTTACCTGCTTTGAAATATTCTAGTATGTGTGCAAATAATTGTATTGAGTGTGTATTTAATTTCAATTTGATTTTGTTGCTTAAGTTTTATTTTTAAAATAAAGAAGAAAAAGAAATAACAATAAAAAAGGGGGGCTTCTTCTTCCGGATTGGGCCAATTTATTAAAATTGGCCCAAACAAACAGCCCAAAACCAAGCCTGCCCGGTCCACACCAACCTGATACCCAGGGTGTCCAAACGACGTCGTATTGATCCAGGTTGATCTGGGCCGTTGATCTCAGATTGATCAACAGCCAAGATCACCTCCCCATAACCCACTAATGGCCCCGACCCGTCTCCACCCGGACCGACCCAAACCCCTTCAGGTTGAAACGACACCGTTCCCCATCAGCATAAAGATCTCGACCCTTCATCTCACCCCATCCAACGGCCAAGAATCGACCCCTCACTAACTATATAAGCCTAGAACCTTTACCCTGCCCCCCTATCCTAACCCCCAGGCTGTAGTCGTCCCCTCCACAGACCTCAGTCCTCCAAACCCTAGCCGCCCCTGTATACCTTCACCATGAAAGCCGGCGGCATGGACGCCGGTGACCTTGCCCTTAACACCATAGAACCCCCGTGACGTCCTGAACCCAAATCTACCAACCACACACCTCGAATCCTATCCCACCTTCTCGAATCTTCATTTGAAGATTCGAGTCGGAACCTAATCTACACCGATCTGCCTTAAATTCATACCAGACAACTCCCCAGACCCCCCTCGTGACCAAACCATACTTGGTTTGGTCCGAATCTGACCAGGGAAGCACGAATCCCAGATCTGAGTTTTGAAACCATAAGGTTCCTCGTCACTGGTTCATACCCGTTCGACCCAAAGAAATTAAGGTCTAATGGACCTTAATCGAAGTGTTTCTCATCTGAGAAACACTTCGATTAAAGTCCTTTCAGCCTTAAGAAAGGTGTGTCCAAGTCCGAGTCAAGGTTTTGATTTTTCGAGATTTGAGGTGAGTCTTGCTTGCTTTTCTTTATTTCTGTTTGGTCCATGTGAGTGATTAAATGTCTGTTCATGTTTTGTTTCAATTTGTGTCTTTGAAGTTTTACCAACTTCTGTTTGTCCACTTTGCCTGAACCACTGTGTTTGTTTGAATCCCTCCTTTATTCTGATAATGCGTGTGTATATGCTGTGCGAATAATTGAGCTCCAAATATTGACTGATCAATTGGCTCCTCGAGTACCACTTTGCTTAGCCAGTACAATTCAAATCATGTGTCGATACTGTTAAATGTTTGATTTTTGGTTACGATTGTATGTGTTATGATTAATATAGTCGAGTCGACATGTGTCGTCAATTAGTTTCAGCTGTCCGAACAATAACAAATCGACCTACTTCTGCTAAGCATTTGTTGAATCAATTAAGAACCAGTTTTGTTTACTTATAGTTGTTGATTTGGATCAGTAATGTAAAAGGGATGTTCGGTTTAAATTCTGAATTGGAGGGCATGTGCACTTCTGCACAGCATGTGCATTGGTGCACCTCATGTGCTTTGTGCACAACCTGTGGCCTGCATAAAGGTTTTTGTTAAGTTTTAAATAATTTGACAGCATATGCTGTCAGATACATTCTGCTGCCCATACTATACTTTAACCTCAAAAATAATAAACATTACTTAAAGTGAGTCTGCCAGGGAATATCATGGGTTTTGTTCATACTTAATTAGCCAATTGGAATCTGAAAATGGAAGGCACATGGGAGGGGTATGGTGATATTCTAGACAGACCTTAAAAAAGGGGAGGAGGCTGAAATACACACAGACAGAGCATACAGAGAGAGAGAGACAGATATATAGAGAGATATATACAAACCTGGGGGAAGACATAGAGAAAAAAAACACACACACATAATAGAGGGAGGCACACTGTGAGGAATATTTTGAAAGAAAGAGAGGGTGATACACATTGAGGGATATATACACACACACGACACACAAAAGAGACAGAACTCAGATTGAATATTTGAGAACTGAAAATTCTGAAAAAAACAGAAAAACTGGAAAAGATTTCTTTCTGATAACTCAAGCATAATTTCAAAACTGAAGATTGACATTGGATTTTGAAAGAAAGGAGACAGGGAGAGGGATATCACAAAAATCAGAAACTGTTTTCTTCCTGTTGTTTGTTCGATCCCCAGTTTGTTTACCCTGTTTCAAATAAGTGCTGATTTCCTCTCAAGTATCAGCTAGGATTCTGTTGTTTGGTTCTCATTGGTTTGCTTTCTTTTGGAATTGGACCATTTGAATTCCGAGCCCACTCCTCTGCTTTTGCTGTCATTTTCGTTGCCTCTTCCCATTGGCTATAACTGCATCTTGCATTGGGATCTTTGTTACCTGCTGTTACTGCTGCTGCACTTGTTGTCATTGTTGCTCTGCTGACTGCCCTCTTCTTCAATTGTCAAATATTTCCAGGTACACAACCTCTGAAACCATGTATTGTTGAAAGTTTGAAGTTGAAGCAGAAATAAAGAAATGTACATCTGTTTATGTTATAACATTGGTGTTAAAAATAGGTTGAATGTTAGTTGGGCCTGTATTTGTTTAACTGCAAACTGCAAACATTCTGTATAAATTAACATGTATTCTAAGTTGAGATGAACAAGTAGATAGCATTGGCTTGATAAATCAGATGTGTTTTAAAGCATGCAATCGTTAGCTTTGTTTCAGTTATGATACCATAAACATAGAATCATAGCAAGCACATGTATGCATTTTTGCCTAGATCTCTGAACCATCGAATCTGCTACATTCGTTTCTATTTGACTCCAAGATAAGATATGCCCCAAACTAATTCTCTTGCAGCGTTACATTAACAAGGTAATAATGTATGCTGACCCTTCTACTGGACTACTTGTTTTCTACATAGTTTCGATATGAGCTTCAATATAGATTCATCGTTTCGAAATAACGCGACTACTTTTCTGAGTTCAATCAACAGTGGTTTTCCTAATAAACAACTAATCTCATTTATCAAGACCAAATGGGCTAGTTCTGCAATCCGAACTGGAAGGTCATTTCTTAATGCAAATTTAGTGTACGTTATTAGTTTGCTTGCAATCCCCTTAGCAAATTAACAAAACTTATTCACTCCTTAAAGGCGAGGCATGAGATAGTTCTTACCTCATAAACAACCAATCAGGCGATCAAGCAAAAATTTGGATTCATCATATATAGTAGGGATTTAGTATGTTAGTTGCTTAAACAAGTAAGTTTAGTATTTTTTTTTCCTTTATCTTCCTAGAGACAAATGTATTAGAAATGTAGCCACTTTAGGATATCCTTTGCTAAAATAGAGATGAGCCTCGCCAAATAAAAATGCAAAATTGCGGGGCCCTCAATAAATAACCATAATAATTATTTAGAATTCCGGATAGGCCGTTTAGTGAATCTCATGGCCTTCTCAAAAAATAATAACGCGTTAGACTCTTTAGGCGCGGCTTAATTAAATCATATTCTTAAATTCGGGTGCACATTGATGTGACCCAAATCCAAATCTCAACGAAGTCAAAATGTGTTGACGATCACGGGCGCATTGATTGTGACGTGGTTCGAGATGCATTTTCACGACGTTGCAATTCTATAAAAATAAGTGATAATGATAAAAGCGGTTTTAAGTTTAATAAAAGCACGTAAGTCATAACATGTATTTAAATCAGATATTTAGCCATTATAACAATTTAAGCGACCGTGCTAGAACCACGGGATTCGAGGGTGCCTAACACCTTCCCTCGGGTCAACAGAATTCCTTACTTAGAATTTCTGGTTCGCAGACTTCATTTGGAAAAGTCGAAAATTTCCTCGATTTGGGATTCAAGATAAACCGGTGACTTGGGACACCAAAAGCCAAACCTTTCCCAAGTGGCGACTCTGAATTAAATAAATAATCTCATTTCGAATATTGTCACTTAAATTGGAAAAACTCCACCCGCGCATTTAACCCTTCGGGGCCGGGGCGCGCAAAAAGGAGGTGTGACAGCTCGGGCGACTCTGCTGGGGAATTAACCCAGAACCACTGGTTCAGGGTTCAAGAATTCGAGCTTAGAATAATTGTTATATTTGGCTTTATTATCTGATCTTTATTACATGTTTTTGCATAACGTGCTAAATGTTGTCTTTTACCGCTTTGATATTATCTGAACTGTATATAAACTGTGCCGAAACCCTTCTCTTCTTACCTCCGGGGAGAAGCTCGCTGGTCGAGACTCCCTATTCTGTTAGTGTCAATACCTGAAATAAGAAAGAGGTCGGACAAGTTACAAAGCCGGACGATCTCGCGGGTCCCCGGTACGTAGCCCCCTCCTCGACTCGAGTTGTCCGCTCGGGTACACAGTCTAGAACAAATACCCAGGTTACGAACCTAGAATAACTTGACTTCATGCCGGATCCCTAGTAGGAACGCTTATTTGCATCATGTTGCATTTGACTTAGGGGACTCAACACAGGGGTTGGGTCCGTCTAGGACAGGCGACCTGAAATGAAAAAGACCACCCTGATGCATCCTATTTGTTTTGTGCATTTATTTGCTTCGGTTCCGCATGCTGACCAGTTTCTAAAAAGGGAAAATAACAGCGTAGGGAGATAATTACTTATTTTAGAAAAATAAAACCAATGTTCAAGTATTGTCAAAACCTCGCCAGAATTTTTCTAAAAAAAAAGAATAAAAACAAAATTTGTCTTCTTAGTTTGAATTATTAAAAAAAATAATATACAAAAAAAAAATTCTTTCATGTCCAAAATCAAAAAAGAAGGTATTTATTTAAAAGTAAAAAAAATGGAAAATTCATAATTCAAAAAAAATGTTGTTTCTTTCATAATACCCCTTTTATAAATTCAGACTAATGGTCCAAATATTTCTTAAAAAAAACATAAATATTTTCTTTAGTCTTTATCTTTTTTTCAAAAAATAATAAAAAATACTTATTCTTGATTTCTAGGTTTATTTGATTTTCTCTATTCATGATACGTACGAACTACGCCGGTTTGATTCTCACCGAATGTGAGATACGTAGGCAACCCTCGTCAGGTTCAACCCCATTTTGCTAAAATAGCCAAAATCAAAAAAAAAATATGTTTCAAATTTTTAAAGAGTCATAAATAAGTCAGGTGATGCTGTTTTGACATGAATAGCCGAATGTTCCCGAAAGGGACGCCGGAAGGCTGACTTTGCATAAATAGCCACTTTTGGGTTTTGCTTAGCATTTTTAGACCCACACAGCCTTAAAATCTTCGTCCCCGAAGTGCTTAAAGGCCGTGTTCAAAGCTTGGTCCCCTCTGTAAAATATTTTGAGTCAGTCATTTTTGTTAAAATCACCTTAATAAATGTGCAGGATGAGCACGATGCAAAATGAACATTTTTCAATAATGACCAAAATCCCTGTCAAGTTACGGCTATGGTGGAATGATCTAGGTGTTGAAGGACAAAATGAGGTTAAGAAATATCTGAAAGGTCTTGTGGGTTTGTTGGAAATCCAGCCTCGGGGAGATATCATAAGAGCTTTGGTTACCTATTGGGACCCGGCGCACAATGTTTTCCATTTCTCTGATTTTGAACTCACCCCGACTTTGGAAGAAATGGCCGGATACATCGGGAATACTGAACTTCCCTTGAGGGAAAAATACTTGGTCGCCCCAAGAGTCGTCACGGTACATCGGTTCCTAGATTCATTGAAGATACCTAGAACAGTCCACAACCCGGATCTGGCAGCCGGATTTTGTACTCCATGCTTCATATATGATAGGTACGGTCATGAGGGGGGATTCAATAATCCAATCAACAAACTGTGCAGCAAAGGAGTTCGTCAGAAGTGGGACGAGCACAGACGGGTAGCGTTCATGATAATGTTCCTGGGCCTTCTGGTATTTCCAAGGAAAGATGGAAACATTGATTTGAAGGTATCTGGGGTCGTCAGCACTTTACTCACGCAAAGTGACAGTACTCTCGCGCCAATGGTGGTATCTGACATCTTTCGGGCTCTCACAGCTTGTAAAGCTGGGGGAAGTTTCTTCGAAGGTTGTAACTTGCTCCTACAGATATGGATGACCGAGCACCTCCGCCATCATTCCGAGATTTTGAGCCATGGTTCCCCGGAAAAGACCCGCATAGAAGAATCTTACACGAGAACCAAAGAGATCATTTTGCCCAAAGGAGTCCTGGCATGGACCTCGTTCTTTCAAGCTCTTACTGCCAGCCAAATACAATGGATGTTGGGATGGTTGCCTGTTGACGAGATCTTATATATGTCGGCAGCCAAAACTCATTTCTTGCTGATGGGGCTTAAGAGCATTCAACCTTACGCACCCTGCCGAGTCTTGAGACAGTTCGGAAGATGCCAGACAGTACCTCATGAGGAAGATCTTAGCACTGAAGCAGTTGAGATGAGTCCTAACGGACAATTCCCAGAAGCAAAGATCCGCCAAATCTGGAATGAGTGTCAATATTTGAAATCAGATACTTGCGTGCGGGATCGAGCCAAAGGAGAGACGGCGCCAGGTTACCTTGCATGGTATAGAAGGGAACTTGAGCATGAAAGGCCGGCTAAGAGACCCCACATCCGGAATTTCACCGAATCATCGCAAAGGCAGTGGGATTGGTTAGCAAAGTAAAGAGGCTATTGCGCCGAAATCAGCAGGTTAAAGCAACAAGTGGAAAGCTTGAAATATGAACACAACGTGCAAGTTGCTGCCAATCTGGGAGAGCGGAACAAGTTAATTCAAGAAAATGAAATGCTCAGAGCCCAGATCAAACAGATAAGGGTGGATGCGGATAAACAGCCAAGGCGTCGATCAGACGAACACCTGATAAAAAGGCTAAAAAATGAAATCAGGGAATGGCGAGATGGTTTGGAGAAATCTGAAAGCATCATAGCAGAGCTCAGGGCATAGTGGGATACAAGAGCAGATAAGCATCGCCAATACCTGAATCAATTGGAAGGCGACCACGAGAAGACTGTTGTTGAAATGAAGAGAGAGCTGGCTACACTCAAGATCAAAGCAGCTAATCAGGCTAAGGATTTCCAAATTGAGAGCAGATACTGGTACGACTCAATAGCCCAGATAAAGTTGGAAGTACGACGACTGAAGCATCAGCATATACAGGATGCTCAAGTATTCAAGATATGTAGCGATCAGATAAAACGCCTACTCGTAGAGAAAAAGCAAACCAGAGATAGGATCAAGGCCATTGCCCATGCCATCACCAGACGATGTCTACGATGTGAGAACATGTCCAGCGTTACCGTCCTCTCGGCAGTAATGGGTTATGTCAAGCAGACTATGCATGAGCTGGAGCAACTTGAGAGGGATCTCACGCCTAGGACCGCGGTGAGGCCGAACGATGCCCCGCGGACACCAATTTTCAAAACCATAATGCATTCATAGGTCAAATCTGTATCTTAGCATCTTCTGCTTGTTTTTCCCATCAGGTTGATTTTAGTCTATTTTGAATCTAGGTTTATTTTCAAACTTCGCTTTTTCTTTTGCAAAATGTGGTTTGTAATGGAACATTTTTCAACAATAAAGAGGTTGTTTCTTTTACGATCATTTGTGTTTTTCGAACTACGTAATGATCTGATTCACGTAGGCATCGTGATACGTAGGCAATCCTCATCGGATCCGGTCGCATTTCTTTTACTGCAAAATAATAAAAAAAAAAAAAAAAGAGAAAAAAAAGGGAAAAAAGGGGAAAAACTAATAAGAAGAAAATGCCGGAATGACGCATGCTCTCGTAGCAAACATGTAGTAATCCACTTAACTGTATAGGTGCATCATGCCCAACATGAGATTGACTATCTGTTATTTGCTGCAAATTAACCGTGCGTTTGTCGTTGAGTACCTCCAGGGTTTTTGGAAAGACAGTTGGTTTGGTGAAAGTCTGGCCTCGCACTCATACTTCACGAGGTCAAGGAGAAGTGTTCAACTACCTGTTGTTAGGACCAGAAGCAGTACTCACACTTACTTCACCAGGTCAAAAGGAAGTGTGGAAATGTCTTCAGAAATTCCATTGCAAACAATCCCTGTTTCTGAGGAAAGCTCGATCTCAGCCGTCCTCACACCTGAATCCGCAACTGCGGAGGAAAATAGAATCCTACGGCTCCGCATGTTGGAAATGCTGGACGACTGGAATAATGGGAAAGAGCCGCCAAGTGTCGTCCCCGGATTCCCTGAATTATTCTCCAGGTCAAGTGGGACTTCTAATGTCCCCATAAATTATCCTGCTACCCCATTCGGGTACCCAGCCACCTCAGCCTTCTCTGCTGGATCGCCTTCTGAGCCTCATCCCCGAATGTCATCCACTGATGCAAGCATGAACATCTTTACTGCATCGCCTTGCCCGATTACGGCACAGCCTACCACGTACAAACCAAGCTTTGACTCATCCTCTTTTACATTCCAAGCACCATCGTTCTCAATGGAACCAACTAGGTTCGCTACCAGTACTAATCCTCTACCGCCTCAGTGCGAGCTTGCACCGGGGCAGGATCAGAACCCCAGAATTGCAGAACAAAATGAGATTGCCAAGAGAATGAGAAGCCTTGAACAAAGTTTGAAGAATATGCAAGGATTGAGCGGACAAAAGAGCGTCTCTTACGCCGACCTGTGCATGTTCCCTCACGTGCACCTGCCAACGGGTTTCAAGACCCCAAAGTTCGAGAAATACGATGGGCACGGTGACCCCATTGCACATCTTAAGAAATACTGCAACCAATTGCGGGGAGCCGGCGGAAAAGAAGAACTGCTAATGGCATATTTTGGGGAAAGTCTAGTAGGGATAGCTTCGGAATGGTATATGGATCAGGAAATGTCCCGATGGCATATATGGGATGATCTCGCCAGAGATTTTGTAAAACAATTCCAGTATAACATCGACATTGCGCCAGACCGAAACTCTCTGTCGAATTTGAAGAAGAAGCCTTCGGAAAGCTTTAGAGAGTATGCTATTAAGTGGCGTGAACAGGCGTCGAGAGTGAAGCCTCCCATGGATGAAGTGGAAATGGTCACTACCTTTCTCCAGGCTCAAGAGTCTGACTATTTCCAAAACATGATGTCGGCCATGGGTAAGCCATTCGCGGAAGCGATCAAGATTGGAGAGATGGTGGAAAATGGTTTGAAAACGGGTAGGATTCTGAGTCAAGCAGCCATAAGGGCAACTTCCCAGGCCGTCCAAAGCGGGTCTGGAGGAACGACAAGGGGGAAGAAGAAAGAAGAAACGACTATGGCAGCCTCTGAAGCAAGGGAGTATCGTCATCCCAGGCCCCATTTTCCGGAAAGAGCCCCACAACACTACTACCCCCACTCAAATTTGGCATATGCTCATCAACCTTATATGGTCATGAATGCCCAACCTTATAACCATCCACCACAACAAGCCAACCGAGGCCCAGCTCCACCTCCCAGAAATCAGCCTCCTTACCGCAACCACTATAACCCACAACCCCCGCAGAATAACTACCGCCCCCAGGAGCCACCTCGACGGCGGACTTTCACGCCCATCGGTGAACAATACTCTACTTTGTTCCCTAAGCTAGTCCAGTTGGGTTTCTTGCAACCAATTCCCCAAACGAGGCAAAACCCAACATCACCTTCTTACAAAGCCGGAGTCAGATGCGCCTATCATTCAGGGGCCGAGGGACATGATACAAATGACTGCTGGTCATTGAAAAGAGTGGTCGAAAATTTGATAGAGCAGGGGAAAATAGTGCTAAGGGACGAAGAGATCCCAAATGTGACTAACAATCCATTGCCCGCTCACAATAATGGGCCGCTGATCGGAATGATTTGTGAAGACAAAGAGTTCGACCCTGCTCTGAAAGCCATAATTGCCATTATCGACACGGGGAAGAGGCCCGAAATCGACCAGAAACCAGAAAAGGGGGAAGAGGTCAAAGCTATAAAGAAAGTGCCTGAAAAGAAGGTGGAGAAGAAAGTGGTACCTGTAAAAAATGAAGTTCTTTACATACCACGAGGTCGAGCTGAGAAGACGCAGAACTTTGGAATCAAAAAGACAAAACATGTGTACGTACCGAAAGGGGCCTATGTGGTCCGGGGGACGATTCAACCACCTCGGCTGAATGAGCCAGTGGTTATCGGACGCGTGCCACAAAAGCCAATGACCAACCCGTCCACAGCGCCGTGGAATTATCAAAAGACTTTGGTAATGTACAAAGGTAAAGAGGTCATGGGAGAACTTCCAAAAAATACTTTCATTGGAAGGTATTCAAACACCCAAGAACTGAACAACGCCACACAAAGGCGCTTCCCGCCAAAGAAGCCCGTGAGTGTTGAAGAAGCGGAAGTGTTCTTTCGACAAATGAAAATGCCGGATTACGAAGTGATAGATCAGCTGCGCAAGTACCCTGAGCAAGTATCCATGCTGTCATTATTGATGAAGTCGACCGAGCATCAAAAGATCCTACTAAAAACCCTGAATGAAGCATACGTACCGGTCGAAACCTCGGTGGAGCAACTAGAGCGGATGACAGAAAGATTCTTCGCCGTCAACCAAATCTCCTTCAGCAAGAACGATCTACCCCCGGAAGGAGCAGCACACAACAAGGCATTGCATTTAACAGTCAAATGTGAGGACTACTATGTCAAGCGGGTGATGCTGGATGGGGGATCAGGTGTTGACATCTGCCCGCTCTCCACGCTGCAAAGAATGGAAATTGAGACCGGAAGAATCCGACCCAACAACGTCTGCGTGAGAGCTTTCGATGGTATCAAGAGAGACACCATGGGAGAAATAGACCTGTTGCTGGTCATAGGACCAGTCGAATCTCGAGTCACTTTCCAAGTGATCGACATGGACACATCTTACAATTTCCTCCTTGGCAGGCCTTGGATCCATGCGGCAGGAGCCGTGCCTTCTACTCTTCACCAGATGGTGAAGTTCGAGTATGAAGACCAAGAGATCGTGGTCCATGGAGAAGATGAACATGCCATTTATCGGGACCCATCTATCCCGTATCTTGAACCAAGAGAAGGGAGCGAGCATACGGTCTATCAAGCTTTCGAGGTGGTATTGGCAGAGCAGCACGAAGAGGGAGTACCTTGCCCCCAGCCTTTCTTGTCTAACGCTTCGGTTATGGTGGCCAAAGAGATGATCCGACACGGATTTAGGCCAGGGAAGGGGCTTGGACGAACCCTTCAGGGAATGACGGAACCCATTACTTTACCAGTCATCAAGAAACCTTTTGGACTAGGTTTCAAACCTACTCCAGCAGACGAAAAATGGGCAAAGAAAAGGAGAAATGAGGGCTGGAAGTTGCCTCAACCACTGCCGGATTTACATGCGACTTTCGTCAGGCCAAGGTACGCTGAAGAAGAAGATGATGAGGTCTTCACAGCTGAGGAAATCGAGGAAATATGTGGGGCAATGAGGGAAATGCTCTACGAGGTCCACATGGTTCAACCAGGCGAAGGCACGAGCACTGCTGAGATGATGTACATGGGGCCAAACGCCAAGCTCCAAAACTGGGAGATCACGCCATTCCCAACTAGACGGAAGTCCGGGTAGACCTGTCCTGCCACCTTTCCTGTATCACAAGTTATCTCCGGGACATAACTTGAACGTTTTCTTCTTTTCAATTGTTGTTCCGAATTCCTAGTTGTAAACGTTGTTGTCTTCCAATTTTCCAAAGAAAATAAAAAAAAATCATCATTGCTTTCCTATTCTTTCTTTTGTTCTGATTTTATTACTTTTCCTCTTATCTTCCTTTTCAGTCCTAATAATGCGGCTTTAAATATGACATGCTTGCGGACTTCACGCCCAGATCACAATGAGCTATTTAACTGCGAATTAATGAACCCAGAACCAGAATATGATGCGGAAGAGGCTTTTAGGGAGATAAACCGAGAGTTGGAATATTTCGAGAATAAACCTAAGCCAAATCTGAATGACACTGAACCGGTAAATTTAGGAACCCCGGAAGAAATCCGGGAGACCAAGATAAGCATTCACACGGACAAGAAAACGCGAGAGGCGATAATTCAACTTCTTTTTGAATTTAAAGACGTGTTTGCTTGGTCATATGATGACATGCCGGGGCTAGGTGTTGATCTAGTGGTTCATAAATTGCCGATTCATCCTGATTGTCCCCCAGTTCAACAAAAGCAACGAAAGTTCAAAACTGAGGTCAGTGACAAGATTAAAGAGGAGATCACCAAACAACTGAAAACGGGAGTGATTCGGGTAGTCCAATATACAACATGGTTGGCTACTTACATGAGGGCCATGACTGCCATTTTTCATGACATGATGCATCAGGAAATAGAGGTGTACGTGGATGACGTGATAGTCAAGTCCAGGACGCAGGATAATCACATCCAAGACTTGAGGAAATTCTTCGAGAGGCTAAGAAAGTATGACTTGAAGCTAAACCCAGCCAAATGTGCTTTCGGAGTTCCGTCGTGCAAACTTCTGGGCTTCATCGTAAGCAAGAGGGGAATCGAGCTAGATCCAACTAAGATAAAATCCATCAGAGATCTACCTCCCCCGAGAACAAAGAAAGATGTGATGAGTCTGTTGGGCAGGTTGAATTACATTAGTCGGTTCATTGCCCAGCTGACAAGCACGTGTGAGCCCATATTCAAGCTGTTAAGGAAAGATGCGGCGATCAAATGGACAACTGAATGTCAAGAAGCCTTTGATAAAGTCAAAGAATACCTTTCGAATCCCCCAGTCTTGGTCCCTCCAGAACCAGGAAGGCCACTTTTCTTGTATCTGACAGTCTTGGAGAACTCTTTCGGCTGCGTCCTCGGGCAACACGGCGTAACCGGAAAGAAGGAGCAAGCAATCTACTACTTGAGCAAGAAATTCACCG
This sequence comes from Nicotiana sylvestris, assembly GCF_000393655.2. Taxonomy (NCBI): domain Eukaryota; kingdom Viridiplantae; phylum Streptophyta; class Magnoliopsida; order Solanales; family Solanaceae; genus Nicotiana; species Nicotiana sylvestris. The sequence continues at coordinate 42,516,346 of NC_091067.1, read as the reverse complement.
GCTACGAGGCCAAATACACTCTGCTGGAAAGGACATGATGCGCTCTCACATGGGTTGCTCAAAAGCTGAGACATTATCTCCAAGCCCACACTACATTCCTCATAAGCAGGTTGGATCCTTTGAAGTATATATTTCAGAAACCAATGCCCACTGGGAGACTGGCTAAGTGGCAAATCTTGCTTACGGAATTCGACATAGTTTATGTCACTCGCACGGCAATGAAAGCCCAGGCGTTAGCAGATTATTTGGCCAAAAATCCGGTTGATGAAGAATACCAGCCATTGGATACCTACTTTCCAGATGAAGAAGTAAACACCGTAGAAGTGATCTTGGAGGAAGCTCATGTATGGAAGATGTTCTTCGACGGAGCCGTGAACGCCAAGGGTGTAGGGATTGGGGCAATTTTGATCTCGCCTTCCGGTCAGCATTATCCCGCCACAGCTAGACTTCGTTTCTTTTGCACAAATAATACAGCTGAGTATGAAGCCTGCATTATGGGCATGCATATGGCAATCGATCAGGATGTCGAAGACTTACTGATTATGGGAGATTCTGACCTGATCATCCGGCAAGCTCAAGGCGAATGGGAAACTCGGGATGTCAAACTTATCCCATACCGACAACATGTGGAGGACCTCAGCAAGCACTTTACATCAATAGAATTCAGGTACATTCCAAGGTGTCACAATGAACTGGCAGATGCGCTTGCTACTTTGGCTTCAATGCTACCCTACCCGGGCAATGCCCACGTCGATCCTTTGGAAATCCAAATCAAGGAAAGACACGGTTACTGCAGTGTAATCGAGGCGAGATCAAATACGCAGCCTTGGTACCATGACATCAAGAGGTTCCTGAAGACGCAAGAATACCCCGAGCATGCTACTGGAGATCAAAAGAGGACCATTAGGCGACATGCAAGTGGTTTCTTTTTTAGCGGTGAATTGTTATATAAGAGGACCCCGGACCTCAATCTCCTAAGATGTGTCGATATCGAGGAAGCGAGAAAGATCATGCACGAAGTACACGCAGGTGTGTGCGGACCTCACATGAACGGGTATGTCTTAGCAAAGAAAATCCTTAGAGCAGGTTATTACTGGATGACCATGGAAAAGGATTGCTTTAGCTTCGTTCGGAAATGTCATCAGTGTCAGGTGCACGGTGATTTGATTCATGCACCTCCCACGGAACTGCATCCCATGTCCGCACCTTGGCCATTTGTCGCTTGGGGCATGGACGTCATTGGACCAATTGAACCAAAGGCTTCGAATGGACACAGGTTTATACTGGTTGCCATCGATTACTTCACAAAATGGGTAGAAGCTGTCACTCTCAAGTCGGTCACTAAGAAAGCTGTGGTGGATTTTGTACACTCAAATCTTATCTGTCGCTTCGGTATTCCTGCGACTATCATTACAGATAATGCAGCAAACTTGAACAGTCACTTGATGGGAGATGTATGCGAGCAATTCAAGATAACGCATAGGAATTCCACTCCTTATCGGCCAAAAGCCAATGGTGCCGTGGAAGCGGCGAACAAAAACATCAAGAAGATTTTGAGGAAAACGATCCAAAGTTCCCGACAGTGGCATGAGCAGTTACCTTTTGCATTATTGGGGTACCGCACTACGGTACGCACATCGGTGGGAGAGACTCCTTATCTTTTGGTTTATGGGACCGAGGCTGTAATACCGGCAAAGGTAGAAATTCCTTCGCTTCGAATCATTGTCGAAGCAGAAATCGAAGACAGCGAGTGGGTTAAGGCTCGACTGGAGCAATTAACGTTGATTGATGAAAAGCGAATGGCCGCAGTTTGTCACGGACAGTTATACCAACAAAGGATGGCCCGTGCTTACAACAAGAAAGTCCAACCCCGGAATTTTGAAGTAGGACAATTGGTACTGAGGCGTATTCTGCAGCATCATGAGGAAGCAAAAGGGAAGTTTGCTCCGAATTGGAAAGGCCCATACATCGTAAGGAAGATATTGCCAAGAGAAGCATTGTATCTAGGTGATATCGAAGGAAATGACCCCGACACAGCAGTAAATGCAGATGCAGTCAAGAGATACTACGTCTAAATCATACTCCAGTGGTCCTGACACGTTTGAAAATGGCGAAGGTTTTATTCCCCACTACTCCCCAAACACTACCCAATTCTCTCCACCAACTTTTGAGCCGCTTACAAAACAAAAAAACAAAACAAAACAAAACAAAACATTGATTGAAGCCTGAACTACGTTTGACTTGATTCCGAAAGGATACGTAGGCAGCCTCTCCCTGAGGTTCAGTCACACCAACAATAAAATCCCATTCACCCTGAAATTGAAACCGGGGCACGTCGAGCAGTTGGGAAGTTAGTATCATCTACCCCTCTTTACCAAGTACAAGCCTTCAAATCAATTACCAAAGATAGTGGGAAACCAATAAGCATCACAAATGGAAACCGGCACACTCTGAGTTGAGAGAAATAAAATGAGAGAGTCTCGGCGGTGAAAACCTTCGGGCACCACGAGGCGACGGGAGAAGAGAAACCAAAATGAGAGAGCTTGTTTAGTAAAAACTCACAAAGAGTGCTATCAAGCGATGACAGGAAGAGAAATGAGAGAGGTCAGCCAGCGAAAACCCGCAAAGGGCGTTGTTGGCCGAAAAAGAATGACTCCACCTCAAGGAGGTTTCGGCAAAGTTCCACCAGGTTTGGAATCACAGATCCGTTCTGGTTCAGAGAAACGCAAGTTCATGGAACGGTCAGGCGCCCAGTCCAAAGAGCATGTCATGTCATCTAAAGCCAGCGTTATCTTCCTCAGATAAGTCTTTCTCGTCTCGAAAAGGGCACCCCCTTCCTGAAATTTGTTTACTCCTCAAAACCCTTTTGTGTTTTAACCCCAAGTTCAGGATACACCGGAAAGGGCAGGTGGCAGGTTTGTTTGCACGGAATCCCGTCTCATGAAGGAAAGCGCCTCATTTCGTTGGTACGATTGCCCAAGCCTGATGGATCATGACATTTGATGGTGTTTAAAGAGGAAAGAGAGAAATCTTCCCCAGCAAGTCCGCCTTCGGACAAATCCCCACAGAGTCTCCCCCTGTACAAATCCCCACAGAGTCTCTCCTTTGGTACAATCTCCCACAGAGTCTCCCCAATAAAAAAATAAAAAAAAATGGAATCTCCCCAGCACATCCCAGCGAGTCCCTTTGTAAAAATTCCCCAACAAGCTTACCCCAACAAATCCTAGAAAGCCCGCTTTGAAATAAATCCCCAGCATGCCCCATTGTACAAAATCCACACAAAGAATCCACTTTGTAAATATTCCCCCACAGAGCTTCCTTTTGTACAAATTCCCACAGAATACCTCCAATAAAATCCCCGTTGAGAACCTCCAAGCAAAACGGGACAAAAAAAAAGAAAAAAGGAGAGCCTTACGAGGCAAATCATCACAGAATCCGGAAATACAAGCCTGAGCAGTCTAAAGGTTTCGCCATTCGAATCAAATCAATGGCGGGACTTCGCAACAGAAATAGAGACGCAACAAAGCAATTGGGAACGATCAAGGTCACCGAACCGACCGTCATTTCCGAACTAACAATTGTTCTTTGTCTGAAAAGTTGAAACAGGTATAATCCAAGACAACCGTGCAAGAAGCAGGTGTCGCCCAAAGAGGAAGGTACACGGGTACAAGAAACATTTTGGCAATAAGAAATTCACTCAAAAGGTAAGTTCCCGCAAAACTCCCTTTTGTTTCTTTTATTAAAATAAGAAAATTCAAAAAAAAAAAAAAAAGTCAGTGGTTGTTCTCAAATTTTGTCCCCAGCCATCAGCATTAGGGTTTTAAACCCTAAACTGAATTTTTCCTTCAATCAGCATTAGGGTTTTAAACCCTAAACTGAATTTTCCTTTTAGTCAGCATTAGGGTTTTAAACCCTAAAACTGAACTTTTTCCATTCAGCCAGCATTAGGGTTTTAAACCCTAAACTGAGCTTTTCCATGTAATCGGCATTAGGGTTTTAAACCCTAAACTGAATTTTCCTTTTAGTCAGCATTAGGGTTTTAAACCCTAAACTGAACTTTTTCCATTCAGCCAGCATTAGGGTTTTAAACCCTAAACTGAGCTTTTCCATGCAATCAGCATTAGAGTTTTAAACCCTAAACTGAATTTTCCTTTTAGTCAGCATTAGGGTTTTAAACCCTAAACTGAACTTTTTCCTTTCAGCCAGCATTAGGGTTTTAAACCTTAAACTGAGCTTTTCCATGCAATTAGCATTAGGGTTTTAAACCCTAAACTGAATTTTCCTTCTAGTCAGCATTAGGGTTTTAAACCCTAAACTGAACTTTTTCCTTTCAGCCAGCATTAGGGTTTTAAACCCTAAACTGAGCTTTTCCATGCAATCAGCATTAGGGTTTTAAACCCTAAACTGAATTTTCCTTCTAGTCAGCATTAGGGTTTTAAACCCTAAACTGAACTTTTTCCATTCAGCCAGCATTAGGGTTTTAAACCCTAAACTGAGCTTTTCCATGCAATCAGCATTAGGGTTTTAAACCCTAAACTGAATTTTCCTTTTAGTCAGCATTAGGGTTTTAAACCCTAAACTGAACTTTTTCCTTTCAGCCAGCATTAGGGTTTTAAACCCTAAACTAAGCTTTTCCATGTAATCAGCATTAGGGTTTTAAACCCTAAACTGACTTTTCCTTTAGTCAGCATTAGGGTTTTAAACCCTAAACTGAACTTTTTTCCATTCAGCCAGCATTAGGGTTTTAAACCCTAAACTGAGCTTTTCCATGCAATCAGCATTAGGGTTTTAAACCCTAAACTGAACTTTTTTCCATTCAGCCAGCATTAGGGTTTTAAACCCTAAACTGAGCTTTTCCATGCAATCAGCATTAGGGTTTTAAACCCTAAACTGAATTTTCCTTTTAGTCAGCATTAGGGTTTTAAACCCTAAACTGAACTTTTTCCTTTCAGTCAGCATTAGGGTTTTAAACCCTAAACTGAGCTTTTCCATGTAATCAGCATTAGGGTTTTAAACCCTAAACTGAATTTTCCTTTTAGTCAGCATTAGGGTTTTAAACCCTAAACTGAACTTTTTCCTTTCAGCCAGCATTAGGGTTTTAAACCCTAAACTGAGCTTTTCCATGCAATCAGCATTAGGGTTTTAAACCCTAAACTGAATTTTCCTTTTAGTCAGCATTAGGGTTTTAAACCCTAAACTGAACTTTTTCCTTTCAGCCAGCATTAGGGTTTTAAACCCTAAACTGAGCTTTTCCATGCAATCAGCATTAGGGTTTTAAACCCTAAACTGAATTTTCCTTTTAGTCAGCATTAGGGTTTTAAACCCTAAACTGAACTTTTTCCTTTCAGCCAGCATTAGGGTTTTAAACCCTAAACTGAGCTTTTCCATGCAATCAGCATTAGGGTTTTAAACCCTAAACTGAATTTTCCTTCTAGTCAGCATTAGGGTTTTAAACCCTAAACTGGACTTTTTCCTTTCAGCCAGCATTAGGGTTTTAAACCCTAAACTGAGCTTTTCCATGCAATCAGCATTAGGGTTTTAAACCCTAAACTGAATTTTCTTTTAGTCTGCATTAGGGTTTTAAACCCTAAACTGAACTTTTTCCATTCAGCCAGCATTAGGGTTTTAAACCCTAAACTGAGCTTTCCCATGTGATCAGCATTAGGGTTTTAAACCCTAAACTGAATTTTTCTTTTAGTCAGCATTAGGGTTTTAAACCCTAAACTGAACTTTTTCCTTTCAGCCAGCATTAGGGTTTTAAACCCTAAACTGAGCTTTTCCATGCAATCAGCATTAGGGTTTTAAACCCTAAACTGAATTTTTCTTTTAGTCAGCATTAGGGTTTTAAACCCTAAACTGAACTTTTTCCTTTCAGCCAGCATTAGGGTTTTAAACCCTAAACTGAGCTTTTCCATGCAATCAGCATTAGGGTTTTAAACCCTAAACTGAATTTTTCTTTTAGTCAGCATTAGGGTTTTAAACCCTAAACTGAACTTTTTCCTTTCAGCCAGCATTAGGGTTTTAAACCCTAAACTGAACCTTTCCCCAGCTAGTCGGTATTAGGGCTCCAACCCTGAACTGAACATTTTTATCTTCCTTCATCAATTTTATGAACTTCCTGGCGAATAATTAACGAAATTTTCCTAGTGAAACTGGGGTAGAAAATTTCGTTCGTTTGTTTGTTTTCTCCCGCAGGTCTAACCTCGAGCCACATGGATCGAAATGACCCACGAGATGAGTCCCGGTTCGGAATCAACGAAGAAAAAGAAGAAAAAAGAGAGAAGATGTTCCGAGATATCGGAGTAAATGGAAGGCAAATTGACTCCAACATTTGGTTAAGGTCCTGAACCCTGCCAATCGCGTCTCACTCAGTATCCCAGAGATTAAACAAGTCGCTGCAACTCGCAAGCATCAAGATTCAGATCGGAGTCTACAAGCAGAATCAGCTAAGACCCAAGATCAAGTCGTAAAAGAATCATAGATAGGAATCTTGTAACTAGCAGTTGACATGCATATAAGTAGTTAGTTCAGTTTCCAATTTTCGTTTGGTTGTAATAAGGCGGTCAGTGACGCAGCAGTGACAACAGCAACAGCAGTAGCAGCAAGCATTGCAATCCCATGGTAGTCCCAGCTACCAAAACTTCCCGAACTACATTGACCTGATTCCTGTTTAGCCCAGGATATGTAGGAAATCTTTGAAGCAAGATTCGGTCAGATCTTTCAAAAAATGTGTTTCACACGGAGTAGTCCATAGGCAAAAATCGCTCATACACGCTCACTTTATCTTTGCACGAAAACTCTTCGTGTTTCCGAACAAAGAGGGGCAGCTGTGAGCACGTGATTTTTGCTTCGCACGACAATCGCTCCAAAAGAAATAAAAATAATAATAATTGGCCCTGCTGTACAATTTTTGGATTTTTACATGGCACTTCGTTAATTATTTGTGATTTTTGCCCATTTTTACCTCATTAAAACAAAATACAAAAAAAATGTGTGCGTCATGCATAATTCGAACCATAATCCGGTCGTTAAATAGAAAATCATAAATAGGCATCTTCATCCGTAATTTTGTTTTGTTTGATTTTACCTGCTTTGAAATATTCTAGTATGTGTGCAAATAATTGTATTGAGTGTGTATTTCATTTCAATTTGATTTTGTTGCTTAAGTTTTATTTTTAAAATAAAGAAGAAAAAGAAATAACAATAAAAAAGGGGGGCTTCTTCTTCCGGATTGGGCCAATTTATTAAAATTGGCCCAAACAAACATCCCAAAACCAAGCCTGCCCGGTCCACACCAACCTGATACCTAGGGTGTCCAAACGACGTCGTATTGATCCAGGTTGATCTGGGCCGTTGATCTCAGATTGATCAACGGCCAAGATCACCTCCCCATAACCCACTAATGGCCCCGACTCGTCTCCACCCGGACCGACCCAAACCCCTTCAGGTTAAAACGACACCGTTCCCCATCAGCATAAAGATCTCGACCCTTCATCTCACCCCATCCAACGGCCAAGAATCGACCCCTCACTAACTATATAAGCCTAGAACCTTTACCCTGCCCCCCTCCCCCTATCCTAACCCCCAGGCTGTAGTCGTCCCCTCCACAGACCTCAGTCCTCCAAACCCTAGCCGCCCCTGTATACCTTCACCATGAAATCAAGCGGCATGGACGTGGGTGACCTTGCCCTTAACACCATAGAACCCCCGTGCCGTCCTGAACCCAAATCTACCAACCACACACCTCGAATCCTATCCCACCTTCTCGAATCTTCATTTGAAGATTCGAGTCGGAACCTAATCTACACCGATCTGCCTTAAATTCATACCAGACACTCCCCAGACCCCCCTCGTGACCAAACCATACTTGGTTTGGTCCGAATCTGACCAGGGAAGCACGAATCCCAGATCTGAGTTTTGAAACCATAAGGTTCCTCGTCACTGGTTCATACCCGTTCGAGCCAAAGAAATTAAGGTCTAATGGACCTTAATCGAAGTGTTTCTCATCTGAGAAACACTTCGATTAAAGTCCGTTCAGCCTTAAGAAAGGTCTGTCCAAGTCCGAGTCAAGGTTTTGATTTTTCGAGATTTGAGGTGAGTCTTGCTTGATTTTCTTTATTTCTGTTTGGTCCATGTGAGTGATTAAATGTCTGTTCATGTTTTGTTTCAATTTGTGTCTTTGAATTTTTACCAACTTCTGTTTGTCCACTTTGCCTGAACCACTGTGTTTGTTTGAATCCCTCCTTTATTCTGATAATGCGTGTGTATATGCTGTGCGAATAATTGAGCTCCAAATATTGACTGATCAATTGGCTCCTCGAGTACCACTTTGCTTAGCCAGTACAATTCAAATCATGTGTCGATATTGTTAAATGTTTGATTTTTGGTTACGATTGTATGTGTTATGATTAATATAGTCGAGTCGACATATGTCGTCAATTAGTTTCAGCTGTCCGAACAATAACAAATCGACCTACTTCTGCTAAGCATTTGTTGAATCAATTAAGAACCAGTTTTGTTTACTTGTAGTTGTTGATTTGGATCAGTAATGTAAAAGGGATGTTCGGTTTAAATTCTGAATTGGAGGGCATGTGCACTTCTGCACAGCATGTGCATTGGTGCACCTCATGTGCTTTGTGCACAACCTGTGGCCTGCATAAAGGTTTTTGTTAAGTTTTAAATAATTTGACAGCATATGCTGTCAGATACATTCTGCTGCCCATACTCTACTTTAACCTCAAAAATAATAAACATTAATTAAAGTGAGTCTGCCAGGGAATATCATGGGTTTTGTTCATACTTAATTAGCTAATTGGAATCTGAAAATGGAAGGCACATGGGAGGGGTATGGTGATATTCTAGACAGACCTTAAAAAAGGGGAGGAGGCTGAAATACACACAGACGGAGCATACAGAGAGAGAGAGACAGATATATATAGAGATATATACAAACCTGGGGGAAGACATAGAGAAAAAAAACACACACACATAATAGAGGGAGGCACACTGTGAGGAATATTTTGAAAGAAAGAGAGGGTGATACACATTGAGGGATATATACACACACACGACACACAAAAGAGACAGAACTCAGATTGAATATTTGAGAACTGAAAATTCTGAAAAAAACAGAAAAACTGGAAAAGATTTCTTTCTGATAACTCAAGCATAATTTCAAAACTGAAGATTGACATTGGATTTTGAAAGAAAGGAGACAGGGAGAGGGATATCACAAAAATCAGAAACTGTTTTCTTCCTGTTGTTTGTTCGATCCCCAGTTTGTTTACCCTGTTTCAAATAAGTGCTGATTTCCTCTCAAGTATCAGCTAGGATTCTGTTGTTTGGTTCTCATTGGTTTGCTTTCTTTTGGAATTGGACCATTTGAATTCCGAGCCCACTCCTCTGCTTTTGCTGTCATTTTCGTTGCCTCTTCCCATTGGCTATAACTGCATCTTGCATTGGGATCTTTGTTACCTGCTGTTACTGCTGCTGCACTTGTTGTCATTGTTGCTCTGCTGACTGCCCTCTTCTTCAATTGTCAAATATTTCCAGGTACACAACCTCTGAAACCATGTATTGTTGAAAGTTTGAAGTTGAAGCAGAAATAAAGAAATGTACATCTGTTTATGTTATAACATTGGTGTTAAAAATAGGTTGAATGTTAGTTGGGCCTGTATTTGTTTAACTGCAAACTGCAAACATTCTGTATAAATTAACATGTATTCTAAGTTGAGATGAACAAGTAGATAGCATTGGCTTGATAAATCAGATGTGTTTTAAAGCATGCAATCGTTAGCTTTGTTTCAGTTATGATACCATAAACATAGAATCATAGCAAGCACATGTATGCATTTTTGCCTAGATCTCTGAACCATCGAATCTGCTACATTCGTTTCTATTTGACTCCAAGATAAGATATGCCCCAAACTAATTCTCTTGCAGCGTTACATTAACAAGGTAATAATGTATGCTGACCCTTCTACTGGACTACTTGTTTTCTACATAGTTTCGATATGAGCTTCAATATAGATTCATCGTTTCGAAATAACGCGACTACTTTTCTGAGTTCAATCAACAGTGGTTTTCCTAATAAACAACTAATCTCATTTATCAAGACCAAATGGGCTAGTTCTGCAATCCGAACTGGAAGGTCATTTCTTAATGCAAATTTAGTGTACGTTATTAGTTTGCTTGCAATCCCCTTAGCAAATTAACAAAACTTATTCACTCCTTAAAGGCGAGGCATGAGATAGTTCTTACCTCATAAACAACCAATCAGACGATCAAGCAAAAATTTGGATTCATCATATATAGTAGGGATTTAGTATGTTAGTTGCTTAAACAAGTAAGTTTAGTATTTTTTTTTCCTTTATCTTCCTAGAGACAAATGTATTAGAAATGTAGCCACTTTAGGATATCCTTTGCTAAAATAGAGATGAGCCTCGCCAAATAAAAATGCAAAATTGCGGGGCCCTCAATAAATAACCATAATAATTATTTAGAATTCCGGATAGGCCGTTTAGTGAATCTCATGGCCTTCTCAAAAAATAATAACGCGTTAGACTCTTTAGGCGCGGCTTAATTAAATCATATTCTTAAATTCGGGTGCACATTGATGTGACCCAAATCCAAATCTCAACGAAGTCAAAATGTGTTGACGATCACGGGCGCATTGATTGTGACGTGGTTCGAGATGCATTTTCACGACGTTGCAATTCTATAAAAATAAGTGATAATGATAAAAGCGGTTTTAAGTTTAATAAAAGCACGTAAGTCATAACATGTATTTAAATCAGATATTTAGCCATTATAACAATTTAAGCGACCGTGCTAGAACCACGGGATTCGAGGGTGCCTAACACCTTCCCTCGGGTCAACAGAATTCCTTACTTAGAATTTCTGGTTCGCAGACTTCATTTGGAAAAGTCGAAAATTTCCTCGATTTGGGATTCAAGATAAACCGGTGACTTGGGACACCAAAAACCAAACCTTTCCCAAGTGGCGACTCTGAATTAAATAAATAATCTCATTTCGAATATTGTCACTTAAATTGGAAAAACTCCACCCGCGCATTTAACCCTTCGGAGCCGGGGCGCGCAAAAAGGAGGTGTGACAATAACTTCTAACCACAGCAGCTGAACACAATAACCGAATACCAATAGTAAACCTCTTATCAACTAAAGCCTTATTCCCACACTTTCATATACTGCCAATGATAAATGAAACACGTAGTAAGCCATAACCAATTCTCAGATCAACCATTCATGAAGCCACTTCTCCTTTGGCAAAGACCATAGCAAATTTCTGAGCCGAACCTCGATATTATCCTTCCAACATGCTGAAATCGAATCTGTCTGTATTCATTAAAGATCCCAACGATCTCATCTAATCCAACACAACTACTTTAGTGACATGACACCTCAATACAGACTAAATCAATAACTTGCGCAATCCGCGCAACAATAAGCAATAATCCGAACATACTCAAATCATGAAAATGACTCAAATGAAAGAGTTGTACCGCAAGCTCGCCAGTACCACCACACACAATGCTGAGAACCCGTCACACAACATAGAAACAGAACACACGAATCTAACCCGCAGGATCATACCTCCACATAGCTTCACTCCAATGCGCGACCTCATCCAAACACTGGTCCACATGAAACACCTCAAGTCACTATGCTCAAAATCGACAACCATGCGCAATATGATGTCTAAAACCAAAGCAATTATCATAACCACCGCGAAGTAATTGACATAACATTACAGAAACCCGAAAGGACATAACCGATACGCCATCCACCGAGCAATAGCCAGTACTCTTCCCGCTCGACTTCCACTATGAAACCCCAAAGGAACCGCACCAAGTGTGCCTATAACCAACATATCATAACGCCTCGCAACACAGAAAAGTAACTCATAGATCAACTCAACACTAATAGCTCAATAACAACCGAATCAACACATCCTTCACCCTTAGCAACTCGAAGTCAACAAAGTTGTCTTGATGCACAACACACATCCATAAAGTTCTACTAATGAACCCCTTATCAAGGAGTTCCTGAAGCTGCTCCTTCAACTTCTCTAACTCCGTCGGTGCCACACAATACGGTGTTCAACATCAAATCAATACCGAAATCAACAAACCTGCCTGGCGACATGCCCGACAGCAGGAAACACATCCGAAAAAGTCCCTTATCACTAGAACTGAACCAATAGTGGGAGTCTCTGCACTGACATCCGTCACGAAGGCCAAATAAGATAGACAAAACCTTTCCCAGCCATCCGCTGGGTCTTCAAAACTGACACCACCCTACTGAGAACATAATCCGTCGAACCTCGCCACTACATCCGTGGCATTCCCGGCATAGCGAACATCGCCGCCTTAGCGTAATAGTCCAGAATAATACGACATGAAGACAACCAATCTATACTTAATATTACATCAAAATCTAACATACCAAGCAACAAAAGATCCACTCGGGTATCCAAACCCCGATAGGTACTATACAGTGCCGATACACATGACCCACAACCACAACCTAACCTGAACATGAGAACTCCCAGTATCCAACTCCATATAGCACACGAATCTCTATATCCGATCCCAATTCCCCCGTCCGAATATACAACACGCCTCTAATACCCAATCATTCCATGAGAGGTACTCCCATAATTCTTCCGTGCCACCAAGCAAACTCGAATATCAGCAGTCGATCCAACAAGAGAGTATCGCAATACTACTAAAGTACCATCAACTTAATCACATTGCCTTTTTCTGAAACCCATACCCTCGTCACACCACATAAATTAGTGATACCATTTACCTAGTCATCTAAAACTGCCCGTGTTGCCCAAGAATTTGTGACCTTCCTTTCCAAACTGAATCGTGTCCTTACACATGCCAATCTCGATCCTACATGACATACCGCATATATTATACCCTCCTAAGATAATCATAAGAACTTCATATACCTTCCGGTCCACAAGCAGCTACGTACTTAACTAGCTAAGAACTTTCCATTGATCCTATCTAGAAGAAAAAATCAATGCACAACCCATGCTTCGCACTCGTAGAAAATACGCATCTCTAATCGTGGTAGAAACCTTCAAGAAATCTTTGAATTCTTTTTGCTCAAAACTAAACCGTAAGGGCTAAATCCTTCTCGCTTAACCAAGCTACGCAGGTCGCTAAAACCCAAGAGAATTGCCACGAAAACACCTGTAGAGACTCATTACCTTGTGGGCATCCAAAGAACTAATCATATCCTTACCATGCCAACCCGGCCTACTACCAAGCTACCCCATCTATCCAAGTTCCTTCTGATTTACCTTCAACTTGATACACCTTCTTGTTGTAACACCACAATTCCTCAACCCAAACTCACTACACGAGACCCAAGCATAAAACCACACCGATTAAGGCTCATAAGCCGATGAATACTCTCTTAAACGTCCCAAAAGCACCACATTCGGAATACTTTACTCTGAAGAGACTTTCTGCGAATCTAAATCTGTTACCTTCACCTTCTTGATACTGATAAATAGAATCCCATAGTTGATATAGAAATTCCACAAGTCTTGACACCCTCCAATGCAAACCTTAGTTTCTAGCCAAAATACAACTTGAAAATCTCCAATTATTACATGTAAAATATTGAACACATTAGAATCATTCTCTAGAGTCATCCACTATACTAAAACTGCAATTAGCCTGATCAAATGAATTGAACAGCCTCTGCCTTATTAGAACCCCGACACCGCAGAATGTAACCTCACTTACAACCAAGCAACTTCCTGCTCTATGCACCGCACATCCTTTACTAATAACCACTCAAGACATTTTGTGATTCTCATACACCTATGAAGCATAATATATTCTTTGTCAAAATTTTCCTTTACTCGAGTCATCCTCGATCTCAATATCTATAAGCCATAACGGATTCACCAGCACCATCAAACTGGAACCAACATAGCACATAACCATGCAATCAACAACTCAATAGCAGACTCCCCCACTTGGTTCAAAGCCATAGATCAAAACACACACATAATAACTCAAAACGCATATACTCTATTACTGTCATTGTACCATAGTGAGATTAAACTCAATCCTTCATAATCTCGTGAAACACAAACCTTCTAGTACTTTAAATCTTCTGCAAATCTCGCATTCACCCTCGTAATAGTTAACCCACTCTCTTAAGCTACCCAAATTTAAATTGCAACACATATATTTCACTTGTAAATGAGATCTTCTAACAGACAACATAAGGATCACACAACTTCAGAACACTCCGTAAGAGATACCCACCTGCTTCGCCTCAAACTAACATTTCTGTATACCTTCCACCATCATAAACATTACGCAGTCACTTAATCTTCCTGAGTTTGAACTCATACCGCAACATGAAATTTACTTCACTCCCAACTAGGAAACATGAAAAGATTCTTCACACACCCATAACTGAGGGCTATACATCCAATCACGATGGAAATCAAACACCAAATAGTTCTGGCTGCCCCAAAGCAGACCTTTCTCGCCTCATTTGATTCATATGAACACATCTCGCAGTCACATCACCCTCATCACATAGCTTTCCAGTCACTACTTCCCTTAATAGGGACATAACAGAACATATAGATCTAGAAACACACGCTCACGCAATCAACAACTCAGGGCTCAAATTATAGGCAAAAATCCGGCCTCAAGTCTTCCAGACTGGCCCAACATCAACACACATAGATCACGTCTCGCCCCTCGATCAGGAAATCACAATCCGTCGATGCACATCTGATACTTAGCGCTCATATGTGCATACGAATGTGTGGAAGGAATTCAAGGAGTTACATTTCAAGCTGAATTAAGGACGCACGATAAGAATTCAAGAATGTCAAATTTTTCCTAAAGGTTCTGCAGCCTCCCGAGGATAAGTACAGACGTCTCTGTACCGATCCGCGAGACTCTACTACACCTGCTCATGACTCGTGAGACCTATGTAACCTAGGCTCAGATACCAACTTGTCATAATCCCAAACCGTACCCGGTCATGATGGCGCCTCTCGTGAAGACAAGGCCAGCTGACACAATTCCTAAATTTCATTTTTAACAATTTTAATAAGTCAACTCAAGTCATTTATAAGAATAAATTCCAAAAATAAATTAGCAAAATAGAACAAGTGTGGAAATAGATACAGCCCGACATCGGGGTGTCACAAGTCACGAGCATTTACTAAGGTCTAAATACAACTGAAAGTCTGAAAATGTACTAAATACAGTCTAATAAAATAAAGAGGGAGAAAATCAGTGCTGCGAACGTCGGGCAGCTACCTTGCTAAACTCCGATGACTCTGCCTCTGATCAACCAATACCCGTTACTGGGTTCAGAAATACCTGAATCTGCACACAAGGTGTAGAGAGTAATGTGAGTACTTCGAATCAGTGAGTAATAATAATAAATGAAGACTGAGCGATAAGAAATCACGTAAAGGCACGTCAACAGGCTATAAAGAAGCAGTAAAAGCCAGTAAAAATAATGAAATGGTGGAAATATGTAAAGTCACTTTAGTTAAATTTACCATTCTTTAGAAATGCCTTTTTAACAATAAAGCAATTAAATGCAAAGCAGCTAGAACAGACTCTAGAACGTGTGTGTCACCTCAATATAGCACAACAATGTGCAATCCGGGGTTTCATACCCTCACGACAATATTTACAATCATTACTCACCTCAATCTGGTCCAAACTCTAGCCCGCGATGCCTTTGCCCTCACGAATCGACCTCCGGATGCTCCAAATCTAGCCACAATCAGTACATAACCATTAAAATATGCTAAGGGAACAAAGCCCACTCGAAACTATCCAATTTACATCAAAAATTCCGAAATTGCTCAAACTTGGCCCCCGGACCCACGTCTCAGAATCCGATAAATATCACATCAATAGAATCACCATCCTCTCACGAGTCAATCCATATCAATTCAAGACTAAATCATGGAATTAAACCAAATATGAGTGAAAAATACTTACCCCAATAGCTCCACTGAAAATCCACTCAAATTCCACCTTCACCCGTGCTCTCCAATGGCTTTTATGATATTGGACTTAAACCCTCGATTTAAAAATATAAACTATCTGCCCAGATATTTCTTCATCGCGAATGCAGCATATCCCTCGCGTTCACGAAGCACACCACTTCAATGACCGAAATTCCTTCTACGTGAATGCGAGAAGACTCTCGCGAACGCGAT
Source organism: Nicotiana sylvestris (assembly GCF_000393655.2). NCBI lineage: Eukaryota > Viridiplantae > Streptophyta > Magnoliopsida > Solanales > Solanaceae > Nicotiana > Nicotiana sylvestris. The sequence continues at coordinate 42,500,092 of NC_091067.1, read as the reverse complement.
ACACAACAGACTTAACACTTCGCGATCGCGATCGCGACCTCTACTACGCGAACGCGTAGAACAAATGCATTGGAGGCCCAGCTACTCCTCTTCCTCTATGCAAACGCGACCTAAGCCTCGCGAACGCGTAGAATCACAGCATCACAACATCACGAATGCGAAACATAAAATGCGAAAGCAAAGATAAAATTTGCCACCTCAGAGGACACCCTTCGCGAACGCAAGTCCCTGACCGCGAACGCGAAGAACAATTCCTCTGCAACAAAAACCATCAAAAACTGCTAAGTCCAAAGTCCAAAATTGATCTGTTTAACCATCTGAAACTCACCCGAGGCCCTCGAGACCTCAACCAAACATGCCAACATATCCCATAACATCATTCAAACTTGTTCCAACCTTTGGAACGCTCAAAAGAACATCAAAACACCAAAATTACACCGGATTCAAGCCTAAGAATTCCAAGAACTTCCAAATTCCGCTTTGGATCAAAAAGTATACCAAACCTCATCCGAATGACCTGAAATTTTGCACACACATCACAAATGACACAACGGACCTACTCCAACTTTCAGAATTCTATTCCGACCCTCGTATCAAAATCTCACCTATCAACCGGAAAATGCCACAATTCCAATTTCGCCAATTCAAGCCTAAACCTTTCGCTGACCTCCAAAACACATTCCGACCATGCTCCTATGTCCCAAATCATCTAACAGAGCTAACCAAATCATAAAAATTCCAATCCGAGGTCATCTACTAACAAGTCAAATCTTGGTCAAACCTTTCAAAATCCAAGCTTCAAACTGAGAACTGTTCTTCCAAATTCACTTTGATTACCCTGAAAACCAAAACAGACGATTTACATAAGTCATAATATATCACACGGGGCTAGTCATGCCCGAGAACTAGCGAGCATAGTGCAAATGCTCAAAACGATCGGTCGGGTTGTTACACCTACTAGCGAGCTGGCAATACCAATCAAGGCCGACGATGCCACCATGAATGTCTACAATCAGCAATACCAAACTAACATGTACATAGGGATGGCAAGGTCATAATACTAATATACAAAATATACAGGACTTTCTTACAAGCTTCTAGAGATAACTAAACTGTATCATGGTCGGGATAGGGCCTCGACCTACCCATTATACCCGTATGTATAAAATGGACTCCAAGGTCTAGTCGTGGTAACTCTGAGGAAGTGGAGCTCACCAACCAAGCTGATGTATGACTCTGACTACTGGGAATGTCTATCTAGCTATCTATCAGAACCTACAGGTATGAAATGCAGCGTCCCCAGCAAAAGGGACGTCAGTACAAAATAATGTACTAAGTATGTAAGGCAACAGAATAACTGAAAGTTGAAACTGAACTAATAATATAATAACTGAAAGTAACTGGGAGTCAGAGATAATTTGAAGATATACTTATCCACTAATACTGACTCAACTCTCTCAATATAGTAAGTAAAATAGTTGTCCTGCCCTATAAGGCTTGGTACGTGTAACTACTCTGCCGTAGTAGGCTCGCTCATAGGCGCTCGGCCATACTAGGTTCTGTATCTCGGCCATTCTAAGCTCGGTCATTGGTGCTCGGCCATAGTATGCTCGATATATAACTTACCATCTGATCAGAGGTTGCCCAATAGGGGCCTACCCACCGATTATAGCTTGATGGTGGTGAAAATACTATAATACTGTCTAATATAGGCCTATATATATACATAGACCCTCTACTCTCTTGAATGGACGAAGACAATACTTAACTGAATATAAAGTCCCAATAAGAGAGAATGCTATAACTTATGAGACTAGGATAATATACATAAGTTCAAGAATATGAACATCTCTTTATGTCTCGTAATCAAACGCATATAGTTTAGCCTTAACATACCTTTGTTGATAACGACTCAATATACAATGCATGTACTACTTCAACCTACATCAAGGTATGAACTATGGTTAATAACATAGAAGAACTCAAAACACAATTCCAAGCTATTAGCTCTCTTACAGAGAATTGGGCAGCACTTCCCCTATATTTTCTCACTTCTCTGAATACAAACCAGCACAAAACTACAACATCATCAATATCAACAGCTAATCATATCCATTAAACTCCTCAACAACGTAAGAACAATTCAAACAATAGTACAACGAGCTACAAGCTTGGTTTGTGATTAAACCACTATAGTTTTAAACTCCTTCTTCCTTCCAGGATTTATCAACAACATTAGCCGCCACAATTCAATAATCCTGACTAATTTTCAGCCACAATACAAGTTTAAAACGATCCCATAACAGTCCCAAGAGTTCAGCCACTCAAAACTAATTTTTTAGTTACTAAAATACTTTTCTGACTTGTCTTTTCTTTCAAATCGAGCAACACAACCAACAGTACATAATTAAGCCTTTTATACTATAAACCAGGCATGAATTCAACTTAAAAATAAGTTCACAACCAACCAACAGTAACACAAAAATAAATAGCATACCACTCTTTCGAAACTCACTAGGTCTAGTCTTTACGATCGATTTATAACTCGTAGAAGCATAAATAAGGCAAGGAGAAGCATATACTTACCTTGTACTGAGTAGAACCCACGAAATTGATAAGTGAGGATTTTCACTACTTATTAGCACCTTTTTGCTTCTGTTTTAGTCTGAAAGTATTGATTTGTATTCCCGAAACTAATGAAACTGTGCAAATCACAGTAATGTTGGAAGTTTGGTATCCCATGATGAGTTCTGACTAAAAAAGGAGTATTCCGAAGAACAAGACAATAAAGGGCACAGAAGCAAAGAAGCGGTCCACAGAAGGAATTCTACGACCGTCAAAGAAATTGCGGACCGCAGAATTTTATATGCGGTCGTAACCCAATCTAAAGAACCCAAAAGGTCTTTTACAAATGTGCGGACCAAACATGAATTGTGCAGCGATAAAACATGGTTTGCACTAACAAGTAGGGGTGGGCATCGGTCGGTTTGGTTTGGTTATGAATATTATTGGTTTAGCGTATCGATTATCGGTTTATAAATTTGATAAAATGATAACCGAACCGATAAGATATCGGGTATCGATTAATTGGTTATCGATCATTATCGGTTCATTATCGGTTTACCTGATAAGATAACTCAATTTAAAGTTAAGCAAAAAAAATAGAAGACAATTATTGATTAATAAACACTAGAAACACAATTGACTTCAACATTATTTCCTCTCTTGTCAACTGAAATCAACCGAAACCCCAAATTACCAATATCATTATCAACATAGCCATATAAGTAATGACAACACTAATAAAAATCTCAGCCACTAATTTTTAACTTAAAGTTCAATGCTTTGGGAAAACCACAACAGAACTGAATCAACTTCAGTGTCATAATTGCTAAAACTAATCAAAGCACAAAAGCAAACTTATAAAGAAATAGTAAAAAAAATAATTAAATTAAATATTATTACCTCCCATGTAAACTAAAATTAACCAAAACACAATAAAAATTACAACTTTTTACAACTAAAAGCAAAACACAACATAAATTAGCCACACAAACATATAAAAGTGAATGAATTTAAGCAATAACTTGAACATTCACTTACAAATTCCACAAATAGAAAGATTTAACTGACATAATAAATAATTAATCCAACATTATTACCTCCGAACAGTCAAAGATAAACTGCCCAAGATAAATTGAATATTGTTTGTCAAATGCCTAACAAAAAAAAAGAAACTAGTAGTAGGTATAAGCTGCACAACGTGAGCTCACAAAATTAAGAAACAAAAATAAAAAAAATAAAGAATCTTTAACAATCGAAAATCCCTATATGAAGATGAATTTTATTATAGAAATTAAAAGCTCAATGTATAAGACTAAAGACTTACACTAGGAGTAATTAGTAAAGTCATTGAAGAATGAAGATGAAGCAACTTAAGACTGAAGAGTGCACCTGAGAAAGAAAAGGAAAGAATGAACTGAAGCCCTAGCATATGTATATACTTAATAGTAAAGTAGTAATTTCATTAATTCTTATTGGATTATCGGTTAACCCATTAACAAAATTGGCAAACCGAGGCCAAAATCGATAACTCAATAGTGAAAAAATTCTAAATTATTACTGAACCGTTAACCCAATAACCCAATACTGATAACCCAATAAATAATTAACGGTTCTGGCTATCGATTTTACCCGATATATGCCCAGCCCTACTGACAAGTACTTCCAAGTTCAGAGAGTATGCAGAAGACCAAGTCTTGACGCCTTGCTGAAGTACAGACTGCACAATAATTGTGCGGCCGCAGAAGGTGCTCCACAACCGCAATCTAGAAATGTGCAGCTACAAAACCCACTCTCCTGCCAGCTAAAGAAATCTGCGGACCGCACATGGAATTGTGCAGCCACAGAATCTCCCGAGGGATATTTCTGTCAGCTAATTTTGGCCCACTATAAATAGACGAGTTTCACAATTTTTGGTCAAGTTTGGAAGTTCAAAGATGTTGTAGCCGTTACCTTTTGCCATTTTAGGAAGTTTTTTGATTATTTTAGTATTTAAACATTATATTTCATCATTTTAATATTTGATTATGAGTTTAATTAGTTTTTCTTCTCTATTTTCTTCAATTTTTATTATGAGTAGCTAGATTTTTACTAGGGTTGTAACCCAGCCCTAGTGTGTAAATCTTATGGGTATTTGATTTAATGCTTGTTTATGATTGGGTGTTGATTATTTAGCTTAGTTCATGCTTCAATTTTAGAATTAATGGTTGCAAACATTAATTCATGCCTTTTTTACTTAGTCTCTACTTGAGTGTGATGACCCAAAAGGTCATCTTCTGTTTTAGAACTCAAATCCGTATTTTGAGGCCTTAAAAACCTCATTTTATCTCTTCTCAATTTGCGTGCGTAGTCCAGGCATGTATCCGGAAAGCCCTTATGTGAAAATTTTATGAAATGATGATTTTTGACCTAAAAAGTTAATTTTTATTGACTTCGGTCAACGTTTTGGGTAACGGATTCGGACCCGTATTCCGAACGGCCCCGGAGGGTCCGTAGTAAAATACGGGACCTGGGTCGAATTCCGAGGTCCCAAGCCCGACAAATGAATTTTTGATGAAACTTGTAATACTGAAAATCTAAGGAATTAAAGACATTAATTAATGATTGATCTCGTTGGTATCGGGCACGTATTTTTGTTCAGGAGCCCGGTACAGGTTTAATATAATATCTAAGTCATGTCTGTCAAATTTGGTGAAAATGGAGTTTTTTTGACGTGATTCGGACCTTTGGTTTAGAAAATAAAAGTTTTGAAATTATCTTGAAAACTTCATGCAATTTGGTGCTAAATTTGTAGTTCTAGGTGTTATTTTGGTAATTTGATAGCGCAAGCAAGTTCGTATGATGTTTTAAGACTTGTGTGCATGTTTGGTTTGGATCCCCAAGGGCTTGGGTGAGTTTTGGATAGGCTACTGAGTGATTTGGAACTTAGAAAAGTTGCTAGTGTTCTTCAGCAGTGTTGCAGGCTTCATACCTCGCAAATGTGAGGTCAAGGTTCGCATTTGCAACTACTGTGGAGGTCGTATTTGCGAGGCCTTCATCGCAAATGTGAAGGATGGCTGGGCCAAGCAGTCTTCGCAATTGCGTAGATTTCTTCGCATTTGCGAAGTAAAACTGGGAAGGGCAGGGATCGTAATTGCTATCATTTCATCAAATTTGCAGAGGATCATGTTCGCATTTGCAAACTTACCATCGCAATTGCGAAGGCAGCAGAAATATGGAGGACATCGCAGTTGCGATGGTTCTTCGCATTTGCGAGCTTCGCAATTGCGAAGCTCAAGTCACAAATGCGACATCTGCAGCCGATAACTTTGGACTTAGATGGGATTTTTCATTCATTCTCCCATTTTTCAAAACCTAAACCTCAAGAGATGATTTTCCAAAGACCATTTCTTCCCCAAATCATAGGTAAATGATTCTTAACTCATTTCTTTCAATTTTTACTTCTTTTCACAAGCTTTAATCCTAAAATCTAGGATTTTCATGGTGGAATTGGGGATTTTTGGGTAGAACTTAGGAATTTCGAAAGTTGGGGATTTAGACCTCAAATTGAGGTCAGATTTCAAAATCAATTGTATATCCGGGCTCGGGGTGAATGAGTAATCGGGTTTGGTCCGAATTTCAAGTTTTGACCAAGCGGGCCTGGGGTCGGTTTTGACTTTTTGGGAAAAATATTGGAGAATCTATAATTATGCATTGGAATTGATTTCTTTAGCGATAATTGATGTTATTAAGTTAATTATGACTAGATACGAGTGGATTGGAGGTGGAATCGAGAGATAAAGCGGTAATTGAGCTTTGAATTGCCCGTTGGGTTGAGGTAAGTGTTTGGTCTAACCTTGACTCGAGGGATTAGGGATCCCCGATCTAATTGCTATGTGAATTTCAATGTGTGTTGCATATAGGTGTAGTGGCGAGTACCTATGCGCCATCAAATTATCTGTTTAGCTTGTTCCCTTCCCCGTTCCTACTACATTGTTTTCCTATCTTAACTGTTACTAGCTTATTGATGCTTCCATGTCTAATTGCTTCTTGTTAAATGTTCTTTTCTCTATTGAAGGTATTAATTGTTCTGTAGTTTTATTAAATTATATTGTTGGTATAAGTTGGTTTATTGGTGCTTCATGGTACACTTTGGTTGGTCTCGTTGTGTAGTATTAACTGATGAAGTTTCATAATTGTATAGATTTCCCATTGTTTTAGGTTTGAGGTATAAATGTTATGGAGGGTTTTGAGCTAAATTGTGAAATACTTATTCTTATTTTGTGATTGGTACTGATATGGTGGGATCGGGTTGCACGCCGTAATAGGAGGAATAAGGGTAAAATGTGATTGTCTAGTTGGATTGGGTTGCGCGCCGCAACAAGGAGTAATAAGGGTGGATCGGTGGGATCGGGTTGCACGACGCAACAGAAGGAATAAGGGTGAAATGTGATTGTCTGGTGAGATTGGGTTGCACACCGCAACAAGGAGTAATAAGGGTGGCCAAGTGGGATTGGGTTGCACGCCGCAACAGGAGGAATAAGGGTGATATATTGAGGAGTAATAAAGATGGACTAGTGGGATCGGGTTGCACACCGCAACAAGGAGTAATAAGGGTGAATGTTCATACTGTTACTTCTTATATGGTGGGATCGGGATGCGCGCCACATCATTTTATTGTTTATGTATTCTTCCTCTACTGTGATTTTATTCTGTAGCATTGTAACTCTCTTAAGGATTGGTTATAGCTGAGTACTGGCAAGTTAATTGAATCCCGTAATTATCTTATTGCAAGTTACTGTTCCATTTCGTTTCATACTTCCTTTTTGCTTTATTATATATTGTATGCAGGTTATGTTGTAAATGCCCCGCCTTATCCTCGTCACTAGCTCGTCGAGGTTAGTCTCGGCACTTACCAGTACATGGGATCAGTTGTACTGATACTGTACTCTGCACTTTTTGTGCAAATTTCAGGGCTGGTTGTGGCTGATCGAGAGGTTGGTTGCAGGCATTCATCCAGGAGACCCAAGGTAGTCCTGCAGACGTCCACAGGCCCCGGCGTCCCCTCCTATGTTCTCCTTAGTTCTATTTTATTTTCTTTCGAGACAGATGTATTTTTCTTTCAAATTCATACTTGTAGTATTCATAGAATATTCGTGAGTTGTGACACCAGTTTCTCGGTAGTAACTGTTTCAGTTTATTAATAGTATAAGGATAATCAATTATTTATGTACTTCCGCTTTTATTTCCGTTAATTTAGTTTTGTCAAATCTTAATTATAAAAAGTAAAGGAAAAAGGTGAATAGAACTCTAACATTAGCTTGCTTGGCGAGTGCGATGTTAGATGCCATCACGGTCCCGACGGTGGGAAATTCATGTCGTGATATTGAGAAAGAATGACCTAGTCTAGGATAACTTGGCTAACAAGGAATTGGGTTAATTGAGAGATTAATTAACCTAATTAAAGGGTTCAAACTAGAGATAGTAAGAACCCAACTTAAGTTCGTATCAACTATATTGTTTGATACCCATTTGGACTTGAGAAAGCCAAATTGGGCAAAATCGCCCCGAGAGGTATTGAGTGGGCAATGCAGAGTTGAGAGGTATAATACACCTCAATCAACAAAACAAGTATTAACGTCTTTATCTCATTAGGCGAACACCTTGGCTATGGTCACATCCCTAGGCTTTTAAACTATTTGGAAAAATACTAAAAACATTCATTTCTAAAAAATTTTACTTAGCTTGCAATAATTAGAGTAATAGTAGAAGTAGAAATCAAAACTTGTTGTGGAAATGCAAATTTAGTTAATCCATTTGCTTTCTTTAAATATATACTCCTAACACCCTTAATAACTCTTTGTGGATTCGACCCCGACTCATAGTTGGGTAATTTATATTGCATACGACCGTATCTTACCTCTTATCGAGGTGTGTTGTGGACGTCATCAGAAACGTAGTCCTTCTTCATCCAAAATCAGTATCTCAATGCAGCTATAAGAAGGAGAAAGAGAAACTAGCAAGTTGTCCGGGGTTTTCGGCACTAGAATCACATCGTATCACCCGAAATCACCTAGGGTTTGTATGGGATTTTTGGGGATGAGTTGCAGGTAAGACTGTATTGTGGCTCGGACCGAGCCCGGGACCGCGAGCCCAGATGGGCTTTGGGTTAAACGGGCTGGCCCGTATGGTCTGATCCCAAGCGGTCCTAGGAGCCCACTATGGGCCGATCCAACATGGAGAAACCGCGAGTCCGGGACCGTTTAGCCCGGACCGGCTGGCTAGCCTGGGCCGGTTCAACCGGGCCCAACGGCTATTTTTTTATTAAAAAAAATGGCCAACGGTTGGAAGTTTAAAAGTTAGCCGTTGGCCTGCCAATTTAGCCGTTTGGCTTTTTAAAAAATAGTCATTTGCCCCCAAAACTTTGTTTTAACTCCAAACGTTTTATAATTACATTTTTTCCCTATTCTCAACTATAAATACCCCTTCATTCTTTCATTTTTACTCACAAAATCATTAATCTCTCTCATTTCTCAAACCCAAATTGAAGTATTCAAGTCTTGACTCATCTCTCATTTCTCAAACTCAAATTCTTAATTCAAGTTAGATCATGGCCGGTGATTCTAGATTGAGCCCATTTGTTTTGGAACACTTTAATGTGGTAGAAGAAAATGAAAAAGTTTACATAATAAAGTGCAAGAACTGTGGTCGAGTCTACACTCATCGTCCAAAGTTGGAGGGCACAGGCTGTTTAAGGAGGCATATAAAGAGTTGTCTTGCGCGTTCTCCAGACATTCGTATTTAAGATTTTAAGTTGATTTGAGACAATTTGTGTTATTTTAAAATTATTAGACGTATTATGCTTAATGTTTTAGTTTTGTTAGATTAATTTGAAGTATTATGTTGAAGGCATTGAACTTTAATTTGAAGTATTAAATGTAAACTTTAATTTGCAACTTTGATAAAGAGTTAATCTTAATATATATGTATATATATATATACATACATACCAAATGCTCGGGAGTTCCTCTATTCAATCCTTTTCCTTCTTCTTGTTGCTGGATATCTCGTTCGTACACATCTTCTCTTTGTTTCCCGTGCCTCTAGTGAGTTACAGACAAAGTTCGAAAAGGTCAAATCTTAGATGATTCCATCATCTATGATTGAGTTGCGAAAACTTCTGGATGGGTATCCTACATCTAAACCGAATTCTTTCTGATTAAAGAATCTCTTTCTAGTTGTTCTAGAACAATTAGGAGATTCTCTAGAAGAAATACGGGGTTCTGCTTCTGGAGGCAACATGCTTGGTCCCGCTTATAGGGTCAAATCAATACGTTCTAAGAAGAAAGATTGGAATATCAATCTCATCGAGATCATCGATCTCATACCAAATCCCATCAGTCGAATCACTTTTTCGAGAAATACGAGACATCTAAATCATATAAGTAAAGAGATATATTCATTGATAAGAAAAAGAAAAAACGTGAACGGGGATTGGATTGATGATAAAATAGAATCCTGGGTCGCGAACAGTGATTCGATTGATGATATATATATATATATATAGCTAATGTTATATCGAAATTCGAATATAGCTTATATACTATACACTTAATATATCTATAATACTATACTAAAATATATATACAATCTTATATAAAGCAATATACTATATACGGAAATTTCCTGTAAATTATCTGAATTATATATATATATATATATAATTTACAAGAAATTGCCTTAGATAAAAAAAAATTTAAAAAATAGGCCAGGCCCTCTTAGGCCCATATATATATATATATATATATATATATATATATATATATATATATATATATATATATATATATATACAAGCAAATTATAATATATATATATATATATATATATATATAATTTACAAGAAATTATATATGATAAAATAATTTAAAAAAAATAGCCCCAAACACCTAGCCCGTGGGCCCGGCCCGCTTAGCCCGGGACCATGTGGGCTTAGGCCCATAGTGGGTCGGTCCCACCCTCCACGACTGTTAAGCTCGGGACCATTTGTCCCGGCCCGTTTAGCCCATTTAGGCCCGGGACCGGACCACAATACAGCCTTAGTTGCAGGGGTTCAATCTGATGTTCCTGGTCTAAAAATGAGTGAAAGAAATGAGTTAATTAGTCCTTAAAATACCCTCTTGGTCGCCCCTCTCTAGTCACTTTAGGAGCTTTTAATTGAGACCTCTCCTTTTGGAAGTAGGTGATGCACCTACTTGTCACCTACCAATCTGTGCAATCTCGCAAATATGCAAATCTCTCTACTCCAATGTTGTATCAATGAATGAGTTAATCCGTTGGAAACTAGACTCATAGATATTCAATTTAGTAAATGGATCATACCGTAATTCCCAGTACATTGAGAGAAACACTCAGCTACATTTGACCTCATTTTCAGCATATTTATTAATGTAACTTGTGATGACCTTTGCCAACTTTTGTTCCACAACTCGCTTGACTTCAAAACATAACACATGACTATCATAAGACTAAAATAACTCATAGCGTAACTGCCTTATCATATTGGGCACCCTAGTCTCACCCCAAAAGTACATGTTATAACGTACCCTACTTGTCGACTTTCAATGAAACTTATTTTCTTCAATTTGTTTAGCTTCTAAGTGTTTCCAACCCTCTTATTGGTACTTGTAATTCATGATCATAAATATTTGTAACCTCCACGCTAACATGAATAATTTACTTTATGTACTTTTAAAGATGATCTCATTTTTAGCTTACATTAATTGACTTACGACGTACTCTCACGTATGGAAATACGAGGCATAACAAATCCCTTCCAAAATCTCCCAAAACTGAGCTCTACAACTAAAGATATGATAAAAATGGGCAAACCCTCAAAATATATGTAATCTGCCAGAAATTTTGCTTTTGTGGTCAAATAGTTGCTTCTGCGATGACCGCTTCTGCAGAAATAGTCCCACACTTGCGAGAACCAATCAACTGGTGCCCTACCACATCAGTAATCCACAAAGCGCTTTTGCGACCACTCACCACAGCTGCGGTTCTGCTTCTATGATAGGACGACCGTATCTGAGGTCCTTGCCTTCACCAACCCAAGTTGTACCTGTCACGACCCAAAATCCACTAAGGGTCATGATGGTGTCGGACACCTCTATCAGGCAAGCCAACCAAAATACTTAATTAAATTCTCGTTTTAATAAATTTTAAAAACTATGATTTTCCATCAATTTCACTAGTAAAAGATAATTGATCACGCCCAACTATGCCTTATAAAAAGGACATGCGGACGTTGCAAATATAATCTGAGTATTTCGCCCAGAGTCGAACCCACAAGGAATTAACCTATCAATTACTCTCTTTAGACTTACAAAATTATACGTAATCAACTTCCCAAATGTTTTGAATAACAATTGAGGATGTTTCTACTAACTAAGACTGACTGTAATTAAGCAAATAAAGATAGACTATGCTTAAGTTGTAAACAATTAAGACAAAGATCTAAGGTTATGATTTCCCCTATTGATGGAATCCCTTCCAGTTATGTTTCATATAAATTTGCCTATTCATCTCTATCAATCATGAGCACTCTTATTACCGTAAATCCCTCTCGAGTAATAACGACAATTCACTAGACGCACTCTCCCGAGTTACGCTAGCTGGCTTTGTTTATTACAGCTCATTTTAGATTGCACTCAAGGTTTGTTATCCCTAATCCCGCCTTTAAACCCTCGGTTATTGGTCCCTCATATACTTTGGGAGTGGTGTTGTCCAACAATTACCTAAATATGCACTCTCTCCCGAGTTATGCACAGTAAATAGGCACAGCTAATTGAGGATCCTATCAATTAACTACAATAAGAATGTAGTATAACAAATAGAGATTACACTTGGCAAACTATATTAACATAATAATAAGTTCATCCTTCAATTGGTTCCATCAAAACCCTAGACTAAGGAATTAGCTAATTATAACACAACAAGATAAAACTACTAAATTATTCATAATGTGTAATTGCAATAATAAAGAGAAGATAGAAAAACTTTAATGTTTGGTTGCTCTTCTCACACTTGTTCTTGCCTCCAAAGTAGTCTAAAAACAAGCTTGATACTTTCTTGGGCAAGCTTCTTGAGTTTATAAGGGTTTGGAATAAGTTTTCTCCGAGTTACACTTTGGTCCCAAAAGTTCTGGGCAACTGCACAGTTCACCACGGTCGGAGCAGAACGAGGCGCGACCGCAGTGAGAGACAAACATTTTGCCTCGCGTCTTTGGCCTACCGTGGTGCACCGCGCTCGCGGTGGATTCCAACCCAGTCCATTTTATGCTTCGTTCCGCTCGGGTGCTTATTGATTGGACGTTTTCTTCACATTATTGACTCCAATACACTCCATAGTTCTTCCTAACTTGGATTAGTCCCTGCGAAACAAAAGAACACCAATTAGAGCATTTTGTTATCATTTAGCATTCAAAAGAACAATAAAGCATGGTACATTTAGGATGTAAATATCGTCTATATAGCCTAATATCAACACCCCACACTTAAATCATTGCTAGTCCTCGACCAATCCACCACACTCTATCGAAGTTCCTTCCCTAAGCTTTTCCCTTAACAAATCACACCAAGAATAATTCACCAAAGTTGCACCTAGTAATGAACAACCTTTGCCTCAAAAGTCGAAGCTCAATCGTGCAATATTCGTACTTACTCAAACTACTCTATACAGAGGTCAAGACTTACCTTTCCTTCGTGAATCACATGCCCTCACATCAGACAAGAGAGTAGTTCCACAATTAATATTATTAAAAACAATTAGGAACTCAAATGGACAAAATCCGCTCACTCTCAAAAAGAACATTCACATGCCACAGAGATGCACCATAGGCTTGCCCGTAGTGTACTACTCTACTAATCGAGCTTATTCAGTCTAAGATCAATTAGGACTTTACTTGGTTGTAATGTAGGCTAAGGGACGGGTAGGATATATTTGGGTATAGTGACTAACCTCCCTAAGCACTTTTAATACAATCACATTAACTTTCAAGATCACACTTATGTCAACCAGATGTTCCACCACCTTTTTATTTATAACATCCCATTCCTTTAGGTTCATTTGCATCAAGCCACAACTTTATCAACTACTACATTTATTCATTCTCTTCTTCTTTTTTCTTTTAAGTGGTGCTTCTTCTTTTACTTTTCCAGAAAAAGAAACTGCACTTTTCCTTTATTTCATTGGTTCCACTTAAAAACCAAGCCACCACCCCACACTTTAACTTTTGCATAATTCAATACCATTCAAGTGCTCATGGGAGGTACAGGGGTTCAAACAGATAGGCCATTCAAACAATTGGGTAAGGTTCACAATGTGGTTGCCAAAGAAATAGGCTTATAGGCTCAACGGAGTTAACTATGATGTATTACATTTAGGTGGGTTTACTTTATATATCTGGCTTAACAAAGAAATGCCTATATCACTTATAAGACTAAATGAAGCTACTATTTCACTTTGCAGAAACACGGGGCAAGTTCTAGGCATCAAATGTAAAGCATAGAATACAATACAACTCACACATACATGGCGCATGACTCACTCCATATTGGTTCATCAAGAAACTCTCTTTTGAGTGTTCAAGTCAGTTACAAACATACAAATTTAAGGCACTTTAGCAAGAGTCAACTCTAGTATCGACTGTGTTCAGGTGTCTTAACGCCAAAGGTTTCTCTTTCTATTTCAGCTCGTGGCCCATCAATACTAACTAAAAATTAAAAACAAAATAAATAAAAACTACCTACACCCGGTTCAAGCTAAACCCTTGGAAAAGAATCTTGGCCCAAAGAAAAATCAAGGGGGAGTTACTACACTACCTAAAATAAAAAAAATAAAAAATCTTTTTGGTCTTTTCTCTAGAATTACTTCCCTCAAGAAATTGTCTAAAGGATCCGTCATCAGGAAGAGTCCTTATATTCCCTTTATTTTTATATTTTTGTTCGACTAATGTCCCTCAAGAGACCTGTCAAAAGGTTTCCGTCTTCGGGCCAAGTCGAAGTTAACTAACATGACCCTACAATACCAAATAATTAAAAAGAAAGAAACAATACAAAGTTATACAATGTTTTTACAACAACATTCACCCCCCACCCCACACTTAAAAGTTTGGCATGTCCCCATGTCAACAAATATAAAGCATAGTAAGGTAAGGGGACTTCCCTAAAAATCAATCCTGATCAGAGACGATGCCAGGATCGAGGTGACATGCTCGTCCTAGCGCTCGAAGCCATCCCACAATCTTCTTTTCCGACTTGGCATGTTGAGTGGTCAGAGTGTCAACTCTGGTGCCCAGGTCATCGATAGAAGTGCGGAGACCAGCCATACCTTGTTACAGGGCTATCATGTGAGTACTTCGGTGGGGCTGTGATGGGCCCACCTCATCAGTTCTCGGAGGTGGTGGGACCGCAGCAATCTCAGCCTCATCGTCAGCTTCATCATCATCCTCAACCATTACCACCGGCTCTCTCCCAATTCCAATCTTGCTCGCCCAAAACGGGTCTTTCAATGGCAATTTCCCATCAACTCTAAGGTTTTCATGGACTCTAGCAATACGGTACATCTTGGTGACCAGAGAAGGGAAGTAAAAACCTTTGAGTATCTCAGGTGAGCGAATGAACATCTCATCATGGAGGAGGCGGGCGACATCAAAATCCTGGTGGGTCATAAGACTGTAGATAGTCGCTGCCCGTGGCCCTTGACATCAGTCGTGTTGCTGGAGGGTAGCAAGCGGCTGTTGATAATTGTGAGCCAACACTTTGCCTCCCAATTAAGAGACTGTGAGTTCAATGTTACCAGACGCTTTATCCATATAAACTCCCTGTCAGGCACATATATAACATCAAGAATTGGTGCCCAATTGACCCTCGGGTGATGATAAGCAATATATGCATCCATCTCCCTCGTGAATACGGGTAGCCGGTACACCCGGCCGATTGCCTTGAGGGACGCATTTACCCGGGTATTGCGTATCGTGACAACCCCATTCTCATATTCCGGGCAGTTAGCATAAAATTTCCTCACCATCTGTACATTTGCCTCTTCTGGTTCCTCAAAGAGGATGTCCAGCTGACACCTCCTCAACTCAGCAAAGATATTTGGGCATTCTACTTGCAAAGCTGCCCGGTCAATATGCACCTCCGGTAATAATTTCTTTGACGCCTTGGCATTATACCTGTCCTCAACCGATTTGGAGACAAACCTAGTGTGGTCAAACTGTGCCGCACTAGCTTGACCCCGAGCTCTCGAAGAACTGCCCGGTCCACTAGCGGAGGACCATGTGTTGCGTCTCTTCCTAGAGGGATGCATTGTACCTGTCAAGCACAGAATATTCCTATCAGTGAGGGTGTGAGTTGTGTAAACTATGGGTGGTTACTCAGACTTCACCACTACCATGGTCACATTAGCCCTTAAACTCCATTGGGGCAATTCCACAAACACCTTGTGAGCAAGGCACTATCCTAATACCTTAGCCCTCATGGATATATCAATTCATCCCCCAAATCAATAATTTGTACTACACCATTACACCCCACAACAATTATTCCAACATCCACAAGCATACACATCCCCACAACATTGTGCACACACCATTTTACAACATTGTGCACATAACCCATCAACAAGAAACAACAAAAATGAAAATCAAAAGAACAAAAATCTACTAGAAATACTACACAATTAAAACATGGAACTAGCATAAAAACTAAAACAAAACTACAATAGAAGAGAGAGAGAGAGAGAGAGAGAGAGGCATGCCATACCTAGGATGAGCAGAGAGTGAGATGAATGTAGGTTGGGAGAGATGGGTGAGAATGTGAGAGAAGTGAAAAAGAAGAAGAAGAGGGGAGAGGAGATGGGGAGTTAGGGTTTAGAGAGAGAGTGAGGGATGGGGAAAGTGAGGGGATGGGGTGGGCGGGTGATATTATTAAGGGGGGGTAAAAAATTAGAAAATAAAATAAAAAGAAAAAGAAAGAAAAAAAATGAACTATATTTACCTGGGCGACGAGGAATTGCCGCGATTGATTGCGGTCCTACCGCGGTCGCGGTGGGTTAAATGCCTCGAGGTAGAATGTTCTCGTCTCACCGCAATCACGGTGTGAGGAAATTTTTTTTTTATAAGGTTACATAAGAAAACAAAAACAACAACATTCGTGGGTGCCTCCCACGCAACACCTGATTTAACGTCGCGGCACGACGCAGATAAGCACATTTACGGTTCGCTCGACCTCTGAGGTTCCATCAGGTGGATTTCTGTCACTTCTTTTGGTTCATTCATGCCTACATATAGTTTCAATATCTGTCCATTGACTCTAAATGTGTGAGAGTCTTTCTCTGAGGCAATCTCTACAGCCCCTGAAGGGAACACTTCAACCACTCGAAATGGACCAGACCATCGTGACTTGAGCTTACCCGGGAATAGCCTTAATCTGGAGTTATAGAGCAATACCTTGTCCCTGGGGTTGAAATGTTGCTCAACAATGTTCTGGTCGTGCAACCTCTTTATTCTTTCCATGTACAACCTTGCGCTCTCAAAAGCCAGATATCGGAACGTGTTAAGCTCATGCAATTTAGTGATTCTCGTTGTGCCCGCAGCCTCAATGTCCAGGTTCAGCTATTTCAGTGCACACCAAGCTTTATGTTCAAGTTCCACTGGTAAGTGGTAGGCCTTCCCGAACACCAACTTGTATGGTGACATACCAATTGGTGTTTTAAACGCAGTTCTATAAGCCCAGAGTGCATCATCTAGCTTTTTCGCCCAATCAGTTCGTGTGGCATTTACAGTCTTGGTCAATACACTCTTTATCTCTCTATTAGACACTTCGACCTATCCACTGGTCTGAAGGTGATAAGGTGTTTCTACCTTGTGGCGCACATCATACTTCGCTAGCAACTTCCTGAAGGCTCGATTATAGAAGTGGATGCCTCCGTCACTGATAATAGCTCTCGGGGTCCCAAAACGGATGAATATGTTATTCTTCAAAAACCCCACCACCACTCTTGCATCATTAGTGGGCAATGCTGCAGCTTCTACCCATTTGGACACGTAGTCAATAGCAACAAGTATGTACTTATTGCCAAAGGAGCTAACGAAGGGTCCCATGAAGTCGATCCCCCAGACATCAAACACTTCAACCTCTTGAATTGGGTTCATGGTCATCTCATGGTGACGGGAAATGTTCCTGGTTCGCTGACATTCATTACAGCCCTTCACCCATTGATGTGCATCCTTAAACACTATTGGCCAAAAGAAATCGGCCTCTAGCACTTTCGTCGTTGTCCTGACTCCTCCAAAATGCCCTCTGTACGCCGATGCGTGACATGCCTACAAAATAGAAGATTGTTCTATCTCGGGGACACACCTCCGGATCATATTATCAACACATATTCGAAACATATAAGGTTCATCCCAATAATACATGCGGCAGTCACGATAAAAAATTTTCTTTTGTGCAGATGAAAGGTCATAGGGAACTATACCGCTTGCAAGGTAGTTTGCAAAGTCTGCATACCATGGAACTTCCTCAAGACTTGTAGCGAGCAGTTGCTCGTCTGGAAAGGTTTCCAGAATATCCTCAACCTCAACTGAGTTTTTAGCTCCCTCAAGTCGTGATAGATGGTCAGCGACTTGGTTTTCTGTGCCCTTACAGTCATAAATTTCGAGGTCGAACTCTTGCAGTAACAGCACCCAATGAATCAGGCATGGTTTAGACTCCTTCTTCTCAATAAAGTACCTGAGAGCTGCATGATCAGTATATACAATAACCTTGGAGCCAATAAGGTATGATCTGAACTTGTCGAATCCAAACACCACAGCTAACATCTCCTTCTCAGTCACAGTGTAGTTCAGCTGGGCTCCACTCAGCGTTCTACTGGCATAGTAGATTGTATGCATTCGCTTGTCTTTCCTCTGTCCTAGCACTGCCCCCACTGCATAGTCACTGGCGTCACACATGAGTTCGAATGGTTGCTCCCAGTCGGGGGCAACAATGATGGGTTATGTGACTAGCCCTTTTTTCAACTCCTCAAATGCTACCCTGCAATCATCAGAAAACAAGAAGGTGTGATCTTTTTCTAACAACTTACAGAGAGGGTTGGCAATTTTTGAGAAGTCTCTTATGAATCTCCGGTAGAAACTGGCATGCCTGAGGAAGATCCTAATTGCCTTGACCGAAGTTGGAGGTGGCAGCTTTGCTATCACGTCCACTTTAGCATGATCCACCTCGATTCCTTTACTTGACACCCGGTGTCCCAAGACTATGCCATCTTGTACCATGAAATGGCACTTCTCCCAATTAAGAACTAGGTTAGTCTCAATAAACCATTTTAGCACAGGAGTCAGGTTTATAAGGCACTCATCGAATGAGTTTCCCACCACTGAGAAATCAACCATGAATACCTCCATTATGTCTTCTACCATGTCAGTGAATCTGGCCATCATGCACCTTTGGAATGTGGCGGGTGTATTGCATAGGCCAAAGGGCATCCTCTGAAAAGCATAAATAACATATGGGCAGGTGAAGGAGGTCTTCTCTTTGTTCTCTGGTGCAATAGAGATTTGATTGTACCCTAAGTACCCATCCAGAAAATAGAAGTGTAACCTCCCTGCCAATATGTCTAACATCTAATAAATGAAGGGAAGTGGGAGTGGTCTTTCCAAGTGGCTAGATTTAACTTTCTGTAGTCCATGCAAATTCTCCAGCCCGTGACGGTTCTCGTAAAGATCAGTTCATTGTTATCATTTTTGACCGTCGTCATGCCACCCTTCTTAGGCACATATTGCACCGGGCTAACCCAGTTGTTGTTAGAGATTGGGAAAATGATTCCCGCATCCAACCACTTTATCACTTCTTTCTTCACCACTTCCTTCATGTTGGGGTTCAGCCTTCTTTGGTGTTCCTTAGAAGGTTTGTGTCTCTCTTCCAGCAGAATTTTATGCATATAATAGGCTGGGATGATCTCTTTAATGTCTACCATGGTCCGCCCAATGGCAGTCTTACACTCCTTGAGTACCTGCAAAAGTTGGTGTGCCTGCACATCTAATAAACTAGACAACAACAACAACAACAACAATATCCCAGTATAATCCCACAAGTGGGGTCTGGGGAGGGTAATATATACGCAGACCTTACCCCTACCCCGAGGGGCATAGAGGCTGTTTCCAAGAGACCCTCGGCTCAAGAGAGCAACAAGAGACAATATATTAGTACTATCAATAGGCTCATAATTAAACATATAATACATAACATAAAATAAAAATAACAAAAATATAAGAAATATAGGAAATACGAAAATGATGGAGAAAAGGATGTAAGGTATACTAATATCCAACAGATATAGCGCTGCATCAGTAGCTGATCAGTAGCATCGTAAGACTAACTCCTAAATAGTTAGTCTCAAGTGCGTTGTATTAATATTCACAAACTACCCTCTAACCTACAACCTTAATGCTCGACTTCCACAATTCCCTGTTAAGGGTCATGTCCTCGAAAATCCTAAGTCGTGCCATATCCTGCCTGATCACCTCCCCCCAATACTTCTTAGGCCTCCCTCTACCTCTCCTCGTGCCCACCACCACCAGTCGCTCACACCTCCTCACTGGTGCATCTGTACTCCTCCTCTGAATGTGCTCGAACCATCTGAGTCTTGCTTCCCGCATCTTGTCCTCCATGGGGGCCACACCCACCTTCTCTCGAATATCTTCATTCCTAATCTTGTCCATCCTTGTATGCCCGCACATCCACCTCAGCATCCTCATCTCTGCTACTTTCATCTTCTGGATGTGTGAATTTTTAACCGGCCAACACTCGGTCCCATACAACATAGCAGGCCTAACCACTGCTCTATAAAACCTACCTTTTAGTAACGATGGCACTTTCTTGTCACACAAGACTCCCGTTGCTAACCTCAACTTCATCCGCCCCACCCCTATACGATGTGTGACATCCTCATCGATCTCCTCGGTCCCCTGAATAACTGACCCAAGGTACTTGAAACTACCCCTCTTAGGGATGACTTGCGAGTCGAGCCTCACTTCCACTCCTGCTTCCGTCGGCTCGGCCCCAAATTTAGGTATTCTGTCTTCATCCTGCTCAGCCTGAAACCTTTAGACTCAAGGGCATATCTCCAAACCTCTAGCCTCTTGTTGACTCTGTGTCGTGTCTCGTCAATTAGGACTATGTCATCCGCAAATAGCATGCACCATGGCACCTCCCCTTGAATATGATGCGTTATGGCATCCATCACCAGGGCAAATAGGAAAGGGCTGAAGCAGACCCTTGGTGCAACCCCGTAACAACCGGAAAATGGTCGGAGTCGTCTCCTACTGTCCTAACCCGAGTCTTAGATCCATCATACATGTCTTTAATCGCCCTAATGCAGTCAGCCGGGACCCCTTTAACCTCTAGGCATCTCCATAGGACCTCCCTAGGAACCCTGCCGTACGCTTTCTCTAGATCGATAAACACTATGTGGAGATCCTTCTTCTTATCCCTGTATTGTTCCATAATCCTCCTAATAATGTGGATAGCTTCTGTGGTAGATCGCCCCGGCATCATCCTTCTTCTTAGGCTCGAGGAACTCATACCTGAGATGGGCGGGCAGTGGCTTCAATTCCAGCTTTGGTGGTTCTTCTATGGAAGGCTTGGCTGGAGGAGTTTCTTTGTTTTCTAAGTGCAGGGGCTCAAATTCAAGAGTTCTATCCCAGAACTCTCTGCCCTCTAAAGCCAACACCAATTCTATCAGTTCTTCCCCATTCAGCTCATCTAAATTTACCAGACATGCAGCAAGAGGGTCCTCAATAGTCAGCATCTCATCATCAGCTTCTACGATTACATCTACGGCATCAATAAGAGAACAGTTGGCGAATTCACTTGGTCGCCTCATAGATTTCTGCATATTGAATGTTATCTCTTCATCGTTCAACCTTATCTTGAGTTCCCCAGTCTCACAGTCAATGAGATCTCTCCCAGTGGCCAAGAACAGTCTTCCCAAAATTATGGGAATCTCTTCATCCACTTTGCAGTCTAGAATCACAAAATCTGTAGGGAACACAAATTTCCCTACCTGAATCAACACATCATCCAGGATACCAAAGGGTCTTTTCACGGTCCTGTCAGCCAGTTGCAACAACATCGAAGTGGGTCTAGCTCTTCCAATCCCCAACCTCGTGTAGATTGCCATGGGCATAAGATTTATTCTAGCCCCCAAATCACAAAGCGCTTTGGCGAAAGCAAAGTTACCAATAGTACAGGGGGTTGTGAAACTCCCTGGGTCTGACAGCTTCTCAGCCATTGGTCTAGTTACCACCGCACTGCAAGTCTGAGTAAGAGTCACTGTGGCCAAGTCTTGGAAATCTAACTTTCGGGACATCAAGTCCTTCATCATTTTTGCATACCAGGCATCTCCTTAAAAGCATCAATCAATGGAATATTTACTTGGATTTGTTTTAGCATCTCCAAGAATTTCTTGTATTGTTCCTCTTTTTGGTACGTGGCCAGCCTTTGTGGGAATGGTGCGGGGGTCTCTTCTTCCCAATGATTTGGGTGTTTTCTTTGTCAGCTACCACCTCAACTACCGGTTCATGGGCTGTCTCAGCTTCTCTCTCAGCCTCAATCTGTGTGTTATGTTCTTCCTAGGAAGGTTGTACTGTCACCTCGGTCAATTTCATTGACTCATCTAGTTCAATGGGCACTGGTACAAGTGTCTTAGCCTGTCTGCTTTCTCGAGCCCTCTCTTTCTCAAAGTCTAAGTCTTTGCCATTACTTAGACTTACTGCCATCAGCTGCTTCGGGCCTTGATCTTTTGGATTTATTTGAGTGTCTGCAGGTAATGTCCCATAAGGACGATTATTTAAAGACGTCGAAATCTGGCCCATATGCACTTCAATATTCTTAATGGTTGAATCATGTACATCTACTCTTTCACTGATTTTTGCATTTGACCCAATAACTTGCTGCATCATAGCCTCAAGTCTAGCAAACCCATCTTCCTGCCGTCCACCATGCTGCTACTGAGGAGGATGATATCCTTGCTGGTGATTTTAATTATTGTATCCCTGTGGCCTTTGATAAGGCGCCATATTATTGTGAGGTCTCATACCTCCCATGTTTCCATTGTTGAGCTGTGGCTGGACTAGCCTGTATGACTGATTTTGTTGGCCCCAAGTTTGACCACCATGTCTCTGGCCTCCATAATTAGCCACATAATTCATGTCCGCAGGGTAATGATGATGATCACTTTCTGCATTCCATTGGTTACCAATTGACTGACTAATGCAAGTTGTGCATAAGCCCCCATTGATAGTATCTACAATGTGTACATGCTGCTTCTGCCCTGACTCTTCCACCTTTTTGGTGAGTATACTCATCTGTGTCATTAACGTGGCCATATTTTCAGCAAGAGTATTGGATGGATATAAGGGTACTGAGTGAACCACTGGAGTGATAGGTGCATTCCTGGTTGTCCACCCCGAATTCTGTGCCATCTTGTCAAGAAGACTCTGGCCTTCTCTCCATGTTTTGCTCAAAAATGCTCCACCAACTGAAGCATCAACATTACCCTTCACGCTATCTAACAATCCTATGTAAAACCGCTGCCCCAACATCAGATCTGGAATACCGTGGTGCGGACATATAACCAACATTCCTTTAAATCGTTCCCATGTTTCATGCAGTGTCTCCATTGGTCTCTATTTGAAACTCAAAATTTCATCAATTTGTTGAGCAGTCTTGTTGGGTGGATGGAACTTGTTCATGAATTTCTTGACCAACTCCTCCCAAATTGTTATGGAATTAATGGGGAGTGAGTTTAGCCAGGTCTGGGCAGCTCCTGTCACTGAGAATGGAAACAATAACAGCTTGATTGCTTCCTGAGTTACGTTGGGTTGCCTTTGGGTTTTGTAGATTGACAGGAAATTCTTCAAGTGTTATTGAGGATCTTCGATTTGTGACCCTGAAAATAGTCCCTTGTTTTGCAACAAGTGCAGCATGTTGTTCGTGATTTAAAATGATTCAGCCTGTATCTGCAGGACTAAAATCGTTATGGCCAAGTTCTTTGTTGTGGGTTGTGCCCAATCATATAGCGCAGCCTCTGGCATAAGAGGTGCCACTGGCGCTATTGGCGCTATCGGTGCAGTTGGGTCTACTATGTGATCCCCCATGTCTGGTTCGAATTGTTCAGTTGTTTGTTTTTCCGGTTGGCCAATTCAAGGCCTTGAAAACTTTCTCGGGATCTGATAATTCTTCAAATATTTCACTAGTTCTCGATGAGTTTCTAGACATCCACCTGTACAACCAAGTCAACAAACGTTAAAAATTTCAATGTATACATTGGGTATAGAGCAAACAGACTACACTAAGAATTTTGTATTTCTTTCAATTGTAATTGATAACACCGTTAATTCCTCGGCAACAGCGCCAAAATTTGATCACGCCCAACTATGCCTTATAAAAAGAACACGCGGATGTTGCAAATATAATCTGAGTATTTCGCCCAGAGTCGAACCCACAAGGAATTAACCTATCAATTACTCTCTTTAGAATTACAAAATTCTACGTAATCAACTTCCCAAACGTTTTGAATAACAATTGAGGATGTTCCTGCTAACTAAGACTGACTGCAATTAAGCAAATAAAGACTGACTATGCTTAAGTTGTAAACAATTAAGAGAAAGACCTAAGGTTATGATTTCCCCTATTGATGGAATCCCTTCCGGTTATGTTTCACATAAATTCGCTTACTCGTCTCTATCAATCATGAGCACTCTTATTACCGTAAATTTCTCCCGAGTAATCATGACAATTTACTAGACACACTCTCCCGAGTTATGCTAGCTGGCTTTGTTTATTACAGCTCACTTTAGATTGCACCCAAGGCTTCATTATCCCTAATCCCGCCTTTAAACCCTCGGTTATTGATCCCTCATATATTTTGGGAGTGGTGTTATCCAACAATTACCTAAATATGCACTCTCTCCCCCGAGTTATGCACACTAAATAGGCACAACTAATTGAGGATCCTATCAATTAACTATAACAAGAACGTAGTTGAACAAATAGATATTAAACTGGGCAAACTTTATTAACATAATAGGAAGTTCATCCTTCAATAGGTTCCATCAAAAACCTAGACTAAGGAATTAGATAATCATAACAAAACAAGATAAAACTACTAAATTGTTCATAATGTATAATTGCAATAATAAAGAGAAGATAGAAAAACTTTAATGTTTGGTTGCTCTTCTCACACTTGTTCTTGCCTCCAAAGTAGTCTAAAAACAAGCTTGATACTTTCTTGGGCAAGCTTCTTGAGTTTATAAGGGTTTGGAATAAGTTTTCCCCATGTTACACTTTGGTCCCAAAAGTTCTGGGCAACTACACAGTTCACTGTGGCCGCGGCAGAACACGGCGCGACCGCAGTGAGAGACAAACATTCTTCCTCGCATCTTTGGCCTGTCGCGGTCCAACGACGGTCCACCGCGCTCGCGGTGGATTCTAACCCAGACCACTTTTTGCTTCGTTCCGCTCGGGTGCTTCTTGATTGGACGTTTTCTTCACATTATTAACTCCAAAACACTCCATAGTTCTTTCTAACTTGGATTAGTCCCTGCGAAACAAAAGAACACCAATTAGAGCATTTTGTTATCATTTAGCATTCAAAACAATAATAAAGCATGGTACATTTAGTATGTAAATATCATCTATATAGCCTAATATCAATAATCATTTCAAATCAAATATGAATGTTAAGAAGTTAATACAAGATACCCCATAATCATCCCAGAACCCGGTGTCACAAGTGCATGAGCATTTATTAGGGAATGAAATAAAATACAGTAACTGTTCGGAATACAAGGTGGACAGAAATGAAAAACACCGTAAAATGCTCTGAAGGGGACTCTGCTAGCTGCGGGTCGTCTCGATAAATGCAGCTCACCTAAGTCTCCATATCAACCATGCCGCTATGCCACTAGCCACATATGAACCTGTGTAACAAAAATGCACAGCAAGTGTACTATGAGTACGAAAATAATGTGTACACAATGAGTATCTCCTCTAATCTCGAAGAAGTAGAGACGAGAGGTCGACTTCGACACTTACTAGTGATCCAATGATAATATAGCAAAAGTGTGAGGAATTCATTCATAAAGTAAAACTAAATGCATAAAGCCAGAAAGTAGGTAAACAACTTCTCAAATAATAAAGGATTTTCAAAGATTTACTTTTCATTGTCTTTATCAATTTATCTCTGGCCAGGAAAGGCAATTATCAACATTTAAAATTCTCAGGCAAGCAATACAAGTATGCACATATCATGTCGGGGTTGTACGGCCCGATCCAACATAAATGTAAAATGTGCACTGTCGAGGGTCGAATGGCGCGAACCATAGATGCATATATTTCCCCTCTCGCGAATCATACATGTGATGCGGTCAAATTTAAATAAACGATCACCCTGCTCGCGAATCATACATGTGATGTAGGTACACATAGAAATAAATGCTCAAACAGCCAATTAAGAATTTATCGGGGAACGTTTATCCAAATAAAAGACAATTCTCTTTTAGCGATTTAAGAAAATGAAGTTTAATCCTTTTAGAAATTCATTTACTGATTCGATATGTTTTAAGCATTTTAAGTTTGTCAACAAGGTTGCAAGTATTACAAGAAAGCATATTTTTGGGCCCTAAACTAACCGGACTTAAGCATAATAGTATATACGCACGGACTCTCGTCACCTCGTGCATACGTAGCCCCCGCAAATAGGAGCACATAACCAATTAACTTACCTATGGGGGACAATTCCCTCTTACAAGGTTAGAAAGGAGACTCACCTAGCTCCGAAATTTCCATAATCGGATTACAAGCCCTTCCAACGACTCCAATTGATGCACAATGCCCCAAAACTATTCAAACAACGGGCAAACCAATAAAAATTCACTCTAATACTTGTAACAATTCAAATTATATAAGTTCCCAACTCCGCTCGAAAAGTTGACCAAAATGCCCTCGGGCCCACGTGCCCGGATTCCGAAATTTCTCGAAGATAAATTCTACCCATAGCTTTACTAACTCAAATATACAATTTGCTCTAATTTTCATGCTCAAATTCAAGGTAAAAGTCCAAAATTCCAAATTCTAGGTCTTCCCCAAAAATTCCAAATTTATACTAATTTTCCATGTCTAAATCCATGTAAGATCACATATTTAACTCAAAAATAGAAAGAAATCACTTACCTAGTGTTGCTTGGTGAAAATCCCTCCTTGAGCTCTCCAAAATCGTCCAATCCAAATTAAAGAAATGAAAGAAATGGGCCAAAACTCGTGTTTAAAAAAATCTGCCCAGGCTTCATCGAGTTGTACCTTGCGCTATGCAGGTTGTACATCCTATTACAGTTTTTCCCTGTTGTACACCTTTTGTTAAAACGCCCATAACTCCTTGTGAAAATATCCAAATGACAAACGGTTTGAAGATTTAAAAATTAGACTCGAAGATCTTTTATTTGATAGGTTGCACACCATATAACTCTTTATATATTCCGAGATATGAGCTTCTAAAGTCGGCTCCATGCATCAGAAAATTCTGTCAAAACTGCTCCACCAGCCACTTTTAATCGATCATAACTTTCTGATAAAATGTCCACATCATAAATGGTTTAATTTTCTGAAAACTAGAATACAAGGGCAACAACTTTTATGTTTTGCAAATTTTTAGATTCCTTATAAATTTCGAGATATAAGCTTCCAAATTCAGCTCCGCGATTGCACTAGTTGCTGTCAAAACAGCTTTCTGCAGAAAATTTCAGCAATGTTTTGGTCCGAAATTCATTTTGTTAACCTTCCGAAATCCACCCGAGGCCCTCAGGACCTTAACCAATTATACCAACATGTACAAAAATAATATACGAACTCGCTCGAGACCTCAAATCACATCAAACAACGTCAAAATCATGAATCGTACTCCAATCCAAACTTTATGAACTTTGAAATTTCAAATTTCTACATTCGACGTCAAAACATATCAAATCACGTCCGATTGATCTCAAATTTTGCACACAACTCACATTTGACAATACGGACCTACTCCAACTTTCGAAAATGGAATCCAACCCCGATATCAAAAAGTTAAACTCTCGGTCCAACTTCTCAAAAACCTTCAAATTTCTATCTTTAACTCTAGAATCACCATACGGAGCTACTCCCAGACTCGTAATCCCAAACGAACATCGATAACGCTGAAATGCACTTCAACCCAAACTTATGAAATTTCTTCCAAAATGCTAACTTCCACAATAGGCGCCAAAACGCCCCCGGGTCATCTAAAACCCGATACGGGCATACGCCCTAGTCCGAAATCATCATACGAACCTACTGGAACCTTCAGATCCCGATTCTGAGATCGTTTACTCTGGAATCCAATCTTAGTCAATTCTTTCTACTTAAAGCTTCCGAAATGAGAATTCCCTTTCCAAATCAACTTCGAATTCCTCGGAATTCAATTTCGACCATGCGTACAAGTCACAATACCTGAAGTGAAGCTGCTCATGGCCTCAAACTGCTGAACGACACGCTAGAGCTCAAAATAACCGGTCGGGTTGTTACAGCACCTTCGCTCCCTTCGCCGCTTCTGCGGCGCCGCAGGTATCAGTAAACAGATTTTTGTAGCAACACAACAAGGTTCAAAAATGATCCGTAACTTGTCCGAAACGCACTAGGGCCCTCAGGAAATCCCAAAACATAATGTGGACCTACTTGAGGCCTTAAATCACACTAAACAATATCGAAACTATGAATCGCACCTCGATTCAAGTCTAATGAACTTCCAACTTCTTAAACTAATGCCGAAACATACCAAAGCAAATTCCAAATGAGCTCAAATTTTGCATGAAAGTCACAAATGACACAGCGGAGCTATACCAACTCCCGGAATCACAATTCGAAAATGATATTAATACAGTCAATTCTCGGTCAAACCTCTCAACCTTCCAAACCTTCAACTTTCCAACTTTCGTCAAAATGAATTAAATCAACCTACGGACCTCCAAATCCAAATTCGAACATATGTTTATGTCCAAAATTACCATACGAAGCTATTGGAATCCTCAAAATACCATTGTGGAGTCGTCTACACAAAAGTCAAATTCCGATCAACTCTTACCACTTAAGCTTCTGAAACAACAATCATTCTTTCAAATCATTCCTGAATCACCCCAAAACCGAATCCAACCACATACACAAGTTATAATATACAATACGAAGCTACTCGAGACCTTAAGCCAACGAACAGGACGCTAATTCTTAAAATGGCTAGTCGGGCCGTTACACCAATCCCAACCCTGAACCCCATTCCTGACCCTGACTCTGAACCTCGACACCAAACTCAGACTCGAATCCGACCTTGCTCGGCAATCCTGAGACACAATCTTGACCCTAACCTCGAGCCCCTATATGATCTGGACACCGACCCCTGACCTTGACCCTGGATCCAAACCCCCAGCACCTTGCTCCTCTCCCCACCCCTTCCTTACCTATTTCATCTCCCATAGTATTTACCTATGTTATAATTTTTCAAAAAATATTTTATGCTAACTAATAACCAATAATCATAAATTATGTGAGAAAATTACTAAAGATATTAAAAATTTCCCTTCGTACTAAACACACCAAAGGAGATAAACCTCAAATTATACATACTCGAATTACTTATCCCTGCTCTCAGACTACTAGTAAACTGCTTAAACCCGTACAGAAATACCGACCGAAATCGGTCGAAAATCTGGAAAAACCGCGATTTTCGACCGAGTTTAATCTGTCGAAAATAAGTTGGTCGGTAAAAAATAGCGACTGAAGTTGGTCGCAATTTCTGACCAATTTTCGGTCGGCAAATTAATTCTCACACCAAAAAAAAATTGCCGAGGTATTTTTCGACTAAATTCGGTCGATTTTTTTTAATTATACAATTAAAAAATGCACCATCTGGGACTCGAACCATGGTCTGTACTGTAGCGGAATACTATTCTACCACTGACTATTGGTACATTTTGATTTAGGACTTTCTTTTAATTAATTTGTACTTCTTCATTTTATTTTCGCGCGAATATAACCGACCAATTCGGTCGGTTTTTTAATATTAGTTTTAATTTATTTTATATGAAAATCAACCGATTTCGGTCGATTTCTTAAAAAATAAATTTTGCGGGATGCAAAAATAGTTTCCCGCTTTTTTGCGTTAAAAAATCGACCGAAGTTGATCAGTTTCGTAAAAAAGTTAAAAAATAAAATATTTTGAAAAGTCGACCGGCTTTGGTAGGTTTTTTTACCAACCGACTTCGATCGATTTATCGGTCGGTTTTTTGACCGACCGAAGTCGGACAGTTGGCCGATTTTCGCCAAATTTCTAGTAGTGTCATCCGACCTATTCGATACCATCAAGATAATTATTTCATAAGCAAAACTACGTAATTCTTGCGTTTATCTCTATCATATCCCACTAACTTCTCTCTACCAAAGGTAATATGTGAAATATTTGGCAATCATTATTTTCCTAGAGCACATCTATTTAGGAATCTTTTCAACTTCAACAAGCTGTAGTTGTCAACCCGCAAGTTATTTGAAGATTAATCTCACCTACAAGCAAGTAAGATCGAGTAGGGGATGTTGAGTCAAAAGATACATCAATAGCAGAAAGAAAAGCAGCTACATCATGCACACACGTAACTCCTATTATTCATTTTAGCTTAAAAGAATATTATTCTTGTTAACCAAAATACCTAATTAAACAAGAAAATTAAGATATAGTCATATAGAAATCATTAACTATCCGAAATATATATGAGTCTCATGTTCTCGTCTGTAATGATTAAAGATTGTACTTCGTTTTCAATTCGTTGATGGTAAAGAGAAGAATGTATTTATCCAACACTACAAGAAAGGTAATGTTCATCACATGACTGCAACTGTTCGGTTTATTAGAAGGCTTAAGCCTATAAATATATATTCTATGGATTAATTAACATCATCAACTAATTAAGAGTACACCCCTTAATTTTCTCTCTCTCTCATAAAAATGTTGAGGTTTAGCGTAAATCTCTTGAAGTTAGTCATTTTGCTGTTTTTACTAATCTGTTGTTTGGAGAGTGCAATATGCAATGAGAATTCTTCTGTCTTTAATGTATTAGACTATGGTGCTAAAGGTGACGGTACCACAGATGACACCAAAGTAAGATGATCTATAATATAGTATTTCATAAAATTGAAGTATATGATTATCTCATATAAAATATAAAATTTTAAGTCGTTAGGAATGCTAATATTTAATTATTTAATTATGTCTTTAACACGTGTTATGCAAGCTTGGTTGTTTATTGTAGTAAATTGCGTGAAATTTTTTAAGAGTTTAAATTCTATGCTTTGACGTTATAAAATATATTTACACAAGTATGACACTTAAAATATAATTTCATGTAATTGTACTTATTCGTGTTGACTATTAACCTAAAATAAATGATAGTAATGTTTTATAACAGGTTAAATTATATTGATTGTGTAAAAAACCATACAAGATAGTCTATATAACTTAAATTTTTTTAATAATAAGTGGCAATGAGACTTTGAGCTGCTTTGATATCATATTGAAGTGTTCGGACATATTTTATCTAAAAGTAATTATTAGAGACTATATTTTGGTATTACTTGATTATATCTTCAACGGGCAATGATAAACTTATTAAAATCTTGAAAACTAAAACCCTAGGAATAAATTATTTCATTTTTATACATTCCCTGGGTACCAAAAAAAAAATTAAAAAGGAGTTAAATTACGTAAGCATGAATAAAGTATAATGTTTTCTTTTTAATCATGCCAACAAAATTGTTTACAATAAAACCTGACCAACTAATTTCACAACCGGTACATGACTGTAGCGTTTTCTGCATTACATGTCTCTTCCTCATACTTATTTCTATTACTTTTTCTTCTACATGGTTACTTAACAATTGTTGACAGACATTTGAAGCGGCATGGATAGAAGCTTGCAAAGTTGAAGGATCAACTATAGTGGTTCCATCAGATTATGATTTCCTAGTTGGACCCATCTCTTTTTCAGGACCACATTGCGAAGAAAACATTGTTTTCCTGGTAAATAATTTCAACCCATTTTAAATTAAGTTTAAATTATTGAAGTATGTGACAATCTCATTTAAAAGCTTAAGATAATTAAAGTGAGAGAGCACATCTTTATTTATATCCCAACACGTCCCCTCATGTGTAAGCTTAATTCTTTTTCATGGGATTTTTCTTTTAAATTTGAACTACATCTGTCCACTCTGTAATCATGTTGAAGTGTAAAAAAAATATACTTTTATTTACTTAAGTTTGCCTCTAACACAAATTATTCTTTCGAGATAACACATTGAGATTGGCGATATGTACCATAGATCTATATTTGTCTTATATCTTCTCTTTTTCTTTTGGAACAGTTGGATGGGAGAATTATAGCACCAACAAACCCTAAAATTTGGGGTTCAGGGCTATTACAATGGCTTGAATTCAAAAAGCTAAATGGAATATCTGTCAAAGGAAAAGGAACTATTGATGGTCAAGGCTCAGTTTGGTGGCAAAACACTCATTTAGAAGATCCTGATGATGATCCAAATTATACTACGCTATTTGCTTTGGTAATCACTGCTTCCCCTGTTTCAATTTAGATTACTTACTTTTTTATTAGTTCGTTACAAAAAGAATAATATATTTCTACAATTTGAAATAATTAAATTTTAAATTCTTTATTTTACTCATTTTACCTTTTATAAAAAATTGTTATAACCACATAAATATCATGGTTCCAAAGTTTTTGCCGTTTAAGCTTTTAAGACCATAAATTATAAAAAATTTATTTTTTTCTTTAACTTCGTACCGAATCAAACTAATTCTATTATAATTGAAACGGACGGAGTATTACTTTCTCTATTCCTTTTCTTTCCTTTTTGGGGTTTGAGAAAAGGTTAGAATTTATACATCGATCAGTGCACTTTTGGATAGAGAAAGTAATACTTCATCCGTTTCAATTATAATAGAAATAGTTTGACTCGATACGGAGTTAAAGAAAAAAAATAAAAATTTTATTAGTAGTTTAAATTTTAAATTCTTTATTTTACCCATTTTATCTTTTATAAAAAACTGTTATAACCACATAAATATCATGGCTCCAAAGTTTTTGCCCTTTAAGCTTTTAAGACCACAAGTTATAAAAATTTTATTTTTATTTTTTAACTCCGTACCGAGTCAAACTATTTCTATTATAATTGAAATGGATGGAGTATTACTTTCTCTATCCAAAAGTGCACTGATGTATAAATTCTAACCTTTTCTCAAACCCCAAAAAGGAAAGAAAAGGGATAGGTTCAGCAACTGTCACTTTTTATTGCTTAATTGCCTTTAATTGTGCTTGGACAGACAAGTAGCACAGCAAAAGGAAAAATGCCCAGAACCAGACCAACAGTGAGTTCCTTCTGCAAAATTACATAGAGTTTAAGTTATATATTACACCATCACCGTAAAGAATTTTTTTTATCATCGGGTCATATTTACCTTTACAGCAGGCAGGAATTCTGTCTTATTTCAAGATTACAAATCTCACGTTTTAAGAATATGTACCTTTAAATATCTTTTGAATGACCTGATATAATATAAAAATTCTTTGCACTGACGATGTGTATAACTTAAATCATCAATTACATATACATGTACCAAATCATTCGACAAAAAGTAGTAGGCTCATTAAAGTTCCTTAAGTGGATTTTTCATTTTGTGCAGGCTCTGAGGTTTTATGGGTGTTCTAATGTGGTAGTAACAGGCATAACAATCCAAAACAGCCCTAAAGCACATCTAAAGTTTGATAGTTGTGTGACTATTCAAGTTTCTGGTATCACAATTTCATCACCAGAAGATAGCCCCAATACAGATGGAATTCACCTTCAGAACTCCCAAAATGTTGTTATCCATAGCAGTGATCTTGCTTGTGGTAATATTTTAGTCTATATGTTTTAATAATGGTACCTTTTTACGCATGATTGTTTTTCTTTTATAAACACAAATGAAAGGGACCCCTTCATAACAAGAACAATAATATAAGAGTTTAAGTCAATGTATTGACTGGGGACATCAATATCTACATAATCATGCCTTGATGTATAAAGTAATTACATGTAAATTTCTATGGTAAACGTGAACTGTTAAATATCTTATAAAAAAAAGTAATAACATGCTATAGTAGGTTAAAATATATTGATCATGTAAGAACTTTTTATAATATGCGTCAATAGCTTACATTCATAATATAAAATGATACATGCCGAAACCGAAGGAAAACAAAAGGAATTAAGTTATATACACGTTTTTATATTACTCCCTACATGTTTTTTGCCGTTTAAATTTGTTGGAACCTTTTTGGTACGAAAGTTAAATTGACTAATTTTTTATGTAAATTCAGATATAGATTTTTTAAGCTTTTTAAAATAAAAGTTACATACGTAGAAACTATAACAAAAGTATTATAAGTCACAATAGTTAATAATTCAAAATATTTAAATACTATTTGCAAAAAATATAGTCAAATAAAACCTTGTTTAACTCCCAAAATATTTAATAATTCATTTCTTTTTAAACAGAGGGACTATATAAGTGGAGTTTACCTTGTAATAGCAGGTTAAATATAATACTATTTCTTATCAGGTTAACCATACACATTTTGCAGGAGATGATTGCATCTCTATTCAAACTGGAACTTCAGCTGTGTTCATTCATGATGTGAAGTGTGGACCTGGACATGGATTTAGCATAGGAGGGCTGGGAAATGACAACACCAAAGCCTGTGTCTCCAACATAACAGTTCGTGATTCCACACTACACAATACTTTGACTGGTGTACGAATCAAAACATGGCAGGTAAACACTAAAACTAAAGAGTTTAACTTCTACTTACTAAAAGAATTATTCTATTACATTGATACTGAAAAATTATTTTTTTGTTGATGATGTATACATGGAGAATAAGTTAAACCAAAACTAAAAATCCATTCCGGGTGATGATTTTTTGTTAGAAAATATTACAAAGCATGTTTAGCCAAGCTTCTTAGAAGCCAAAAGTGCTTATTTTAGATAGTTGAAATATTTGGTCAAACTTTTTGAAAAAAAAAAGTACTTTTGAGTAATAGCAGTAGCTACTTTTCAGAAGTTAATAAAAGTAGCTTCTTCCCGAAAGTACTTTTTGAAATATTGACCAAGCATAGATTGCTCCTCTAATATTATCAAAAGTGCTTTTCAAATTGCTTAATCAAACACAAACTGTTATTCTCTAAAAGTACTTTTGTAGAGAAACACTTTTAATAAAAATTACTTTTAAAAATAAATAGATTTTGAAAGTTCGGTCAAAAATGCTAGTAAATGTTACTCATTCAAATAAACTACAAAGTTGCTATTAGGCTGTCCTTTGAACGGATCCATAACTTAAATTAGATGGATTCTATCTATATGGTTCTTAGCACTTAGTTCATCATACTTTTAAAATTATGAATTTAGAATTTAATATTTGTGAATATATATAACAAATACTAGGTTCTGCTGAACGCACAGACAATATATTCCATTTGCTTCTGCTGCCCAATAAAAAAACAGAAGCTTTTTGGATTTTACTTCCAAAAAGCTTTCATGGTAACTAATTAAGTCTCTATAATTTGTTTGAAACTCCAGGGAGGCTCAGGTTCAGTTCAAGGGATCATGTTTTCGAATATCCAAGTTTCAGATGTGGAAACACCAATAATAATTGATCAATTCTATTGTGATAAAAGCAAATGCAAGAATCAGACATCAGCAGTGGCCATCTCAGGGGTTTCATATCAATCAATAAAAGGAACATATTCATATGAACCACTTCATTTTGCATGCAGTGATTCTGTGCCATGCACTGGTGTTTCCCTTGCAGACATACAGCTTAAACCTTCACCAAAAAGGGAACATTTTTATGGACCTTATTGTTGGCAAACTTATGGAGAATTGAAAACAAAGACAACCCCTCCAATTGATTGTATACAACCTGATCAAGACACCCCTGATTATGATTCTTGTTGATTTTCCTAGAGATTAATAAATAATTGGAAGGATTGTTCTCTCGTTCAGTTGCAAGGGCAGATGGGTTCAACCGAAACTAGTAGCTTTAGCCAAAACCCTATATATGTATTAAGAAATCTACTAAATATGAACAAATATTAAATTTTAAAACCCAATAACTCAAATAGTCAGTAGGTTCAATTAGCATCCTGAACCTATAAAGTTCAAATCCCGAATCTGCTATTAGTACTAGGACTAGGATATTGATGTACAAAATCCAGCTTTCTATATATATATATATATATATAGTATTGCAAGATGATTCAAAATTTAAAAGGTGTGACAAACTTATCAATTACACCGTATGTTCTCATCGATAGGTTTCTACTTGGTTGGAGCAAACTCTTGCAGTACTTTAATTTCTTCCATTTAACCAAGTGAATTAGCATAAGTAATTGTAGAGCTGACTTGAGTGTCTCTTCATTATTCCAAGAAAAAAATGAAAAGGAATTGAAAAGTGTCTATGAAATAAGAAATATCACAGCATTTTCTAGATTGAGCAACGTTTCAAGTTTTTTTTTATGATGGTGGTGTCCGGGCCAGCTTGCATGCACCTCGATCGAGTAACTGCTTCCTTCCACCAACACTGATACCAGGTAACTACTCACTAAGGCTTGGACAGATGAAAAGAAATCACCTAGTATTTTTTCTCCATTGAAACTTGAACCAGAGATTTCACGGTTCTCCCAAATCATTAGGTCACACTCTTGGGTGCGAGCAACAATTTAAATTAAAGTCGGTAGCTAGTAAATGTGACTGGAGAAACTCTGTTCCTTCTGAATCTTTTGTTGTCTGCTTACATTCTTGACATGAATGTCATTTGTAATTTGTATGCAGTGGTGACCATAGTGTCTGATCTACTACTGAAGATACAATTATACAATGTAGTATACTGAAGACAGAATGTAGTACAAAATAATTGTTACAGAACGAATTTATTGTGCTCCTGCCTTGTCTTCAAGTGTATGAACATTAGAATAGGATCAATACTATAGGTCACTTGTATAATTTGGCAGAGAAAATGAGCAATTAAATGAGTGACATGCCTCATTCTGGGTAATTAAGGCTGCTCTAATACGACTAAAATTGCAATTATTGGGTAAATCATTCTACTTTTCATCTAAAATTGGAGACAACTGATCTTTCTTCAAGACACCTACCTATAATCAAAAGGCGTGTTTTGGCCTAATGGAACTAGTTTGACTGCGCAAATATTGCAACATAACAAGCTACAGTAAAGCCTGGAGCTAATTGTGAACAGAGAATGATGAGGAAGAAATGCCTCAGAAAAACCCATCTTTTGAAACCTATGTGTTACTACTACTTCCTTCCCAAAAAAGGATTAGCAACGAAAATATTAAGTATCAGTGGTACGGGACTGATATGAAATCATCTAACTAAGAGGCCTAGACTATGGCCACTAGGCAATGCTTTAGACCTTCATACAGAAGAGCAAACCGAAGAAGAAAAAAATAGAGACTCATCCTCTGCCATGAGCTTGAATCTGAACTTGAAAGTAGCTAATACCTCTAGACGGATTCAAGATTGTGGCCAAAAGATGGTTCTCTCTCATTTCTAGTCTCGCTCTCTATGTACTAGTAGTTAGAAAGTTGTCACAACAGCTATGATAGCTAGAGAAGAAACTTTTCCTTGGGGCTCTTCATACCTCATCTCTGTAGCATATACTTCATATATATAGATAGTCTAGAAACATGTTGATCTTTGAATGTCGTTATAGAAAAAAGGGTTGGCAGGGGTGATGTTGATCCATAAACAAAAGCTTTTATGAATAAGAGTGTCATTCTATTTTTCTTCTGCATATGGCAGGACACGAGGAGTTCATTCGTGTATCAATAAGAAACTGAACCAACTCCAAGCCAAGATGCTTTTTAACATGGATTTAAGTTATATACACTGATAGTGTAACAAATTTTTACACTAACAATACGAAGGCACAGCTCATGACCAAACCCTTTTAGCTTCCCTTTGATGTATATTAATTACATACATGAAAAGTCAGTCTTAGACCATTAATATGTTAGTGGGACGCGGGCTTTTCTAAACGTAGAAGGTACTTCCTTCTATCTTTTGTATCGATAGTTTAAGAATTTAGAATTACAGAAAAATAGTTAATGCGTTTTTAGTTTTTTAAACAAAGTATATATTTTAGATTAAATTTTGTTGGCTGAAGAGGCAGATAAAAAGGACAGGAGGGAGTATAATACACATATCAACTGCAGAGTATACTCATCAATAAAGTATATCCTAATCTAGGTTGCAGTATTTTGTCGATCGTGCAAGAGTTTCAAAAGCAGTAGGACGCAACTAGTGATTGCCTTTAAGGCATCTTAAGGAATTTATAGGCAGCCCTACCAGCAAAAGGGTTCACATCAAAATTTACAAAAAAGGATTTCTGAGTCCGTGTCAACCCAAGAGTAGGAACTCCAAACTCTCAAAAGTTTTCATAAAGTTCTGGCAGCATTCTGGGAACAGTCTACAATTAAAAAAAAAATGAATCTCCGTAATTCATCACACTTAAAGAAAAAAATGATATATGCAGTACACTTATCTGTCATTGAGCCGTCCATATAATTCTCAATCGCTGATATCTGAATGAAGCATAGCGGTATTCCACAAACACAGGGAGTCGGTGCCTGCAGCATCTTTAATTGTCTTCGAAACTTTCCAAATGTCGAAGCACACGTCAAACTTTAACTTCACAACATCAGAACAAGAGGATAAACGATCCCAAGAAGATATTGTTCAATTAGTTTGATGAAGAGTCGATTGGGGCGATCACTTAGCGCACTCCCAATTTAGGACATCCGGCTGCAAGAGGCAAGTCCAAGTTCTCTACAGTCCTGAATGTCCTAGGAACCATCTTGTCAACATAAAGAGTTCCGTCTAGGTGGTCATATTCATGCTGCAAAATGCGAGCCTGCCATCCTGAAGCATCAACTTTGATTGCTTTTCCATTTCGGTCAAATCCTCCAACCTCTACTTCTAGGTGTCTTTCCACAACTGCTCTGAACCCATCAACGCTACAAGGAAAGGAAAGAATTCACTTATACCTCTGGTTATTAACTTGATAGGACATCTAGCAATTATATCATGTTTTGACCAATATAATATATCACTCTAAAAGCTCATAACACCCTGTCAAGGAGAACTTCAGATTCTTTTGACAGTTTGAACCTCCACATCATAGCACTGTTAAACTGCTTTGCAGTTTGCTAGGAGTTTTGCTAATAAACATTTTACAATTATAAAAGCTAAAAAGAAAAGCACTTATTTCCTGTTTACTATTTACAAAAAGTGTTCAAGCAAAGTAATGAAACTCATGACAATGTAAATCAACAAAGCTCTCCTTCACATGCCATCTCTTCAATAGGCGAAGTGAAATCTTCACCTCAAGGCACATTTACTTGCACAGTAAAAGAGCATATCTCTAGATTGGTAGTTCATTAAGAGTAAATGACGTGATTATCAGAACATAAACGTCAAGTAAACCTTGGTGATTGCCTCCACTGAAAACAAAAAAGTGCTAATTCCTGATAATTGTCGAGAAAATATTGCCTCTTGTTCCTTCTTTAAATTTCATAAGCCTTTGTTTCACATTTTTGAAGTGATGATAAATTCTGCTAGTTTATTACAGATAAACAAACAACTATTTTCCGCTTATGTGCTGTTAATGCATGTCATTTTCTGGATACTTTCCTAGGATATATTGATACTAAAGGAGTTTTAAGACTGCATAGTGCATATATAGCTGTCTTTCCGCAGAAGTGCCCCAGGCCAAGTAATTTGTACCACGCAGCATGCCTCTATGCCTGATATGGTCCTAAATCAATAAACTACTGCATTGTAGAGTTCAAATGTAAAAGACTTGAAGTTAGACTAGTTGCTTCTCTTACCTCAAGCACCCCTCAAAAAACAATGCAGTTTTATTGCCTTTCTTTTTAAGCTTTGGATTTATAATAACCTGCAAGAAAAGAAGAAAAATGAATGCATGGCATAAAACTTGGGCCTCCTATTTATCAAGATGATAAATATAAATGTTCACACACCAAGAGATCAAATGGGCGTCTGTCCTGTGCTTTGGTTTCATCTTTAGGAGCATAGCTTATATACTCATTTGTGTCTTCCAGCACAATCATCTGTCACTTGCAAGACAATCAAACTCAGCGACGGAAAACAATACTATGGAGAAACTAAGATTTTATTCAACAAACCTTTAAAGGAATACCAATTTGAGGAGCGGCAAGACCAACCCCGGGTGCATTTCTCATAACTTTCACCATCTCATCTATGATCTTTTGGATCCGTTCTGATCCAATCTCCCCAAGAGGAACGTCCTGAGCAGGCTCATGAAGAACAGGGTCACCAGCTTTCACGATATCAGGCAAGACTTGCTTTTTTTTCTCTCCCATACCAAGAAACCAACCAGCTCGAGCAGTGGTAGAACTGTAATTTTTCACAGATACTAAATCAGTGCATAAAGAAGGTCTACCTTGAAGATTCCATTGTATGAATACTGGTTTCTGGGAGTCGTGGATTTGCATTAAGTAGGAGGTCAGAGGCCTTGATTTCTTACAAGATTTCAAGTATTTTGGGGTGAATGGCACAGAAAGAACACGCTGTGCTAATCGCGGAATGCTCTCCATTACTAAATTCAGAGCCCACCACCCCAATAACACTGGTCAGAATATCCCGGAGTATGCACGTGCCTGCTGCACACAGTTTTTGTTCAAGAAAATCAGATGAATTGGCAGTAATTTCATGTCAGCAATATAATGGACCATACTGCCAGAGAACAACATTAAACAAAGCGCAATTTCAACAAAAATTGAATCTCCGGTGGTCACATAACAATTTATCGAACTCTTACAGATAAAATATGATACCTAGGAGCTACTATCTCCTCAGATTCTTGTGAATACAGCTAGATCAAACAGATCGAAATGTATGATTAATACTAGTTAGTTTGGCTATAATTGTTTGATGTGTGTTTGTGACTTAGCTTTAGAAAAATGCAGCAGTGTAAATTGATAACATTGGCCAAGAGAATACAACAAGAGATGTAAATAACTGATAGTAATGCATTATGAAAAGATGCCAAGTTTTCCAGGTAAACCATATATTTTCATTCAAATAATCAGAAGGTGCAGAATCTAAAGTTAAATTCAGACTCGTGGCAGTTCTTATCTCAGGTGGCTTGTATATCAATCGAAGATCTTTGGTTGAATTAAAAAATCCCTAGTTTGAGGCAAGATTCAAGAAACAATATAGTGCAGTGCAGCAATGCAGGGGCACACTGAAAGAATTCAGCCATTCACTTCAATGGCAGAAAAGCAAGAAAAACAGAAAGTTCAGAAGTTTAAACAACTAAAAAGGCCCCCCTTTCTTGCGCTACTAACAATTTGCTTGATTTCTTTCTTTGTTGGTAATGTAGGAGGGGATTTCAATGGCCACATCGGAACGACTGCTGGGGATATGGCAAGATGCATGGCAGCTTCGGTTTTGGGGATAGAAACGGAGGAGGAACTTCACTGTTGGATTTTGCTAAAGCTTTTGATTTGGTGATTAGAAACGGAGGAGGAACTTCACTGTTTGATTTTGCTAAAGCTTTTTTTTTTTTTTTGAAATGGTAATATATTTGTATTGAATAAGTAAATGGTTACACTAAAAGTGTAACCTTCTGATAGTTACAATGGGGTAGCCAGAAGAGAGACCTAAAATTCTATTAGACTCACAGTTGGTCTAAAACATAAAAAATTAACTCATTCTCTTCTAGACATTCCTGTTTACACCAAAAATAAAAGAGCATTAGACAGCTCATCTTTAGTTTTTGAATTGAGCTATGATTGTCCTCGAAGCATCTCTGATTCCTTTCTTTCCATACTGTCCACCATATGCAGGCTGGGACAATCTTCCATCTCTCCTTCTGACTGGATTGTTCCCCATCTCTTTTCCAACTGGTTAGGAATTCCTTGATTCTCCTTGGCATCACCCATCGGATCCCCCTCAGGTTGATGAAAATCTTCCACAGTTGGTCAATGACACTATAGTGCAAAAAAAGATGGTTGACTGTCTCCTCCTAAGCTTCACATAGGTGGCATCTGGACCACAGCTGATAACTTCTCTTAGTGAGATTATCTTGTGTCAGTACTGCTTCTCTTGCTAATAACCAAGTAAAACATGCAACTTTGTAGGGAATTCTTACTTTCCAGATCATCTTCCATGACCACCAATCATTCTGGCTGTTAGACTGGTTAAATATCTTATAGGCAGATTTTACAGAGTACTTGCCCTCTTTTCCTCCTTGCCAGATCACCCTATCCTCAGAGTTAGATGTCCCTTTGAAATGTTCTAAAGTGTTATAAAATTCTGTCACCCTTCGAATTTCCCAATCATTCAGGAGTCTTCTGAAGGTGAGATTCCACCCTTGGCCTGTCCATAACTCTCCCACATGTGAAGCTTGCTGTTGATTGAGGTTGTAGATGCCTGGGAATAGCTGCTTCAGGGTTCTTTGTCCTAACCATTTGTCTTCCCGGAAAGAAATCTTCATTCCATTGCCTACTTTGAGCCTAAATTTATTGTAGAATTTTGGCCATTGATTCTGATAGATCTCCACAGGCTAACCCCATAGGAATTGTTCACAGTTTTGGTTGTTCAGCTGCCTTCCTTTCCATACCTTACTTCTATCACATTTTTCCACAACGATTGTTCTGTTGTGGCAAACCTCCATAGCCACTTCATCATCAGGCTTTGGTTTTGGATCTTCAGATTCCTAATCCCCGTACCCCCTTCTTTTTTGCTTGTTGTGAGAGTATCCCATCTGACTAGGTGAATCTTGCTCTTTTCACTGGCTCCTTGCCACAGGAAGTTTCTTCTCAATGTATCAAGTCTTTTTGCTACACTTACAGGCATAGGGAAAAGGGACATCATATAAGTTGGCATAGCATCCAGAACACTGTTGACTAGTGTAAGTCTCCCTCCCAGTGATAAATAATGGCTTTTCCAGCTGACTAACTTCTTTTCACACTTCTCAATTACACCATTCCAAATTCCTTTAGACTTGCTTTTTACCCCAAGTGGCATTCCCAGGTAAACTGTTGGTAGAGCTCCTACTTTCCCTCCCAAAATATCCACCAAGCTATGAATCTCCATTACTACATTACCTGGATAGATAAAGCTCTTGTTCCAGTTAATATGTAATCCAGAAACAGCTTCAAAAAGGATGAATATCACTATCAAAAATAGCACCTGGTCTCTATCAGCATCACAGAACACTAGAGTGTCATCTGCATATTGTAGATGGGACACTTCCATAGAATCTGGAATTCTTGGGTTCACTTTGAAGCCCTTAATCCAACTGTTGACTTTGGCAGATTTAAACAGACTATTTAAACCTTCCATAGCGAAAATGAATAAGAATGGGATATAGGGTCCCCCTGCCTCAAACCTCTCTGTGAAGAAAAAAATCCAACAGGTGATCCATTTATCAAAACTAAGAATTTGATAGAGCTTATGCAAGCCTTGATCCATCTGACCCATCTCTCATCAAAGCCCATCTTCAGCACGACTCCCAGCAGAAACTCCCAATTCAAATGGTCATAAGCCTTTTCTATATCCAGCTTGCACAATATACCTGGTTCTTTGCTCTTCATTCTGACATTAACACACTCGTTTGCAATCAACACAGCATTCATGATTTGCCTTCCTTTGATAAAGGTCATATGTTGAGTGTCCACCAATTTTCCAATGACTTTTTT
This sequence comes from Nicotiana sylvestris, assembly GCF_000393655.2. NCBI lineage: Eukaryota > Viridiplantae > Streptophyta > Magnoliopsida > Solanales > Solanaceae > Nicotiana > Nicotiana sylvestris. The sequence continues at coordinate 42,456,545 of NC_091067.1, read as the reverse complement.
GAGTCTTTCTACTAGTATCTTTGATATAATTTTGTAGAAGCTCCCTATCAAGCTAATAGGTCTGAAATTTTACAATTCTTTGGCTCCCACTTTCTTTGGAATCAGAGCCACCAAAGTTGCATTAAAGCTCTTTTCAAAAGTCCCATTTTCATGAAAGTGTTGGACTGTTGCAATCACATCTAGGCCTATCACATCCCAGCATTGGATGTAGAATGCCATGGTATAGCCATCTGGACCTGGGGCTTTGTCCCCTGCACATGCTTTAACACTCTCCCATACTTCTTGTGGTTCAATTGGGCTTAGTAGCATCTGGTTCTCTTCTGTGTTGATGGTGGGACAGTCCCTTAGATTGCATTGTGGTCTCCACTCCTCAGTCTCTGAGTATAGGTGTTGGTAGTAGGCCAGGATCTCTCTTTTAATATCTGCAGGGTTCTCCACTGTTTCTCCATTCACTAGTAACTTGTCAATGTTGTTACATCTCTTGTGTGAATTAGCAGTTCTATGAAAGAACTTGGTGTTTCTATCCCCTTCATTCAACCAAACTGCTCTAGATCTTTGTCTTCATGCTATCTCTTCCTTCCTGGCATTTTCCTCAAATTTTATCAATAAGGTGGCTTTTTTAAGTTTTTCTTCTTCATTCAGAGACCTCAAATCTTGTGTCTCTTCCGGTTCAACTAGTTGACCCAACAATTCTAGTCTCTGCATCTTAAAATTGTCTTGAGTTAGTTTGCTCCACTCTTTGAGTTTCCCCTTCAAAGCTTTCATCTTGAAGGCTAGGATAAAGTCAGGTCGACCTTCATAGTAAAAGGACTTTCACCAGCTTTTAATTTTTTCACTAAATCCTTCTGTCAACAACCACCAGTTTTCAAACTTGAAATAGGACTTGACTGGTTCCCAATTCCCGCTTTGGAGTAACAGGGGGGAGTGGTCTGATGTAACTCTGTGAAGGATTGACTGGTTAATTCCGCTGAACCCTACATCCCATTCTTCTGATACTAGGAATCTATCCAGTCTAGCTACAATATTGTGGTCAACCCCTTTCTTCCATGTGAACCTCCCACCCAGCAGTTGTAGGTCGACTAATTCCATATTATTGATGAATTCTGAAAATTCTAGCATTGACCTGGTGAATCTGTTGCAATTCTTCTTCTCTGATGGATATCTTATTGTGTTGAAATCCCCGCATACCACCCAAGGCCCATTGAACAGACCTCCAGCAGCACCTACCTCCGACCAAACTTCTTCTCTCTCCCTTCTATCATTAGGAGCATAAATGCTAGACATAACTCGACTAATTCCATATTATTGATGAATTCTTAAAATTCTAGCATTGACCTGGTGAATGTGTTGCAATTCTTCTTCTCTGATGGATATCTTATTGTGTTGAAATCCCCGCATACCACCCAAGGCCCATTGAACAGACCTCTAGCAGCACCTACCTCCGACCAAACTTCTTCTCTTTCCCTTCTATCATTAGGAGCATAAATGCTAGACTTATGCCAAATGTACTCTTGTGATTTTTCACCTAACTTGATTGTTATGGAAAAAAAACCACACTACTGACCTCCCCTTCCCATACTCTGTTGTCCCACATAATGAGAATACCACCTCTAGTGCCACTAGCTTCTAATTGAGCAAACTTTACCCACCTATTAGCCCATAAGTCTTTAACAATCTCTCTTATTTCTCGTTCTATTTTGGATTCTTGAAAACAGTAGATATCTGCCTTCCAACTGTCAATCATATTTTTTATCAACTCCCTCTTTCTATGTCTATTAAGTCCCCTAACATTCCAAGAAATAATTTTGATCATCATTTATTATCTAGAGCTATATACCCCCCTGCTTCTTGTGCCATTACTTTTGAAGTTGCAAACTCAAGTTTCCAGAAGAGGCAGGAGCACTTGATTACCTTCCAAAGTACGTTGGCCAAGACCCAAATTGATTATCTTCTCCCCAGGAAGTGTGATAGAGGTCTATGCGCGGATTGCAAGATTATCCCAAGTGAGAACCTCACGACCCAGCATAGGCTCTTCGATGGACTTAGAGATCATGCTGAAGAGGAAGAAGAGGATGGTGTGAGGTTGATGGAAGATCAGGTGAGGAGTCTTGACTAAGGACAAAGCCCAAGAGTTGGGGAGAAGTTGTTGGCTATGAGGGCCTGGAAGAGTAGTGGAGACGCGGACGGTATGTGGACCATGACGGCTAACTGCATTAGGGAAGCTGTGAGAGAGGTGCTAGGAGTCTCGAACGGTTACCCTTGCAATAGGGGACGGGTGGTGAAATGAAGAGATCCAAGGAAAAGTGAAAACCAAGCAAGCAGCGTATTTGAAGTTAATGGAGAGCACAGACGAGGAGGAGAAGAAGACGAACAAAGAGTGGTACAAGAAGGCTAAGAAGGAGGCGAAGTTAGCGGTCCGAAGGCTAAGACTGCAGCTTTTAGTTGTTTGTACGAGGAACTTGGGGTCAAAGGCGAGGACAAGAAGCTATTCAGGCTAACCAAGGTCACAGAACGGAAGGCTCGTGATCTGGACCAAGTGAGTTGTATCAAAGACGAGGAAGACAAAGTTTAATTGGAAGAAGCACAGATTAAACGAAGATAGCAGACATACTTTCATAAACTTCTGAATGAGGAGGGAGGTATGAACATTGTGTTGGGTGATTTGGAGCACTCTTAAAGTCGTCGAGACTTTGGGTATTGTAGGCGCATAAATATTGAGGAGGTCGTGGGGGTTATATGTAAGATGAGTAAGGGCAGAGCGACCAGGCTAGATGAGATTCTAGTGGAATTTTGTAGGTACGTGTGTAGGGCAGGCTTGGAGTGGCTGACCGGGTTGTTTAAAGCCATTTTTAGAACGAAGAAGATGCCTGAATAATGGAGGTGGAATACGATGATTCCGTTGTACAAGAACAAAGGTGATATCCAAAATGGTAACAACTATAGGGGTATTAATTTCTTAGCCATACTATGAAAATTTGGGATAGGATGGTGGATGTGAGGGTAAGGAGTACTGTGTCTATTTCTGAGAACCAATTCGGATTCATGCTGGGACGTTCGACTACGGAAGCGATACCTTGTTAGGAGGTTGGTGGAATAGTACAAGAAAAGGAAGAAGGATTTGCATATGGTGTTTATTAACCTAGAGAAAGCACACGACAAGGTCCCAAGGGAGGTTCTTTAGAGATGTTAAGAGGCTAAAGGCGTTCTTGTAGCATACACTAGGTGATTAAGGACATGTATGATGGAGCTAAGACTCCGGTGAGGATAATGGGAGGAGACTCGGATCATTTTTCGGTTGTGATGAGGTTACACCAAGGATCTATGCTAAGCCTTTTTTATTTGCCTTGGATGGACGCACTGACACGTCATATTCAAGGGGAGGTGTCCTGGTGTACGTTATTCGCAGATGACATAGTTCTGATTGACGAGACGCGGGACGGTATTAACGAGAAGCTAGAGGTTTGGAGACAGACCCTGGAGTATAAAGGTTTCAAGTTGAGCAAGGACCAAAACAGAATACTTGGAGTGCAAATTCAGCAACGTGACAGAGGAAGCGGACATAGACGTGAAGCATGACTCATAAGTCATCCCTAAGAGAGGAAGTTACAACTATCTCGGGACAGTTATCCAAGGAAATGGGGAGATTAACAAGGATATCACACATCGTATTAGGGAAAGATGGATGAAATGGAGGCTAGCATCCGGCGTTATGTGATAAGAAATGTGCCACCGAAATTTAAAGGTAAGTTCTATAGAGTGGTGGTCAGACCGATTATGTTGTATGGGACAGAGTGCTAGCTAGAGAAGAACTCCCATATACAGAAGATAAAAGTAGCAGAAGTGATGATGTTGAGATGGATATGCAGGCATAACTAGGTTAGATAAGATTAGGAATGACAATATCCGGGTAAAGGTGGGTGTGATCCCTGTGGAGGACAAGATGCGGGAAGCGATGCTTAGATAGTTCAAGCATATGAGGAGGAGAAGCTCAAATGCCCCAATAAGGAGGTGTGAGCGGTTGGCTTTGGTGGGTATGAGAAGAGATAGAGGGAGGCCAAAGAAGTATTGGGGAGAGATGATCAGGGAGGACATGACGCAGCTTCAACTTACCGAGGATATAGCCCTTGATAGGTGGGTGTGGAAGTCGAGAATTAGGGTAGAAGGTTAGTAGGAAATTTAGCGTATTTATGTGTCGTACTGGAGGTTTTAGAGTTAGTCTAGTAGTATTCTTGTTCTTAGATTGTTAGTATTACATGTTGTTTTCCTACTATCTTTCACTTGGGTTTTCTAGTATCTTGTTGTTGTTACTACTTATTGTTGCCGCTTCCTTCAATCTAATTTTCTAGGTCTTAGATTGTTGTTATTATCTTTCTGGCCTTTGTTGTTGATATTGCTTGTTTCTATTGTTTCTTTTCATCTTTCTTGAGCCGAATATTTCTGGGAAAATAGCCTCTCTACCTTTCCAAGGTAAGGTGTACGTAGTATGTACGCTCTATCCTCCCCAGACCTCACTTATAGGATTCCACTGGATTTTCTGTTGTTGTTGTTGGCAATGTAAATAACTCATAGATCAAAAACAAAAAAGCACATTTTATACTTAACCCCGGTATTACCCCCAGTATTACAAAGATAAATGCTAACTCTATTTAACTTTAACTTGTCCACGTACAGAAAAAATGAAAAAGCGATGAGTAAAGAATTTATGTTCTATGCATTGGCAGTGTAAAAAATATTAACAATCATGTCACTTATTAAATAATCAGGTAATTACAGGTAAATGTAAATCTCTTGATAAACTTTTAATTGGTAATCTGGTAAAAATGATATGCAGTGTGCTATTACAGGTTAAATTAACAGATAGTGTACAAAATATCAGCGTATCAAATTAGGGGCAAAAAAGAACCTATAACATGTCTGTCACCTTCTCCATAAGTTCAGACTACTGAACAACAATTATCTAAAATAGATTAAGCAAAATTAAGCAAGCATAACAAACCATCATAGGAGTAGTATTTTTCTCCAACAAGTTGTGAAGTGGAAACATAATAATTCAGCGAAGCAAAAACCCAAACACCAAGCAGACACCAAAAACTCAATAGATATACCTTTATCTGGTAGCACCTGAAACAATGCAAACCTTCAGCACCACTGGCCCAATTCTCAGGCTATGAGCTTTATTCCTCTAGTCTCGTGAACCCAATAGAGAAAAGAATGGATGTTTAACACAAATGTAGAGGAATAGATAGAGAAGATGACGTATGGTGATTGCATCTTGGGCTGAGCTTGTCCATTTTAATTGCTTTGGTCTGGGCTTAAGTAACAATCATGGTCGGGGATTGAGCCCAGTAAAATACGGGAAAATTACATTATATAATCGCTCTTAAAATAATAGCCAAAAAAATATATTTTTTATATATGTATATTCTTTATGTTATATACAAAAATTATTTTATATACTATTTCGATTATCGAATATAAATAATTTATGGCATAGGTCAAAAGTGATAATAGCCCGGTAAATAATGGACTAGTTTTAAACCCCACAATAGATTGCGGATACATGTAATTTGCAAGTACAAACTCGATACATTTGTATATTGAATTACTTGAAATTAAATTGGAATAACGTTTCAATATCAGTGGAAAACTTTTAAAGTAAATAGAAGCAAAATAATATGTTTGCACAGAAACTTTGTTCATTAAACCAAACTGACAATGGGTTTTCTGTGCTTTAGGCATCACGTATCCAGAGTAATTCAGACGCGCGGCAACTAAGATCCCACTTGCTTAACTAATTTTAGTTTTATACTAGTTAAATTACCCACGCTTTGTGCGGTCAGACATCAATACATTACAAAGTATTTTTTTTAAAACAAATTTAGTTGAGATAAAAAAGATAGTGCAATAGAAAATTAAATCCAAATAAAAATCATCACACAGTAATTTAATAATGACATGATTATCAAGGTATAATTTTCTCAATTGGGAAGAGAAGTCCATGCTCATCATGTTGTAGAGAGGGAAAACAAAAGTAACCTAAGACTTTGAATCCTGTTAAACGTTGTTTATAAATAATATAAGTTATTTTAGATACTATTTATTAGTGATAATTGCACACAGTAGTTAAAGTGAACTTTTCATGTCCGATGAAGCAACTTACTCGTTGTTGCAATGTAAAAGACATTATGTAGCAAATATTTTTGTTGTGAGGCCATGCATGAGTTCCTTTACATGGCATTAACATACTCCTATAAAACTTGTCCAAAAAAAATTATTACTGTCGAAAATAAATAATTTAGTGTAATAGAGATATTATATTTACATTTAATCGACCCTTTAGATCGTATTAGAGTGAGTCAAATTTTATTTGCGTCAAGCCTTATTTCACTTGGCTAACGCGCAAATCCCGTGAATGTTGTAAATTATCTCATAGTCACAAACAATACAAAATAATAGAGTTACAACCACATATTAGTTATTTTTCTATTACAAAATATTCAATGATATCATTTTCCCTTAGTGAATTTCTTTGAGACAACCAAAGAAGAAATCCAACATCACCAAAGCTTAGATAAAGAGATTACTGTTCACTGCGTTTAAAAAATAATATTCAAAAACAGAGAAGGGAAACCTTTGTTAGTAGTATCTTAAGAAATTTGCATTTGATTGCACACAGTTGTTGTCAACCGACTACAACAGTTGCGAGTTTTAGGATGCAGAGTACGCATGCGGGCGTCTTAACCGTCCTTCACAACTTTGATCTTTTCAAAAAATTTGTTAATGATTTAAAATAAAAAAATAAAAATAAAATTAAAAAACACAAACATAGGAAACAAATAATAAATTGATGGAATGCACAACACAAATATGGGTCACTTGTGCCATGAATAATAGAATCAAATGAGAGTTTTTTTTGTTGAGGGTCTACGAGAAATAGTCTTTCTGCTTTCTTGAAGGAATCAAATGAGAGTTTTTTTTGTTGAGGGTCTACGAGAAATAGTCTTTCTGCTTTCTTGAAGGTAGGAGTAAGGTCTGCGTACATATCATCTTCACAGACTCCACTTGTGAGATTACACTGAGTTTTTTATTGTTGTTGCCTTAAGTGCATTTTGATTTCCTTCTTTCTCCTCCAGATCACCTGTCACCTCCCCCATAACTTCTGCATAGTTGCCATATTCAGCCATTTTAAATACATTTTTTGTTATTTCTCTTCTTCTTTCCCTTTTTATATTTCTCTTTATTTCCACATCCTAATTTCTATCTAAAACCAGTAAAATCTTCTTTATGCTACAAAATATTCTGCAAAATCCCACAATTCTATCTCCTTCTTTTAATAATTAATTTATCATTTAAGTACTCTCATAACTCTTCTTGTAAATTTGTCACAGACAGCACCAGAAAGAAGAGAGCAAACCGTCTAAAAAGTAAAAATTTGTTGGTTAGTCCAGATTTTTTGGCAACAACATAATTACAGCAAAGACCATGTAGAAATCTAGATGCAGAGGAAAGGACGTACCGAAAGAATATCATAAGAGAAAATGCCCAAACAAATTTTCTTCTTTTAGTTACCTCCCTTTTCGATAACTTTTTTCTTTCTTCCAGGACAAACAAAATTCTCTTGTTTCTTCATTTGGGGAGGATCCGTTGAAATCAAATATGGCCAGAAAAGCCATAGGCGGCAATTGTGTTTTCGACTATATATATATATATATATATATATATATATATATATATATATATATATATATATATATATATATATATATATATATATATATATATATATATTATGATTTGATTCACTTCACATCTTTCATGGATTATTGCATATCTCTGTTGGTGCCATATATATAAGTCAGGTGATTGCTACAGACATTAAAATTCCTCCTCCAAGCTAAGGAATATGAAAGGTTTAAGAAGTAATAGCAATTCTTGGGATTTAATTAACATTAAATTCATTATAATCGTTACTGTAGTAACTTGAATATGAAAGGTTTTAAAAGTAACAACATGGGATTTAATTAACATTAAATTCATTGTAATCGTTACTGTAGCAACTTTTCTAAAAGAAGTAACTGTTGAATTTTCTAATAGAGCCATGTGTGAGCACGTGATTTTTCCCTCATACGAATTACTCCAAAAGAATTCCCAAAATTAGGTCTTTTCTTTAATTATGTGTTATTTTTAGGAATTATTGTGCGATTTTCCTGTTTGTTTGTATATGTTTATGTGCATGTTTAATTTTATTAATGCATTAAAAATACATAAAAAAATATAGCATTTGCATTTAAGATTTGATTTTTACATTTTTGGAATTAATTAATAATTAGGTGTTTTACAAAAATGAAAATTCACAAAAAATAACATATTTTTGTATTTTGGTCAAATTGTGTGATTTTCTTTTAATTTAGTGTTTAATTTTTTGTGATAGGTATTATTTAAAGTTAATTAATATTTTTAAGCTAATTTAGGTCTTTTATAATTTAATTAGGATTTTGATTTCAATTTTTGAAAGAAAAAGGAAGAAAAGAAAAGGAGAAGAATTAAATAAAAGAGAATAAGAAATCCATTTGGGGCCACATTTAATTAAAAATTCCAGGCCCAAGTCGTTTTACCCCAGTCCAGCCCAAAACCCAGCCAAACCCAGCCAAAAACCAGCTCAGACCCGTCCCAACCCGGTCCGCCCCCTTTACAATTCAAACGACATCGTGTTACCACCCATTCATCTGAGTCGTTGATTTGATTTCATCCAACGGCTAAGATTTTGCCCCTTACCCGCCTCACCTGAATCTGACCCGTTTCATCTGAGACCGATCCGGTCTCTAAACGACGTCGTTCCTATTAAGTGATTGATCCAAGCCGTTGATCTCATTTGATCAAACGGCCTGGATCCAATTCCACCCCAGTATATATATATATCCAAACGAACCCCGCCCACTCAGAACCCCCCCCCCCCATCTTGTCTATCGTCTCCCTCACCCCAAACCCTAGAGACCAGCCGCCACCATTCCCCACCACCTTCCGGTGGCGGCTCCGGCTCCTACCCACCTAAAAATAACACCCCAAGACCCTCTACGTCCCCTCGTCCCCAATCTGTAGTTAGTTTCCCACGAATCACCCTAGTACTTCTCGAATCTTCAATCGAAGATGTCCGGTCCCAAAATCCCCGAACCCTAGCTCACCCAATCGGCCCCAAATTCACACCGTAGAACCACCACAACTCCCTCTTCCCTAATCCATAACCAGTTTCATTCGAATGGGGTTCGATCTGCTTGAATCTTAAATCCAAGGGTCCGAGTTCTAAAGTCAAACCTAACTGGAGAATTGATGATAATTTTAGAATCGGTTTCATCACGAAATGATATTAATCACTTGTTTTAACAAAGAACAAGTGACTAACATCATTTGGCGATGAAATCAAAAAGAAGAAAATTTGATACCAAGTTGTCCAGTTGAGCCGGTAAGTTTTCTTGATTATTATTTCTTTTTTTTAGTATTTGTTTTAATTATCTGGTTGTTGGTCCACTAACTCAGTCAGTTTAATTAAATCTTTTTATTAAATTTGTTTGAATTTGTTTAGTAACAAGTCCAGTTAATTTGGTGTTGATTGTTTTAAAGGTCGAATCACAAATGAGTTCATTCGTTGGTTATTTCTTGCTTGTTTCAATTCTAATCACTCATGTATGGGGTATTTTCTGATTTCTTTTCAATGTTAAACCCTTATATATTCAGAAATTGATGTTGTTTGGTTTTGGCTGCTTGATGATTTTGTTTTATAGAATTGTTTGTGCAAGTTTGCAAATAATCAGAATTTTCAGTAGTTCTGATCAAATAAGTAGGATTTCAGAGTATAGCTTGAGCATTGTTTAATAAAAAGGGGTATTCACCTAACTTAAGAAGATTCTAATAGTGGTAGGGTTAGAAGTGCATTAATTGAGTAAGTGGAATCATTTTAAAATGTTGAAAGGTCATTTTGTGAATCCAAGGGGCATTTTCAGTTGCATATTTAAGAGATCTTAAGACTGAAAAACAGGGGGGGAAAGGATACAAAAGAGAGAGAGAGAGGAGAGATTCTGAAATACTGGAAAAAAATAGATTTTTATTGTTCCATTAAAATTTCCTAGATTTTGAGGCTTTTCATTTGTGAAACAATTCCTGAATAATCATAGGTTAAAATGATTTGAATGTGCTGGTTTTTAAGTGTTTGGTTCAAGTTCTGACTATTTTTGATTACTAAGTATCAGTTGATCCTTCTACTGGGCTGAATTTGGCTAAAAAACTGGTTTCCTTTAGTTTATTTTTACTGCTGAGTCCTGTTGATGCTACAGCTGCACCTTACCCCTCTTTACTCTCATTTCCAGGTATTCATCTCACCTTCTAATGTGTGAAAAGGGGATGGACATGAAGTTTGGTGTACTCAAGTTGATGTTTGTAATAATTTAATCGTATGCTTGATGTTTCTGCATTTTTAAAAGTCATCTGATTCAATTTAATTTTCCTATGTCTCCTACGGTTCTATTTTGAATAAGGAATGATGTGTTAGTAATAATTTGTAATTCATTATGTTGGTTGCTAAATGTGTATGAAAGGTCATGATAAATGTTGGTTAAGATCTGAAAGTTATATGTATTTTCAAGGCTGAATAGCTAGTTCATTTGTTGATCAATGTGTAAGGCAACCTTTGTATTCATTACTGTTGAGAGGAGCATGTATTCATTTCTATTATGTTTAAGTCATAATATCACTCTGCTGGTTTGGATTGACGCTTTACTGTTTCGAGTTGAGGATATATTAGTATTTACTATCCTATTTCGTGTATGTTGTTAGCTCATATGGAGTTTTGGTCAGTTTAATAGGAAGCCTTTGAATTCTTTATCTTAAATTAAGATGTTGAAAGCTTTATCATCAATATTCTGGTGTTAATTGGTGTTAGGGTATAGATTTTAGTTTAGCCATCTATATAATAGACATTAATTGTGTTCATTTCGTAAGTTTCTCAAATTATTTAGTAGAAGTTAAAGTTAATATTAGAGTTAGTATATTTGAGCTTCAAGAGTTATCAATTTGCAGTTGGGCTCGTTGTTGGCCCAAGCCTTGAAAGTCGAATCTGAGTTTCAGTATTGTGGGCCTTTTATCACTAGGCCAAGTTCGAAATAGGGAATGGTCCATGATATCTCTAAGATTTTGATATTGGGCTCACTTGGAGCCCAGCGACTCGTATATCAGGTCCGCATCAATGTTAGTTAATGGGGCTTTATTTATTTGGGCCTTTCAGCAATCCAACGTGGGCTGCTCCTTTTTACTTGAACAAGCAGTATACCATAAGTAAAAGCCCAATCCCTTAACGTGTAGACAACTAATTTCTTTCAAATAGTGGAGGTGGACTATATAGATAATAAAAAGTGACAAATTGCGTGGCCCCCGCATTATTTTCATAACCTAGATATAAAAATGATTAATATTCGTAGAAAAACCTTTAGGGCCGTTTAAAAATACAATTGTGATTGTGTATACGTCAGCGTAATACAATTAAGATTTCTAAAAATAAACCGGAGTATGTGTTCGCGCAATTACGGCCAAACTTTTAAAATAGTAATAAAGAGTTATTAATTATGGACAAAAATAGTGTTATAGTATCCTTAAGTCACAAATAGGTTAACTTTTTCTAATCATTCTTGTGAATAGACCATAAACTATAATAAACTTTCTTTATAAGATTGTAGTAAGTTTCTTTTACATAAAGAAAAATTTTTCTTCTCTGAGTAAACGTTTATAATTTTTAACTGCCTAGCCATGAAAGTTGGAAATTTCTAAGTGTTAATTTGGTAGGAATATTTTATTTTTTAAAAAAGGGGAGAAGAAAGATTATGTGCTAGAGAAAGATTATGTGCTTAAGATATATAATTCATAAAGTGCTTTAGGTAGCTTGTTTGAAGTTTTGTTTTAATAACAAAAGACTATAAAGTTTTATTTTTTTGTTTTGCTCAGTTTTCTATGTTAGCAAAATTTGTTGCTTTGTGTGGTAATATTTTTATTTTCTGTTAACATAATTCTTAAGAATGCAAGTATTTAATTTTTTGAAATTTTAATCCTATAATGCGAGAATGAGGAAGGCTCACTGTTGATCCATGAAAATCTTGCTTTCACATATTTACATCAAAACTAAATCGATAGTATGCTTTTAGGTATGATCTTAATAAATCAATCATCGTGATTGTGTACATGTTCGCGTGACATAATTATGATTTTCAAAATAAATTAAGGTACGCGTCCGCGCGACTTTGACTAAGTTTTTTTTCTTAAATAAACTAAGTGTTGTGAATTGTGTACATGTACGCGTGACATGACTCTTGACACGCCAAACAACACGAGTATACGTATGCGTAACTCGATAATTCTTTAAGTACGAGCAAATCGCGTAATTAAAAGCGGTAAAGGTAAAATGCATGTAGTTTATAAACACGTATTTAAATAATTTAAGCCAAGTATAAATTGTTAAGCGTCCGTGCTAGAACCACGGAATTCGGGAGTGCCTAACGCCTTCTCCCGGGTCAACAGAATTCCTTACCTGGATTTCTGGCTTGCGGACTGTAATACAGAGTCAATATTTTCCTCGATTCGGGATTCTAACCGGTGACTTGGGACACCATAAATTATACCAAGTGGCGACTCTGAATTTAATGTAAATAATCTCGTTTCGATTGTCCTTTAATTGGACAATATAGCTAATTTTAATTGACAATATAGCTAATCCATTTAACCTTTCTAGAGACACTGATGATCTTAGGTACGATTTTATCAATTTTAATTTTGAAAATTTCTTTCTGATGAAACGAGGGTAACAAGAGTTCCATAAGTAATATAGGCATTGAAAAAAGAATCAAATCTTTTTATTTGGCTGAGTGTATCAATTAATCTGTTGTCTTCTAATTGTGTTATTTTCTTAATATTTTTATTTTCGAAAATAAATCTAAACCATCAATATCGAATTGATTATTATGTTTTAAGGAACATTCAAGATTAAGGCAATATTTTTTCAAATTTCTATCATCTAATGATCTTAATTTTTATCGCTAAATAGAAAACCAATAATATTTTCATATGCTTCGAATTGTTCAAATCTATTTTGAAGTGAGAAAAGAGCCTTGTCTACTATGTATAAAGTAATCAACTACAAAGGACTTTTCAAAAGATTTTGAGATTTTATTATCAACATTCTCATCAAATTGTTACTTCCTATATATCATACGTTTCTTACAAAAGTCGGGTTCGATATTTATTTCAACTGCAATTTTCGTGGCAGAAATCATAGCAGTTGTAAATCATTTTTCTCTATACTTGTTAAAGAAAGAAATCAAATTTTTTACGTCACAGAATCTTTTTTTTAAACTTATACATAACATATTAGATATAACAAAAAAGAAAGCCTTCATAAATATGGAGCCTAAAGCAGTTGCTTTATCGAAGAGCCACCCTTGATCACTTGGTGGTAAGTCTAATATGTTACCTACCATGTTTCTTTTAGCCTTAAAAAGAAAGGGGTGGGCATATATTGGGTAAAACCGATAACCCGAACCGTTAATTACTTATTGGGTTATCGATATTGGGTTATTGGGCTAATGGTTCGGTAACGGGTAAAAACAAATTTCTTATTGGGTTATCGGTTCGGGCTCGGTTTATCAAATCTGTTATTGGGTAAACCGATAACCCAATAAGGGTTTACTAATTTACTAGTATACCCTTTAGTCTAGTAATACTAGGGTTTCATTTTCATTATTTCATTTTCATACCTTTCTCTGTTGTCCGCCTCTCACTCTCACAGCCTCATACCTCAGTGCCTCACTAACCTAACTCCTTTCCTTTCCTGTGCTTGAACAGTTGAACTTGAAGAGTTGAAGTCCTCACTCAGTCACTCCTCAGTTAAGCTCAAGCCCTCTCCGTCAGTCAGTCAAGCCCTTAGTCCACAGTCCAAGTCAAACCTCACCAGTTCTCTGCCAGTCCGCCACCGGCCAGGCGGCCACACGGCTGAAGCAGTCAAGCCCTCACCAGTTCGACCTAATTCGACTCATGACTCACGCAGTCGGCAGTCACGCCCACACGACTGAGCCCGTCAAAACTCAATTTTCTATATCTTTTTCCGGCAGAGCGGTGCACTAAGGTTAGTGTTTCATATCCCATTTCTGAATTCGTCTTAGTTTGGTATCTTAGAAATCAATTTTTGCATATTTTCCTTTTTTATGAAGCTCGAAAGAGTGGGGGTTACAAAAGAAGTTAACTAAATGGGAAATCGAAAGGACGCAGAAGCGGGACCAAACTAAGACTGATTGGTCTTAGTTTCCCTAAAATGTTTGGTTTCTTGAATTTATACTACACTGATTGTTTGGTTTCCTTTTTCATACTATACTGATTTATAATATAACATCATGCAAATTTAGTGGGTAACATCCTGAAAATTTGGTGTTGCACTGATTTCCTTTTTCCTTTCTGCTTGATAGTTGCTTGCTGCTTAGAGCCTTAGACTGAGTAATGTAGTGTTCTGTAATCTGTATTCCAATGTTTAACCAGTTTATAATAACCTGCAAACAAGCTCTAGAGAATTGGCATTCAAAGAACAAATGTTCAATTGTCTCAGGTGCACTATCACATATTGTGCAAATTGTCTTAGATTTTCCAGCATTTGTGCAAAGTACTGATGCCTTTGAGAATGCCTTAAGCCCTCTTAGCAACAGTAATACTGACTCACTTGTTTACTGTCTATGTTGTGGCAGGAAGTATTGAGCATTTATTAAAAAAATATGTGTTTCATTTTAAGATTTTAAGCTAAATATGTAGTTATATGTGTTTCATTTTAAGATTTTGTTGTCTCACTGTTTGATTTCTTTTAAATCAAATTTACAGTGACACAAAAACATGGCTGAAAATATCATGATTGATAAGGTGATTGGTGAAAGTGGAGCTTCTAATTCAAATGCCACATCACAATCTCAATCAGTTCAATCGAAAGCAAAAAAACAAAGAAAAAAGAGGTCTGTTGCATGGGAATATTTCGACCAAATTATTGATCCGGAAGGAAATCAAAAGGGTGTTTGTAAACATTGCAAAAGAGAATATTTTGCCGATTCAAAAGATAATGGTACGAAATCACTCCTTACACATATGGCCAAGTGTTTAAAAATGCCTTTAGATGTTGCAAAAAGTCAATCAAAACTAGGCTTTAACCCTATTCCGGGGGTAATAAGGGTGATGTAGCCGTTGTTCCTTGGAAATTTGATCAAGAATAATGTAGGAAGGCTTTGTGTCGTATGGTGATCGTTGATGAACTTCCTTTCAGCTTTGTTGAAAAGAGGTTTTATGAATTTTATGAAAGTTGCACAACCTTTTTTTCGAATTCCTTCACGTAGAACTGTGACTCGGGACTGTTTTGATCTTTTCAATGATGAAAAACGTAATTTGTTGAAGCTTTTTAAAGATCAGAGAGTTTGCCTTACCACTGATACTTGGACTTCCTTACAACGAATAAATTATATGTGTATTACTGTTCATTGGATTGATAGTGAATGGAAAATGCATAAAAGAATTGTCAACTTTTGTCCAATTTCTAGTCATAGGGGGGAAGATATGGCAAATAGTATTGTTAATTGTTTGAAAGAGTGGGGGTTACAAAAGATTTTCACTGTCACAGTTGATAATGCTAGTTCAAATGATGTGACGGTGAAGGAGCTTTCTAAGAAGTTAACTAAATGGGGGACCAATTCTATGAATGGTAAGCACCTTCACGTGAGGTGTATGGCTCATATTATGAATCTTGTTGTTCAGGATGGTATAAAAGAATCAATTGTGTCTATTGAACGTATTAGGCAAGCAGTGAGATATATCAGGCAGTCTCCTGCTAGGTGGAAAAAGTTTCAGGAATGTTGTGATGAAGGAAATCTAGTTAGGAAATCTTTATGTTTGGATGTTCCTACAAGGTGGAATTCTACATACTTAATGTTGAACAGGGCTATTGAATATGAGAGTGCAATTTTAGAATATGTTGATCATGATATTGGCTTGTCACATCATCTTGAGTTTGTTGATATTGTAAATGGAAGTCCTGCAGGTACACTTTTGAGTAGTGATTGGGAGGATGTAAAGAAATTGACAAAATTTCTTGAAATCTTTTATAAGCTTACTGTAAAGGTATCTGGCTCACTTTATGTTACATCAAATCATCATTTTCTTGAAATTTGTGAAGTTGCTGTTTACTTGAAACAATTGATATTAAATGAAGATGTTTTGTTGGGTTTAATGGCAAAGAAGATGAAGGAGAAATTTGATAAGTATTGGGGTGATCCAGAAAAAATGAACAAAATGATTTTCATTTCATGTGTTTTGGATCCTCGGTACAAGTTTGATTCTGTTAGTTTTGCACTTGCGAAGATGTTCGAAGAGAAAGGACCAATTATCGCGAAGGGAGTACATACATACATGACTTCATTGTTTGATGAGTATGTAAAGTCTTATTCAAAAGATAAAGTTTGTCGTCCCTCTTCATGTTTATCTAACTCTTCAATGGACACAATGGAAACTTCAAATGGATCTTTTGGTTCTTTCTTTGAAGAATTAAAAAGACATAAAGCTGGGATTGGAGGTTCATATTCTAAATCAGAATTGGAAAAATATCTAACAGAAGAAGTTGAAAATGAAATAGCAGACGGTAATATATTGCTTTGGTGGAAAGTAAACTCACCTAGATTCCCCATTCTTGCTGAGATGGCTCGGGATGTATTATCTATTCCTATTTCAAGTGTTGCATCTGAATGTGCATTTAGCACTGGAGGGCGTATTCTTGATTCATTTAGGAGTTCATTGACTCCTAAATTGGTGGAAGTTCTCTTGTGCCTTCAAGATTGGCTTCGAAGTGAGCCATTACCTGTAAGTGTTGAGGAAGATTTAGATGTTCTCGAGCAACTAGAACAAGGTAGCAATATTTTAATTTGTTTGATTGTATATTATTTTTATAAATAGTTTATTTAATATTTTTGTTGTTTGACTTGTTAATATATATTATCATAGATTTTGCCAATCTTGGAAACGAACCCTGCGATGATGATATGTAGAATCTTAGATAGTTGTAAGTTAAAACTTTGGTAAGTTAATTATTCAACTTATATGTTATTCAAATATTACTTGCTTAATATATTTTCTTGTTATGTTTAATAGGTGTAACCATGCCTCGACTTTGTGGTCTCAAAGCTATCTCACATGTTTGGAGTCACTATGAAAGGATTGAAGAAGGTGATGATGGATGGTGGAAAGTAAGATGTAGTTATTGTCATCTTGTTTTATGTATTATCATTATGTTTGGACTTTGGACAATTGGACTTGTTAATCCTAAGGTTGATACTACTTTGCATTGTTATTAATGTGTTTGAACTATTACTTTGGAGTTTGGACATTGTATACATCTGTTTTTGGGTTGTGAAAGTTGGGATTTTTTTATCTCATATTTTTGTTAGATTGGAATTTGAGCTATTTGCATTTTGTATGCACAGGCAATTGAGGTACTGTCGTACTGGGTATGTTTAGCTCCTATTAATATTTCTTCTTGATATGTACAGCTTTGTGTGACTGGGTATGTTTAAAATGGGAGCTGTTTGCATTTTTTGGGTATGTACTGTGACAGTATGACTGGGTATGTTTAGTTTGAGGCAAAAAATGTACAGCTTTGTGTGCTGAAATTATTCAGCGAGAAGTTTAACTTTAAACTGAAATTATTGTGAGAAATGTTGGTTTTATGTGCAGCTTTGTGTGCAGTTTTCTGTTATGTACTGTGACTGCCACAAGATATTCATATTAGCGTTCAGTAAACTTTGTACAAAATTTACTTTGTACAAATATTAGCGTTCAGCACTCTTAATTTTAGGTAATATTCAGCGTTCAGCAATCAACACTCTTAGTTTTAGTTTTACCTTATCGGGTAAACCGATAACCGAACCGATAATGATCAATAACCGATTAACCGATAACCGATAACCAATATCTTATCGGTTTGGTTATCGGGTTATGATATTTGTAAACCGATAACCGATAGGCAAAACCGATAATGGTCAAAACTGAACCGAACCGACCGATGCCCACGTGTAAGTGTATGCATGTACGTGTCTCTCGTTGATTATTTGCAGTGGGATGAATTATTCATTTGTCAGAAATAGGATGGATGGGATAACTCAATCTTTAATTAAAGATTTTGAATTTGAGTCTTTAAATAAAATAAAATATATTGGTAGGGAATGTTTTTCCTTTAATAGACCTTACAGAACGCAAGTCCAAATTAATCGAGATCCCAGAAAAAATACAAAATGAGAAGAAAAGGAAAAAAAAAACAATAGACTATATGCCTTGAAAGAGTTCTTTAGAAAAAAAAGCCTATTAATTAGATAGAAGTTCCCTTCTTCTCTCTATAATTTTTTTCTTCATTTTCTTCTTTTTGTGACTAATTTTGAAACTTATGAGATCTCCGAAAATGATCCTTTAGCAAATGAATATAGATTATAAAATTAAATTTGATTTACAAAATTCTCTTCCCCAAAGGCAGTTGACTTTCCTCATCGGTAAGCATTAGTTAATTAGGTACTTTAGACATAAGAGTTTTGACAATTTTCGTCTTGACTGTTTGATCGATTTAATCATCGTGTATTCAAATTTACAAGCTTTGGCTAATCCTAATTTGCGCCAAGTAGACAAAGGATTAAAGTGATCCTTATCGACATGGGCGGAGCCAGCAAGTTGCCTACAGGTTCGGCCGAACCCAGTAGCTTTAATTCGAACCATGTATTTGTTTTAAAAAATTCATTGAATATGTATAAATATTAATATAGAATCCATTAACTTAAAAGGATTAGAATCACGAACCCATAAATTTCAAATCCAGACTCCGCCTATGCTTATCGAAAGGTTTGTCATTCTCAGAATTCAAAATGAGACACAAAGGCATATCTAGAATTTTAGGAACATGGGTGCACCATCATGTTAATAATTAAAAAGAGCATGGAAAATTAGGAATTTATTTATTTATTAATTATAAAAAAGTATTAAATGAAAAACTATATGGGGATCGACATGACTTAAGGGTCAAAAGGGACACTTAGTCATAGGTACAGTAGATTAGCCAATTGAGCATGTGTCACGACCCAAAACTCAACATGTCGTAATGGCACCTATCACAGAACTAGGCAAGCCGACATTTCACAATAAAACTAGGCATTTGGTATTAAAAATAAGATGAAGCAAATTTAACATAAATAGTCGATATAAACAACTGTGACTCGAATACAATTTTTTCCCCAAAATTCGGGTGTTACTGAGTACATGAGCATCTATACAATAACATAGTCTGAAACACCGTCTGGAAAGGTAGGACAATATAAGTAAAACTAAGAGATAGAGGAGGAGAGTCAAGGTCTGCGGACGCCAAAGAAGCTACCTCGATGATCTCCGAACGAGTAAAAACTCCAAGATCAGCAACCATTGTGCCCGAAAATACTTGGCTCTGCACACGAAGTGCAGGGTGTAGCGTGAATACAACCAACTCAATAAGTAACAAGTCTAACATTTGGGCTAAAAGTAGTGGCGAGCTCAACCAATATAGTACAAATACAGAGTTTAACAATACAAAAAATGTAGGCATGCTTCCAGGTTTAACAGTTAAGTTCAACATAGATAAAATATGCCAAGTGTGACTCATATGAGGAATATGACATCTCTATATCTATATGCCAATATGAATATCATATGTGATGCAACACAATGTATATCTCAAGTACTCACACTCTCAGAGCACTCAATCTGACTGCCCTAATTCTCGCTCGTCACACTTAGTCACTCAGTAATGTACAATGCCTGTTGTGGCATTCAACCCAATTCACTTAAAGACCTAAGTCCTATTGCGGCGTGCAACCCGATCCATATATAGCCATAAGGCTTGTTACGACATGCAACCCGATCCATATATATCCATAAGGCTTGTTGCAGTGTGCAACCCGATCCACATATAGCCCTAAGGCCTATTGCGGCGTGCAACCCGATCCAGATATTTCACTCATAGCACGGTTCTCAAGCCCCAACTCAGTCATCAATCTCTCCAGTCTCTCGGTCTCACAATCTCATGGCAATTATCCCCAAACAATGATATATAACACAACAATACTAGTAACAAAGACTGAGATATGATGTGTGAATCATGGATATGACTGAGTACAAAATTGCCTTAAGCAAATAATTCAACAACAGAAACAACCATAGTGGGTCTCAACAGGATAAACATATAGCCTAACATGATTTCTAACATGAATCGGTAGCTTAATTACTCTAACACATAGAGATTGCATGAATGGCTACAAGGTCTGATGACTACACAGCACCATGGAAACAACCGGATCATAATTTCTATGGTGCACGCCCACATGCCCGTCACCCAGCATGTGATTCACCTCAAAACCAATCACACAACATGTAATTCAGGGATTCGTACCCTTAGAACCAAGTTTAGAAGTGTTATTTACCTCAAATCATGCAAATTTCTACTCCGATAAGCCCTTGCCTCGCGAATCGGCCTCCGGACGCCTCAAATCTAGTCGCAAACAATTCCATACAATCAAAAAAACTATACGAATAAATTCCATATGAAAATGGTAAGTTCTTAATCAAAAGTAAAAAAGTCAACTAAAAAGTCAACCTCGGACCCACATCTCGAAACCCAACAAAAGTTACAAAATTCGAATGTACATTAACCACGAGTCCAACCATACCAAATTTACCAAATTCCGACGCCAAATCGTCACTCAGATCCCCAAATTTAACTCTCCAATCCCTAGCCCAAAATTCCACCTTAAAAACATATAAACTAGGTGATGGGTAATCAATGTTATTGAATAAAAGTTACCAAAAGTGGCTTACCTCAAGAAATCTCTCGAAACCCCTCTCAAAAATCGCTTTACACCGAGCTTGCAAAGTCCAAAAATGAGAAAAGCTTCAAACCCTTCAAACTTAAGTTATGCCCAGGCCTTTCGCTCCTGCGATCGAATTTCTGCATATGCGGAGCTCACTTAAACTCTGCCCCACCCCTTCTGCGGTCCAAAGCCCTCTTCTGTGCAACAATGCCCGCTCTTGCGGACTTCCAATCCCAGCTCACCCTCTGCTTCTATGGAACCAAACACGCATGCGGCATACTCCTCGCACCTGCGACCACTGGCCAACTCCCTTCAGGCCTGAACCAGTGACACCCAGCTTGTTTCTGCGAGCTCACACATGCGACCAATCCCTCACAGGTGCGGTCACACTAGTAAATCTTAGCTTCAGCACTTCTAAGTCCACAAATTTAATCTGATTCCCATATGAATCATTCCCGAGGCACTCTGGACCTCAACCAATTATACCAACAAGTCTTAAAACACAATACAAACTTAGTCGAGGCCTCAAATCACATCAAATAACATCAAAAACACGAATTGCACCCTAATTCAAGCCTAATAAAAACTAAGAAATTCAAATTCTACGATCGGTGCCGAAACCTATCAAATCAACTTTGATTGACCTTATTTTTGCACACAAATCATAAATGACACAACTGACCTATCGAAACCAAAATTCGAGCCCGATAACTATAAAGTCAACTCTCGGTCAAACTCTTCAACTCTCCAAACTTCCATTTTTCCAACTTTCGTCAATTCGAGCCAAAAATCAACTACGGACCTCCAAATCACTATGTATACACACTCTTAAGTCCAAAATCACCCTATGGAGCTAGCAAAACCGTCAAAACTCCATTCTTGATCCATTTACACATAAGTCAATATACGGTCAACTCTTTCAGCTTAGGCTTCCAACCTTGGGACTAAGTATCCCAATTCATTTCGAAACATCCCTGGAACCAAACCAACCACCCCCCGACAAGTGACATAACAATGATCGAGTATAGAATAAGCAGTAAATGGGGTAACAGGGCCATAACACTCAAAACGACCAGCTGGATCGTTACATCCTCCCCCTCTTAAATAAACGTTAGTCCTCAAACAGGTCTAGAATGATACCTGGAGTCTCAAATAGGTGTGGATATCTGCTCTGCATCTCCCGCTCGGTCGTCCAAGTAGCCTCCTTGACTGGCTGACCTCTCAACTGCACCTTCACTGAAGCTATATCCTTTGACCACAACTTTCGAACTTGCCGATCTAAAATGGTCAGTGGCTCCACATCATAAGTCAAATCACCATCCAACTGAACCGTGCTAAAGTCCAAAACATGAGACGGATCGCCGACATACTTCTGGAGCATAAAAACATGAAACATTGGATGAACACTTGACAGACTAGGTGTCAATGCAAGCTTATAAGCCACTTCCCCAATCCTCTCAAACACCTCAAACAGGCCAATGTACCGAGGGCTCAACTTCTCCTTCTTCCCAAACCTCATAACACCCTTCATAGGTGAAACTGTGAGTAGTACCTTCTCCCTCACCATGTAAGCAACATCATTGTCATGCCCAAAACCTAAAGAGGCGTGGTCGGCACCCGGTGTCACTCGGTCCGAGCGTACCACTCTGTAACTATGAACTCTAGAGGGGTAACCCTTAACCTAGGCCGATAAGGCCATATTCTGAATCATCTAAAAATATCATCTCTCTCATCTGAGGGGTAAATATACCCAAATATATATATATATATATATATATATATATATATAAACTATGCAGGCTGATGAGGCCACCATGAACATCTACTGATATAAAAACTATACAGGACTTGTCTACAAGCCTCTAGAGATAATTGAACTATACCGTGATCGGCACAGGACCTCGACCTACCCATACTCCAATGTCTAGACTTGGTAACTCCGAGGAAGTGGAGCTTACCAACCAAGCTGATGTTTGACTTTGTTTGCTGGGAGGGCCTGTCCAACTGTCAATGAGGACATGCAGGCATGAAATGCAGCATTCCCGGCAAATGGGACGTCAGTACAAAATAATGTACCAAGTCTGTAAGGCAACCAAATAATTGAAAGTTAAAACTGAACTGATAATATAATAACTGAAAGTAACTGGGAATCAAAGATAATCTGAAGATATGCTTAGGGCATCTCCAACCTTACATCATTTTTTTACACCAAAATGGTGTAAACATTAAAATGGTGCAAATTAACTCCAACCCATTACACTATTTTTATACCAAAAAAGAATATTCCTTTTGTATTCTTCTGTTATATAATAAAAGATAATAATAAATTATTAATGAATAGTGTTACACCAAATTTGGTGTAACATTATTCACACACCAAAATGGTGTAAGAAATGGTGTTGGGTTGGAGCACTAAAACACCAAATCTTACACCAAAATAGCATTTGGCGTCAAAAATACCGTTGGTTTGGAGATGGTCTTACCTGCTGTTACTGACCGAACTCTCTCAATATAGAAAGTAAAATAGTTGTTCGGCTTTATAAGGCTTGGTATGTGTAACTGCTCTGCCATAGTAGGCTCGCTCATAGGCGTTCGGCCACACTAGGCTCTATATCTCGGCCATTTTGGGCTCGCTCATAGGCATTCACCCACAGTAGGCTCAATATATAACTCACCATCTGATCTGAGGTTTCCCAATAGGGGCATGCCCATCGATTATAGCTCGATGGTGGTCAAAATTGTCGACGCCCCCTTTTTCTCTAACCGTGGGGTCAGAAATCGGGTATACGACATTGGGAGGATAACCCTATTCCCTTTAGAGAATTGGGTTTAGAAGTTAAAGAGTCGTCACCTAATGATTATTGTGCATTAGGACACTTTAAGAAGGGTTTGAGATTAAGGGACCAGAGATTAGGGTAAGGGCTAGAAATTATCCCGAGGGGAAGGTGTTAGGCACCCCTCAAGATCCACTAGTGTGGTTCCCGGCCATGTTGCAATTGTGACTTTACAAGTAAACAATCAAGGATCAAATAAGGATTCGCACATAACATTGTGACCAAGTTGAAAATTTTCAAAGGTAAGTAGAGAGGGCAGAAATTTATGAAAAAGAGATTCGAACAGTTTTACAAGAAGAGATGAAAGCAAATAAAGGGAGGGGAGTCCTAAGTTTATAATTAATATGGATCACTTCAATGCAATACCCAGCGATCACTCCTCAGAAGAGGGGTCGCACGTGATATTAGCGCATCGGTCATCATATCCATATTCTACCCTTCCCACCCCGTTAAGGTATTTAAACGCGATCAGTCTCGTTTACTTATTGCATGCTAGTACCCGTCCCAACCTATCAGTCCCGGGGTATCAGGACTTCTGATCCTAAAGGGGAAGGAAAGGGATATAAGCATATATGGAGTTCAAAGGGTAAAATTTTAATTGCGACATACAAAACAAGTAACAAATATAAGGATGAACAAAACAAATAGGTAAGGCTAAAGTAAACCCATTAATCAAACAAACACTTAGTTTAGCATGTCTTGACACATACTGATTTGGTCTTTAAATTAAACTTAAACAGCGAACGGACTGGTTCAATCCATATGTTTAGATAGAAAGTCTGCATTAGGAGACTTGGATCCAATTGTCAGAAATTAAGGTATTTCAAGCGAGTGATTTAAAAGGTACTGGTTTCAGGAAAAGTAGTCTAATGCAGAGGAGTTTTGAAAAAAATAAAACACAGAAATGGTTGTGAAAGAGTTTTAGAGATAGAAATATCTAAGGAAAGGGTAAGTGGCAACTGTTTTGAAAGACAATTTCAGGGTCTGAGTAAAACGTTTAGGCAGAATGTTTAGAAAGAAACTGTTTCAGAAAAGATGCCGATTTGAGGGATTCAAAGCATACTGAGTCAAGAGAGTTTTGTCAAAGAATTAAGACTTCTGAAATCGTTGCTATATTAAGACGTTAAGGACTAGTTAATAGATCATTATTACTTTAAGTGAATCATACAAGTTTGATGCAAATCCTATAGGCATGATATCTACTTTGATTTTTAAAACCTGTTATTGAACTTGTAAAAGATGATTGTGTTAATTAACCCTACAGTTTTCCTAATGCATATGCATTCCTTATAGGCATGGTCTCATACATTGATTACATGAACGTTAAGTCCTATAGGCATGATTTCTATGTGATTTGTAACACAATGAAGCGTTGACCCTATAGGCATGGTCTCTAGGTGATGTGGAACCAGAAATATTGAACAGCCCTATAGGCAGTATTTCTAAAAAAATTAAAATCCTAAAACATGGTTTCTACCCCTACTAATGCAAGAATGTAAAACCCCTCCCACACCCTTTTACTATATTCCCCAAATCCTTTATACAAATTATTACAGACCAAAAGAAAGAAAATAAATACATTAAAAACTAACAGCTAGATCCGAGCAGCCTAATTCAATCTTAATGTCCAATAACATGTGATTAACCAATTCCGAATTCCCAAAGCCTTCCTTTTATCCAAAGTGTTTCAAAGTTCCAAGGAATCTCAAGGATTCCCGGTATTGCTTACACTCAAGATACCATTTAGAATTAGAATAGTGCAGTGTGGAATAGCCAGCCCTCAGGCATTCAAGTTCAGTGGGAGCTCAAGGGTCCCAAAGCATGTCTTGCAAGAGAGGGGCAGAACTTAGAGCTAGGAGTAAGTGCAAAGTGAAAAGGAATTGGGGAGCCATAACAAATGGTGGTCATACCCAGCCACATGTGCAGACTGGCACACCCCTGACCATTTGTTTGGTCAAACAAGTTAGGAGCAGACCCTTGAGGTCAGACCTGAGTCCAGATGGTGATTAGGACACCACCAGACCCAAATCAGGCTCAGCATATAAAGGGGAAAAGGGAAGTGGGAATTGATTCGAGTAAAGGGTTCAAAAGAACCTAGTTCAAAGTCATGGGCAGCAATAATATAGTACTGTCATGGCTGGAACTGTACTCTCATACAAAAGAGTAAAGGGAAGGGATTCACATGAGAAGAGCAAATACAGAGTTGCAGAAACATAAGGAAAGAAAGCGTAACAGACTAAGATGTAAACACATGGTGAAAGAGAGAGCATGACATGCTAGGAAATAAACAAATAGTTAATGGGGCATTATTTAACTAAGAATGACATACCAGTTGCAAGTACTAGAATAGCAGAACAACAAAAGCAAGTAAATAGCTAGAAGTCAGCAGGAGCAAAATCGAGTCTTCAGCAAATACTTGAGAGTTCAAAGAGAACTCAAGAATGTTTCAGAAAGTAGAAAGAGAAGAGGAGCAGGGTGCTCAATACTAGAAGTTGAGAAAGTAGTAGTAGAGAAAGTATTGAAAAGTTCGAAGTCTTTTTGTGTATGTCCGTTTTAAGTGCAAAAGGGGTAGCCCCTTTTATAGTGCAGAAGACAAGTGAGAAGAAGGTAAGAAAATAATTTTGAAAGTCAATCATACAGATTTCCCTTCAGCCAAGTGATTGATTTCAAACGGGCATGACAAATAAGGAAAGGATTTTGATTTTAAATCTTTTCTAAGGCAGTATAACAGGGGTAAATACATGGAAATTCATTTAAGGAAATAGTTCAACATTACACGGTTTGGGCTAAATAAGGGAAGACAATCAATCACAGCCAGTAAAAATCAAGGTTTGAGCCTTGGCATGAATGGATCCAACCAAGAAAAGGTGAAGAGAAACTTAATTTGAAGAAAATCATTAACAATCAATCATACCCTTTTGAAAAAGGACTCGGAATCAATCACAGGCTGGCCAAAGGCCTTTTGAAAGAAGAGAAAGTCATATAAAAACCATACAGAGACAAGAGAGAGTTGTTGCAACACTAGCAAAGAAATCAGAGTAGCAAGGAAAGTTAGGTTCATAGACTCAAAGTGAGTCTTTGAAAGAGGGTCAGGGTTCTGAATGGAACCCTAACCCAAGCACACAGCCAAGCTTGTCAAAAACCTCCAACACTAGGGTTTTCTGACTCAAATCAGATACATAGGCGAAGAACAACAAGTAGAATAGGCTCAATAGCCTCTCTCAGAAACTCATGAGAGAATAAGCAAACAGAGAGAACAACAAGTTTGAAACACAGGGAATACATTTAGGCAAAGCTTTGTTGCTTAAACAAGTTCAGGAGAGACAAGCAATACAGGTTTAGGAAAACAGTAGAAGAATCATGCTTAGGGCTTTAAACAAAAAATCCAGTGAAGGCAGGCAAGGAGCAAAAGTTCAGTAAAAAATACAGTAGAGGGATATGCGAGGGAGACACATAAAGCATGCTTATAGAACCCAGTAGGAGAAAGAACAAAACACAAAAACAGAAGAACGTGCGTAATAACGGCAAAACACAAGAACATAGGAGAAGACATACGAGGAAAGAACATAAGACATAAGCAAAAAACTCGTAAGAAACATGGCATATACAGATTCACACAAAGAAAAGAAGAAGGAGAAGAGACAGAAGTCGTTTTAAGATTTTTGAAAACCCTAAATCGAATCAGACTAGTTTAAAAAAAGAAAAATTGGGGAAAAGTTTTAAAACTTCGAGTATAACATAGATTTACCACAGATCTAAGAAAATAAAAGAAAAAGGAACCTCGAACAGCTTTAAGGTTTCTCAGAAACCCTAGAAACGAGAAGGCTTGGAAAGGGTCTGGTCTCGAACAGGTCTGAGCCATAGCTATGCTTTTTAAGGCTCGAACACGTCGGAACGGAGCCGGAGAGGCCATAGGACCTCAGATCTGTGGAGGATCTGAACGGGCATCATTGAGGTCGAACCTCGAAATCTCGAACAACCATGATTTGGGAGTGAAGGGAGGTGAGCATAGGCCGTCCATGGCCTGAGAAGCCATGGACTCCGGTGAGATTTGGTCGGAGAAGACGAGGACGACGGCTAAGGTTTTTGAGTGTTAGAGAGCGTTTGAGAGAAAAGAGGTTTTAGAGGCGGCTGTCTAAGAGAAATGAGGGTTAGGGTTGGGGGGTTGGTGGAATAAAAAAGGAAAGGGTCGTTTGTGGCCGTTGATCAAAATGATCAATGGCCTGGATTAAAAGGATTTCCGGGCGGGTTGAATTAAACGGGTCAAGGGGCTGGGTTTGAATGAATTGGGCTGGTCCAATTGAGTTCGAAATTGGGCCGATTTCAGGCTGAAATTGAAATGGAATTTGGGTTATAATTGAAATGAATTGAGGCTACGATTGAAATAACCAATTTTTCCTTTTATTATTTTATGAAAATAGTAAAAAATGTTTTAAAAGCAAATTAAAGGCACTGAGTCAACTAATAATATATAAATATTAATTCAAAAATATTGGGATCAATTTTGTAATTATAAAATGCTATTAAATCTTAAAGGGGCTAGTATTGCAATTACATACAATTTAGTTTTAAAATACCAAACGAATTTGTAAAAATATGCAAAAATTATGCCAACTATATTTGAGGTAATTATGAGAATAAAGTAAATTATTTTCCAAAATGGCAAGTTTTGGGAATAATTATTGGAATTTTATGATGTGAAAATAGGCCGTAAATTGATTTAAAAATCATTAAAAAATGCCAAAACCCTTTAGGTGCTTATATATGCACATATATATAATTTTGAAAATATATAGGGAAAAATTGGGTATCAACAAAAATACTGTAATATATATATATATATATATATATATATATATATATATATATAGAGAGAGAGAGAGAGAGAGAGAGCGAGAGAGAGAGAGAGAGAGGCTCTCTGCTCTCTTAGAGACAAAAATAAATTGAATGTGAAGGCTCGATAAGGGAGAATGTTGTAACTTATGAGACTAGGAAAATATACATAAATTCAAGGATATGAACTTCTCTTTATGTCTCGTTATCAAAGACATGTAGTTACTAGATCATGCCAAAATGAAAGAAAGGTTTAGCCTAAATATACCTTAACTCTATTGAGTCCTTAATACCTTCCAAGAAATTCTTCAAAGAACTCAACTCAATCTACCACAACATAAGGAGATTAAAAATCAGTGTTGAGTAAAGGCAACTTAAACTAGTAGCTCGTTTACGTAAATTTGGGCAGCATCTCCCATGTACCAAGGCCCTCATCCAATATCATATACCAGCAACACCAAGAACAAAACAATAACAACATGCATGCTTCATTTTTCAACCTTACCTCCATCACAATATATCATAAAATAGCCCACACACCCTAATCACTTCATACATAAAACGACAACAAAAGTAGTTTCAAACAACCTAAAAATATAACGACGAATGACCAGCCCACCATTCCGTCATTATGTGGTATTGTGAGCACGTGATTTTTGCCTCATACGAATTACTCCAAAAGAATTCCCAAAATTAGGTCTTTTCTTTAATTATGTGTTATTTTAGGTCTTTTCACCACCAAACAACCCCAAAATTGAGTGGTCTCATACCACCAAACAACCCCAAAATTATACCATACAATCCCCTCTGTCTCCTCTTTCCAAATCCTAGACTAGTTTCCCTCGAACATCCCTAGAATCCTTCAAATCTCAGATCGAAGATCTGACCCCGAACCCTAACTTACCCAAGCACCCCCAAATTAACACCCTGAAGCCACATCATTCCCTTCTTCCCTAATCCACGATCCGTTACCCTCGAATCAAACCAGAACTTGTCGAATAACGAATCTAAGTTTTAAACCTAAAACTGCAGAGTCAAGATTCGTTGATACTTTAAGCTAATTTTGACTTTATCTATGTGTTCTTGATAAGAACACACAGTTAAAGTCAAAATCTGGTTTAAAAATTGAAGATTCGAAGGTTTTCTTCAATTAATATTG
This sequence comes from Nicotiana sylvestris, assembly GCF_000393655.2. Taxonomy (NCBI): domain Eukaryota; kingdom Viridiplantae; phylum Streptophyta; class Magnoliopsida; order Solanales; family Solanaceae; genus Nicotiana; species Nicotiana sylvestris. The sequence continues at coordinate 42,426,789 of NC_091067.1, read as the reverse complement.
GCCGGTGAGTTCTTTCATAGTTTGTGTTTATTCTCGTTAGTATTATTCTATTGTTCATCTTTCCCCATCTCTTTTTCTTTTTCTCTGGTCGATTTCAATTAAAAACTCGACCAATCTTCTGATATAAACTATTTTCTATTCGTTTTTTTATTTTTCAGAATGTTTGGTGAATTTGTTCTTGGTTTCATAAGTTTGTGTGGTCAATATGTTTAGAATTTGGAAATCATATCTTGTTTAATAATTTAGTCAATTAAATTAAGGATTAGCTTGAGTTTGGTTAAATGTGTATAATAATCGACTGATTAATGTAAGTTTAATTCAGGTGTTTACCTACTTAAGAAGTTTCTAGTTGATGGTAGGGTTAAGATTGCACTAATTGAGTGGACAATTGAGTGGATGATTAAAGAAATGAAAAGTTGAATTGATAGTGGTAAATGCACTAAGTTGAATGCCTATATATAGATACTAAGTTCATACAAAAGGGGGGGGAGAGGGACTGAGTGCTGAATACTTTGAAAAAGGAGTGAGGAGAAAAAAAAAGAGATAGAAATCCAGAGATAAAAGAAACAGAGGAGATTGAAGAGAAATAATCTGAAAAATTAATAGGTTGTACTGTTTTTACTGTTTCATTGATCATTTGTACATTTTTTGTTACTTTTCAATCTCTGAAAGAACATTTAAATCATCTGAGGTTAAAAAAATAGTTTGAGATGGGTTTGTGAAAGTCTGGTTTGATGTGTTGAAGTTCACTGTTCGATCAAACTTTTCTGGGCTTGCTGCATATAAATTTTCTGTTCAAATTGGTTCTGTTGGTTGCTGAGTTTCTACTGCTGTGCTGCTTGGTTACTGATATTCATTTGCTTTCCTACATTTCATATTCCAGGTACATGTTCCTAGATTTATCTCACATGAGGTTTTGATATTGAAATGAAATGAAATTCGGAGTTCCAAATGTGGCTTCTGCACATTCAAATCTATTAGTTTAGTTTCATTTTTTTAGTTAATTGACATGTTGTATGCTCACATGGGAGCTATTAGTCAACTTGCCTCTGTTGAAGTTAGTATAGCCTTTGCGATAATTTTACTTGCTTCTGAAGTTCTTGATGTTATAGTTGGTTTTGGACTGTTGAGGCAAGGAACTTGATAAAAATATTGACCCTTAGCTAAGTGTTGTGATTAAACCATGTTAGCTAAGGATATGGTATTTTGGAACTGTCAAGGTAATGCAGCAACATACTTCTTCAAACACCTGAGTTTTAGCTGTAATTTTGGTTGAAATAGGTGCTCTTGTTTGTAGGTGAATTTGTATTAGAACAACTATTATGATAATTATAAGTTAGAGGTGAAAGTGAATGATGTATATTCTATTATGTTTAAAGTATTTTGGTATATTGTTAAATACGGATTTGGTTGACGTGTGAGGTTCAGTCATGTATTCATGATAAATATAATTTGATTTATCTATCAGTTTGTTTTAATTTTCCTACAAATCAATTTTTCTATTGTTCCCCATTTAGGTAATCAAAAATTCAAAGACGGGACTGTTGGTATTAATTGAAGAGCATCTTAAATTAGCATAATAAGTTTGGGATCCAATTTCTATAGTTGGATTAAGTTGAGCTCGCAGGGACTCGATCTAGGATCCACACGTTAACATCTCCTCTTACCTTGTTAGATTTGGGTTTAATTTGGGCCCAAAACCTTGAAATCATTTGGAAATAGACAACAACAGTTCTTGCTATCATGTGTGCTTCATGGGATCAATATTTAATTCTAAAGGGCTATGTGCAGTCTTGAGTTCTCGCAGGGGTTCTATCCTGAGTCCCAGCACTACAGTTGCCTACATTTTTAATGTTGGGCTGCATGTGTAATTTAGTTTACGTCATCAAAAAATCATTGATTCAGTAGCATGCGCAGTAAGCAATTGGCTCCTTTTTAGGCCCAGGTTTGAAAGATGATTGGACTTTTAATTATTTGTTCTTACAGCGTAAGTTCAAACTTGGCATAAAAGGCTTTTTGAATTCCTTGAGTTTTATTAATTAGCTTGACTTTTTGGAGATGTACTATAGTAGACAACATAAATAGTTCATGGCCCTTCTAAATATAATTTAATTTTTTTTTTAAAATTAGAATTGAGGTGCGCCATGCCAAACAAAAATGACAATTGCATGGCCCTCGTTTAATTAATCTTGTTTTGATCCTTAGAATTCGAGGCGTGCCACTTAGTTGAATTTCCATGACCCTCACACAGTTGCTAATGCGTAGTTGCTTTAGGCGCACTATTTAATAATTTACCTTCCTAAACTTGGGTGCGCATTTATGTGACCCAAATCCAAATCTCAACGTTAGCTGAAATGTGTTGCGAACTGCGGGTGTATTTATGTGACGTGGTTTGAAACATATTTTAAATGATATTGCAATCTTCCTTTAATTAATTAAATAAAATCGGTTTAAAGTAAAAATACATATAGGTTTATAATGGTTTTAAAATCAGATAATTGAACCATTGATAACAGTTTAGCGACCGTGCTAGAACCACGGAACTCGGGAATGCCTAACACCTTCTCTCGGGTTAATAGAATTCCTTACCTGAATTTCTGGTTCGCGGACTGTTAAACAGAGTCATTCTTTTCCTCGATTCGGGATTTTAAACCGGTGACTTGGGACACCATAAATTATCCCAAGTGGCGACTCTGAATTTTAATAAATATCATCCCGTTTCGATTATCACTTAAATTGGAAAAAACTCCCTTACACCCTCGGGGGTGTAGGTAAAAAAGAGGTGTTACAGGTGTTTCTACACACCTTCTATCCTCCAAAACTCCATAAAACATCAGTAAAATAGACATCCCAAAAGCAACATGAAACAACCCACAAAACACTCCACTACAAGTCGAATAACTCGAACTCACGGCTTCTGATCACCGTCCCGTGAGTTCTAACAATTAGGAAGCGAATTTATCAACCTTACGTGATATTTAAAGATTAATTATAGTAAGTAGACGTTTTCTTAACTATGAAGTACCTTCCAAAACTCAAACTACAAAGAAAAAGAGAGGCGATATAGAGATACTTACATCGTAGGGATCGTTCTAGTGTTATCGCTTCTTGATTTCGTACCCGGAATGTTAGTATTCTTGTAAACCCTTGTGGAGAGATTGAGGATAAGTTTAGGGGTCTTATTCTGGTTGTGGTATGTGGAAAAGTGACGAAAAAGAGGATATAAGGCCTATATATATATCCATTTTTAAAAAGTCAAAGAGGTGCTAGCTTTACACCCTATTATTGATTCTTCTTCAGACGCTTATATCTTTTTATTCGGATGACATATGAATGAACAGTTAAGAGAGTTAGAAACTAAATTCCAAGACCTTCAATTTGATATATAATATTTCCCAAAAAGACCTCATATAACACATGAAATGTATTTCTCAAAAAGCTTTAGTGATACACCTACTTGTCACCTATGCAGTCTACGCAGTCTCGCAAAACTGCAAATATCAATCTACTCATATGTCGTATCAATGAATGACTTAATATATTAGAACATAGACTCGTAGATATTTAATTTGGTAGGTATATTATCCCCTAATTCTAAGTATATTGGGAGAAAAGCTTAGTTATATTTGACCTAAATTTCAGCATATTTATGAATGTAACTTGTGATGATCTTTGCCAACTTTTGTTCCACAAGTCACTTGACTTCAAAACATATCACACGACTATCATAAGACAAAAATAACTTATAACATAACCTCCTTATCATTTTGAGCACCCTAGTCTCACCCCAAAAGTACATGTTGTAACATTCTCAACTTGTCGACTTTTAACGAAACTTATTTTCTTCAATTGGTTTAGCTTCTAAGCCTGCCAACCCTCTTGGTACGTGTAGTCCATGATCTTAAATATTTGTAACTTCCAAGTTGCATGATTAACTTACTTTATGTACTTTCAAATATGATCTCATTTGTGAGCTTACATCAATTGATTTACGGCGTACTTCACGTACGAAAACATGGGGTGTAACAATCACGAACCTTTCGGTCGACATAACACTTCTGTCTAGATTGCACCGTGTGAAGCCGATCCTGAATCAATTTAACCTTGTCCAAAGCATCCTGTACCAAGTCAGTACCCAATAGCCTAGTCTCACTGGGCTCAAACCAACCCACCGGAGACCGATATCATCTCCCATACAAATCCTCATGGGGAGCCATCTGAATGCTCAATTGGTAGTTGTTGTTATAGGCAAACTCTGCAAGCAGCAGAAACTGATCCCAAGAACCCTCAAATCTATGACACAAGTGCGTAGCATATCCTCCAATATCTGAATAGTGCGCTCGTATTATCCGTCCGTCTGAAGGTGGAATGTTGTACTCAACTCAACCCGTATGCCTAACTCTCGCTGCACTGCTCTCCAAAACTGCAATGTAAATTGCGTGCCACGATCTGAAATGATAGACACCGGCACACCGTGAAGGCGAACAATCTTGCGGATGTAGATCTCAGTCAACTACTCCGAAGAATAGTTAGTCCCACCTGGAATGAAACGTGAGGACTTGGTCAACCGATCCACAATCACCCAAATCGAATCAAACTTCCTCGAAATCCGTGGGAGACCAACGAAAAATTCCATGGTGATAGACTCCCATTTCCACTCTAGAATCTCAAGCCTCTGAAGCAATTCGCTCGGTCGTTGATGCTCGTACTTCACCTGCTGACAATTTAGGCACCGAGCTACAAACCCCACTATATTTTTCTTCATCCTCATCCACCAATAGTGCTTCCTCAAGTCCTGATACATCTTTGCGGCACCTGGATGAATGGAATACCGCAAACTGTAGGTCTCCTCAAGAATTAACTCACGTAGCCCATCCACATTGGGCACACAAATCCGACCCTGCATCCGCAACACCCCATCATCTCTAATAGTAACATCCTTAGCATCTCTATGCTGAACCATGTACTTAAGGACAAGTAAATGGGGATCATCATACCGATGCTCTCTGATGCGATCGTATAAGGAAGACCGAGAAACCACACAAGCTAGAACCCGACTGGGCTCCAAAATATCTAATCTCATGAAGTGATTGGACAAGGCCTAAACATCTTACGTGAGTGGTCTCTCACTAACAGGAATGAATGCAAGGCTACCCATACTCACCGCCTTTTCACTCAAGGCATTGGCCACCATATTGGCCTTCCCGAGATGATATAGAATGGTAATACCATAGTCCTTTAGCACTCCAACCATCTCCGCTGCCTCAAATTTAGATCCTTTTGTTTGAGTAAGTGCTGGAGACTCCGATGATCTGTAAATACCTCACCAGACACACTGTAGAGATAATGCCTCCAAATCTTTAATGCATGAACGATGGCTGCAAACTCCAAATCATGAACATGGTAGTTCTTCTCACGGGGCTTCAACTGGTGCGAAGAATAAGCAATCACTCTACCCTCCTATATTAAGACACACCCAATACCAATCTGAGAAGCATCATAATACACTATATAAAAGCCTGACGCTGAAATCAAAATTAGAACTAGGGTTGTGGTCAAGGCAGTTTTGAGCTTCTGAAAGCTCTCCTTACACTTATCCGACCACCTGAATGGAGTACCCTTCTAGGTCAACCTAGTCAAAGGCGCTGCAATGGACGATAAACCCTCCATGAAACGATGATAATATCCGACCAAGCAGAGAAAACTCTAAATCTAAATAGCTGAAGATGGTCTAGGCCAACTTTAAACCGCCTCTATCTTCTTTGGATCCACCTTAATCCCCTCACTAGACACCATGTGACCCAAGAACGCCATCGATCAGAACCAAAACTCGTACTTGGAGAACTTGGCATAAAGATTCTCATCCCACAACCTTTGTAGTACAATCCTCAAATGTCGGGCATGCTCTTCCTAGCTACTCAAGTACACCGAGATATCATCAATGAATACTATGACAAACGAATCAAGATATGTCTGGAATACACTGTTCATCAAATGCATGAATGCTTCTGGGGCGTTGGTGAACCCAAAAGACATCACAAGGAACTCATAGTGACCATAGTGAGTCCCGAATGCTGTCTTTAGAATATCTTATTCTCGAATCATCAACTGGTGATACCCAGACCTCAAATCAATCTTAGAGAACACTCTCGCTCCCTGAAGTTGGTCAAATAGATCATCAATGTGCGACAAAGGATACTTGTTCTTGATTGTAACTTTGTTCAACTGCCTATAGTCGATGCACATCTGCATAGTACCATCTTTCTTCTTCACAACAGAACCGGTGCATCCGAAGGTGACATACTCGGCCTAATAAACCCCTTACAAGAAGCTCCTGAAGCTGCTCTTTCAATTCATTCACTTTGCTGGTATCATACGATATGGAGCAATAGAAATGTGCTGAGTGTCCGGTACCAAGTCAATACCAAAATCAATATCCATGTCGGGTGGTATGCCTGGCAGGTCTTTAGGAAACACGTTCGGAAAGTCTCACCCCACCAAAACAGATCAATAGTATGAGTATTAGCACCAACATCCCTCACAAAAGCCAAATATGACAGGCACCCCTTCCCAACCATCCGTTGGGTCTTCAGATAAGAAATCACCCTACTATGAATATAATCTAGAGAACCTCTCTACTCAATCCTCAGCAATCCCGGCATCGCCAAGTCACGGTCTTAGAGTGACAATCTAGAATGGCATGACATGGAGACAACCAATCCATGCCCAAAATAACATCGAAATCAACCAGACTAAGCAATAAGAGATCAACTCTAGTCTCCAATCCCCCAATAGTCACTACACACGACCGATACATACGGTCCATAATAATAGTATCGGCCACCGGCATAGATACATGAATAGTTGAGACTAAGGACTCACGAGGCATATCCAAATAATTAGCAAAATATGATGACACATACGAATAAGTGGAACCAGGGTCAAATAATGTAGAAGCATCCATGTGACATACTGAGACAATACCTGTGATCACTGTGTCTAAAGCAATAGCCTCTGGCCTGGAAGGAATAATATAGAATCGAGCCTGACCTCCACAGGATCGGCCTCCACTGCTAGGGCGACCTCTAGCTTCCTAAGCCCCACCCCGAGCTAACTGCGTGAATGGTGAAGTAACTGGTGTAGAAGTTATAGCCTGACCCCTCTGCTGAACTGGCCCTCCCAGGAGATAGGGACATTGCCTACTTATATGCCCAAGCTCCCCACACGTAGAAAACTCGCTCCATAAATGGTGGTGGTGCCTGAATCGGACCCTGAGAACCATAATAACCGCTAGAAGAACTTGGTGCAGATGAATCTTGAACTGAAGGAGCACGAAATGAACTCTGAGCTGGGAGAGCACTGAGAGATGATTGTCCCAGGAGAGCACTGTATGAACCATGGCTAGCTAATGCACCACGATGAACCTGACAAGCCATCTGAGCGGGCCTATAAGGACGACTCCTGCTATGGTAGGATTGCCCCCGGAAGGAACACCGCTGAAACCACCCAAACCATGAGGCCTCTTGGCCTTCCTCTCCTCATGCTTCTGACTACGGACCAACTCTAGCTGCCGAGTAATATCAACCACCTCATCAAACCTAGTACCTGATGCATTATCCCGAGTCATAACAAAACGCAACTGATAGTTGAGGCCACCAATGAACCTCCTAATCCTCTCTCTCTCAGTGGGAACCAACCAGATTACATGATGAGCCAACTATGAAAATCTCATCTCATACTAGGTCACATACATACTTTCCTAGCATAGTCACAGACAAATTGACTATGCAAATCCTTCCAAGAAGAGAACGGAGAACTTGTGCCATAAAAGTGGTATAGCATCGGCTGGCCTACTCTGGTCATAGGCTTCCTACCATATAAAGGTTGCCCCTATTAGCTAAAAAGTGGTAAATGAAACCCTACTAGTCTTCAGAATACCCGTCGTACGAAGAATCTGCTAGCACCTATCCAAGAGGAGGCTTAAGCCTCCCAACCCCCTCTAGTCTTTTCTGCTCCTTATCACTCATAATGAGACCCACCTGGGCCTGAGCAACTACAACTGGTCGGGCTGGTAATACCTCGGCTCTGAAGTCCTTATATCACCTGCTTTGGGGTATGGGCGGCGGGAGTCTGAGCACCTCCTCTGGCTTGAGAAATGGCTGGCGTGGCCGGAACTGAAGCCGCCTGAGCAAGGCTAGTGCAAACATTCAATATCTAGGCCAGAGCCTCCTAAAGTCTTGGAATCATGATTGGCACAACTAGTGCCTAAGCTGGCCCTACCGACTCAAACACATTTGGAACCTGCTCCTGAGCTAGAGCAACTGGTAGGTCTATGGGTGCTGCTGTACGAGCTGCATCTCGGCCTCTACCGCGGCCTCGGCCTCTCGTGTCCCTAGCTGGTGGTACAGGTGGTCGTCTTCCTAATCCGGTAACATGTGTCCTCACCATATGTGAGAGAATAAAATAACAGAAGTTTAGTTCCCGAAATCAACAAATTCGCACGACAAAAATACAAGAAAGTGAAATTTTCCTAAGGGTTCAGCAACCTCTCGAAGATAAGTACAGACATCTTCGTACCGATCCGCAAAACTCTACTAAACCTTCTCATGACTCGTGATACCTATGTAACCTAGACTATGATACCAACTTATCACGACCCAAAATATAACATGTCGTGATGGCGCCTATCATAAAACTAGGCAAGCCGACATTCACAATAAATCTAGGCATTTGGTATTAAAATTAAGATGAAGCAAGTTTAACATAAATAACTGATATAAAAAACTATGACTCGAATACAATTTTCCCCCAAAATCGAGGTGTTACTACGTATAAAACACCGTCTAGAAAGGTAGGACAGCATAAGTAAAACTAATATATAGAGGAGGAGAGACAAGGTCTGCGGACGCCAAAGCAGCTACCTCGATGATCTCCGAACGAGTAAAAACTCCAAGATCAGCAACCACCGTGGGTGAAAACACCTGGATTTGCACACAAAGTGTAGGGTGTAGCGTGTGGTCAACTAACTCAATAAGTAACAAGTCTAACCTTTGGGCTGAAGCGAATAGTACAAATATAGAGTTTAACAGCACATAAAATGTAGGCATGCTTCCAGGTTTAACATTTAAGTTCAATAGAGATAAAATATGCCAAGTGTGACTGATATGAGGAATATGACATCTCTATATCTATATGCCAATATAAATACCGTATGTGCTGTAATATAATGAAAATCTCACATACGCATACTCTCAAAGCACTCAATCTGACTGCCCCAATTCTTGCTCGTCACACTCAGTCACTTCAGCACTGTATGGTGCCTACTGCGACGTGTAGCCTGATCCATATATAGACCTAAGGTCTGTTGCGGCGTTCAACCCAATCCACATATAGCCATAAGGTCTGTTGCAGCTTGTAACCTAATCCGCATATAGCCATAAGTCATGTTGCGGCGTGCAACCCGATCCACATATAGCCATAAGACTTGTTGCAATGTGCAACCCAATCCACATGTATCCATAAGGCATGTTTTGGTATGCAACCCGATCCATAAATATCACTCACATTACGACTCTCAGGCCCCAACTCAGTTACCAATCTCTCTATTCTCTCGGGCTCACAATCTCATGCCAATTAGCCCCAAACAATGACATATAACTCAACAATACTAGTAACAGAGACTAAGATATGATATGCAAATAATGGATGTGACAGAATTCAAAATTGCCATCTAAGCAAATAATTCAACAGCAGAATGACCACAGTGGGTCTCAACGGGATAAACATATAGTCTAACATGATTTCTAACATGAATCGGTAGCTCAATTACTCTAACACATAGAGGACGCATGAATGGCTACAAGGTATAATGATTATGTAGTGTCGCACCTCCTTTTTACCGCGCCCGCGGGGGCGCGTGGGGAGTTTTCTCCAATTAAAGGACAGTCGAAACGGGATTTATTTAATTATTTAAGAGTCGCCACCTGGGAATTTTAAGGCGTCCCAAGTCACCAATTTTAATCCCTGAATCGAGGAGAATATGACTCTGTTTATTATTCTGCGAACCAGAAATCCTAAGTAAGGAATTCTGTTAATCCGGAAGAAGGTGTTAGGCATTTCCGAATTCCGTGGTTCTAGCACGGTCGCTTAACTGTTTTTATTATTGGCTTAATTATCTTGATTTTATTAAATATATTGATGTTACATGATTTTACTACCGCTTATACTTATTGTGATTGAGGACCCTTCTTTGAATCGAATTACGCGTACGTATATTCGTGTTATAAATTTAAAAATGCGGAATTGTGTCACGCGTACGTGTACACGATAACTTTTGGTAATATATTTATTAAACAATCATTTTTTCGAAATTGTGTCGAAATCAAGAATATTTGTTTTTCTTAAATAGTGAACCGTACATCTCGGGTTTTTATGAAATTGATTTAACGCCTTTGGAAAAATCCTTTTATTAAATATTCGCTCGAAATTGCGCGTACGCATAATCCGAATTTTTGCTTTTAAAAATATAATCAGGGTACGCGAACGTATCCCTAATTGCGCAAAATATTTGTAATGATATTAGGGATTTTTCCACAAATTGTTTATTATATTATGAGAAATCTTCATTTAAGATACCCTTTAATTCTTGAAAAAGAATTCACAATTTATTGAATGTTGCCCGTTGATTATAATTTCCGCATATAATTTATGTTCATCCAAGGCTATTCAAATTCAAAATAAAGAATAAGAATATGATTAATACTATTCTTCACAAATACAACATATATACATATACCAAAGAATGAGGGACATATGAAACTCACAAAATGATTTATGAAGGGAAGAAATATTTTTGAACAATTTTTATTTATTTCTTATTTAGTGCAAATTCTATTTCTACTTACCATTGATATAAGTATTGCAATTTATGCTTGTACACCTCATTTTATTCTCATATACTTGCTTTTGATCTAATTGGCCTAATTGTTTGGTTAATTTATTTATGAGGGTGAATAGGCATCAAGTTGATAAGAAAAGAATTATTATACAAATTGATTGACAACATTGCCTTACATGCAACGTATTTGTATGTCTTGAAACATTCATAGCATTTTAACATCATAATGAGCCATAACAACTCAACTCACCATCCACTAATGGTTCTATAGATACCTGTTATCATACCACATAAGAACGTACAACTTATATCATTCCATCCATAACTAAATCAAGTATCAGAATAAACTAGCAATATGGTTTTGACATTTTCACTCTATTCTAACAACGCCACAAGGCCTAGTTAATGGCCAATCTTTATGTCATGTTTCCTACCTTGACAGTTCAAATATGACTAAACTAATGAGATGAAGGGCTAACATTATTACAAAGCTTTATACGAACTTTCAAAGTAAGACAATTAGCTCATAGCTATCAAATTGAATTCACTACTAATTAACTAACATGAAACAAAAATGAAATTTAAATTGATGAACTTGGACAAATGGAAAACAGAATTTCAATTCAAGCTTCATTGATTAGTCATGTTGAATCTCTTTCCAACTTAAAATTTAAAAGACATGTACCTGAAAATGAAGGTAGAATGAGTAAATTTCAGCAGTAGCAGCAGTAACAAAATCAGCAGAATAGCAGTCTTTCCACAGACTTGAGTAATAATGAGACCCGAGAAACCCAGATACACAGTAACGGTATTTTTAAAAGAAAAACTTCAAATTTTAACTGAACTATGGATTCAAATAAATCCGAACAGATTCAATAAAGGGACAATATTTCAGATTTCAATTTCCTTTCTGTTTCAAATTCCTGTTTTTTGATTTTTCTGTTTCTGATTTTTATGTTTCTTCTTTCTCTTCAAATCTGATTTTTTCTTCTCAGATTTCTGTTTCTCTCAAATGTATATGTATTTCTATGTGTATTTTCTATGCTTTGGAAATCAGCCTCTCCTTTCTTTCTTTTTCTTTCTTCTCTTTTCTTTCTTTTTCTCTGATCTTTTTTCTGTATGAAAAGCTCTAAATCAGATTTTTTCTCCTCTTCTCCTAAATCAGATTTTTCTTCTTCCAAAATCTGCCCTCTAAAGTCTGTCCAGCTCCCTGTATTTATACAGGGCTGGTCCGATACAATTTAGTGCTGGATGGACCCTTTTCTCCTTTAAAAATCAGAAAGTTTTTCCATTAAAACTACTTTTGAATAATTTAAAACTAAGTGCTAATTATCCTATTTTTTTTCAGCAGCCCCATTACTCTTTGTTTCCCATTATCACTTTAAATAATAGCCACTAACTTTTTACTTTCAGTACATTGCTATTAACATATTATCCTCATTGTTTTGTCTCAAAAATGTCCCAGAAATCCTACTGTGATCACTATTATTACTGCCTTAAATGCAAAATCATAACAGAATTTATAAAACAGATTTAAGAATCTGTTCAAACTTAATTATCAACCTGATTTAAAACAGCTATAACCAATTCTCTTAAGTTTGGATTGAATCCTAAGAATGTAAACCTTCTATCACAATTACATCTAACCAACATTTGTAAACTTGAATTCAAACTTGACAATATTACACTGAGTTCAGCATAATAATTCAAACTGAACTTCAAATTGAACTAAGATCAAACATACACAGGAGCATTGTCAATATACTGACAATGCCCTGTTCAGAAAACAACATATACAGCATACATTTGAATTCACTGATTCACAAACAAACATGATTTAATTGACGAGTATTAATCAGTTGACTATTTACAACATTTGTCCATAATCAGTCTAAAACAATAGAAGCAGACTGTTTCAGTCAGCATTTTCAGAAATGAAAATTCGTAATATAACTAATCGACGAACTTAATCGAGTCGATTACACACATTGTAAACAATCACAATTAACAGAAACAATTCGCATTTGGAATCAAGTAGACGGGTAGGGGACAGTATAACAAAATTGACTAGAAAATTATATAAAAAATCAAACAAACTAATGAACGAACATAGAATACACGTAGAATACACATAAGCAACAGAAAATTACCTCTGAACCTTCAATTCATCCGGACTCAACTCAACTTGGATTCGGACATTTTTGAGGCTGAACAGACTTTACTCGAAGTATTCTCAGTTGAGAATACCTCGATTAAAGTCTCTTAGACCTCAGTCCTTTACTCGAATCGGAAAATTCCAAGATTGGAAAATTTTTAGGGTTTCAAATTCCTGGATCTTAAATCCGAACATTTTTTGGGCAGATTCGAAGGGAACCAAAGATGACACAAGGGTGAGGGAGGCCTAGAGGTCATTTGGTGTTAGTTAGAGGCAGGTTAGGATAGGTTCAGGTTTTACTCGAATCTTCAAATGAAGATTCGAGCAGTTCTAGTAGGATTCGAGCCATGCAACTAACAGATCCGTGATGAGGGTATCTAGGGGAAGTTGTGGTGTTATTTTGGAAGCCATCGGAGAAGGTAAGGTTTTCAGGCCAACCTTCGATTTAAGATTCGAAGAGTTGGGACCTGATTCGAAGGAAACCAATGTTAGATTTGTGTAGAGGATGTTCAGGGGATTCTAGGGTGTTATTTTGGTGACCGACGGCGTTGATGCCGCCGGGTTTCAGGCGGTGGGATCTTAGGGCGGCTAGGGTTAGGGGGAGGGTCTGAGGAAGATGATGAACAGTGAGAGGAGGGGGGTGTTCAGTTAGGGGCCGGGGTAGGGGCTTGGGACTTATATAGGGGTGGGGTGGATTGATACTATCCGTTAGATTAGATAGAATGAAGGGCCAGGATCAATTCATTAAACCAAACGATGTCATTTGGTTTAATGCCAGGGTCGGCTGAGTCGGGTCACTGGATCGGGTTACGGGTTACGGTTAAAGGGGGTGAGATCTTGACCGTTGGTTGGATTTGATCCAACGGTCCCTGATACACCCCAATCAAACGATGTCGTATTGACTCGTTTGATTTGGACCGGATGCCTGGGTTGTTTGGATTGGGCTGTGGGGGGGGGGGGGTAGATTGATTTGGGCCTGGATTTTAATCCAGGTCCAATTTTTACAACTTGTATGTATTTTTATTTTCTAATTTCATTATTAATTAATAAAATCCTAATCAAAAATTATAAAAACAAAATTATCATTACAATAATATTAACTATCTTTTAATAACCATTAACGCGTAGATGAAACATTAATCACACAGTGGAATAGAACAAAAATGCATATTTTGGTGATTTTATTTAAATTACCTTTCAAATACATAATTAAATCCTATATGCATGTAACATGTATTTTATTTTAATTTTCATTTTATTATGACAAAGTAAACACTTACGAACATAACACAAATATTTAACACCACGCAAATTCAAAAATTATACACTAAAAGAAATTTATTTTATTTTTTGATTTATTTTGGAGTAATTTTTCGTAAGGCAAAAATCACGTGCTCACAGCTGCCCCTCTTTGTGCGGAAACTCGAAGAGTTTTCGTGCAAAGATAAAGTGAGCGGATACGAGCGATTTTTGCCCGTTCGAATATTCCGTGGGAAGCATTTTTTAGAAATATTTGACCGAACCTCTGCTTCAAAGGTTTCCTACATATCCTTGGCTATAAAGGAATCAGGTCAATGTAGTTCGGGAATTTTGGGTAGCTGGGACTACCGTGGGACTGTGATGTTACTGCTGCTTCGTGCTGTTTTTACTGCTTGCTGACCTCCTTATTACACCTTACTTTAAAGGAAATACAAAAAGCTAAACTAGACTATGGTACATGAATTATAAAAATCTTATCTAGATCATGCCCTTGCGTTTCTTGTTGTCTTGATATCTTGGTGACTCTTGGGCATTTGGCTTATTCCGTATTCCTTTTGGAACTCTTGTTGTTTCTTGCTGGGGATTCTGTTGGACTCCTCTGCTTTATTGATTCTAAGTGTCCTTTTTCATATGAGCGGGCTTTTGATTTCAACACTTCAATTTCATTCCCTCGTTCTTCAGGTGGGTGCCTTGACTGCTTCTTTTCTTTCTTCATCCTCATTCTCCAGGTGGACGCCTGACTTCTTTTTTCTTCATCCTTATTCTCCAGGTGGACGCCTGACTTCTTTAATTCTTCATCCTCATTCTCCAGGCGGACGCCTGACTTCTTTTTCTCATCCTCATTCTCCAGGTGGACGCCTGACTTCTTTAATTCTTCATCCTCATTCTCCAGGTGGACGCCTGACTTCTTCTTTTCTCATCCTCATTCTCCAGGTGGACGCCTGACTTCTTTTAATTCTCATCCTCATTCTCCAGGTGGACGCCTGACTTCTTTAATTCTTCATCCTCATTCTCCAGGTGGACGCCTGACTTCTTCTTTTCTTTGTCCTCATTCTCCAGGTGGACGCCTGACTTCTTCAATTCTCATCCTCATTCTCCAGGTGGACGCCTGACTTCTTCAATTCTCATCCTCATTCTCCAGGTGGACGCCTGACTTCTTCCTTTTCTCATCCTCATTCTCCAGATGGACGCCTGACTTCTTCTTTTTCTCATCCTCATTCTCCAAGTGGACGCCTGACTTCTTCTTTTCTCATCCTCATTCTCCAGGTGGACGCCTGACTTCTTCTTTTTCTCATCCTTATTCTCCAGGTGGACGCCTGACTTCTTCTTTTTCTCATCCTCATTCTCCAGGTGGACGCCTGACTTCTTTAATTCTCATCCTCATTCTCCAGGTGGATGCCTGACTTCTTCTTTTCTCATCCTCATTCTCCAGGTGGACGCCTGACTTCTTTAATTCTTCGTCCAGGTATTTCCTGACACAAATATTGTATTTGCCCCTGTTTTAAATCAAAGAAAACTTCGTTAGTTTAAACAGGGTGGTTGACTGGGGTATTCTTGCCGATGGTGAGGCTTCTCCTCATCTCTCTTTATTGCCTTGGAATGGTTGAAAAGACTGTTTTGTTCTTGTAATTGATCCTTGACTATAGGATTCCCCTCTGTATGTTTTCCTTCAAACCCTTTTAACTGTAATCATATGTCCCTTCTGACTTTGCTGATCCACTTTCGATTTCACCTTTCTTATACCCATATCTTTTATCTCCCACCTTTCGTGGCCGTATTTTGTAACCTTGAATCTTGGTAGTATACCTTGACATTCCTTCTTATTTGTTTGGAATAAAACTTATCTCGAAGCTTTTAGAAAAGTAAGATTATTAGTGACGAAATGCGCTGATTTCGACAATTATAGAATGAAAAGAAAAATCCAAGTTTGGATGACTGTTGGAGAAAGAATAAAAACTTATCTGATTGGAGTTACTGGCACCAATGATCAGGGTATGCATTTCGGATTAATCAACCCAGTCTTTTAATCAATCTCCTTTCAATTGTCTCATTTTTGTTTTTGCCAAAATTTCCATAACCCAACTTCATTTTTCATTTCACAGACCTGTTGGACTTGCAACGTCTCAAAGAGTTTTTCACCGATAAACCTTCCTCATTTGTTTATTTCTCACTTCCTTTTCGCCTTAGGGTGCCTATGAAGGTTTTCACCAATAAGACTCTCTCATTTTACTTTTCTCTCAACTTCCGTCGCCTTATGGTGCCCGTGTGGGTTTTCACCTATAAGACTCTCTCATTTTTACTTTCTTCTCTTGTTTGCATCAGAGTGTTATGAACCATCTTCATTTGCTTGACTCAGCATTTTTCTAAGATTGGTCGAAAGGTCTTTCTGGTATGGGGTTAGAAATGGAAAAGGTATTAAAAGCTAAACAGTTCTGGTATGGGTTTAAAATTACAACTCTTGGAATCTTTTTCTTATTTCCAATACAATTTCTGCCCCAGTTTTTGATTGGGGTCGCTTGACATAACTTTTTGTGCATATCATGTATATTGTGCACCCTATGACCGATCCGTGAGGCGCCTACGTATCCTTCTTTGAGGAATCAGGTCAAACGTAGTTCACTAAATAATAGTGATTTTTTTATTACTTATTTCATACTTGATTTTTTATTGATTCCAAGAGAGGGTAAGAAAGAAACAAGTATGGCTCAAAGGGGGGAAACAAAGGGTATAGTGTTTGGATAGCAGAATAAATTGCCTTTGTCATTCCAATCTTCGAAATAATGCTAAATACAAACATTCAAGAATTTTATGCATAATATCTCTTTATCGCGTCAGAATTGATCGCCATGTCTATGCATTTGCCTTCAATGTCTGTTAAGCATAGTGCACCATTCGATAATACTCTGGTCACAATGAATGGTCCTTTCCAATTCGGGGCAAATTTGCCTTTTGCTTCAACCTGATGTGGAAAAATACGTTTCAGCACATGCTGACCTACTTCAAACTTCCGGGGACGCACCTTTTTGTTGTATGCTCTTTCTATTCTTCTTTGATATAATTGACCATGGCATACTGCGGTCAATCGTTTTTCATCAATCAAGTTTAACTGTTCTAGACGGGTTTTGACCCATTCATCATCATCAATCTTTGCTTCGGCGATGATCCGAAGGGAAGGAATCTCAACTTCTGCAGGAATTACTGCTTCAGTGCCATATACCAACAAATAAGGAGTTGCTCCTACTGAAGTGCGAACAGTAGTGCGGTATCCCAATAATGCAAATGGTAATTTTTCATGCCATTGTTTTGAACCTTCTACCATTTTCCGAAGTATCTTCTTTATGTTTTTGTTGGCTGCTTCTACTGCTCCATTCGCCTTGGGCCGATATGGGGTAGAGTTACGATGTGTAATCTTAAACTGTTGACATACTTCCTTCATTAAGTTGCTGTTAAGATTAGCACCGTTATCTGTGATGATCACCTTCGGGATTCCGAATCGACATATGATATTTGAGTGGACAAAATCGACCACAGCTTTCTTGGTCACTGATTTGAATGTCTTGGCCTCAACCCATTTGGTAAAATAATCAATAGCTACCAGAATGAACCTGTGTCCATTGGATGCTGCCGGCTCAATTGGTCCAATCACATCCATGCCCCAGGCAACGAAGGGCCATGGTGCCGACATTGTGTGCAACTCGGATGGTGGAGAATGAATCAAATCTCCGTGTATTTGGCATTGATGACACTTGCGCACAAAACTGATACAATCTCGCTCCATGGTAAGCCAATAGTAACCAGCTCGGAGGATTTTCTTTGCCAACACATATCCACTCATGTGGGGTCCGCAAACTCCTGAATGTACTTCAGACATGACAGCTGTAGCTTGTCTGGCATCTATGCATCTTAATAATCCAAGATCTGGTGTTCTTTTATACAAAACTCCTCCGCTTAAGAAGAATCCATTTGCCAATCGCCTAATGGTCCTCTTTTGATCTCCTGTGGCTTGTGCGGGATATATCCCCATCCTGATATACTCCTTGATGTCGTGGAACCATGGTTCACCATCAAATTCTTCTTCAACCATATTGCAATAAGCGTGCTGATCGTGGACTTGAATATGTATTGGATCTACATAAGCTTTGTCCGGATGGTGCAACATTGATGCCAGGGTAGCCAATGCATCGGCAACCTCATTATGGATTCTTGGAATATGTTGGAATTCCACTGATTGAAACCGCTGACAAAGATCATGTAGACATTGTCGGTATGGTATGAGCTTCAAGTCTCGGGTTTCCCATTCTCCTTGAATTTGATGTACCAAAAGATCCGAATCTCCCATGACTAAGATTTCTCGGATACCCATGTCTGCGGCTAGCCTTAACCCCAAAATGCAAGCTTCATATTCAGCCATATTATTGGTGCAATAAAATCGCAATTGAGCCGTAACAGGATAGTGATGCCCTGTTTCAGAAATGATTACAGCTCCTATCCCGACTCCTTTCATGTTAGCGGCTCCATCAAAGAAAAGTTTCCAGCCAGGTTTTTCAATTTGCTTCACCTCGTCGATATGCATTGTTTCTTCATCAGGAAAATAAGTTTTCAACGGCTCATATTCCTCATCGACCGGGTTTTCGGCTAAATGATCGGCCAGTACTTGAGCTTTCATTGCAGTTCGAGTCACATAGATGATGTCGAATTCTGTGAGTAATATCTGCCACTTTGCCAGTCTTCCCGTTGGCATAGGCTTTTGAAAAATGTATTTCAATGGATCCAACCGAGAAATGAGGTAAGTAGTGTAGGATGACAAATAGTGTTTCAATTTTTGAGCTACCCATGTTAGGGCGCAACATGTCTTTTCCAGATGAGTATACTTAACCTCATAAGCTGTGAACTTCTTGCTAAGGTAGTAGATGGCCTGTTCTTTTCTGCCAGTGAGGTCATGTTGCCCCAATACACAACCAAATGAATTTTCCAAAACCGTCAAGTAAAGAATCAAAGGTCGTCCTGGCTCTGGCGGGACCAACATGGGTGGGTTCGACAAGTACCCTTTTATCTTATTGAACGCTTCTTGACACTCATCGGTCCATTTAACCGCAGCATCTTTTTTTAACAATTTGAAAATGGGCTCACAGGTTGTTGTGAGCTGAGCAATAAACCTGCTGATGTAATTTAACCTTCCCAACAAACTCATTACTTCAGTTTTGTTTCTTGGAGGTGGCAGTTCTTGGATGGCTTTGATCTTTGATGGGTCTAGCTCGATGCCTCGTCGACTGACTATGAATCCCAGCAACTTTCCAGATGGAACTCCAAATGCGCACTTGGCAGGGTTAAGCTTGAGGTTGTACCTGCGAAGTCTTAAGAAGAACTTCCTCAAATCTCGAACGTGGTCGGCCTGATGCTTTGATTTTATGATCACATCGTCCACGTATACCTCAATCTCCTTGTGTATCATATCATGAAACACTGTGGTCATTGCTCTCATATAGGTTGCTCCGGCGTTCTTTAAACCGAATGGCATTACCCGGTAGCAATAAGTTCCCCATGGTGTGATGAATGCCGTCTTTTCTGCATCTTCTTCATCCATTAGAATTTGATGATACCCGGCATAACAATCCACGAAAGACCCTATATCATGCTTGGCACAATTGTCGATCAAAATATGGATATTGGGTAATGGGAAATTATCCTTTGGACTTGCTTTGTTGAGATTGCGATAGTCGACGCATACTCTAATTTTGCCGTCTTTCTTTGGTACAGGAACGATATTAGCCAACCAAACAGGATATCGAGTGACTCGAATGACCTTTGCTTCCAATTGTTTGGTGATTTCTTCCTTAATTCTCACACTCATGTCAGGCTTGAATTTTCTCAGCCTCTGCTTGACAGGAGGCACCGTTGGATCGGTGGGCAATTTGTGAACCACTAAATCAGTGCTCAGGCCCGGCATGTCGTCATACGACCATGCAAAAACATCTTTGAATTCTATGAGTGCTTTAATTAACTCCTCTCGGATCTTTGGTTCCAGATGGACACTTATTTTAGTTTCTCGGATATTACTCGTGTCCCCTATATTGATGTCCTTGGTATCACTCAAGTTAGGTTTGATTTTTTCCTCAAAGTGAATTAACTCTTTACTAATCTCTTCAAAAACCTCATCTTCATCATATTCTGATTCATAATCACAATATATTTCTTGAATTAATATTTTGGAACCAGATTGATTTTTAAACCCTGAAGTAACCCAAACAAACTGAAAGAAAATCAAAATAAACTACCAAGACTCCTTTCGAATTGGGAGAGGAGTGGCTTTCCAATTATTGAGCTTTGTTTCTGGCCCAACGAATTGAACTTCTGCGTTGCTACACCCTTCTCCGCTTTCCAACATATTCACATCACTAAACAATTTCTCGAACCTTTCAATTAATTCCTTCTCAGGATTGACCCGGGATTTAGGAATTGTTGTTATCGGGCGATTTTTAGCACCGGTCTTGACAAAAGACTTTGACAGATGTGGGACTGGTTTTGGAAGAACCCATGCTTGGTGTTTCAGCTTCCTAGCCCTTATCACGTCATTGGCAGTGGGTATGAACCCCAAACCGAATGTTCCCCAGTTCTCGGGGAGAGATACTGGTTGTATAATTCCTTGCAAAGATAAACCCAGACCTTTGCCGGGTATAAAGCCATTTTTTAACATTTCATAAGCTACCATGACTGATGCAGAGGATATCTTTGGATTTGGAAGATATTTCCCCTCTGGAATTTTCTCTATCGATACTGTGTCGGTCACTTGGTATACCCATGGTCCCTGGTCATTTTCTGTTCCCTCGACCGGTACAATGGTACTGCTGTGAGCATTTAAACTTTCTTCTCCATACACGACTACTTCTTGATGATCCCATTCAAACTTGACAGCCTGATGTAGTGTTGACGGGACTGCTTTAGCAGCATGGATCCATGGTCGACCCAACAACAAGTTGTAAGAAACAGTTATGTCCAACACTTGGAATTCCATTGTGAATTCAACTGGCCCTATAGTTAACTCCAACACTATGTCGCCAAATGAATCTCTGCTTCCACCGTCAAACCCCCGTACGCAGATACTATTTTTCTGGATCCTCTCCTCTTTAATTTTTAATTTGTTTAAAGTAGAGAGAGGGCATATGTTTGCACTTGACCCATTGTCAACCAATACCCGGGTTACTACGGAGTTTTCACATTTCACGGTGAGGTAAAGAGCTCTATTGTGCTCGGTACCTTCCACAGGTAATTCATCATCAGCAAATGTAATTCTGTTTGTCTCAAAGATTCTGTTGGCTATTTTTCCCAAATGATTTACAGAGATCTTTTCAGGAACATGAGCTTCATTCAAGATTTTCATCAACGCCAGACGGTGTTCCTCTGAATGGATCAGTAATGACAACAATGAAATTTGAGCGGGGGTCTTCTTTAATTGATCCACAATAGAATAATCATGGAGTTTCATTTTTCTTAAAAACTCCTCCGCCTCTTCTTCCGTCACAGCTCTCTTTGTTGGCGTTGGATTGTTTTTAGTT
The DNA here is from genome assembly GCF_000393655.2 of Nicotiana sylvestris. NCBI lineage: Eukaryota > Viridiplantae > Streptophyta > Magnoliopsida > Solanales > Solanaceae > Nicotiana > Nicotiana sylvestris. The sequence continues at coordinate 42,404,924 of NC_091067.1, read as the reverse complement.
TTTCTCAACTCTTCGGGAGTAAAACATCTTCCCGAACGTGTCAAGCCTTGCACCTCACACACTTCTTCCTTGATTTCTTTGCCCTTGTACATTACAGTCACCCGTTCATAGTTCCATGGGATGGCTTTGTTGTTGATGACCGGCAGCTGGATTACAGGTGCAATAATAACCCGATCTGTACGGGCTCCTTCCACGAATACAATGGGTTTGTTAGCAACCCCTGGTACTATCACTTTCGGCCTTTCTTGTTTTGCGGCAACTTTGCTCGATGATCCCTCCTCGATTATCATAGATGGTCCATCACCATTTCTGTTCTGCTTGGATACCGGCTTCTCCTCTGTTAACTGCTTATCTGGCTTGGTTTCATGAGATTTGATCATTATGACAGTTTGTGACGGCTTCTTTGTCTCCCATCAGCTTGTATGATTTCTATCATATTAGCCTCTTGATGGGCTGGCATTGGATTTCTATTGATATTTGGGGCTTCGGGGTTTTGAACCTCTATTTTATTAGTATCAATCAGTTCTTGTATTGCATTTTTCAAATGCCAACATTTCTCTGTATCATGGCCTGGTGCACCGGAGCAATATTCACAGCTAATGGTGTAATCCAAATTCTTTGGAGGAGGATTGGGTAGCTTGGATTGTATTGGTCTCAGCATGTCTAGCTGTCTCAGCCTGTGGAACAGACTAGTGTAAGACTCTCCCAATGGAGTGTAAGTTTTCTTTTTCTGTTCCCTTTCTCCCCTGAATGCTGGCCTAGGCCTGAAACCTGGTCCGGGATAGGCTCGTGGGTAAGTATTTGGTGTGACAGGAGCACGCCAATTGGTGTGAACAGGTGGCTGATTGTATGCTTGAGCATGGTTAATGGAAAAATGAGGCTCTGAAGGGTGATAGTAGTGTTGGGATGAATCATGGTGGTAAGCTGATTGGCGAGGTCGTTGTTGATTATAGTAAAGCGGTGAACCTCTGGGTCCCGGCCAAATTCCTGAATCAACTACTGCTGCTTCCTCCCTCTTCTTTCTTCCGATTCCTCCTACCCCGCCTTGAATAGCTTGAGTAGTTGCCTTAATTGCTGAATAGCTCATGATTTTATTTGTCTTGAGGCCTTCTTCCAGCATACCTCCCATCTTTACTACTTCGTTGAATGATTTCCCAACCACTGAAACCAAATGGGCATAGTAAGTCGGTTCCAAGGCTTGGAGGAAGTAGTCTACCATTTCGCTCTCCTTCATAGGAGGATCCACTTTTGCTGCCTGTTCTCTCCACCGAAAACCATACTCTCTGAAACTTTCATTATGTTTCTTCTCAAATTTTGTCAAAGATAATCTATTTGGGATGATTTCCAGATTGTATTGGAAATGGTATGCGAATGCCTGCACCAGGTCATCCCAGGTGTACCATCTCCCATGGTCCTGGCGTGTATACCACTCCAAAGCTGATCTGCTTAGACTTTGACTGAAGTAAGCCATTAATAATTCATCTTTTCCCCCAGCTCCTCGCATCTTGCTACAGAAACCCCTTAAGTGGGCTACTGGGTCACCGTGCCCGTTGTATAAGTCAAATTTGGGCATCTTGAAGCCAACTGGTAATTGTACGTTTGGGAACAAACACAAATCTTTGTAGGCTACACTGACTTGCCCACCTAATCCTCGCATGTCTCTGAAACGATTGTTCTAGACTCTTGACCTTCCTGAACATCTCTTCTTGTTCAGCATTTTTGGCTGGCTTGTCAATTTCGGTTGGGAGATCAAAACGAGGAGTAGTTGAATGAATTTCGGAAGCTTTGAGGGTGGGTTCCGGGGGTAATATTGGTTGTCTTGGGCCTGGAATGTAGGCTCACTTGGAGATTTATGAAATGTAGCAGGGGGAGGTGCTACGAAAACAGGAGTCATAGGTGGAGGAAAATATGGAACGGGTTTTGGAGGTGGAGACTGCGGTGTCTGAGAGGTGGTGCCTCGGTAGTGCTGGTAAATGGGGAAGTTTGGGGATAATTCAGTGGTGATATTATCCTGAGTTTGGGTCATTGATGGAGCAGGGTTATTTGGGTAAGATGGGGGTAACTGTCCTGTAGACCAAGCTTGGTACATCTCAGCCATTTGCTGCTTGAGCTTAAACATCTCTTCTTTCATTTTCCCGACATCCATCTCCTCTATCTCCATACCTGTGTCAACATCTGGGATAGACATACTTTCGGGTATTGGTCCTTTTGATCTTGTGTGATAGTGATAATATGCCAGTATACTCTTTAGAGAAACTAACTGCTTGAATTCTGGAAATGAACAAATTTGTTAGTTTTGAGAGTTTAACACATATATAATCACACGTTGAGATGCAATGCTCCTAGACAAATAATCCCTTTCTATTATGCATTTGCTCGGCTGCTTGTGTCGTCCCAGCTTTCTTGAAATTTTTATTTTTGTTCACTTTTATTTATTATATATATCTTTTATCGTGGTGGTCGAATCTTAGAGATTGCCTACGTATCATGCCTCACATGAATCAGACCTTGCGTAGTTTGGATCAAAGGCAATCACTTTTATTCATTACACAAAGATGGAATTACATTTGAAAACTTTAAGAAAATGGCTTGAAAACACACACTTAAATCAAAATAAAAGATACAATTCTTAACATCTCACAACGTGCCCCACTTTCCACTTTTGTTGTCAAATATTGGATTATCTGCTCAATGTGGGGCTTGACCCGGATGGCCTCCCAGCGTACGATACATCCTTTCCAACTCCATTGCTAGATGACGAGCAAAAGTGGGCGCATGCTCTGTAAACCTTTCATAATCCATTCCTTGGCAGTTTACATAACTTTGAGATGTGAAGACTGCCAGGTCGTGGATTTGTGCCCTGAAACCTTGGAGACGTTGGTCTTGGTCTTGCAATTGCTGCTGACGAGTGGTGGCTATATCTCTGACACGGTTCTCACGATCTAGAGCTGATTCTAACAAAGCTCGGAGTCTGGCCTGCTCTAATCTTGCTTGCGCTCTTTCCCTGTCGAGGTCTGCTTGTTGGTGTTTTCTGTTGCATCTTCTTGCCTCTTCTAGTTGTGCACGAAGCTGGTCTTCTGATTGCATCCAATAGTCCTTTTCCTTCTTGAATTGTGCCTTGTCTTTTTCGGATTGCCTATCCTGGCGTTCCTTGTTAGATCTGGCTTCTTCGTTTAATTGTTGGATCCTTTCTTTTGCCTTGCTCAATGCCCTTTCGTTTTCCGCAAGAATGGAATCATAATCTTGCATTCTTTCAAAGAGATTGGCGATGGTTTTTTGATCCTTCCAGCTCCTCTTTGGCGTTTCAGAAACTCTTTTCATTTTTTGGAATCGAGCATGAAGATTTTCATTCTCACAAGCTAGACTCTTTTTCTCGCCTTCGGCTTCTTGTGCTTGCAAATCTTTCTCCAAACTGAGGCTTCTTAGATTTTCTTTTAGGGCATGGATAGTTGCTTTGTACCCTTTTTCCTTTTCTCCCCAGATCAACCGTTCTTGGATTTTATCATTGAAGTTTTGAACATGGGGTCTTTTTGTTGGCCTTCTTAGTTCAGGCTCTGGTACATCATCTACGCGAGACCGTTTTTCAAACCACCTTGCATATCCAGGATTTATCTCACCCTTTGTAGCGTCTGGGACTTGAGTATCACTTTTCAAGTATCGGCACCCATTCCACATCTGCTGAAGTAGAGCCTCGGGAATAGTGGCTTCTGGGTGTAATTCGATTACTTGCACACTCAAATCTTCATCATCAGGAACTATTTGATATCTCCCTAATTGCCTTAGGACTCTCAGTGGTGCATACGGCTGAATGCTTCTCAATCCCAATAGTAGTAGATAACTATTTGAGGCTGACATGTGTATTACTTCCCTCATCGGGAGCCATCCCAGAGTCCATTCAATTTGATTTGCCGTTAAAGCCTTTAGATGAGATACCCATGCTTCTATCCCTTCTGGAACCTGATAATTTTTTGTTCTTTCCTCATAGCTTTCGATGCAATTATCATTGTTTGACCCATACTGTATGATCTTGGGCTGTTGTTGGAGATGCTCCATCACCCACATTTGCAACAAAATTTTGCATCCTTCGAAGACTTTTGCTCCTGATTTGCATAAAGTCAAAGCCCGATAAATGTCTGATAGAATGATGGGGACAAAGGTGTGATTTTCTTTGGTGGTGAGGATTTGCACAATTTTTGCGGTGCGAATATCAATTGTTCGCTCTTTATTTGGGAAGACCATGACTCCTAGAAAAGCCACCATGAAAGCAAATCGACGGTGCATCTGCCAAGTGTCTTTGTTTTGCTTATTAGTAAGGCCTTTCTCATGAATTTCGAACCCATCTGACTTTCCGAACCTTGAATACAAAAAGTTGAAGGAACAACATCCATTGATGACATTGCTTTTCCTGATTTGACTGCTGATGTTCAGAAGACCGAAGAATCGATGTACCGAAGGAGCCTTTGTGAATATCAAGCTTTGATTTCTTAAACTTCCGTCAAAACCAGCATATCCAGCTATCTCCTCTAATGTAGGAGTAAGCTCGAAGTCAGAGAAACGAAAAACATTGTGAGCAGGGTCCCAAAAAGTTACTAACGCCGCAATCAGATCATCACGGGGTTTAACTTTCATAATGTCCGTGAGATTTCCCAAATGCTTGACGACCCATTTTTGACCGTCTTCGCCTAAATCATACCACCACATTTGAAGCTGACATAGAAATTCTTCCGTACTTGTGGATGAGGGGCTTTGTGTGGTGCTCATTTTGTATCTGAAATTTAATTTTGATAAAGTCAAAATTCATTTTTGAAAATTTATACTAAAAAAAAATCATTTTCGATTTTTTTTTATTTATTAAATACCTTTATTTCAAAATTTAAAACTATTTTTTTTTCGAATTTTTTTTTATAAAAAAAAACAACCCATTTTATTCCCTTCTTCTCACCATGATTTTATTTAAGCTGGTCAACAAGCATGTTCGAGGTAAATGAATGCACAAGTAACAAGTAGGATGCATCATGATGGTCTTTTTATTTTGGGTTCACCTGTCCTAGACAGACCCAACCCCTGTGTTGAGTCTCCAATGCCAAATGTGTATGATGCAAAATAGACGTTCCTACTAGGGATCCGGTACATGGCTGAGTTATTCTAAGTGTAAAACCTTAGGTTGATTGTTCTAAACCTGGCTTACCCAAACGGACAGTTTGAGCCGAAGCGGGGGCAACGTACCGGGAGCACGAAAGTCTGCCCGGCCTAGTTACTTGTCCCAACTCCGTCTTATTTGGTATGACTTTAACAGAAAGGTGGGTCACGCGCACGTGTACACCATAAATTCAGAAGACTCAGAAAGAAGGGGGTTTCGTAGCAGTTGTATATATTCACAATTCAAATAATATTAAAGCGGTAAAAAAAACATTTAGCATATTAGCATGTAAACAGTTGAAAATCATAAAGTCAATTAACACAGATATTTTAAGCTCGAATTCTTTAAACCCTGAACCAATGGTTCTGGGTTACAATAACACTGGTTTTTGTCCCCAGCAGAGTCGCCAGAGCTGTCGCACCTCCTTTTTACCGCGCCCGCGGGGCGCGTGGGGAGTTTTCTCCAATTAAAGGACAGTCGAAACGGGATTTATTTAATTATTTAAGAGTCGCCACCTGGGAATTTTAAGGCGTCCCAAGTCACCAATTTCAATCCCTGAATCGAGGAGAATATGACTCTGTTTATTATTCTGCGAACCAGAAATCCTGAGTAAGGAATTCTGTTAATCCGGAAGAAGGTGTTAGGCATTTCCGAATTCCGTGGTTCTAGCACGGTCGCTTAACTGTTTTTATTATTGGCTTAATTATCTTGATTTTATTAAATATATTGATGTTACATGATTTTACTACCGCTTATACTTATTGTGATTGAGGACCCTTCTTTGAATCGAATTACGCGTACGTATATTCGTGTTATAAGTTTAAAAATGCGGAATTGTGTCACGCGTACGTGTACACGATAACTTTTGGTAATATATTTATTAAACAATTATTTTTTCGAAATTGTGTCGAATCAAGAATATTTGTTTTTCTTAAATAGTGAACCGTACATCTCGGGTTTTTATGAAATTGATTTAACGCCTTTGGAAAAATCCTTTTATTAAATATTCGCTCGAAATTGCGCGTACGCATAATCCGAATTTTTGCTTTTAAAAATATAATCAGGGTACGCGAACGTATCCCTAATTGCGCAAAATATTTGTAATGATATTAGGGATTTTTCCACAAATTGTTTATTATATTATGAGAAATCTTCATTTAAGATACCCTTTAATTCTTGAAAAAGAATTCACAATTTATTGAATGTTGCCCGTTGATTATAATTTCCGCATATAATTTATGTTCATCCAAGGCTATTCAAATTCAAAATAAAGAATAAGAATATGATTAATACTATTCTTCACAAATACAACATATATACATATACCAAAGAATGAGGGACATATGAAACTCACAAAATGATTTATGAAGGGAAGAAATATTTTTGAACAATTTTTATTTATTTCTTATTTAGTGCAAATTCTATTTCTACTTACCATTGATATAAGTATTGCAATTTATGCTTGTACACCTCATTTTATTCTCATATACTTGCTTTTGATCTAATTGGCCTAATTGTTTGGTTAATTTATTTATGAGGGTGAATAGGCATCAAGTTGATAAGAAAAGAATTATTATACAAATTGATTGACAACATTGCCTTACATGCAACGTATTTGTATGTCTTGAAACATTCATAGCATTTTAACATCATAATGAGCCATAACAACTCAACTCACCATCCACTAATGGTTCTATAGATACCTGTTATCATACCACATAAGAACGTACAACTTATATCATTCCATCCATAACTAAATCAAGTATCAGAATAAACTAGCAATATGGTTTTGACATTTTCACTCTATTCTAACAACGCCACAAGGCCTAGTTAATGGCCAATCTTTATGTCATGTTTCCTACCTTGACAGTTCAAATATGACTAAACTAATGAGATGAAGGGCTAACATTATTACAAAGCTTTATACGAACTTTCAAAGTAAGACAATTAGCTCATAGCTATCAAATTGAATTCACTACTAATTAACTAACATGAAACAAAAATGAAATTTAAATTGATGAACTTGGACAAATGGAAAACAGAATTTCAATTCAAGCTTCATTGATTAGTCATGTTGAATCTCTTTCCAACTTAAAATTTAAAAGACATGTACCTGAAAATGAAGGTAGAATGAGTAAATTTCAGCAGTAGCAGCAGTAACAAAATCAGCAGAATAGTAGTCTTTCCACAGACTTGAGTAATAATGAGACCCGAGAAACCCAGATACACAGTAACGGTATTTTTAAAAGAAAAACTTCAAATTTTAACTGAACTATGGATTCAAATAAATCCGAACAGATTCAATAAAGGGACAATATTTCAGATTTCAATTTCCTTTCTGTTTCAAATTCCTGTTTTTTGATTTTTCTGTTTCTGATTTTTCTGTTTCTTCTTTCTCTTCAAATCTGATTTTTTCTTCTCAGATTTTTGTTTCTCTCAAATGTATATGTATTTCTATGTGTATTTTCTATGCTTTGGAAATCAGCCTCTCCTTTCTTTCTTTTTCTTTCTTCTCTTTTCTTTCTTTTTCTCTGATCTTTTTTCTGTATGAAAAGCTCTAAATCAGATTTTTTCTCCTCTTCTCCTAAATCAGATTTTTCTTCTTCCAAAATCTGCCCTCTAAAGTCTGTCCAGCTCCCTGTATTTATACAGGGCTGGTCCTATACAATTTAGTGCTGGATGGACCCTTTTCTCCTTTAAAAATCAGAAAGTTTTTCCATTAAAACTACTTTTGAATAATTTAAAACTAAGTGCTAATTATCCTATTTTTTTCAGCAGCCCCATTACTCTTTGTTTCCCATTATCACTTTAAATAATAGCCACTAACTTTTCACTTTCAGCACATTGCTATTAACATATTATCCTCATTGTTTTGTCTCAAAAATGTCCCAGAAATCCTACTGTGATCACTATTATTACTGCCTTAAATGCAAAATCATAACAGAATTTATAAAACAGATTTAAGAATCTGTTCAAACTTAATTATCAACCTGATTTAAAACGGCTATAACCAATTCTCTTAAGTTTGGATTGAATCCTAAGAATGTAAACCTTCTATCACAATTACATCTAACCAACATTTGTAAACTTGAATTCAAACTTGACAATATTACACTGAGTTCAGCATAATAATTCAAACTGAACTTCAAATTGAACTAAGATCAAACATACACAGGAGCATTGTCAATATACTGACAATGCCCTGTTCAGAAAACAACATATACAGCATACATTTGAATTCACTGATTCACAAACAAACATGATTTAATTGACGAGTATTAATCAGTTGACTATTTACAACATTTGTCAATAATTAGTCTAAAACAATAGAAGCAGATTGTTTCAGTCAGCATTTTCAGAAATGAAAATTCGTAATATAACTAATCGACGAACTTAATCGAGTCGATTACACACATTGTAAACAATCACAATTAACAGAAACAATTCACATTTGGAATCAAGTAGACAGGTAGGGGACAGTATAACAAAATTGACTAGAAAATTATATAAAAAATCAAACAAACTAATGAACGAACATAGAATACACGTAGAATACACATAAGCAACAGAAAATTACCTCTGAACCTTCAATTCATCTAGACTCAACTCAACTTGGATTCGGACATTTTTTAGGCTGAACAAACTTTACTCGAAGTATTCTCAGTTGAGAATACCTCGATTAAAGTCTCTTAGACCTCAGTCCTTCACTCGAATCGGAAAATTCCAAGATTGGAAAATTTTTAGGGTTTCAAATTCCTAGATCTTAAATCCGAACATTTTTTGGGCAGATTCGAAGGGAACCAAAGATGACACAAGGGTGAGGGAGGCCTAGAGGTCATTTGGTGTTAGTTTGAGGTAGGTTGGGATAGGTTCAGGTTTTACTCGAATCTTCAAATGAAGATTCGAGCAGTTCTAGTAGGATTCGAGCCATGCAACTAACAGATCCGTGATGAGGGTATCTAGGGGAAGTTGTGGTGTTATTTTGGAAGCCATCGGAGAAGTTAAGGTTTTCAGGCCAACCTTCGATTTAAGATTCGAAGAGTTGGGACCTGATTCGAAGGAAACCAATATTAGATTTGTGTAGAGGATGTTCAGGGGATTCTAGGGTGTTATTTTGGTGACCGACGGCGTTGATGCCGCCGGGTTTCAGGCGGTGGGATCTTAGGGCGGCTAGGGTTAGGGGGAGGGTCTGAGGAAGATGATGAACAGTGAGAGGAGGGGGGTGTTCAGTTAGAGGCCAGGGTAGGGGCTTGGGACTTATATAGGGGTGGGGTGGATTGATATTATCCGTTAGATTAGATAGAATGAAGGGCCAGGATCAATTCATTAAACCAAACGATGTCGTTTGGTTTAATGCCAGGGTCGGCTGAGTCGGGTCACTGGATCGGGTTACGGGTTACGGGTAAAGGGGGTGAGATCTTGACCGTTGGTTGGATTTGATCCAACGGTTTCTGAGAAGCCACGACCAAACGCTGTCGTTTTGGTTCGTCTGATTTGGACCGGATGCCTGGGTTGTTTGGATTGGGCTGTGGGGGGGGGTAAATTGATTTGGGCCTGGATTTTAATCCAGGTCCAATTTTTACAACTTGTATGTATTTTTATTTTCTAATTTCATTATTAATTAATAAAATCCTAATCAAAAATTATAAAAACAAAATTATCATTACAATAATATTAACTATCTTTTAATAACCATTAACGCGTAGATGAAACATTAATCACACAGTGGAATAGAACAAAAATGCATATTTTGGTGATTTTATTTAAATTATCCTTTCAAATACATAATTAAATCCTATATGCATGCAACATGTATTTTATTTTAATTTTCATTTTATTATGACAAAGTAAACACTTACGGACATAACACAAATATTTAACACCACGCAAATTCAAAAATTATACAGTAAAAGAAATTTATTTTATTTTTTTGATTTATTTTGGAGTAATTTTTCGTAAGGCAAAAATCACGTGCTCACATGTAGTACCATGGAAATAACCAGATCACAATTTCTATGGTGCACGCCCACACGCCTGTCACCCAGCATATGCATCACCTCAACACCAATCACATAACACGTAATTCAGGGATTCAAACCCTCAGAACCAAGTGTAGAAGTGTTACTTACTTCAAACTGTGTAAATCTCTACTCCGATAAGCCTTTGCCTCACGAGTCGACCTCCGAACGCCTCGAATCTAGGCACAAATAACTTGATACAATCAACAATAGCTATAGAAATCAATTCCATATGAAAATGCTAAGTTCTTAATCAAAAGTCAAAAAGTCAACCCCGGGCTCACGTCTCGGAACCCAGCAAAAGTTACAAAACTCGAATACCCATTCAACAACGAGTCCAATCATATCAAACTTTTCCGACTCTAAATCGTCACTCATATCCCCAAATTTTATCATCCAATTCCTAGTCCAAAGCTCCCAAAATTGCACCTTAAAAACACATAAACTAGGTAGGAAATTCAATGAGTAATCAATGTTATTGAATAAAAGTTACCAAAAGTGGTTTACCTCAAGAAATCACTTGAAACCCCTCTTAAAAATTTCCTTACTCCGAGCTTGCATAGTCCCAAAATGAGAAAAACTTCAAACCCTTCGAACTTAAGTTCTGCCCAGACCTTTCGCTCTTGCGGCCATTTTTCCGCTTCTACGATACTGCTCATGCGATCGAATTTCCGCATATGTGGAGCTCACTTAAACTCCGCCCACTGCTTCTGCGGTCCAAAGCCCACTTCTGCGTACGCGCTTCTGTGCAACAATGCCCACTTCTGCGGACTTCCAATCCCAGCTCACCCTTCGCTTATGCGGAACCAAACACGCATCTGCAGGCTCACAGATGCGGCATACTCATCGCACCTGCGACCACTGGCCAACTCCCTTTAGGTACGCACCTGCGACCCCCAGCTCGCTTCTGCGAGCTCGCACTTGGGACCAATCCCTCGCAGGTTCGGTCACACAGGTAAATCACAGCTTCATCACTTCTAAGTCCACAAATTCAATCTGATTCCCATATGAATCATTCCCGAGGCCCCCGGGACGTCAACCAATTATATCAACAAGTCTTAAAATACGATACTAACTTAGTCGAAGCATCAAATCACATCAAACAACATCAAAAACATGAATCGCACCCCAATTCAAGCCTAATGAAAACTAAGGAATTCCAACTTCTATGATCGGTGTCGAAACCTATCAAATCAACTCCGATTGACCTCAAGTTTTGCACACAAGTCATAAATGATACAACGGACCTATTCCAACTTTCAAAACCAAAATCCGAGCCGATAACCTCAAAGTCAACTTTTGGTCTAACTCCTCAACTCTCCAAACTTCCATTTTTCTAACTTTCGCCAATTCAATCCAAAAATCAACTCTGGACCTCCAAATCACTATCCGGACACACTGCTAAGTCAAAAATCATCCTACGGAGCTATCGAAACCGTCAAAACTCCATTCCAAAGCCATTTATATATAAGTCATCATCCAGTCAACTCTTTCAACTTAGGTTCTAACTTTGGGACTAAATGTCCTAATTTTTTTCGAAATATCCCCAGAACCAAACCAACCATCACATCAAGTCACATAACAACAATCGATCATAGAATAGGCAGTCAATGAGGGAACGAGTATATAACACTCAAAACGACTGGCCGCATCGTTACAACATGGATTACCACAATATTTTATGTACATAATTTGAAAATTAGCACTGTTTATATATAATCTAGGGAGGGGAGCATGGGTGCATGTACCCCCACTCCTCTCCACATAATTCGTCTCTGATGAGATATGCATATTAATATAATTGGAACAGTAATAAAAAGCTTTGCTTTTTTTCTCTGTTTTGGGGTGAAAATGTGAAACCTACATTTGGCTCCCCTGACGTTATAATAAAGCGTTTTACATCTTTTAAGCTGATAAACGATTAGATTAATTGGAAAAGAAGACAAAAAAAGGTTCTCGCTGTCTAAGACTGACCTCAGCCAGCCCTTTAAAAGGATTAATTCAGGGGCGGTTCAATGGAATTGATGGTCTAAAGTCAAATCTTGATTAGAAGTCTTAATTTTTTTTTAATCAAAAACTTCGTATATATTTTTATTTGAAGTTTATTTATCTAGCTTTTTAAAATATAAAGTTAGATAATAATCTTTTTGTAGTCAATTTCTTCTAATAATATTTTTCAATTAAAAATATGTATAGATAATCCATTTAATGTATCTTGAGATATTGTTGAGCTTAAGTGAGATTTTATAAATTTAAATTTTAAAAAAAATTCTTTCCATAAATGCAACTAATATTAATAATGTTAATATTATTTTATAATCAATATATGTATTTGAAAAAGAATCAAATCCTCTTATATAATTAAATATATCGAATTATCGATTAGAGTGTTATCTTATAATTATACTATTTTTCTTAATAGTTTTAATTTGAAAATTAAGTCTAAATCGTTAATATAAATTGACTATTATGTTTTAAGGAACTCTTGAGGTTAATGCAATATATTTGAGCTCTAAATAGAAATCAAAAATATTTCACGTGCTTCGAATTATTCAAATATATGAAAATTTTCTTTTCATTTTATTAAAAAATATACTTTTTTTAACTTTAAAATGCATTGAAAAAAAATAATTTACAAAAGTACTACTGCTAGTAAAAAATTAGCCCCCATAATATTGGGGCCTAAGCCTTTGTTTTACTTTCCTTACTCTAAGGACGGCACTGGATTAATTTCATTTCCGACAGATATAGACATGGAAATTGGACATATTTACTTTTCATGGTCCAGAAACTTTTAATGTTATAATGTATGGTTACCAAATTGAAAATGACGTGAAATAAAAAGCTTGTTGTCAGATGACGTTAACTTTCAACCACCATCTCGAAATTTTTTTTCAGAAAAAATCTTGCACTAGATTAATGCTATGTGGTCATATCAATGGTAACTCATAACAATGACCTAAATCTACATTTGTCAATTCACTGACTGGCTACCAGACTAACAGGTACGGTCAAGTTGATACATGTGCCATTGTGCCTGTTATTGTGGTGAGTTATGGGTGCTAACGTGTATTAAATTTCACCATGTTAATCATGTCGATATATTCTTTATATAAAAAGCGCATTACTTTTTTAATGGGATTACTCGACACAATTTGTTTAGAGCAGTAGGTTTTTAATATCTAAAATAAAAAAATTCATATATTATTAAGTCAATCAACGTAATAAATTGAGCTAAATCCCATCTTTGGTAAATTTTATTTGGTAATACAAAATTAAAAACTCCTCTATAATTCCTTTTTTCTCTTACTTCTTGTCTTATAAGATTTAGAAAGAGCAGTCTTTTTCTCTTTATATTGAATTGTCCTTTATTGGACTTGTAAAAAAGTAATAAAAGGGAGTAACTCACGCACGTGAAAAAATAGGCCTAAAGGCAAAACTAGTCGATTTGCTTCTCCATACACGCGAGATATATGTGAGGCTTAATCCAAATCTGATTTAAATACATTTAAATTTTACAATAATTTAGTTTATAGAACTGCTCTGATTTAAATTCTTTTTCTGTAACAGCCCAATAGCTTGACATATACAAACAACCTCTTTGTGAATTTGTAACGACCCGGCTGGTCGTTTTGAGCTTTAGCGTTCCGTTCGGTAGTTTGAGATATTAAGTAGCTTCATATTATGTGAGTGACTTGTTTGCATGGTCGGTTTTGATTTTCGAGCTATTCGGGATTGATTTGGAAGAATGATTCTTATTTTAGAAGCTTTAAGTCGGAAGACTTGACCAAGTTTGACTTTTACGTATTTGATATTGAATCAGAGTTTTGATGGCTCTGATAGGTCCGGATGGTAATTTTGGACTTAGGCATATGCCCGGAATTGAATTTGGAGGTTCCTAGGTTAATTTGATACTTTTTGGTGAAAGTTGGCAATTTGAAGGTTTAGAATTTTCCTAGGTTTTACCATGGTTTGATTTATAGCTATCGGGTTTGAATTTTGTTTCGGAACTTGGAATAGGTCCATTTTTTCATTTAAAAACTTGTCTGCAAAATTGGTGTCATTCTGAGTTGGTTTGATAGGAATTGGACGCATGGTTGTCTTTTTATCGTTTCTTGAGTGTGATTTTCTATGTATTTTGGTATCTGATTCGTAGTTTCGGATGTTATTTTGATTAATTGATCGAGCGAGCAGGTTTGTACGATATTTTTAGACTTGTGTGGATGCTTGGTGTAGAGCATCGGGGGCTCGGGGTGAGTTTTTAGATGCATTTCAGAGAGTTTGAGAGAGGTTCAGATTTTTGCTGGTGTTATGTTCTCGCATTTGCGACCACCATTGCGAGATCCTTCTAGCTTTTGCGATGTTGGGCTACGGGACCAGCTTTCGCATTTGCGGAACTAAGATCGCATTTGCGATGGGTTCTGGGTTTGCATATGCATTTGCGATGGGGAGCTGGGGCTGGAGCAAGCCGCTTTTGCAATGGCTTTCTCGCATTTGCGAGCCTGCTGGGTTCGCATTGGCGGACAAATTGTCGCATTTTCAGGATTCTCAGGGCTAAGGCAGGCTTCACTTTTGGGACGCCTGTGTTGCATTTGCGGAGGTCTCATTTGCGAACCCATAGTCGCAAATGCGACATCTGCAGTTGGTTATATGTTGTGTATATCGGGACTTAGTAGTCTCATTTTATCATATTTTGAGCCCCAGACTCGGTGGGAGGTGATTTTGAGTAGATATTTTCTTACCAAACTATTGGGCAAGTGACTTTGATCTATTTTTGATTATATAACATTATTATTTATGAGATTTAACATCTACATCATGAGATTTGAAGAGGATTTTGGAGATTTTTGTCTATGTTCTGAAAAATAAAAAAATTGAGATTTTAGAGTCGAATCGGATTCGGATTTGAAAATCGAACACATATTTAGACTCGTGGGGCTATGGGTAATCAAGATCTACCATTCGACTCGGTTTTTGACTGTAGGTCCGGGGTGGACTTTTGGGAAACTGTGTAAAGATCTTAACTTTATTAATTGAAATTGGTTTCTCTTACATTATTGATGTTACTAAGTCGATTTTGGTTAGATTTGAGCCGAGCATAGGTGAATTTTAGAGGAAAAGCACTTTTAGAGTATTGATTGAGGGCTTTTGAGGTAAGTATCTTGCCTAACCTTGTATAGGGGAACTTCCCCATAGGATTTGGTCTAATAGCATTATTTGTACGATACGAACGACGTGTACATAAGGTGACGAGTATGTACACTGGCATATATTTGTTGGTTATGACTGGATTTGACCCGAGGTTGCTCTTATTACATTGTTTTGGTTGTGAGGTCTCTATACTACATGTTTCCTATTGTGGATGATTACTTGAGTTCATATTACAGGCTAGAGATCACGTTCTAGGTTTTTATTTCCTTAACAGGCCAAGTTGGGCGTTTGTGAAGTTGTTGCTATTCATGTTATATGTTGAACACCCATCCGTTTTCCTTTATTGATTGTCCATGTGCACTGTGTTGGCAGATTTGTGAGTTGATATACGATGACCTGATAGGTCATTTTGAGCTTTAGCCTTTATTTTTGTATTTCGAGACCTCAATTAGCATTGTTTTAACATTTTTCGATTTGCGTGTATAGTATGTGTCTTATTCCGGAAAGCCTTTATGTAAAAATTTGAAGAAAGTGTAAATTCTTACTTTAAAAATGATTTGAGTTGACTACGATCAATATTTTGTGTAAACGGACTCGGATCAGTATTTTGACGGTTCCAACGGGTCCGTATCATAATTTGGGACTTGGGCGTATGCCCGGAATTGAATTCGAAATTCCTTAACTAGATTTAACGTGATTTGTTGAAAACTAGTAATTTGAAGGTTTAAGGAATTCCGCAGTTTGACCGTAGATTGACTTTATAGCTAACGGGTTCGAATTTCGATTCCAGAACTTCATATAGATTCATTTTTTACTAATTATGACAATTCTGCAAAATTTGGTACAAAATGGAGTTAATTTGACATGATTCAGACGTTCGGTTGTGAATTTGAAAGTTCTTAAGTTTCTTTGAAAATTTCATGCATTTTGATGTCTAATTCGTATTTCTAGGTGTTATTTTGATGTTTTGGTCATGCGAGCGAGTTTGTATGATATTGTTACACTTGTCCGCATATTTGGTGTGGAGCCCGAGGGGCTCGGGTGAGTTTCGGATAGGATACATATCAATTTTTGACTTAGAGGATCTGCTGGTTTTGCTGATATCTGGTGTCTGTCATTTTGTGCTTCGGGATCGCAAAGCTACTCTCGCGATCGCGAAGGGGAAGTTGGGCTGGGGGCGGATTTCTTCATCACCATGATTTCTTGGTCACAATCACGAAGCACTGCGGGGTTTACCCTTCATGAATGCGACCAGCCTCTCGCGAACACGTAGGGTTATGGGGCCTGGGAAGGGAGCTATGTGGTGTTCTACGCGAACGCGATCCTTGGACCTCGAACGTGAAGGTCAGGGGTGAGAGGCCATCGCAAACGCGAAGAGCATCTTGTGAATGCGAAAACCAGTTGAGCCGTAATGCTAAGCGATTGCGTCTGGTCCTTCGCAAGACCTGACGCCAGTGATTAAAACAAACCAAAAGTCAGGATTTATCCCCATTTTCACCATCTTCAAGTTTGAGCTTGACCTACAAGCGATTTTGAAGAGATTTTTCATCCCTAACTTCAAAGGTTAGTAGATTTTAACTTATTTACTTCCATTTTCATAAACACCCATTGATTTTAACCTTTAATCTATGCTTTTCCATGGTAGAAATTAGGAATTTCGGTAGAAATTGGGGATTTAGAGAAATTGAGATTTAGACCTCAAATTGAGGTCAGATTTCGAAACTAATCACATAACCGAGCTCGGGGGGTGAATGGGTAATTGAATTTTGGTCCGAATCTCGGGTTTTGATCAAGCGGGTCAGGGGTTGACTTTTGTTGAATTTTTTCAAAAATATTAAATATTGAATCTTTTTCACTCGTGGGTAGTTTCTAAAGCCTACTTTGAATTATTTGAGCTATATTTGGCTAGAGTTGATTAGTTTGGAGGCTACTTCTAAAGAAAAAGTTGCGGTTGAACATTGATTTGGTAACTTGTGCGTTGGCGTCGACTGAGTCAGCGATTGGGACACCATTAGGATCAACAAGGGGCACGTCGTTGCTTAGTACCACGTTATAGTTTTCATTGTGGTGACCTGACTCGGTATCAATATTCAAGTGAGCAGACTGAGAGTTTGACATTTTAAATGGACCTGAAATCATACTTCAAAGAGCAAGTGTATAATAGGGTGTGTTATGGAGATTCGTATTAAATAACCACTATTATCCTTATCCCCACGGTGGGTGCCAAACTATTTACCCTTAAAATGAGTAACAATTTAATTTATACACGGTTTAAAGAATACGTGATTTAATTCAATACGAATGGTCTAAGAACAACAAATAATTGAATTAAAGGAAAATAAAATGATCAAACTAACGCGATGGATGATTAAGCCTGACTTTATGATGAACATTGAAAGTAGGTTCCTATCAAGCCCTCGAGACGGGCTCGGTTACCACTAAATAAGTAAGCAGCTGAAGAAGACTTTGAACAGTAATTAGAGAATAAAAATTAACTTTATTGCTTTGATATGCGTGCCAACAATGACCTTAAAAATGAAAAGGTTCTCCCTTTTATATAGTAGGGGAATTTCAATCCTAGTACAAGTCTAAATAAAGTAAAAATCTTTCTCTTCTGATAAATTGTGATACGCCGTTGATATTGGACGAGATTTGCGCCGTAATATCCGGTTAAGGGCGAATATTTCGATCCCTCGTTTGTCCCGTCTAACCGTCTTTCCCTTAGCCTCGGTTCTTTATTTGCTCGAACTTGATTCTTCTCATGCTTGGCTGTGTCCGATTCTTGGTGCACTATTCGTCCTCCCCGAGCTCTGGTCTCTGGAGCCCTCAGCTTTACCCCAGGCCATATCGGACCGCGCTGTGCTCTCATTTCTTTACCGAGAAATCAGGTGTAACTTTATCCCCGATTTTACTCATACATAAACCTGATACCAATAAGCCAATAAATTATTTTGCAATTCGATTATCGGTTATGGTTAGATTTTGAATCGCCTTAAGGACCACACCTAAAATAGCTAAAAACACACGGACTAACACTCTGTTTGGATCATTTTTCCTTATCGTTTTATAATGTATTGTATTGTTTTATGAATACAATGTTTGAATAGATTGTATTGTTTGTTATTGTTAAATAATATTTTGCTGTTTGGTTTGACTGTATCGTATTGTACTGTAACTGATAAGTTTACTAAAATACCCTCAATTGTTTAAATATTAAATTTATCAAAAATTATGCATAAAAATAATTTTAAAAAACAAAACAGAAGAAGGCAAAACACCTTAAGAAAGGTGAACAAAGGAGCGCGAGACAAAAGAAGGCAAAACAAAGGAATACAACTAATTAGAATTGAGTTAAAAGCAAATTAGGAGAAAACATCAAACAGAAGGCGGCAAAATACCTTTAATGTTGACGACAGGAGTTTGGGAAACAAATAAAGTAGGTTATAGGTTGGAGATTTGGAGTTAAAATAGAAAAAAAAGTTAAAGGGTAAAATAGAATTATGGAGTAATAATTTAGGGCAAAATTGGAAAGAAAAATAGGAAACAATCCCACCACACCAAATCGGTTGTTAAAAAAAAAGGACTTTTCATTGTTTCGGAACAATAAATTTAACAATACAATACGACCAATTTTATTGAAACATTCAAAGCAAACATTGTTTTGGGATAACAATACAGTACAATACAACGGAACAACCCTCCAAACAAGCTGTAAATACGTAAAATCTCTAATTCCGCCTTCCAAAAATCTGTCACCCGAAAACCGTCCGAAGACACGTTCCCTAGGGCTGGGGGCCGGGTCTGGCGGGAGAATGTCGGAAACTTCCTTAAATGAAATCTCCGGTGACCGGTCGGCAGATTTTCCGGCTTCAGTCACCGAAATCACCGGAAATGCTGATCTACTGACAGAGATTCTCCTCCGGATACCCCCAAAATCCCTTCTCCGATCCCAAACCGTCTGTAAATACTGGTATTCCCTTATTTCAAGCCAAAGTTTCCGGCGACTTCAGTGCCGGAGAAAACACAGTTCCAGAAAAGTTGACGGACTCTGTTTCTGCTGGTGGGTTTATGGAAATGACCATTTGGAGTTCATCCCTTTCAATGGTATGCCTAAAAAACAAATGAGTATGATTCCTTTAGCATTCAAGAATCTTGCCACGTGTACAACTTCAAAGCTTCAATCTTTACATTCTTGTAATGGGTTGTTCTGTATTAACTTCAACTTGGGTGTTGCAAATCAGGTGTACTATGTTTATAATCCCAGTACAAATCAGCATAGGTTGATTCCACTTCCAGATATGAGAAAAAATAACACTTTTGAGGTTATGGTAATGAATATGGCTTTTGATCCTATGGTTTCTGATACTTATAGAATTGTATGTGTGATGAAATCAAATGGGGTTTATGAATTTTCTGTATACTCATCAGAATCTGGAGTTTGGGAAGATTCTAAGGAGATATTGGATATAAAGCAATACTCTTTAGCTCGGGGTGTGTTCATGAATGGCTGTATGCATTGGGTTAGTGAAGGTGGGTCCTTTCTAAGGTTCGATTTGGATTCTTTGTGCTTCAAAACTATGCCTAGCACTGTAATTCCTAATGGCTTGTTGAAAAGGAATATAAGGTATTTTGGGCAGTCCGGTGGACATTTGCATCTTATTGAGGTACAAGGTTTTAGTTCAATGAGTTTTGAGGTTCTCGAGTTGGAGAGTGATTATTCGAGGTGGTTTGTGAAGTATCGTGTTGATCTTAGTGCTCTGCATACTGCATATCCACTGATGTTGAGTGAAGAACTTGATTTACTAGATGTGAATCGTCGAACGTGCAATATTGTATCTGTTATTGTCGATGACAAGGAACAGACATCAAGATTTTTGGTAAGCATGCCAGAAGTTATTATTGAATATGATGCTCGTCGTATGACTATCAAGGAGGTTGCTGATTTAGGGACAGCGAAGATCCCGGTCATGTGGGAAGATGTTTCCGTGTTTGAATGGTATGACACCCACCAATATGTTGAGACAATGGCTTGTGTCTGATACTGGTATGGCTTCTTGTATGTAAGTTTACTTAAAGAAAAGAGCTGGTGATAGATGGACCTCATTCATGTATGCCAAATGATGTGGTCACTGATCATTGAAGACGCCTGCGTATGATGTTTGTGGTCTATTTTGCTGCAAACAAATCTTGTTTTTTTTCTGCTTAATGGCCTCATTGCATGGCACATCAGAGAATAGTATCTGTTGCAATCTTAAGTTTTCTTTCGCGAAGATCAAAATTTGAAAGCTGTGGTTGCTCTCTTCATTTGTAAAGTACCTATGTTTGATAAACTACTAGTTCCTTGCTGATGCAGTTGAAGTGTAAATGAGTTCAACTACATTTACAACCTTTGATCATGTAACAGAGTTGCACATTTACTTGAGAAGTAAAAACTTGATTACGGTGTCATGAAGTGGTAGTTAGGGTGAGAGCCATGTTTTGCCCTATGTTAGATTTTCTAGAGGAGTTTGGCAGAGATGATGACATTGGTAATCTATTGTCTTCTTCTTCTTTTTTCCCATCGTACTACACTTGTTGCTGATGACCTAACTGTTTAAGTAGGATCTCAAGTTTTCTGGCAGGGGATGCACCCTACTGTATATAATCTGGTAATACAGTAGCTTCTATTCACAAATGCAGAAACCATTAAGTTGAATTGGTTTCGACTTGTTCGGAGGTAAAATGTTCTACTCAAGTCACACAGGCAGTGTGATGTAGAGCAACATGGTTGTTAGGTCTGTCTCGTACACCTATCGAATCGACCAAACATATTGACAAAAATATTGACCACAATGCTCTTGTTCAATGGAGAAAAAGATTTTCAAGCATGCCATAGATTCTATATTCTCAAGGATTCATCTTCTGCAAACAAAGAAATGAATTATCTTAAGGAATTTGCTGCAACCTTAAGGAGAAGATTGGCCTAATTGATCTGTTGCATTTATCACATAAATTAACTAAAGGTGATGTTATGAGCCATAGCCATTCGTAGCAGGTATGTTTTTAAGATTGTTTATTGCTGTCTAGGTCACATTTCATGTTGCATCCAAAGGAAGTCAAAGATTGAGTTTGAGCTTTTCCATCAACACCCTTTAATTTACTTCCTGTTCATCTTCTCGAAACGTTGCAAGTATGTAGTTTTGGTGCCACAGCTGTAATTGTGAGTTCATCTGTTGCAATTATCCTCAGTGCAACTGGTTTTAATACTAAGCTAAAGACTGGTTTTAAATATTTCTCCTTTTCTTCTTACCATATCCCAATCTTCCATGTATGATGTAGGTGTACTTATCACCAATAATACAGAGGCAAAACAAAAAGTGAAATGATTTGTTGACCTCTCGCTGCCATTCTAATCTAAGGGGGCATTTGACATAGCATTTATTTTGTGAAAGATGACCTGGTGTTGGATTATATAGAAGGCGAATATAAATGGCCCCTTTAGGTTGTTTCCAACAATCAACTAAACACCTAAGTGAGTCCATTTTCAGTTGTACCCTTCTACTCAATAGAATTATGACTTTTAAATATCCTTCGTTGACCTGGCAAATGCGTTTGTTCTACCAAAATTTTTAGCGCGTGAGTGTCTTTTTTTTTTTTTTGGTTGAAAAGACTACTATTAATTAAGATGCATTGCAGGGTGTTGCATGGATGCTGCAGAATTACAAACATACGGATAATTACCACTATTAGTACTATCTATCCTTGGGAAATTACTATTACAGTTAGTCCAACTAGACGAAGCTTCATCGGATGTTTGACAAAAAGATTTAGCATAAGGTTGTACTTGAAAACTATTACTAATATAGCGTCTTCGTTGAAGCCCCAGCTTATCAACTTCTAGGTTTGCCATAACAAAAGGTGGTGGTTGTTCCAAAAACGTGATGTTGCACCCCATTAGTTCCATGACAAAATGAGCTAGCTGGTCTGCTACGGTGTTTTGCTCCCTGTAAGCATGTTGTAGTAGTGGATCACCCAGCTGGTGAATCAGGTACCTGCAATCATTGAGTATATGTGAGAAATTGGTAGAGGTGCTACGTAGATTTGTAATTACCTGTGCAACATCCAAATTGATTTCCACTGGTGTAAGGCTATGAGCTAAGTGTCACGTCCTTAGTTGTTAACTAAGTACACGTGCGGCACTTGACAACTCGCTCACGATCTTGCACAACTTGTTCACGTTCTTGCTATGTCAAGTCAGCCTTACTACACTCAAGATCGCTAAGAGAATGGAAGAAAGAACACAAGAGAATTGTTAAAGGAGGCTTTGTATTAGAGATAACTTGAATTGTTTGCTTGATTGATGAATTACAAATGAATGGCCCCCTTTATATACTAGTTTCCTAGGGGCTAGTGTGTAAATATTAATTATTACACAAGTCCCTGATATTTACAAGATAAGGGCTTTTTCTAGAATTCTCTACAAGCCTAGAAGATTCCAAGGACTTTCCTAGCAAATCCATAAGGATCTAGGTTCTTCCTAAGGAAATGTCCATACTTCTCTAGAATCTTCTCACAAATGCTAGCCTTCTTCTTATGTAAGCTTCCACATGGTATTAATATATGCCAAATGGCGCCTATGTGGCATGATGACATGGCGGGTCATCACACTCTCCCCCACCTAATATTGCGACGACCGCGGCGCAATGCTGTTGCATAAACTCTCGGATCTTATCTTTGAATGCCACAAGTCTTCATATCGTTCCCACGTGGCCTCCTCCGGTGATTGCCCTTTCCAATGGATGAGGAACATAGCGGTGGCTTTTTGCCCTTGTTTTCGCCTGGCCTGGTAATCTATGATAGCCTCAATCCCCCGATCATGCGAGGCGGTGATAGTCATTGGCGCTCGACTTGATTGGCCCCTACTCGAATCATCCTTATCTTCATGATATGGCTTAAGCATGCTAGCATGGAAGACAGGGTAGATCTTAAGATATGATGGCATGTCAAGCTTGTATGAGATCTCGCCTACCTTGGCGACGATCTTAAATGGCCCCTCCTACTTGCGAATCAAATTCTGATGCATGCCCCGTAGTGCTTTGAACTGTCTTGGGTTAAACTTCACCATGACCATGTCCCCAACTCTATAGTCCGTGGGACGTCGCTTACGGTCCGCAAACTTCTTCATCTTCTTAGCTGCCTTATCCAAGTAAGACTTAGCAGTGTCGAGTTGCTCCTCCCATCCTTTGGCCATATGATAAGCCCCTAAACTCTTTCCCTCGAATGCGGCTGGTAAAATGTGGAGTTTGTGGTTGTTGGCCTGTGGCTAGCTCAAATAGTGTCCGCCCCGTGGACTCACTCCGCTGCAAGTTATAAGAGAATTGGGCAATGTCTAGAAGCCTTGCCCAATCTTTCTGATGCGCGCTTACATAATGCCTCAAGTAGCATTCTAGTAAAGCATTGACCCGTTCCGTTTGTCCATCCGTCTGTGGGTGAAAACTAGTAGAAAAGTGCAGTTCCGTGCCAAGTATGTCGAACAACTCTCTCCAAAAGTTCCCAGTGAAGCGGGGGTCTCGATCACTGATGATATGCCTTGGTAAGCCCCAATACTTTACCACGTTCTTAAAGAATAGCTTGGCGGCTTCCTTAGCTGTGCAACCCGGTGAGGCGGGCATGAAGGTGGCATATTTGGAAAATCTATCCACGACCACCATAATAGTACCATAACCATCGGACTTCGGTAGGCAAGTAATAAAGTCCATAGTCACGCTCTCCCATGGACGCTCTGCAACTGGTAGTGGCTCCAAAAGTCCTCCGGGCTGTTGTTGCTCCACCTTGTCCTGCTGACATACTAGACAAGTCTGCACATAACATTCTATATCATCTCGCATGCGTGGCCAATAGTAGACTGACTCAACTAAGGCCCTGGTGCGACGTTGGCCTGGATGACCAGCCCACATTGTATCATGACTCTCCCTTATGATCCGCCGTCTAATGTCTCCAAACTTAGGCACGTAGACCCGCCGACCTGTGGTAAGTAGTAGACCGTCTTCTATCCAAAACCGTCTCGTCTTGCCTTTGTTGGCTAATTCGATAAGCTGTTTGGCTGCTAGATCATGCTGCATGCCTTCTTTTATAGCCTCCCGAATGTCCCATCTCGCTGAAGTGATTGCCGCAAGCTCGGCTTTCCGGCTCAAGGCATCAGCTACAACATTACCTTTTCCCGGCTTATACTCCAGCGCATAATCAAACTCGGCCAAGAAATCCTGCCACCTAGCCTACTTTGGTGTGAGCTTCTTCTGTGTCTGAAAGTAGCTAGTAGCCACATTATCAGTCTTGACCACGAACCTCGACCCGAGCAGGTAATGTCTCCATGTACGAAGGCAATGCACAATGGCAGTCATTTCCTTCTCTTGCACCGTGTAACGTCGCTCCGTCTCATTTAACTTGCGACTCTCAAATGCTATGAGATGCTTATCCTGCATCAGGACACCCCCAATTGCGAAGTCTGAGGCATCTGTGTGCACCTCAAATGTCTTGGCAAAGTCAGGTAACGCCAAGACTGGCTCCTCTGTTACAGCTGTCTTAAGGCCTTCAAACGCCTTTTGACAATGCTCCGTCCAAACCCATGGCTTGTTCTTCTTTAGTAACTCAGTTAATGGTGCAACCTTTGTTGAGTATCCATTGATGAACCGACGATAGTAGTTAACAAGGCCAAGGAAGGATCTCAACTCAGTTACCTTTGTGGGTGCCTCCCACTCCTGGATAACACGTACCTTAGCATCGTCCATGCATAGCTCGCCATTGCTAATGACATGGCCCAAGAAGTGCACCTTTGATTGCGCGAACTCACATTTCTCCCTCTTGATGTATAGCTCGTTCTCTCGCAAGACTTGAAAAACCTTCCTTAAGTGCTCCATGTGCTCCTCCAAGGTGTTGTTGTAGATGACTATGTCGTCTAGGTAGACTACCACGAACTGGTCAAGGTAGGGATGAAAGATCTTGTTCATAAGGGTGCAAAATGTGGTCGGTGCATTGGTTAAGCCGAAGGGCATCACCAACCACTCAAAGGCTCCATATCTCGTCACACATGCTATCTTTGGCTCATCCCCTTCCGCAATGCAAACCTGGTAGTAGCCCTTTCGAAGATCCACCTTGGTAAAGTACTTGGCTTGCCCAAGTCTATCAAACAAGTCAGCAATGAGCGGGATCGGGTATTTATTCTTCACGGTGACCTTATTAAGTGCTCGATAGTCTATGCACAAACGCAACGATCCATCCTTTTTCTTCTGGAACAATACTGGTGCGCCAAAAGGTGCCTTTGATGGGCGAATGTGACCAGCATCTAGCAGCTCCTTCAATTGTTTCCTAAGCTCCTCTAGCTCGGGAGGTGCCATATGATATGGGGCAAATGCGGGTGGCTTAGCCCCTGGCTCCAACTCAATCTTGTGATCCACCTCTCGCCTAGGCGGCAAGTGCTTAGGCAACTCCTCGGGCATGACATCTTTGTTCTCCTCAAGCAACTTCTCTATGCAAGACGACAATGTTTCTTGAAAACTCTTGTTTTCCTCCAGACTTGTGATGGTTGCCACGAATGTCGGCTCCCCCTTCTTGATCCCCTTGACAACCTGCATAGCTGAGAGTTGTGCTTGGCTCTGTCCGTGTGGCATAGTCATTGTAGGTACCATGCAAACTCCTTCTCGCTCCATAACCAAGAGACGTTGGAGGTAGGGGTCGATTAAAGTATGACAATGTCTAAAGAACTCTTGCCCCAGTATGATGTCAAAGATATCCATAGCGGTTACGGTAAAGTTTGTCATACCTTTCCAAGTTCCCAATTTGACACCAACTCCATTAGCTACCCCACGAGCATTCTGTATTTCGGCATTCACGGTCTTGACGCGAGAGTTGGTTGGAGCAAGCTTCAATTTCAGTCTCTTTGCGGCAGCCTCAGTCACGAAATTATGAGTTACTCCAGTGTCCACCATTGCACGAGCGGGCTTGTTGTTGATGGTGAGATCCACGTACTGATTGCCATTCTCGGTAGGTTGGATAGCTTGCTTCGTGACATCACCACATAATCCGATCATACCCAACTGTGCGGTTCCCAGACTCTCTCCTTGTGGCTGCTCCTTCCGCTCACGTACCATGGCACTGAGGCTCTTGAGGTCAGGACAATTCCTGAAGCCATGTGGCCCTCCGCATATATAGCATCCCTTCTTCTCGACCTGTGCCTTCTTCTCGGCGTAGCCCTGACGACCACTCGACTTTTTGAAATCTTGAGTCTTGGAGTATTGTTGTTGTATCTCCTTGCTTTTGCCACGGTCTCCCCCACCTTTGACATTGTTAACCTTTGACTCCTTGCCATTGCCTTTGTCGTGCTTGTCATGCCTGAAGTCCATCAATGATTCGGCCTCCACTATGGCTTGATCTATATTAGTGACTTGTCGGCGTTGCAACTCCTGCTTAGCCCAATTTTGCAACCCGTCCATGAAGTGGAACAACAAGTCATCATTGGTCAGGTTGGGGATTTGAAGCATAAGGGTAGTGAACTCCTTGACATAGTTATGTATGCTCCCTGTTTGCTTCAATTCCCTAAGCTTGCGCCTTGCCTCGTACAAGACATTGTTTGGAAAAAACTGTCGCTTGAACTCCATTTTGAACTGATCTCATGTGCTAATAGTACATAGACCTTTATCCACGTCAGCCATCTTCCTTCTCCACCAAAGCATGGCAGTCTATGAGAGGTACAATACCGCAGTGTTTATCTTGGCCTCGTCGTCCCTCACTTTGTCGTGTCTGAAGTAGTTCTCCAAGTGCCAAAGGAAGTTTTCCACTTCTTATGCATCACGAACACCTTTGAACACCGGGGGTTTGGGAGCCTCGATCTTGGCCTCCCTCGTCACCATAACATTGTTGGCTATCTCGATCACGCCAGCATTGACATGCTCCTCGAGTGACTCTATCTTTGCCTTCATAGCATCGATAGTACTCAAAGCCTCCATGAGTCTGCACTCTAAGGCAGTGATGGTTTGCCTTAGTTCCATCTCAGTCTGTGTACGTCCCTCCAAGTCATTTCGGATACTCTCAATCTCTTCAAGAGTGTGCCCCTCAAGAACGTTAAGGGTGCCTTACACCTTCCCCAAACGTTGGCCAAAGATTTCCATGACGTCCATCCCCGCGTTCATCTTCATCACCCACTCTTTACCGAGCGAGACGTCCTCTGGAAGGACCTCCACTTCATCCTCGCTCGCCTCAGTGGCAGATGGTTCTTGGGATGTAAGCCCTTCATTTGACACAACCTCAGATGGCACCTCCTGGCTCTTGTTGGTGGCGTTCCTCCTTTTGCTACGACCAATCTTGCCAGCAGCATCCTGGATGATGTTGGCTTGGGTGTTGGCAGCGTTAATTTCTCCGTCGTTCGCCATTCCCTTAGTTGAAACCTTCGCTCTGATACCACGTTGTCACGTCCTTAGTTGTTAACTAAGTACACGTGCGACACTTGACAACTCGCTCACGATCTTGCACAACTTGCTCACGTTCTTGCTATGTCAAGTCAGCCTTACTACACTCAAGATCGCTAAGAGAATGGAAGAAAGAACACAAGAGAATTGTTAAAGGAGGCTTTGTATTAGAGATAACTTGAATTGTTTGCTTGATTGATGAATTACAAATGAATGACCCCCTTTATATACTAGTTTCCTAGGGGCTAGTGTGTAAATATTAATTATTACACAAGTCCCTGATATTTACAAGATAAGGGCTTTTTCTAGAATTCTCTACAAGCCTAGAAGATTCCAAGGACTTTCCTAGCAAATCCATAAGGATCTAGGTTCTTCCTAAGGAAATGTCCATACTTCTCTAGAATCTTCTCACAAATGCTAGCCTTCTTCTTATGTAAGCTTCCACATGGTATTAATATATGCCAAATGGCGCCTATGTGGTATGATGACATGGCGGGTCATCACATAAGGCTCACTGTAGTGGCTTCTATATTACCTGCATATCCCGTTACCCAATTCCCTTTGTCGTCCCTGATAACTCCACCAAAACCTGCCCGAGTATGAGGGTGTTTTATAGTTCCATCCGTGTTAAGCTTAAAAACCCGTTTTGGTGGGGGTTCCCATTTGAGATGTACTATAACACTTCTCTTTTCTCTTTCCTTCCTTCTATGGCCGACCCTCTCCTTATCCGCCGTTTATGCACCATTTCATATATGTCAATACACCCAAAAACACCACTAAACTCCATTCACTGTCACCTTAATCATTAAACCTAGGGGTGTACATGGACCGGGTTGGTTCGGTTTTTATCAAAACCAAACCAAACCAATTATATCGGTTTGGATTGATTCGGTTTTGTCGGGTTTTTTTGTTACATGAATATTATTTCAATCTTACTTTGTTAAATTATAAATAAAGTTTTGATAAGTGAATATATGTTTAGTAAATATGGAAAAAAATTAACAAACATATGATCTATTAAAATATTCTAATGGGAGAATTTTTTTAGTAACACATGATAGTTATTTTCTTAGTCGTCTAACAATAAGTTTTCGTTAGTTTACGCTTTCAAGGTTAATACATAAGAGAATTCCAAATATTTTTACATTTTCTAAAGAAAATTCACTATAAAGTCTTAAAAATATAAATAATATTTATAAATTTATATGTCGGTTTGGTTCGGGTTTTTTTACTCAATACCAAACCAAGTCAAACCAAACCTAGTCATTTTAATCGGTTTAGTTTGGTTTTTCGGTTTGGTGCGATTTTCCGGTTCGGTTTGAACACCCCTAATTAGACCTATTTCAAAGGCAAAAAATAAAAATTGATGCTGAAAACTAACTATTTTGACTTGCACTCTTTTTCAGTAGAAATTATGGAAATTTCACTCTTTCTCAGCTGAAAGTATTTTGGCTTACACTCAATTTTCGTCCCAGATGAGTTGTGTATTTCAGCTAAAAAAAAGTAACTAAATCCAAAAAGAAATTAAAAAACTGAATTAAAAAAAAAGAAAGGGTTATAGTAGTTTTGTTTGAATTACAAAATAAAATCTTGAATAAATTGTCATCCTTGTGACAAGCTCAAGACAACGGTGAAGAATGGAAAATAGGGGTAAGCAAAGGTGAAGAACAGCAGGGGTACGACGGGTAAGCAAAGGAGAAGTGAGGTGTGGGGAGGGGGTTGGGGGGTTGGGGGGGGGCATAGGGTTTGGACTTTGGATGAAGAGCGAGGGATTCTCTTTTCCTCTTTAAATTAAGCAATGGCCGAAGTTCTATTGTTGGATAATGCATTAATTTTGCACCTAGCAGAGTTTTTTGGGATCCCGACAAGTTGCATTTGTTATTTCCATTTTTTGAACTATTTCTCATTTCAATTTGATATAGGAATATTTGGGAGAAAGACAAAAAATCTTTTGTAGATTCGAATACTGATCCTACAAGTTTCATTCGTTGTTTCCATTTTATTCCCTTTGATGTTGGAATATTTGGGAGAAAGACAAAATTCTTAGGTAGATATCTTGATCTGGACAACTTATTTCCATTTGCTGATACTTTTACATTTCAATTTGAAATTCGAATATTTGGGAGAAAGATACAAAATTCTTTACAGCTTGAAATATGGACGCGATGTGCATGATAATGAAGTGTGTCTGTCTCGATCTTTATTTCTTACAGGGAAATTACTAGCTATGTCCATTTATAAGTAGTTTTATAAAAATTGGTCAATTCATAAAATATTATTAATATTAGCCAATTAGTTATTTGTAGAAAAATAAAAGGTCGAATTTTTACTTTCTTTTGAGAGGGTGTATTAGAATAGATTAAGTACATTATAAGGAGTTTGAATCTCAAATTTGGGATAATTTGGCGGAGTTTTTAGGTGGTTTGAATTGAAAATTCGAAATAGAAGATGAAATATGAAAAAAAAATGATATGTGTATCGCATTGTGTATCATTTTTTATCATATTTGTATCAAATGTGTATCACATATATATCCATGTATACCTCTGTGTGTGATACATGCGTGATACATGTGTCACGAAAGAATTTTTTGAACTCGATTTTAACTGTGAATTTTGATACCAAATCAGTCCAAATCACCTCCAATCTTCCTCAAAAATTGTATATTGACTCATCTTTATGTTTTCAATGAATTTCAACCATACACATTGAAAAAGGTCCTTTTTCGCCTAGATTTTTGGAATATTATGTGTGTGTGTGCGTATATATTTCATCACCTTGTTTGCTACCTCCCGCGTGTCCGTTGGTCTGTCAGCTGTGTGCATTAAGTCCGCGAGGCTGTGCAATTTTGTTCATCGCGAATACGAGGATTGTTCCGCGTTCACGAAGGGATCACCTGAGCAGTGCATATAAGTCCTCTATTTTCGGAATTTGAGTCATTTTATCATATTTTGAGCTATAGAGCTCGGATATGGACGATCTTTGTCACGACCCGGATTTTTCACCCTCGGAAGTCGTGATGACGCCTACTAATGAGAGCTAAGCAAGCCAACTCTTAACTACTTTTATCTTTTATAAATTATTTCTTTTATCAAATATTAGTAATAGAATAAAAAATGATTGAATTAAATAAATATGCGGAAGACTTAATTTAAAGTGACTGAATGTAAATGCGGAATCCAACATAAATCTCTAACCAAGAACTGGTGTCACATTACTCACGAACTTCTAAGAATACTGAATACAATCGTCTGAAAGAAAATAATAAACTGTTTGTCTCAAATACAATGAGATAACAGACTAAAATAATAGATAGAGGAGACGTCGGGCCTGCGGACGCCTGCAAGGCTACCTCGGTGTCTCACTAGTCTGACTGCTCACACCCGCGCTACTGCTGCTGTTGTCCGAAACCTGTATCTGTGCAAAAGAGCACAGAGTATAGTATCAGCACAACCGACCCCATGTGCTAGTAAGTGCCTAGCCTAACCCCGGCGAAGTAGTGACGAGGCTAGGACCGGACAATCAAATAAACATGTGCAGTTCAAGTGTGTGTGTGTATATATATATATATAGACAACAAAGGAAATACTAGAAACAACCAATCAATGTGGGAGGGGAAACATGCTGTGGGGAGGTAACAGTTTCAAATAGAAATATTCAATAAAAGAAGGAGACAACAAAGTCATAATATCAACAAGTATCAAAAGGAATCAACAATTTGCACGGCATCACCCTTCATGCTTTTACTCTCTTCCTTACCCAAGCAATATATAAAATAAAATTGTACACGACATCACCCTTCGTGCTTTTACTCTCTTTCCTCACAATATAATCAATAGATATCAGTATGGAATGACACATCGTATGACACGACATCACCCTTCGTGCTTTACACTCTTTCCTTACCATATCAAACAATACACGGCATCACCCTTCGTGCTTTATCACTCTTCCTCACCCAAACAACAATCACAGATAAGGGGCAAGGAAGTAAACTGGATAATAATCGGGATTCCAATAAGGGCACAACAATTAACAATAAAATTCCCGGCAAGGAATATATCAACAATTCCACAATTATCTCGGCAAGGGAATAATTCAATAATTCTTTCTCTTTCTTTCATTTCTTACTTAGTAATTCATTTTATAACTTGAGCCAACGCTCCTCAAATATTAAATATCACCATTTCTTTCACATGCACTTCACAACATATAGAAGTCATCATTTAATCATGGAGGATATAACCAAATTCGAACATTCGCGATATAAGGACTTACGGTCATGCTAGACACCAACGTATAAATACTCGTCACCATGCCTATACGTCGTACTCGACAAATAGCAAGTAGCAATTAAGACTCAGCTCATATTCCCTCAAGCTAAGGTTAGACCAAACACTTACCTCACTTTGCAACCAATTCAAAATTCCAACAAGCCTTTGCCTCGCGAATTCGTGCCCGAAATTCTCAAATCTAGTCATAAACAATTCGATTAAGTCAATAAAAATTATAGGAATTAATTCCATATGAAATTCTACATTTTTCATTTAAAATCCGAAATTGCACTAAAAATTCGCCCGTGGAGCCCACGTCTCGGAACCCAATAAAATTACATAATATGAAACCTCATCCAACTACGAGTCCAACCATACCAATTTTAACAAAATCCAACAACAACTCGACCCTCAAATCTTCAAATTAAACCAAGAGGGTTTTCAAGATTTTCCCAACTAAAATCACCAATTAAATACCAAAACTAGTAATAGATTCGGGTAATCTAACCAAAATTAAGTAAAGAACACTTACCCCATTGTTTTCTCTAAAAATATCCCGAAAATCGCCTCTTCCCGAGCTCCAATTTGCTAAAAATGGAAAATGGGACGAAGTCCCATTTTTAGAAGTTACATTCTGCCCAGAATGTTTTCGGGGTTACTGTTCATGTGTTATTACTGTTCACGGGTACTGTTCATGGTTACTATTCATGGGGTACTGTTCACGGGTTACTATTTCTGCAATTTTCTAAAATTTTCTGCAATTTTCCTAAGTTCAAAATCACTCCGAGACACCTCTGAAACACTCCCGAGCCCTCGGGGCTCCTAACCAAACACATACACTAACTCAACAACATCCTACGAACTTAACCGTGTGATCAAATCGCCAAAATAACGTCATATACCACGAATTAAGCTTTAAAATCCAAGAATTCTTTCAAATTTCATAAAACATCAAATTTTCCATTTTGAGTCCGAAACACGTCAAACGACGTCTATTTTCAACCAAACTTTACAGAAAGTGCTTAAACCATATAAAAGACATGTACCGGGTGCCAGAATCAAAATACGGGCCCGATACCATCACTTTCTAATCAAATTTCATTTCCATTTTCCTTAAATATTTTCAGAAAACAATTTTACTCAAAAATTTATTTCTCGGGCCTGGGACCTCGGAATTCGATTCCGGGCATATGTCCAAGTCCCATATTTTCCTACGGACCTCCCGGGACCATCAAATCACGGGTCCGAGTCCGTTTATCCAAAATGTTGACCGAAGTCAAATTTATTCATTTTAATATCAAAACTTAGCAAATTTTCACAGAATTTCATATTTGAGCTTCCAGCTATGCGCCCGAACTGTGCACGCAAATCGAGGCAACTGTAAATGGGGTTTTCAAGGCATCAGAAGCTCGGATCTTGGAGGTGATTTTTACCACATGGATTGAGTAAGTGTTTTCTACTTGGTTTTGATTATGTTTTATGATTCCATCTTCGATTTTGATAATTAATTGGTGATTTTGAAAGAGAAATTGGGGGGTTTTTTGTCAAAACTTTCCTAAAGTGAATTTTTGAGTTTTGAACGTCGATTCAGTGTCCGATTTGAGTAAAATTGTATGGTTGAACTCGTAATTAAATGGTTTGTCAAAATTTATAAGTTTTATCGGGTTCTAAGGTACGAGCCCGGGTTTGACTTTTTGGTTGACTTTAGGCTTTTGATTAAAGATTCAACCTTTATCGATTGATTTTGTTTCTTTTGGCATCATTTGTTGTTGTTGAGTTGCTTTTGGCTAGTTTTGAGCCGTTTGGAGGTTGATTTGTGCAGGATGACATTTTATAATATCGGTTGGCTTGCTCAGTATTTGATTTGGCTTGCTTGAGGTAAGTAACATTTCTAAACTTGGAATTGAGGATATTTATCCCTGGAAACTCTGTTATTTGTGATATATTGGGGTGACATATGTGCTAGGTGACGGACGCGGGTGCGATTACCGAGGTATTCATGATTCAGGTAGTTCTTCGGCTATTATTTGCATTGTTTTGCGATCATGCTTCTTGATATCATGTTTTTCTCCATTTATGTGACTACGTGGGATATTGTTCATGCTAGAAATCATGCCTAGGCTACCTGTTCAATTGCTCGAGACATGATAGGACTATTTTCGTCACGTTGAGCTATTTGCCTTAGCCGTAGTCATATTGTACAGTTATGATAGTTACATCCGCATATTATATCTCAGTCTCTATGCACTTTTGTTATGATGTCTCATATGTTATTGGTGTCCTTATGCATGACACGAGTTGAACTGAATTGAGACATATTGTGTTATTCCGTGTTATATAATTGGATTGTATTTCTGTGAGATGTCTGCATATTCAGACTTGAGCGGATTGTTGATTGATGTGGGTCATAATGTCGTATTTATATAGATATTTGGATCGGGTTGCATGCCGCAACGGTTGTATTGATATTGAGGTAACGCATATGTCAGGCCCCACATTGGGCTAAGCTGTACTGATTTGAGGCTACGCGTGCACCAAGCCTCACTATTGGGATAAGTGATTATGATTATCACTTGGATAGGATCTGCCCCTCCGGAATCTGACAAGCCAGCAGTGGGCGCAGACACAATTTTATATACACATGCTCGATGATGGACAGTTATGTCAGGCACCCGTATAGTTCTAAGTGTCATTATTTCGATGGATCCATGGCTATGAAGCGGGATTTTTAGCCACGCATCTAGAATGTGATAAGATTGTGTGTACTTGATGATTTCACAGTGAAATAGATTATTTGACATGTACACTTGACATGTAGGCACATAGATGTACCTTCCTCATGCTAGACGGTAATATGATATCTAATGATTTGACATGAATATTTGACATATAGGCATAGAGACACATATTCCTCATGCTAGACGATAATATGATATGTGATGGTTTGACATGAATATTTGACATATAGGTATATAGACGCATATTCCTCATGCTAGACGATATATGATAATTGATGACTTGATATGTATATTAACATGTAGGCATAGAAATGTACTTTCCTCATGCTAATTGGTAAATGGAAATTCTTACTTGATGTGGTGAACTGAAAAATGCAATTCTTTTGATAAACTCATATTTAAATGATTTTGGTGGTAAGTTTTGGCTTGACTGTCATACTTGAAAAACATGTCTACTTTCCCGTAACTATGAATAAGCAGAGCATATATCTCTTGAGTTATTACCTTTATTGTCATCATTATCTTATTACAAGTTATTGGATATTGGTGTTGAACTGGACCTTTTTCCGAGCTCGTAAGTGCTTTCAACCCTAGGTTAAGTTTGATACTTATTGAGTCATGGGGTTGGTTATATTCATACTACACTTCTGCACTTGTGTGCAGATTTTGGAGCTGATATTGCTGTGTGTGGCGGGAGCTGGCATTGAAGATGTACTTGTGTTCCGGTTATAGCTGCCTCTTGTTCTTGATAGCTTTAGATTTGTAAATCTTTTTATGTATATTTCGGACAGAGAATGTATTTATTTTGTACCAGCTTTGTAAATTATAAGTCTGAGATGTTCATGACTTGTACTACCAATCCTTAAACTTGTATAAAAGTTCAGTTATTTCATCATTTATTTCTCATTAATCTCTTCTGAATTGTGTTATTGTTAATTGACTTACTTAGCGGGTTGAGTTAGGTGTCATCACGATTAGTTGGATTTTGATCAAGACATAAAAAATAGAAGAAAGATGAAAGAACAACATACATACAAAGAACATATGAATTAAGATCCACAAGGGCAGACTAATCTGGCAAAAAGAAGTTATAGCGATTTGCAAAGACAATTAGTAATAATGCTCTCTATTTAACCTTTTATCTCTATGTATTCAAATCCGAAGCAACATATTCTAAGAAGTCTTTTGGGAATTTCAATTGCTGTAAATGAAAATTCCCGTGCTGCAATTGTTATTTTTCCCTTTCGTGAATTTTGATTAAAAGAATATTCAAGCGATGATATTCTATTTCTCCGAAAGCACTACCTAGTGTTTGACCAAAAAAGTATGGGACCTTTTTGTCAAACTAATTAAATAAGAAGATAGAGGGTCAATCCTAGTTAACTATTCTAACAAGTAATAATGCTCTCTATGTCACTTGACAACTCGCTCACGATCTTGCACAACTTGCTCACGTTCTTGTTATGTCAAGTCAGCCTTACTACACTCAAGATCGCTAAGAGAATGGAAGAAAGAACATAAGAGAATTGTTAAAGGAAACTTTATATTAGAGAAAACTTGAATTATTTGCTTGGTGAATTACAAATGAATGACCCCCTTTATATACTAATTTCCTAGGGGCTAGTGTGTCAATATTAATTATTACACAAATCCTTGATATTTACAAGATAAGGGCTTTTTCTAGAATTCTCTACAAGCCTAGAAGATTCCAAGGACTTTCCTAGCAAATCCATAGGATCTAGGTTCTTCCTAAGGAAATGTTCATACCTCTCTAGAATCTTCTCACAAATGCTAGCATTCTTCTTATGTAAGCTTCTACATGGCATTAATATATGCCAAATGGCGCCTATGTGGCATGATGACATGGCGGGTCATCACATAATGCTCTCTATTTAACCTTTTATCTCTATGTATTCAAATCCGAAGCAACATATTCTAACAAGTCTTTTGGGAATTTCAATTGCTGTAAATGAAAATTCCCTTGCTGGAATTGTTATTTTCCCCTTTCGTGAATTTTGATTAAAAGAATATTCAAGCGATGATATTCTATTTCTCCGAAAGCACTACCTAATGTTTGACCAAAAAAGTATGGGACCTTTTTGCCAAACTAATTAAATAAGAAGATAGAGGGTAAATCCTAGTTAAGGATAATTAATTCTAAATCAGAGATGAACACCATGAAAAGAAAAATATAGCTGAGTAATAGTATGAAAAAAGATGCATTAAGTAACATAAATGGAAATAAAGGAATAGATTCACCCAATCTTGAGTGGGGCGGATTCTCTTTCATTTGATAAAGAAGAATGATAAACCGATACAAGAATCTTAAGACCCTTTTCGGGTCCGGTGGAGGGTATGAGATCACAAATCCTCTAATCTCTTTAGAAAAGTGTATTTACATATTTTCTAGAGAGAAGGAGAGAGAGAGAACCCCCTTTTTTATTAGTCATCCCTTCCTATTTATAATGGATATCCCTAGAAAACCCTAAAAAGGTATAATTAGAGGGAATATCCAGTAGAATATCCAGTAGAATATTCCCTTTGAGGATTCCAAAGCAAACTAGATATTACATCTATCTGCACTGCTCGACCTCGACCTTATTGATCACTGCTCGACCTTGACCAATTGTATCCGCATGCCAAATTTCTCTGATCTAATTTTGACCCATACACCCAGAACATGATCTATGTCTAGGGAGCATGGGCGGTGTCACTTGATATCGCTTTGTCGAAAATATGTATTACTAACCTGTGACACCGCTAAAAAAATTGATATTGGGTGGTCCATATGGTTAACTCGTCTTTCATTGGGAAAGTTCAGGGGATCAAACCTCTCTAGCCACATTAATTGCTTAACTTTTTAGCCTCATTGTAAGTCCGACTACTATGGAACGAAAATCATTCATACTCATTTTCTAACTTTTTTAGCCCCATTATTAGGAAATAGCATGGACGAAGCTCATTCACAACAATCTAAGTGATAAATATATTCTATTTCTACAGAATTACTAATCCTAAATTTTGTAAAAGACTATGTTATGAATGAAAATAACATCTTGGAGGACATATTGGTAAATTTAGCAAGTTATGTCTGGGACCCGGGTTAGAAAATAGTTAAATACCACTACGATTAGTAAAATAAGGTATGGGTATTGTTGAGAACTCTTCCCTTGTCTCTGTTTTTCTTGCTTCTCCCTCCGGACTATCTCTTTCTGTTCTCCTCGACTCTCTCTATTTCTTCTCTGGATCTCTTTCTTAGTTCTAGTTATTGTTATTGTAATGATTGAACCTTTGAGTTTATGATTTAAACCAATAATTTTTCTCATTTATTTGTGTTGTGAATTCGGGTTCATAACATTGATGCTTTCATCGATTCGAACTCCAATGGCAACAGTGATACTAGATAAATTCAGCAATGGTAACCCAGAGACCTGGGTTTATCGGGTGGAGCGTTACTTCAAATTCCTTGGCTTCTCCGAGGAAGACTGGTTACCTCTTCCTTACTTTTACCTTGAAGGTGAGGCCCTCGCTTGGTTTGATTGGCTACATCGTAACAAACAGTTCTACGATTGGAACCACTTCAAGGAGAAATTATTTTTGTGCTTTCGAAAATGGACCTTCGCAGATTCCAATAGGAGTGTGGCTGATTCGTCCCTGGCTTATCATCACTACGTTAGTTATGCTACTTTGTGTTCGTCTAAAGCCCAGGTATCTCCCTTCAGGTCCAACTTCTATGGGTTAGAATCTACACTCAAAGTGGGAAACTCAGAAGCGCAGCATGTGTTCGATGAAATACCTACTAGAGCTTTCACCAAAGCAGTGAATGAAACTTCTTCTGTTAAAGCAACGTGGAAAAGCACAGATTCCCACGTCTCTATTTCAAACGTTGCTGCTGATTTGAACGATAATCAGTCACCTAAGGTGTTCGGCGAAACACCTACAACGGCAACTTCCAGCATTCATTTTCCTTCCACAGTGGGTTCAATCCCTTATCTACCAGTCCTTAAACTTCATGCTTCTGGTGCTCTATTCTATGATGGAGACAAGTCCGCCATTGACGAAGACAAGGTGTTTGATGACAGTTCCAAGTCGACCACTACTGCTGTCACACGTGATGATATTTCAGAAATTTATATTTCCCCTATGGTCGATGAAAAACGAGATTTGGATTCCTTGAATAAGCCTGAAGACTTAGTAGACGCAACAGAGGATCTTGATTGTAAAGCTAAGTTGATGCAGGAAGGTGCAAATGTCTTTTCTGCTATTCCCTTTGCAGTGGCTTATGGACAGAGTGCTTCTAATTTTTTCGAGCTAGAACACTTAATCGAGCCGGACAACAACACAATTCCCGTACCCGATGGTGTTGCTCATCCAGAAACGCTAGGTCCAAAACTCAGCAATTGCCAAATGTTCGACAAAATTTCTGGATGGAATCAAACAGGCTCACTGATTAGCCTTCAGCTTGCAGGCACCAGGACAACATTTAAGTACGTCTTGGATCATGGTGGTAAACTGTTTTCAACTTTCAATCAATTGTTACTAGTTAAGGATTGCGTGACTCGATTCCCATTCGATCCCGGAGCGGATCTATTCATTGTGAACCTTGGTGGACCTGTTACTATTCTTGGCGTGAATTTTAAGACCTTGAGTCTAACCGGTCATACTGAGTACATGCAGGCACCACTATTGATGGGATTTACCGTAGCATCTCCAGCTTTTCATTAGTATTATAGTGCCGAAAAAGATCCTTCATCCGACTTGATAGAGTTGAAACTGGGTGCTGAAGTGGTAGTAAACAAGGTGCCGAAGTTGTTCGATCAAAATTTTCAAAAGACCAACACAAAGTTTGCAAGAACTGGCACATGGAAT
Organism: Nicotiana sylvestris; assembly: GCF_000393655.2. NCBI lineage: Eukaryota > Viridiplantae > Streptophyta > Magnoliopsida > Solanales > Solanaceae > Nicotiana > Nicotiana sylvestris. Next base: position 42,365,294 of record NC_091067.1, on the reverse strand, counting down.
ATAAGTGATGACCTTATACTAACAATTAACAACCAGTCAAGAGTTGAGCTCAATGACTTCCAGGTAGTTATATTAGATTGTCCTTACAAGGTCGCTAACCTTCTCTTGGGTGAACACAAGACGAAAGCAGGGGATTTATTTCAGAAAATTGAGACACCACACAATCTTACATATGTTGTTGTTATTATTGCATGTACAGTTCTCTTGCAACTTAAATTTGTCATGAATATGCAGCAAATGACTAGAGTTCTTAGAGCAACTAAGAGAAGTGATTGTGCCGATAACAGTTTTCTATGGCTTTACTGTGATTTTGACATACAGGTCTGCATTTGGGTCGACACAGGGCAAATAATCGAGGTTGGTAGTTTTTGTTTTGACTAGTTTATAAACAACAGTCAAGATGGTATATGTGCTAAATATGAATGGTGGTACAAGGCATCAAACTATCAATTTTACTTAAATAACAACGGAAGGAATGTGGATGCACTTGGTGGAAGTCGCTATTTTGTTGGTAGTGATGATGAAATAATCAACACCGTGAAAACCTGTGAGGGTGAAGATAAAGCATGTTTTGAGCAAAAGATTGGAGAAATGGATTCAAGGCTTGACAAATTTAAGAAGGAGTTGAGAAAAGTCGCTGCCCGTGAAATTGTTCTTTATTCAGTGATATTTGAGCATGAATGTTCTGTCTGCAAACTGCACATATCTGCCAGGCACCTTTCTAAACTTTACCATCATGCTTGTAAATATTGGTGTCTAGACAAAAGAGCTACAGTTGCTAAAAATATTATTTCTAGCCTTGTTTTAGTTTCCATTATCCTAAGAGACCATGCTTTCCAGAAGGCTTTGAAGAGATTATATCCTGTTGTCAATGGATGGGTGATGGAACAATGTGTTGCCAGACTAGATGGGGCTAAGTTCAATATGGTTTTTCATGAGTCAGCTCGTGAGATCCCAACTGTTGCTCTATATCTAATAGCTGACTCAAAGGAGTTGCATATTCCAGCATTGTGCTTTGCAACATTATTCTCATGGGAACTGTTTGATAGCCGTTTTTCAGACCCATTTCTTATTGATGTAACACCTGATCCACATTCAAGTCTTAGTATAATCATCGCTATGATATCAATGTTGTTCTACTCGAACATTGAGGACAAGGTTCTTATTGAGGATGGGGGTATTGTTATGAATGAAAATAACATCTTGGAAGACATATTGGTAAATTTAGCAAGTTATGTCTGGGACCCAGGTTAGAAAATGGTTAAATACCACTAGGTTAGTAAAATAAGGTATGCGTATTGTTGAGAACTCTTTCCCTTCGTCTCTGTTCTTCTTGCTTCTCCCTCCGAACTATCTCTTTCTGTTCTCCCTCGGCTCTCTCTATTTTTTCTCTGGATCTCTTTCTTAGTTCTAGTTATTGTTATTGTAATGATTGAACCTTTGAGTTTATGAATTAAATCCATCATTTTCCTCATTTATTTGTGTTGTGAATTCGGGTTCATAATAGACTACGTAATTCTATTTCTACAGAAATATTGTCTCTTTTTTTTTCCTTCTATAACATAGATGAAGAATAAAAAGATAGAATATTTATGCTTGTGCTGAAATTTCTTTAAATATTTACTATCGTTAATTAGTAGCTTTATGATTCAATATTCATTTTAGTTTTTAAATATGACATCACTTATGAAAAATTCTGCATACGTCACTGCTAGAGAGCATACTTGACAGGAAATAGACACAGGTCCGCTACTTCAATTCCTGTTCCATTAGCATTTGCGATCCTAGATAAGGAATTAAGCATTATCATTACTATGCATTGTTGTTTTTAAGTTTAGACACATAGAACTTGGCAGAAAGAGCTCTAAACTTTATTTCCCCACTTAATTTACATTATGCAGGACATATATCGAGCTAATGAAAAGAAATATTGAGCTGAATGATTCCAAGTTATTAGTACTACAGCTTTGTTTCTTTCTTCCACAAAATTGCAAATATTTCTACAATGCTTTTGCTTTGTCCTCAAACAAAGGAAATTAAATTCACTGTCATCTCAAATCATACGGTCATAGTTGGGCCCGCACTCACCTTCTACCGATCATTTGTGTTCGCTGAAACACTAGGGTTTGAAGTATCGCTACACTAGGGTATAGTCAAATAATCCATAATTTTGGGTATTAAAAGGAGATTAAGTTCCTTAAGGAAACACTGTGAATTCAATGAGCTCAAATTAATATCTGCTTCTTCAACATTTCTGTTCTTGCATTTCTTTATTTCCAGAATTACTTTGCAAATATAGATTAAGAACAATTTAATCTTAACATAAAAATCAGCATTAATTGATGCAATGTTTTGATTGTTAGTTTCCTCATAAATAATACCTACGTAAGTAATACGAGAGTCTACAATATTATGCAGGATAGTACATGAAATAAGAATGTGGGCACTAGCTAGTAATACATGGATTAAAATGACTAAATTCACTCTCATATTTATAATTATAATACTTTTAATTTGTCTTAGAAAAAAACAAACGCTTTAAATTTTACATTGCATACTAATATGTAATATATCAAACAAAATATTTAATAAAGAATATTCATGCATCATATAATTCTTATATTACTAATCTATGTATTTTTAATTCTTACATTACTAATTGGTACATTATAATCCGGCATAACTTGTCGCTACAAACATCGACCCCTAACATAACTGCTATGTGGTCATCTCAATCATTCATGACAATAACCTAACATTTGCATTTATCAGTTACATTGGCTTATGTGTTTACCTCGAAAAATATGAGTAACAATTAAAGATAGTTTTAAAGATAATGTTTGCGTCGAAAAATATGAGTAACAATTAAAGGTAATTTGTAATTTTAAAGATACGTGATATACTCTAATAATAGTGATTAAATAATTGATATTGAGCTTAAGTAAGAAGAAATAATAGACCAAATCAATGTTGCTGAAACAGTAGGGGCCTCGAGCTCGGCTATCCAGGGATCTCGAGGTCAGCTAAAATCAATAAAGTATGAACAATAAAGTAAAGGCAATAAAGATGAATAATAATTGTTGAGCACGTTAAACAAGAGAAGAATAAGAATGTTCTATTGCAGTGAATGATCTCATCCTTTACAAAATGATTGGGGTCCCTTTTATATAGGAGGGGGAAACCATAATATAGTACCTTGCTGATAAAGGTAAAGAATTCTATTGGTACAAGTGTATAACGGCCTAGTACGGATCCGTACCATTTCGTACAACCCTTATCCTAAAATTAATGCCCAGGTCCACGTGTTCCTGAGGAATTCTCGCTCTTTCTTGATTGATTTCGAGATTATGCTGCCCTCGATGCGGTCCGTGCCAGATATTCTATTAGCTCCCTCGAGGCAGATGTCCTTCAGCCGAATGCAATACCCATTTCGAGTCTTTCGAACTCAAGCCTATAGCCCGATTTAAGACTTCAAAATTGTGCTCCTCGATTTTTACCGCATACAAATAGTCCTCGCATTTCTTAGAATGAAATGATATGAAACGATTTGAACCTCGATATCCCGAGCCTCTGGCGATGATGTCATTCTCATGACGTACGCGTTCGAAGAGATCGAAACGTCCCGTCGTTCATTTCCCCAGAAGCATTGAATGTACCGCCGGTCCATTTTCCCAAAAGCATTGAATGCGCCGTCGGTTTCGTCGTCGTCTTTCTATAAATAAGGGGTTACTTGGCTGAACAAAAACTATACCCATTCTTTCTTCATCAACTTTTAGCCTTTTCCCTTCTCTATATCCTCCTCTAATCACCTATTTTTATGGTTCAAACCTGTGACCACAAGGTCACATGGCAGCAACTTTATCAGTTATGCCATGACTCCCTTTTTCAAAGTTTTTCCCCACTAAGTGGGATTATACTGAGTTGTTATTGTTGTTGTTGTTGGTGGTGGCTCGAAACAACGAGAGAAGGGCATCAAATTCTTCTCGTATCAGAAGATACGCGAACTTTACTCTGCTGCTCATCTCTTTTAACTTCAACCTGGTGTGGCGCTTCATTCCCCTTGCTTTCCATGGAATGAGTTGACACTATTGTAAGCACATGATTTTTGCCCTGTACGAATTACTCCCAAAGAATTCAAAATAAAATAATTTTTATTTTTGTATGCAATTTTGTGAATTTTCATGATATTTTCTGTTATTGTTTGCATTTCTTTGTGCATGTTTATTTGTAAAATTAATGAAAAATACAAAAATATATTGTAGTTAATTTTAGGATTTACTTTGACATTTTGGAATTAATTAATAAATATATGAAAATAAAAAAAATAAAAATAGGTATTTTGCATTTTTAATGTTTGTTAAATTGTGTGATTTCTGATCCGGTCAGTGGTTCATTCCTGGTTTCTTCTGATCGTGTTTGTATTCGATTCTTACTTGAATTTACTTTTTCACTTAGTAAGTATGTCTATCTTATTACTATTTGTGTTTGCTTCTACTATTAGAATTTGTGTCTCATAAGCATATGATTTTCAATTAAGTCTTATTGGGTTGGTTTTAACAAAAGTAAAAATTGAACTCTTATAAGAACTTGAATTGAAACTTTGTTGATCGATTGTTTGGATTACACCTTCGTTAAAAAATGTTTGGGACACAATAATATTAGTTAATAAATACTAAGTTAGTGGGATTGTAAAAAAGGGAAAGACAACTAGTAGTGGAGACAACACTTGCTGATTTTAAGAGTTAGAAATAGTATAGTTAATTGTCCACTAAGGCTTAAAATCAGGAGAAAAGATATTTGAAAGCTTATAAGACACAGAGATATATGTAGAAAGAGGGTGGGGGGGGGGGATAGAAAGAAAGAAAAAAAGAACGGGAGGAAGTTCAAAGATAGAGACTATATACACTCGATATACAGTTAATATACACTATATATACACTAGACATACTCTCGATATACACTGGATATACACGGACAACCACCGAATGGATCCGCGATTGGCTGCTGCTGTTACCCCCGGTTGCTTGCTGATCTCCAATCCTCTTTCCCAACCTTCATTTGGTTTCTTTGCCTTCTAAATCTCGGTCTTGTTAATTAGGTACGTCCTTCTCAAGATATTGTTAGATCTGTCTTAATGTTAGTCTGTGATAGATGCAAAGATTTTGCAGCTGTGGTTCATTGATTTATTTTTGTAAGAAAAGCATTAAATCTTGAGGAAATTTCATAAAAGTTACAGTGATATATATTGCTTGCTTGTGTTATTTCTTTAAAGTATCAATTTGATTATTGGTTCGTTAGCTAACAAATATCTGGTAACAAATAAAGAAATGTCATTAGAGAAGCTAAAATGTCAAACTACTTAGATGTACTGTTCAAGGATCTAAATTTTAAGTAGTCTTTTGCTTTAAATTTCATGAAGAAGGTTGATTGATATGTCCAAGATTATTACTCCATATATAAATTGCTTGTGGGATACCAGATTTTTTTTCTATTAAAAAAAAAATGTGGACGAAAATAAAGGGATGAATTCTTCTTAACGGAGACGGGGGGTATATACTATATACGTTGGATATACATTCTATATACACGGACAGACCACTTCGTCTTCTTCATGAGCCTTCCCCCTCCCTTGAGCTTCTTCTCCAAATTTTTTCAAGAAAGAGAGTTTCTTCTTCACAATTTTTCAAGCAGCAAAATTTAACTCCATCTTCCTCATCATATAACTTATCTCCACCAGTTTATTTTGGTGGAAGCTCAAATGGAGTCTATTCGGTTCCGTTCGAGTTTCCGGCGCCGCTGAAGTTTTCCGGCCATGGTCACTGATATTTGGTTCATTTGTTGATTTGCAAACCTTCAAAATTCAAATTCCGAAATAAAGGTCTATTTCTTTACATATGTGTCGTTTCTTCATAAATTAATTCATGGATGTTGGGTTGAACAAATATTTCACTAAGTTCCTACATGTCTCTGTGAATATTCATTCCATGTATCAAAGTGAGTTTGCTTTAAAGTTGGTTTGTGCTTGATAGCATTAGAAAATGTTTAGCCCTTTGTTAGTATGTTTCCCTGTTGGTGTTCTTAAAATGAATTTATTTGTTATAAGGTTTCTATTGGCTTCATGATTAGTTGGAAATATGACGTGAATTTGATAAGTTTGGTGTGGTGATTTTTGGCTTTGAGTGTTTTATTAATGGACCTTTTTGTTTTGTTAGTGTTTAAACTTATGGGCCATGTGCTATTGAGATATTTAGTTGATAAACATTGGGCTTTTGGTAATTTAATAGATAGTGGGATGCCTGTAATTTAGAATATATGGGCTTAAAATCAGAAATTGTTTTTTAGAACAATGATGGGCTCAAATAAGTCGATCCATGTTGGCCTGTTTCCTAAACCGATTTGTTCAAGTCTTGTAAATACATATGACTTCTTTAACTAGTATGGGGATCAAACATCGTTGAAATTCTATATATATTTTCATAATGTTATATCCATAATTCAAGAGCCTCACCATCGATAATCTCAAAGAAGTCTAAAAAAATAATTCATGAATATATGTAGTTTGCTTCAGTTGAGTATGAAATAACTTGGGTCATGCCATGCAAAATAAAATCTCAAAATGCATGGCCCTCGTTTGATTTAATCCTTAGATTCTGAGGCGTGCCATTTAGCGAATTCCAGGGCCCTCGCAAAGTGCAAATGCGTAGTTGCTTTAGACGCGTGTTTAATAACATTACTTTCCTAAATTCGGGTGCGCATTTATGTGACCCAAATCCAAATCTCAACAATGTTAAATTATGTCAAAAACCACGGGTGCATTTATGTGACGTGGTTCGAGACGTGTTTTAATAACGTTGCAATCTTCTTTAATTTTTTTTAATAAAAACGATTAAAAGTTAAAATTTGCACATGGGTTTAAACATATATAAAAATCAGATAAATAAGCCGAATATGACAGTTGAGCGACCGTGCTAGAACCACGGAACTCGGGAATGCCTAACACCTTCTCCCGGGTTAACAGAATTCCTTATCCGGATTTCTCTGTTCGCGGACTGTAAAACAGAGTCAATCTTTTCCTCGATTCAGGATTTGAACCGGTGACTTAGGACACCATAAAATATTTCCAAGTGGCGACTCTAAATGTTTAAATAATAAATCCCGTTTCAATTGTACTTTAATTGGAAAAACTCCCTCAGGTGTGACAGTTCTGGCGACTCTGCTGGGGACATAACTTCTAACCCAGAACCAATGGTTCAGGGTTAAGAATTCGAGCTTAGAATAATTGTTGTATTTGGCTTTATCGTATGATTGAGCTTAAATGTGCAAAATGATGCTTTTTACCGCTTCGATATTATTTGAACTGTACATATAAACTGTGCCGAAACCTTCTCTTCTCACCTCCGGAGATGTGCTTACTGGTTGAGACTCCCTATTCTGTTAGTGTCATACCCTGAAATAAAAGAGGCTCGGAAAGTTTCTAAGCCGGCTGGCCTTTTGGTTCCCGGAAAGGAGCTCCTTCCTCAACTCGAGTTTTCCGCTCGGGTACACTGTCTAGAACATATACTCTGGTTGAACCTAGAATAACTTGACTTTATGTCGGATCCCTAGTAGGAACGTTTATTTGCATCATGTTGCATTTGACTTAGGGGACTCAACACAGAGGTTGGGTTCGTCTAGGACAAGCAACCTGAAATGAAAAAAGACCATCCTGTTGCATCCTGTTTGTTTTGCACATTTATTTGCTTCAGATCTGCATGCTGACCGGCTTCTGAAATCGGGAATTTTTGAAAAATTGTGAAAAAGAGAAAAGGAAAAATAGCAGTGTAGGGAGATAACTACTTATTTTTAGAAAAATAAAACCAATGTCCAAGTAGTGTCAAAACCCTGCCGAAATTTTGAAAAATGAAAAAAAAATTGTCTTTTTTTAGTTTGATTTATTTGAAAAACAAAAGAAAGGAGTCTTGTTTACAAGTTTAGTTTATGTTGGGCGAACTACGCCGGTTTAATTCTCACAGGGCATGAGATACGTAGGCAACCCTCGTCGGGTCCAACCTCCTATTTTGCAAAAATAGACAAAAAATGTCAAATTATAATTTTCGTCATAGAGTCGGGCGATGCCGTTTTTGTCAGAAATAGGCGAATGTTCCCGAAAGGGACGCTGGAAGGCTGACTTTGCATAAACGGCCACTTATGTCATTTTTTGGATTTTTGATCGGTTGACTCACACAACCTTAAAATCTTCGTCCCTGAAGTGCTGAAAGGTCGTGTTCGGAAAATCGGGTCTTTCATTTATGAAAAATAATCAAATCGTTTTGAGTTAAATAGTCAAATCGTTTTGAGTAAAATAAATTTTCTTTTGTTTAATCACATTAATAAATGTGCAGGATGAGCACAAATCAAAATGAACCTTTTTCAATCATGAATAAAATCCCCCTCCAGTTGCGGCTATAGTGGAATGATTTAGGCAAAGAAGGGCGAGACGAAGTCAAGAAACATCTGAAAGGTCTCACGAGTTTGTTGGGTATCAGGCCTCGAGGGGATATTATAAGGGCACTGGTCACTTACTGGGACCCGGTGCACAATGTTTTCCACTTCTCGGACTTTGAACTCACCCCGACTTTAGAGGAAATAGCCGGGTACATCGGCAGTGCTGAGATTCCGTTGAGGCGTAAATACCTGGTTGCTCCAAGAGACGTAGCGGTGCACCGGTTTTTGGACTCGTTAAAGATAGTCAGAACGATCCATAACCCAGACTTGGCAAAAGATTTTTGCACTCTAAGCTTCATATACCAAAGATACGTCCACGTAGGAGGATTCGACAAGCCAGAAAATAAGTTGTGCAGCAAAAGTAACCGTCGAAAGTGGGATGAACATAGACGGGTTGCTTTCATGATAACCTTCTTAGGGCTTTTAGTGTTCCCAAGAAAAGACGGGAATATTGACATAAAGGTAGCTGGGGTCGTCAGTACTTTGCTCACTCAAGATGACAGCACGCTTGCACCCATAATTGTATCTGATATCTTCCGAGCTCTCACGGCCTGCAAAGCCGGAGGGAACTTTTTCGAAGGGTGTAACTTGTTATTGCAAATGTGGATGACCGAACACCTATGTCACCGAGCCCAGTTCCTGAGCCATGGATCTTCTGAGAAAACCTGCATAGAGGAGTTCTACACCAGAATTAATGAGGTCCGCTTACCTGAAGGAGTCTCGGCATGGACCTCATACTTTCGGACCCTCAACGCCAGTCAAATACAGTGGACACTGGGATGGTTACCGATCGACGAAAATCATATATATGCCAGCAGCTAGGCCCCATTTTCTCTTGATGGGGCTTAAGAGCATTCAACCTTATGCGCCGTATCGGGTTTTGAGACAACTTGGGAGGTGTCAGATAGTGCCAAAAGATGAGGACCTGAGCACCCAAGTGACTGAGATCAGTTTCGATGGCTAGTTTCCTGAAGCAATGGTCCGCCAGATTTGGAGCCAATGTTAATACTTGGAGGCAAATACTTGTGTATTGAATCGGGAAAGAGGGGAAGTTTCACCCGGATATCAGGCTTGGTACAAAGGGGAAGTGTCATCTGGAAGGCCGGCTAAAAGACCTCACCTTCAAGAGTTTGCCAAGTCCTCACAAGAGCATTGGGACTGGTTGGCGAAAAAAGAAGAATACAGGGCCACAATAGGCAAGTTGAAGCAGCAGGTCACAGATCTTCAGTTTGAAAGAGAAATTCAGACCGCGATCGATGAAGGGGACAGAAAGAAATCAGCCCAAGAAAATGACTCCCTTAGAGCTCAAAACCGACAAGTCATAATGGATGCCGACAACCAACGGAGAAGCCGGTCCGATAAAAGGCTGATAGCAGGGTTAAGGAATCAGGTCATTGAAAGCCGAAAGGACTTGGAAAGATCCGAGGCTAGCATAGCAAGAATGCGGGCCAGATGGGCAAAAGGTGCAGCAGCGCGGAAAAAGCACCTATGGCAAGTGAGAAGGGATTATGAAGGGAGCATTGAAATATTAAGAGAAACAAATTCCACTCTCAGAGATCGGGTCTTTAAACAAGCCCAAGATGCTAGAACGGACAGGGAGCGCTGCTATGATTTAATATCCCGAATGGAAGAACAAATGGAGAGGTTCCAAGATCGGCTCGTTGACAACACTCAAGTATTGGGATTAAAGAATCAACGAATAGAACAGCTGTGTATGGAAAGGGATAGAATCGGGGGTAGGATCGATGAGATTGAGCACTACATCACCACGAGGTGCCTAACCTGTGAGGAAATGCCCCGTGATACCCTTCTTGCCTCAGTCATGGGTTATGTCCACTGGATCATGGAGGAATTAAAAAGCTTGCAAAGAGGCCTTGCACCAAAATCCGCGGAAAGGCCGAACGATGCCTCGCAGGCACCAAAATTCAAGGCCTTAATGTATCCCTAGTTCAAGTCTGCACTTGTTGTTTTTAAGAGTCTGTTGTCTACCCTTCTGTTCTCTTTTCATATCAAACAATATTAATAGTGTGGAGTCTGTATTTTGTTTGTCTTTTTTCAAATGGGTAGCTTGTAATAGCATATTTTGGTAATAAAATGAAAAAAAAATTCCAAAAAAAAATAAAATAAAAAATTGTGTCTTTATTTTTACTTGTGGTAGAACTACGCCCGGTCTGATTCATGCGGGGACATGAAACGTAAGCAATCCACATAAGATTCGACCATCATCAAAAAACAAAAAAAAAGAGAGAAAGAAAAGGCATTGTGAATAAAAGAAAGGAAAAAAGGACATAAAAGGAGAGAGTAAGCCGGGATGACGCATGCAATCGAAGCAAAAACATGTTAGAAATGGTTAAACTGCTTAGGAACATTGCATCCCCAACGTGAAATTGCAATATGTGTTAAACTCTAACGCTAACAAGTTTGTTGTTGATATCAGAGAAAGATTTCGAAACAGTTAGCTCGTTAGAACGTTCTGGCAGATTACAATTACCATACAAGATCTAAAGGGCCCATTCCGGAAAGTATGTCTGGTTCGGACAAAAGTGTTGAGGAGGAAAAGACAGAGATGCAAATGATGAAGGAGGAAGTAGACAGGTTGAGACAAGAGATAGCTGGGATGCACCTAGCCTGGGCTAGGGGACAAACATCACCAACCCTTCCCCCTACTCCTACCCTCTCACCGGCTCGGACTCCGGAACACCCTCCCACTGGTCCATCAACGAGCTTCCCCATTGCCCAATACTATCAGGGGGAAACTTCCTATAATCCCCAAGCTCCACCACCCAAACAAAACCCTCTTCTACCAACTGTTCCTGTTTTTGTGGCACCTCCACCCGTCACATTACAAAAATCATCCGATGAACCAATGTTTCAGGTTCACGACAACCAATACTATCCTCCCGAACTCACCTTCAAAGCACCCGAGCCATACACTTACACCCCTCACCTTCAGCTCCCGACAGAAACTGAGAGGCCAACAAAGAATCTGGAGCAGGACGAAGTGCTTCGTAAAGTGAAAAGCCTGGAGCAGTCCTTCAGGAATATCCATGGTTTAGGCAACCAAGTCAGTATGGCCTACAAAGATATGTGCCCATTCCCCGATGTTCAATTGCAGGCAGGTTTGAAGATTCCAAAGTTCGATCTATATGAGGGACATGGTGATCCCATGGCACATCTGCGAGGTTTCTGTAGTAAGATGAGAAGGGCAGGTGGGAAGGATGAGCTGCTGATAGCTTATTTTGGTCAAAGTTTAAGCGGGTCCGCACTGGAATGGTACACGAGGTAGGATCCTAGCACGTGGTATACCTGGGACGATCTAGCACAAGAATTTGCAGGTCACTTCCAGTATAACCTTGAGATCGTCCCTGACCGTCTCACATTGCTGAAACTTGAGAAGAAGCCGGGGGAAAGCTTCCGAGAATTTGGTTTCCTCTGGAGAGAACAGGCAGCAAGGGTTGATCCTCCGATGAGAGAGGGGGAAATGGAGGACTACTTTCTACAAACTCTAGAGCCAACTTACTTTGGTCACCTGGTGACGTCAGTTGGCAAATCTTTCAACGAAGTAGTAAACATGGGCGGTATGATTGAGGAGGGACTTAAGTCCGACAAAATCCTGAGCTATTCGGCGATTAAAGCAACCACTCAGGCCATCCAAAGTGGCACGGGAGGTGCGCTCGGAAAGAAGAAAAGGGAAGATGTCGCAACAGTCGAGGCAGGTACTTGGTCCAGATCCAGATGTCCCTCCCTCACTACCAACCTAAACCCCATCACTCAAATTACCCACACATTCCATATGGCCCTCCACAGCCCTACTACCCACCACAAGAGCCACATTTCTCTGTCCATCATGCCCAAACTTACACCCAGCCTCCGGCTCGCCCGCAATGGCATCCGCTGGCTCTCCAAAATACTTACCCACCTCCACAAAACACATACCTACATCCACAAAACATATATCCACCTTCGAGGGCCTATAGAAATCCTCCAGGGTCAGGTTTCCGTGGGAACCAAGCTTTCAAGAATGAGAGGAAGCAGAAGTATACTCCGCTGGGAGAATCCTATACTACTCTGTCCAAAAATTGAGGCAGTTAGGCCTGTTGAATCCTATTGAGCCCAAATTGCCAAGTCCCTTTCCTAGAAATCTTGACCTTTCAGCGAGCTGTGAATATTGTTCGGGGGCTCCGGGACACGATACTTAGAAATGTTGGAAGTTGAAGAATGTCGTGCAAAAGCTTATTGATACGAATAGGATCGAGGTTCAGGCTCTAGAAGCACCAAACATTAATCAGAATCCGCTACCAGCACACTATGAGACCCACATGATCGAACTAGTACACAAGGGAGGGGAGCTTAAGAAGCCCTCACAAACGGTAATGACGATCCGTGCCAGTGAAAATAGTTCGAAAGAAAAACCGACCAGTGGAAAAGCAGTGGTGCAGTGCGTAGATGACAAGCCAGTTATGGTGATGGGGGAAGTGTCCAGCAAGGCGAATGTACAGTTTGTGGGGGTGAAAGCAAAAATCAACAATTGAATGGCTACTCCTCTTCCTATCCGAAGGGAGTCTTGGTAGTGGGCTCTGATTTTCTTTCTTGTTGTCTGGATTATTCCAGGGTTGTAATCCAGATTTCTTATTGCGTTCATCAAAATGTGAAACCTTGTTATCCCATAATTCAATAAAATAAAAAAGTTTCTTCTTCATTCCTTATTTTATTTTTTCTTTTCTTTTTCTGAACAGTTCTCTTTATACTGGTCTTAATGACATGGCATGCACAACGGATCTTCAACCTAGTCTAAAAGATCAATCTGATTCCGAACTAACTATACAAGAGGTCGATTATGATAATGAATCGGAATACGATGATGACGAAGCCTTCGAAGAGATAAATAGAGAGTTAAGCCAGTTTGAAGAGAAATCCAAGCCCAACTTAAATGACACAGAAGCCATCAATTTAGGGGATACAGACGATATCAGGGAAACTAAAATAAGCATCCACATTGCACCAAATATCAGGGAAGAAAACACTTATTGAGTTCAAAGATGTTTTTGCATCGTATGATGACATGCCGGGGTTAAGCACGGATTTAGTAGTTCATAAATTGCCCACTGATCCAGCGTGCCCTCCCGTCAAGCAGAAATTGAGGAAGTTCAAGACGGATATGAGTGTGAAGATTAAAGAGGAAGTAACCAAGCAGCTGCGAACAAAGATTATTCGTGTCACTCGATATCCTGATTGGTTGGCTAATGTGGTGTCGGTGCCGAAGAAAGATGGGAAGATCAGGGTGTGTGTCGATTACCGCAATCTGAACAGGGCAAGCCCAAAGGACAACTTTACTTTACCCAACATCCATATCTTGATCGACAATTGTGCCGGACGTGAGATCAGATATTTTGTAGATTGCTATGCTGGATATCATTAGATTCTGATGGATGAAGAAGATGCGGAAAAGACGGCATTCATTACACCGTGGGGGACTTATTGCTACCGGGTAATGCCATTTGGTTTGAAGAATGCTGGGGCAACGTACATGAGAGCAATGACTACTGTGTTTCATGACATGATACATAAAGAAATTGAGGTGTACGTGGACGATGTGATCATAAAATCCAAGCATCAGGAAAACCACGTAGCAGACCTAAGGAAGTTTTTCCAAAGACTTCAAAGGTACAATATTAAGCTCAACCCGGCCAAATGTGCATTTGGAGTTCCATCTGGAAAGCTGTTGGGATTCATCGTCAGTCGACGAGGTATTGAACTGGACCCGTGGAAGATCAAATCTTTCCAAGATTTGCCACCGCCGAAGAACAAGACAAAAGTAATGAGTCTGTTGGGATGATTGAATTACATCAGCAGATTTATTGCTCAACTCACAGCAACTTGTGAATCCATTTTTCGGCTACTGAAGAAAGATGCTGTGATAGAATGGACGGCAGAATGTCAGGAGGCATTTGACCAGATCAAAGGATATTTATCAAATCCACCTGTGTTGGTTCCACCTGAGCCGGGGAGACCGTTAATTCTTTATCTAACGGTCCTGGAGAATTCATTTGACTGCGTGTTGGGGCAACACGACATTACTGGAAGGAAGGAACAAGCCATCTATTATCTCAGCAAGAAGTTTACATTATATGAGGTTAAGTACACTCAACTCGAGAAGACATGTTGCGCCCTAACTTGGGTGGCCCAGAAATTGAAACATTATCTGTCATCATATACTACTTATCTCATTTCATGCTTGGATCCACTAAAGTATATTTTCCAGAAGCCTATGCCCACAGGGAGGTTAGCGAAATGGCAAATATTACTCACGGAGTTTGACATCGTCTATGTGACGAGGACGGCCATGAAAGCCCAAGCACTGGCCGATCACTTGGCTGAGAATCCTGTTGATGAAGAATACGATCCGTTGAGGACGTATTTTCCTGACAAATAAGTGATGCATATAGATGAGTTGGAATTACCTGAGGAACTAGGTTGGAAGATCTTCTTTGATGGAGCCTCAAATGCGAAGGGAGTTGGAATAAGAGCAGTACTTATTTCTGAAACAGGATGTCATTATCCTATTACGGCTCAGCTGCGTTTCTATTGTACCAACAACATGGCTGAGTATGAGGCATGCATTTTGGGTCTACGACTAGCTGCAGACATGAATGTCCAGGACGTCTTGGTCTTGGGAGACTCAGACCTCCTGGTGCATCAGATTCAGGGTGAATGGGAAACACGGGATTTGAAGCTCATACCATATCGACAATGTTTGCACGATCTGAGCAAGCGATTCCGATCAGTGGAGTTCAGACACATCCCAAGAGTTCACAATGAGGTTGTTGATGCTTTGGACACTTTAGCATCGATGTTGCACCACCTTGACAAAATTCATGTTGACCCGTTGCATATCCAGGTTCATGATCAGCATGCTTATTGCAACATGATAGAGGAAGAAATAGATGGCGAGCCATGGTTTTATGATGTCAAGGAGTACCTCAGGATGGGGATATACCCGGAGCAGGCCACAGGAGATCAAAAAAGAGCCATTCGGCGATTGGCAAGTGGATTCTTCCTCAGTGGAGGAGTGTTGTACAAAAGAACCCCAGATTTGGGATTGCTGAGATGTATAGATGCTAGTCAAGCCACGACAGTTATGACAGAGGTACATGATGGAGTTTGTGGTCCACATATGAGTGGATATGTATTGGCGAAGAAGATTCTTCGAGCAAGGTACTAATGGCTCACTATGGAGCGTGATTGTATCAATTTCGTGCGGAAATGCCATCAATGTCAGATACACGGAGATTTGATTCATTCTCCACCTACAGAATTGCATACAATGTCAGTGCCATGGCCATTTGTTGCCTGGGGCATGGATGTCATTGGACCTATTGAGCCGGCAGTTACAAATGGTCATAGGTTCATTCTGGTGACCATCGACTATTTCACTAAGTGGGTTGAAGCTAAAACTTTCAAGTCGGTAACCAAGAAGGCAGTGGTGGATTCTGTTCACTCCCATATCATCTGTAGATTTGGGGTCCCAAAAGTTATCATCACGGATAATGGTGCTAATCTTAATAGCAATTTGATGAAAGAGGTATGTCAACAGTTTAAGATTGCACACTGCAATTCCACCCCATATCGTCCCAAGGCGAATGGAGCAGTTGAAGCGGCCAACAAAAACATAAAGAAGATACTTCGGAAAATGGTAGAAGGTTCTAGGCAATGGCATAAAAAATTACCGTTTGCATTGTTGGGTTATCGCACCACTGTCCGTACTTCGGTAGGGGCAACTCCTTATTTGTTGGTATACGGAACTGAAGCAGTAATACCGGCGGAAGTTGAAATTCCATCCCTTCGAATTGTCGCTGAGGCTGAGATTGATGATGACGAGTGGGTCAAAACCCGTTTGGAGCAGTTGAACTTGATTGATGAAAAGAGATTGGCAGCTGTGTGTCATGGCCAGTTATATCAAAAGAGAATGGCGAGAGCCTACAACAAGAAGGTGCGCCCCAGAAAATTTGAGGTGGGGCAGCAGGTGTTGAGACAAATCCTTCCACATCAGGCCGAAGCAAAAGGCAAGTTCGCCCCGAATTGGCAAGGACCATTCATTATAACCAGAGTGTTGTCCAATGGCGCTTTATGTTTAACAGATATAGAAGGGAAATGCGTCGACATGGCTATCAATTCTGACGCAGTTAAGAGATATTATGTATTATTTCTTTTGATTGTAATTGTTGTTTGTTTGTAGTTGGCATTTATCGGAGAATGAAATGACGGAGGCAATTCTTTCTTCTATCCAAACACTTTAACCTTTGCTTCCTCTTTTGAACCTTATTTATTCTTTCATATCCCTCTTTTGGAATCAGTAATTAAAATGAAAGAAAAAAAAAGAGAAAAATAACGATAATAAAGGCAAAAGAAAGTCACAAGAAAATAAAGGAATTGACCTGATTCCTCAAAGAAGGATACGTAGGCACCTCACGGCTCGGTCATAGTGTAACATAGTGTGCATAATGTAACATAATAAAAATACCCAAGCAAGAAAAACTGGGGTAGAAGTTTGCGTTTGTAATTTTGGTAAGAAAGTTTGATTCCAAGAGTTGTATTGTTTTACCCATCAAAATTATTTTGAACTTTTGATACCCCTTTTCCTTTTTAACCATACACAAAAACCCATATTGATGTCCAAAAAAGACCTCCCGATCAGTATCTGAGAAGTGTCAAGTCAATGCAAATGAAAGTAGGGAATGACACTCTGATCCCCAGCAAAGAAGAAGATCATAAGCTGGAAATGAATTGATAGCCGAAAGAATCCCCAACAAAGAGAGTCATATCGACAACACTCCAATCCCCAGCTGAAAAATAAAATAAAATGAGAGAGTCTTATCGGTGAAAACCTTCACATGCACCATGAGGCGATGGGAGTTAAGGGAAATGAGAGAGTCTTATTAGTGAAAACCCCTCGAAAGGCACTATGAGGCGACAAGGCAAGATTGGCGGAAAGGGTCCACATTTGGCAAAGAGTTGAGTGTTTATTTATCCCCAGCAAGATGAGGCCATCCGAAAGATTGATTGATACGAATAGACTAGGTTGATCA
This sequence comes from Nicotiana sylvestris, assembly GCF_000393655.2. NCBI lineage: Eukaryota > Viridiplantae > Streptophyta > Magnoliopsida > Solanales > Solanaceae > Nicotiana > Nicotiana sylvestris. Next base: position 42,347,724 of record NC_091067.1, on the reverse strand, counting down.
ATCCGGAATGCACGACATGATCGTTGGGATTGGTTATATCATTCAGATAAGTTCTTTTCTTTCCTTTTTCCCAGCATTTGTTCAGAAATACTTCTTCTTTTTCTATCTTTTGAAATTATCACTTTAGCAAGATTCTTGGTTTAAAAGACTTACCTCCCCAGCAATTTGTTTTTGGAAAAGATTTTCAGAGCTTACTACCAGTGGCCAAAATGGTGCAAAGAAAAATGCGAATAGGACAGGCCAAAGATAAAGCGACAAAGCAAAAAAAAAGTTTGTCGCAAGACCAAATGACGAATGGGTCTAGATCCCAAGAGGACCAAATTTCCAGGGAAAGTCAGAGAAAAAAGAACAACAGTTGAAAAGTTATGGATCAAATTCCAAGAGGATCCCCAACAGATTTGCGAGATACAGGAACAACTCCGACAGATTCTCGACCAAGTTCTACAATGGTCGGACAACACAGAGCGGGGAAGGAAGAGAAAAGAAAAACCATCCCCAACAAGTTTTATAGCAAAGCAGGGAAAAGAAAAGGGAAAAACCATCCCCAGCAGAAGTGGCACGACCACTCGCCACGTTTTAAACTAACAAATTTTTCTTTGATTTAAAGCAGAGAAAGGAAATATTATTGACAACAGGAAGACATGGCCACAAAGAAGATTATCAAACTGGGGCAGAAAATTTCATTATGAAAATTTTCTTGAAATAAGATAGCCGCTTGGGGAAGAGGAAGATAACACAAGTTTCGAAGGAAGTAAAATCCCCAGCAGTATACAAAAAGGGAGATACAAGTTTTAAAGAAAAGCAATCTTGGAAGAAGCAATATAACCCAAAGTTTTAAAAGTAGTGGCCTTTGAATCAGTGTCATCCCCACCATTGTTAAAAGGAGGAGGATAATTCCCCAGTAGTGTTATTCCCGGCAGGTTTCAGGGAAGTGAAAGCACCAGCTTTAAAGGAAGTAGTCCTTGAAGAAGGAAAATAACATATTTGTGAATAGAATATCGGTGTTATCCCCAGCAGTTTTCAGAGGAATAAAACACCAGTTTTGAGGGAAGCAGTTGAAAGAAGATGATTCAAGTTATTGAAGTCAGGAGCCCGCCTGGAGAATGGAGGTGTTACATTTTAAGAAATTGTTGAAGTCAGGAGCCCGCCTGGATAATGGAGGTGTTACATTTTATGAAATAGTTGAAGTCAGGAGCCCGCCTGGAGAATGGAGGCTGAATTATTTTGAAGAAGTTGTTGAAGTCAGGAGCCCGCCTGGAGAATGGAGGTTGTTAAATTTTAAGTTGGAGGCAGGAGCCCGCCTGTAGAACGGAGGTTGTTAAATTTTAAGTTGGAGTCAGGAGCCCACCTGTAGAACGGAGGTTGTTAAATTTTAAGTTGGAGTCAGGAGCCCGCCTGTAGAACGGAGGTTGTTATATTTTAAGTTGTTGAAGAAGTCAGGAGCCCGCCTGGATAATGGAGGTGTTACATTTTAAGAAATAGTTGAAGTCAGGAGCCCGCCTAGAGAATGAAGGCTGAATTATTTTGAAGAAGTTGTTGAAGTCAGGAGCCCGCCTGGAGAATGGATGTTGTTAAATTTTAAGTTGGAGTCAGGAGCCCGCCTGTAGGATGGAGGTTGTTAAATTTTAAGTTGGAGTCAGGAGACCGCCTGTAGAACGGAGGTTGTTATATTGTTGAAGAAGTCAGGAGTCCGCCTGGAGAATGGAGGTTGCTAAAATTTTAAGTTGAAAAAGTCAGGAGCCCGCCTGTAGAACGGAGGTTGTTATAATTTTAAGTCGAAGAAGTCAGGAGCCCACCTGGATAATGAGGGTGTTTATTTTAAAGTTGAAGTTGAGAAGTCAGGAGCCCGCCTGTAGAACGGAGGTTGTTATATTTTTAAGTTGTTGAAGAAGTTAGGAGCCCGCCTGTAGAATGGAGGTTGTTATATTTTTAAATTACTGTTGAAGTCAGGAACCCGCCTGGAGAATGAAGGTTGTGTCATCTTTCAAAAGTCAAGTTGGAGTCAGGAGCCCGCCTGCAGAACAGAGGAATACATTTCAAGATCAAATCAGAAGTCAGTAATGCGGAGGGTTACAACAAAAATCCCCAGCATAACAAGCTTTAATGTAGGAAGCAGTGTCCCCAGCAGACAGAACGAAATGATAAAACTTGTGTTCAGAAAAGCAAAAGGCCAGTGTCATCTCCAGCAGTTTTCGGAAGAAAAAGCACCAGAGGAAACACTAGCCGACAAGAAAGCAAGGCAACTAGAGCGAGTGAAAGATAGATAAGATTTTGTAATTCCTAGTTTAGTCTAGCCTCTTGTTTTCTTTTGAGCACAATGTAACAAGGAGATCGGTAAGCAGTAGTAACAACATGCAGCAGCAGTAACAACAAAATTGCAGTTCCATGGTAGTCCCAACTACCAAAACTTCCCGAACTATATTGACCTGATTCCCTTTTAGCCAGGGATATGTAGGAAACCTTTGAAGCAGAGGTTCGGTCAAAACTTTCAAAAAAAAAATGTGCTTCACACGGAGTATTCAAACGAGCGAAAATCGCTCGTATCCGCTCACTTTATCTTTGCACGAAAACTCTTCGTGTTTCCGGACAAAGAGGGGCAGCTGTGAGCACGTGATTTTTGCCCTGTACGAATTACTCCCAAAGAATTCAAAATAAAATAATTTTTATTTTTGTATGCAATTTTGTGAATTTTCATGATATTTTCTGTTATTGTTTGCATTTCTTTGTGCATGTTTATTTGTAAAATTAATGAAAAATACAAAAATATATTGTAGTTAATTTTAGGATTTACTTTGACATTTTGGAATTAATTAATAAATATATGAAAATTAAAAAAAAATAGGTATTTTGCATTTTTAATGTTTAAGTTAAATTGTGTGATTTCTGATCCGGTCGGTGGTTCATTCCTGGTTTCTTCTGATCGTGTTTGTATTCGATTCTTACTTGAATTTACTTTTTCACTTGTTAATTAGGTACGTCCTCCTCAAGATATTGTTAGATATGTCTTAATGTTAGTCTGTGATAGATGCAAAGATTTTGCAGCTGTGGTTCTTTGATTTATTCTTGTAAGAAAAGCATTAAATCTTGAGGAAATTTCATAAAAGTTACAGTGATATATATTGCTTGTTTGTGTTATTTCTTTAAAGTATCAATTTGATTATTGGTTCGTTAGCTGACAAATATCTGGTAACAAATAAAGAAATGTCATTAGAGAAGCTAAAATGTCAAACTACTTAGATGTACTGTTCAAGGATCTAAATTTTAAGTAGTCTTTTGCTTTAAATTTCATGAAGAAGGTTGATTGATATGTCCAAGATTATTACTCCATATATAAATTGCTTGTGGGATACCAGATTTTTTTTCTATAAAAAAAATGTGGACGAAAATAAAGGGATGAATTCTTCTCAACGGAGACAGGGGGTATATACTATATACGCTGGATATACATTCTATATACACGGACAGACCACTTCGTCTTCTTCACGAGCCTTCCCCCTCCCTTGAGCTTCTTCTCCATTTTTTTTTCAACAAAGAGAGTTTCTTCTTCACAATTTTTCAAGCAGCAAAACTTAACTCCATCTTCCTCATCATATAACTTATCTCCACCAGTTTATTTTGGTGGAAGCTCAAATGGAGTCTGTTCGGTTCCATTCGAGTTTCCGGCGCCGCTGAAGTTTTCCAGCCATGGTCACTGATATTTGGTTCATTTGTTGATTTGCAAACCTTCAAAATTCAAATTCCGAAATAAAGGTCTATTTCTTTACATATGTATCGTTTCTTCATAAATTAATTCATGGATGTTGGGTTGAACAAATATTTCACTAAGTTCCTACATGTCTCTGTGAATATTCATTCCATTTATCAAAGTGAGTTTTCTTTAAAGTTGGTTTGTGCTTGATAGCATTAGAAAATGTTTAGCCCTTTGTTAGTATGTTTCCCTGTTGGTGTTCTTAAGATGAATTTATTTGTTATAAGGTTTCTATTGGCTTCATGATTAGTTGGAAATATGACGTGAATTTGATAAGTTTGGTGTTGGTGATTTTGGCTTTGAGTGTTTTATTAATGGACCTTTTTGTTTTGTTAGTGTTTAAACTTATGGGCCATGTGCTATTGAGATATTTAGTTGATAAACATTGGGCTTTTGGTAATTTAATAGATAGTGGGATGCCTGCAATTTAGAATATATGGGCTTAAAATCAGAATTTTTTTTAGAACAATGATGGGCTCAAATAAGTCGATCCATGTTGGCCTGTTTCCTAAACCGATTTGTTCAAGTCTTGTAAATACATATGACTTCTTTAACTAGTATGGGGATCAAGCATCGTTGAAATTCTACATATATTTTCATAATGTTATATCTATAATTCAAGAGCCTTACCATCGATAATCTCAAAGTAGTCTAGAAAAATAATTCATGAATATATGTAGTTTGCTTCAGTTGAGTATGAAATAACTTGGGGCGTGCCATGCAAAATAAAATCTCAAAATGCATGGCCCTCGTTTGATTTAATCCTTAGATTCTGAGGCGTGCCATTTAGCGAATTTCAGGGCTCTCGCAAAGTGCAAATGCGTAGTTGCTTTAGGCGCGTGTTTAATAACATTACTTTCCTAAATTCGGGTGTGCATTTATGTAACCCAAATCCAAATCTCAACAATGTTAAATTATGTCAAAAACCACGGGTGCATTTATGTGACGTGGTTCGAGACGTGTTTTAATAACGTTGCAATCTTCTTTAATTTTTTTAATAAAAACGGTTAAAAGTTAAAATTTGCACGTGGGTTTAAACATATATAAAAATCAGATAAATAAGCCGAATATGATAGTTGAGCTACCGTGCTAGAACCACGGAATTCGGGAATACCTAACACCTTCTCCCGGGTTAACATAATTCCTTACTCGGATTTCTGTGTTCGCGGACTATAAAATAGAGTCAATCTTTTCCTCGATTCGGGATTTGAACCGGTGACTTGGAACACCATAAAATATTTTCAAGTGGCGACTCTGAATTTTTAAATAATAAATCCCGTTTCGATTGTCCTTTAATTGGAAAAACTCCCTCTCGTCCCTTTGCGGGCGCGGGTAAAAAGGAGGTGTGACAACTATCATCTACTAACTCTTGCATCCCACACCGGTACAATATCTCAAGAAGTGGCTTCAAAATAGTTATGCTGACAAGACCCATACTCGCCAAGTTTTTCACCAGGCCACAATTTTCTCTAAAGATCGGGATAGAGTCCCCGAGGAGAAGGTCTTCCCAGATGTCATTCTTGAGGATATGCTCCCAAAAGTATATTAGGTTCTTGACTTTTGTTTTTGCTTCTTTGTTGATCTTTTGTCAATATAAGGATTTCTTTATTTCATCTTCGATTCGTGTTGAATTCCATTCTGCCTTTGTTTGTGAAATATCTAGGTGCATAACTCTAACAATTAGTCTGAATACTAGACCCGGAACATAATAAACCCTTAGGTTTTAATCGACTAATATAACACCTCTTAAGGTTCTTTGTTAATCCTCGAGCTAAGCTTAGGAGATTTGATACGAGCTCAGGACATTGGGACTCCTGAGTCCGAGTTGAGTGGGAGCAAGGTCTCGAATTTGAAATAAAGTTAGCTCTTTTAGGCTTCGTAAATAGTCCCCGAGTGAGAATTTTATCGAACTCGTGTAGCCCTTGGGCTTAGTAGTCGAGTGAGCATTTGCTCAAACTCGAAATAGAGATAGCCCTTAGGCTTTATTGATAGTCCCGAAAGAGAATTTTCTTGAACTCGGGTAGCCCTTGGACTTAGTAGTCGAGTGAGCGTTTGCTCGAACTCGACTTGTAGGTTGTCCTTAATGATTTTTGACAAATTAATTTCCAATGCCTTCGTCCTGATGCCAATATCATGATATAAGCGGTTGAAGTGACTGAAAAGTCACTTTCTGTACGATTCCCAAAACCATTAATTGGAGGCAGCTGACGGTCAGCCTTTTGGCTTCCTCAGCGCGCTTTATAAATAGATAGATCCCACAACCTTACAAACTTTATTCCCATATTGCTTTCAAAGTCTCATTTAGCCTTTTTCAATTTCCTTGAGCTCTCCTATCTCTTTTCTAACAACATTTTTCATTTTTTCGAATATATACCACATAGTGATGGCTAAAAATTCTAAATCTGTACCTCAAAAGGAAAAAGCTCATTCATCTTCTCGATCGACTAAGAGTAAACCGGTAGTGCCACCTCGTATCGAGGAATGCATCCCCCCGCCGTGTGAGATAACATTCGATTTTAAAATCGAAAAACCAATTTCCATACCGGGTCGATGTCAGCCTATGTCTCGATATATTTTTTGGTGACCAAGGCCGAGCTCGAGCAAGTAGAGGAGGATTGCAAATGTGACAATACGAAAGTAGTTATTCCTTCCTCTGAGGAAGATATAACTACATGTAAAGCGGGGTACTTGATATACTTACTCGTTTACACTGGGCCCTGCAATTCCAACTCAGGGTCCCATAGACCCAGTTATCCTCAACTATTACTAATGATACCGAGTGATGCTCGGGTAGATCTACCCCTCCTTCTGGCGAATTGTTTACTCAATCAGGTTCTTTTCGAACCAAATCAAGGGGATGTCCTTCACCCACGATCATCTGATCAGATTGTACAGTCCACGACTTTATCGTGTGGGCTTGATAAAATTGCAATGTTGATCCTTAAAATCTCTGTTTGTTAGTATCGATGAGGACAAAGACCGTGGGTGGATGAGCCGGTTTGTCCGAGTCAAGACATCCGATCTGATTCCTACTGATTGGATGTCGTTCCCCGAGGAGTGGAACATGAAATGTGAGTGTACCCTACTTTCTTTTTCTTTTCCCCGACTTTATATTTTTCTTTGATATAACCTCTTTACGATGGTGTAGACGCTGCTTGGTTTCCTGGTGGGGTTCCGGACCTCGAGGGCTGGGTCCGAAAGCTGGCCTCCACATCCTCTTACTCGGAGTGTTGCTGGCGAGATCTATCTAAGGGTCGATGGGAGGGAAAAAACCATGGTGAGTTCTCTTGTTCGTTTTTCAGTATTTCTATCACAGGATACTGATCTTGATTTCATATAGGTCTTGGAGATGCTGTTGAATTGAGGCCGGCCCCGGCTGATGAAGTGGAGGTTTCGAAGCTTTCTAAAGAAAGAAAAAAAGAAGAGAGTCATCTGAGAATCCTCTGAAGCCAAAGAAAAGCTTGGCTCGGAAGCCTAAGACGATGCAACGGCCTTATACCCAAAAATGGCCCAACGTCTTCGGGACTAGGAGGAAGAAGAAGATGATGATTTCCTGTTGATAAATTGTAAAAGAAAGAATGTCGATGCTTCAAAGCCTATCGAGCCGGCGGCGGTCGATGTGGCTCATTCTAGAGCCAAAGACATCTCGGAAGGGAGTTCAAACAAAGTCCTTGAACCAACATCCCGAAAGAAGGCACCTTGTCTGGGGGATCATTTGGAGGGTAAGGCCGATTGTACTGACCCTAAGCCTCTTCAAGTAAAAGAGAATGCCCCGAGTAGATCACTTGGGGTAATCAACGTGGATGATTCTCCTCTTGACCCCGAGTTCTCCGAGGGACAAATTAATGAGGCTCAGAATTTGAGATATTTTGAAGTAGAGGCAAGCCACGAGGGGCATGACATCTTTCGAGAATGTCTTGCAGGGATTGAAGATGACCCCTGTCATGCCCAGAACCTGGGCCTGGACGTAACATGTCACTCGGTGCCTGACTACATATGACCGAGTGAACCCACTAGCTGGCTGAATCAACATGTGATATCATAACTTACTAAATGCGGAAGATAAACTAACACATGCTGATATGCTGAAACTGAATGATAAAAATTAAAGTGCGAAAATACTAATACAATTTTGAAACATATTTGTAGTCAACATAGCTTAATATGAAAAGCCTGCGACTCTTTCTAGATGTTACTCTAGTCTATGAAGCCTCTATTGAAGTACTGAAAACACTGTCTATCTGTAAATACCAAAAGACTGTAAGGTAGTGATAATGCCCCGAAAGAAGTAGGGATCACCCAATAGCTAGTACGAGAATCCTAGCGCTCTGAATCGTCAACCTGTAAATCAGTACCTGCATCGTGAGATGCAGGCCCTGGGCAAAAGGGACGTCAGTACATTTGAATTGTACTGGTATGTAAAGCAACTGAAAGAAAGAATTATAAATGCTGAAACTGAAACTAAGCTGATAACTGAGAATTTATAATTGATAACTGAAATAATAACTACTGAAACTGAAACTGAAATGATAACTATAACTGAACTAATAACTGGTAACTAAACTGATAACTGATAATTGAACTGGTAACTGATATGATAACTGATAACTGAACGGTAACTAATAGTTGAACTGAAAGGAAGTAAGGATATGAATACTCCTTCTTCTGAATGATGAACAACCTGTTTATCTGAATATTAAACTGCGGCCTCAGGCCCAATATATATATGTGCACAAACTGCGACCTCGGGCCCAAATATACGTATACATAACTGCGACCTCAGGTCCAAAATGCATAAAGCATAAACTGCGACCTCAGGCCCAAAGATGCATAAAGCATTAACTGCGGCCTCAGGCCCAAATACAGGTGTTCGACATTCAGGGATTTAAAATTAGGAATTGAGAATCATACTGCAATACATAATAGTGAAATACTGAATCACACTGAGTTACATGATACTGGAATACTGGATCACACTAAGTATATAATACTGCAATACTGAATCATACTGAGTTACATAATATTGGAATACTGAATAGGACTAGAATGAGACATGTATTCTTGAACTGATTACCAACACTGAAACTTCAACTGTTTATGACATGCTGAGTAAGCTATACTGAGACTTAGGGACATCAAACTCAAGTCTATATTGAATAGGAACTGACCTCACAACGTTCAGAATGAAAGTCATGAACGAGTTATGAAGCTAAAGAATAGAAGTTCTACAACTATTCAAGGAACTAGGCTAAATTATATTTCTGAGGCAATTAGTAACATCGTAAAAGAAACGTAGGGTAGGGAGAATCATTAACATTCCCAAACATAGAGAGTTAGCCTCACATACCTCAATTTTACCCCTTAGTGATACTACAATGATCCACAACACTAAGAACCTTCAATCTACAATAGAACATCCAATGGAATCAATATTAGTAACAAATTCCATAATTTAAGCCATTTAGGCATATTATCAAACACCTTGTAGGCATAAATCTCTACATCTCATCACCATATAGTTAGTTCATCTAATTACCACCATTCATCAACAATTTATCTCACCATCATGATTAACCAATTATAACTTCCAACATTACATATATGACCATCCATCCATACCCAACCAATAAAATTCCAACAAATATTCATCTTTCAATCTCTACTATAGTTATGTAATTAAATTGGGAACTTATGGCTTCCAATCACCATAACAAGAGTTCTATTACTTATTCATACTCATATTCCCTTAATAAATCCATACATGTAAGTCTAAGGGTGTAGGATTACCTTTTTGGAAGAAATATTGTAAAACCCTCCTTTGAGTTCTTGAAGAAATCTCTTGAAGATCTAAGTATTTTATGTGTAAATTTCATCAATACTAGTGGATGAATGATGGAATTTCACACCAATATAATGGGGACTACTTACTTTGAAGATGGTAGGAGTTGGTGGTCTTGAGTGAGTGAAGAAGAACCCCAAAGGTCGTCCAAATAGAATGGGGAAAATGAATTCCGAAATTGTGTTTATAAGCCCAGATTTCGGATGCGGCCTCGGATGCTTCGCATCCCCACTTAAATCCTCTCAATAGCTCGGATGTTGACCCGGATGCTATGGTAGCACTTCATTGCCAGTCCCTCTTTTCGGACACGGCCTCGGATGCTTCGCATCCGCGCAGTCCTCCGCCAGCCTTTGGTAATTTGGTCACAACTTCTTGTAGGAAAGTCCAAATGACAAACGGTTTGAAGCGTTAGAAATTAGAATCAAAGACCTTTCATTTTATAGGTTGTGTATCACCTAAAGCCTTATATATCCATATATATGCTCGTCCAAAGTATGGTCTTGTGCGTACCCATTTGGAATTTTAGTCTTTCATGTAGTTTTCAAACTTGGCTTAGACTTAGGTCTCTACTTGGGCTCCAAATCACTTATGATATACCTCGTACACTTATTATCATATACAATTGATAATCATCATATAAATAGTCCTTGTCCGCACACAGCTAATTCATATTTATGGAGTGTTACATTACCCATACTCATCCTGATAGGGCTTCACATGTCTAAAAGATCCCATTAATACTCATCTAACACATCCACAACTAATCCGGATTTATGAGGTGTTACACCCCTTTGGGATCATTCGTCCTCGAATGATTATTCTAGTTGTATCTTAGGCTAACTTCGGACCTTAAATTGGTCTGGTGGCAACATGAACTTCCATACTAAACTGAATGAATACACGATTATTGAACTGATGAGATACTGATCTATATAGGTACTAGAGTGAATGGATACTAAACTGGCTAAACACTAAAAGACATGGAGATTTTATTATAAGGTCTGAATGAGAAGGTTAGATACTTTCGACATTTCTCCAAAATACCTACCAGCTAACAGAGCATAACACTAGCTCCATATGGCATAATAATACGCATAACATGATACATATACATGAATACTTGTTTGTTATGGGTACGCAAATTCTGAACTAACGTGGATATATAAATACTGAATTGGCATGAATTATCAAGGGTTGAACTTACGTGAATATCTGCTCACTGAACTCACATCAATACCAGAGTATTAAGCTATCATGAATATCTGAGTACTGGACTGACATGAGTATCTGAGTACTGAACTGACTAGAATGTTCTAACATGAGATCTGAATACTGAAAACATAAATGTTGTGACATGAGATTTGAAAACTGGAAACTTGAGTATTATAACATGACACATGAAACTCTGGTGTACAACCACTAATTATGGTGGAAATTCTAACTCATAAGCTACTTACCTGATCCTTCATAAGATCCTATATGGGCCGATGTATCTATGATTGAGCTTTCCTTTCTTCTCAAATCTTATAACACCTTTCATAGGCGAAACTTTTCGAAACACCCAATCATCAACTTGAAACTCTAGGTCTCTATGTTGCATGTTCAAATAGGACTTTTGGCAACTCTGAGCTGTCTACAAATGCTCTTGAATCAACTTGACTTTCTCCATAGACTGATTGACCGAATCTGGTCCCAGCAACACCGCTTCGCCAACTTCGAACCAACTAATTGGCAATCTACACCTTCGCCCATAAAATCATGCTTTCAAAATGAGCGAGACAATCCTATTATAAGGTCCATATTTACCATCTCCACTAAAGGATGTGTGTGTTATGAGATAAACACTTAGTTTTCTGCTGCTCAACTTTCACTTGCTGACAATTCAAATACTTGGCCACAAGGTCTGCAACTTTCTTTTTCATGTCGTTCCATCAATAAATCTCCTTAAGATCATGATACATCTTTGGGAAACCTAGGTGGATAGAATACCTAGAATTATGGGCTTCTAACATCTTCCTCCCTTACTAAGTCCATCTATGATTGGAACACACAATCTATCCTGGTACCTCAAAGTATTATCATCTCCCCTTGTTTAAAAGCCATCATTTTATGCCTGTGAATCCCTCCTTTTAGCTACAGCAAGTAGGGATCATCAAACTATTTCTCCTTCACTTCGGCTACTAAGGAGGAACAGGTCCTGTTCTATACAACAACTCCACCATCTTTGGCATCCAAAAGTTGAACTCCTACCTTGGTTAAGCAGTGAACTTCTTTCACCAAAGTTCTCTTATCTACCTCAATCATGAGTTATACTTCCCACACTTGATTATCTTCTTAAGCACTTCCTGAAAATGCTTATAGTATTGTTGTGAGCTAAGTCACTGACCACTACTCGGAATATTAGAGTCTCATGCAATGGCACTACCCTCGTAATACATAACTGGGCATGATTTTATAACTTTTCTGTGATCACTTTATCAACAATAACTAAGCTCAGTGATCATTCTACTCACTTTGTGTTTCTTACATATGCTAGACATAATCCCTGTGGTAATTACACAATTTTTCCTCATTACCGAAATGATTTTCTTTTTCATATCCATGCTAACTATTCGGGTTTCAAACCTCTAACTGGACTTACTGAAAATTTTCGCTTCACCCCTTTGACCAAAGGTCTTATACTTGCGGTTCCTTCTATTTTTGTTGGGATCCAAATAGCCTTCCTTATTTTCTGTAATTCTTTTCACTCTACATCAATGACGACTCATCTCCCAACTTACTTCTGAGTTAGGGAAACTAAATTATTCACATAACGAAAAGTTAATGTATTCACACTGTTGATACCCAATTTTTCTCTAAGTATTTTTTACACACAAAATACTTTCAAAATAACATATATGTGCATACATAAGCATGCCCAAGTGTTTTGGTATTTTTCTCAAATTTCTAAAGACTTTCAAAACCAATTTATTGTCTATTTTAGCAGTGCAAAATCCAATAATTATTTCCAAAATTATCATTTTGGTGAATAATTTATTTATTTCTTATATTTACACCAAAATATAATTAATGTGATTTTTTGCATATTTTTACAAATTTATTTGATATTTAAAAACTAAATTGCATGTAATTGCAATTATAGCCTATTTTACAATTAACAGCATTTCAATATTATTAAATTAATTCCAGTATTTTTAAATTAATACTTATACCTTATTAATTAGTTCAATGCTTTTAATCTGTTTTAAAAACCTTTTTAATTATTTTATATAAAATAAAGAGGGAAGAAATGGTCGTTTAACATTTAGCCTCATTTATTTCAATTACAGCCCCTTTTATATTTCAATTTTAACCACCTTTGACCCAATCCCAACTGGACCGGCCCACTTTTTAACCTGACCCAACCCATAACCCAATCTAAATGACCCTACCCGATTCCCACCTACCCTTCCAAATCTGGACTATTGATCATTCAAGATCAATGGCCATAACCCACCCTTCCATAATTAAACCAAACGACCTACCCTAATTCCTTCATTTTCCACCTGACTCGCCGCCTTTGAATCTCAAATGCTCTCAGACTCTCTCAAGGCTCTTCGGAACCCTAGCCTCCTCCCACCTTGTTCCACCGTGTTTTTACCGGAATCCATGGCTTCTCAGGCCATGGACAACCTATATTCACCTCCTCCAGCTCTTGCATGCCTGATGCTCGAAGGTTCGAGGCCAGACCTCGAAGGTCTTCGCTCAGACCTTCACTGATTTGAAGATTCTGGCCATCTCCGACTTTGCTCCGGTGGCTCTTGATCTTCTGAGCCTGTTTCTGACCTCATCCGACTTAGATCAGACCTGTTTCCAAGCCTTTCTCATTTCTAGGGTTTCTCCAAAACCCTAAGTTATTCGAGGTTCTTTCTCTGTTTGTTTGCTTAGATCTATGCTGTACTATGCTTTATTTGACATTTTTAAAAGGTTTTCCCGAGATTTTCTTTTTAAAATCGTTTACCTTCGATTTAGGGTTTCTAAAAGGTTTTTCAAAAAAGCATCTTTCTGATTCTTTCTGTTCTTTATTTACGTGTGTTTATCTGTGTTAGGCTCGTATGACCTCTTTTACTATGCATGTACTGTTCTTCCACTTCATTTTTCTACTATACAGTTACTCCAGTACTCACATGTTAATCCGTGTTATGTTTTCCTTACTTTTTTACTATATATGATTACCGTTGAGTTCTTTGATTTTTGCTTTACTAAACTCTGTTTGTGTTCTTGCTAAGCATGTTTCATCTACTTTTGTTTAAGTTCGTATCCTCTCTTCTCTTCTGAACTTGCTTAAGCCCGACTTTTCTAAAAAATGTTCTTTTATGCTCTTAAATCAATTTTCTTGCTTTGCGTTTCAAACCTGCTATCATCCCTGTTTCAATGACTTGCTTTCTCACTTTCATGTCGGATTCAATTTTGAAACCCTAGGATTCGGGGGTTTCCTTCGACGATTTTGATTTTTTGTGTTCGAGTTGAGGCTCCACTTTGGGACCCTAAACTCTCAGACTTGCTATGAGTCTGCAAATTGAACCTGCATCTCGTTGCTTATGATTCTGGACTTCTCTTCAATTAAACCTTCTTCTAAATAATTTGACAGCCTCTTCTTGATTCACATATTTGTGTGCTTTATATATGAGAACTCTGCTTTCAAAGGTTTTTACTAACTCATTGATTGATTCTGAAATCCTCTAATGGGGTTTGATTGATTGTCACTAAATTTCTTTGATTGAACCTCCTTTAACTTTTCTTGACTTGGTTCATTCGAATTGAGCTTGTAATTCTGATTTCTTGGCTATTAATTGATTTTCTTTCCTTAAATGTTACATCCATGTACTATCAAGACCCTATCCTTAAATAGCCTTTATGTATTTACCCCTTTTGTGCTACTTTGAAAAGGCTTTAATCAAAATTCTTTCCTTAATTATCTTCTACCCGTTTGAGATCAAATCCCTTAACTGAAGGGAAATTCTATGTGATTGATGGTAAACTATTTTCTTACCTTTCTTACTTGCTTCTCTGCACTATAAAAGGGACTACCCTTCCATATTTTTAACACAGACACACACTGAAATACACACGAACAAAAACACTTTCTTGCAATACTGTTTTAAATTCGGCTTTGCTTGAGATCTTTTGGAACTGCTGTTTACAACTTGGTTCTCTCAAGGCTACTTTTGCTTACTTATTTTCTTTGAAACTGGTATGTCCTTTATTTAATTTTCTGCCTCACCCTTATGTGCTTCAGACTGTTGTTTACTATACTGCCTATGTTCAGTAATTTGTGTTAAATATTTTCCTTCCTTGCTTCTATTTCTTTTATGAATCCTCTACCCCTATCCCCTTCTATGTGCTGAGTTAAGTTCTTGGCCTGACAGTATCCTAATTACTGTCCAAGACTTGGCTTGATCCACAATGGATCCTAACTCTTAATGCTTGACCAGCAGGCTGGTCAGGGGTATGCCAGCATCCCGATTGCTGGGCATGACCACTAGCTTGCCCTGTCTCTCTTTGATTCCCTTCCCCCCTTGTGCATTTACACCTATTCCTAGAATCTTAAGTTTTTCCCCACTCTCTTGAGCCTTGCTTTGGGACCTTGAGTTCCCTCTGAACTTGGACATCTGAGAGCTGGCATTTCCACACTGCATTATAATCTAAATCTGCAATATATTTGGGGTGTAAGCACTGCCTGGAGTTCCTGAAACTCCTTGGATCTCTGAAACACCCCAGATAAGAGAAGGCTTTGGAAATCTGGATTTCGGAAATAGTTCAATTTTATATTGTTAGACATTAAGTCTGAATTAGACTGCTCGGATGTAGCTGTGATTTCTGATGTACTTTTAATTTCTGTCTTATTTTTATTGGCCTGTAATAATTTGTATAAACTCTTGGGGATTTAGTGAAAAGGGAGGGGGTTACTTTATGCACAAAGGGTAGAGATCATGCCTATAGGATTTAATTTTTTGATCTATGCAATCTCACAAGTAGAAACCATGCTCATAGGATCTAACTTTATGATTTTTGCAACTATGCATATAGATACCATGCCTATAGGGATTTGCATTTCTGCATTTATAATGGCATTAGGCAAACCGTTAGGTTTAACGATAAGCCAGCATATAGATATCATGTTTGTAAGGCTTGTTACATTTGAAAGGTATTAAAATCAGTAACTTGTAGAGATCAACCTACAGGAACTTCAAATTGGAATTGTTTCACTCGTCTAAAACAGTACTGCCTCTTTTTGCTAAAACAAGCGACTTTCTGCACGTTTTCTGAACCCTTAAAACTTTTCTTGCAACCAAACCAGTGCATCTTTTTCCTTTTTGATAAATATTCTCTAATCAGTGCATATTTTTTGGAAACTTACTGCTTTCCTGATAATTTGACAAACATTTTTCAAATCAATCTAAATTCACTTCTTTATACTTATCTGATAAACCTTTTGAATCAGTCTGCAATTCAGTTATTTTGTTAAAACTCGGCAATTCTTTTTCTTAAACAAGTATGTTTTCTGAAACTCGTATTAAACCATGTTCTTTGTATTAAGTCTGCAATCTTTTCTGAAACTTATCTTATTCTGCAACTCCTTTACAATCAGTAGTTCTGTCCCACATTTAAGGTAAAGTTGACTAATTAAAGTGGCTCAGTCTTTGACAACTGCATTCGAGTGAGCCATAATGTGGACTTCCTGTCTAAAAGTATGTGTTGAATCAGTTCGCTTTTCGCTTTAATTTTAAAGACCAAACCAGTACATGCGAGACATGATAAACTCTATGGCTTATCTGATTTAAGGAGGTTTGCTTGAGCCTTACTTGCTTATCTGCCTCCACTTTTACTTGTATTATGTGTTTTGATTGATGCCTTAGTATTTTGTCCTTTGAAACTCTCAAAAGGCCCTAAATCCCTTTCCCTTTAGGATTAGTAGTCCTAAATGCCTCCAGGACTTATAAGAGTGGGACGGGTACTAGCATGCAATAAGTAACGAAACTTTCCGCACTTTAATACCTTAACGGGGTGGAAGGGTAGAATATGAATATGATGACCGGTGCGCTAATATCATGTGTGACCCCTCTTCTGAGGAGTGGTTTCTGGATATTGCATTGATGTGATCCTTATTAATTATAAACCTAGGACCCCCTCCCTTTATTTGCTTTCATCTTTTCTTGTAAAATTATTCAAATCTCTTTTTTTAAAATTTCTGCCCTCTCTACTTACCTTTGAAAGTTTTCAACTTGATTGCAATGTTATATGCGAATCCTTATTTGAGCCTTGATTGTTTACTTGTAAAGTCACAATTGTAACATGGCCGGGAACCACACTAGTGGATCTTGAGGCATGCCTAACACCTTCCCCTCGAGATAATTTCTAGCCCTTACCCGAACTCTGGTTTTCCAACTCAAACTCTTCTAAAAAAGTGTCCTAATGCACTATAATCATTAGGTGGCGACTCTTCAAATTCCAAAACCCAATTCTCGAAAGGGAATAGAGTTGTCCTTCCCAATATCGTATACCCGATTTTTGACCCCACGGTTAGAGAAAAAGGGGGCGTCGACAGCATGGCGACTCTGCTGGGGAGATCTTCTTTAGGCTTTTACCATTGCATGTTTCTTGTGACTTTACTATCTCATTAATTGCTTTATTTACTGTCTTTTATTCTTTCACTACGAAACTGACTTGGCTCTTCATGTCTTTTCTTTCCTTCAGCTGCTTTCCTTTACTGCTTTATTTCAATGATGTTGTAATTACTGCAATTATTATAATCATTTATCTTATGAACGTGAAACTAAATGTCAATTTGTTTCATTCTTGTAAACTGCATCTTCAACATCATATTCCACTCGTGCCAAACAAATACCATAGCAACACTTATAATGAGTGGTTGCACTCTTCCAATATTATCACCCTTTTAAATTCGGCAAAGGCGTATTTGCGGTAAAACCAGTCGATCAACGGTGCAATCGACGGTTCCGTGCCTTTACCTCTTGAGTTGTCCGCTCAAGGGTACCTGTCTAATACCCCGATAGAACCCTTACTCTGTCTAACTGTGCATGCACCATGGTCAAACCTAGTTGAGTCGGTTATGTTGTCTACATAATAACTCATTAAGATAGCCTTGTCCAAAGTCCATCGGGTTTCCCTGAAACCCAAACGGACACCTACATGTTCTGTGCATTTATTTGGATAACTAAATTCTTTTTATGCTAATTATTGGTTTAAATAGTCGAGTCTGGCAGGGTGAGGGTCTAACACTCTGTTTTGCAGAAAATAAGGCACGAAGTCCCCAAATTTGGCATGGTAACCAACATTCATCCAAGGCTGCTAAATTGGTGGGAAGATCTCCACTCCAGTGATCAGACACTCGTCCGCAAATACTTAGGGAATCTGCCTTCTCTTCTAAAAATCCAGCCTGACAACAAAATCATAGAGGCTGCAACTCTGTTCTGGGATAGTGACAGGTCCGTGTTCCGCTTCGGGGACCTTGAAATGACTCCTTTGCTCGAAGAAATAGGAGGCTTAGCTGGTATTCCCTGGGAGACTCCGGGTTTGCTTATGCCAGAGAATCGCAAGGGTAGGGGTTTCCTTAAGATGATCGGACTGAAGAAGAACCCAGACTTGACCTGTTTGAAAGACTCCTACATCCCATTCGACTATCTGTACGAGAGGTACGACCATAGCAAGTCATACCGCACCTACTCAGATGAATTTTCCCTCACCTCACTGGGGTATATTCACAGAAGGGTCTTCGTATTCATGTTTTGTTTCCTAGGGATGATAGTGTTCACTTTGAAGAAGGCTAGGATCCACACCAGACTGACCATGGTAACCAAGACTCTGATAGAAGGAATTGGCGGACAGCCTTTCAGTATAGTGCCCATGATCGTTGTTGAGATATACCGGGCTCTGGACAACTGTCAGCGAAAGGCCAGTCATTTTGAGGGATGCAATTTATTACTTCATCTCTGGCTCATGGAGCACCTCTAGAAAGGAGAATACCGACAAGAGATCTTATGCAGAGACTGGGATGATCACATTGCCTTCCACCAGCCAAGGCGTATGAATTATATGCCTAACATATTCGCTCAGCCAGAGGACGCTGGAAGATGGGTGGAGCTATTTGAGAATCTAAAAGAAAACCAGGTACAGTGGATGGTCGAATGGTTCCCTACCGAAGAATTCATTGTTCGATCCCGAAACGCACCATTTCTCATACTCATTGGTCTAAGAGGAACTTATCCCTACGTTCCCTTCCGAGCTATGAGGCAGGCTGGAAGAAAGCAAATCATACCAAGGGTCGACAAAATGAGTCACTGTAGGGCTGATTTACAGGACGATGATATCCCTCACAAATGCCAAGCTCAACACATGAAAAGAATCTATTGAGCTAGACAGGTATCACGCTGGTTGCGTGCCGCACTATTCGGGTTGGTTGGAAGATAATCACAATGGTATGGGTCAGCCCGGGTTCATTCACGGACACAGAATCATCGACGAGAAAGCTGAAGCACGGGTTAAGTACAATCAACTGCGCAAGAGGATTCGAGAGTGTGAAAGTGAGCATCGGGAAATACAAGAAGCCCATCAGAAGTTGATCGAGGAATGGAAGGATATGGGTGTCAGTGCCAACAAGCGACTAAGGTATTTGGAGCGGGGTCTAGTGGAGCTAGAAGGAAAGTTCCTCAAAAGGATTGAATATTGTCGAAACGCTGAAGGGAATGCAGGCGGACATTTGGCCAAAGCTTATCTGCTGCTAGGACTGCACGAGCTGGTGAAGCTATTCGAGGGGGATAAAGATACCGAATCTGGGGAAGGTCCTTCTGGGACCAAGTAGTTAGGAGTCTTTTATTTTGCTTTTAATGATGTAATAAGGCCGATGACCACTAGTGACATTTTATTTTCTGTTATTTAGCGTCGTTTTGGATTTGTCTTATTTTTATCAATAAAATGAGGCATTTAGAATTATAAGTTCTCCAAGTTAATTTGTCGCTAGGCCTACCTCGGGCACAACAAGGCACCCAAATTATGACGCGATTTATATTCTTGCACAATGTGTTTAAATATTGCAATATTTTCTTCTCATAACCCACACTAACTTGTTACCTTTTTGTTTTCTTTATTTTTTATTCCCCTCCCCAAAGGTTAGTTCGTGCATTCTGGAACCATCATCATACAGTACGAGATCCAAGGGCCCTCCACCTCCTCCTCCCCCGAGTCCTATCCGGAACAAGAACAAAGGTTGAATGGGAGATTCAAGCACCAGAAAGGAAATTGAAAGAATTGAGATTCCTCAGGGTACCCCGGTTGCTAAGGAAACTGCTGCCCAACTTGAGCAGAAACTGTTGAAGTTCCAAGAAGAACTGGATCAAGTTCGGAACTTGGCAAATTTATCATTCACTCTCACCGCTCTTGATGTCAACTTTCCAAATGCTCAAAATCCCGCACCTCCACAGAACACCCCACAACCACAGATGCAACCCACTCATGCTCAACACTGCAACACATGCCACACTCCACTACTCATTTCTGAACCACTGAACACCACAAACGACCACCCCTACAACGCTCCCATCTACGTAGATACCATACCCCACTACACTTAACCAATCTCAAGTGCACATGAGTTTGATGACAAGGACTCTCTTATCAGAAACTTGTCAGCAGAACTCAAGAAGTTGACCAGCCGAGTCCAGGGCATGGAAGGAAACAAAGGCATAGAGGGGATGAATTATGAGGACCTCTGCATTCAGCCAGATGTTGAACTTCCGAAAGGATACAAACCTCCCAAGTTCGAAATGTTCGATGGAACGGGAGATCCTAGAGTCAATTTGAGGACATATTGTGATAAGCTGGTTGGAGTCGGAAGGAATGAGAAAATCCGTATGAAACTCTTCATGAGAAACCTGAAGGGGGATGCTTTATCCTGGTACATCAGTCAAGACCCCAAGAAATGGACAAGCTGGGTAGGTATGGCATCAGATTTCATGGATAGGTTCCGATTCAATACAGAGAATGCACCAGATGTATTCTACATCCAGAATCTGAAGAAGAAGCCTACCGAGACATTCCGCGAGTATGCTACTCATTGGAGATTAGAGGCTGCTAAGGTCAGGCCGGCCTTAGAAGAGGAACAAATGAATAGATTCTTCATCCGGGCTCAGTACCCATAATATTATGAGAGGTTGATGCTGATCGAGGGCCAGAAATTCTCCGATATCATCAAGCTGGGAGAAAGAATTGAGGAAGGCATTAAGAATGGTATGGTTACTAATCTTGAAGCATTGCAGGCCACCAACAAGGCTTTACAGTCTGGTGGCACGACCAAGAAGAAGGATGTCAATGCCGTGATGGTCGCACAGGGAGCCAAATCACCACTAAAATACCACACTTACCCGTCACCTCCACTTACATATCAGCCTATCCCGAATTACCAAGCACCTGCACCCTCTTACCAAAATCCACCACCCGTTTACCAATCATCTCCACCTCCTGCATATCAACCCACTTCACCTAGATACTCTCAACTTACACATGGTTACCAAGCTTATAATGCCCAACCCTCTCACTACCAATCACCTCCCACTCGCCAAAATTTCCCTAGACCCAGACCAAATTTTGACCGCAGACCTCCCAGACAATATACAGCCATTACTGAGCCAATTGACCAGCTGTATGAGAAGCTTAAAGCTGCTGGTTACGTCTCCCCTATCCCTGCCATAACTCCAGAAAATCCTTCCCAGTGGGTCAACCCTAATAAGACTTGTGCGTACCACTCCGACATGAAGGGACATACCATTGATGAGTGCCGCTCGTTGAAGGACAAGATTCAAACTCTGATCGACAATAAGGTTATCGTAGCAAAAGAGCCTGCTCCTAATGTCCACAACAATCCTTTACCTGATCACAGAGGTAGGGACATTCACATGATCGAGATCGAAGATGATTGGGACCCCAAAGGATCGATAGGATTGATTGCTGAGGATGATGAGCCAAAGAAACCGGCAGTCACACTTAACCCAATTGTTGTGCAGAACCAGCCCTCCAGGGGAGATGAAGTAAACATGTCTATACCTCTCGAATTTGAAGCACCTTCTTCTGCGAAGGTTGCCGGGCCAATTGAGGTAGAGTTTGGGGCTCCAAAGGCACCTGTACGCTTTGAAGTTGTTGTGTTACCACCAAGGGTACCCATTCCTGTAGCAATGTCAGACATAACACCATTCTACTCAAATGTCATACCATGGGATTACACAGCTGAAGCAAGGAGGAAAGGAAAGACCAAGACGGGAGAAGCAATTGCTGCGCAGTGTATGACCAGAACAGGCAGTATTTACACTCCAGAGCACCTAGCTGAGTCCAGTAAGCAAGCCTCGGGACGGACTACTGAAACTGGTCCCGATGATCTTTGGAGGAAAATACAAGCTAAGGAGTATTCGGTCGTTGAGCAGTTGAACAAAACACCAACACAGATCTCCATCCTAGCTCTTCTACAGAGCTCTGACGCACACAAAAATGCCTTGATAAAGATATTGAGCGAAGCTTATGTGCCCAACAACATAACTGGGGGCGAAATGACAAATATGGTAGGACAAATACTGGAAAGCCACAAAATCACTTTCCACGAAGATGAGCTGCCGCCGGAAGGATTGAGTCACAACATGGCCCTACACATCACCGTGCAATGCGAGGATTACTTCGTCACTAGAGTCTTGATCGATGGAGGCTTCAGCCTCAACATCTGTCCGTTGATAACTCTCAGAACATTGGGAAAGAGGCTGCACGAGATCAAAGATGGGGCCATCAACGTCAAAGCCTTCGATGGGTCCCAAAGGTCTACTATTGGAAAGATCAGCCTATGCTTGCAAATGGGGCCAACCTGGTTCGACATTAACTTTCAAGTGATAGATGTCCCAGCATCCTACAATTTGCTGTTGGGACGACCATGGATCCATGCCGCTGGAGCTGTAGCATCGACCCTGCATCAGGCAGTGAAGTTCGAATGGAATCACTAGGAGGTGATCATTCATGGCGATGATAGCAACCCCATATATAGTCGCCAGACCATCCCGATGATTAGAGGCAGAAGGAGAATACGCGGAGAAAAATACCACCACATTGAAAGAGTCAATGTTGTAGACAAAGATAAATGGTAGGATAATAAGATTGAAAGTATCCTGAATTGGTGTGGATACAAACCTGGAAAGGGACTCGACAAAAACCTCCAGGGAATCGCCAAACCCATCAAGCTGAAGAAATATGGCACTACATTTGGTTTGGGGTATGAGTACATTTGGGAGGAGTTCAATCACTGGTCGCCACCATGGAGCGGTCCCTACTACCCACTGGAGCATCCGATACCTCACCTGGAGCAGACTTCCAGCTGGCAGATACTATATATGGGTCGGAGGAAGATGAAGCATTGGCAGCCGTGAAGAATCATTCTTGGAGGATGATGATATGGACTGCTGTGTTATTTTCGAGGAGGAAGGTGAGGAAGACCCTTCTATACAAGTTGTGAACCAAGAGAGCGCCTCAGCAATTGGTCAATCAAAACCACCAGGGCCCGGAAAGCTTCGGGGTAGCAAGGCTAAACAAAAGCACCATGCATCACATTTTACTTTTTACTAGCTGATTTTATTTCCGTGTTGTTTATTTCTGAAAAGAGCTCTGATATTCAAAATAATTACGAATTTAATCGAAACATTTCAGTTTATTATATATTTCGCTCTTATTATTTTTCTATCATTCACTTTATTTTACACAACATTACTATTACTTGCCTTGACGATGACCCAACGATTGTGACTTGCAACGAGACAACGCAACAAACGGATACGGATTCAGAAGAGGATGATATATCAGAAGAGGTCGTCAGAGGAGTTGAGAATTTTGAAAATAGGCCTAAGTCTAACTTGGACAATGTAAGCACGTGATTTTTGCTTCACGGACAATCACTCCAAAAGAAATCAAAAAAAATAATTGCAAATGGCCTCGCTGTACAAATCTTCGATTTTACGTAACATGTGTTGGTAGTCATTTGTGGGTCTGTCCATTTTTCATTTAATCTTATCGATCAAAGTACAAAGTATGTCTGTCATGGTAATCAAACCATAATTCGGTCATTAAAAGAAAATTCACAAAAAATATGCAGCTTTTATTTCTAGGCTGTGATTTTAACCATTTTTAAAATTTTAATATGAGTGTGATATTTGTTTAGGTGTTGATTAATGGTTGTTTTAAATTCATTTCAATTTAGTTGTATTTTAAAATCAGAAAAAAAAGAAGTGAAGAAATCGGATTGGGCCCCAAATGAGGCCCAAAGCCAATGCAAGACCCAGTCCAAGCCAGGCCTGCCCAACTACGGACTCAAACGACGCCGTATCAGCGTCCCTATTGAAGCCGTTGATCTGACTCCAACGAACGGTCCTGATCAGGTTGCTCATTTCACCTCAACGACGCCGTTTCAGGCAAGTGGATCTGATCCGTCCAACCCTTTTGATCCAACGGACCCAGGCTTTCCCTTAAACCCGTCAAATCTTGAGCCGATCCAGCTTTACCCGGTCTCACCCACCATCACCCTCAAACGACGTCGTCCCCCTTTAATGAATAGATCCTGGCCCTTGATCTCACATGATCTGACGGCCAGGATCTAAACCCCTAGATCGTATATAAGCCTTCCATCATACCCCACGCCCCCTATCCGAATCCCCCTTCACTCGTCTTCTTCACCAAACCCTGAACCCCCCGAAACCCTAGCAGCCGCCATGGCTTCCCTTTCACCAGAACCCGGCGGTATGAACGCCGGTGACCACCCCCTTAACACCCATGATGCATCTCACCACCCCGAAACCAAATCTGTTGCCCCTTAGCCTCGAATCCTCTCCCACCTTCTCGAATCTTCATTTGAAGATTCGAGACAAGACTCGATCTATACTAAACCACCCCAGATTCACACTAGACAGTCCCCTGACCTCCCTCGTGACCAAACCAAGCTTGGTTTGGTCCGAATCTACCCACAACTCCTAGAATCTCAAATCTGAGAATCCAAACCTTAGAACACAAGAACTTGAGGAATCCGGCCAGTCTTAACAGGGGTTTGAGGTCTAATAGACCTTAATCAAGGTGTTCTCGGTTGAGAACACCCCGATTAAAGTTTGTTCGACCTCAAATGGTCAAAGCTGAGTCAGACTTGGGTCGACTTTGTTTGAACATTTTCAGTAAGTTTTTCTTTTCCTTTCTGTTTTATTTGGGTGCTAGTTGAGTTTGTTAGCATGTTCTGTTGTGATTATTTGGTATTTCTGGTATTTTTCATTCCAATTTCTTCCGTCTTTGTAAGGCCTTTTATTAGGTCATTGGTTTTCTGTGTGTGTATTCTGTGACATACATGTTCGATTAGATTAGTCGTCATATAAATAATTCGTATGGCCTCCCAATATTGTGCAAAGTTAGCTGAAGTTATTCAGGACCCCGTACGTATTTTTTATTTAATCGATTTGTTATATCTGGTTATAATTAGTATAGTCGACTTGATAAACGTCGTCGATTAGTTTTCTATGACTAAATGATCAAATGGACTAATAATTTCACATGACTGATTGAACCCTGTCATTGACTAAATGCCCGACATGGTTTGAAATTGGTTTGTTTGCATTGCAAAACGACTGAAAAAGATTCAGTCCAGGGCAGTTCTGAATTGGAGCTTTCAGAAGTTCAAAATGCCCTGATACTGCAATGGGTTTAGGGCAGTAATAATCAGGGATTAACAGGGGTAATTTGGGTGTTAAAAAGAACAGAAATGATTAGTTTAAATAAGCTGACAAATAGGGTACTGGATTAGGATTAAAATAAGGTAATAGTGGGGAGCCAAACTTTGTGGCATGGGACTGATTGAATAAAAAAGGGGTGCCCATGTTGTTGGGCAGAAAATATAGGCTAAAAGCCTGTCAAATGGATGGGTATGGGGAATATTTTGATTAGTTTAGAAAGAAAGTTATGGGCAGGAAAGTGGGGAGGGTTCAAGGCAGCTGAGTGCTTGCCATTTCTGCCTATAAATAGAGCTGTTTCAGAACTTAAAAGGGGCTGGACATTCTTAGTCTTCAGAGAAAAACAAGAAACATAAAGTCTCAGAATATTGTAACCAAACACTGTCTGAAAATTACATAAGAGTTCACGTTGGTCAAGCTGTCTTGGCCAATTTCTGTTGGTTGCCTGTTGAGCTGCTTGTGATTGTTGAACTACTGGTGTGGTTACATTGAATACTCTGCTGTTTCTGCTGGTTCATTACTCTGTTTCTGGGACTGTTTGTTTGGTGCTCGACCAACTATTGGGTTTTCCTCCTGGTGGAAACTGCTGCTGTTTGCCTGTGGACTATTACTGCATTGTTGCTGTGTTGTTGTTGTTTGTCTGTTGTTGCTGTTGTTTGTTGCATACTACACAGCTGATTACTCTCCTTCTTCCTTTGCTTTCCTTACCAGGTACATGACTAATACACTACCAATGTAATTTGAAAGTCGAGCATGAATACAAAAGAGAAGGGTTGAAGATGTTTATTTCATATGTAGACTGTTATATGGATTATCATTGTAATGCATAATAGTTTACATTTCTGTTTGGATACTGGCTTTAGTCCTCATACTTAGCAAGCATGTAATTAACTAGGACTATCTCTGTTTTCAATTAGTAGAGACAAACGCGATAAGAAACGTAGTTGCTATAGGATATCCTTTTAAAATAAGGACGAGATGAGCCTCGACAAAATAAAAAAAAAACGCACAAGCTGCGAGGCCCTCGTTAAATGTATATATCGAAGCATTCAGTTTCCAAGGTGGGTCGTTTAGCAAATCTCACGACCCTCCCGGAATAATAACGCGATAGCCTCTTTAAGCGCGTATTTAATAATTTTACCTTCTTAAATTCGGGTGCACATTTATGTGACCCAAATCCAAATCTCGACGGATTCGAGATGTGTTTCTAATCACGGGTACATTGATTGTGACGTGGTTCGAGATGCGTGTCCATGACGTCGCAAATTCCTTTTAAAAATAAGAATGAGACGAGCCTCGACAAACAAAAATGTACAAAGCTGCGGGGCCCTCTAAATGTATGTATATATTAAAGTTTTAGAATTCGGGATGTGCCGTTTAACGAATTTTTACGACCTTCCCCAAAATAACAAGACGCTAGTTGTTGTAGGCGCGCCTTTAATAAACCTTACCTTCTTAAACTCGGGTGTGCATTTCATGCATCCCAAATCCAAATCCTAAAACATTGAATAAAAATATGTTCCGGATCGTGGATGCATTTTATGTGACCCAATCCAAAGACATGTTTTTAAACGATGTTCACATTCTTTAAAAAATATAATAATGAAAGCGGTAAAAAGATAAAACTTGCACATGAGTCCATATTTGTATAAAATCAGATAATCAAGCCAAATATAACAGTTGAGCGACCGTGCTAGAACCACGGAACTCGGGAATGCCTAACACCTTCTCCCGGGTTAACAGAATTCCTTATCCAGATTTCTGGTACGCAGACTATAATATGGAGTCATTCTTTTCCTCGATTCGGGATTAAAATTGGTGACTTGGGACACCCTAAATCTCCCAAGTGGCGACTCTGAAATAAATAAACCAATCCCGTTTCGATTGTCCTTTAATTGGAAAAACTCCCTTATACCCTCGCGGGTGCGGAAAAAGGAGGTGTGACAGACAAAACTGAGGTCGTTAATCTGGGAGATACAGGGAATGTCAAAGAAACACACATCAGTATTCACCTGTCACCATCAGAAAAGAAAGAGTACACGGAGTTCCTAAAGGAATATGAAGACATGTTCGCCTGGTCATATGATGATATGACTAAATCGTAAAGAAGAAATCATAAACTTTGACACCAACACCATATCAGTCAGCCCTTTGATAACACGGATAAATAGCTACATATCCAAATCATGGAAGACATCACTTAATCTTTACAGTAACTACTCATGAAATGGATCCTATATTTATACAACAGAACCCATTCATGATGAAAGTTGGACTAAATATAGACTTTATAAGCTCCAACAAGTTACATCTATCAGCTAATAAGCGAGCAATGGGAATGCTGATGTAACGGTTATATAACCGTTGCTATAGATGGTCTATTGCAACGGTTATAACCGTTGCAATAGCAACTAGACCCTATTGGAATGCTTTCGTAACTAAATCGTTGCATTAGTGAAATAAGCGTTTCTATAGAGGAACTTGCTGTAACGGTTATTACAACCGTTGCCATATAAAAATCTACAAAAACGATTTTTCAGAAAAAAATTTTATTGGGACGATATTCAATTCCCTCCTAATTTTCCCGCTTCTAATTTCCCAATTTTTAAGTAGTTTTCATTTTGTTTTTTAGCTTTTTGGTTTTACTTAAAACCTAAAAACTAACGCTTGTACTTCGAACATATAGAAACTCTATCCACTCTTAAGCATTGTTGCTTCAAACAGATCCAAACTCTTAAGATAAACCCTAAAATTTGTCAATAGCGCTCTTATAGTATTTGTGCTTCGGGCTACATATCTCTCGAGATATCCAAACAATTTTTATTCGCAGCACAAAGAAATGACGCTCTCAAATCTGATGTTTAAATATTTGAACAGTGGCGAACGAATCTCTCAACTCTTTTCCATCTTCTACATTCTTCGCTTGAATTGAAAATAAGAGAACCCAAAACCCGGCCTTCATTTCTTGATTTTCAATATTTTTCAGGTATTTCTAATTTCTTGTTCTATAAAGGATTATTCACTAAAATTTCTTTGTATATGACAGGGTTTTAGATTTTTGTGTTTGTTGAAAGTTTCTTGTTCTGTAAACAGAATCGATTTTGTGCCTTCAAATTTATCTCTATCTCTTGAAGGCAGGGTTTCGAATTGCATCATTGTTTCAATTGCATTGGTCGTCATCTGATGATTTTAATTGTGGGTATGGTATTTTTATTTTATTTCAAGAAAAAAGTATTGTTTATTCTCTTAAAGTTGCCTTCATTTCCACGACTAATTTAGATTTGCTGCTTATGAAATTCAGTTTGGTAAAACAACAGATCTAGATTTGAAGTGATTGAGACTTCAAGTCTGGCTGAAATTTCTTTATTTGAGAAAAGAACTTATGACTTGGATGAAATGAACTGCAATGAAGTTCTGTACAATTTGTGTGAACTTAGACATTTAAGGAGGAGAAAATTCCAAGAATGCGGAACTAGCCACAAAGGTAGTTTTATGTGTATAAAAATGCATTGAGCTATTTTATGCATATTCTTTTGGAAAACCATAGATTTATATGTTTCTAACATTAATTTAGTTCATTCAGTTAGTGATATTGGACTTTGTCTCAAGATTTTGTGTATTTGGTTTGACAGTTTGGAGTATATGTCATGTCTATGCTCCTTTTACCTATGCACAAGTTCTACATAGATTCATGTCTATGTAAACTTTTACAAACTTCCTTTTCGGCGTCAGTAAATTTAGCTAGTAAGTATTTTGTCTTGGGTTTGGACAAGTAGCTATTTATCCATGTTTATTTTTCAGCAACTATTTTTTCTCTATATTAGGTTGGAATAGTAGTTTTGCCTGAAGTCATACTTTAGGTTGGCTAAAGTCTTGTTGAGATTTGACCGTAGAAATAATCTATAAATGTGAAAATGTATCAAGAATCCTTTTTGAGTTATTTTTTATTTCAGATAACTGTTCATGCTATATTTCTCCTTGAATTGAAAATGCAAATCTTTGAATAAGTCAGAGGCTGTATGTTGATGGTTAAAATGCAGAAAAGTGCAAAGCAAAAACGATGGCTAGTAAATGGATCATGCGTCGAAAAATAGAAAATAGTAAGACACGACATTGCCCCTAGCTATATTATACAAAACCCTACCGTATTAGGCTCAGAAAGGTACAAAGTAACGCAAGACTCAACTACCTCCTAGCCTACAACCGTAATACTCGACCTCCACAACTTCTTATCAAGTGCCATGTCCTCGAAAATCTGAAGCCTCGCCATATCCTGCCTGATCACCTCTCCTCAATACTTCTTTGGCCGCCCTCTGCCTCATCTTGTGCCTTCCACAACCAGCCACTCACACCTCTTTACTGGAGCATCTGGGCTTCTCTGTTGTACATGCTCGAACCATCTGAGCTTCGCTTCCTGCATCTTGTCATCAATGGGAGCCACATACACATTCTCTCGAATATCATCATTCATAATCTTCTCCATCCTAGTGTGCCCGCACATCCACCTCAACATCCTCATTTCTGCTACTTTTATCTTTTGGATATGTGAGTTCTTAACATGCCAACACTCAGCCCCATACATCATGGCCGGTCTAACCACCGCTTTATAGAACTTACCTTTAAGTATCGTTGGCACTCTCTTGCCACACAAGACTCCAGAGCTAACCTCCACTTCATTCATCCAACCCCAATACGGTGTGTGACATCCTCGTCGATCTCCCCTCCCCCGTAGATAATCGAACCAAGGTATTTGAAGCTGCCTCTACTTGGGATAACTTGTGACTCAAGCCTCACATCCACGTCCACTTCCCCCGACTCAGCGCTGAACTTACACTCGAGGTATTCCGTCTTCGTTCTGCTTAACTTGAAACCCTTAGACTCAACAGTCTGTCTCCAAACTTCCAATTTCTCGTTAACACCAGCTCATGACTCATCAATCAGAACTATGTCATCGGCGAATAACATGCACCATGACACCTCCCCTTGAATATGGTTTGTTATCGCATCCATCACCAGGGCAAATAAGAACGGACTGAGCGCAGAGCCTTGGTGTAACCCCATTTCAACCGGAAAATGCTCAGAGTCGCCTCTTACTATCCTAACCCGAGTCTTAGCCCCATCATACATGTCCTTAATTTCCATAATATAAGGAACTGACACACCTTTTGCCTCCAAGCATCTCCAGAGAACTTCTCTAGGAACCTTGTCATACGCTTTCTCTAGGTCAATAGATACCATGTGCAGATCCTTCTTTCTCTCTGTATGTATACAGTTCCACCAACCTCCTAACAAGGTGTATAGCTTCTGTGGTGGAGCGACCCGGCATGAACCCGAACTGGTTGTCGGATACAGACATTGTCTTCCTCACCCTCGCTTCAACCACTCTCTCACATACTTTCATGGTATGACTCAGTAATTTGATACCTCTATAGTTGTTACAACTATGGATATCACCTTGTTCTTATACAATGGAACCACCGTACTCCACCTCCACTCAGCTGGCATCCTCTTCGCCTTAAAAATAACATTAAACAACCCAGTCAACCACTCCACACCTGCTCTCCCTACACACTTCCAAAATTCCACCAGAATCTCGTATAGCCCGATCGCTCTGCCCCTACTCATCTTACACACTTCCATAGCATGTACATTTTCAAATATATGCTTATATATAGAGAGAGAAAATATTGAAGTTTTTCGGAGTAACGCTCTAAAGTAAGATATAGTGTTGGCTCGAAATAATTTAAGGTAAAAATTTATTCACAATCACAAATGATAATTACTAAATTGAGTTGAAAAATATGATATACCGGTGGTGATATATTGTGCATTCATTTGATTAATGTAAACATCGAATTTAGATAAAAATAAAAAAATTATATTAATTATTATTAGTGAGTAACGTTACAAATTATATATTTAGGTAATGAAGATTATTTCAGGGGTAAATCTAAATTATGGCGTAATTTTCATAAATTATAATATTGCATATTAATTCATTAAATTGATCATGCATTAATCATTGATTCAAATTCATATTTCTACATATTCAACTTTCAATGTTGCCCCCTTCCCCCAACACCCCAACACACACACTAGGACGAGATGTAACTTTACAATCCTAATAAGCGTAAAACAAATGTAGTGTTACGCAACGCTTTCCTGATGTTCTTTGGAAGGGCAACATAAGGCTAAGCAACCGATGTCAGTGCGGTTATTGTTCGCCAATGAGGTCCCCTCCGCACGCTAGACTAGATTGTCAGTGCCGTGCGGGAAAACCAATGTCACGAGCAATTGCGGAAGCTGAGAGAGAATTGGGTTTTGAATTATGATGATGATTTTATTGATGACTGAAATGCTGATTACAAAAGATGTGGTGTCGAGGGGGAGAGACACCAAAAAAATGCTTGCTTGAAATGTTTGATTGTTTGGTCCCTCTTAATAATGCTTAAAAAAAATAAACCAACATTACATGACTAGTCCTAATAAAGTTGTAGAAGTACACTGAAATGGAAATGATGTAAACTAGCCTATAATTACAATGAAAAGGACTTAGTTTATTACAAGGTAGAACTAAGTCCGATGGTAGCAACTTTGTCTTGCGGGTCAGGTTCTGGCGCGCGTTGCTGTGGGCGCGCGCGACACTTGCTGTGTTGGCCTGAGGCTGAGCACTGGTGCTTGGCATCAGGGTCTGTGCACGAGGCGCTGCTGGAATGGGCCTGCACCTGGGCGCTGGCGAGGCATCAGGATATGCGCGCGCGACATTGTCAGGGCGCGCAGCGCTATTGTCATTGGCCAGCCCTTGGGCGCTGGCGAGAGGCATCGCTGGGGTGACAGAGGCGCATGCGCGCTTGTCACTTGGCGCAGCCAAGACCACGGGGCCGACCATGGCGCTAGGTATTGTGAGGCTTGCTAGGCCGCCATGGGGCGCGGTCAAGGGGTCATGAGGCGTGTCTGGAAAGCAGCCCATGACATTCTCCCCCACCTGAGTTGGAGCCGTCCTCGAATGCTTATGATGATGATGATGATGCTTCTGGTGGTTGTTGGATGGGAGGTTTGCGCCCCTCTGTTCTGTGAGCTTGCTGTTGTAGCGACGCAATGATTTCATGCGGCTGACATGGAAGACTGGATGAATCTTCCACCAGGATGTAGTTTTCACCTGGTATGTGGACTTTCCAATGCGTTTTCCAATGGGTAGAGGCCCGATCTATTTTTGTTGCAGGCGAGGGTCATGGGTCCTCTCTGCAAACAAGTACCGCTTTGGGATGCATAGCATTACTTTGTCCCCTGTTTGATGTTGGGCAAAGCAAAGCTTTTGTTCGGTGAACCTTTTTGCCCGCTCTTGGGCTTTGACGAGATAGCTCCGTACTATCCCTATGTTGCTTTCCCATTCGCTCGAGAAGTTGGCAGCTCGAGGAGATTTCGGCATGGTTGATGCATTCACCATTTGCGGGAGAAGCGGTTGTTGTCCGGTAACAATTTCAAAAGCCTTTTGTTTGTATGATGGCTCTTTTGAGAATTGAAACACAGTTGAGCAGCATCCAGGAGCTTCACCCAATGCTTCTGTGATCCGGTTGCAAAGTTGCGGAGATATTCCTCCAGCATGTCATCGAACCGGTCTGTCTGGCCATCCGATGGTGGATGGATGTCTGAGTTGTGACTCAATGTTGACCCAAAGCACCTGAAGAGATGGGTCCAAAAGTTGCTAGTGAAGCGTGAGTCGTGCCTACTAACAATGTCTTTGGGCAGGCCCCAATGTTTGACAATGTGCGAGAAGAAGAGTCGAGCTGTATCTTCTGCTGAGATGTTCTGCGGGGCTGCTATGAAGGTTGCATAGTTTGAAAATTGATCTATGACAACCATGATGGATGCAAGATTACCGATTTGGGGCAATCCCGTGATGAATCTAAGGGAAACACTTTCCCATGGTCTCTGTGGGACATGTAATGGCTGCAAGGGTCCCGTCTGTGATGAGTGCTCCAACTTGTCCTTGTGGCATGGCTGACAAGTCTTCACACGCTGAGGAGCGTCACCAGTCTTTTGAGGCCAATGACATGATGGTTGATTGCTGCTGTGAAGGGTAGCTGGAACCAGGGGTTCATGTCTGTTGGCTACCTTCTCCAACTGCATGGCCGAGATGTTTTTAACGGCCATCTTTATGGGAAAACATGGTATGGTGCATGGCTTGGCCCCGTATTCTCCCATCATCAGGAGCATGTTGGCATATGGTACCGGTATGGTGTTGGTTTGCCTCATGAACTCCAAACCCACTATGATGTCGAAGTCATCTATGATTGTGATGCGCAGGTCGATGCTTCCTTTGTATGGGCCAAGTTTCACTGGGACATTTGTAATTGAGACTAAGCACTGTCTCCATCTGCATTTTGCATAAGGCTACCTTTCTGCCTTCCGAGGTTAAGCTCTACCTCCATCTGCATTTCCTGCATTGCATAAGGCTACCTTTCTGCCTTTCGAGACTAAGCCCTGTCTCCATCTGCATTTTGCATAAGGTTACCTTTCTGCCTTCCGAGGTTAAGCTCTACCTCCATCTGCATTTCCTGCATTGCATAATTCTACATTTCTGCCTTCCGAGGTTAAGCTCTACCTCCATCTGCATTTCCTGTATTGCATAAGGCTACTTTTCTGCCTTTCGAGGTTAAGCGCTACCTCCATCATTATCTGCATAAGGCTACCTTTCTACCTTCCGAGACTAAGCTCTGTCTTCATCCTGCATGGATGAAATATCGCCACTTTATTTTCTTGTATGGCTGAAATATCGCCACTTTATTTTCTTGCATGGCTGAAATATCGCCACCTTATTTTCTTGCATGGCTGAAATATCGCCATTTTATTTTTTCTTGCACGGCTGAAATATTGCCACCTTTTACTTACGTCTTGCATCGGCTGAAAGATCGCCACCTATTGCATTTAATGGGCTGAAAGAGCGCCAAATTGTCCAAGGGCATTATTGTTCGGAGGCACCATTTTCATAGCCCGAGAACGCCATGCCATGGCCTGATGACTCCATTTTATCTTTTGCACATCATTATTCAAAGGCATCATGGTTCAGAGGCACCATTCTCATAGCCCGAGAACACCATTTCATAGCCTGCGAATCCTTTATTATACGCTTCATGGCCCAGGACGTTATGGTTTGAGGACATCATCCTAACCGTCCAAAGACAACATTCATGGTCCGATAAGAACTTGCATCACGTTTAAATTTATGCACAATGTATGTTGGTATTATTCATTTGCAGGTACACCGGCTATCAACAGTCGCCTCAGTATGAGCGATCCCGCTCCAGTTCCCGCAGCCTATCAGACTTCAACCACTTTTCTCAACCAAACATCATGTCCGTTCTTTTCAAAATCTCCATCGGCATATCCCGTCAATGGATCCTGAACTACATGTGGCCTGATTCCTGTAAGACCAGAGATATGTAGGCAGCTCAGGAACCAGAGCTCGGTCAAAACTTTTCAAATCATTTCTTTTCGGGCAAAATTGGCCATCGTATCTTTACCCGACAACTCTTTCATCCTTCCCGGGTAAAGAGGGGCAGCTGTTGATACCCAATTTTTCCCTAAGTATTTTTTACACTCAAAATACTTTCTTATTACACTCTAATTTATTGCACTTTAGTTGAGTTTGCACTTTAATCGCTAGTGTTTTGCACTAGTTATGTGTTTTATGCCTTGTAGGTGTGATTCCGAGCTATATAGATGTTATGAAATGAATTTAAGTGATTTGAAGCTTTGAAGTCTGGCTAAAAGCTCAAGGAATTAATCCGGGATCGTGTTCGGGGGTCAAATTTGATAGTTGAGAACAAACGAAGACTCGATGAGGCATATTGCATACTGTCTAGTAAAATGCACATAACTCTTTACTCAGAACTCCATTTTGGCTCCGTAATATATGGTTGGAAAGATAATGCAAAGAATTACAACTTTCATGTTTTTCATTTTTCCAAATTCCAAACGTAACAGGATGAAACACCGCGGTTTCACCGCGACCGCGACAGAACTGCGGCAGAGTGCAGACGCAGACAATTGAAGAATCAGAGGCCATGTTTGGTCGCGGTTTGACCGCGACCACGGTAGAACCGTGGCAGGAGGCGGAAATTTCAGGGACTAAAGTGCAAAACATGAGATTTTTAGCCCAAAACCCTATTTTAAACACTAGACTTCGCCCAAGAGAGACATGTATTATTTTGGAGAGTTTTTTGGCAAGAAGAACAAGTGTGAGAGAGCACCCAAAACATCTTGGTTTCTTCTTCTCTTTATTTTTCTTGCAAGTTTTATGATGAATTTATTTTGGGCATCTAAATCTAGGTGTAGCAAATCAAATCGAATTAACAAATAATGACAATAGAAATCTTATAGGCTATAACCAATAGCAAATTCACATAGTGTTAAATACACTAAAACTATCCAAATTAGTAGAATAGTTGAAATCTAATATACAAAAAAAAAACGGAAAAAAACAAAGAAAAGACAATACCACATAGACGAGATTAGAAAAAGGAAGAAAATGTTATGATATCAATTAGTTAGTAAATAAAACGCACAAACCTTTCCAGGGAATCAAATTGGTTTAATTTGAAATTTGCAATAGCTTCTTTCGCAAGGTGCACCACACGAACGGAGATTAGCTTTTTTACTCGTTAACAACTTGTAATTCAACAACTATCACGAGAAAACTGTGTGTGTGCGTGTTTTATGTATGTGCACAGGCGGAAGGAGAAAAGAAGGGATTTTTCGAAGAAGAGAAGAAGCCACAACTGCTAATCTTTTTTAGTCTCATCTAGGTCTACTCATTGATTTATTTATTTTTACACAAAATGGTCTTGCATTTGCATCAAGTCAAATTTCAACAAAATTTCAGCAATAACATATTTGCATTCATCAGTATAGAACACAAAGGTGAAGGATATGGACCTCAAAGTGGATCTCCAACAGAAATGGAACGAGCCGTTGATGACCAAACAGTGGTTGGAAGCCTCGACGAAACTACGACCTATATCCTTCGAGTGAGCCATAATGTGGACTTCCTATCTAAAAGTATGTGTTGAATTAGTCCGCTCATCGCTTTAATTTTAAAGACCAAACCAGTACATGCGAGACATGCTAAACTCTATGGCTTATCTGATTTAAGGAGGTTTGCTTGAGCCTTACTTGCTTATCTGCCTCCACTTTTACTTGTATTATGTGTTTTGATTGACGCCTTAGTATTTTATCCTTTGAAACTCTCAAAAGGCCCTAAATCCCTTTCCCTTTAGGATTAGTAGTCCTAAATGCCTCCGGGACTTATAGGAGTGGGACGGGTACTAGCATGTAATAAGTAACGAAACTTTCCGCGCTTTAATACCTTAACGGGGTGGGAAGGGTAGAATATGGATATGATGACCGGTGCGCTAATATCATGTGCGACCCCTTTTCTGAGGAGTGATTGCTGGATATTGCATTGATGTGATTCATATTAATTATAAACCTAGGACCCCCCTCCCTTTATTTGCTTTCATCTTTTCTTGTAAAATTATTCAAATCTCTTTTTTTAAAATTTCTGCCCTCTCTACTTACCTTCGAAAGTTTTCAACCTGATTGCAATGTTATATGCGAATCCTTATTTGAGCCTTGATTGTTTACTTGTAAAGTCACAATTGTAACATGGCCGGGAACCACACTAGTGGATCTTGAGGTATGCCTAACACCTTCCCCTCGAGATAATTTCTAGCCCTTACCTGAACTCTGGTTTTCCAACTCAAACTCTTCTAAAAAAGTGTCCTAATGCACTATAATCATTAGGTGACGACTCTTCAAATTCCGAAACCCAATTCTCGAAAGGGAATAGAGTTGTCTTTCCCAATGTCGTATACCCGATTTCTGACCCCACGGTTAGAGAAAAAAGGGGCGTCGACACACACCTATCATACACAATCTTAATAATTTAACTTTGTTCACACTGGCAATCTTGGGGTAACCACATTTTGATAATTCCTAAAGGCTATTCTTCTATAGCTTGCTCTCTCACTGTTAGCTGATTTTTTTCCCACTATCATTGTACTTCGGATTTAACTTAAACTCTTTGGGTTCTAACACATGCATTCGGTATTTCAAACTGCCATCCACTCACTAGAGATAACTTGGCTAAGTGGATCAAATCTTACCTCTACTAGCTCTGCTAAAATTGCTAATTCACTATATTTACTCAAAACTTATTTACTATCCTTTCACTAACCACCTGCTAGCATCATATTTTCTCCTCCTACTTTGAATAACTAAAGTGAAGCATAAGGTTACTCCTAACTTCCCTCATCATCTGACCATATTCTTTTGTTGTACACTATCATTCTTTTGAACTATGCACATGGATAACACTTAGGGAAATTTCATCCGTCTTAAACAAAATTGGAATATCTAACCCCCAAACTTTCTATACACTTCAAAATCACTTCAGACTATAAACCTTCAGCCTAAACACATAGTCACATCATGTGAAAGGGAACTGCCATATCTTTTATCTCACAATAATAGCCACTTCGTATACAAATTCACTAACATGGTACTTTCTAGTTCTGATTTGAATAAATCTAAAAAACTTAAAATTATTCCCTAAAATTCAATGTCGCCTGCTCTTAGTTATCATTTCGTACATCATATTATTCTTAGTTATGTTTCCCTTAGGCTTCTTTCTGTCCAAAACTATAGTGATCAATTCTATGCCCGCTGCAGTTGAATTCTTAACCTGGTACACCGTGGGGTCTGACATACGGATACACTGTCATACACATCTGATGAATCACTTCATGCACCATCCGGTGAGTCTTGGGTCTTAATCCCTAAAACATGCGAAGATTTCGCTATAATCACTGTTACTTACATTTTTTTTGAGCATCCATATGCATCACTGTATACTCGCAAGTCTCCAAAAATTTTGATACACTAAAAATTGGAGATCTGGTAAACATATAACTGAATACTGGCATACTGAATAACCATAAATTTGCTAATTGAAAGACTGTATAACTGGTAACTGAGCTAAACTAATAGCCATAAAACATGATAACTGTTTTTGTACTTTCTGATAAGGTTATGCTCTAATTTGTACTACTATCCATTGCATCCCACTTTCAACATCTTCTCAAGTCTCATATTTGTTACCAACATGAACTCCATAGTAATACCACAATAGGCAAATCATCCTTCCAGAACCTTGGGCTTTTCCTTTTTTTTCCCCGCATGTCGCTTGGGCATTTAGTACGTCTGGAATTTAATAGGAAGAGAAGGTTACCTATTGCTATAAGATTCATGGCACGGTCTAGAGTAGAAAGAAATGAGATAATCCTGGATGTCTTGGTAGTTAACCGTTTATATGAGTGGCCAGCACACATATATAAAGGAAACTCCACTAGACACGGCTTTATAGACTCCCTAGGACAGTTGAACCTAGTGCTCTGATACCAAACTTTGTCACGACTCGAACCTGGGCATGGACATAACACGACACTCGGTGCCTAACTACATGTGACCGAGCGAACCAACTGATTGGCTGAATCAACATGTGATATTATAACATACTAAATGCGGAAGATAAACTAACGCATGCTGATATGCTGAAAGTCTGAATGATAAAAATTAAAGTGCGGAAATACTAATACAATTTTGAAACATAATTGTAGTCAACATAGCTTAATATGAAAAGCCTACGACTCTGTCTAGCTGTTACTCTAGTCTATAAAGCCTCTATCAAAGTACTGAAAACACTATCTATCTATAAATACCGAAAGATTGTAAGGTAGTGATAATGCCCCGAAAGAACTGGGGATTACCCAATAGCTGGTACGAGAATCCTAGCGCTCTGAATCGTCAACCTGTAAAACAATACCTGTATCGTGAGATGCAAGCCCGGGAAAAAAGGGACGTTAGTACATTTGAATTGTACTGGTATGTAAAGCAACTGAAAGAAATAATTATAAATGTTGAAACTGAAACTAAGCGGATAATTGAGAATTTATAATTGATAACTGAAATAATAACTATTGAAACTGAAACTGAAATGATAACTGATAACTGAACTAATAACTGGTAACTGAACTAATAACTGATAACTGAACTGGTAACTGATATGATAATTGATAACTGAACGGTAACTAATATTTGAACTGAAAGGAAGTAAGGATATGAATACTCCCTCTTCTGAATGATGAAAAACCTGTTTATCTGAATATTAAACTGCGGCCTCAGGCCCAATATATATATGTGCACAAACTGCGGCCTCGGGCCCAAGTATACGTATACATAACTGCGACCCCAGGTCCAAAATGCATAAAGCATAAATTGCGGCCTCAGGACCAAAGATGCATAAAGCATAAACTGCGGCCTCAGGCCCAAAGATACATAAAGCATTAACTGCGGCCTCAGGACCAAATATAGGTGTTCAACATTCAGGGATTTAAAATTAGGAATTGAGAATCATACTGCAATAGATAATAGTGAAATACTGAATCACGCTGAGTTACATGATACTGGAATATTGGATCACACTGAGTACATAATACTGAAATACTGAATCATACTGAGTTACATAATACTGAAATACTGAATAGGACTAGAATGAGACTTGTATTCTTGAACCAATTACGAACACTGAAACTTCAACTGTTTATGACATGCTGAGTAAGCTATACTGAGACTT
This sequence comes from Nicotiana sylvestris, assembly GCF_000393655.2. Taxonomy (NCBI): domain Eukaryota; kingdom Viridiplantae; phylum Streptophyta; class Magnoliopsida; order Solanales; family Solanaceae; genus Nicotiana; species Nicotiana sylvestris. The sequence goes on along the minus strand of NC_091067.1, from coordinate 42,307,654 downwards.
AGGGACATCAAACCCAAGTCTATATTGAATATGAACTGAGCTCACAACGTTCAGAATGAAAGTCATGAACGAGTTATAAAGCTAAAGAATAGAAGTTCTACAACTATTCAAGGAACTACGCTAAATTATATTTCTGAGGCAATTAGTAACGTCGTAAAAGAAACATAATGTAGGGAGAATCATTAATATTCCCAAACATAGAGAGTTAGCCTCACATACCTCAATTTTACCCCTTAGTGATACTACAATGATCCACAATACTAAGAACTTTTAATCTACAATAGAACATCCAATGGAATCAATATTAGTAACAAATTCCATAATTTAAGCCATTTAGGCATATTATCAAACACCTTGTAGGCATAAATCTCTACATCTCATCACTATATAGTTAGTTCATCTAATTACCACCATTCATCAACAATTTATCCCACCATCATGATTAACCAATTATAAATTCAAACATCACATATATGACCATCCATCCACACCCAACCAATAAAATTCCAACAAATATTCATCTTTCAATCTCTACTATAGTTATGTAATTAAATTGGGAACTTATGGGTTCCAATCACCATAACAAGAGTTCTATTACTTATTCATCCTCATGTTCCCTTAATAAATCCATTCATATAAGTCTAAGGGTGTAGGATTACCTTTTTGGAAAAAATCTTGTAAAACCCTCCTTTGAGTTCTTGAAGAAATCTCTTGAAGATCTAAGTATTTTATGTGTAGATTTCATCAATACTAGTGGAGAAATGATGGAATTTCACACCAAGATAATGGGGATTACTTACCTTGAAGATGGTAGGAGTTGGTGGTCTTGAGTGAGTGAAGAAGAACCCCAAAGGTCGTCCAAATCAAATGGGGAAAATGAATCCCAAAATTGTGTTTATAAGCCCAGATTTCGGATGCGGCCTCAGATGCTTCGCATCCCCACTTCACTCCTCTCAGGATATCGGATATTGACTCTGATGCTATGGCAGAACTTCACTGCCAGTCCCTCTTTTCGGACGCGGCCTCGGATGTTTCGCATCCGCGTAGTCCTCCGCCAGCCTTTGGTAATTTGGTCACAACTTCTTGTAGAAAAGTCCAAATGACAAACGGTTTGAAGAGTTAGAAACTAGACTCAAAGACCTTTCATTTTATAGGTTGTGCATCACCTAAATCCATATATATCTATATATATATGCTCGTCCAAAGTGTGGTCTTGTGCGTACCCATTTGGAATTTTAGTCTTTCATGTAGTTTTCAAACTTGGCTTAGACTTAGGTCTCTCCTTGGGCCCAAAATCACTTATGATATAACTCATGCACTTATTATCATATACAATTGATAACCATCATATAAATAGTCCTCGTCCGCACACAGCTAATTCATATTTACGGAGTGTTACATTACCCATACTCATCCTGATAGGCTTCACATGTCTAAAATATCCCATTAATACTCATCTAACACATCCACAACTAATACGGATTTATGGGGTGTTACATTCCGACCCATATGCTTTCTTCATTTTTGAACAACTGAGTTTTCTATTTTTTATGCCTGCGCCGTTATTTTAGCTGTTTTGAATCTTCTTTCCTCCCTCTTTATGAAGGCTGCGGTGCTCCATAAAAGGGCATTTTCCAAGTCCCGAACCGAACTTGCTCGATGCAAGGTTGAGCTTAAGAAGGTTTCGGAAGAGAGGGACGTTGTCAAAAACCTCTATGCTAAGAAGGAGATAGAGATCCACGATCTTCGAGTTGAGTTAACACAGGTATGCCAAGGTCGAGCCGAATATGTGGAGAAGGTAACATAGCTCTCGAAGGTCTGTTACGCACCTATTTGTTTTAGCCACTGACATTTTTTAATTTCGTAGTTTCAGCAAAAGACCGACTTAGAGGTGTAGCTTCTGGAGGAGCTTAAGATGAAAGAAAATGAGACCCAAGGGTTGAGGCAAGGTACGAACAATCTTGCCTCTGAGAAGGAAACTCTAAGAGAGCAGTTAGCTTCGCTCGAACGCCATCTTCGAAGTGCGAAGGAGGAGAGCCAAGCTCGGGGCATCGAGATCGAGAAGCTTAAAGTAAAATTTATTGTTGAGCTGGCTAAGGCTGAATCTGATGCTGCAGGAATTATGGCTTCGTCCTATGCCCGAGGCAGCTAATGCTCGGGCAAGGGAGATCTCTTCTACGACGGAGGTTAAGTTAGCAAGTTCCCTTGACCATGCTAGGTGACAGTCCCGGAGGATGACCTTAGATGAGATACATGCCCGCCGCTTCGACCTTTCATCCGATATTGAAGCGGAGAAGGTTTTGGAAGAAGAGGCGGTTGTTCTGCTTTCCGATGACGATTCAGCCGGTGTCTTTGAGAGTGAAGGAGATGGGGATGAAGTCCCCGAGGGTGAGGTTCTGGAAGATGCGACTCCTGAAGATGCGGCTGCTAAGGATGTGACCCCGAAGTAGTTTTAGGCCACTCTATTTTGTTTCCTTGTATGCCTTCCTTTTGTAAATATTTCCTATAATCATCTTTTGGAAATATGAGGGGAACTTTTATCTCATCTTTGGCTAATGCTGGTTTTAACATGGCCTATATTCAACATTGCCTTTATTTATGGAAGACTTCGTTTGACTGACTGGTTCAAGGATTGGTTCGGGATATTACAGACCCTTAGATAATTTTCGAGCCGAGTTTAAATCAAATCATTGTGGGCTCAGGATATTGTGACCCTCAAGTTCGAATTGAAATGAAAGTGGAGTCTCGAACTATGAGTTTTAGGCCCTTAAGCCTTTCAGGGTTGGTCCTTAGGCTCTTATATATCGGCCCTTAGGATCTTATATATTGGCCCTTGGGCTCTTACATATCGGCCCTTAGGCTTTTATATATTGGCCCTTGGGCTCTTATATATCGGCCTTTAGGCTCTTAAGTTGGGCAGATTCGGGTTCTTAGAATGGCTATATAATTTTTCCCTCATTTCGACTTAAAAGACTTAGTGAAAATTAATTATGCCTTATCATGTGTTTTTTGCACCCGTAGGTTTTCCGAAGGTTTGACATATCGAAACCTTATTAGTGATTTGTTTGTGTAAACATAGTCGAACACCTCTTTAAGTGTTTCTGAGGGCCGATTTTATCGAAACCCTTGGGATTTTTGAGGGCCGAATATATTGAAGCACTTTGTATTTTGCTTTTGCCGAGTGTAGCCTAATTTAATCGGTTTTTAAGAAGTGTTTGATGTCCTTTTAATTTATAGCGGAAGTCAGACATCTCCGAGTCGCATTATTCGGCCGTAGCCTTTTTATGACCGTAGTCTTTTATTTGGCCGTAGCCTTTATATGACCGTAGTCTTTAGTATGGTCGTTGCCTCTGGATATGTCGCTTGGACTTATTTCCCGATATCTTTCCGAACTTGTTCGAGAAGTTAAACCCCGAGAATATTGGCCTTGGCCTTTGTTTCGAAGGGGTGCCTCTTTGAGGTCTTATTAATTTGAATTTTGATGGCAGTCCCCGAGTATTCAGGGTGCTTCTATGTTTTGGCTTTTAAGCCATTTCCCGTGGGATTGTAAGTGTAGAGCTTGTATGAGACACAAAGTAGTTTTTGATATAACCTGAGTGCTTCTTCAAATAGTCGATACATGCGTACATGTTCTGCTGCCGGGGCTCGACTATTCTATATGGACACAGTTCGTTTGACCGTTTGGCCTATTACAAAGTTCTCCTAACGAGACCCTCTTAAGCGTGAAACATCTTTCCCATAAATGTAACCTCCGAGGGTGATGCCCCCTATCATGTCCCGAGCCTAGATGAGCTGCGACGGGCACCCGGTACCTTACTCAACCAAGTACTAACATAGCGTATCTTTTCATATCATACTATCATAGATAACTGAGCCGGAAGGCTATCGTGAGATAAGTAGAATACAACATGTGATACCAACTTATACATAAGGCATACGGGCCTTTAAGGCTAAAATAACCACTTGTATACTAAACATAGGCCGACAAGGTCATACAATGTTTTACGTATATGACATCTGTCTACCAGCCTCTAAGAATACATAATTTTTATAAAGTCCGGGGCAGAGTCCCGCCATACCAAACAATACATATCTAAATCATACTAACCAAACAAGCAACTCCGAAGGAAATGGAGCGCACCAAAATCTTCCGCTGAGCTGATAGCCTACTTGGAAGGCTCTCGACCTATCTATCGAGACCTGCGGGCATGAAACGCAGCATCCCCAGACAAAAGGGACGTCAGTACAAATAATGTACCGAGTATGTAAGGAATGAAAATTAGTAAATAATGGACATGAGAAAAACATGGAGTAAAAGACTCGACATGTAAATCTGAATGACTCTATGAATCATTAATATATATAATGCCATGCATATGCGTATAAATGTCATGTCGTGCATAGGTACATGTGTTCATAACATCATCAAGCCTCTGAGGGCATCCCATCATATCATCTCGGCCACTGTGGGCAAATTATCAACGTACACCAGCTGATCAAGTGGTGGTGTATATATAACGCCGTAACCTTTTCCCATATCCCATATACATATGTATATATATATATATATACGTGTATATAACGACATCTGGTCATGGGTCAATGTGAATGTATAAATGCATGAAATGCATATGAAATACATTAATAAGATTTTCTCAGAATGCCATAAAACTCAATATGTCGTTCGGATAAAGTTTATCAAATACGCATTTTCCTAAGATCCATGAACAGACGATAAAATAATAAGACTTATGGGAGAATAAGAGTATACACATCTCTAGCATTTCTACGAATAGAGTAATTTATGGAAGTTGTGCATTTGCTCATTTCGTTTATGTCGTATAGATCATGCCAAAAAGAAAGAAGGGATAACCTTAACATACCTGAACCGATTCTCTTTTAGGAAAACACGTAACGGAAGATCGAAGTAGGGAAGAATCCGTATGATATTCTTGGGAAAGATTGTACCGGGCCTTCTTTGACTTAACATTTTACATTGGACCTTGTAGTATTTCAGAAAAATCTCACATTGGACATTGCCATATCTCTTTTAATAATGTAGGAATGTTGTATTAGAATGTTTTCTTTTTTGGAAAAGATTTGTATTCACTAGGACTGGGAGGCTCAAACATGATTCTACGACACTGGTTTGACATAATAAATCATATTTATGTACAGTTTCACAATTTTTGCAAGATCTACACTAATACTTAATGTTCAAACATGACTAGACACTAATAGACCAAGCCTTTTTAGGCTATCTTAATAGGAATCCTTAGAGCCTTTGCAATTCTCTCAAAATGTTGGAAGATAAATATTTTTTTGGTATTAAAAGACTTGCAACCTTTCTAATGACATGGCTATCTTGAAATTAGGTTGCCACCTAATCTAATGTGACCATGAGTCACTTATTTGTTAGTGGCTTGCTGTCACATGGGGTTGGGTAGTTTTTTTTAATCATTATCCACTTATTAGATAATTAGGCAATGTTCCGTTATCTGGTAATTAACTAATTACCCGCATAATTAAGAATTGTCTCAAATTACTTAAAATTCTACTCATTTTAAGTACACTTTATACATCTTACTATCACGGTCATATGGCACCTTGTATGGTACTAGTTCATAAATATCGGGTATTAACGCTCCGCCCGAATTTTATCCCAACATGCCAACTTGGACGAAAATTCATTTTCTTTGGCTTACTTCCCCTCTCACCTTCACAAATTTACTCATCACTTGTGAAATAGCATAATCCTTATAATTTCAAAATAATTTTTTCCTTGGACTGATGTCAATTACCTTACGACAAATTCAACATACAATACTACAGGGTGAAACATCGTAGTAATTTAATACTGCAAAGCGTAACATCATCGTAATGTTGCAGGGCATAACACCCCCAGTATTCGAGGTCGATTGAAAGGAAGTCTTGAATACTTGTTGATCGTACCTCAGGTAGCATATAAGTGTTGCCTCGTTAAAAACCTTGCCGGTAAAACTCATTTGGGATAAATCCAAGCTAAGGAAAAAAGAGTGCAACACATGCTTTATGACCTATGGCCTTTGTGCAAGAAGGGGCGTTCCTGAAATCACGAGCCTTTGAGAGCTTCCATCGCACTGAGCTTGTAAGATCCTTTATTAACTACTCCGAGGTTTTGCTATCCGTGACCGTGACCTCTCCGAAAGCCTTGGCCTGGTTGAGGACGATTTTGATGCCCTGATTTGATACTACGAAGGCCGAGAAACTCAGCCGCGCCAACTCCGAGGGAACGCTTCTCTAGGTTTGGCTTTGTGCCGTATTTCCCCGATATGTTGATTATTTCCTGCAAATGATTTAAAGTGGTCCTCTGCGCACAGGGACTTATCCGGTCATATCATCAATATAAGCTTTATTTATTTTACCTATTTATCCTTCGAGCGGAATCCCTGTCATATTTAAGCAATGCGATCTATATCATCAGCAAGAAACTAAATGATTTTTTTCCTGAGAGCGGGGACTAATCTCGTTCCCAGGTGTACCTTTCTTTTCGGTGGTTGGCTTGGTAGCATCGGGCTTACGAGGGTTCGAGGATCCGGGGAATTACTTTCTTCACCTTTGGTTACCTGTTATTTTGCTTCCGCTTATGCTCAGAGCTGTTACTGCTGCTTAGTCACCTGTTTACTGTATGTCTCCGAGGTCAAGGGTTCCGGTATCAGCACTACTTCCTCGATTGCGAACATCTCTTTTGCAGCATGCTGTTCTCCGTGGACTGTTTTTACTCCTTCATCTATCAGGAACTTTATCATCTGATGGAGAGTCGAAGTCACTACCCTCATATTGTGTATCCACGGCCTCCCGAGGAGTGCGTTATACCTCATGTCACCTTCGATGACATGAAACCCGGTGCTTTGTATGGTCCCGGCTACGTTTATAGGCAAGATAATTTCTCCCCTCATTGTTTCACTTGCCATGTTGAAGCCATTCAGCACCCTGGATGCAGGTACAATCTGATCTTGCAGGCCGAGTTGTTTCACGAACTTCGATTTGATTATGTTCGTCGAGCTACCTGGATCCACTAAAACACACTTAACCTGACTTTTATTCAAATGGATAGAGATTACCAGGGTGTCGTTGTGAGGCTGGGATACGTCTTCTACTTTCTTGTCGTAGAATGATAGAGCATCCTCTGGCACATATCTCCGAGTCTGTTTCTCCTTTATGATGGATACTTTAGTACGTTTGAATGTAGGTCCTTATGGGATGTCGGCTCCACCGATGATCATGTGGATGATATGTTGAGGTTTTTCGGGTTCATTCTTCTTGTTTGCATCTCTTTCTCGGAAGTGATTCTTAGCCCAATTGCTTAGGAATTCTCGAAGGTGGCCCTCATCGAATAACCTAGCCACTTCCTCCCTTAGCTTTCTGCAGTCCTCCGTTCTGTGACTATGTGTGCCATGATACTTGCACATCAAGTTCGGGTTCCTTTGGGAGGGATCAGTCTGTATTGGTCTGGGCCACTTAGTATCTTTGATTCTCCCGATAGCCGAGACGATACCTGATGCGTCTACACTGTAATTGTACTCTGATAGTCAGGGGCTTCGACGGGATAGACACTTATCAATTCCGTTCTTGCTCATGAGCCCCCGAGAACCTGAACCTTGGTCACTTCTTTGATCTCTCTGAGAGGTATTGTGGTTCGGGTCGTTGTTTCTTCGATCATATGGTTGATACCATTATTTTTTGAATCTCGATCCCCGGTCTGTGTCCCTTGGGTGCTTGGATGCGAATTTGTTAGGGTGAACTGAGCCCGAGGGGGCTCCCAACTGGTCGTCCTCGACCCTAATTTTGACTGGTACCGATTGTGCACATCCGACCATGTCACAGATGAATACTCGATCAAGTTTTGCTTTAGCTGTCAACATGCTATCGAGATTCTTTCATTCAAACATTGCACGAAGGCCTGAACTGCCCAGTCATCGGAGACCGGGGGTAATTCCATCCTTTCCATCTGAAACCGGGACACGAACTCCCTTAGCATTTCGTCGTCCCTTTGCTTTATCTTGAATACGTCCAATTATCTTGTGGCCACCTTTATGGCCCCAGCGTGTGCTTTCACGAAGGCATCCGCCAACATAGCACACGAATCAATAGAGTTAGGAGCTAAGTTGTGATACCAGATCATAGCTCCTTTTGATAATATTTCCCCAAACTTCTTTAACAATAGTGACTCGATTTCATCATCATTCAAGTCATTTCCTTTGATTCTACAAGTGTATGATGTAATATGTTCATTAGGGTCAATTGTTCCATTGTATTTTGTTACATCGGGCATGCGAAATTTCTTGGGAATGGGGATTGGAGCTCATTCGAGGGGAAAGGTTTTTGTATGAATTTTTTGGCATCTAGACTTTTCAAAATTGGAGGTGCTCCCGGTATCTGGTCTACCCGAGAGTTGTAAGTTTTCACCTTTTTATCGTTGTCTTCTATCTTCTTTTCTCCTGACTCGATCCTTTTAGTCAGTTCCTCGAGCATTTTCATTATCGTGGGTCAGTCCCCAAACCGCCTTCATCGGGTTTTTCTAACACTGGTTCAGGACGTGTGTTACTGGCTCGGCGGTGTTAGGAGTTCTATTCTTACTTTGGAGTTGAGCGATGGCGATTTGCTGAACTTGCAATATCTTGAATATCACCTAGAGGCTGACTCCTCCTTCTTCAGCCCTCGTGTTTCCTGGCCTCCGACATGGGCTTCCCTGTATGCATTCCTTATGGGGCCTGTGCCTGCGTCCGTGTTTTGAGCGTTGTGGGAGCTGATATCAACTGGCTCCACGTTTGGCACTCTCTCGGGGTTTACGGGTGGTACATCGAGCCCAATGCCGCTGTTTTCTCCTAGACCTTCGTCCTCGTGAATGGGTGCATTTTGTGTGCTAGACATGATTAAGCCTGAAATCAAATAATCTTTGACAAGAAAAAGTGTGAAGAATAACGTGTGTTATCAGAAAACTAGCACTAAAATAATCACTATTATCTTTAGCTCTACGGTGAGCGCCAAACTGTTTACCTCGAAAAAATGTGAGTAACAATTAAAGATAATTTGTGGTTTTAAAGATACTGTTTGCCTCGAAAAATATGCGTAACAATAAAAAATAATTTGTGGTTTTTAAGATATGTGATATACTCTAATACTAGTGATTAAATAAGTGATATTAAGCTTAAGTAAGAAGAAATAATAGACCAAATCAATGTTGCTAAAACAGTAAAGGCCTCGAGCTCGGCTATCCAGGGACCTCGAGGTCAGCTAAAATCAATAAAGTATATGAACAATAAAGTAAATGCAATAAAGCTGAAGAATAATTGTTGAGTACGTTAAACAAGAGAAGAATAAGAATGTTCTATTGCAGTGAATGATCTCATCCTTTACAAAATGATTGGGGTCCCTTTTATATTGGAGGAGGAAACCCTAATATAGTACATTGCTGATAAAGGTAAAGAATTCTATTGGTATAGGTGTATAACGGCCTAGTACGGATCCGTATCATTTCGTACAACCCTTATCCTATAATTAATGTCCAGATCCACGTGTTCCTGAGGAATTCTCGCTCTTTCTTGATTGATTTCGAGATTATGGTGTCCTTGATGCGGTCTGTGCCAGATATTCGATCAGCTACCTCAAGGCAAATATCCCTTAGCCGGATGCGATACCCACTTCGAGTCTCCCAGATTCGAACCTATAGTCCGATTTAAGACTTCAAAATCGTGTCCTTCGATTTTGACCGCATACATTATGTATGACAGAGTAACAGATAAAGTCTAGAAGATGCGACTGTGTGGTGTCGATGGTTATAAAACTGGAGGTGGCGACGTGCATCAAAGCTCTCCATGTTAAATATTATCTATTTATTTTTCATATCACGTCATGTAAACTGAGTTTAGTTTTGTGAATCCAGATTCCATATTACCAATATTAGATGAAACTTTTAAAACAGTGTCTTTTAAGGCGGAGAGAACGTATTGCTTAATACGAGGCAAGATATATAAGCTTCAAGATGGGACGTAAGCTCATTAATTTTTTAACAATTTTAATTAATACATTAATAAAGTAGAATATGAAAAATACATCAAATTTCAAAAAAATAAATTTAAAGCCATAAAAAAAGTAGCAAATTGAAAACAATATGTCTAGTACACTTGTACAAGCATAAATAATGCAAAAATTTCCGACAAACAAATCAACTGGAATGTTTTAACCTTCTAACAATAAAAATCATAATTTAATTTTTTTTATCAAATTGCACATTTTCCCTCCCTAAAGTAAACAATTAGTCTATCTGTCCCAATTTAAACACTACTAGAAAACTGCCTAAAACCGTCCAGAAATACCGATCGAGATCGGTCGGAAATCTGAAAAAATCAACCGATTTTCGAACGACTTTAATGGGTCAAAAATATGTTGGTCGGTAAAAAATAGCGTCTGAAGTCGGTCGCAATTTCCGACCGATTTCAGTCGGTAAATTAATTTTCACAAAAGACCCAAAAAGAAAAAATCTTCCGAAAAAATCGACTGAAGTCGGTCGGTATTTTTAATTATGCAATTAAAAAATATACCGTCTAGGACTTGAACCAGGGTATGTACTGTGGCATGATACTATTTTACCACTAGACTATTGGTATATTCTGGTTTAAAGCTTTCTTTTAATTTATTTGCACTCCTTCATTTCATTTTCGCGCGAAAATAACTGACCGATGTTGGTCGCCTTTATAAAAAATATAAAATTACCGAACGAAGTCAGTCGATTTTTTAAAATGACTGAATGAAATAAACGACCGATTTCGGTCAGCTTTTTGAATATTAGTTTTAATTTATTTTATATGAAAAACCGATCGATTTCGGTCGGTTTCGTAAAAAAAAAAATCGATCGGTTTCGTAAAAAAAAATAAAAAAAAATATTTTGAAAAATCGATTGAAGTCGGTCGGTTGGCCGCGGTCGATTTTGGTCGAATTTCTAGTAATGAAATATCATACTTTCCTTTTTAGTCTATCCCAAGAACAACAACAACAACAACAACAACAACAACAACCAAGTAAAGTCCCATTAGTGGAGTCTGGGGAGGATGGTGTGTACGCATACCTTACCCCTACCTCGAAGGAGTAGAGAGACTATTTCTGAAAGACCCTTGGCTCAAGAAAATAAAAAGACAAAGGGAGAAAATATTAGTATCACCACAAAAATCACAGGAAAATTTAATCTACCCTAAAAAGAATGTCTTCCTTCTTTATTAATAATTTAACTGTAAAATTTTTACTTTACCCTTAATGAAATAATTTACAGTCACATATATATTTATGGATTATTTTAGACCACAAGTTTTAAAAATATTCATTTCTTTCTTAAACTTTGTACCGAGTCAAGCATTACCATATAAATTGAGATGGAGTGAGTAATAAACTTTATTAGTATTATAATTTAAAACGTTACTCTTTCATATATAAATGAAAAATATCTTTCAAGTAGAAGTAACATATGTCTGATAATTTTGAGAGACGGATAACTAATACATAAAAAATAATAACAACTAAAGATATCGGATAACTAAGACATAAAAAAATAATAACAACTAAAGATATAAGGCTATGGTTACCGTATTTTCAAAACGAAAAATTCATATAATATTGACTCTGACGATGTTTTTAATTATAAGATATACAATACTATGGTTTATTATTTGAGTTATTCAACTTTTATAAGCCATGTTTTAAAGAATCTTGAGGGTCAACAAAATTAATTAGAGAATTTCAAACATAATTTGAGGGTAGACAAAGCAAATTAGGCATATCTAAGGCGCAAACCTGATGCTAAGGGGCAAGTCTCATAAAAGAAAATTCTATATGTATAACTCAATGCTTTTTATAAGTGCCTGGTCCAAAGGCGAGTTCCGGACGTTGCCCCCAAAAACCTTTTAAGATATTTGTCACGTCCTTAGACTGAAACTAAGCGCACGTGCGATATTTGACAACTCGTTCACGATCTTGCACAACTTGCTCACGTTTTTGTTATGCCAAGTCAGCATTATCACATTCAAGATCGCTAAGAGAATATTAGAACTCAAGAGAATTGCCAAATGAAACTTTTATATTAGAGAGAACTTGATTGTTTTGCTTGATGAATTACAAATGAATGGACCCCTTTATATACAAGTCTCGTACGGGCTAGTGAGTAAATAAAAATTGTTACACAAGTTCCTTATTATTTACAAGAAAGTCCCTTCTCTAGAATATTTTGCGTAGTTAGAATATTCTAAGGACTTTCCTAGCAATTTCATAGGGTTCTATGGTCTTCCTAGGGAAACCTCTATATTTCTCTAGAATCTTCCCACTTGTGATAGTATATTTCATATGTAAGCTTTCCATATGGAAAAAATATATACCAAGTGGCAATAATGGCTTCGATCCTTCGCCCGTCGGATGCCCCCTTGCTCTTGGCCTGGATCTCCTCATGACTCGACCAAGACTAGCAACTTCTCAAGTATCGGGTCCATGCTTCCACTCCCTATTTGGCTGCCCTCTGTAGTCCAACCTTGCTAGCAAACTTGACCTCTTTGTTTGGTGCACCGTCTAAGTCCGATAGAGTGCCATGACTTTGTAACTCGCCATCCACTTCAACTATGTCCGCGCGACTTTTATTATTGCCACCATACTCCATTTGCATGGCGTCAAGATAGGCTTTGGAATCCCCTTCTTTCTGCTTAGATTCCAAGTGCATTCCCTCAATGCAGTCGGTCCCTCTTGTGTCACCCTTGTATGCCCCAACAAAGTTGCCGATTATTGCTGCAAGCTTTCTCAGCTCTAGGCATTCACTTGCCCGATGTGATCCTTTACAGAAGTAGCACCCTCCCCTAGGTACGTACTCGCTACTGTTTTCCGGCCCCTTGCCATTTCTCTTGGACCCCTGTCCGTTATGGGACGGCCCTTTGCCATTGCCCATGTATACCTCGGCTATGTATTTCCCGTTGTCTTTGTCATGATCTCCCCTACCTCTCTCGGCGTTGCCTTCTTTGGACTTGGCAGGCTCCATCTTGAAGTCAACGAGCGACTCGGCTACCGCTATAGCCTCGTTCATGTTGGCAACTTGATGTCTTCTTAACTCCTGATTTACCTAATTTTGCAACACATCCATGAAGTAGAAGAGGAAATCTTCCTCGGACAATGACATGATTTGTAACATTAAGGTAGTAAACTTGCGCACCCTTAGCTTCCGCCTAGTCTCGTACACCACATTCATCGAGTAGAATTGCTTCTTCAACTCCTTCTTGAACTGCTCCCACGTCTCAATCTTGCATAGCCCTTTTTCCATGTTGGCACACTTCTGACGCCACCCTAATGCGGCAACCTTGGTCAAGCATATTGAGGCGTTGTGTACCTTAACAACCTTACCATCCTCCTTCACTGCTTCAAAGTACTTGTCCATCCTCCAAAGTAAGTCTTCCACCTTGCGTGCGTCCTGTGCACCACCATACTGCTTTCATTTAGGGACCTTCACATTGGTCCCTTTTGCAAGTACCAAGCCCTTAGTAATTCCGACCATGGTTCCCTATAAAGCTTCCTTCTAGCGGTCTCTTGTATTCTTTCTAACATTCCTTTAGTCATAACCTTTACTCTGTTACCACGTTATCACGCCCTTAGAAACTAAGCGCACGTGCAACACTTGACAATTCGCTCACGATCTTGCACAACTTGCTCCCGTTCTTGCTATGCCAAGTCAGTCTTACCACACTCAAGATCGCTAAGGGAATGTTTGAACACAATAGACTTGCCAAAGGAAGCTTTTGTATTAGAGGGAACTTGATTGTTTTGCTTAATGAATTACAAATGAACGGTCCCTTTTATATACTGGTCTCCTAGGGGCTAGTGAGTAAATAAAAATTATTATACAAGTTTCTTATTATTTACAAGTATATTCCTTCTCTAGAATAATCTACATCTTCTAAGGACTTTTCTAGCAATTTCATAGGATTCTACGATCTTCCTAGGGAAACCTCTATATGTAAGCTTTTCATATAATAAAAATATATACCAAGTAGCACCTACGTGGCATGATGATATGGAGGACTATGACATATTGCTCTAAAACATCATCATCGCACGTGAAAGTTTGTAGTTCCACTTAATTGTACAAGACCTCAAGTTGGAAATCATATTATGGTCGACGGTGTATATCTAAAATTTACCATTCCTATTTTATTCTTTTTCACGAATGATTTGATTATGTGTTTGCGAAGAAATAAAATATACGAGGGATGCAATTCATTAATTGAAAAAAAAGAAGGTAGTGTGTAACTCACAACTCACAAATTATGCATACAACACACCTTTACAAATGATGAGAAATTTTATTTTGAGTGAGATATACCATGTAATAATTGAGTGAGGACAGTAGCTGCTTGCCAAATGGCACCTATCGGGCCATATTTAATGAAAAATTCCCCTCTCCCCATCCAATTTTACCGTTCCCCAGACCAACCCCCCCCCCCCCCACTTTCTTCTTCTTTCTCCATAACTTCATAGCATAAAGCGTAAGCCTATCAAAAAATCTCACAAGCAAAAAAAAAAAAGTGTCATAAAAAACCACTTAATATTCATCAATCATACAAGTTGAAGAGAGGAGAAAATTTAGGGCTCCAATAAAATTGGGTCTTTTCTTGTCGATGATGAGACCAGATACGAAGAAGAGGGGTCTTGTTTTTTCCCATTCTTTTTCCTCTTAACATTTTTTGGTTTTTATTTTTATTTTTACTACAAACTGGAAACATTCTGCTAAAAACATCATTTGGAAGAAAAATAACGTGAAATTGTTTTTTTGGCTAAACTTTTTTCAAATAATTGAACAGAAATTTTGGCCCAAAAAATTTCACATTTCCGTCTATTTTATAATAAAACTTTCACAATTTTAAAGAATTTAAGTTTATTAAATTATTCACACATTAGCTTTAATGTGATGTTTTCTCTCTTTTAAGCTAGTAGTTTAGTATTTTATTACATAATTACTGATATATCATATAAATTAAAGTAACATATTAAAAAATATCCTAGTCAACTTTAAAAATTATGGAGTAAGAAGAAGAAAGTGGAAGAGAGAGAGGGACTCGGGATTGGTCGGGGGAAGTTGAATGGGGAGAGAAGGATTTTTCATTAAGTGTGGGCCCCACCGGTGCCATTTGGCAAGCACTTACGGTCCTCACTCAATTATTACATGGCATATCTCACTCAAAATAAAATTTCTTGCAAATGATCTACAGTATTTTACAATTTTGTAAGAAAGTAAGTATAAAAGAGAAGCACAACATCACCAAAAAAAAAAAAATAGAAATAATAACTAAAGAGTTTAATTAATTGAAAATAACTGTAAAAACTACAAGGACTAAATATGTCAAAACTCTTGGTGGTTCCAGCTTTTATTTATAGGAAGGGCCTGAAAGCCGTACCAACTAAAAAATGTGGAGAACATCCATAAACGGAATCTCCGGTGATGGGCCGGTAGAATTTCAGACATCCGTCACCGGAAACACCGATCTCTTGACGGAGCTTCTCCTCCGGCTACCCCCAAAATCACTTCTCCGTTTCCAAACCGTCTGCAAAGATTGGTTTTCCATCATCTCAAGCCAAAGATTCCGGCTACTTCACTGCCGGAGAAAACACAGTTCCGGCAAAGTTGACGGACTGTTCTTCTGCTGGTGGGTATACGGTAACAACCATGTAGACTTCATCCCTATCAATGGCATGCCCAAGAAGCAAATGGGTATGATTCCTTTAGCATTCAAGAATATTGTCAAGTATACATCTTCAAAGATTGAATCTTTACATTCTTGTAATGGATTGTTCTGTATTAATTTCAATTTGGGTGTTGAAAATCAAGTATATTATGTTTATAATCCCAGTACAAATCAGCATAGATCGATTGAACTTCCAGCTGGTACAGAGCTTCGTCAAGTTATTGTAATGAATTTAGCTTTTGATCCAATGGTATCTCATAGTTATAGAATTGTATGTGTGATGAAATCGAATGGGGTTTATGAATTTTCTGTATACTCATCAGAAACTAGAATTTGGAGAGATTCTAAGGAGATATTGGATATAAAGCAGGAATATTTTTTAGCTCAGGGTGTATTCTTGAATGATTGTATGCATTGGGTTAGTGAAAATGGATCCTTTTTAAGGTTCGATTTGGATTCATTGTGCTTTAAAACTATGCCTAGCACTGTGATTCCAAATGGCATGTTAAAAAGGAATATAAGGTATTTTGGGCAGTCAAGTGGACATTTGCATCTCATTGAGGTACAAGGGTTTAGTTCAATGAGTTTTGAGGTTCTTGAATTGGAAAGTGATTACTCTCAGTGGTTTGTGAAGTATCGTGTTGATCTTAGTTCTCTGCGTACTATGTATCCTCAAATGTTGAGTGAAGAATTTGATTTAGTAGATGTGAATCGTCGAACTTGTAATGTAGTATGTGTCGCTGTGGATGACAAGGAACAGAAAACAAGATTCTTGGTAAGTACGCCAGATGTTATCATTGAATATGATTCTCGTTGTATGATTATTAAGGAGGTTGCGGCTGTAGAGAAAGGAAAGATCCCTGTTATGTGGGAAGATGTGTCGGTGTTTGAATGGTATGACGCTCACCGATATGTCGAGACTATGGCGTGCGTGTGATATTTTTTCATTTTCGAAATAAAATTATGTAAAGTTTGATTGAATATTTTTAATTAGTCTTTCCATTTTAATTTAGATAATTTAGTTTGACTTGACACAAAGTTTAAATTTTTTTTAAAATATATGGTCGTAAAAGCTTAAGGGCAAAATATTAAAATTTAAATTTTAAAATTTTAAGTTAATTTAATTCAACTTAGGTTTGAAAATTAATTAAATTATCGCTCATTAAACAAAAGATGTCATATAATTATGAAGCATATATTAATGTATGTAACTTCCAAAAACGGAGCTGGCGAATGATGAAGCAAATTCATGTATGCTTATGACATTTGTAATCTGTTTGTTGCAAACAGATTTTGTTTTGTCTGCTTAATGGCTTTGTCCCTGGGTTAGCACATCGGACATTTCACGTTTTTGCAGTCAATTTTTTTTCCCCTGTTGGCGGACAATCTTATGTAGGTGTGGGCATATTTCACTTGGAACCGAATAAACCGACCGAACCGAATATTTTTTTATTTCGATTTCGATTATTTGGTTTGTTCGATCGGTTTAAAATTTTAAAATTTTAATTTTTCGGTTCGGTTTTCGGTTATTAAGTTTTTTAGTTAGGTTAACAAAAAATCGAATTATTAGCATATATGTTCTTCAAGTTATATATAGGGAAAACTACCCTGTATAGCCCTTCAAAATTTTAATAGCCCAAAGTTTTCCCCTTGGACCCGAAATGTCCCTCTGACCCAATCTTATTACATCTACTAGCCCATAATCCATAAACCACCCACGCTTTTGAATTCACTCGTTTAACTCGGCTCTCTCAAACCACCTTTCTCCTCAAACACAACTTCTGCATTTTTACTCTTGGTTTCAATGTAAGTCAAAATTTCAGTAGGTTTTCCAATTTTTCTTCATAGTTGACTCTAAGTTTTCCGATTTTTGTTCATAGTCATCTCTATAATGGGGGAAAAGAAGTCTTTGAAGAAAAAAGGAAGATGAAGGCATCTCCAAATTCTCTGAAATTAGCCGGTAAATTAGTGAAATATAACCCTAATTTCATTAGCAATGACGATGACGATTTTGAAGATTTACCAGAATTTGGGTGCGATTTGGGGCATGCAACCCATAAATCTGTTGAAGCAATGCAAAATACCCCTAGTGAAGGAAAGCAAAATACTCCTGTTGATAGAAGGACTCGTTCTCATAGCGGGACTCCCAGCGATAGAGTAACGAGGTCACACACTGCTCAACATGTAGTTGTTGAAAAAGGTACAAGTTCCAAAAGAAAGATTAAAATAGCGAAAAAGGATGTTGTGAAGGATAAGGGTAAAGGTTCTAAAAGGAAGGCTAAAAGTGATGGGGATGATGTTCCATCAAAAAAGAGAAAAGTTCATATTGATCAAAAATGTTCTAGCTCATCTGATTTGAAGGTATTTTCTAATGATATAACTTTGACTTGTATGCGCCTAGTTTATTTTAATATGTAGAAATTTAACCAATATGGCAGTTATGTTCCAGATTTGTATATAAAATGTATCATTCTTTTTCATATTGTATATAATGTGTATCAAGTCAATAAGTAATGTGCAACTTTTGTATATAAAGTGTATCATCTATCCACATATTGTATAAGTAATGTTTAAAGTGTGTATTTGTGATTGTTACGAAGCTTATATATATTTATATTTTTGTGTTGTTTGCAGCTTTGGGATTACTATGTTCCTTTGGCTGATCATTATAGTACCCGTATCAGTGTGCATACAAACTGCAGTATAGTGGAACATTTAAAAAATAATTTGGATGATCAGCAGATTGAGATGTTTAGAAGAACATGTTTTGGTTATTTTGTGGACTTGCCAGAATTTTTTATACAGAACCAACTTATCCATTCACTATTGCTTAGGGAAGTAGTGTCACCTAAAGATAATGAGTTATGGATTAAAGTGAATAGCACCAAGTTGCGCTTTGGACTTGCAGAGTTTTGTATTATTACAGGTTTAAAATGTAATGGTGATCCCAATAAGGATTATGAATCTGTCCAGTCGAGTCGGTTGATGGAATTGTACTTTCCAAGCATGTCGAAAGTGTCTAAGAAATCGTTAACTGACTGTTTCTTAAACAAGATGTAGAAATCTGATAATAATGCATTAAAGATTGCAATATTGTATTTCATTCACAGTTTCCTATTTTCTACTACGAATGATGATTTGATAACAAAGAATGATTGTCTGTTGGTTGAATATGGTGATTTTGAGACTTTCCTTTGGGGAAAAGTGGTTTTTAATACTACGTTATGTTCAATGAAGGATAAGGTTCGTAGTAGGAGAGAGATGTACCGATATAGTGGTTTGCCTTTGGCATTCCAGTGTTGGTTTTATGAATGTTGCCCCTATACTCGCAAAAACCTCGCTTGCCGGATTGGAAATCTTATGCCACACAAGTCAGGAGCAGGTAAAAGATATATATTTCTGATACATAAATTAAACATTTCTGATACATGCATTATACATTTATGATACATGAATTATGCATTTCTGATACATTTGGTGATTGCTAACTTTTATTTATTTATTTGTAGTTGGTTTTTGGTAACATTTCCCCAACAAATGATGAACAAACAAGGCTTCAATTGGATGACTTTGTCCCGGTGTGTGAAGATAAAAATGAGATTCATATTGAATCTGGAGTCGTGGCTGAAGTTAAAACAAATGCTAAGAAGTACTCCAAAAATAAGCCAGAATCACAATCTATCAACAATGAGAATCCGAGTCCACAGTCCAGTAACTTGAATTCAAGCGAGAAAGAGCTGAAACTTATGAGAAGTGAAATCAAGAAGGTACAATTCTATTTTGTCTTTGAGCAGTTCTGACAACTTAATTGATATTCGGTTTCACTTTTCCTTTTATAGGTAAACGACAAGGTTTCATATTTGGAGAACTTAATGATTTCCTCATTTAAAAAGGTTTTTGAAGCTCTAGGTGTACGCAATGCTTCAAAGGTATTCTCATGACTATGCTTATTTGTTATTTTTACCTTTTTACTACAATTTTACAACTTGTTGTATATTTTTTCTGAACAGGGTAATCAAAAAAATGACAACCATCATGATAAGGAATTTTCAGAGAATAATTTTGGTAGTGAGGAAGTTATGGAGAAAAATATTGGCATTGAAACAGTTGTAAAGAAAAATGTTGACAATGAGGTAAGTCTAGAGCAAACTGTTGATGTTATGGAGGGTGTGGTGAATGATTCTATACAAGATGGTAAAAGTAGTGAAGGAGTTGGTGATGACGAAGCCTGGATTGAGGATGCCGAGCCTGGCATCACTGCAATCACCCAACAGTTTTATGACAAAAATACTTCTAATATGGGAAGTTTGGTGGATGATTCTGTACAACTTGGTAAAAATAGTTGTGAGGAAGGTGGTGAGGACAATAGCTGGAGTAATGATGTTGAGGCTCAAATAACTGCAATCACCCAAAAGTATTTCAATCAAAATATTGTACATGGTGATTGTTTAGGAGTGGAGAAAAATATTGCTACTATGCAGGAAGATCATATAGTTGTTGTTGATCATGACACACCTGAAATGAACCCTAGAGAAAGGAAACCAGCAGGGGTCATGAAGTCACCATTCATAAACACATTTGACTCTGGTGGCACCATCCAAGTTGTTGAAAACAAGCCAACTAAGTCAAAGAAGCCCATCTTGACTATAAAGTATCCTTTTGAGGGAAATGTTGACAATCATGTTGATTTCAAAGTATTGTGTAAGTGGAACACTTTCATCAATAGAGGCTTAAGGACTAATGCGCCGTAAGTTTTATGTTTCAGTTTTTTCTTATTTCTTTTTTTGTTCTTGTTTATTCCGTGTTATAAACCATATCTTTTTATCATGATTCATCAGGGACGGTGTTTATACAGAGGCTGGCAATAAGCTAAATAAAATCTTTGAATTTGGAGTTGATGATATTGGAGAAAAAAATGGTTCTTCACATTTGCATATCCCGGCCTACCCTTGTGTGATTCAGTACGTCAACACTTTAACTGTAAAATATAAACTGGTGATATACATATTTAGTTTTCTCATACTGTAATTTTCTGACTGTGTATATTCTTCACATTTCAACATATTGATGTAATTTTTTACTATTTGAGAAAGAAAGGGAAGTACGGTGTTGATGTTCCAATAAAATTCACAACGACTGACTGTTGGTTTAACTGCTTGATTTCGAATTTGTACAAAGTGTTTTTGGAGAAAATAGAGACATGAATTTGATTACTGAAACAGATCCAATTGTTGAGTACATACTTGGGTATTTTTTAAGATGTAATGTTCATTGGTCTACTGTTGATGAAATTATTTTCCCTATAAATCTGTCTGATAAGTGGCACTGTATATTGGCGAGATTGTCATTCAAAGATCTGCACATTTATGTATATGATTCCATGAGTGGCGCGCGACAGAATAGTGCAGTTCGGAGATCAGTTGAGCCATACTCAGTGTTGCTCCCATATTTCCTTCATCGTATTAGTTTTTGGGACACAAAGGAGAATCCTATGGGAATCCCCGCCAATGATCCTTTTGAGATTCATGTCGTTGATGGGTTGCCAACGCAAGATAACACGTAAATTATTATTGAATATTTCTGATTCTTATTCATTTTTTGTATATGAATTCCTATTTGGATATTATCCTAACTTTTATTCAATGTTTATGTGCTACCTTGTATGTAGTGATTGTGGTGTTTATGTTGCTGCATTTGCTGAGTACATTATTCAAGGCAGCAGTATTCCTAAAGCTATTGATATTGACGGGATACGAAATCGATATGGTATATTGCTATGGGATTATGGAGTGAAGAAACAAAGAGGACATGTAGCTAGTGATGATGAGTCTACTGGTAGATTGAAGGATCAGATAAAAAAGGATAACAAGAAAAAGAGCAAGTCGCGTTCCATTGTTGATGACAAGTCTTTGAAGGATAACAAGAAAAAGGGCAAGACGCATGTTGGTGATGACGAGACTTTGAAGGATGTCAAGAAAAAGGGCAAGTTGAAGGGCAAGATGAAGTAGTTTGGGATAGTTTAACAGAAATTTCACATGTAGTTTTAAGATGGAAGTAGTTTGGTTCTTGTATTGTCTATGATAGGATACAGTTGCATACCTATATCACATTTTATGCTTTTTGTTTGGGATGTCTTTGAACAATATGTTTGAAATGCTAATGTTGAAACAGCTATTGCATTTTCGACAGCAAATTGGAAAGGCATGCAAGAAATATATGTTGCTTGTAATGGTACGGTTTTGCTGTTTTCATATTATGCCAGTGAATAGGTAATAAGAAAGCGTTTAAAACCTGTCCTGTTGCATTGGGCCAGTTAACTTTACAATCTTAAGCATCGTGGCATCATTAACTGTAACGTAAGTGTAAGATACTGTTAACTGTAGTTTTGTATATCTATCTGTATATTTTTTGGATAGTTAGAGTCTATTGTATGTAATTGTATATATATACAATTTCTATTTTGTATATTTAATTAGTAATCCCTCTTTTTTGTATAGTTTTTATATAGTGACATCTATTTTGTCTATTTTTTGTATAGCTATAGTTTAATTTCTATTTTTTTTGTATAGGAACAAAATATTACATATAAATTATATAATGACAGTCTATTTTGTATAGTAACAGTCTTTTTTGTATATTGTCATCTATTTTGTATATTATTTTGTATAGTGACATCCATAATAGTATTTGAAATAAAACTTCTACCAATATTTTCATTATGACAAAAAGTAGCATCTTAATTCATACATCATAGAGAATCTGATTGCAAATCTCATTATTTTTCCAATATTCTAATTGCAATATTCAGAAGAATTATTTTTACAAAATACTAAATCACTGTAGCAACATCTACTAGTTGTCTTGAGCATTCCTGCATGTTCTTCTGTTATGTCCTTATTTTCCACACAGTCCACATGTAACAGTTTCAGTATACAGATATTCATAAAGTCACTTGCGTCGCGTCTTCGTCGGTCTTCCTGGTTTGCCCTTCACTATCGGTGGTAGGACCACATTATCTAACACCTCTGTTGGAAGGTCCCATGTAGTTTCATCAGGAAGCGGATTAACTGACACTTCATATGTCTTCTTAAAGTATTCCTTGGTGTAATAGGCAGAACAATATTTGGGTGCTTCCATGTGTGTGTAGTCCAATACTGCCATAGCATGTGGACAAGGAATCTCATCTACTTGAAATCGTTTGCACGAGCATTCTCTTTTTTGCATGCAGACTATGTTCCACCTTTGTTCAACATCCATTACTACATATACATAATTGGTTGAAGGCTTTACCTAAATTTAAATAGATATTATTAGTAAAACTAAAACAGGGATATGACAAGTATTACTGCATTTTTGTCAAAGTATATTACTCCGGCGTATGAAGTAAGACATGATAAAAGAATATTTACCGTCATCTTCTGCGACAAATAGCTATTTTCCTTCAGTACTTCATGATATTTTTGTCCTATGTCAATAAATGTACTCATTGTAGTCATTCTATTCGTATTATTCCATTCCATAACCAAATTCATCATGTAATCTAGCAAACTCATGATTGGTAGCTCTCTAACCTCTATGTTCCTTGCATTGAGTGACTCAGCAATATTTGAAGTCATCACCATGGATCTATTAACAGTGGAATGCACTATAGACCACTTTTCATAACCAACTTAGAATAGGTAACCCCTTACCTTCTTATCAATGCTGTCCATATCTTCCATGAGGCGATTAAAATCTTCAATTTTGTATGCTCTGGCCATTGCAAAAAATACTTCCCTCAGCCTGTCATGGTTCTTCTAGAACTGCTTCTTTATGTTATTCCAAAGATGAAAGATGCATACACAGTGAGATACCTCTGGATACACAATCGAAGCACCCCTCAATATGCTTGCATGACGATTCGATACGATGCACATCCTTTCCCTTTCCCCAAAAGCCTGTCTAAACATTTCAAAAAACCATTCCCAGGAAGCATCATTTTCAGAATCTACAACAGCGTATGCTAGTGGAAAAATTTTACCTGCTTAAGCAAATAAGAACGTATCCATATGTTATTTTTGTTATATACAAATAAGAACTATCTATACCATATATAATTATTATACGAGTCTGCAACATATTCACATGTTGCATCTTGTGCGCTAGCTGTTAACATTGTTCCTTTGTGTGATGATTTGAGGAATGTCTCATCAACCACTACGATAGGGTAACAGTATTTCCATCCTATGATTGATGAATTTAGTGCAATAAAAACATACATGAAGCGCCCGTCCTCTGATTTATGTAACCTTGTGATAGAACCAGGATTTGTCATATTTATCATATACAAGTGACCCGGCAGTTTTCTATAAGATTCACGTGGTATCCCTCTTAGTAGTTCAAGCGCCTTTTCTTTTGTTCTATAAGCTTTTATGTAACTCATATTAATCCCATACTGTTGTTTCATGTGCGCTCATGATGTCTGTCGGAGTGTACTCATTGCAGTCATTCTATTCGTATTATTCCATTCCATATGCAATCTCACTATACAATAACTATACATTTTTATACAGATCTGTATACAAAAATTACAGAGAAGTGCAATCTTATTATACAATAATTATACATTTTTTATACAGATCTGTATACAAAAAATTACAGAGAAATGAAATCTTATTATACAATAATTATACATTTTTTATACAGATCTATATACAAAAAATTACAGAGAAGTGCAATCTCACTATACAATAATTATACATTTTTATACAAATCTGTATACAAAAAATTACGGAGAAGTGCAATCTTATTATATAATAATTATACATTTTTATACAGATCTATATACAAAAACTTACAGAGAAGTGCAATCTCACTATACAATAATTATACATTTTTTATACAGATCTGTATACGAAAAATTACAGAGAAGTGTAATCTTATTATACAATAACTATACATTTTTATACAGATCTGTATACAAGAATTACAGAGAGTGCAATCTTATTATACAATAATTATATATTTTTTATACAAATCTGTATACAAAAAATTACAAAGAAGTGCAATCTCACTATACAATAATTATACATTTTTTATACAGATCTATATACAAAAAATTACAGAGAAGTGCAATCTCATAAGTAAAAATCATACCTTGTTGTAGATGATCTATCCACTATAAATTGATATTTTTTCCGTATTGCATAGTGCTTCATTACACTAATGAGTGTATTTTTGTCTCAATACAACTGACCTTCTGCAATTTCTTCATGTTGTGGATTGTCTATTATACAATTTCCCTTCAATATCTCAATTTTGTCTTCCTTTACATGATTATCCATCATTTCAACAATATTAGTTCTATGTACTTCTTCTATGTTCTGACATTGTAAACCAACTGAAGTTGTTGCGAGTAAGTTTCCAGCTGAAGTTGTTGCAAGTAAGTTTCCACCCAAGTATGAACTTGAATATGAGCATTCAGCACTTGAATATACAGTTTTCAATGTTATGCATAATGGATATTCAGTGATATCCAGGTTTTTCTTTTTCATCTCTATATACAAGCGCACACTCATATCATTGTATATTGGAATTGCTACATAGCCATCCTTCACTGTATATTTTATCTCCATTGCACTCGTAATTGAATCTCTACCCAATTGCTTGTATATCTCATCAACAAAATAATCATAGCTACAGTCCGAATTGATCAACACGCCATTAACAAGGAAATTAACAAATTTACTCTCACTTACCCATTCACTACTGTGTTGAAGTAAAATCGGAATCAAAGTTGGAACTGTAGTTCCAACATTCACAATCTCCATAGACATTTGTTGATTTTGTCGATTTTGTATCAATTTCACAATTTAAGAACGAAATCTCAACTCTATTAAGCTGATTGTAGGCAGCAATTGTGCAAAAATTTGAATTTCAGCGTGAATTTTTGGGAGCTCTTCTCTGGGTTTAATCTTCAGAAACCCTAGAATTTCTTTCACAATGTGAATAATTGGGCGACTTTTATAGTGTTTGGAGGTTGAAGATTCCATACTGAATGCGTGAATTTAGGATACAAAATCGATTAGGACTGCTTTCCTTTTCGTTTGTGTTGAGCGTATGATTTCAGCTTTTTCAGTTGCTAGCCTTTCTTATTATTTTGAGGCTATTACTTGTAAGGGGTTATTTTGTGGCCATCAGGTGATATAAGTTTGGCCCTAGTGGCTATAAATGAAGTTTGCTCTTATATATATGCTAAGCCCATAAGTAATAAATTAATATTATTAGGTCCAATCTATCAAAGACTCACCCAATTAAGTAAGTCCATCAACTTTCCAAGCTTAAAGACTTTCAATCTATTAAAACTTTCATATCATATGTGATAGATACCGGGAGAATTTCACACAGAATTGTAATTTACACTATGTTTGAATTTTTTGATCCATAATAGTGTGCAAAGTTTGGTCTATTTTTTTTCTATAAACACAATATTTCCAACAATTTCGAAGTTTTGGGAAAAATCAACAAAGTCGTCGGTCGTATAATTACATAGAAGGAGTCCAGTATGATAATGTTCAAACCGAAAACCGAACCGAAATTAGAAAAATCGAACGAAACCGAACTTATTTCAGTTCGGTTTCGGTTACTACTTTTACAAAACCGAAAACCGAATAACCGAACCGAATTTCTTCAAACCGAACCGAACCGACCGAATGCACATCCCTAATCTTATGTGAAAAGTTGTGGCTGCTCTCTTCATCTGTAAAATGTGTTCCCTTTTATTGAATTACTTAAAAATTCGAATTTTTAAGTTACAATTGAAAGGTAGAAGAATTTGAATATGAAGTTGTACAGAAAAATTGAACTATTTAAGATTTAAATTTCTAAAGTTGCAGTTGAAAGATAAGAGAACTTCAGATTTGATTTCTGAAATTGCACTGAATAGATTGACCTACTTTAGATCCGAACGAATACACTTTACAACATGTACATCTGTTATTAATTTTTTTAAATTCATGCTCTTTAGATTTTGATCTATTTATAGCTTTGCTTTTAAGTTTTAACAAATCATTTCATATTTACCGTTATCATTAATGCTATTTTAGCTCGAAATGAAGGGATTTTTACCTTCCTATACTATATATGAAACTTTATTATATTTCCTAATCGAGTTTTAACTTAACTACATGGCTATATGTAATTTACCAATTATATACATAAATTAGTTTTAAATGAGTATCCCTTTATATTAGAAATTGAATAAGAAATCAGTTATTTTCCATCATTGTTCTCTCTCTCTCTCTCTCTCTCTCTCTCTCTCTCTCTCTCTCTCTTCTTTCCCCAATTTTTCTTCCTTTGATGTTCTCTACTTTTTATTCTTTCATGTTGTATATAGTTTTAGTGGAATTCATCAATGAATTTCAATCACTTTATTATAGAGTTTTTAACTTAGCAATTTCTTTTCATATTGCACAATTGGTGTTCAAATTGAAATTGTCAATCAATAAATTTTGAAGGTATTTGACTCTCACTACTAGATTTTCGGAAAAAAAAAGACCAAACTTTAGCGACCAAAGTTGGTCTGTCAAGAAAAGCGACCAAAGTTGGTCGCTAAATTGGCAAAAATAATAAAATAAATATTTGATATAGATTAGTGACCAAGGTTGGTCACTACTTGGTCGCTAATTTCGTCAAAATATTGACCGGACTGGTCAGACTTGCTTAGTCAAAGGTATACTGAGATTAGCGACCAACGTTGGTCGCTACAGGGGGACCCACTTATAAAATTATAATAATTAAAATATTATTTAAAAAAATTATAAAATATAAATAAATATAATTTAAAATTAGCGACAAAAGTTGGTCGCCAATTAAGGGGCAAGCAGATAGCGACCAACTTTGGTCGCCAAAAATGGGACCCAGTTATAAAATTTTAATAATTATATTTTTATTTAAAAATTTATAAAATATAAAAATATATAATTCAAATTTAGCGACCAAAGTTGGTCGCTTAAAAAATTAAGACCAACTTTGGTCGCTAATCTGGGACCCAGTTCTAATGTTTAATAATTATATTATTATTTTAAATATTATATAAAATATAAATAAATCTGATTTAAATTTAGCGACCAACTTTGGTCGCTAATTTAAATTTATGTATATTTAGAGACCAAAGTTGGTCTCTTTTCAGGTCAACAATGGTCAAAATTAAAAATCACTTTTGTATATATATATATATATAAGCTATATTCGATATAATATTAGCTAATGCACTAATACTTAGTGCATAGTATAGTATATATATACTAAGTGTATTATATAATACACTATACTATATATATAGTATAGTTTATTATACATCAAGGTATATTCTATATATATAGTATAATATAGTATATAGTATATAAGCTCTCTTTCTCTCTCTCTCTCTCTCTCTAAATATATATATATATAAGCTATATTCGATATAATATTAGCTAATGCACTAATACTTAGTGCATAGTATAGTATAGTATATATATACTAAGTGTATTATATATACTAAGTGTATTATATAATACACTATACTATATATATAGTATAGTTTATTATACATTAAGGTATATTCGATATATATAGTATAATATATAATCTCTCTCTCTCTCTCTCTCTCTCTCTCTCTATATATATATATATATATATATATATATATATATATATATATATATATATATAATATGAAGCGCTCGAAACACAGGGACGGGTTCTTTTAGGTATTGATACACTTGTAAATTGATTTATCGACTTATAACTCACTTATATATATATATATATATATATATATATATATATATATATATATATATATATATATATATATATATATATATATATATATATATTAACAATGAATTAAAACGTCTCAACTTATATCAATTAATATATGTATATATATATATATATAGTATATAGTATATAAGCTATATATATATAAGCTATATTCGATATAATATTAGCTAATGCACTAATACTTAGTGCATAGTATAGTATAGTATATAAATACTAAGTGTATTATATATACTAAGTGTATTATATATTACACTATACTATATATATAGTATAGTTTATTATACATCAAGGTATATTCGATATATATAGTATAATATAGTATATAGTATATAAGCTCTCTCGATATATATAGTATAATATAATATATAGTATATAAGCTCTCTCTCTCTCTCTCTCTCTCTATATATATATATATAAGAACATGAAGTGCTCGGAACACAGGGACGGGTTCTTTTAGGTATTGATACACTTGTAAATTGATTTATCGACTTATAACCCACTCATATGCATATATATATATATATATATATATATATATATATAAGCTATATTCGATATAGTATTAGCTAATGCACTAATACTTAGTACATAGTATAGTATAGTATATATATACTAAGTGTATTATATGATACACTATACTATATATATATAGTATAGTTTATTATACATCAAGGTATATTCGATATATATAGTATAATATAGTATATAGTATATAAGCTCTCTCTCTCTCTCTCTCTCTCTCTCTCTCTCTCTATATATATATATATATATATATATATATATATATATAACATGAAGCGCTCGGAACACAGGGACGAGTTCTTTTAGGTATTGATATACTTGTAAATTGATTTATCGACTTATAACCCACTCATATGCATATATATATATATATATATATATATATATATATATATATATATATATATATATATATATTAACAATGAATTAAAACGTCTCAACTTCTATCAATTAATATATGTGTATATATATATATATATATATATATAAGCTATATTCGATATAATATTAGCTAATGCACTAATACTTAGTGCGTTGTATAGTATAGTATATATATACTAAGTGTATTATATATACTAAGTGTATAGTATAATGTGTTATATATCAAGGTATATTCGATATATATAGTATAATATAGTATATAGTATATAAGCTATATATATATATAAGAACATGAAGCGCTCGGAACACAGGGACGGGTTCTTTTAGGTATTGATACACTTGTAAATTGATTCATCGACTTATAACCTACTCATATGCATATATATATATATATATATGTATATATGTATATATATATATATATATATATATATATATGTAGCTTATATACTATATATATATAAGCTATATTCGATATAATATTAGCTAATAGCTTAAATTGAATTAAAATCCTACATTTATACTGCATATGTACATAATTTTAAATTGAATTAAAAGTAATTTAATTTTTTTTAGAAACAGTGACCAACTTTGGTCGCTATTTTGGTCAAAAAGTCAAAACTTATTTAGCTACCAAATTAGCGACCAACGTTGGTCACTATTTTTAATTCCAGTGTCAAAACCGGGTTTTCCCTCCCATTCTTTCAAAAAATTTCTTCAAAATCTCTCTTTTGTCTCTCACACTCAAACCCCCCCCTCCGACTCCCAGCAGCAGCGACGCCGCCCACGCCACCGACGACCACCGATGGCAGCAGATCCACCGCGGGCGACCTCCATTCCCAAGGTAGGTTTCTCTCTCCTTTCTTTGTTTTTTTCGAAATACAATGATTTTGTTTAATTTCTCCATGTGGGTTCAAAGTTATATATTATTTGTTCAACCATGTTAGGGTTCAAAGTTAATTTCTCCATGTTAGGGTTCAAAGTTAGCTCAACCATGTCAGGGTTAAAAGTTATATATTATTTGCAATTTTTAGGGTTCTTATTAATACATTTAGTCCAAAATATTTAGTTGTATCTGTCACACCTCCTTTTTACCGCCCCGCGAAGGGGTGAAGGTGTTTTTTCCAATTAAAGGACAATCGAACGGGATTTGTTTATTTATTTCAGAGTCGCCACTTGGGAGATTTAGGGTGTCCCAAGTCACCGGTTTTAATCCCGAATCGAGGAAAAGAATGACTCTAAATTACAGTCTGCGTACCAGAAATCTGGACAAGGAATTCTGTTAACCCGGGAGAAGGTGTTAGGCATTCCCAAGTTCCGTGGTTCTAGCACGGTCGCTCAACTGTTATATTCGGCTTATTTATCTGATTTTAACAATTATGTACTCAGTGCGAATTATGACTTTTTTTGCCGCTTTTATTATTATTATTATTGTTATTTTTAGCAAAGAATTGCAACGTCGTGAAAACGTATCTCGGACCTCGTCACAATCAATGTACCCGTGGTCATAGACACGTTTCGACTCCGTTGAGATTTAGATTTGGGTTGCATAAATGCACACCCGTACTTAAAGAAGTAATTTTATTAAAGACGCGCCCTAAGCGACTAGCGTAGTGTTATTTTGGGCAAGGCCGTGAAATTTTGCTAAACGGCCCGTCCCGAAGTTTAAGCAACTTTACAAACACGTATAGAGGGCCCCACAGCTTGTGATTTACTTGGCAAGGCATGCCTCATTTTTGTTTTAAAAGGATATCCTAAAGCGACTATGTTTTTCTATTTTTTCGTTTTTTGTCCGTCTCTAAAAATGAAAGAAGAAAAGGTCCTACTTTATTTTCATGCTTACGAGTTAATTATAGTTGGGTTCCGAATATGATTCGTAGAATCTGAAAATGATTCAATCAGGGCAGTCCGTTGCCAACGCGGGCCCAGGCCCAACGTGTATGGTACAAAACTGGACCTGGGCCATCTCATTCACATGTTACTACCTAGTTACATTATACTACACATGCTTACAGTTTGCTAAATTAAAGAACTTGGCAATCTAATTTTAATCCTAAACCATTTACATGCTGAAATTAACCAATAGTATCTAGCTAAACAATCTTCCTACAAGTTTTGAAACGGGCTATTTGTTTAATGAGCTAACTGTTGAATGTTTAAGAATAGTCTAAATCAGCTAACATGCTTTTTGAGACATGATAATCATCAAACAATAACGAACTAACTGAACAGAGCTACTACACCATTAGTCTTTTTAACTAGCATACATAGACAGTTCGTCCACTAAGCTACTGTCAGATGTTCCATTATATATATCAAACAACTACATAATTCTAATTAGAGGAAGCTAAATAATGTACATATACAACTAGAATTCAGAATATAACTAAGATAAATTCAGAACTTCAACTCTTCATTTCATATCCATGCTTCAGTTTCCATTCTACAAGAACCAGTGTATCAATTTGTGTACCTGGTATTTGGAAAGCAAAGAAGAGGAAGATCAGTAGAAGCAGCAGTAGCACACACACAACAACACAGCAGGTTCAGCAACACAGCAAAACCAGTGAAACCAGTAATAACAGTAGCAGAAATCCCAGGAGCAGATTAAAAACAAGAGAATAGCCCAGTAGCTCAATAAAACAGACTTGTATAAGAGGGGGATGAGGTCTGTAGAGAAAAGGGGGGAGATATAAAGAATTGAGGTCTCTATATCTCCCCCCTTTTCTCTACAGACCTCAACCCCCATTCCCTTTTGTTCCCTATTAATACTAATCAATTCATTAGTTTAATGGTATTTTAATACTTAGTGGACAGAACACTCAAACCACCCATCTTCCCTATTTTCAATTCCCAAATTACCCTCCTAAAATCCCTGAAATTGCAGCTATAGCCAATGCTCCTAAGTTCTGAATGCAGCCTTATGACTCACTACTATCTAGTTGACATTATCACCAATACTGAATTCAAATCAGTTGTCAGATTCATTTCAGACCCTAAACAGTAGGATTTAATTCATCAATCGCTTAAACTTGAATCAAACAACAACAAAATAAAGGCTAAGGCTATCGATTGACAGGGCATGACACAGCAGGTTTAGGTGACAACCAAAATAGCAGTTGTGATGAAGCAGTTCGATTGACCAAGCAATTCAGAACATTTCAAATGATCAAGCAAAAATAATGTGACGAACTGAATATACCCATATGCTCAGTACTAAGTTCAACTATACCAACAGGCTCGTTTCAACACAACATTTAGGATAGAAACGAAGTAGGAGGGGAAACAGACTAGCATGAACCATGAAATCAAAACCAACATTACACTACTATCATGTTAAATTAATATTCAGGCCTACCGGACTAATCGACGTCACTTATTCAATCGATTACACAAATTATAACACATAACAATTACAGCAAACAGAAGCAATGATAGAATTGGACCAAATAAAAGGTTTACTGAAGATGAATAGAATTAATTAAAAGAAAAGTAGAAAAATCACACAAACTAATAAAACATGCAAAGAGATACAAATAGAACACATGAACAGAAGGAAGGAAAGGAAAAATACCTCTGAATCTTAAGAACAAAAATGACCCAGTCTCGAACCGGACTCGACCTCTTTGAGGTCGAACGGACTTTAATCGAAGTGTTATCAACCGAGAACACCTTGATTAAGGTCTATTAGACCCCAACCCTTCGTTTAATTGGACAGAACCCAAGGTTCTGGATTTCTAGGG
Source organism: Nicotiana sylvestris (assembly GCF_000393655.2). Classification (NCBI taxonomy): domain Eukaryota; kingdom Viridiplantae; phylum Streptophyta; class Magnoliopsida; order Solanales; family Solanaceae; genus Nicotiana; species Nicotiana sylvestris. The sequence continues at coordinate 42,274,454 of NC_091067.1, read as the reverse complement.
TTCATACAGTCGATTTGGGGCTTGAAGGTTTCTGGTTAGATTCGAATCAAACCAAGCTTGGTTTGGTTACGAGTGAGGTCAAGGGAGTAACTGGTATGAATTTGGGGTTGTTTGGCATAGATGGGGTTTTGGCTCGAATCTTCAAATGAAGATTCGAGAAGATGGGGATTAATTCGAGCCAAGGGAATAATGGATTCGTAACAGGGTGTTAAGGTGGATCTATAGTGATAAGGAGGTGGCCGGCGGCGTAGTTGCCGCCGGGTTTCAGGTGAAGGGGAGCTATGGCGGCTAGGGTTTGACCTAGGTTCCGTCTCTGAAATGAGAGAGACGAAGTGAGGAAGGGGGGGTGTTTGGCAATGGGGGCGTGGGGTGAGAGTTGGGGTCTTATTTACGAAAGGGAGGGATGGATCCTGGCCGTTGGATCAGGTGAGATTGATGGCCAGGATCTCTTCACTTAAGGGAACGGTGTCATTTTGATTGAGTGGGGATTGGGTCGGTCTCAGACGGGAGTGGGTCGGGTCATGAGGGAAAGCCTGGGAGTCGTTAGATCAAAAGAAATGAACGGTCCCGATAAAATACAACCATACGACGTCGTTTGGTTTAATGAAAGAACTGAACTGGACCGTTAGATCTGTTTGATCAACGGTCCAGATGGAAAGTGCCAATACGGCGTCGTTTCCTTCATCTGAGAGACCAGCTAACTAACCTGGGTCAAATGAGTTGATTTGGGCCTGGTTTTTGGTCTCAATTTTAAGCCCACATCTGAATTTCTTCATTTTTTAAACTCTTTTTCTTTTCCTTCTTTAATTTCTAATGTAAGCACGTGATTTTTGACCCTCCCCGAGAATTTTCACATTTTTAGCGTGAATATGTGAAATTGGGTCTAGTATAGCTATTTTAACTATTTTACCTTATTTTGTTGCAAAAAAGAAAAAATCACAAAATATATATATAAATTTTAGTTTATGTATTTCTCATAAACTTGAAAAATACAAAAATTGTACTTTATTTTGGTACTTTATATAAAATTCGAAAATTACAAAAAAATATAATTCTATTAATGTTTTGTAGTCGTTTTAATTTTGGAAAAATACAAAAAAAAATATTACTTTATATTTTGTCTTTATTAAAAACGAAAATTACAAAAAAAAATAGTTTTATTAATATTCTATAGTCATTTTAACTTTGAAAAATACAAAAATATTACCTCATATTTTATCTTAATATTTAAAAACGAAAATTATAAAAAATAGTTTTATCAATATTTTGTAGCTATTTTAAAACCTTGAAAAATATTTATAAAGATATAGTTTTGTTTAAATACTAGTCTTATTTTTGGTAGTTATTTTGCTTACATAGGACTAGTTAAGCAACGTGTTCCTATTTCTCGGGTCCGGGCAAAAGAATAATATTCGGGTTCAAACTACCCGATTTTAGGCCTAATTTTCGGACTTAGCCCATAATAAACCGTGTCCAGGACACGTGGGGAACCCCACCACGCGTGGGGGACATATGCCTCGAACCCCACCACGCGTGGGGCTCATTTTTCATGGGCATTCCAATACAAAACCCGGACAAAAAGCCAACAGAAGGGGGGATTTTTTTTTCGGATTGGAAAAAGGAGGAACTACTGTTCATCGTCTTCTTCTTCAACAAGAAGAAGAAGAAGCCCTAGCAGCTCCATCCGTGAACAACGACACAGCCTTCCGTTCATCTCCCTGTCACCACCAAACAGACCCCAAACCATCGACAACCTCCCAGCTGCAAAAACGACCACTGTTCCTCCGTCTTCTTCAAAAAACCCATCCAAAAACCCTACTGCGTCGTCAACTGAACCGGTCACACCCCCACGTCCACTGCTATCACGCAGCAGCTGTTGCTTCCTCGCCGGAACAGCTGCAGCATCAACGACCCTACTGACCACGACCAACAGCCTCACTCCCTCATCGTCAAACAACCTCTCCTCCTCAGCCAACAAACCCTACTGCTCGTCAACCCTACTGCTGTCACCATTGTTGCGTTGTTTCGAGCAGCAGCCACTGCTGCTGTGGTTCGGGTTCATCACTGCCCGTCGACGCTACGTCCAAACCACCAGCCCCCGGCCATTTATTCTCCCTCGTCGTAACAAAAAAATTTGTCCGACGAACCTCCATTGAATCCGGCCCTCGCTGCTGTTCCGTTCAGCTCCCCCACGCCCAAATGACCGCCTGGAAAAGTCAGTTGTAGCCATGACTCATTGTTAGTCCGTTCGTGTTCGAGTTTCTGGCGCGAGCTATTCCGTCCGAGCTTCGATAACCTTTTCTATGGTTTCCCGGTCGCGGTTGTTCGTTGAAGTCGATGTTGAGGTTCGGTCCATGGCTCCATGCATTTCTGTTTATTCAGGTTAGTTAAGCCTCGATGTATTGGATTAAAGAAATTTTACGTTCAATGTTTGAAGTTGCAATATATCAATTGATATGATAATTTTCTGCTTATGTTTTACCGTATGCATTTTTAGTTCGTTTTTGTGGTATGTTATTATTGATTACTTGATGTCATTTGATTTAGTTGTATCAGTAGTCCCAAGATTAGTATTGCATTTTAGTTCATTTTTTGTGTTATGTTATTATTGTCTTAGTTTATTTGGACAAAATTAGTATTAGTACCTGTTGTTACTACGCCCGAAACACTCATTCGCCTAACTTCTTTTATTAAATCTTGACAAGTTATGAGATTTTAGTTGTACGGAGGCCGTAAGTTTTAGTATTGTTAAAGGCGTAGAAATGGCATCCTTTAAAAATAAATAAATAATTACAAAAAAAAATGAAAATGAATAAAAATAATAATAAAAATAAATAAAATGAGACGAGCCTCGTCGGAAAAATGTACAAATTGCGGGGCCCTCATAAAATATATGTATTAAATACTTAGATTCCGGGACGGGCCGTTTAGCAAGTTTCACGGCCCTACCCAAAATAATAATGCGCTAGTTGCTTTAGGCGCGCCTTTAATAATGTTATCTCCCTAAACTCGGGTTCACATTTATGTGACCCAAACCCAAATCTCAACGGAGTCGAAATATGTCTCTAGTCACGGGCGCATTGATTGTGGCGTGGCCCGAGATGCATTTCCACGACGTTGCAAATTCTTTAAAAAATAAGAATGAGATGAGCCTCGCCGAATAAAAATACAAATTGCGGGGCCCTCAGTAAATACTTGTTTAAAAATTACTTAGAATTCAGGAGGGTCGTTTAGCGAATTTCGCGGCCTCCGCAAAAAATAATAACGCGATAGTCTCTTTAGGCGCGTGTTTAATAATTTACTTTCTTAAGCTCGGGTGTGCATTTCATGCGACTCAAATCCAAATCTCAAAACATCAAATAAAATGCGTTCCGGATTGTGGGTGCATTTCATGTGACGCAGTCCAAAGACGTGTTTTAAGCGATGTTCACATTTCGTTTAAAACAATAATAGTAAAGCGGTTAAAAGATAAATTTGCACATAAGTTCATATTGTATTAAAAAATCAGATAAATAAGCCAAATATAACAGTTGAGCGACCGTGCTAGAACCACGGAACTCGGGAATGCCTAACACCTTCTCCCGGGTTAACAGAATTCCTTATCCGGATTTCTGGTACGCAGACTGTAATATAGAGTCATTCTTTTCCTCGATTCGGGATTAAAATTGGTGACTTGGGACACCCTAAATCTCCCAAGTGGCGACTCTGAAATAAATAAACCAATCCCGTTTCGATTGTCCTTTAATTGGAAAAAACTCCCCTGCGCCCCCTCGGGTGCGGAAAAAGGAGGTGTGACAGCTCTGGCGACTCCGCTGGGGATGATGACCCAGAACCACTGGTTCAGGGTTAAGAATTCGAGCTTAGAATAATTGTTATTATTTGGCTTTATTTATTATCTGATTATTACATGTTTTGAGCCTAATGTGCTAAATGCTGCTTTTACCGCTTTGATATTATTTGAACTGTATATAAACTGTGCCGAAACCCTTCTCTTCTTACCTCCGGGGATGTGCTTACTGGTTGAGACTCCCTATTCTGTTAGTGTCATACCCTAAATAAAAGAGGCTCGGAAAGTTTCTAAGCCGGCTGGCCTTTTGGTTCCCGGAAAGGAGCTCCTTCCTCAGCTCGAGTTGTCCGCTCGGGTACACTGTCTAGAACACCGACCCAGGTTATGAACTTAGAATAACTCAGCTTCATGCCGGATCCCTAGTAGGAACGTTTATTTGCATCATGTGCATCTGACTTAGGGGACTCAACACAGGGGTTGGGTCCGTCTAGGACAAGCAACCTGAAAATAATAGACCATCTTCGGCATCATATGTGCTACATGTTGTATTTATTCAAGGGTGAATGGGTCATTTGGCGGACCAATGATAGTGGCGGACAAATGACACACTTTGTTATGTTGACCACGTTTAATAAGAAGGTTGCACGTTTTTCCAGCATGGTGTTATTTTAATCAAAAACATGGGGAACATTTGTGGAATCCAAGAAGCCTTGGAATTCCCTATGTCCCCCACGCTTCATTTTGGGAAAAGCACCTAGGGAACATTTGTGGAATCCAAGAAGTCTTGGAATTCCCTATGTCCCCCATGCTTCATATGTTGGGAAAAGCGCATGGGGGGTATTTGCGGAATCCAAGAAGTCTTGGAAATCATTATGTCTCTCATGTCACATTTTTGAAAGTAATAATAAATATAAAAAATAAAAATATATATATAAACAAAGCATGAAAATTCAAAAGATTTTGTATGATTTCATTATTTTCCACAGATTAAAAAAAAATCGTGAAAAAGAGGAGAAAAAATAACAGTGTAGAGACATAACTACTTATTTTTAGAAAAAAGAAACCAATGTCCGAGTAGTATCGAAACTCTGCCGAAATTTTGAGAAAATGAAAAAATGTCTTATTAGTTTGTTATATTAAAAGCAAAAGAAAAATAGAAAAAAAATCATCATTGTTCTGTCTTGTTTTTTTCCAAAAATATTGAAAAGAAAATAGTTTGTTTTGCCATTAAATGAAAATGAAAAAAGAGTCTGGTTTTTAAAATGTTTTTTTATTTTGCTTGTCTATGAAAATGCCAAAAATAAAAAAAAATATAAAAAGAGTCGGGCGTTGAACGTGATTTTATTATTTGTTCCAAAATAAAAATATATATAATCCAAAAAAAAAGGTTCAAAAGAAAATTCAAAAATATTTTGATTCTTCCTTAAAAATTTAAAATTCAAAAAAATATTTTTTTTAAGCATTTCTTTTATTAAAGGTAAAAATTCCAAAAAAAAAAACATTTTTCTTTTTCTTTAGAATAAGAAAACAAATGAAAAAAAAGGAATGTTTTATGTTTTACGTTAGTTAGTTTGTTTGTTATGAATGAAAAATAATAGTTTGTTTGTTTGCTATATAAAAAAAGAATAGAAAATGGAAAAGGGTCTTCTCAAAAATAGTTTATTTGCCCGAACTACGCGGGTTTGATTCTCACCGGATGTGAGATACGTAGGCAACCCTCATCGGGTCCAACCCCACCTTTTGCTAAAAAAGCCAAAAAAAAACAAATAATAATAATAATAACAAAAAATACATGTCAAATTTTAGTTTTGTCATAAAGAAGTCGGGTGACGCTGTTTTATCAAGACATAGCCGAATGTTCCCGAAAGGGACGCCGGAAGGCTGACTTTGCATAAACAGCCACTTTTGGGTCATTTTTAAGACTTGGTCCAGTTGACCCCCACAGCCTAAAAATCTTCGTCCCCGAGACGTTGAAAGGCCGTGTTTGCAATATTGACTTTTCTAATTTGAAAAACAATAAAAAAGAGTTATAAATAAGTCAGGTGATGCTGTTTTGTCATAAATAGCCGAATGTTCCCGAAAGGGACGCCGGAAGGCTGACTTGGCATAAACAGCCACCTTTGGGTCATTTTGAGATATGGACCCACACAGCCTTAAAAAGCTTCGTCCCCGAGACGCTGAAGGGCCGTGTTTTGCAACACCAAGTTTTTCTTATAATTTGAAAAAAGGAGTCGACGGTCAGGTGAATACCGTTTGAATTTTGTCATAATAAGCCGAGCCAGCTTCGGCCGCGTCTTAAACCGTTCTTGCCGAAATAGCCTTAGAGTATCCTTCAGTTGTCGAAAGGTTATTTTCATAAAAGAATGGACAAGTTTCAAAGTGTCAAAATAATCCTCCCCGGCCTCAAAATTCATGAGAAAATTGGAAGGGGCCACATTTGCAAAAAATAACCATTCGGTTGCATTTGTCGAACAGAGAAAGGGAGCTAGCATTTTGTTTTTGAGTTTATAAATCTCTAATTAGAATCTGTGGTTTGTTTGATTATTTTTCAGTTTATTTTAATATATAAATTGAAAAAATGATTAGTATTGTTTATCTTTTATTGGTCCGAACTACGCAAGGTCTGATTCATGCGGGGTCATGATACGTAGGCAATCTCCATAAGATTCGACCACAGCAAAAAAGAAATGAAAAAAAAAAGAAATGAAAAAAAAAGAAATGAAAAAAAGAAATGAAAAAAAAATGAAAAAAGAAATGAAAAAAAGAAATGAAAAAAAAGAATGAAAAAAAAATGAAAAAAAAAAGAATGAAAAAAAATCGAAAAAAGAGAAAAAGAGAAAAGATGTTGTCAATAATGAGGACCGACTGAGTCCATTCTAACCTGTTTGTTTTGCAAATAAGTTAAGGTGGTTGGTTTGTGGTAAGCCGGACAATGACACCCAGAATCCTTTACTTGCACCTCCTGATGCACACTCTGCGGGGATCAGGCCTGATGACGGAAGCATTCGAGTCCTATTGGGAACTTATTGACGGAGGTTGATGATATTGAAGCTGGCAATGGTCTTGACAATACTAATGCAAAGCTCAGTGGCTAAGATGCCAAGTTTGATAAAGTGGGAGGACGCTCCGTTCCTTGGTTAGCAAGAGAGAAGCTTGTGGTGGCTTATTTTGTTGTCATTTCTGTTGTCCGGATTATTAAGGTTGTAATTTGGATTTTGTCCTGTGTCAAACCTTCTTATCTTTCCATTTTGTCATAGCAGTTTGTTTAAATTTTGTCCAGTTTGTGTTAGGATTTTATTCTGGTTGTTTTGTTTGTTTTTTTATTCAAACCATTTCGCCGGTAGTCTAATGCAAAATCCGGTCTTTTATTATTTCCAATCATCTTTTCATTTAGTCCTTTGTCATTTTTGTTCAGTGCTGATTCTAGTGACATGACATGCGCACGCAGTTTGGGCCTAATCTTAAAGTTAATCATAAAACCCCGAAAAGGTGATCAAAAGCATTTAAAGGAAATAAGAACGGTTTGAGATTATTTGGGTCCCGAGTCATGTGGAACTGGGGCAAGTTAAACACAAAGAAAACCGTTAAAAAGCAAAGATTCGCCAAATTGGCATGAGGGTCGTTCATAATAATGAGAATGAGAGTGTCGCCCTACGGTGCTTTAGAAGTGACAAATGAACAAACAGATGTTGAATATAATTGTCAAGTCCGGCACCATCGGAAGAGCTATAAATCTATGGTTTAATTGTGTTGTTTGCACTTGGCATGTGTTGAAGACTGGAATGACGAAGGCATTTTGTTCTGCTACCCAAACACTTTATCCTTCGTTACCCCTTTTGAGCCTTATTTATTTTTCTTTCATACCCCTCGTTCGGAATTAGTAGCAACGAATAAAATACGCAAGCATGGCGGATAAGAGAAAAGAAAGAAAAGAAAACAACAAAATGGAAAAAGAAGAATAAAAGAAAAAGAGAGAAAGAAAAAAAACGACAAAAGAAAATGAGAAAAGAAAAAGAGAAAAGAAAATGATAACAAAGAAAAAAAGAAAGTCAAATGAAAAAGAGGAATTGAGAACTACGTTTGACCTGATTCCTCAAAGAGGATACGTAGGCGCTTCACGGCTCGGTCATAGTTTTGAAAAATGAAAAAAAAAACAATCAAAATATCCCCAAGCAAGAAACTGGGGCAAAAGTTGCGTTTGTTGTAAATAAATCTAATTCCGAAGGTTGTAATTAATAACCCGAAATCGATTCATTTTTGAGCCTTTAATACCCTTTCTTTCTAGCCCTATCCAAAACCCACATTACGGTCCAAAGAAAGACCTTCTGACCAGTCTTCAAAAGATGCCAAGTCAGACAAATAAGATTCTTACCGGCGAACATAACATTCTGTTTCCACAACAGAAAGGACTCTAATCTCCAACAAAAAGAGTCATGCCGGCAACACTCCAAATTCCCAGCTGGAAAGTGATACAAATGAGAGAGTCTTATTGGTGAAAACCTTCACAGACACCATAAGGCGATAAAAGCTGAGAGAAAACCAAAATGAGAGAGGCTTGATAGTGAAAACCCTTCGGGCACTACAAGTCGAATAAGAGTGAGAATCAGATGGGGAATCGCCAATTGAAGATCTTGAAAGAGGATTGACGGTAAAGGATAGGCCCCATATGCATGTCATGGCCATTAGAGTCGGCATCTGCATTTGATAGGGTTTTTATTTATAGTTTCTTTTGTTAAAAGAGTCATGTTTTTTCCTTTGTCTTTTTATTCTGTTCCCTTTTATCTTTTTCCTTTCATAGAAAAATCCCCAATAGAGTCTGTCTGGTCAGAACAAGTATGAAGTGACTTCGAATAGGCCATCAGCTTTCCAAAAATAAGATCTGACTAGTACATCCAAGGGGTATAGTCAGCAGGGAACAAACGCGAGGCCAGTGTCAATACAGATATCCCCAGCAAAAGGGAATTGACAGAAGGATTGACAAGCGTTATAAACCTCAAGGCCAAGGCCCATGGACAAAGCAAGGAAAGCAGTGAGCATGATTTGGCGAAATCCATACTAGACTAAAAGGTCGGGGAAATGCCAGTTTCCGAGCTATGCCACAAAAGAAGAGGGATATCCCCATCAGAAAGGGATTGTACCCAGCAAATAAAATCGTCCCCAACAAGTTGTGCAATGCAAAGCAAGGAAGGAAAAGAGGAAAAGCCACCCCGTTGGGAGTATCACAACCAACCACCGCGTTTTAAACTAACAATTTTGTTTGATTTGAAACAGGTAAGGGAAATGACATTGAGGCAGAAACGCATGCCACAAGGGATATTATCAAACTGGGGCAGAAAATTTTCCTTCCATTTAGAAAATTTTCTGGAAGTCAGGTACCCCCAGCTGATAACATTTTACCCCCCAACAGGTAAGTAAATCCAGGGAGGTAGTCTTCGAAGGAAGAAGCTGTGCAAAAACAAAAAGAAAAAAAAAGAGAATAAAAAAAAAGAATAAAAAAGATAATAATGAAAAAAGGGGGAAAATTCATCCCAATCCCCAGCAAGTATTCGAGGTAAGACATTTTAAGTCTTAAGGATATTGTTGGGTTCATCCGCCCTCAAATAGGATCTGTTGGGTTCATCCGCCCTCAAATAGGATATGTCGGGTTCATCCGCCCTCAAATAGGATCTGTTGGGTTCATCCGCCCTCAAATAGGATCTGTTGGGTTCATCCGCCCTCAAATAGGATCTGTTGGGTTCATCCGCCCTCAAATAGGATCTGTTGGGTTCATCCGCCCTCAAATAGGATATGTTGGTTTCAGTCTTTTTATTTCAAGTTTTAAAGATAGGCGCCCACCTGAATAACAAGAGGAATACATTTTCTGTCTTTTCATTTCTGTTCAAGGTCACCCACCAGTATAATGCGGGCATATCATTTTTCATGTCTTTACCAGGCGCCCACCTGTATAACAAGGGAATACATTTTGTGTCTTTACCATTAGGCGCCCACCTGTATAATAAGGGAATACATTCCACATCTTTACCCATAGGAGATGCATTTCCTCCTAGGTTTGTTTAGTTTTACCCATAGGAGATGCATTTCCTCCTAAGTTTGTTTAGTTTTACCCATAGGAGATGCATTTCCTCCTAGGTTTGTTTAGTTTTACCCATAGGAGATGCATTTCCTCCTAGGTTTGTTTAGTTTTACCCACAGGAGATGCATTTCCTCCTAGGTTCGTTTCAGTTTCACCCATAGGAGACGCATTTCCTCCTAGGTTTGTTTCAGTTTCACCCATAGGAGATGCATTTCCTCCTAAGTTCAGTTCTACCAATAGGAGACGCACTTCCTAAGTTTATTGCACCCAATAGGAGACGCACTTCCTAAGCAATGCTTTTACCAGTAGGAGACGCACTTCCTAAGAATAGTTCACCAATAGGAGACGCACTTCCTAAAGTTTAGTTTCACCCAGTAGGAGACGCACTTCCTAAAAAACAGTTATCCCCAATAGGAGACGCACTTCCTAAAAAAAAAAAAAAAAAAAAAAAAACAGTTATCCCCAATAGGAGATGCACTTCCTAAGTTTATTGTACCCACAGGAGACGCGCTTCCTCAAAGTTAAGTTTTACTCATAGGAGATGCATTTCCTCCTAAGTTGTTTGAAAAAAAATGACCTAGTCTGATGAACCTTCTCCTAGGATCAAAATCTTAGTCCGATGAATTTTTCTCCTAAGATAGAGACCTAGTCTGACGAACCTTCTCCTAGGGTCAAAATCTTAGTCTGATGAATCTTTCTCCTAAGATAACCAAAAAATAAAAGACCTAGTCTGATGAACCTTCTCCTAGGATCAAAATCTTAGTCCGATGAATCTTTCTCCTAAGATAGAGACCTAGTCTGATGAACCTCCTCCTAGGATCAAAATCTTAGTCTGATGAATCTTTCTCCTAAGATATCAAAAACAAAAATGACCTAGTCTGATGAACCTTCTCCTAGGATCAAAATCTTAGTCCGATGAATTTTTCTCCTAAGATAGAGACCTAGTCTGACGAACCTTCTCCTAGGATCCAAATCTTAGTCTGATGAATCTTTCTCCTAAGATAACCAAAAATAATCAAAATCTTAGTCTGATGAATCTTTCTCCTAAGATAACCAAAAAATAAAAGACCTAGTCTGATGAACCTTCTCCTAGGGTCAAAATCTTAGTCCGATGAATTTTTCTCCTAAGATAGAGACCTAGTCTGACGAACCTTCTCCTAGGATCAAAATCTTAGTCTGATGAATCTTTCTCCTAAGATACCAAAAATAAAAAATCTTAGTCTGATGAATCTTTCTCCTAAGATACCAAAAACAAAAAATGACCTAGTCCGATGAACCTTCTCCTAGGATCAAAATCTTAGTCCGACGAATTTTTCTCCTAAGATAGAGACCTAGTCTGATGAACCTCCTCCTAGGATCAAAATCTTAGTCTGATGAATCTTTCTCCTAAGATATCAAAAACAAAAATGACCTAGTCTGATGAACCTTCTCCTAGGATCAAAATCTTAGTCTGACGAATTTTTCTCCTAAGATAGAGACCTAGTCTGATGAACCTCCTCCTAGGATCAAAATCTTAGTCCGATGAATTTTTCTCCTAAGATAGAGACCTAGTCTGACGAACCTTCTCCTAGGATCAAAATCTTAGTCTGATGAATATTTCTCCTAAGATAACCAAAAATAATCAAAATCTTAGTCCGATGAATCTTTCTCCTAAGATGCTAAAAAAAAAAAAAAAAAAGCCCACCTGTATAACAAGGGAATACATCCTAATCTAGTGTTTAGTTCACTCTCAGCACTGCATCAGTAGTATCAGTGGGCTACGATTTTGCTAACGACTCACAAACCTTCCCAGTGCAAACTGGGTTAGGAAATTTTGTTTGTTTTGATTGTTTTGATTATCAGGGGCCTGCCTGTAGAGCAGAAGATTGTTATATGTCAAAGATTGAAGAAGTTAGGGGTCCGCCTGTAGAACAGCGGGATCGTTCAAAGTCAAGCCGTAACCCATTGGAAGGCAGAAGGCTACAACAAAAATCCCCAGCACTCAATCCAAGATAGAAGCAACAAGAAGCTCGCCCCAAGAATGCGAGTCAACAGTCTGAGAGGGTCAACAAAAGCTAGTCACAAAAACAAAAAAAAGAGAAAAAAAGAAAGAAAAAGAACCCAAATTACGGAAGTGGAGAACAAATGTGGTCTGCTCAAGAACTAGCACCTACAACTAGCAAGTATCAAGGTTCAGATCCAAAGTCTGTATGAAGCACCATTCAAGACTCAAGACCAAGTTTCAGAAGACTTAAGAGATAGGAATCCTTGTAACTAGTAGCTGATAGGCTTAGTTAGTCTTTTTCAGTTTTCATTTTTGTTGTAATGACAGGACCGCGGACCGGAACCTCAACGGAACGGAACCTCGATCGGCTCTTCACCTCGATACACTCTACCATCTCTCTCATTTCCGAACTACACGTGGCCTGATTCCTGTATAACCAAGGATATGTAGGCAGCTCAGATACCAGGGCTCGGTCACATTCCCTCCCTTTCCTGAAGTGTAGTCCGTCCAAGTAATGGTCGGGTCAAAAACACGGCTAGTCGTTCTTTGTCGGAAAACTCTTCGTGTTTCCAGTCAAAGAGGGGCAGCTGTAAGCACGTGATTTTTGACCCTCCCCGAGAATTTTCACATTTTTAGCGTGAATATGTGAAATTGGGTCTAGTATAGCTATTTTAACTATTTTACCTTATTTTGTTGCAAAAAAGAAAAAATCACAAAATATATATATAAATTTTAGTTTATGTATTTCTCATAAACTTGAAAAATACAAAAATTGTACTTTATTTTGGTACTTTATATAAAATTCGAAAATTACAAAAAAATATAATTCTATTAATGTTTTGTAGTCGTTTTAATTTTGGAAAAATACAAAAAAAATATTACTTTATATTTTGTCTTTATTAAAAACGAAAATTACAAAAAAAAAATAGTTTTATTAATATTCTATAGTCATTTTAACTTTGAAAAATACAAAAATATTACCTCATATTTTATCTTAATATTTAAAAACGAAAATTATAAAAAATAGTTTTATCAATATTTTGTAGCTATTTTAAAACCTTGAAAAATATTTATAAAGATATAGTTTTGTTTAAATACTAGTCTTATTTTTGGTAGTTATTTTGCTTACATAGGACTAGTTAAGCAACGTGTTCCTATTTCTCGGGTCCGGGCAAAAGAATAATATTCGGGTTCAAACTACCCGATTTTAGGCCTAATTTTCGGACTTAGCCCATAATAAACCGTGTCCAGGACACGTGGGGAACCCCACCACGCGTGGGGGACATATGCCTCGAACCCCACCACGCGTGGGGCTCATTTTTCATGGGCATTCCAATACAAAACCCGGACAAAAAGCCAACAGAAGGGGGGATTTTTTTTTCGGATTGGAAAAAGGAGGAACTACTGTTCATCGTCTTCTTCTTCAACAAGAAGAAGAAGAAGCCCTAGCAGCTCCATCCGTGAACAACGACACAGCCTTCCGTTCATCTCCCTGTCACCACCAAACAGACCCCAAACCATCGACAACCTCCCAGCTGCAAAAACGACCACTGTTCCTCCGTCTTCTTCAAAAAACCCATCCAAAAACCCTACTGCGTCGTCAACTGAACCGGTCACACCCCCACGTCCACTGCTATCACGCAGCAGCTGTTGCTTCCTCGCTGGAACAGCTGCAGCATCAACGACCCTACTGACCACGACCAACAGCCTCACTCCCTCATCGTCAAACAACCTCTCCTCCTCAGCCAACAAACCCTACTGCTCGTCAACCCTACTGCTGTCACCATTGTTGCGTTGTTTCGAGCAGCAGCCACTGCTGCTGTGGTTCGGGTTCATCACTGCCCGTCGACGCTACGTCCAAACCACCAGCCCCCGGCCATTTATTCTCCCTCGTCGTAACAAAAAAATTTGTCCGACGAACCTCCATTGAATCCGGCCCTCGCTGCTGTTCCGTTCAGCTCCCCCACGCCCAAATGACCGCCTGGAAAAGTCAGTTGTAGCCATGACTCATTGTTAGTCCGTTCGTGTTCGAGTTTCTGGCGCGAGCTATTCCGTCCGAGCTTCGATAACCTTTTCTATGGTTTCCCGGTCGCGGTTGTTCGTTGAAGTCGATGTTGAGGTTCGGTCCATGGCTCCATGCATTTCTGTTTATTCAGGTTAGTTAAGCCTCGATGTATTGGATTAAAGAAATTTTACGTTCAATGTTTGAAGTTGCAATATATCAATTGATATGATAATTTTCTGCTTATGTTTTACCGTATGCATTTTTAGTTCGTTTTTGTGGTATGTTATTATTGATTACTTGATGTCATTTGATTTAGTTGTATCAGTAGTCCCAAGATTAGTATTGCATTTTAGTTCATTTTTTGTGTTATGTTATTATTGTCTTAGTTTATTTGGACAAAATTAGTATTAGTACCTGTTGTTACTACGCCCGAAACACTCATTCGCCTAACTTCTTTTATTAAATCTTGACAAGTTATGAGATTTTAGTTGTACGGAGGCCGTAAGTTTTAGTATTGTTAAAGGCGTAGAAATGGCATCCTTTAAAAATAAATAAATAATTACAAAAAAAATGAAAATGAATAAAAATAATAATAAAAATAAATAAAATGAGACGAGCCTCGTCGGAAAAATGTACAAATTGCGGGGCCCTCATAAAATATATGTATTAAATACTTAGATTCCGGGACGGGCCGTTTAGCAAGTTTCACGGCCCTACCCAAAATAATAATGCGCTAGTTGCTTTAGGCGCGCCTTTAATAATGTTATCTCCCTAAACTCGGGTGCACATTTATGTGACCCAAATCCAAATCTCAACGGAGTCGAAATATGTCTCTAGTCACGGGCGCATTGATTGTGGCGTGGCCCGAGATGCATTTCCATGACGTTGCAAATTCTTTAAAAAATAAGAATGAGATGAGCCTCGCCGAATAAAAATACAAATTGCGGGGCCCTCAGTAAATACTTGTTTAAAATTACTTAGAATTCAGGAGGGTCGTTTAGCGAATTTCGCGGCCTCCGCAAAATAATAACGCGATAGTCTCTTTAGGCGCGTGTTTAATAATTTACTTTCTTAAGCTCGGGTGCGCATTTCATGCGACCCAAATCCAAATCCTAAAAACATCAAATAAAATGCGTTCCGGATTGTGGGTGCATTTCATGTGACGCAGTCCAAAGACGTGTTTTAAGCGATGTTGCAATTCTTGATAAAAATAACAGTAAATGATAAAAGCGGTTGAAAGATAAAATTTGCACATAAGTTCATATTGTATTTAAAATCAGATAAATAAGCCAAATATAACAGTTGAGCGACCGTGCTAGAACCACGGAACTCGGGAATGCCTAACACCTTCTCCCGGGTTAACAGAATTCCTTATCCGGATTTCTGGTACGCAGACTGTAATATAGAGTCATTCTTTTCCTCGATTCGGGATTAAAATTGGTGACTTGGGACACCCTAAATCTTCCAAGTGGCGACTCTGAAATAAATAAACCAATCCCGTTTCGATTGTCCTTTAATTGGAAAAAACTCCCCTGCGCCCCCGCGGGCGCGGAAAAAGGAGGTGTGACATCTAATTTAAACACAATTCCTAATTAAATTGTAAAATCAAAAATAAAACTACACAAATATTAATTAACACTTACAACAATTAACACACAAATTAAAACCTTAAAATAAAATCACACAATGACAACAAATAGAATAAAATGCATATTTTTGTGATTTTCCTTTTAGAGCCAAATGATGATTTAATTAATTCCTAAATGCATAATTAAATCCTAAATATGCATGCAACATGTATTTTTGTATTTTTCAATTAACTACAATAAGGTAAACATTTACGGACAAAATAATTACCAAAAATGTCACGCAAATTCTCAAAATTGTACCCGAAGGCAACTTGCTTTATTTCTCGATTTCGTTTGGAGTAATTTCCGTGAAGCAAAAATCACGTACTCACAACTGCCCCTCTTTGTCCGAAAACACAAAGAGTTTTCGTGCAAAGATAAAGTGAGCGGATACAAGCGATTTTTGCCTGTTGGAGTACTCCGTGTGAAGCATTTTTTGAAAAAGATTTAACCGAACCTTTGCTTCAAAGGTTTCCTACATATCCCTGGCTAGAAGAGAATCAAGTTAATGTAGTTCAGGAAATTTTTGTAGCTGGGACTACCATGGGATTGCCTTTTGTTGTTACTGCGGCTGCATGCTGTTGCTACTGCTTTTCGACCTCCTTATTACACCATTGCTTAAAGATAAAGAAGTTATACTAAGCTATGAGCTATGCATTACAAAATTTTATTCTCAAACTTGGTCATGTGACTGGTGTTGCCTTGTTGCCTTGTGTTTCCTCTGATGTTGCCTTTACTTCTGAATTGACTTGTATTCTCCCTTGATCGCCGATCTCGAACTGTTTATTTCCTTCTTGTGAGCTTCACATTATTTTCCTTTGAATCTTGAACTGCCTTTCTCTGCTGGGGATTTTGTTGTCTCCCGCTGCTTTACTGACTTCAACAACATTTACTTCTTAAAATATAACACCTCCATTCTCCAGGCGGGCTCCTGATTTCAACAACTCCTTAAATGTAACACCTCCATTCTCCAGGCGGGCTCCTGAATTCAACTACTTCTTCAAAATAATTCAGCCTCCATTCTCCAGGCGGGCTCCTCACTTCAACAGCTTCTTCAAAATAATTCAGCCTTCATTCTTCAGGCGGGCTCCTGACTTCATCAGCAACTTTGAAAATAAATCAGCCTCCATTCTCCAGGCGGGCTCCTGACTCCAACAATAACTTAAAAATAATTCAGCCTCCATTCTCCAGGCGGGCTCCTGACTCCAACAACTTCTTAAAAATAATTCAGCCTCCATTCTCCAGGCGGGCTCCTGACTTCATCAGCTTCTTAAAAATAATTCAGCCTCCATTCTCCAAGCGGGCTCCTGACTTCATCAGCAACTAAAAAATGTAACACCTCCATTCTCCAGGCGGGCTCCTGACTCCAACAAAAACTTAAAAATAATTCAGCCTCCATTCTCCAGGCGGGCTCCTGACTTCAACAACTTCTTAAAAATAATTCAGCCTCCATTCTCCAGGCGGGCTCCTGACTTCATCAGCAACTAAAAAATGTAACACCTCCATTCTCCAGGCGGGCTCCTGACTCCAACAACAACTTAAAAATAATTCAGCCTCCATTCTCCAGGCGGGCTCCTGACTTCAACAACTTTTAAAAATGTAACACCTTCATTCTCCAGGCGGGCTCATGACTTCAACTACTTCTTCAAAATAATTCAGCATCCATTCTCCAGGCGGGCTCCTGACTTCAACAGCTTTTTAAAATGTAACACCTCCATTCTCCAGGCGGGCTCCTGACTTCAACAATTTCTTAAAAATACAACACCTCCATTCTCTAGGCGGACTCCTGACTTCAACTACAACTTAAATGTAACACCTCCATTCTCCAGGCGGGCTCCTGACTTCAGCAACTTGAATCATCCTCTTTCAACTGTTTCCCTCAAAAACTGGTGTGTTATTCCTCCGAAATCTGCTGGGGACAAATGCCGGTGTTTTATTCACAACTATGTTATTTTCCTTCTTCACGGACTACTTCCTTTAAAGCTGGTGCCTTCCTTCCACTTGGAACTACTTTCCTCAAGCTGGTGTTTTCACTTCTCTGAAACCTGCCGGGGATATCACTGCTGGGGAATTATCTTCCTCCTTTTAACAATGGCGGGGATGATATTGATTCAAAGGCCATTACTTTTACAACTTTGGGTTATCTTGCTTCTTCCAAGATTGCTTTTCTTTTAAAACTTGTATCTCCCTTCTCGTATACTGCTGGGGATTTTACTTCCTTCAAAACTTGTGTTATCTTCTCTCTTTCCCAAATGGCTATCTGATTTCAAGAAAATTTTCGTAATGAGAGAAAATTTTCTGCCCCAGTTTGATAATCTTCTTTGTGACTCTGTCTTCCTGCTATCAATAATATTTCCTTTCCCTACTTTAAATCAAAGAAAAATTTGTTAGTTTAAAACAGGACGAGTGGTCGTGCCACTTCTGTCGCGGATGGTTTTTTCCCTTTTCTTTTCCCTGCTTTGCTATAAAACTTGCTGGGGATGATATTATTTGTTGGGGCTGATATTCCTGCTGGGGATGGTTTTTCTTTTCTCTTCCTTCCCCGCTCTGTGTTGTCCGACCATTGTGGAGCTTGGTCGAGAATCTGTCGGAGTTGTTCCTGTATCTTGCAAATCTGCTGGGAATCCTCTTGGAATTTAATCCTTAACTTTTCAACTGTTGTTCTTTCTATTTTTCTCCGACTTCCCCTGGAAATTTGGGCCTCTTGGGATCTAGACCTATTCATCATTTGGTCTTGCGACAAACTTCTTTTTGCTTTGTCGCTTTATCTTTGGCCTGTCCTATTCGCATTTTGCTTTGCCCCATTTTGGCCACTGATAGTAAGCTCTGAAAATTCTTTTCAAAAACAAACTGCTGGGGAGGTAAAGTCTTTAAACCAAGAAATGAAAAAGTGATGATTTCAAAAAATAGGAAAAGAAGAAGTCTTTTTGAACAAATGCTGGGGAAAAGGAAAGAAAATAACTTATCTGAATGATATAACCAATCCCAACGATCATGTTGTGCATTCCGGATTGATCAACCCAGTCTATTCATATCAATCAATCTTTCGGATGGCCTCATGTCACTGGGGATAAATAAACACTCAACTCTTTGCCAAATGTTGACCCTTTCCGCCAATCTTGCCTTGTCGCCTCATAGTGCCCTTTGAGGGGTTTTCACTAATAAGACTTTCTCATTTCTCTCAACTCCCGTCGCCTCACGGTGTCTGTGAAGGTTTTCACCGATAAGACTCTATCATTTTATTTTATTTTTCAGCTGGGGATTGGAGTGCTGTCGATATGACTCTTTGCTGGGGATTCTTTCGGCTATCAATTCATTTCCAGCTTATGATCTTCTTCTTTGTTGGGGATCAGAGTGTTATTCCCGACTTCCATTTGCATTGACTTAGCACTTCTCAGATACTGATCGAGAGGTCTTTTATGGACATCAATAGGGTTTTTTGTGTATGGCTAAAAGGAAAAGGGGTATCAAAAGTTCAAAATAATTTTTAGGGGTAAAACAGTACAACTCTTGGAATCAAACTTTCTTACCAAAATTACAAACGCAAACTTCTGCCCCAGTTTTTCTTGCTTGGGGATTTTTATTATTATTTTTTTTGTTACACTATGTTACATTATGCACACTATGTTACACTATGACCGAGCCGTGAGGCGCCTACGTATCCTTCTTTGAGGAATCAGGTCAAACGTAGTTCCCAATTCCTTTATTTTCTTGTGACTTTCTTTTGCCTTTATTATCATTATTTTTCTCTTTTTCTTTTTTCTTTCATTTTAATTACTAATTCCAAAAGAGGGATATGAAAGAATAAATAAGGCTCAAAAGGGGAAGCAAAGGTTAAAGTGTTTGGATAGAAGAAAGAATTGCCTCCGTTATTTCATTCTCCGATAAATGCCAACTACAAAAAAACATCAATTACAATCAAAAGAAATCATACATAATATCTCTTAACTCCGTCAGAATTGATAGCCATGTCGATGCATTTCCCTTCGATATTTGTTAAACATAAAGCACCATTGGACAACACTCTGGTTATAATGAATGGTCCTTGCCAATTCGGGACGAACTTGCCCTTTGCTTCTGCCTGATGTGGCAGGATTTGTTTCAACACCTGCTGCCCCATTTCAAATTTTTTGGGGCACACCTTCTTGTTGTAGGCTCTCGCCATTCTCTTTTGATATAACTGGCCATGACACACAGCTGCCAATCTCTTTTCATCAATCAGGTTCAACTTCTCCAACCGGCCTTTGACCTACTCGTCATCATCAATCTCAGCTTCAGCGATAATCCGAAGGGATGGAATTTCAACTTCCGCCGATATTACTGCTTTAGTTCTATATACCAACAAATAAGGAGTTGCACCTACTGAAGTTCGAACAGTAGTGCGATAACCCAATAATGCAAATGGTAATTTCTCATGCCATTGTCTGGACCCTTCTATCATCTTCCTCAGTATCTTCTTTATGTTTTTGTTGGCTGCCTCAACTTCTCCATTCGCCTTGGGACGATATGGGGTGGAATTGCGGTGTGCAATCTTAAACTGGTGACATACCTCTTTCATCAAATTGCTGTTAAGATTAGCACCATTATCCGTGATGATCACTTTTGGGACCCCAAATCTACAGATGATATGGGAGTGAACAAAATCCACCACTGCCTTCTTGGTTACCGACTTGAAAGTTTTAGCTTCAACCCACTTAGTGAAATAGTCGATGGTCACCAGAATGAACCTACGACCGTTGGTAGCTGCCGGCTCAATAGGTCCAATGACATCCATGCCCCACGCAACAAATGGCCATGGTGCTGACATTGTATGCAATTCTGTCGGCGGAGAATGAATCAAATCTCCATGTATCTACACTGATGGCATTTTCGCACGAAATTGATACAATCACGCTCCATAGTGAGCCAATAGTACCCTGCTCGAAGAATCTTCTTTGCCAATACATATCCGCTCATATGTGGCCCACAAACTCCAGCATGTACCTCTGTCATAATTGTCGTGGCTTGACTGGCATCTATACATCTCAGTAATCCCAAATCTGGGGTTCTTTTGTACAACACTCCCCCACTGAGGAAAAATCCATTGGCCAATCGCTGAATGGCTCTCTTTTGATCTCCGGTGGCTTGATCTAGGTATATCCCCATCCTGAGGTACTCCTTGACATCATAAAACCATGGCTCGCCATCCATTTCTTCCTCTATCATGTTGCAATAAGCATGTTGATCACGAACCTGAATATGCAACGGGTCAACATGAATTTTGTCTGGGTGATGCAACATTGATGCTAAAGTGGCCAAAGTATCGACAACCACATTGTGAACTCTTGGTATGTGTCTGAACTTCACTGATCGCAATCGCTTGCTCAGATCGTGCAAACATTGTCGATATGGTATGAGCTTCAAATCGCGTGTTTCCCATTCACCCTAAATCTGATGCACCAGGAGGTCCGAGTCCCCCAAGACCAAGACGTTCTAGACATCCATGTCTGCAGCTAGTCGCAGACCCAAAATACATGCCTCATACTCAGCCATGTTGTTGGTACAATAGAAACGCAGCTGAGCCGTAACAGGATAATGACGTCCTATTTCAGAAATAAGTATCGCTCCTATTCCAACTCCCTTCGCATTTGCGGCTCCATCAAAGAAGAGATTCCAACATGGTTCCTCAGGTAATTCCAACTCATCTATATGCATCACTTCTTCGTCAGGAAAATACGTCCTCAACGGCTCGTATTCTTCATTAACAGGATTCTCATCCAAGTGATCGGCCAGTGCTTGGGCTTTCATGGCCGTCCTCGTCACATAGACGATGTCAAATTCCGTGAGTAATATTTGTCATTTCGCTAACCTCCCTGTGGGCATAGGCTTCTGGAAAATATACTTTAGTGGATCCAAGCGTGAAATGAGATAAGTAGTATATGATGACAGATAATGTTTCAATTTCTGGGCCACCCAAGTTAGGGTGCAACATGTCTTCTCAAGTTGAGTGTACTTAACCTCATATACTGTAAACTTCTTGCTGAGATAATAGATGTCTTGCTCCTTCCTTCCTGTAATGTCGTGTTGTCCTAGTACAACCAAACGAATTCTCTAGGACCGTTAGATAAAGAATTAACGGTCTCCCCGGCTTAGGTGGAACCAACACAGGTGGATTTGATAAATATCCTTTGATCTGGTCAAATGGCTCCTGACATTCTGCTGTCCATTCTATCGCAACATCTTTTTTCAGTAGCCGAAAAATGGGTTCACAAGTTGCTATGAGTTGAGCAATAAATCTGCTGATGTAATTCAACCTTCCCAACAGACTCATTACTTCTGTCTTATTCTTCGGCGGTGGCAAATCTTGGATAGATTTGATCTTTGACGGGTCCAGTTCAATACCTCGCCGACTGACGATGAATCCCAACAACTTTCCAAATGGAACACCAAAGGCACATTTGGTCAGGTTGAGCTTAATATCATACCTTCGAAGTCTTTGAAAAAACTTCCTTAGGTCTGCTACGTGGTCTTCCTGATGCTTGGACTTTATGATCACATCGTCCATGTACACCTTAATATCTTTGTGGATTATGTCATGAAACACAGTGGTCATTGGTCTCATGTACGTTGCCCCAATATTCTTCAAACCAAATGGCATTACTTGGTAGAAATAAGTCCCCCATGGCATGATGAATGCCGTCTTTTCCACATCTTCTTCATCCATCAGAATCTGATGATACCCAGCATAACAATCTACAAAAGATCCGATCTCATGTCCGGCACAATTGTCGATCAAGATATGGATGTTGGGTAAAGGAAAGTTGTCCTTTGGACTCGCCATGTTCAGATTGCGTTAATCGACACACACCCTAATCTTCCCATCTTTCTTCGGCACTGGCACCACATTAGCCAACCAATCAGGATATCGAGTGACCCGAATAACCTTTGCTTGTAGCTGCTTGGTTACTTCTTCTTTAATCTTCACACTCATGTCTGTTTTGAACTTCCTCAATTTTTGCTTGATGGGAGGTCATGCCGGGTCAGTGGGCAATTTGTGAACCACTAAATCCGTGCTTAACCCCGGCATGTCATCATACGACCATGCAAAAACATCTTTGAACTCAATAAGTGTTTTGATTAGTTCTTCCCTGATATTTGGTGCAATGCGGATGCTTATTTTAGTTTCCCTGATATCGTCTACATCCCCTAAATTGATGGCTTCTGTGTCATTTAAGTTGGGCTTGGATTTCTCTTCAAACTGGTTTAACTCTCTGTTTATCTCTTCGAAGGCTTCATCCTCATCGTATTCCGATTCATTATCATAATCGATCTCTTGTATAGTTAGTTCAGAATCAGATTGATCTTTTAGACTAGGTTGAATATCCGTTGTGCATGCCATGTCATTAGAACCAGTATGAAAAGAACTATTCATAAAAGAAAAGAAGAAAACAGAATTAAAACAAAAATAAAGAGAATTTTTTTTACTTTATTAAACTGTGGGATAACAGAGTTTCACACTTTTGCGGAATACAAAGATAAAACAAAAACTGGATTACAACTCTGAATAATCCCAAAACACAAGAAAGAAAATCCAAAGCGTACTACCAAGACTCCCTCCGGGTAGGAAGAGGAGTATATGTCCAATTGTTCACCTTGGCCTTAGGACCCACAAATTGTATGTCTGCTTTACTGGAACCCTCTCCAGCTTCTATCATGTTGACATCAGCGAACATCCTTTCAAATCCCTTATTCAAATCTCCATCTGGCCCGATCAGGGGTCCGAGAACTTCCGGGACCGGCAACATTCTAAACCCTGCTCTGACAAATGATCTGGACAGGCATGAGATTGCTTAGGAAGGACCCAGACTCTTTTCTTCAACTTGCGGGCCCGCTTTACATCCTCTGCGGTAGGCTTGAATCTAGCCCAAAAGTATCCAGGTTCTTGGGCAAAGAAACTGGCTGGACCATTCCCTGCAGATCAATCCCCAAACCTTTTCCTGGTACAAACCCGCTGTTCAACATTTCTGAGGCTATCATGAAGGTCGCAGCCGCGATTCTGGGAAGTGGAAGGCCCCCACCCTTAGGAATTTTGTCTACTGAGACTGCGTCAAAAACTTGATAAACCCATGGGCCCTTGTCATCATCGGTTTCTATGAAGGGCACAATGGCATCACTGACGGCATGTGTGCCGTCATCACCGTGTACCATAATCTCTTGTCTATCCCATTCAAATTTGACCATCTGATGTAGTGTAGAAGGCACTGCTTTGGCTGCATGGATCCAGGGTCGTCCCAATAGAAGATTATATGACACCGCCACATCTATCACTTGAAATTCCATGGTGAACTCGACCGGCCCAATTGTCAATTCCAGTATGATATCACCCACTGTGTCAGTACCGCCCCCACCAAAACCTCGAACGCAAACGTTGTTCTTGTGGATCCTATCATCAGCAACCTTCAGTTTGTTCAGAGTGGCCAAAGGACAGATATTGGCACTTGACCCATTATCAATTAGTAGTCGAGTGACCATCGAGTCTTCGCATTTCACAGTCAGGTAGAGTGCTCTTTTGTGTTCTGTACCCTCTACCGGCAACTCATCATCAGAGAATGTCACTCGGTTTACCTCGAAGATTTTGTGCGCTATTTTCTCCAAATAGTTCACTGAAATCTCGTACGGGACATGGGCTTCGTTCAAAATCTTTATTAATGCCCGACAATGATCGCTTGAATGGATCAACAAGGATAGCAACGAAATCTGGGCTGGGGTATTCCTTAACTGCACTACAATGGAGTAGTTCTATGCCTTCATCTTCTTCAAAAACTCCTCTGCTTCCTCCTCCGTCACTGGCTTCTTTATTGTTACAGGATTGGCCCTCCTAAATTCTGTGGGAGCAAAACACCTTCCTGAACGAGTTAAGCCCTGGGCCTCGCATACTTCTTCCACAACCTCCTTCCCCTTATGCATCACCGTCACTTGACTGTAACTCCATGACACAACTTTCTCACTTGTTATCGGCAACTGCATTACTGTCCTGATAACAACTAGCTCTATGCGGGCCCCCTTCACTACCAACACTGGTGTGCTTTATACTCCCTGTAGCATTACCCTGACTGACTCTGGCTTCTTCGTAGAAACAGACAAACCTTTCCCTACTACCACAAATGGCTTGTCATCTACCTTTCCCAATTGTACCACTGCCTTTCCACGGGTCGACTTTTCGTTTGGACTGGCACGAATCATCATTACCGTTTGTGAGGGTTTCTTGGGCTCTCCCCCTTCGTGCATTAGTTTGATCATGTGAGCCTCGTGGTGCACCGACAACGGGTTCTCATTGATGTTGGGTGCCTCTGGTGCCTGAACCTCGATCATATTTGTGTCAATAAGATCTTGTACGGTAGTCTTCAACTTCCAACACTTCTCAGTATCATGCCCGGGAGCCTCCGAACAATATTCACAGCTTACTGAGTGGTCCAGATTTTTGGGAAGGGGATTTGGCAATTTGGGTTCAACAGGACTTAATAGGCCTAACTGCCTCAACTTGTGGAACATAGTAGTATAGGTTTCTCCCAACGGGGTGAATGTTCTCGACCTCTGCACCCTTTCGTTCCTGAAAGTCTGATTCCCACGGAAGCTTGGCCCTGAAGGATTCCTGTAGGCCCTTGGTGGTGGATATGTGTTTTGTGGAGGTAGATATGTATGTTGGGGAGGTGGATATGTATGTTGGGGAGGTGGATATGTATGTTGGGGAGCCGGCGCACGCCATTGCGGGCGAGCCGGAGGCTAGGCATAAGTTTGGGCGTGATGGACGGAGAAATGTGGCTCTTGTGGTGTATAATAGGGTTGTGGAGGGTTGTATGAAGTCTGTGGATAATTTGGGTAATGGGGTCTGGGTTGGTAGCGAGGGGAAGGACCTTTGGTAGAAATGTGGCTCTCTCTTCTTTTTCCCGAGCGCACCTCCCGTGCCGCTTTGGATAGCCTGAGTTGTAGCCTTGATTGCTGAATAACTCATTATCTTGTTGGACCTGAGTCCTTGTTCAACCATACCGCCCATTTTTACTACTTCATTGAAAGATTTACCAACTGATGTCACTAGGTGACCAAAGTAAGTTGGCTCCAACATTTGTAAGAAGTAGTCCACCATTTCACCTTCCCTCATTGGTGGATCGACTCTTGCTACTTGTTCTCTCCAACGGAATCCGAATTCCCTGAAGCTCTCTCCAGGCTTTTTCTCAAGTTTTAACAGTGTGAGACGGTCGGGGACGATCTCAAGGTTATACTGGAAATGACCCGCAAATGCTTGTGCTAGATCGTCCCAGGTATACCACCTGCTAGGATCCTGCCTCGTGTACCATTCTAATGCGGACCCGCTTAAACTTTGACCGAAATAAGCTATCAGCAGCTCATCCTTTCCACCTTCCCCTCTCATCTTGCTAAAGAAACCTTGTAAATCTGCCATGGGATCACCATGTCCCTCATATAGATCAAACTTTGGCATCTTAAAACCTGACGACAATTGAACATCGGGGAAGGGACACAGATCTTTATAGGACACACTGACTTGGCTGCCCAATCTATGCATATTCCTGAAGGATTGCTCCAGTCTTTTCACTTTACGGAGCACTTCGTCCTGCTCCGGATTCTTAGCTGGCCTCTCAGTTTCTGTCGGGAGCTGAAGGTGAGGGGTGTAAGTGTACGGCTTGGGTGCTTTGAAGGTGAGTTCAGGAGGATAGTATTGGTTGTCGTGAACCTAAAATACTGGTTCATCGGATGATTTTTGCAATGTGGCGGGTGGAGGTGCCACGAAAATAGGAACAACTGGTGGAGGAGGGTTTTGTTTGGGTGGTGAAGCTTGGGGATTATAGGAAGTTTCCCTTTGATAGTATTGGGCAATGGGGAAGCTCGTTGATGGACCAGTGGAAGGGTGTTCCAAAGTCCGAGCTGGTGAAAGGGTAGGAGTAGGGGGAAGTATTGGTGATGTTTGTCCCTTAGCCCAGGCTAGGTGCATCCCAGCTATCTCTTGTCTCAACCTGTCTACTTCCTCCTTCATCATTTGCATCTCCGTCTTTTCCTCCTCAACACTTTTGTCCGAACCAGACATACTTTCCGGAATGGGCCCTTTAGATCTTGTGTGGTAATGGTAATCTGCCAGAACGTTCTAACGAGCTAACTGTTTTGAAATCTCTTTCTCTGATATAAACAACAAACTTGTTAGCGTTAGAGTTTAACACATATTGCAATTTCACATTGGGGAATGCAATGTTCCTAGGCAGTTTAACCATTTCTAACATGTTTTTGCTTCGATTGCATGCGTCATCCCGGCTTACTCTTTCTTTTTATGTCCTTTTTCCTTTCTTTTATTCACAATGCCCTTTTTTAGTGATGGTCGAATCTTATGTGGATTGCCTACGTATCATGTCCCCGCATGAATCAGACCAGGCGTAGTTCTGCCACAAATAAAGACACAAAATTTTTTATTTTATTTTATTGCCAAAATATGCTATTACAAGCTACCTATTTGAAAAAGGACAAACAAAATACAGACTCCACACTATTAACATTGTTTGATATGAAAAGAGAACAAAAGGGTAGACAACAGACTTTTAAAAGCAACAATGCAGCCTTGAACTAGGGATACATTAAGGCCTTGAATTTTGGTGCCCGCGAGGCATCGTTCGGCCTTTCCGCGGGCTTTGGTGCAAGGACTCTTTGCAAGCTTTTTAATTCCTCCATGATCCGGTGGACATAACCCATGATTGAGGCAAAAAGGGTATCACAGGGCATTTCCTCACAGGTTAGGCACCTCGTGGTGATGTAGTGCCCAATCTCATCGATCCTACCCCTGATTCTATCTCTTTCCATACACAGCTGTTCTATTCGTTGATTTTTTTATCCCAATAATTGAGTGTTGTCAGCGAGCCGATCTTGGAACCTCTCCATTTGTTCTTTCATTCGGGCTATTAAATCATAGCAGTGCTCCCTGTCCGTTCTAGCATCTCGGGCTTGTTTAAAGACCCGATCTCTGAGAGTGGAATTTGTTTCTCTTAATATTTCAATGCTCCCTTCAAAATCCCTTCTCACTTGCCATAGGTGATTTTTCCGCGCTGCTGCACCTTTTGCCCATCTGGCCTGCATTCTTGCTATGCTAGCCTCGGATCTTTCCAAGTCCTTTCGGCTTTCAATGACCTGATTCCTTAAACCTGCTATCAGCCTTTTATCGGACCGGCTTCTCCGTTGGTTATCGGCATCCATTATGACTTGTCGGTTTTAAGCTCTAAGGGAGTCATTTTCTTGTGCTGATTTCTTTCTGTCCCCTTCATCGGCCGCGGTCTGAATTTCTCTTTCAAACTGAAGATCTGCGACCTGCTGCTTCAACTTGCCTATTGTGGCCCTGTATTCTTCTTCTTTCGCCAACCAATCCCAATGCTCTTGTGAGGACTTGGCAAACTCTTGAAGGTGAGGTCTTTTAGCCGGCCTTCCAGACGACACTTCCCCTTTGTACCAAGCCTGATATCCGGGTGAAACTTCCCCTCTTGCCCGATTCAGTACACAAGTATTTGCCTCCAAGTATTGACATTGGCTCCAAATCTGGCGGACCCCTGCTTCTGGAAACTGGCCATCGGAACCGATCTCAGTCACTTGGGTGCTCAGGTCCTCATCTTTTTGCACTATCTGATACCTCCCAAGTTGCCTCAAAACCCGATACGGCGCATAAGGTTGAATGCTCTTAAGCCCTATCAAGAGAAAATGGGGCATAGCTACTGGCATATATATGAATTCGTCGATCGGTAACCATCCCAGTGTCCACTGTATTTGACTGTCTTTGAGGGTCCGAAAGTATGAGGTCCATGCCGAGACTCCTTCAGGTAAGCGGACCTCATTAATTCTGGTGTAGAACTCCTCTATGCAGGTTTTCTCAGACGATCCATGGCTCAGGAACTGGGCTCGGTGACATAGGTGTTCGATCATCCACATTTGCAATAACAAGTTACACCCTTCGAAAAAGTTCCCTCCGGCTTTACAGGCCGTGAGAGCTCGGAAGATATCAGATACAATCATGGGCGCAAGCGTGCTGTCATCTTGAGTGAGCAAAGTACTGACGACCCCAGCTATCTTTATGTCAATATTCTCGTCTTTTCTTGGGAACACTAAAAGCCCTAAGAAGGTTATCATGAAAGCAACCCGTCTATGTTCATCCCACTTTCGACGGTTACTTTTGCTGCACAACTTGTTTTCTGGCTTGTTGAATCCTCCTACGTGGCCGTATCTTTGGTATATGAAGCTCAGAGTGCAAAAACCTTTCGCCAAGTCTGGGTTATGGATCGTTCTGACTATCTTTAACGAGTCCAAAACCCGGTGCACCGCTA
This sequence comes from Nicotiana sylvestris, assembly GCF_000393655.2. NCBI lineage: Eukaryota > Viridiplantae > Streptophyta > Magnoliopsida > Solanales > Solanaceae > Nicotiana > Nicotiana sylvestris. The sequence continues at coordinate 42,245,631 of NC_091067.1, read as the reverse complement.
CGGCTCTTGGAGCAACCAGGTATTTACGCCTCAACGGAACCTCAGCACTGCCGATGTACCCCGGCTATTTCCTCTAAAGTCGGGGTGAGTTCAAAGTCCGAGAAGTGGAAGACATTGTGTGCCGGGTCCCAGTAAGTGACTAGTGCCCTTATAATATCCCCTCGAGGCCTAATACCCAACAAACCCGTGAGACCTTTCAGATGTTTCTTGACTTTGTCTCGCCCTTCTTTGCCTAAATCATTCCACCATAGCCGCAACTGGAGGGGAATTTTATTCATGATTGAAAAAGGTTCATTTTGAGTCGTGCTCATTCTGCATATTTATTAATGTGTTTAAATAAAAGAAAATTTATTTGACTCAAAACGATTTGATTATTTTTCATAAAAGAAAGACCCGTTTTTTCCGAACACGACTTTTCAGTACTTCAGGGACGAAGATTTTAAGGCTGTGTGAGTCAACCGATCAAAAATCAAAAAAATTGACAGGAGTGGCCGTTTATGCAAAGTCAGCCTTCCGGCGTCCCTTTCGAAAACATTCGGCTATTTCTGACAAAAACAGCATCGCCCGACTCTATGACAAAATTTAAAATTTGACATTTTTTGTCTATTTTTGCAAAATGGGAGGTTGGACCCGACGAGGGTTGCCTACGTATCTCACGCCCTGTGAGAATCAAACCGGCGTAGTTCGCCCAACATAAACTTGTTAACAACACTCCTTTCTTTTGTTTTTTTCAAATAAATCAAACCGGCGTTTTTCATTTTTTTTCAAAATTTTGGCAGGGTTTTGACACTACTTGGACATTGGTTTTATTTTTCAAAAAAAAAAGTAGTTATATCCCTACACTGCTATTTTTCTTTTTCTCTTTTTCACAATTTTTCAAAAATTCCCGATTTCAGAAGCCGGTCAGCATGCAGATCTGAAGCAAATAAATGTGCAAAACAAACAAGATACAGTAAGATGGTCTTTTTCCATTTCAGGTTGCTTGTCCTAGACGAACCCAACCCCTGTGTTGAGTCCCCTAAGTCAAATGCAACATGATGCAAATAAACGTTCCTACTAGGGATCCGGCATGAAGTCAAGTTATTCTAGGTTCAACCTGGGTATATGTTCTAGACAGTGTACCCGAGCGGACAACTCGAGTTGAGGAAGGAGCTCCTTTCCGGGAACCAAAAGGCCAGCCGGCTTAGAAACTTTCCGAGCCTCTTTTATTTCAGGGTATGACACTAACAGAATAGGGAGTCTCAACCAGTAAGCACATCCCCGGAGGTGAGAAGAGAAGGTTTCGGCACAGTTTATATGTACAGTTCAAATAATATCAAAGCGGTAAAAAACATCATTTTGCACATTTAGGCCAAAACATGTAATAAGATCAAATAATAAATAAAGCCAAATATAACAATTCATCTAAGCTCGAATTCTGAACCCTGAACCAGAGATTCTGGGCATTTGACCCCAACAGAGTCACCAGAGTTGTCACACCTCCTTTTTACCGCCCCGCGAAGGGGTGAATGAGTTTTTTCCAATTAAAGAACAATCGAACGGGATTTGTTTATTTATTTCAGAGTCGCCACTTGGGAGATTTAGGGTGTCCCAAGTCACCGGTTTTAATCCCGAATCGAGGAAAAGAATGACTCTAAATTACAGTCTGCGTACCAGAAATCTGGACAAGGAATTCTGTTAACCCGGGAGAAGGTGTTAGGCATTCCCAAGTTCCGTGGTTCTAGCACGGTCGCTCAACTGTTATATTCGGCTTATTTATCTGATTTTAACAATTATGTACTCAGTGCGAATTACGACTTTTTTTGCCGCTTTTATTATTATTATTATTGTTATTTTTAGCAAAGAATTGCAACGTTGTGAAAACGTATCTCGGACCTCGTCACAATCAATGTACCCGTGGTCATAGACACGTTTCGACTCTGTTGAGATTTAGATTTGGGTTGTATAAATGCACACCTGTACTTAAAGAAGTAATTTTATTAAAGACGCGCCCTAAGCGACTAGTGTAGTGTTATTTTGGGCAAGGCCGTGAAATTTTGCTAAACGGCCCGTCCCGGAGTCTAAGCAACTTTACAAACACGTATAGAGGGCCCCGCAGCTTGTGATTTACATGGCGAGGCACGCCTCATTTTTGTTTTAAAAGGATATCCTAAAGCGACTATATTTTTCTATTTTTCCGTTTTTCGTCCGTCTCTAAAAATGAAAGAAGAAAAGGTCCTACTTTATTTGCATGCTTACGAGTTAATTATAGTTGGGTTCCGAATATGATTCGTAGAATTTGAAAATGATGCAATCAGGGCAGTCTGTTGCCAACGCGGGCCCAGGACCAACGTGTATGGTACAAAACTGGACCTGGGCCATCTCATTCTCATGTTACCACCTAGTTACATTATACTACACATGCTCACAGTTTGCCAAATTAAAGAACTTGGCAATCTAATTTTAATCCTAAACCATTTACATGCTAAAATTAACCAATAGTATCTAGCTAAACAATATTCCTACAAGTTTCGAAACGGGCTATTTGTTTAATGAGCTAATTGTTGAATGTTTAAGAATAGTCTAAATCAGCTAACATGCTTTTTGAGACACTATAATCATCAAACAATAACGAACTAACTAAACAGAGCTACTACACCATTAGTCTTTTTAACTAGCATACATAGACAGTTCGTCCACTAAGCTACTGTCAGATGTTCCATAATATATATCAAACAACTACATGATTCTAATTAGAGGAAGATAAATAATGTACATATACAACTAGAATTCAGAATATAACTAAGATAAATTCAGAACTTCAACTCTTCATTTCATATTCATGCATGGCGCGACTTAGGATTACTGAGGACATGGCCCTTGACAGGGAATTATGGAGGTCGAGCATTAAGGTTGTAGGTTAGGGAAAACTTGTGAATATTTCTACAGCACAATAGAGTGAGACTAGTCAGTTAGGAGTTAGACTAAGAATGTCATTGTTCGTCTATTGATGCAGGGCTTTACCTGCTAGTTTTACTATACCAGCCATCTATTTCGTATTTCGTATTCTGTATTTCATATATCTTATATTGCTGTTATTTTATTATGAATTTTTATGGTACTAATATATCGGCTCCTGTTGCTTTTTTTGAGCCGAGGGTCTCCTGAAAACAGCCTCTCTACCCTTCGGGGTAGGGGTAAGGTCTGCGTACATATTACCCTCCCCAGACCCCACTTGTGGGATTATACTGGGTCGTTGTTGTTGTTGCTTCAGTTTCCATTCTACAAGAACCAGTGTATCAATTTGTGTACCTGGTATTTGGAAAGCAAAGAATAGGAAGATCAGTAGAAGCAGCAGTAGCACACACACAGCAACACAGCAGGTTCAGCAACACAGCAAAACCAGTAATAACAGTAGCAGAAATCCCAGGAGCATATTAAAAACAAGATAAGAGCCCAGTAGCTCAATAAAACAGTGCTTGAAAACCAACAGAAATCCCAAGAAATACTAAATTCAAACCAAGCAGTACCACAAAGCAATTACAGTCAAAGCAGAAGAGAGGCAGATGCAAGAAAACTGTGGCTTTCTGATCGTGAACCCTCAAAGAAGAAAACAAACCGAAGCTCTTTGATGTAAAGCTTAGCCTTAAACACTCACTCTATCACTGACTTAGCAAGATAATAGCACAACCTATATGCACTCTATTTCTCTAGAGTTTCAGGTTAAATCTCCAGCCTCAACACTCTTGTTTTTCTCTGGCTTATGAGGATCAAAGAACCAGCCTTAACACTTAAACTGTTTTATAGACTTTTTTTCTTCTTTTTTTCCTTAATTACTGAACTTTTAAGTGTTAAAAATTCAGCCTATTCAACTCTAAAAATTACTGAATTCTGATGATAAAATCCAGCAGGTTTTTAACTTGAACTATGAATATTTTTCCTTTCTTCAAAGTTCAGCTTCCATTCACTCTTAAACTCTCCTAGAGAAACTGAATATTTTAGCTTTCAAAATACTGTCCAAGACTGCCTGAAGAACTGATTTCCTTTTTAGTATTTTTCAAAAGATGTTTTTTTTCTTAGTCCTCTCTATATCTCCCCCCTTTTCTCTACAGACCTCATCTCCCTCTTATACAAGTCTGCCTTCCTTCTAAACCTACTACCCGACCCCCTTTTCCCCACTAAATCTGAAATTTTCCACTTAAAATCCACTAAGGAAAACTTTTCCTTATTTTCAGCCCCCATTCCCTTTTGTTCCCCATTAATACTAATCAATTCATTAGTTTAATGGTATTTTAATACTTAGTGTACAGAACACTCAAACCACCCGTCTTCCCTGTTTTCAATTCCCAAATTACCCTCCTAAAATCCCTGAAATTGCAGCTATAGCCAATGCTCCTAAGTTCTTAATGCAGCCTTATGACTCACTACTATCTAGTTGACATTATCACCAATACTGAATTCAAATCAGTTGTCAGATTTATTTCAGACCCTAGACAGTAGGATTCGATTCATCAATTGCTTAAACTTGAATCAAACAACAACAAAATAAAGGCTAAGGCTATTGATTGACAGGGCATGACACAACAGGTTTAGGTGACAACCAAAATAGCAGCTGTGATGAAGCAGTTCGATTGACCAAGCAATTCAGAACATTTCAAATGATCAAGCAAAAATAATGTGACGAACTGAATATACCCACAGGCTCAGTACTAAGTTCAACTATACCAACAAGCTCGTTTCAACACAACATTTAGGACAGAAACGAAGTAGGAGGGGAAACAGACTAGCATGAACCATGAAATCAAAACCAACATTACACTACTATCATGTTAAATTAATATTCAGGCCTACCGGACTAATCGACGTCACTTATTCAATCGATTACACAAATTATAACACATAACAATTACAGCAAACAGAAGCAATGATAGAATTGGACCAAATAAAAGGTCTACTGAAGATGAACAGAATTAATTAAAAGAAAAGTAGAAAAATCACACAAACTACTAAAACATGCAAAGAGATACAAATAGAACACATGAACAGAAGGAAGGAAAGGAAAAATAGCTCTGAATCTTAAGAACAAAAATGACTCAGTCTCGAACCGGACTCGACCTCTTTGAGGTCGAACGGACTTTAATCGAAGTGTTCTCAACCGAGAACACCTTTATTATGGTCTATTATACCCCAACCCTTCGTTTAATTGGACAGACCCCAAGGTTCTGGATTTCTAGGGTTCATACAGTCGATTTGGGGCTTGAAGGTTTCTGGTTAGATTCGAACCAAACCAAGCTTGGTTTGGTTACGAGTGAGGTCAGGGGAGTAACTGGTATGAATTTGGGGTGGTTTGGCATAGATGGGGTTTTGGCTCGAATCTTCAAATGAATATTCGAGAAGATGGGGATTGATTCGAGCCAAGGGAGTAGTGGATTCGTAACTAGGGTGTTAAGGTGGATCTATGGTGTTAAGGAGGTGGCCGACGGCATAGTTGCCGACGGGTTTCAGGCGAAGGGGAGCTATGGCAGCTAGGGTTTGACCTAGGTTCCGTCTCTGAAACGAGAGAGACGAAGTGAGGAAGGGGGCGTTTGGCTATGGGGGCATGGGGTGAGAGATGGGGTCTTATATACGAAGGGGAGGGATGGATCCTGGACGTTGGATCAGGTGAGATTGATGGCCAGGATCTCTTCACTTAAGGGAACGGTGCCGTTTTGATTGAGTGGGGATTGGGTCAGTCTCAGACGGGAGTGGGTCGGGTCATGAGGGAAAGCCTGGGAGCCGTTAGGTCAAAAGCAATGAACGGTCCCGATCAAATACAACCATACGGCGTCGTTTGGTTTAATGAAAGAACTGAACTAGACCGTTAGATCTGTTTGATCAATGGTCCAGATGGAAAGAGACCAGCTAACCGGACTGGGTCAAATGAGTTGATTTGGTCCTGGTTTTTGGTCTCAATTTTAAGCCCACATCTGAATTCCTTCATTTTTTGAACTCTTTTTCTTTTCCATCTTTAATTTCTAATTTAAACACAATTCCTAATCAAATTGTAAAATAAAAAATAAAACTACACAAATATTAATTAACATTTACATCAATTAACACACAAATTAAAACCTTAAAATAAAATCACACAATGACAACAAATAGAATAAAATGCATATTTTTGTGATTTTCCTTTTAGAGCCAAATAATGGTTTAATTAATTCCTAAATGCATAATTAAATCCTAAATATGCATGCAACATGTATTTTTTTATTTTTCAATTAACTACAACAAGGTAAACATTTACGGACAAAATAATTACCAAAAATGTCACGCAAATTCTCAAAATTGTACCCGAAGGCAACTTGCTTTATTTCTCGATTTCTTTTGGAGTAATTTCCGTGAAGCAAAAATCACGTGCTCACAGTACTTACTAATTTGGGGAAGAAATTGTTTGAAGAAAAGAAACCCTAAGAGTTGCACCTTTAGGATTATGTATTGGAATTTTAGTTTATAAATTGAAATTTTAGGATTTGACTTGAATTTTTGTGGATATGAGTTGAACATTTAGGATATGAATTGAAATTTTGGTTTATGTATTTGAATTTTAGCTTATAAATTGAAATTTTAGGATTTGACTTGAACTTTTGTGGATATGAGTTGAACTTTTAGGATATGAATTGAAATTTTGGTTTATGTATTGGAATTTTAGTTTATAAATTGAAATTTTAGGATATGACTTGAACTTTTGTGGATATGAGTTGAACCTTTAGGATATGAATTGAAATTTTGGTTTATGTATTGGAATTTTAGTTTATAAATTGAAATTTTAGGATTTGACTTGAACTTTTGTGGATATGAGTTGAACCTTTAGGATATGAATTGAAATTTTGGTTTATGTATTGGAATTTTAGTTTATAAATTGAAATTTTAGGATATGACTTGAACTTTTGTGGATATGAGTTGAACCTTTAGGATATGAATTGAAATTTTGGTTTATGTATTGGAATTTTAGTTTATAAATTGAAATTTTAGGATTTGACTTGAACTTTTGTGGATATGAGTTGAACCTTTAGGATATGAATTGAAATTTTGGTTTATGTATTGGAATTTTAGTTTATAAATTGAAATTTTAGGATATGACTTGAACTTTTGTGGATATGAGTTGAACCTTTAGGATATGAATTGAAATTTTGGTTTATGTATTGGAATTTTAGTTTATAAATTGAAATTTTAGGATTTGACTTGAACTTTTGTGGATATGAGTTGAACCTTTAGGATATGAATTGAAATTTTGGTTTATGTATTGGAATTTTAGTTTATAAATTGAAATTTTAGGATATGACTTGAACTTTTGTGGATATGAGTTGAACCTTTAGGATATGAATTGAAATTTTGGTTTATGTATTGGAATTTTAGTTTATAAATTGAAATTTTAGGATATGACTTGAACTTTTGTGGATATGAGTTGAACCTTTAGGATATGAATTGAAATTTTGGTTTATGTATTGGAATTTTAGTTTATAAATTGAAATTTTAGGATTTGACTTGAACTTTTGTGGATATGAGTTGAACCTTTAGGATATGAATTGAAATTTTGGTTTATATATTGGAATTTTAGTTTATAAATTGAAATTTTAGGATATGACTTGAACTTTTGTGGATATGAGTTGAACCTTTAGGATATGAATTGAAATTTTGGTTTATGTATTGGAATTTTAGTTTATAAATTGAAATTTTAGGATTTGACTTGAACTTTTGTGGATATGAGTTGAACCTTTAGGATATGAATTGAAATTTTGGTTTATGTATTGGAATTTTAGTTTATAAATTGAAATTTTAGGATATGACTTGAACTTTTGTGGATATGAGTTGAACCTTTAGGATATGAATTGAAATTTTGGTTTATGTATTGGAATTTTAGTTTATAAATTGAAATTTTAGGATTTGACTTGAACTTTTGTGGATATGAGTTGAACCTTTAGGATATGAATTGAAATTTTGGTTTATGTATTGGAATTTTAGTTTATAAATTGAAATTTTAGGATATGACTTGAACTTTTGTGGATATGAATTGAAACCTTTAGGATATGAATTGAAATTTTGGTTTATGTATTGGAATTTTAGTTTATAAATTGAAATTTTAGGATATGACTTGAACTTTTGTAGATATGAGTTGAACCTTTAGGATATGAATTGAAATTTTGGTTTGTGTATTGGAATTTTAGTTTATAAATTGAAATTTTAGGATATGACTTGAACTTTTGTGGATATGAGTTGAACCTTTAGGATATGAATTGAAATTTTGGTTTGTGTATTGGAATTTTAGTTTATAAATTGAAATTTTAGGATATGACTTGAACTTTTGTGGATATGAGTTGAACCTTTAGGATATGAATTGAAATTTTGGTTTATGTATTGGAATTTTAGATTGCGGGAGGATTTTGTAGAAGGGGTTGATGACTTTATTAGACATGCAATGGACTTCCACCAAGAATAACTAAGACACGATACCCGGTAGAGTGTGCCTTTATTTGTTCTTCTCATTAGCGACAATGATGATGAGAAGGCAATGGCATGTGTATCAAATAGTGATGGTGTAGGTAGGATGCATTTCCTAAGTAGATAAAATAGGTTATAGAGGAATTCTCTACTTCATTTTCCAAGAGGAAAAGAAGTTTAATTGAGAGTGACAGGGTTGTTGGTGATGGAATATTTTACCGTTGGTCGTGACATTTCCCATAAAACGGGGATCATAAGACTCTATGATGACAAAGACGAAAGGAAGTTTTATTCTCAACTTTCTTCCAAGTCTGATCCGTAAAAGCTTAATGGAATTGGTGATATTTATTTAGATTCAGACAATGATTTGAGTGACAAAAGTATGGAAATGCTAATAAAAAGAATTAAAGGTAAAATATTTTTCTTGGAAGAGTAGGATGCTTCACGTTCATGCAGAGTTCAGCATCCTTCTCTACCAAGAAAAACGTTTTACCTTTAATTCTTTTTATTAACATTTTCATACTTTTGTCAGTCAAATCATTGTCTGAATCCGAAGAAATATCACCAATCCCATTAAGCTTGTACGGATCAGACTTGGAAGAAAGTAATAAAATTTTCTTTCATCTTTGTCATCATAGAGTCTTATGATCCCCGTTTTATGGGAACTACCACGACCAACGAAAAACATTTCATCACCATCAACCTTGTCACTCTCAATTAAACTTCTTTTCCTCTTGGATAATGAAGTAGAGAATTCCTCTATAACCTCTTTTATCTACTTAGGAAATATTAAGTTCCTACCTACACCATCACTATTTGAAACACATGCCATTGCCTTCTCATCATCATTGTCGCTAATGAGAATAACAATTGATCAAAGACACACCTTGTCAGGTACTGTATCCAAGTTCATCCCGAGTAATAGTACCACGAGGATAATCATCAAAGCCACCAGACAACTTTATGATGCCAATGAAGCAAGATGAGTTATTCAATAAAACTCATATTGTAAATAAGAAGAAAGAGACTGATTCAGAAAGGTGGGTCGAGGGTCGAGCCTCGACTATACATATAAGCTTTTTTACTTTTCATTAAGTATTTTGATTTACTTTTATATAAATTTTGAAATACTAATTCAATATAATTTTTCTTATAGGTTCGCTTCACAGCTGATGTGGGGGAATTCATACGCAGTCAGGCACCTAATGAGCCGGGCAAGGCAATCCAACTTTCGGACGAGGATGTTGAAAGAACACTCCTTGAGTACTTTATATATTTTGAACTAGACAATAGAACCAGTTTTCGAATGGGATTGTAATAAGCGTTAACTTAGTTTTGTTAGCTTAATGTGTTAGTTCTATTGAACTTATACTTTGTTGCTTTTAATTATTGTTGTTGTTGGCATAAATGCCTGTTTAGGATTTTTGGTAAGCTAGCAGTTGGTGTAGCTGCCAAAACAGGCAGTTTCTGCCAAAAAAGCGACCAACCTTGATCTCTAGTTGGTCGCTTTTCACTTAAAAAAAGAAGTTTCTGGGCAATAACGACCAACCTTGGTCGCTACTTAACCTAGATTTCTCAAAAAAGCGACCAACTTTGGTCGCCATTCCATTTAAAAATAATAATTTCTGGAAATATTGCGACCAAAGTTGGTCGCTTATAATTTTAAAAAAATTAATTCTTGCAGTTGGCGACCAATTTTGGTCGCTTATTTTAAAAAAATATATAAAAATTAATAATAAAGAAACCAACTTTGGTCTCTATTTTCCAAAATTTTAAAATATAATATTTTTTCAGACCAAAGTTGGTCGCTTTTTATGATTAATAATAAATAAAAAAAATGTAATTTATATTTAGAGACTAATGTTGGTCGCCAAATTTATATTATTAAAATAATATAGCGACCAATGTTGGTCGCTACTTTCTTTACAGGAATATTTGGTCCTTTTACCTTAGAGACCAAAGTTGGTCGCTAATTAGCGACCAACTCTGGTCCCTAAGGTAAAGGGACCAGCTTAATATCGACCAGCTCATTTTGGTCACTATTTGGTCGCTTTTTGTGGTCGCTTTTTTCCGAATTTCTAGTAGTGTCTCCACCATTGACAGCCATTAAAAAGCTTTGAATTCGAATTTGAATTTTCATAAAATATTATTTATTTGGATTGGATGTTGTTGCAAACAATTGAAAATATTGTGTGGGGTTTCTCAACTTTGGGGTGTTTGGTGAAGATTAGACTTGATTTTGGCTTAATTTCAAATTGAAACTCGAAGAAAAAGAAGAAGAACACATGGCATACAATATACTTACGAAATTGTATTAAAGTTGTATTATAATTGTATTCTGTTGTAGTTATATATTTTTATTTAATTTGAATATTGTACGAAAGTTGAAAAATAATTGTATAATGTATGAATCGTTGTATGAAAATTGTATTGAAGTTTATAAATATTATCTTTTTACATAAAGTTGTTGATATGTATCAAAATTATATTAAGAGAGGAAATTTTTATTGAAATTTCAGAGAGGAAGAAGAACACATCACATACAAAATATATACAAATCATATACAAAATATATACAAAAGACATATTTGTATAAAATTTGTATGAAAATTATTTCGGAAACAGTCTCTCTACTCCTTCGAGGATAGAGGTAAGGTCTGCATATACACTATCCTCCCTAACCCCCACTAGTGAGATTTTACTGGGTTGTTGTTGTATGAAAATTGTATTTAAGTTGTATGATATTGTAATTGTATTTAACTGGATAAAAATAATCTATAAAAGTTATAGATTAGTTTTATACTATATAATTAGTTATAAAATTTATTTTTAGTTTATATATTATTGTAGATGTATCAAATTTCGATAATGCAGCAACTAATCTATATTATTATAAAAGCATGAATACAATGTCGGTTTACAAAAATAACCTTATAATATTAAGCATAATAACTCATAATAAAAAGAAATAACCAGAATTCTAGCGATTAGCCTTATAATCCTATTAGTTTTAGGACATAATACTACACCTTAGTAATCCTACAAAATTACCTTTAGAAATCTTATTAGTATAATTACTTTCGAGCTGTCTAATTCATATAAAATTGAACAAGTAAATATCTTTAGTCATATAATCATATTACTTTTAATTTTCATGTGCGGATAAAATTGTAACATTGAAAACTTTTACTAATTTATAATAATTCGCATGAGGTTCATATACAAAGCAAGATTCCTACCCACTGTTATGTTCCATAGTCATATAGTATAAATTAGATAATTTCCACCGCTGCTTCATACTACCTGCGTAAAGGAGGCATTGCCTCTTTCATTGGAGCACGCACTAATTTGGTAAAATTAAAAAAGACTTCCAAGAAATTGATATTTGCAATTTAACTGGGATCGATTATTGAAAATTTAATATTTTTATGTCATGCATTATGTATAAATATCGTATTAAGAAGCATGACACTGTTAGTAATAATAGCAAATAATATACAAATAACGATTTTATTGTGAGGCCACCCACATTAGATTTGATATACCTCTTCAAACAACTTAAATAACTATCACAAATATATCAAAGCAGAGCAATTGTGCTAAATTTATAAGGAAAATAAAATTGATAATATGGGATGAAACACTTATGGCTAAGTGTCAAACGATCAAAATAATTGTCCGGAGTTCTAGAGAGATATTGGATATTAATGAACCGTTTGATGAAAATTAATAATTTTGGAGGTAATTTATGTCAAGTATTACCAGGAGTTCCAAAATCAACAAAAGCAGAGATTGTAAAAGCGAGCTTGCCAAAGTTATACTTCTGGCCTCAAATAAAAAGATTCAACAAACAAGAAATATAAATTAAGAACAAATCCAGTATTCGGTGTCTTCTTGCTTCGTGTCGGAAACAAATAAGAGCATTCAATAAAAGATGATTTGGTTCTTTCTGAACACTTAGTTATCATTCTCAATGGTAATAGTAGTGCATTTAATTAGAGAAATATTTCTATTATATTAGATTAAAACGCAATTTGTACAAATCACATGATAGAATTAAAAAGATATCTTAGCTGGCAGAAATGAATATGTTGATCAACTAAATAAAATGTTGATTGCAAAATTTTATAGTAAAAATAAAATGCTTTTCTGTTTTTGACTCAACAGAAAATGATACCAATAATTATTACCAAGACGAATACTTAAATACTTTAATACCAAATGATTTTCTGCCATATATGTTTGTTGTCAAGTTTATTATTTCTTACCTATGTTGGTGTCACCGTACATAGAATATACTAAGTTAAAATTGATCTTCCATTGTATATAAGTTGATTTTAAAGAAAAATATGCATATCATGCTACTGAAAAACTTACAGACGCCGAATAGCTTATATAATAGCACACAAATGGTATATATATAGAAGTTTTGACAAGAACGGTTAATGTGCTTCTAAGTATATTCTTATCCCCGAATTCCACTTTCGTCTTTCGAAACTAAGGAATATCCTTTTAAATTTGTGTGAAAATAATTTTTAGTATGTTTATGTTTTGCAAACATAATAAATAAAGCACAAGGACAAATATCCTAAATATTGGACTATATTTAAGTAATATGTTTTCTTGCACGAATAACTGTTTGTTGCATTTTCAATAGGGATACCAAGATCGACAACAAGAGGTTTGGTTAAGGCAGAGTAACCAAAGCATTAGGAAGTGACATACACAAAAAAATATTGTCCACAAAAAAATATTCATTAAGATACCATCACATTAAATTCTTTTAAATTATAATACATACTTATCTAACTAACATGACAAAATTAATCATTTGTATAAGTTTTGATAATGTTTTTATTTTAAATTCATGTATTATGCTACTCTAACAATATTTTTCGACATTTAGATGATTGTTGTATTATTATACATAAAATTTATCTCATTACTCAAATTTTATTATTTTTTTATATAAAAAAATATTTAAATCTTCACGTATTATTATTAACATGCAACGCGCACGTTCATGGATACTAGTAAAACCACTAAAGGTAATCCTACGAAAAGATGTACACATGCAAAATATCATTGTAGTAAGCCAACAATTACTCGATGACAACGATAAAAAGGAGTACACGCCCAAAAAGTAGGTTCCACCAATTACATTGCTTGACGGTGACAACTAAGAAAATGTTACCGGCAATTAAGGCGGCAGAAAAATAAGAAAAGAGGTGAGAGAAAAAAAAGAAAATAGTATAATTAAATTCTCTAATTTAAAACACTAATAATAAATTATATATAATTTAAGTAATTCTTATTTAAAGTGAATAATATATAAAATTAAAATAATTTTAATAAATAATTTCAAATATTGTACAAAAAAAAATAATATCCCCAAAATGAGTGAACTCGACATGTCCAAATTCTCTAACAAAAGAATGTTCAAATTACCTTAGGTTAGAGCTCTCGCCTCTCTTAGCGGTCAAGGGAAAAAACGGGCTATACCTAAAAGGAAGGATAAGATTAAATTAAAAGTCTAATAAAATATAAATTGCTTAATTTCAGATAGTTCATGATAAATTTAACCTTGTTCCCAAAGCCCCTAAAAATATACTCCTTCCGGTTCACAATAAATGAACAATTTGCTTTGGACACACCCGTTAAGAAAATACTAAATTTTATACAAAATAGTTAGTGCGACCAAACTTAAATGTTGCAACATAATTTAATGTGAGGAGTAAAAGACTTTTTATGGATACGTACATAAGAGTAATTTTGGAAAAATAAATTGTATTTTTTCTTGATTATATAAATGGACACTTATTTTGGACCAAAATAAAAAGGAGAAATTCAAAAATAGCCAGATTTACAAGTGATCATTCAAAAATAGCCACTGTTTCAAAAGTAATCGAAATTTAGCTACTTTTCATGTAAAGATAAATCTGAACGAAAATACTGTTCAAAATTCGAAAAAATACTCCAGTATAATATACTGGAATTCCAATATAATATACTAGAACTCCAGTATAATATACCGGTCCAGCATAATATACTGGAGATTGGAGCACAGGTGCACCGACCTTCAGTATACTATGTTAGAACTTTCCGTGTTGCAGCAAAATAGTGACTATTTCTTAGTGACTTTGCAAATGCTGGCTATTTTTGAATGATCAGTTTGAAAATTGCTAGCCTGAGCTATTTTCATAAATAAAAAAGTAAATTGATCACTTATTGTGGACCGGAGCTATCATGGTCTTGAATGGAAAGTGCAAATGAAAGCGCTGGTTTTGAGGAGATAATGCATTACTCAAAAATTCCGTATGAATTTAATCACTCAGCCATTTGTAGTTGTGGTCCATTATGAATTTCAGGTTGTCTGGTTGACCTTGAACGAATTCGTGAAGATTTTATGTTATTTCCTCCTATGCGGGTATATATCGGGTAAAATTAATAATTCGAATCGTTAATTATTTATTGAGTTATCGGTATCGGGTTATTGAGTTAATGATTTGGTAACAATTTAGAATTTATTTTATTATTGGATTGTCGGTTCGGGCCTCGATTTGCCAATTTTGTTAATGGGTTAATCGATAACCCAATAAGAATTAATAAAATTACGACTTTACCCTTAAGTATATACATATGATAGGACTTCAGTTAATTCTCTCATATTCTTTCTCAGCCGAACTCTTCAGTTGCTTTATCTTCATTCTTCATAGACCTTACTAGTGTCTTTAGTCTTATATATTAGGCTTTTGATTTTTATAACAAAAATTCATCTTCATATTGGTATTTTTGACTGTTAATGATTCTTTATTTTTTATTTTTGTTTCTTAATTTTGTGAGCTCACGTTATGCAGCCTATACCTACTACCAGTTTTTCTTCGCACTTAGCAATTCTCAATCGACAATCTTCGTCAGTTTCAGATATATTTATGAGCATTATTCTTTTGTACAGTACGTTGAGCTTTGACAACAGGATACCATTTTCTTGCCTTCTAGGTATTTTTTATTTCTGTGTTAGTATTGCCCATGCACATATCAAGGTTTTGCTATATGATTTCTTTTTTAATGTTAGACATTTGACAAACAACATCCAATTTATTTGGTGAAGCGTATAAGGATTGAGTAGTTGCTGACTTGTTAACTTGAATTTGAACTGTTAATACTATATGTTTGGACTTATTAATTTTAAGGTGAAATCGCTACTACTTTGTATTATTATCGTCACGACCCATCGGTTTGATTAATTACCAGCAAAATTGAGAATTATTCCCAGTTACTTAAAATATCACTCACTTTTCACATACCTTGCACATCTTACTAGCATGGGCATGTAGTACCTTGCATATCACTAGTTCATAAATACCGGGTAATAGGACATTATTCGATTAACTATTAAATAGTACCTTGCATGTCACTAGCTCATAATACTCCAAGGACACGTGGCAGCCCCCAAACCTTATGACTCTAAGTCACTGAAGGATAGGTGGCAAGATTTGAATCATTACTGACATGTGGTGGCTGCACATCCAAATATAAAGCATATCTTTAACTTAAGATACATGAAGAGATAAGTAACTTGAATAAAAAATGAATCCGAGCAAAATGTTGTTCTTTCCAAACTTGAATGAATCAGAAACGTTATTTCCTCTCAATTCTTAAGAAACGAGAAAACATTTTCTTCTCAACAACTTCAAGGAAACCAAAAACATTTCCTTCATTCCAAAATTTTAGAAACCAGAAGCTATTCTTCCATGAATTTCTAAGAAGTAGGGGAAAATTTCGTTCAATCAACGAGGGTTTTTCAACGGAATATTATACGGAGTTTTCTCTACTCCAGGTGTGTTAGGGCTAAGTTTTTCCTTCATTTTGTAATGATCTCGTCATTATACAAGTTTGATAACGAGGCATAAAGAAAAATTCATATCCCGAAATTTACGTATGTTTTGCTAGTGTCGCAAATTGCGTGTATTTTTCTAATTTTGTAAGTTATAATATTCTCCTTATCGGGACTTCATATTCAGTTGATTATTTCCTTCTTCCAGTCAAGAGAGCAGAGAATTTACATATATACAGTATTAAAAGTATTTTCATTACCATCGAGCAATAATCGATAGGCAGGCCCCTATTGGGCAACCTCAGATCAGATGGTAAGTTATATACCGAGTCTACTGTGGCTGAGCGCCTATGATCGAGCCCAGCATGGTCGAGATACAGAGCCTAGTATGGCCGAGCGCCTATGAGCGAGCCTATTACGGCAGAGTATCTTTGACTAGTAGTATCTTTGACTACGACAGAGTATCTTTGACTATGAGCGCCCTATATATATACCGAGCCTTATAGGGCTGAACAACTATTTTACTTACTATATTGAGAGAGTTGAGTCAGTATCAGCAGGTAAGCATATCTTCAGATTATCTTTGACTTCCATCTACTTGCAGTTATTAAATTATCAGTTCAGTTTCAGCTTTCAGTATATTGCCTTACATACTCGGTACATTATTTCGTACTAACGTCCCTTTTGCCTGGGGACGATGCATTTCATGCCCGCAGGTCCAGACAGACAAGTCGAGAGTCCTCCAAGTAGGCTCTCAGCTCAGCGGAAGATGGTTGCTGAAGATGGTGTATCGCTCCATTTGCTTCGGAGTTGCGTGTTTGATTAGTATGATTTAGATGTGTATTGTTTGGTATGGTGGGACTCTGTCCCGACCTTTATGACATTTATGTACTCTTAGAGACTTGTAGACTTATGTCGCGTACGTGAAAGATTGTACAGCTTTGTCGGCCTATGTTTTGAATTTATAAATGATCATGTTGGCATATTAGGCCCGTATGTCACGTGTATATGATGATGTAATAAGAAAGATATGTTACGTTGGTACTCGGTTGAGTAAGGTACCGGGTGCCCGTCACGGCCCATCGGTTTGGGTTGTGACAATTATTAATATATTTGGACAACTGTTGTTGAAGAAATAGTACTATTCCAGTTGTGGCCACTCGACAGAGCGCAGAAATGAGTAGTATACTATATGTGAATTCTTCTCTTTCTTGCTTAACTCCAGTGAATTGTCTTCTCTTTTTTGCTTAACTCTAGATTGAGTTATTTTATCGGGTAAATCGATAACCGAACCGATAATGATCGATAACCGATTAACCGATATCTAGATTCGATTATCGATTTATCAAATTTGTAAACCGATAACCGATATGCTTAACCGATAATATTCATAACCGAACCGAACCGACCGATACCTACCCCTAATTTCCTCAACCTCATTTTAGTTGTCGCATTTAGCTCAACAAAATTATTCCAAAATAACTGATACTCTAGGATTTCAAAATTAAATTTGTTAATTATTTCCAATTATATCTTTAATATTAAATAAATAGTAATTTTTTTTGTACTGCTCAATTTTTAAAAAGTATTTAACAGGAGTAACTTAATAAATTAGACCTTTTAATTTTTTTATTAGACGTGAAAAAAAAGTAAAGTGATAATTAAAATGGGACGGAGGGAATAACGTTAGAGGGGTGCTTCACAATAATGGGTAACAGCTAACAAGGTGTCTTTAAATTATAGTTTGGGATAAAAAATAATGTCATGTGGGAATATTATTATGTCTCATTTTTATTTTAATCTGACAAGGTTCCAGCTACTACCAGACAAGTTCCATTTTCATTTTTCAATCTTTTTTTTGGATAATATATTTTTTGGTAACTAACTAGTTTATATTACCACTTGGAAATATGCAAGAAAGGACAATATTGTGTATATACCTGATGCGCATGTATATCCAATCAAGTCTGATCTAATATCGATTCCTTCATTCCGTGAATGATGGAGCCACGAAGTATCACATGAATGATGGAACCACAAAGTTTCAAAATTATCAAACTATTAGGAGTCGTATGGCTACGGAATTAGGATACTAGTATCGGGATAAAATTTGGGATGATATTCCCATGTTTGCTTGTAAATATTGATTAATACTGAAGTAAATTTTGCACCTAACTATCTCATATTGGAGGTGAAATAATAATTCCTATATAACTCTATTTGGAACCAAACTAGCCACTTAATATTCTTATCCCATAGATATATAGTATTATTTTCTCATGAATGTTAGTTATCTCATAGTAATACACTAATACATGTATATTTCTTCTCTTGCTAAAGCGCCGTTCTTTCTCGAAAACACTACAAATTATGTCCATTTATAAGTAGCTTATTACAAAAATTGGTTCATTCATAAAATATTATTAATATTAGCCAATTAGCTATTTGTAGGAAAAAAAGATCAAATTTTTACTTTCTTTTAAGTGAGTATTATTAGAATAGATTGAGATCTTAAGGAGTTTGAATATCAGTTTTGCGATGATTTGGTGGAGTTTTGGGGTGGTTTGAGTTGAAAATTCGAAGTAGAAGATGAACACGAAAAAATTGATATGTGTATCACACTGTATATTATTTATGTATCACATATGTATCAAATGTATATCACATGCATATCCATGTATACGTGTGTGTGGGATACATATTTGATACATGTGGCGCAGAAGAATTTTTTGAACCCAATTTTAACTATGAATTTTGATACCAAATCAGTCCAAACCTCCAATCTTCCTCAAATTTTGTATATTGACTCATCTATATGTTTTCAATGAATTCCAACCATACCCATTGAAAAAAGTCCCCTTTTTGCTTATATTTTTTGAATCTTGTATGTATATTTTTTTGTATTTCATCACCTAATTTGCTACCTCGTCCATGAAATTTTCTTTCCATCTTGCATCTAATGTTGTTGATCACGCTTTAAAATATGGAAGGAGATCTTTGCTTGTGATTTTTGGAGAGAAAAAACTTTATTTAAATAAGAGTAGTGGAAATTTACCCCGCTCGCGGAAATATATTTGCGACGCGTTTGCACATAGAATTTCTCAAATAAGTATTATTATAATATTCTTTAATTCTTTTCAAAATATGAAATCCAAATGAAAACTTTCAAGTCTCGAAACCCTAAATTTCAACTCTTTTCAAGGCATTTAACAAGCATACTCGATCTAAATTCCTTTCAAGGCAAGTAATAAACAAGGTCAAATAACGGTATCAGCAAATCATGGTGTAAACCTAGAACTACCCGGACATAGGCATAATTAGTAGCTACGTACGGACTCTCGTCACCTCGTGCGTACGTAGCCCCACAAATAGAAGCATGTATTAATTTAGTTCACCTATGGATTAATTCCCTCTTACAAGGTTAGAAAGGAGACTTACCTCGTTCCGAAGTTCCATAACTGGCTCCAACACCTTTCCAACAACTCAAACTGATGCCCATCGCTCCAAAACTAGTCAACAAATGTGCAAATTCATAAATATATACTCTAATACTCAGTATAATTCAATTCACAATAATTCTCAACTTCGCTCGAAAAATTGATAAAATCACCCTCGGGCCCGGATTCCAAAAATTTTCGAAGATTAACTTTACCCATAACACCACGAACTCAAATATATAATTTATTTCAAATTCCATGCCCAAATTCGTGGTCAAAGTCCAAAAATACCAATTTCTAGATATTCTATCAAAATCCCAATTTCTACAAATTTCCATGCTTAAATCTGTATATAAATCATGTATTTAACTCACAAGTGAAGAACATACTTACCCCATAATAATTGATGAAGATGGCACTACAAATTGCTCTAAAATCGGCTACTATAGATGAAATGAAATGAAATCGAGCCAAACCCTTCGTTTTAAAGAGGGCACTGCCCAACCCGTCCTTCGCACCTACGATCCTTTAGCCGCTTCTGCGCCTCCACTTCTATGGAGGATTTCTCGCAGGTGTGGCTTTCCCCCAAGGCCAGCTCTTCCGCTCTTGCGCTCATTCACCGCAGGTGCGCATCCGCTTCTGCGGGAAACCTTCCGCACCTGCGGTCTCCTAGCCTTCACTTTCTTCTGCTTCTGCGACCAATGGGCCGCTTCTGCGGGCTCGCACCTACGACACTCTTCACACAGGTGCGATTACACCAGATGCCCAGCTGCTTCAGCTCCTCTTCCAAATCCAAATTCGATCTGTTAACCACCCGGAATTCGCCCGAGGCCCCTAGGACTCCGTCCAATCACAACAACTAGTTCCAAAATATAACACGGACCTGCTCAAGTCCTTAAATCACATCAAACAATGTCTAATTCATGAATCTCACCCCAATTCATGCTTAATAAACTTAAGAACTTCAAACTTCTACATTGGATGCCGAAACTTATCTGTCACGACCCCGGTTCGCCCTCCGTGAACCATCGTGACAACACCTAGTCTCTATGACTAGGTAAGCCTAAATTGCGGAAGATAACCCAAATTTGCGGAAGCAAATAATTTAAAATAGAAATAGAGTAATAAAACAACGTTTAAAAGTGCCTCTCGACATACACAATATTAACTCTTAAAACCAATACATTTTTTCAAAACCCGGAAACCCATGAATCACACGCTAAGAGATACATAAGAAGCTCTAACTCCAGAAATGTCTAACCAAAAGGGGAATACTGAAGGGCTATACTATTATAAAAAGATAGAAAGGGACTCCTCGGTCTGCGAACACGACAGATATACCTCGAAGTCTCTCAAGAAGCACCTTGCTTCAAGGATGATAAGACAGAGTAAACGTACCTAGATCTGCACATGAAAAACATGTGTAGAAGGGGCATGAGTACACCACAACGGTACTCAGTAAGTGCCAAGCCTAACCTCAGCCGAGTAATGACGAATAAGGTCAGGGTCCTACTGAGGTTAAATAAAATATAAGATATAACAATGTAGAATAAGACAATATAATTAAGTGCAACAGTAAGAAATTACATAGAATAGAAAGAAAAACAACAACTAGAACAGAGACAAAATAATCACGGAAAGGAAACACAACTCAACATAGAGATAACAACCGGGGTACCTTCCAGGATACCATCCTGTAGTCCCAATTACATCTATCCAGTAGATCTCCTGGGATACCGTCCCGTAGTCCATCATACGTATTCGAAAGATCTCCCGGGATCCTGTCCCGTAGTCCAACTATCAATGCGCGGGGATCTATTGAAATCCCGATCCGTAGTCCCAAATATAAATACCCAGTACTGGGGGAATCTACCGAGTGCAGTCCCGTAGTTCCATATAACTGTGCAGGGGGATCTACCGGAATCCCACATCCGTAGTCCCAATTAAATAGACAAGGGGGATCTACCGGAATACCACATCCGTAGTCCCAAATAAACATACAAGGGGGAGGGAGGATCTACCGGAATCCCACATCCGTAGTTCCAAATGTAATTACACAGCAACATCAGGAAAATATTCAGAAATGTCAATTTCATATTGAGGCAAACAAGTAATTCTAGCCTAGCATGCTTCACGGAATTCAGGTAAAGCAGTTTGAGAAAATAAGGCAATTAAAACACTTAGACATGCTTTCCTAAGCTAACAACAGGCTTTAAATACAGGTAGTATGAGTAGGAAAAGAAACATACTAGTAATTACTTAATGAAAACCAGATTTTCAACAATTAGCACAAGTACGCCATCGTCATCTCACGTACAAGGCATTTCAATTAACAGTAATACCAAATCCTAGGGGGAAGGTCCCCCCCACAAAGTTAGGCAAGCCACTTATCTCGAACCGGCTCAAAATCAACTCGAAACCACGTTCTTGCCACGAGTACTCGACTCCAAATGGCCCAAATCTATTCAATTCAATTTCATAATGTAAATAACACTTCGAGTAACTGATTCTACAAAGGAATTTTAAGCTAATACGCGAAATTAGGTATTATGACCAAAATGCCCCTCGGGCCCACGTCTCGGAATCGGGTAAAATTTATATTTTCAGAATCCTCATACTCTCACGAGTTTATGCATACCAAAATTATCCAAATCTAAGGTCAAATTTCCAATCAAAAGTCGAATTCTAGGTCTAAGAACTTTCTTCCAACTTTTCCCCAATTTTCATCTCCAATCCGAAATTAAATGATGAATTCATGTTTAGATTAATGGGTTACAAGAAAAAAGGTGTAAAGAATCGTTACCCAATTGATATCTTTGAAAATCCCTCAAAACCTCGCTCAAATCCGAGCTCCAAAGCTCTAGTTTTCACAAAAATGGCTAAACCCTCGATTTTGAACTTAAACATTCTGCCCAGCTAATTCCTTCTTCGCGAATGCGGAAGGCCCCTCGCGTTCGCGGAGCAGAATTACACTTGGACCCAAATTTCTTCATCACGAACGTGATGCACGGGACGGGAATGCGATTCAAAACATCCTCCTCCTACGCGAATGCAGGAAAGCCATCGCGGATGCGTAGGTATAGAACTCCCAGCTTCACGAACGCGAAGTACAAATTCCTTGCCAGCCCAAGCTCCTCTTCGCGAACGCGAGACCCCACTCTCGAACGCGAAGAAGGAAACCAGAACTGACTGCTGCAACATTTTCTGCAATTTTCTAAGTTCCAAAAATGACCTGTTGGGCATCTGAAACACGCCCGATGCCCCCGGGACCTCAACCAAACCTACCAACATCTCCCATAACTTCATTCAAACTTGATCCAACCTTCGGAACGCTCAAAAAAATATCAAAACACCTATTTTTCATCGGATTCAAGCATAAGAATTCCAACAACTCTAAAAATACGCTTTCAATAAAAAAGTCTATCAAATCTCATCCGAATGACCTGAAATTTTGCACACACGTCACATTAAACACTATGGAGCTACTCCAATTTCCAGAATTCCATTCCGACCCTCGGATCAAAAGTTCACTATCGAACCGGAAACTTTAGAAATTCAACTTTTGGCATTTCAAGCCTAAATTAGCTACGGACCTCCAAAACACAATCCGAACATGCCCCTAAGCCCGGAATCACCCAACGGAGCTAACGGAACCATTGGATTTCCATTCTGAGGTAGTCTTCACACTGTTCTGACTACGGTCATTCCAACACTTAAGCTCTCATTTAGGGACTAAGTGTCCCAAAACTCTCTGAAACTCAAAACCAAACATCCCGACAAATCAAAATAGCAGAAATAAACACGGGAAAAGAAGTTAATAGGGGATCAGGGCGTTAATTTTTTAGATGACCGGCCAGGTCGTCACATCCTCCTACTCTTAAACATTCGTTAGTTCTCGAACGAGCATAAAGACACACCTGAAGTAGTGAAAAGATGAGGGTAATGGCTGCGCATATCCTGCTCGGTCTCCAAGGTCGTCTCCTCGACTAGCTGGCCCCGCCACTAAACCTTCACTGATGCAATGTTCTTTGACCTCAGCTTTCTAGCATGCTTGTCCAATATTGCCACTGGCTCCTCAATATAGGATAGATCCTTGTCCAACTGTACTGAAATGAAATCCAACTCGTGCGACGGATCGCCATGATACCTCCGGAGCATAGAAATATGAAATACTGGATGAACTCCTGCCAAGCTGGGAGGTAAGGCAAGCTCATCAGCAACCTCCCTAACACGCCTCAATATCTCAAAAGGGCCAATAAACCTCGAACTCAACTTTCCATTCTTCCCAAATCTCATAACGCCCTTCATAGGCGAAACCCGAAGCAGAACCTGCTCTCCAACCATATAGGAAACATCACGAACCTTCCGGTCCGCATAACTCTTCTATCTGGACTGGGCTGTACGGAGTCTATCCTGAATCACCTTAACCTTCTCCAAAGCATCCTGAACCAAGTCTATGCCCAATAATCTATCCTCACCCGGCTCAAACCAAAACACTGGGGATCTACACTACATACCATATAAAGCCTCGTACGGTGCCATCTGAATGCTGGATTGATAGGTGTTGTTGTAGGCAACTCTGCCAATAGAAAGAACTGATCCTAAGACCCTCCAAACTCAATCACACACGCACAGAGCATATCCTTAAGAATCTGAATAGTGCGCTCGGACTATCCGTCCGTCTGAGGGTGAAATGCTGTACTCAACTCTACCCGAGTACCCAACTCATGCTGAACGACCCTCCAGAACCGTGATGTGAACTGAGTACCTCTATTTGAAATGGTGGAAACCTGAATACCATGCAGATGAAAAATCTTCCAGATATAGATCTCCACTAACCGCTCCGAGGAATAATAGTACACACAGGAATAAAGTGAGCAAACTTGATCAGCCAATCCACAATCACCCAAGTAGCATCGAACTTCCTCAAAGTCCGTGGGAGCCCAACTACAAAGTCCATGGTGATCCGCTCCCACTTCCACTCCGGAATCTCCATCTACTGAAGCAACCCACCCAGTCTCTGGTGCTTATACTTCACCTACTAACAGTTGAGGCACCGAGCTACAATCCAACTATATCTTTCTTCATCCGCCTCCACCAGTTGTGCTGCCTCAAATCCTGATACATCTTCGCGGCACCCGGATGAATGGAATACCGAGAACTATGGGCCTCCTCCAGAATAAACTCCCAAAGCCCATCAACATTGGGTACACAAATCTGACCCTGCTTCCTCAATACACCATCGTCACCAATAGTCACATCTCTGGCATCACTGTGCTGAATCTTGTCCTTGAGGACAAACAAATGAGGGTCATCATACCGAATCTCCCTGATACGATCAAATAAGGAAGACCGATAAACCACGCAAGCTAGAACCCGATTGGGCTCCGAAAGATCCAATCTCACAAACTGGCTGGCTAAGGCCTGAACATCCATCGCCATAGGCCTCTCCGATGCTGGTAAATAAATCAAAATCCCCAAAATCTCTACCTGGAGACTCGAGGCATCGGTCACCACATTGGCCTTGCCCGGGTGATACAAAATAGTGATATCATAGTCCTTCAGCAACTCTAACCACCTCCTCTGGCACAAATTTTGATCCTTTTGCTTGAACAGATGCTGCAAGCTCCGATGTTCAGTATAAATCTCACAAGGAACCCCGTATAAGTAGTGGTGCCAGATATTCAGGGCATGAACAATGGTATCTAACTCAAGGTCATGGACATGGTAATTCTTTTTATGTACCTTCAACTGTCTGGACGCGTAGGCAATCACCCTACCATCCTGCATCAACACCGCTCCGAGGCCAATTCTCGAGGCATCACAATAAACCGTATAAGACCCCGAACCTGTAGGCAGTATCAAAATTGGGGCTGTGGTCAAAGCTATATTGAGCTTCTAAAAGCTCGCCTCACACTCCTCTGTCCACTGGAACGGAGCACCATTCTGGGTCAACCTGGTCATGGGGGCTGCAATCGATGAAAACCCCTCCATAAAACGATGGTAGTAACCCGCCAAGCCAAGGAAATTGCAGATTTCTGTAGCTGAGGATGGTCTGGGCCAACTCTACACGACCTTTATTTTCTTCGGATCCACCTGAATACCCTCACTCGATACCACGTGGCCTAGGAATGCCACGGAATCCAACAAAAACTCACATTTCGAGAACTTAACATATATCTTCTTCTCTCTCAGAGTCTAAAGCACAGTCCTCAGGTGCTGCTCATGATCTTCTTGACTCCGGGAATAAACCAGAATATCATCAATAAAGACAATGACGAACGAGTCAAGATACGGCCGGAACACACTATGCATCAAATGCATAAAGACTGCTGGGGCATTGGTCAGCCCAAATGACATAACAAGGAACTCGTAATGACCATATTGAGTCCTGAAAGCAGTCTTCGGGATATCTGGCTCCCGAATCTTCAACTGATGGTAACCTGAGCGCAAGTCAATCTTAGAAAACACCCGTGCACCCTGAAGCTGGTCAAACAGATCATCAATATGAGGCAAAGGATAATGGTTCTTAACTGTAACTTTGTTCAAATGGCGATAATCAATACACATACGCATAGAACCATCCTTTTTATTCACAAACAAGACAGGAGCACCCCAAGGTGATACACTGGGCCGAATAAAACCCTTATCAAGAAATTCCTGTAACTGATCCTTCAACTTAGGAGGAGCCATACGATACAGAGGAATAGAAATGGGCTGAGGGCTCGGCAATAGTTCAATACCAAAATCAATATCTCTATCAGGCGGCATGCCTGGAAGATCAGCTGGAAACACATCGGGAAAATCTCGTACTACTGGAACTGAATCAACTGAAGGGGTATCAATACTAACATCTCTCACATAAGCTAAATACGCGTCACACCCCTTCTCAACCATATACTGAGCTTTAAGAAAAGAAATAACTCTACTGGGAGTGTGATTTAAAGTACCCCTCCACTCAACACGCGACACACCTGGCATGGCCAGCGTCACAGTTTTGGCGTGACAATCAAGGATAGCATAATGGGGCGATAACCAGTCTATGCCAAACATAATATCAAAATATACCATGTTGAGCAACAATAAATCGGCTCTGGTCTCAAAACCACTAAGAGAAACCAAACACGACCGATAAATACGATCCATAACAAGAAAATTCTCCCACAGGAGTAGAAACATAAATATGGGAGCTCAAAAAATCCCGAGGTACACTCAAATGCGGAGCAAAATAAGAAGACACATAAGAGTAAGTGGAGCTTGGATCGAATAGAACCGATGCATCTCTGTGACAAACCAGTATAATACCTGTGACGATAGAATCGGAGGAAACAAAACCGGTACGGGCAGGAAGGGCATAATATCTAGCCTGGCCTTCCCCTCTAGCTGGTTGAGTAGGTGGGGTAGCAACTAGTGCTGTGATCATAGCTTGAGAACTCTGTGGAGCGCGCTGTGGCTGAGAAGTTTGTGGAGGTGCAATCCTCCCAAGTCTAGGGCAATCCCTCACCACATGGCATGTGTCACCACACTCAAAACAAGCTCTGGGAGGATGTGGCAGTGGGAACTGTGCGGTACGGGTACTCCAAGACCCCTGGACACCTGAAACACTGTGTGAAATCGAAGATGCAAACTGAGCTGGCTGACCAACAAAACCTCTACCATGTCGTACTCTTCCTCCAAAATAAGGACCAGTGGGTCTCTCCAATCTACGAGGTCTCCTAACTTCCCTATACTCTCTCTCCTGACCTCGTCTGTCCTCTCTCTCCTGGACCCACCCGTCCTCTACTCGGCGAGAGGTCCTCACCACCCGCTGAACTAGGACCACATACTGTGTTGCTATGACACCTGGAACCCGACCAATGAGAACTAGCTATTCTGGAGTGGGGGTGGTGGAAGTCTGGGTCCCTTCCCCGATCTATGAGGTAATTGATACAGCCTGAATCAACCCCACCTGAACTAATGTACCAAACATGCTCAGGAACTATGCTAATATCTCCTGAAGTGCTGGAGCAGTAGTAGCATCCGCTGTCTGGGCTCTGGCTAGAACTGCTGGTGGCTCCTGGATGGCAGCTCGCGCGGGTTCTCTGGCTGCACCGCGTGCGCATCCTCGGCCTCTACCCCGGCCCCAACCTTTGACGGCTCTGGTAGGGGGAGCGGGTGTCTTATCATCTCTAGTAGCACGTGCCCTCACCATCTGTGAGAGAATGGAAGACAGAGGTTTAGGTTCGTGATGTCAAAAATCTCGCACGATAGGGAAATCAAATGAAGTGGAATTTTCCTAACGGTTAAATAGCCTCTCGTAGATAAGTATAGATGTCTCCGTACCAATCAGCGAGACTCTAATAATCCGGCTTGTAATTCATAACTCCTATGAACCTAGAGCTCTGATACCAACTTGTCACGACTCCGGTTCGCCCTCCGTGAACCATCGTGATGGTACCTAGTCTCTACGACTAGGTAAGCCTAAAATGTGGAAGATAAACCAAATTTATTGAAGAAAACAATTTAAAACAGAAATAGAGTAATAAAACAACGTTTAAAAATACCGCTCAGCATACAAAATATTAACTCTTAAAACCAATACATTTTCCCAAAACCCGAAAACCCATGAATCACAAGCTAAGAGATATATAAGAAACTCTAACTCTAGAAATGTATAACTAAAAGGGAAATACTGAAGGGATATACTATTACAAAAAGATAGAAAGGGACTCCTCGGTTTTCGGACGCGGCAGATATACCTCGAAGTCTCTCAAGAAGCACCTTGCCTCAAGGATGATAAGACAGAGTAAAAGTACTTGGATCTACACATGAAAAACATGCATAGAAGGGGCATGAGTACACCACAGCGGTACTCAGTAAGTGCCAAGCCTAACCTCGGCCGGGTAGTGACGAAGAAGGTTAGGGCCCTACTGAGGTTAAATAAAATATAAGGTATAACAGTGTAGAGTAAGAAAGTATAATTAAGTGCAACAGTAAGAAATACCATAGAATAGAAAGAACAACAACAACTAGAATAGAGACAAAATAATCACGGAAAGGAAATACAACTCAATACAGAGATAACAGCCAGGGTACCTTCTAGGATACCGTCCTGTAGTCCCAATTACATCTATCCAGTGGATCTCTCGGGATATCGTCCCGTAGTCTATCATATGTATCCGAAGGATCTCCCGGGATCCCGTCCCATAGTCCAATTATCAATGCGCGGGGATCTACCAGAATCCCGATCCGTAGTCCTAATATAAATACCTAGTACTGGGGGAATCTACCGGGTGCAGTCCCATAGTTCGATATAACTGTGTAGGGGGGTCTACCAGAATCCCACATCCGTAGTCCCAATTAAACAGACAAGGGGGATCTCCAGAATCCCACATCCATAGTTCCAAATAAATAGACAAGGGGGATCTACCGAACCCCACATATGTAGTCCCAAATAAATAGACAGGGGGGATCTACCGGAATGCCACATCCATAGTCCCAAATGTAATTACACAACAACATCAGGAAAATATTCAGAAATGTCAATTTCATATCAAGTCAAACAAGTAATTCTAGCCTAGCATGCTGCACAAAATTCAAGTAAAGCAGTTTGTGAAAATAAGACAATTAAAACACTTAGACGTGCTTTCCTAAGCTAACAACAGCCTTTAAATGCATGTAATATGAATAGGAAAAGAAACATACTAGTAATTACTTAGTGAAAATCGGATTTTCAACAATTAGTACAAGTACGCACTCGTCACCTCACGTACAAGGCATTTCAATTAACAATATCCTAAGGGGATGGTCCCCCATACAAGGTTAGGCAAGTCACTTACCTCGAACCGGCTCAAAATCAACTCGAAACCATGTTCTTGCCACGAGTACTCGACTCCAAATGGCCCAAATCTATTCAATTCAATTTCATAATGTAAATAACACTTCGAGTAACTGATTCTACAAAGAAATTCTAAGCTAATAAGCGAAATTAGGTAACATGACCAAAATGCCCCTCGGGCCCTCATCTCGGAATCGGGTAAAATTTATATTTTCAGAATCCTCATACTCTCACGAGTTCATGCATATCAAAATTATCCAAATCTAAGGTAAAATTCCCAATAAAAAGTCGAATTCTAGGTCTAAGAACTTTCTTCCAACTTTTCCCCAATTTTCATCTCCAATCCGAAATTAAATGATGAATTCATGTTTAGATTAATGGGTTACAAGCAAAAAAGAGTAAGGAATCATTACCCAATTGATATCTCTGAAAATCCCTCAAAACCTCGCTTAAATCTGAGCTCCCAAGCTCTAGTTTTCACAAAAATGGCTAAACCCTCGATTTTGAACTTAAACATTCTGCCCAGCTAATTCCTTCTTCGCGAACGCGGAAGGCCCCTCGCATTCGCGAAGCACAATTACACTTGGACGTAGATGCACGGGACGTGAACGCGATGCACGGGAGGCGAACGCGATTCAAAACTTCCTCTTCCTATGCAAATGTGCGAAAGCCATCACGAACACGTAGGTATAGAACTCCCAGCTTTGCGAACGCGGGAGACACTTCGCGAATGCGAAGCACAAATTCCTTGCCAGCCCAAGCTCCTCTTCACGAACGCGAGACCCCACTCGCGACTGCGAAGAAAGAAACCAGAACTGACTACTACAACATTTTCTGCAATTTTCTAAGTTCCAAAAATGACCCGTTGGGCATCCGAAACACACCCGAGGCCCCTGGGACCTCAACCTAACCTACCAACATCTCCCATAACTTCATTCAAACTTGCTCCAAACTTTTGGAATGTTCAAAACAACATCAAACACCTATTTTTCATTGGATTCAAGCCTAAGAATTCCAAAAACTCTAAAAATACGCTTTCGATCAAAAAGTCTATCAAACCTCGTCCGAATGACCTGAAATTTTGCACACACGTCACATTAAACACTATGGAGCTACTCCAACTTCTAGAATTCCATTCCGACCCTCGGAGCAAAATCTCACTATCGAACCGAAAACTTCAAAAATTCAACTTTCGGCATTTCAAGCTTAAACTAGCTACGAACCTCCAAAATACAATCCGAACACGCCCCTAAGCCCGAAATTACCCAACGAAGCTAACAAAACCATAAGATTTCCATTCCGAGGCCGTCTTCATACTGTTCTAACTACGGTCAACTTTCCAACACTTAAGCTCTCATTTAGGGATTAAGTGTCCCAAAACTCTCTGAAACTCAAAATCAAACATCCCGACAAATCAAAATAGTAGAAATAAACACGGGGAAAGCAGTTAATAGGGGATCAGGGCGTTAATTTTTAAGACAACTGGCCGGGTCGTCACACTATCAAATCCCATCTGATTCACCTCAAATTTTGTATACAAGTCACATTCGATATTACGGACCTACTCCAACTTCCGAAATCGGAATCTGACCCCGATATCAAAAATTTCTCTTCCGATCAAACCTCTTAAAAACCTTCAAATTTATAACTTTTGCATCCGGATGACCTACGGACCTCCAAATCCACATACGGATGCGCTCCCAATACTAGAATTACCATACAGAGCTATTCCCAGACTCAGAATCCCAAACGGACATCGATAACATTGAAATGCACTTCAACCGAAATTTATGGAATTCTTCCAAAATGCCAACTTCCATAATAGGTGCCACAATGCTCCCGGGTTATCCAAAACCCGATACAAACGTATGCCCAATTCCAAAATCATCACACGAACATGTTGGAAATTGTTTGGGCCTGACCCTACTTGGTATGTATACATGGAAAAATAGTATTTTTGGGACTTTTGACATAATTTAGACCTAAGGAAGCTAAGGAGAAGAGGGAGAAGCAAGAACACAATGATTTTACCATTCATCCTTACTCAAGACAAGGGTTTGGATGTTTTATGTTTTCCTTTGACTTAAACTTAATTGTGATGAATTTCTCCATATCCATGGAGTAATTCTTCTTTAGGGTTTGACGTATTTGTTTTTTTGAGAATTGTTTGTGGATATTAACTCTAGTGTTTGTATATTGAATCATTTTGGGTATTTTTATTATTGCATACATATTCACATGTTTATGTAATTGAAAGAGGCATAACTTGTGATATTTTGCATTATCTTGTTGGTTAAATTGATTGATTCTTCTTAGTAATCGAAATAGGTTAGTTGAATTATTGTTTAGACCTAGTTAGGAGAATAATCGAAAGAGATTCACCTAAGGACTAATCCACTACAAATTCTTGCATATCTTCACTGAGCTTAACTTAGTTCATATCGCGAGGTTAAGACTTAATCGAGGAAGGCGTTTCTACTGAGCGTTAGAACTAATAATTGAGTGAATTTGAGAGACTCACTTGAACCTTAGAAGTGATATGACTAGAATTAATTCCCAAACAAGTATCTTACACCTATCCAATCAACCTCTATTTCCTCCTATTGATATCTTCTTGTTTACAATTGTTGAAATTGTCATTAGCCAATAGTTAGACTGTTAGTTAATTTTAGTTTTAATTCCAACAACTCCAAATTGATGATCATCTTGAATAGCAATAAAGCTATAAACTATGAAAATACTGTTTAAATCCAATTCCTATGGATACGATAATTTTCTATACTATATTCGGCTAGCGAGCATATTTTACTGTGTGTTTCAAGATGGTCAAATTTTAGCGCCGTTGCCGGTGATTGGCAATCAATAGTGTTTGAATTTGTTTGTAGTGCTAATTCAAGAATTTTTCTTTTTATTTTATTTTCTCTTTTTACGCTTGGTGTTCTTCTATTCTGCGCATGCTACATGTTAGATTGGTGCATGACTTGATCTTCTGGTAAGGAATTACAACCATACGAACCAAAAATCAAGAAACATCTGCGACAGATGAGGAAGGAAAGAAGTCTTCCCGAGAATACAAAAATGGTTGGGCAATACTCAACCAAAGAAAAGATAGTGGGAGGTGATGATAACGTTGACTTCGCTGCGAGAGAGGCATCACAACTAAGAGAAAAATCTGCTCGAGATGCTGAGGAAGAAACTATTAGAGATGCAGAAATTACAAATGAAGAGGAGAGGGCTCAACGAATGGCTTAAAATCAGCCCTTGGGTGCAGACCAGTTCGGAAATGTTGCTCCCAGCCAAGGGAGACCACTTGGTGATTATGCTAGACCGGTCTACAACCAAGGTTTATCATGTGTGAAACCACCTCCAGTTGCAACCAATAATTTCGAGCTGAAGCAAGGGTTACTTCAAACCCTCCAAAACAACTGTGTCTTCAGAGAAAAGATGAACGAAGATCCAAACAATCATCTAATAGACTTCGAGGATATCATGAACACCTTTCAATACAATGGTGTATCACAAGATGCAGTGTACTTAAGGGCATTCCCCTTCACTCTAAAAGATGATGCAAAGCACTGGCTTCGAAAGATAAGTGTGGGGTGTACCCCAAGAAGGCTGAGAAAAAATTGTCCGCATGGATGTGTGCACTAGTTCGGGCGCGTGGAATGGATCTCGACTGCGATTCAGACCCCGACTAGAGATTTAGGGAAGTTTCCTCTACCTTATGCTTTTTAATTGTGTATCATAGGGACATGCCACAACTTAAAGTGTGAGGTGGGGGATAATTGTATGTTGTATGTATATTAGTCTTAGTTTTTGCTTTAGTTAGCTTGATTGTTTTTTGCTTTTGTTAGTCTGAGTAGTAGAAAAAATTGAAGAAAAAAAAACATAATTTTTTTTAAAATTTTTGATTTTTCTTGACGACAGATATCATTCAACAGGTTTCTTGAGGGAATTTGAAATAGAAAGACAAAAAAAATTTCTTTTGTAGATAGTGTATTAATTCCGCCTTGGGTTTTATCTGTGCCGTGATTCTTTTCCAAGGGTTTTTATTAGAACCGGGTGTAGTTAATTTTTATTTTTTTAGGAGTAGGAAACCTTGTGCTATGTGTAAGCACGTGATTTTTGCCCTATATGAGAAATACTCCAAAAAAATGCAAAATAAAATGATTTTCCTTGGTGTGCAATTTTGAATATTTTTGTGACATTTTTGGATTATTATTTGTATTTATTTGCGTTTGCTTATTTGCTAAATTAATACAAAATACAAAAATATGTCGCATTTGCATGTAGGATTTAATTCTATAATTGTTAGTAATTAAATTAGTTTTACAAAAATTAAAAAATTACAAAAAAATATGCATCTTTTGCATTTTTAGCATTTAATGTCCAAATGAACAATTTTATTCTTAATTATTACTTAATTGTGCGTTAATTGTTATTGGTAGTTAATTTGCGCTTTTATAACTTAATTTAGTTCTTAATAATAATTTAAGTATTTTTATAATTTAGTTTTAGAAAATAAAAGAAGAAAAGATAACAAAAATACAAATAAAAATCGGATTGGGCCACTTCTTCAATTTTCAACCCCAGACCCAAACAATTGTCCACGACCCGGTCCGCCCCATTAACCCATTAACCCAATACCCCTATCTTGCATTTCAAAGACACAAAACAAAAGGAAAAAAAAACGAAAAGAACAAAAAACCCTAAAAAATGGTCCGCCCCCCTCCCTTACTTTCTTCTTCCCCAAACTCAAACACCCCAACGTCCATGGCTGCTGCCATTCACCAGCCCCGTCGACCACTGCCCAAACCACCACAAAAACACTACCTCCTTCCTCCAGCAACCACCCGCGAACCCTACTGCCCAAACTGCTAGCCCATCGACTTCTTCCTCCGTGAAACCCATCACTACTGTCGCAACCATTCCTCCAATGAAGCCGACGACCACAGCTGTTGCTGCTGCGTCGTCACTGCTCAAACGACCCCCCACAGCTGCTCAGTCCCGTCCAAATGACCACCGGAGCCCCGACGAGCAGCGGTTGTTGCTGCTGCGTCGTCACTGTTCCATCAACGTCGTCACCGCCGTTACGCCCAGTCGTTTCCATGGCCAAGCTCGTCAACCAGTCGTTTTGGATGTGTTGTTGCTGCCTCAATGAACAGCTGCTTCTCTCTCTAAGTTGCTGCGTCGACTTCCTCCCCGTCTGTTGCACCGAACAACTTCAAGCTCGAACAACCGGAGCGCACGAACAACTGCTTCAGTCTCCGAACTACTGCTGCTCGCGTTTCTGGTAGTTGAATTCGCTGGCCATGGCAGAAGCGTCATTAGCTTCTTCTGCCTCCTTCGTCGTCCCATTTGCTACTGCTTCATCGTCCAGATTTTGCTACTGTCCCGTTTCTTCAGTTACTTCTTAATCGCGTTCGTCATCGTTGGTTCGAGCTTTGGTCGAGGCTCGTCAAGTTCGTTGTTGGTTTAGTCGTTTTATTCGTCGTTCATCTCCGGTTAGTAGATTTTTGAAGTTTATTTTGTCCGCATTTCCTTTTGATATTTTCGAATTTAAAATCGGCAAAGGTTTGTTTTGTTTATCGTTTGAATTAATTTTTAGTTCATGTTCATGTGTTGTTTGTTAAATTAATTTTTCAGATTTCAAATGAAATATTAATTAATTGTTTTTCATGTTTATTTCATGTTTGTGTTGTTGATTAAGTGAATATTTGTTAGTTTAATGTTTGTTAGATTCAAATTGAAATTTAATTAATTATTTCTTCAATTTGTTTCATGTGTTATGTATTTTCCAGAAAATATTAATGTTGTTTGAATCGTTAGAATCCGTCATGTTTGTTGCTTAAAGATAGATTAAATTCATGTTCGTCTTGGTTTGAAGTTCATGTTTAAATCCAGTGATTTAATGTGAGTTTATGTTTGTCTTTGATTTGTTAGTTTAATTTGAATCATGCATATTGTTGTTTGTATTATTGTCTCTTTGTTCATCCATTAATGGTCTAAATTAACCAGGATTGGTTCCCGATATGGTTGATTTATTTCCATTAATTTGGAGTTTGTGTTGTTCATCATGTTCATGTAAATTGTTGTTGAAGATTGTTGAGAAATTGGTCATCTTGACTATATTTTGGTTGAGTTATGATTAATTGATTGTTTAGAGCAGAAGGGTAATTTGGTAAATTGCATTGCATTCGGGGGTAGATTTGTAATTGCAATAAGGTCGGAGGGGTAGTTTGGTAATTGAACATTATTTTGATTCTTTATGTTAAGCATGGGGGACAAATATAATGGGGTGGGGTTTTTGATGTACTTGTTTAATATAATGGGGGACAAGACAAAACATAATGGGGAGGAATCTTGTACTTTTTTAATATAGGCATGGGGGACAAATTGTAATGGGTTGGGAATGTATTATTTATTTTAATATAGGCATGGGGGACAAAATTTAAAATAAAGAAGACATTTAATAGTGGGCCAAAGCATGCCATTGAGGGAATAATTTTGGGGTTGGGAATTGAAGACTTGTCTTGCTATATATATAGGGTCATTTGACACATTTTAGAGAGAGGTTTTGAGGGGGAGAACTTGAACCTTGAGAGGATTTTTTTTTGGGGAGAGAAAAAAGAAGAGAATTTTTAGAACTTGAATATTAAGAGATACTTGAGAGAGTTTGTGAGAGTAAAAGAGAAATCCAATTTGAACTTCACTCGAATAATTTCTGTTTGCTTTTCTTCGAGTGTTATTCAAAAATCCGAAGCTACTGCATCTCGTGTCTTTTCTCTCTTCTGCTTTGACTGCGATTGTACTTTTTTTCACTGCTGAGTTTACAATCTATCACTGGGTTATTCTACTGGTTGTTACTGGTTTTGCGGTGTTGCGGAACCTGCTGTTGCTGCGTTATTACTGTTGCTGACTCCTACTTCTTTGTTCTTGTACTGCTGTTTCCAGGTACACATTTGTACACTCTTGGCTTGAAGCGAAAAATGAAATATTAATCAGGCTCCTGTTCCTGTTGAATTCTTTTGTTTGGATCTGTGTTTGAATATTAATTTTCCTCTCTTCGTATAAAAATGTAGTCGATTAATTAATGAGTAATGAGGCTGCATATGTATGATTTCTTCATCTAATAATGCTTGTTTAAATTATTTGAAGAATAGTTAATCGGCTTTGATATTATTGTGTATTTATCTCATGTTCTAGCAAATAATAAAATGTGGAATGGAAGCAGTTTTTTCCTTGTACAAACGCGATCGCAATTTTCCGTTCACATAAGCCGTAACTTAATAACTAATAAGTTGCGTTTTTCAGCATGTAAATAATTAGGAGATTTTTCTTTTATTTTAGAGACGAACTTAATAGAAAATGTAGTCGCTATAGGTTTATCCTTTTAAAATAAAAATGAGACGAGCCTCGCCAAATAAATCACAAACCGCCGGGGCCCTCAATAAAATACATAACCATTGACTAGACTTTGGATTTGGCCGTTTAATGAACCTTCACGGCCTCTTCCTAAAATAACAATACGTTAGACTCTTTAGGACGCGCCTTAATAAATCTTACCTTCTTAAACTCGGGTGCACATTTATGTGACCCAAATCCAATTCTCAACGGAGTCGAAATGTGTTTCTAATCACGGGTACATTGATTGTGACGTGGTTCGAGATGCGTGTCCATGACGTTGCAAATTCATTTTAAAAAAAAATAAGAATGAGATGAGCCTCGCCAAATAAAATACAAATTGCGGGGCCCTCAGTAAATATTTGCTTTAAAAATTGTTTAGACTTCGGGATGGACCGTTTAGTAAAATTCCACGGTCCTACCCAAAATAAATACGCTAGTCGCTTTAGGCGCGCCTTTAATAATTTAATTTCCTTAAACTCGGGTGCACATTGATGTGACCCAAATCCAAATCTCAACGGAGTCAAAGTGTGTCGACGACCACGGGTACATTGATTGTAACGCGGTTCGAGATACATTTTCACAACGTTGCAATTCTTGATAAAAACAGTAAATGATAAAAGCGGTTAAAAGTTAAATTTTGCACATAAGTTCACACTTGTATAAAATCAGATAATCAAGCCGAATATAACAGTTGAGCGACCGTGCTAGAACCACGGAACTCGGGAATGCCTAACACCTTCTCCCGGGTTAACAGAATTCCTTATCCGGATTTCTGGTACGCAGACTGTAATATGGAGTCATTCTTTTCCTCGATTCGGGATTAAAATTGGTGACTTGGGACACCCTAAATCTCCCAAGTGGCGACTCTGAAATAATTAAACCAATCCCGTTTCGATTGTCCTTTAATTGGAAAAAACTCCCTTGCGCCCTCGCGGGTGCAGAAAAAGGAGGTGTGACAGCTCTGGCGACTCTGCTGGGGATAAAACCCAGAACCACTGGTTCAGGGTTAAGAATTCGAGCTTAGATAAATTGTTATATTTGGCTTTATCTGATTTTTACATGTTTTGAGCCTAATGTGCTAAATGCTGCTTTTACCGCTTTGATATTATCTGAACTGTATATAAATTGTGCCGAAACCTTTCTCTTCTTACCTCCGGGGATGTGCTCACTGGTTGAGACTCCCTATTCTGTTAGTGTCATACCCTAAATAAAAGAGGCTCGGAAAGTTTCTAAGCCGGCTGGCCTTTTGGTTCCCGGAAAGGAGCTCCTTCCTCAACTCGAGTTGTCCGCTCGGGTACACTGTCTAGAACACCGACCCAGGTTTTGAACATAGAATAACGTGACTTCATGCCGGATCCCTAGTAGGAACGCTTATTTGCATCACGTTGCATTTGACTTAGGGGACTCAACACAGGGGTTGGGTCCGTCTAGGACTAGCAACCTGATATGAAAAGACCATCCTGATGCATCCTATTTGTTTTCCGTGCATTTATTTTGTCTCGCTGACCGGTGTTTGAATATTATGAATATTGTGAAATCGAAAAATAGCGGTTAGGGAATTGATTGTTTATTTTTGAAAAAAACCAATACCCCAATACTGTCAAAACTCTGCCGAAATTTTGAGAAAATAAGAATGT
Organism: Nicotiana sylvestris; assembly: GCF_000393655.2. Classification (NCBI taxonomy): domain Eukaryota; kingdom Viridiplantae; phylum Streptophyta; class Magnoliopsida; order Solanales; family Solanaceae; genus Nicotiana; species Nicotiana sylvestris. The sequence continues at coordinate 42,207,036 of NC_091067.1, read as the reverse complement.
CTTATCAGTTTGTTTTATTAAAAGCAAAGGAAAAATAGAAAAAAAAGAGTCGTTGTTCTGTCTTGTTTTTTCAAAAAATAGAAAAGGAAAATAATTTGTCTTGCCATGAAAATGAAAATGAAAAAGAGTCTTTCATTATTTGTCGCAAATATATATATATATATATATATATATATATATATATATATATATATCCGAAAAGTTTTTTTTTTATTTCCGAAAGATATATATATCTTTATTTGCTACAAATGGTATTTGTCTTGCCAAGAAAATTCAAAGTAAAATTCCAAAAAGATATGTCTTGCAAAAATAATATAAATATCTTTATTTTCCATTGTTGATAAAACAAAAATAATAAAAATGCTTTCTTTTTTAAAAAATAAAAATAAAAAAAAAATAAAAAAAAATCCGAAAATATTTTGATTCTTCTTTCAAATTGAAAAGAAAATTCAAAATTCAAAAAATACTTTTTAGAAGCATTTCTTTTATTAAAAGTAAAATTCCAAAAAATATTTTCTTTTTTCTTTAGAATAAAAACAAATTCAGAAAAACAAATATCTTCCTTTTACTTTTTAAATTCTCAAAGTTCAAATCAAAAGAAAAGGAATTTTTACAAGTCTTTCTTTCAAAAGAAAATCAATCAAAAAAAAAATACTTCCTTTCTTCTTTTGAAGCAGTTCTTTCACAAATTTCAATTAAAAAAAAATGTTAGTTCATTTACTTATTCATGATCAGCCCGAACTACGCGGGTTTGATTCTCACCGGATGTGAGATACGTAGGCAACCCTCATCGGGTCCAACCCCATCTTTTGCTAAAAAGCCAAAAACAATTCATTAATAATAATAATAAAAAACAAATAATATGTCAAATATTGATTTTTGTCGTAAATAAGTTGGGTGATGTTGTTTTGCCATAAATAGCCGAATGTTCCCGAAAGGGACGCCGGAAGGCTGACTTTGCGTAAACAACCACCTTCGGGTCATTTTTTTAAGATTTGGTCCAGTTGACCCACACAGCCTTAAAAATCTTCGTCCCCGAAATGTTGAAAGACCGTGCTTGCAATATTGAGTTTTCTAATTTGAAAAAATGATAAAAAGAGTCATAAATAAGTCAGGTGATGCTGTTTTGTCATAAATAGCCGAATGTTCCCGAAAGGGACGCCGGAAGGCTGACTTTGCATAAATAGCCACCTTTGGGTCATGTTTAGGATTTTTGGTCTAGTCGACCCACACAGCCTTATAAATCTTCGTCCCCGAGGCGCTGAAGGGCCGTGTTTGCAACACCACGTTTTTATTGTAGTTTGGAAAAAAAGTCAGCGGTCAGCGGTCAGGTGAATACCGTTTGAATTTTGTCATAATAAGCCGAGCCAGCTTCGGCCGCGTCTTAAACCGTTCTTGCCGAAATAGCCTTAGAGTATCTTTCAGTTGTCAAAAGGTTATTTTCGTAAAAGAATGGACAAATTTGTAAAGCGTTATAAAATACCCCTCCCCGGCCTCAAAATTCATGTGAAATTTGGAAGGGGCCACACTTGCAAAAATAACCATTTGGTCGCATTTGTCGAACAGAGAAAGGGAGCTAGCTTTTTGTTTTTGAGTTTATAAATCTTTAATTAGAATATGTGGTTTGCTTGATTTTTCAGTATGAAGATTGAAAAAATGTCGAGTATTGTTTATCTTTATCGTCCGAACTACGCAAGGTCTGATTCATGCGGGGTCATGATACGTAGGCAATCTCCATAAGATTCGACCACTACTAAAATAAAATAAAAAATAAAAAAATAATAATAAATAAATAAAAGAGAGTGTGGAAGATTTTCAGGGGGCACAATTGTCTAACTGCTTAGGTACATTGTATCTCTGATATATGATTGTCTGTCCAATGCCCTAACACTAACGTGATGGCTTCCCTTTGATGTGTCCATATATAGAAAGTGGTTGGTTGTGGTAACTCCTCCCTGCAAAGCAAAATCAAAGGACAATGGCTCAGAACCGCAGAACCGAGTGGGTCGGTACTGATGACCGACAACAATTGGTCGAACGGAACAACGGGTTGGTAGAAGAAGTGAGAATGCTGAGACAGCATGTGGCAGACATGTATCAACATGGATAACGGGAAAAGCACCACCCCCTCCACCGCCAAGTCTCTTGAACTCGGTCATTTCCCAAGCACCCAACACCATAATGGAAGATCCCCCATACTCTCCATCCCAACCCACTTATGACAGCTTTCCCTGCTATCCGAGTAGCTCCATCACTCCTCAATGCTTCTCCGCTCCCCAACACCACTTCTTTCCCCGTGACCTCAAAAGCCATGCCTCACTTCCCAGGGACTCGACTCCACGAAATGCTTACCCACCCATACAAGCCCATCAAAAGCCATTTGGATCAGGTTTCTGACCCTGTCAACATGCAAGAACGAAGAGGTTGCTGAAACGAGGAAAGGCTCTCACCCCCATCGGGGTATCTTATGCCAGTCTGTTTGAAAGGCTAAGGCATGCTGGCTCGATTGAGCCACTCCCCGCATGTACTCTAAATCCACTTGCAAGGAGCTTTGATCCGGCAGCGCGATGCGCCTACCACTCCAATGTCATAGGGCACAACATTGAGAGCTGTCATAGTTGGAGAAGGGAAGTAGAGAAAATGATCCGAGAAGGGCGGGTTGTGATTAATAACAGTGACATGGAGCACTCGAACCCCCTCGAGAACTTGCCGACGGAGGTTGATGAGATTGAAGCTGGTAATGGTCTCGGCAGTATTGATGCAAAGCTCAGTGGCTAAAATGCCAATTTTGATAAAGTGGGAGGACGTTTCGTTCCTTGGTCAGCAAGAGAGAAGCTTGTGGTGGCTCATTTTGTTGTCATTTCTGTTGTTCGGATTATTAGGGTTATAAGTCGGATGTTGTCTTGTCCAGTTTGTTTTAGGATTTTGTTCTGGATTGTTTTGTTTGTTTTGTTATTTAAACCATTTCACCGGTAGTCTAATACAAAATCCGGTCTTTTATTATTTCCAGTCATCTTTTTGTTTAGTCCTTTTATCATTTTTGTTCAATGCCGATTCTAGGGACATGACATGCGCACACAGTTTGGGCCTAGTCTTTAAAGTTAATCATAAAACCCCAGAAAGGCGATCAAACCATTTAAAGAAAATAAGGACGGTTTGAGATTATTTGGAGCCCGAGTCATGTGGAACTGGGGCAAGTTAAACACAAAGAAAACCGTTAAAGAAAGATTCGCCTAAATTGGCATGAGGGTCGTTCATAATAATGAGAATGAGAGTGTCGCCCAACGGTGCTTTAGAAGTGACAAATGAACAAACAGATGTTGAATATAATTGTCAAGTCCAGCACCATCGGAAGAGACTATAAATCTATTGTTTAATTGTGTTGTCTGCACTTGGCATGTCTTGAAGACTGGAATGACGAAGGCATTTTGTTCTACTACCTAAACACTTTATCCTTCGTTACCCCTTTTGAGCCTTACTTACTTTTCTTTCATACCCCTCGCTCGGAATCAGTAGCAACGACTAGAAGATACAAACATGGAAGATAAATGAAAAAGAGAATAGCAAAACAACAAAAAGAAAAAGAAAAAAAGCAAGAAGAAAAAAGGCAAAAGAAAAAGAAAACAAAGATAAGAAATGAGTGAAAAGAAAGTCACAAGAAAAAAAGAGGAATTGGGAACTACGTTTGACCTGATTCCTCAAAGAGGATACGTAGGCGCTTCACGGCTCGGTCATAGTTTTGAAAAATGAAAAAAAATCAATTAAAATGTCCCCAAGCAAGAAACTGGGGCAAAAGTTGCGTTTGTTGTAAATAAATCTAATTCCGAAGGTTGTAACTAATAACCCAAAAAATTAATGTATTTTTGAGACTTTTATACCCTTTCTTTCTAGCCTATCCAAAACCCACATTACGGTCCAAAGAAAGACCTTCTAATCAGTCTTCAAAAGATGCCAAGTCAGACAAATGAAGAGTCTTACCGGCGAACATAACATTCTGTTCCATAGCAGAAAAGACTCTAATCTCCAACAGAAAGAGTCGTACCGGCAACACTCCAAATCCCCCAGCTGGAGAGAGATATAAAACGAGAGAGTCTTATTGGTGAAAACCTTCACAGGCACCATAAGGCGATGAAAGCTGAGAAAAGAACCAAAAATGAGAGAGACTTGATAGTGAAAACCCTTCGGGCACTACAAGTCGAATAAGATTGAGAATCAGATGGGGAATCGCCAATTGAAGATCTTGAAAGATGATTGACGGTAGAGGATAGGCCACATACGCATGTCATGGCCATTAGAGTCGGTATTTGCGTTTGATAGGCTTTTATTTATAGTTTCTTTTGTAAAAGAGTCATCGTTTCCTTTGTCTTTTATTTTGTTTCTCTTATCTTTCTCCTTTCATAGAAAGATCTCCAATAGAGTCTGTCTGGTCAGAACGAGTATGAAATGACTTCAAAATATGGCAGCAACTTTTCAATTATGCCAGGTGAGATCTGACTAGTACCTCCAAATGGTATAGTCAGCAAAGAACAAGCGCGAGGCCAGTGTAAAAAAAGATATCCCCGGCAAAGGGAATTGACAAAAGGATTGACGAACGTCAAGAGAGATATCCTTGCCAAAACCAAGGTTATAAACCTCAAGGCCAAGGCCCATGAACAGAGCAAGGAGAGCAGTGAGCAGGATTTGGGAAATCCATACTAGACTAAAAGGTTGGGGAAATGCCAAGTTTCCGAGCTATGCCACAAAAGAAGAGGGATATCCCCAGCAGGAAGGGATTATCCCCAACACATAATATCATCCCCAACAAGTTGTGGAGCACAGAGAAAGGAAGAGAGAAAGGGAAAGCCATCCCAGTAGGAGTATCACAACCAACCACCGCGTTTTAAACTAACAAAATTTTGTTTGATTTGAAGCAGGTAACGGAAATGGCATTGATGCCAGAACTGCATGCCACAAGGGATATTATCAAACTGGGGCAGAAAATTTTCCTTCCATTTAGAAAAATTTTCTGGAAGTCAGGTACCCCCAGCTGATAACATTTTATCCCCCAGCAGGTAAGTAAATAATCCCCAGCAAGTGTTGAGGTAAGACATTTTCAAGCCTTAAGGATATTTTGGGTTCGTCCGCCCTCGAATAGGATATTTTGGGTTCGTCCGCCCTCGAATAGGATATTTTGGGTTCGTCCGCCCTCGAACAGGATATTTTGGGTTCGTCCGCCCTCGAACAGGATATTTTGGGTTCGTCCGCCCTCGAACAGGATATTTTGGGTTCATCCGCCCTCGAATAGGATATATGGGTTCATCCACCCTCGAATAGGATATTTTGGGTTCATCCGCCCTCGAATAGGATATTTTGGGTTCATCCGCCCTCGAATAGGATATTTTGGGTTCATCCGCCCTCGAATAGGATATTTTGGGTTCATCCGCCCTCGAATAGGATATTTTGGGTTCATCCGCCCTCGAATAGGATTCTATTTTTAAAGTTGTTGTCCATGCCAGGCGCCCACCTGTATAACGAGAGGAATACTTTCAGTCTTTAAATTTCTTACCAGGCGCCCACCTGTATAACGAGAGGAATACATTTCAGTCTTTAAATTTCTTGACAGGCGCCCACCTGAATAACGAGAGGAATACTTTTGTCTGTGCATTTCATATTTTAGGCGCCCACCTGTATAACAAGGGAATACATTTTGTGTCTTTACCATTAGGCGCCCACCTGTATAACAAGGGAATACATTCCACGTCTTTACCCATAGGAGATGCATTTCCTCCTAAGTTTGTTTTAGTTTCACCCCTTTACCAATAGGAGACGCACTTCCTAAGCCTAGCCTTTACCAATAGGAGACGCACTTCCTAAGTCTAGTTTTGCCAATAGGAGACGCACTTCCTAAGCTTTACCCATAGGAGACGCACTTCCTAAGTTATTTCACCCATAGGAGATGCATTTCCTCCTAAGTTTATTTTTACCCATAGGAGATGCATTTCCTCCTAAGTTTGTTTTAGTTTCACCTATAGGAGACGCACTTCCTAAGAATAGTTTCACCAGTAGGAGACGCACTTCCTAAGCCAAGTTTTACCAATAGGAGACGCACTTCCTAAGAATAGTTTCACCAATAGGAGACGCACTTCCTAAGTTTAGTTGTACCAATAGGAGACGCACTTCCTAAGTTATTTCACCCAATAGGAGACGCACTTCCTAAGTTAGTTTTACCCAATAGGAGACGCACTTCCTAAGAAAAGTTTCACCAATAGGAGACGCACGTCCTAAGGAGACGCACTTCCTAAAAATAGTTTCACCAAGAGGAGACGCACATCCTAAGTTAGTTTCACCAAGAGGAGACGCACTTCCTAAGAAAAGTTTCACCAATAGGAGACGCACGTCCTAAGGAGACGCACTTCCTAAAAATAGTTTCACCAAGAGGAGACGCACATCCTAAGTTAGTTTCACCAAGAGGAGACGCACTTCCTAAGAAAAGTTTCACCAATAGGAGACGCACGTCCTAAGGAGACGCACTTCCTAAAAATAGTTTCACCAAGAGGAGACGCACATCCTAAGTTAGTTTCACCAAGAGGAGACGCACTTCCTAAGAAAAGTTTCACCAATAGGAGACGCACGTCCTAAGGAGACGCACTTCCTAAAAATAGTTTCACCAAGAGGAGACGCACATCCTAAGTTAGTTTCACCAACAGGAGACGCACATCCTAAGTTAAGTTTCACCAAGAGGAGACGCACTTCCTAAGAATAGTTTCACCTATAGGAGACGCACTTCCTAAGAATAGTTTCACCAGTAGGAGACGCACTTCCTAAGCCAAGTTTTACCAATAGGAGACGCACTTCCTAAGAATAGTTTCACCAATAGGAGACGCACTTCCTAAGTTTAGTTGTACCAATAGGAGACGCACTTCCTAAGTTATTTCACCCAATAGGAGACGCACTTCCTAAGTTAGTTTTACCCAATAGGAGACGCACTTCCTAAGAAAAGTTTCACCAATAGGAGACGCACTTCCTAAGTTTATTTCACCAATAGGAGACGCACTTCCTAAGTTTATTTCACCAACAGGAGACGCACTTCCTAAGTATAGTTGTACCCATAGGAGATGCACTTCCTAAGTAAGTTTTACCAATAGGAGATGCACTTCCTAAGTTTAGTTTTTCCCAATAGGAGACGCACTTCCTAAGTTTATTGTACCCAATAGGAGACGCACTTCCTAAGTTCAGTTTTACCATAGGAGACGCACTTCCTAAAGTTCAGTTTTACCATAGGAGACGCACTTCCTAAGTTCAGTTCTACCAATAGGAGACGCACTTCCTAAGTTCAGTTTTACCATAGGAGATGCACTTCCTAAAGTTCAGTTTTACCATAGGAGACGCACTTCCTAAGTTCAGTTCTACCAATAGGAGACGCACTTCCTAAGTTCAGTTTTACCATAGGAGACGCACTTCCTAAAGTTCAGTTTTACCATAGGAGACGCACTTCCTAAGTTCAGTTTTACCATAGGAGACGCACTTCCTAAAGTTCAGTTTTACCATAGGAGACGCACTTCCTAAGTTCAGTTCTACCATAGGAGACGCACTTCCCAAGTTCAGTTCAACCAATAGGAGACGCACTTCCTAAGTTTATTGTACCCACAAGAGACGCACTTCCTAAGTTTATTGTACCCACAGGAGACGCACTTCCTAAGTTTATTGTACCCAATAGGAGACGCACTTCCTTAAAGTTTAGTTTTGCCCATAGGAGACGCACTTCCTAAGTTTACTTTTATCCCATAGGAGACGCACTTCCTAAATTAAGATTTCACGCATAGGAGACGCATTTCCTAAATTATTTTCATTCATAGGAGACGCACTTCCTAGTTCAAAATCATTAAGGTTTCACCCATAGGAGACGCACTTCCTAAGACTATTTAACCCCTAGGAGACGCACTTCCTAAGTTTAATTTCGTGCATAGGAAACGCACTTCCTGAATTAAGTTTACTTTAGGAGACGCACTTCCTAGTTTGGCTTTTTCAGGTTATACTTTTACTTTAGGAGATGCACTTCCTAGTTTGGCTTTTTCAGGTTATACTTTATTTCAGGAGACGCACTTCCGGAATTGAGATTTCACCCTTAGGAGATGCACTTCGTAGTTTGATTCATTTTGAGTTCGACCATAGGAAACACAATTCCTAGTCTAGTTCTTTGAAGTTTTCACCCTTAGGAGACGCACTTCCTAGTTTAGCTCATTCCGATTCAACCATAGAAGAAGCACTTTCTAGTTTGAGTCATTGAGGTTTTTTTAGCAGACACATTTGCTAGCAAGAGTTTTGGTTTTACTCGTAGGAGATGCACATCCTAGCCTAGTCTTTAGTTTACTCTCATCATTGCATCAGTAGTATAAATAGGTTACAATTTTGCTAACGACTCACAAATCTTCCCAGTGCAAACTGGGTTAGGAAATTCTCGTTTGTTTTGTTTGTTTTGGTTGTAGGATCCCACCTGGAGAATAGAGGTTGTTAAATTCAAGATGATGAAGCCAGGCGCCTGCCCATAATAACAGAAGAATACATTCCAGTCTTTACTTTTCAAGTGTTGAAGTTGGGAGCCCGCCCAGATAACAGAGGCATACATTTCAGTCTTTAATTTTCAAGTAGTGAAGTTGGGAGTCCGCCCAGATAACAGAGGCATACATTCCAGTCTTTACTTTTCAAGTGTTGAAGTTGGGAGCCCGCCCAGATAACAGAGGCATACATTCCAGTCTTTACTTTTCAAGTGTTGAAGTTGGGAGCCCGCCCATAATAACAGAGGCATACATTTCAAGATCAAGTCAGAAGACAATAAAACAGAGGGTTACAACAAGAATCTCCAACAGGAAACAATAAAATCTCAGCACCGGAAACAGAAGGTTGCAACAAGAGGTCCCAGCACAAATTCAGGCGCATGACTCAAAAGGAAGAAAAGACGCGTCTTGAAAGAAGCAGCTGGTGAACATTAAATCATGCCCAGCATAACAAGTCTGATGAAGAAAGCCGTACCCACCAGAGGAACCGCCAAAAGCTTAATGAAGAAAGCCATGTCCCCAGCGGACCGAGCAAAATGATGAAAACTGGTATTCAGAAAAGCAGATGGCCAGTATCATTCCAAAATTCACGGAAGAAAAGCACCGGAGGAAACACAAGTCGACAAGAAAGCAAGGCAACAAGAACAAATTTCAATCTAGCCTAGCTTCTTGTTTTCTTTTAAGCACGGTGTAACAAGGAGATCGGTAAGTAGTGATAACAACATGCAACAGCAGTAACATCGCAGTCCCACGGTAGTCCCAGCTACCAAAACTTCCCGAACTACATTAACCTGATTCCCCTTTAGCCAGGGATATGTAGGAAACCTTTGAAGCAAAGGTTCGGTTAAATCTTTTTCAAAAAATGCTTCACACGGAGTACTCGGATAGGCAAAAATCGCTCGCTTTATCTTTGCACGAAAACCCTTCGTGTCTCCGGGCAAAGAGGGGCAGCTGTAAGCACGTGATTTTTTCCCTATATGAGAAATACTCCCAAAAAATGCAAAATAAAATGATTTTCCTTGGTGTGCAATTTTGAATATTTTTGTGACATTTTTGGATTATTATTTGTATTTATTTGCGTTTGCTTATTTGCTAAATTAATACAAAATACAAAAATATGTCGCATTTGCATGTAGGATTTAATTCTATAATTGTTAGTAATTAAATTAGTTTTACAAAAATTAAAAAATTACAAAAAAATATGCATCTTTTGCATTTTTAGCATTTAATGTCCAAATGAACAATTTTATGCTTAATTATTACTTAATTGTGCGTTAATTGTTATTGGTAGTTAACTTGCGCATTTATAACTTAATTTAGTTCTTAATAATAATTTAAGTATTTTTATAATTTAGTTTTAGAAAATAAAAGAAGAAAAGATAACAAAAATACAAATAGAAATCGGATTGGGCCACTTCTTCAATTTTCAACCCCAGGCCCAAACAATTGTCCATGACCCGGTCCGCCCCATTAACCCATTAACCCAATACCCCTATCTTGCATTTCAAAGACACAAAACAAAAGGAAAAAAAAACGAAAAGAACAAAAAACCCTAAAAAATGGTCCGGCCCCTCCCTTACTTTCTTCTTCCCCAAACTCAAACACCCCAACGTCCATGGCTGCTGCCATTCACCAGCCCCGTTGACCACTGCCCAAACCACCACAAAAACACTACCTCCTTCCTCCAGCAACCACCCGCGAACCCTACTGCCCAAACTGCTAGCCCATCGACTTCTTCCTCCGTGAAACCCATCACTACTGTCGCAACCATTCCTCCATTGAAGCCGACGACCACAGCTGTTGCTGCTGCGTCGTCACTACTCAAACGACCCCCCACAGCTGCTCAGTCCCGTCCAAATGACCACCGGAGCCCCGACGAGCAGCAGTTGTTGCTGCTGCGTCGTCAATGTTCCATCAACGTCGTCACCGCCGTTACGCCCAGTCGTTTCCATGGCCAAGCTCGTCAACCAGTCATTTTGGCTGTGTTTTTGCTGCCTCAATGAACAACTGCTTCTCTCTCTAAGTTGCTGCGTCGACTTCCTTCCCATCTGTTGCACCGAACAACTTCAAGCTCGAACAACCGGAGCGCACGAACAACTGCTTCAGTCTCCGAACTACTGCTGCTCGCGTTTCTGGTAGTTGAATTCGCTGGCCATAGCAGAAGCGTCATTAGCTTCTTCTGCCTCCTTCGTCGTCCCATTTGCTACTGCTTCATCGTCCAGATTTTGCTACTGTCCCGTTTCTTCAGTTACTTCTTAATCGCGTTCGTCATCGTTGGTTCGAGCTTTGGTCGAGGCTCGTCAAGTTCGTTGTTGGTTTAGTCGTTTGATTCGTCGTTCATCTCCGGTTAGTAGATTTTTGAAGTTTATTTTGTCCGCATTTCCTTTTGATATTTTCGAATTTAAAATCGGCAAAGGTTTGTTTTGTTTATCGTTTGAATTAATTTTTAGTTCATGTTCATGTGTTGTTTGTTAAATTAATTTTTCAGATTTCAAATGAAAGATTAATTAATTATTTTTCATGTTTATTTCATGTTTGTATTATTGTTTAAGTGAATATTTGTTAGTTTAATGTTTGTTAGATTCAAATTGAAATTTAATTAATTATTTCTTCAATTTGTTTCATGTGTTATGTATTTTCCAGAAAATATTAATGTTGTTTGAATCGTTAGAATCCGTCATGTTTGTTGCTTAAAGATAGATTAAATTCATGTTCGTCTTGGTTTGAAGTTCATGTTTAAATCCAGTGATTTAATGTGAGTTTATGTTTGTCTTTGATTTGTTAGTTTAATTTGAATCATGCATATTGTTGTTTGTATTATTGTCTCTTTGTTCATCCATTAATGGTCTAAATTAACCAGGATTGGTTCCCGATATGGTTGATTTATTTCCATTAATTTGGAGTTTGTGTTGTTCATCATGTTCATGTAAATTGTTGTTGAAGATTGTTGAGAAATTGGTCATCTTGACTATATTTTGGTTGAGTTATGATTAATTGATTGTTTAGAGCAGAAGGGTAATTTGGTAAATTGCATTGCATTCGGGGGTAGATTTGTAATTGCAATAAGGTCGGAGGGGTAGTTTGGTAATTGAACATTATTTTGATTCTTTATGTTAAGCATGGGGGACAAATATAATGGGGTGGGGTTTTTGATGTACTTGTTTAATATAATGGGGGACAAGACAAAACATAATGGGGAGGAATCTTGTACTTTTTTAATATAGGCATGGGGGACAAATTGTAATGGGTTGGGAATGTGTTAGTTATTTTAATATAGGCATGGAGGACAAAATTTAAAATAAAGAAGACATTTAATAGTGGGCCAAAGCATGCCATTGATGGAATAATTTTGGGGTTGGGAATTGAAGACTTGTCTTGCTATATATATAGGGTCATTTGACACATTTTAGAGAGAGGTTTTGAGGGGGAGAACTTGAACCTTGAGAGGATTTTTTTTTGGGGAGAGAAAAAAGAAGAGAATTTTTAGAACTTGAATATTAAGAGATACTTGAGAGAGTTTGTGAGAGTAAAAGAGAAATCCAATTTGAACTTCACTCGAATAATTTCTGTTTGCTTTTCTTTGAGTGTTATTCAAAAATCCGAAGCTACTGCATCTCGTGTCTTTTCTCTCTTCTGCTTTGACTGCGATTGTACTTTTTTTCACTGCTGAGTTTTCAATCTGTCACTGGGTTATTCTACTGGTTGTTACTGGTTTTGCGGTGTTGCGGAACCTTCTGTTGCTGCGTTATTACTGTTGCTGACTCCTACTTCTTTGTTCTTGTACTGCTGTTTCCAGGTACACATTTGTACACTCTTGGCTTGAAGCGAAAAATGAAATATTAATCAGGCTCCTGTTCCTGTTGAATTCTTTTGTTTGGATCTGTGTTTGAATATTAATTTTCCTCTCTTCGTATAAAAATGTAGTCGATTAATTAATGAGTAATGAGGCTGCATATGTATGATTTCTTCATCTAATAATGCTTGTTTAAATTATTTGAAGAATAGTTAATCGGCTTTGATATTATTGTGTATTTATCTCATGTTCTAGCAAATAATAAAATGTGGAATGAAAGCAGTTTTTTTCCTTGTACAAACGCGATCACAATTTTCCGTTCACATAAGCCGTAACTTAATAACTAATAAGTTGCGTTTTTCAGCATGTAAATAATTAGGAGATTTTTCTTTTATTTTAGAGACGAACTTAATAGAAAATGTAGTCGCTATAGGTTTATCCTTTTAAAATAAAAATGAGACGAGCCTCGCCAAATAAATCACAAACCGCCGGGGCCCTCAATAAAATACATAACCATTGACTAGACTTTGGATTTGGCCGTTTAATGAACCTTCACGGCCTCTTCCTAAAATAACAATACGTTAGACTCTTTAGGACGCGCCTTAATAAATCTTACCTTCTTAAACTCGGGTGCACATTTATGTGACCCAAATCCAATTCTCAACGGAGTCGAAATGTGTTTCTAATCACGGGTACATTGATTGTGACGTGGTTCGAGATGCGTGTCCATGACGTTGCAAATTCATTTTAAAAAAAATAAGAATGAGATGAGCCTCGCCAAATAAAATACAAATTGCGGGGCCCTCAGTAAATATTTGCTTTAAAAATTGTTTAGACTTCGGGATGGACCGTTTAGTAAAATTCCACGGTCCTACCCAAAATAAATACGCTAGTCGCTTTAGGCGCGCCTTTAATAATTTAATTTCCTTAAACTCGGGTGCACATTGATGTGACCCAAATCCAAATCTCAACGGAGTCAAAGTGTGTCGACGACCACGGGTACATTGATTGTAACGCGGTTCGAGATACATTTTCACAACGTTGCAATTCTTGATAAAAACAGTAAATGATAAAAGCGGTTAAAAGTTAAATTTTGCACATAAGTTCACACTTGTATAAAATCAGATAATCAAGCCGAATATAACAGTTGAGCGACCGTGCTAGAACCACGGAACTCGGGAATGCCTAACACCTTCTCCCGGGTTAACAGAATTCCTTATCCGGATTTCTGGTACGCAGACTGTAATATGGAGTCATTCTTTTCCTCGATTCGGGATTAAAATTGGTGACTTGGGACACCCTAAATCTCCCAAGTGGCGACTCTGAAATAATTAAACCAATCCCGTTTCGATTGTCCTTTAATTGGAAAAAACTCCCTTGCGCCCACGCGGGTGCGGAAAAAGGAGGTGCGACACTATGATTTGAATTGAAAGCAATGACACTTGACTTTGTTAGGCCTTGAGAACAGTAAGTGCTTTAGTTATGACGTTTAGGCTCAATTTTTGACTCTTGCATAAGTACCTTAATTTGTATGATCTTAACTTTGCTTAACTGCTTTGACTAGAGTGTCTTGATGAGGCCAATCCTGAGTGAGTCATGTTCCATGTGTGTGTGAAATTTTTGTGTTATTCTATGCATTGCATTTGATGTCTAGAACTTGCTCCGTGTGTTTGCAAAGCAAAATAGTAGTTTTATTCAGTCTCGAAAGTGATATAGGCATTTCTTTATTGAGCTAGATATACTTTTACCTACCTAACTGTTATATATCTTATTTAACCCCTTCGAGCATGTAATTTTTTTTTGGCAACCACATTACAAGACTTACCTATTTATTTGAATTGACCATCTATTTGAACCCTGTACCTCTCTTGAGCACTTGAAATTGTATGGACTTTGTAAATTTGAAGTGTGGGGTGGTTGGTTTAGCTTTTGAGTGGAACTATTGAAATAAAGAGAAATGTGCACTATTTTGAAGAAGTAAGAGCCACTTGAATTGAAAAATAAAGAAAAAAAATATAGTTGTATGATTGTGAAAAATGTTCTTTGATAAGTGGTAACTCTTGATGCAATTGAACTTAAATATTTTGGGAGTTGATGTATATTGGTGTTAAGGTGGAGTATGGTTTGACATAATTGTGGGGTTTTGAATGTTAAAGTGTATGTATTAAAGTGCTTAGGGAGGTATAGTCACTCTTATATCTAAATGTATCCTACCCGTCCCGTAACCTATATTACAACCAATTAAAAGTCCTACTTGATCCTTGACTGAATAAGCTCAATTAATAGAGTAGTACACTACATGCAAGCCTATGGTGCATCTTTTGTGGCACATGAATGTCATTTTTTAGAGCGAGTGAATTCTCTCTATCTTTAATTCCTAATTGTTCTTGAATTTTATTGTTTGTGGAACTACTCTCTTTTGTTGTATGAGGGCACTTGATTCATGAAGGAAAGGTGATCTCGTCCAAACCCACACCAAGATTATAGGTAGTAAGGCGGTCGAAGCAATAATAAATCCCAACACAGGTCGGGGTCGATTGCTCAGGGAGTTAGATATGGGGTTTTGTATATAACTAGAGTAAATTTATGATGTGCCTTAGATTGCACTTCCACATATTCTTTGGTTGGTTCTATTTCTTCTTTTAGCTAATGATTGCAAATAATAAACTAGAAGACAATGCTTTTGGTTTTGGGTATTTTTCAAATGATAAAGGATCTAAGATCGTGACTTCTACCTAGGTGGCTACCTAACGGGTTGTAAACTATCGGAAAAGTTTGATTTATCGGGATCGTAATATAGCAATCATACACAATTGCTCACTCTATACCTATCGGTAGTTTGAGTGACTTTGCCCAATTTGGCTTTCTCAAACCCAAATGGGTATTGCACAAATCAAGTGATAAATGCTCAAGTCCGGTCTTACTATCTCTAGATTTGACTCTTTAATTTGGGCTATCAATTTCTTGAGTTCACCCCAATTCCTTGTTAGCCAAGTTTTTCTAAACCTAGTCTCTCTTTCTCAAGCAAAGACTAGGTCAGATAGGCATGAATCAATATTTGCAACTATTAATTCTAGAATTTAAGCATAAACAAGGCCAAATATTACTAACCCAATTACAAACAAGCCCCAAAATTAAATACTCATTAAATATCCACACTAGGGTTGAGCCATAACCCTAGATAATGATTTAGCTACTCACGAAAAATAAAGAAATACAAGAAGAAAATTAAGAGAAAATGCATAATAATTAATTAAACAAAGAAAATATAATGTTTAGAAGTCAATCTAGTACAAAATTACTCAAATAAGTAAAGAAAACGGCTCAGGTGTACCTCTGCAAACTAAACTTAACCAAAAACTGACAAAAAGTTCTATTTATACTAAGTTGAAAATATCTGACAAATATTCCCCTTCAAAGGTTGTGCAGCCGCACAATTCTGGTGTTGTCCGCAATCTTAGGATTATGCGGCGGCATAAAAGTGATGCAGTCCACACTCTTTTACTTTTCAGCTCTCTGAATCTTCAATCCTGCGGACCGCATAATATTGGATGCGGCCGTACTTGATCTCCTGCAGCTGCACAATTTCAGTGCGGTACGCATTCGCTGAGATGGCCAAAACACCACTATCTGAATCTCCCTTCTGCGGCCGCACTAGAATTATGCGGTCTGCACTGCTAGTGCTTTTTCTCTGTTTTGGTTCTTGTTCACTTTAGACTCCTTTATGAGTTGATTTTGACTTATTTGGCTCGTTTCCCAATATTCCTACAAGTGAGCACATTTCGTTAGTTTTTGGGAATACCTTTAATAATTTTTGAGCTAAAACGCAAGTAAAAGAGATCAAATAAGCGGTCAAAATTCCTACTTATCAACTCCCCCAAACTTAAGTTTTTTCTTGTCCTCAAGCAAATAAGACAGTTCCTACCTTCATGAGAAAAAAAGGATATTTCAGCTAGCCTAAGGTGAATCAATTGCACATCAATTGGGAGCAAAAATTACCCATAACACATATGAATTATCAACAATGTAATGATTTGGCTTTTTGAGTACAATAGTTCTAGTGTGACACTAGAGCATCAAGAGTTGACTCAATTCATCAAGGAAGCTCGCTCTTTCATGTAGGTCATTGTGGATTCCAAGCTCCTCCTTCTTTACTCTCCATTAGCAAATCTCACTTTAGAATGTAACAGTCGAAGCAAGGATTGTTGAAAAGTTCGCTTATCTCTCTCAAAAGAACGTTATAAGTTCGGCTTTAAGTACCATAAGCTTGCCCCTCATGTAAATCACCATTAATGTAAGCTCACTCAACCTGGAATCATGTTGGGCTTTTGCAGGATGTAATGAAGACTTTTGGATCAAGGTAGGACTTGTTGGAATAGAATGAGTTCATCTTTCCTTAAGAACTCATTTTTCTCTTTTCGGCTCATACCTTCTCGACTTTTTGAGTCATTTTCTTCTTCCTCGGGGAACTAGAGAGACATGACATCACTCTTTCTAGAGCATGACATTCATTTTTCTCCTTTTCTATTAACTTTAGCCTTTTCTCTTTATTTTCTTTTGGATTCCCTTCAACTCTTTACTTTATTCACTTTCTTTTAGGTATTTTTCTTTTTGTTCTTTTTTTCTTTTCTTTGCCTTCCCTTTTCATTATTTCTTTCTCTTCTTTTCACCTTTCATCACTTTCAAACTCCTCTTCTGTCACGACCCAAACCGATGGCCACGACAGGCACCCGGTACCTTACTCAACCGAGTACCAACGTAACATATCTTTCATATCATTCTACCATAGGTAAATGAACCAGTGTAAAGCATGAGGGAATACAAACTTATACATATGAAGTACGGGCCTATAAGACCAAAATAATCACTCGTGTACTGAACACGGGCCGATAAGGCCATATAATCTTTTACGTACATGACATCTGTCTACAAGCCTCTAAGAATACATAATTTTCATAAAGGTTGGGACAGAGTCTCGCCATACCAAACAATAGACGTCTAAATCATACTAACCAAACAAGCAACTCAGAAGCAAATGGAGCGCACCAACATCTTCAGCTGAGCTGATAGCCTACTTGGAGGGCTCTCGACCGGTTTATCAGTACCTGCGGGCATGAACGCAGTGTCCCCAGGCAAAAGGGACGTCAGTATGAATAATGTATCGAGTATGTAAGGCACTTAAATAAGTACACAACAGATATGGAAGAAAAATAGAGTAAATGACTCAACTTGTAAGTCTGGATAACTCTGTAAATCATGAAATACTTATAGTGTCATGCATATGTGTATGAATATCATGTCGTGCATAGGTACATCTATTCATAACATCATCAAGCCTCTGAGGGCATCCCATCATATCATCTCGGCTACTGTGGGAAAATCATCAACATATACCAGCTGATCAGGTGGTGGTGCGTATATAACACCGTAACCTTTTTCCATATCCCATATATATATAAATACATATATATGCATATATAACACCATCTGGTCATGGGTCAATGTACATGAATGCCATGCATGAGAAGTACGTCAATAAAATCTTTCGGAGTGTCATAAAACCATTATGCTTCTGATCAATATCATAAAATCAATTTACGTATTTTCTAAGACCCATGAACAAATGATAGAATAATATGACACATGGGAATTCAATAATGTAGGCATCTCTAATACTTCTATGAATAGAGTCATTTATGGAAATTGTGCATTTTCTCATTTCGTTTGTATCATACGGATCATGCCAAAAGGAAGAAAGGATAGCTTTAACATACCTGGAGTAGGAAAAAATCCATATAATATTCTTGGAAAAGGTTGCACCGTACTCCTTTAGAACCGCAAAATTACATTGCTATGGTTCTAACAGTTCTCGTTGGAATTGTTTGGTTGCAAGAAGTTTGGTTGAAATCTTGTAAGAATTGCTTGAAAGAATTACATTGTTAAGGTAATATTTTAGAATCTCATTGTAGAGTTTTGTTAAGGAATTTTGTAGGAATCTGATGTAGTTTTTTGAGAATGAAAATGTTGTTTTTGTTATTCAAAATCCAAGAACTTTGCTGAAGCTTTCCTTGTGATTGTAGAGGTTTAAAATGGTTTTAGATAATCTTTTTAAGTCCTTGGATGTGGGTACCACTTATGTGGTGACTAAGCCACCATTTTTTCTTCATTTGCCACCTTATAACACAAATTTAAGAGTCATAAAATGGTCTTTGACGTGCTGCCACATTGAGAGATTTAACTCCTTATCCAAAATGTCTTAATTTACTCAATTAGCTTAGTTACATAATTAATCTCCCACTAAAAATCCATAATTACCCAATTATCCACATAATTAAGAATTATCTCAAATTATTTAAAATACTACTCACTTTAAATACACCTTATACACCTTACTATCATAGTCATGTGGTACCTTGTATGACACTAGTCCATAAATATCGGATATTTTATCTCGAGCTGTATTTTATCCCAACATGTCAAACTTGGACAAAAATTCATTTTCTTTGACTTGCTTCCCCTTTCACCTTCACGAATTTACTCATCACGTGCTTGAAATAGAATAATGCTTTTAATCTCCAAATAATTTTGTCCTTGAACTGAGGTCAATTATCTTACGACAATTTCACATATAATACTACATGATGTAACATCGTCGTAATATAATACTGCAAAGCGCAACATCATCGTAATGTAATACTGCAAGGCGTAACATCATCGTAATATAATACTGCAGGATGTAACATCATCGTATTATAATACTGCAGGATGTAATATCGACGTAATATTGCGAGGTATAACATCATTCCCCCCTTTTGAACATTCGTCCTCGAATGTCGACTGATGCTCTTATCATTTTCATAACTTATAGCTCTTCTGAATACCTTAGTACTCTCCTTTCCATTTAGAAAATTATTCTGTGAATAAATCCAAAGGCCAGGGCACTCCCCCTTTTAGGCCTCTTTCTCATGCCACGACTTGTGGCCGGAATCCTTCCAATCTCGTAACTGTTACTACCTTTTTTCATGCAGCCTGTATGATTCTGACCTTGTAAGTGCGCCTATGCAACTTTTCTCTCCTTTTTCCTCCATCGTTTAGCCAATCTCTAGGCCTTACTTTGCGAACAAATACAGAGCTTGACAAGATGTCCCTCTGGGCATCTATAGGTATACTGAAGTTCTTTGCTCTGTACTTTGTTGAACTTATGAATATTGCTATACATTATTCCATGGATCCGTTTATCCATCCGTATGACTTTACTGTATCAATATAGGTCATACTATACCGTAACTCTTACTTTGATTTATCGTTATTGATGTCTGCTACCAAATTCCAACTTACTCTCATTACTTATCCTATATGTATAAGTCTAGGTCCTTTAATGCTTCCTCATTACTGTTCATCTTAAGAGTGACAATCTAACCTCATTTCATACTTTGTAACTTTTATCTATCCATTGTTGATTCACCTCAATCGTACTTCATAGTATCTCAATGTGATTCACATTATGGGGATATTCTAATCCCATGCCGTCCGCAAAATCTTTTCTCCTCCTCTTTTTTTTTCTCTTTCAAATCATTATTCAATCAACGGCCCAAACGTCATCTTTTATCTGTCACAATTATAAACTCATTTTATTGCCAGGTCAGCATTCCATTTCTTCTAAATGCTACTAGTCATAGACTCCTTTGAGCTCATTCAGGCTATACTGAGCTTTATATAATTTAGAGAACCCATCAGCTTCATTGTTTTCATGGGCTTAATCCTGAGGACTTATCCATTTTTGTCATCCTCTCACTTGCCCTTTTCTTATCCTTACTCATGTCTTTCTAAAACCTTATCGTTCTATAATACTTTAGCGTGCGACGGATTTCCTTATGCTTTTCTGGAACATCGAGACATCACATCGTCTCTAACTCTTCTTTCACTCTCCAATTAGACCTTTTGGTACTTAGAAACCATAGTCTGGAAGATATGCCACTGACAACGCTGCTATCATTCCTGGATACTGAATCCCCATGCTTCTAGCCTCTTATCCGCAGTATGGACTATTCATAACCTTCTGTATTTGAGTATCTTGTACGTTGTTTATCTTTTCCTTACTTCCTTAAAATATTGCCTCATATTTTTCTATCTCTTTCATAACCTTCCTTTCACATATGTATAATTAATTTACCTCCACAGCCTGAAGCTCTATTATAATACTTGCACCTTTGGTGCATACGTAATCCACTAGGATCTTCACGCTGACTTCTTATGAGGCTGGTACTCTTCAGTTGGCTTCATCGTAGAGCCGTTATAAAATATGACTACTATACTATCTCTCTTATACCTCTGCCATTTACGAGTTATCCTGAGGTCTATAATTCTCTTGGTCCACTCCTGTTTTACTTAGTTGATGTAACTTTTTAGTTTCCTCTTCTTTCTGATCAGCCTTTATTTAGGCTTAAGCTATCTTCTGATCTGCGGCTCCTGGTATTAGTTATTACTTTAGCCTTTCATAGGCGCTGAGGGATATTCATGATAAAATCGTTTAAGAATTCAGTCTTTCGTCTAAGTCGTGGGCTCAATTCTTTCTTTTAACATATACCAAAATCTTCTACAGCTGATATGCTGCATGTATAAAACTCCAAACTCTTAAGTGCGTTCATAACGTAACCAACTCTGGATCATTGATCGGATGATTTCTTTTGTTCCATCTTAGCTTTCTTTAACGTAAGCTATTATTTTTCCTTATCTTTCAGCTTCCTTGTTGCGTGCATACTTAGCGTATCTTAGTTCCTATACATGCTAGAGTTTTCGTGCAACTCATATGATCTCGAATATTACTTTTAATTTTACTTCCCGTTCATTAGCCACGGTAGGTGCCACTTTCCTTTGGAGTGCTTACAATGTTCTTGTGAGACTGTTGTTACATGACTATTTCCTCTTTAGGTCGTTGTGCTTAGGTTGAAACCTTCTTCCTTATTTTTTCAGCTAGTCTTTCGTTGTAGTGCTTAGGGAGAACCCTTGACTCTCGTAAAGCTGTGAGCTTATTACGGACCTTTTGATGTCTTTCCTTGCCTATAATCATCCGTAGTTGCTTACCTCCTTGACCTTGTGCTTGTAGGGTTGCTTCTGAATTGATATTTTTATTGCCTTCCCGGTGGCACTTTTGTTAATCCCCGTAAAACTCATACGGTACCTTTAACTACCCCGACTCCTATTTAAATATATCTCAAGTATTATAATGATATTACTACGAGGCTGAATTCTCCATGTTGGGGTTTACATATTTATCTTGCATGATCTCCTAATTTGTCTGTAAATTCTTATCTAGTCATGACTAGGCTCTTCCTGAATCAACTACTAACTACTCATTGGCCCATTCTCATATCCATATTCCGCGTAACCTTTCTTGGGTTATTTCATTTGTTTTAACTTACCTCTCGCACTGGCTCCTAGTCTATCAATAATATTTCGGGCAGGAACCCTTACTTCCTTTCCTTGACGTCGTGTTTGCATAATGTTCTGGAATCGTAACATATATGTAGGCTTTGGATAATTGCAATCTCATCCCTTTTTTCATTTTTTTCGCATTCTTCCTTTACCATTCCATAATTACTAGAATTAATTAATTCTGGCTTAATTCCTCATCATTCCATATTCCCCTCTTTAGGGGAGTACTAAGAGTTGGAGCTATGATGACCTACCTATAGATGTTTTACCTCTTCATCTTTGGTATCCTTTCATATTATCGATGACACTTTCTCACTTTGCGGTAATCCTTCTGTACCAAGGATAACAAAATTCCTTACTCACGAGGGTGACACTTAGTATACCTGGCACATACAGTCCCTTAAGCTGAACTTTACTCACATTGCTTGCTTTAGGGAAGCGTCTTCCTGAATGACCATTCTTTGAATTTTTCATGAATCTTCTTCTATTGTCCATTCTATTATTTCCGGAGCAAAATCTAAAATTCTCATGATACCGACTATTATCAATCATTCAGACCCTAATTCATGTTTAGTTTATCTCGTTAACCAATCTATACTGGTTCTATCACTCTGAGGTCTAACTTTTACTTTTGGTAATCGCGTTTGAGTTGCGAACGTATTTCTCAAAATGAGGACATGCCTGTATGGCCTATACCCTTTTGTTGTCGTAAGGCCTGTCACCTCTCGTCTCTTCCTTCACTTGACTATAGATTCTGTAATACTGTATGTCACACCTCCCTTTTACCTGTGCCTGTAGGGGCGTAGGAGAGTTTTTCCAATTAAAGGACAATCGAAACAGGATTGATTATTTAATTCAGAGTCGCCACTTGAGAGATTTATGGTGTCCCAAGTCACCGGTTGAATCCCGAATCGAGGAAAAGATTAACTCTGTATTACAGTCCGCGAACCAGAAATCCGGGTAAGGAATTCTGTTAACCTGGGAGAAGGTGTTAGGCATTCCGGAGTTCCGTGGTTCTAGCGTGGTCGCTCAAATGTCATGTTCGGCTTATTTATCTGATTTTAATACATGTTGAACCTATGTGCAAATTTTAACTTTTTACCGCTTTTATTATTATTATTTTTAACGAGAATTGCAACGTCGTGAAAACACATCTCGAACCACGTCACATCAATGCACCCGTGGTTATTGACACATTTCGACTCTGTTGAGATTTGGATTTGGGTCACATAAATGTGCACCCGAGTTTAAGAAAGTAAATTATTAAAAGCGCATCTAAAATAACTAGCGCGTTATTATCTTTGGGGAGGACCGTGAAATTCACTAAACGCCCCATCCCAAATTCTAAATGTTTCATTTTAACCATTTATTAAGGGCCCCGCAATTTATGTATTTTTGTTTGGCGAGGCTCATCATATTTATTATTTAAAAAGCAAACCTAAAAGAGACTATGATTTGCTATTTTTATTTTGTCTCTAAAAAATAAAGAAAAGGCCCTAATTAATTAATACGTCAACAACCTTACTATGAGAAAGGTTGCCTCCAAAATTGGGCCGATAAGGACATTTGCAGCCCAATGAGCCCGGGGTTCGAGCCTGGACGGGAACATCACAACACGAATCTGGGCAGCCCAATCAGCTCCAAATGATTCATCTGATGGCCCAGACCCAAACAGTACTTTATTTACATTATCAGTATTGAACTAGTACTCGATTAACTTGGTATTTTAACTATTGGGATACGGAAGTGAACTATATAAAATTCGGAGCTATTTGAACTTGTTTTTACAATTATTGAAACGAATCAATGCTTAAGAACTGTCATAAAAAAATAAACTAACACTAACCACTTTAATGATTTCCTAATAGAACTTCTGAAGGACACATTGAGACTAAAAACCATTCAAGCCTATTTTATAACTACTAAAATTAAACATTCAAGGTAGGCCTTTTAACTAAGGTTCTAAAAGAACTACTGAAATCAAGTCACACTATACAGCCGTAGTAAACCATCCAGGGAAATTTTGGCAGTCTACTACAATCCCTATACAGCCTGATCATATTTAAATTACCTGAATGAAACAAAACAGCCACTCCAGGTTTTATCTTATACTACGGTAAACGGATTCACAAAGGTCTTTAACACGAAATTAACTATGACTAGTCATGAACTACTCTGTCCAATGAATTTGGCTACAACCAGTACTCAACAGGTGCAAGAATCAGCTAACAAGGAATTAACTACAATTGGTGACTTACTGGGAAAACCAATCCAAGGAAACTAAGCTATAATAGTCTATAATCCAGTTATTGCATAGCCCAGTTCTGTTTAGCCAACGCAACTATAAACAAGAGTCTAAACATCCTTAACGAACAAAAACGTTCAAATATATAAATCAGAAACTGAATTAAATTAAAGTCTTCAGGCTTCAATTACAAGTTCATCCTTTATGTTTCAGCTCCACAATTATTGAAGTCAAGCTGTGTACCTGGAATTGGAACAGAAATAAAGTAGAAGAAAGATCAGCAACAGCAGTAATACGAGCAGCAATACGACAGCAGTTCACAACAACAATTTGAAGTTCCAAACAGCCACAAACAGACTCAACCGAGCTTGAGTCAAGCCAAGATTCTACTACAAAACTGATCTTTTAAACTCTCAGAAACTGACTTTAAGCTTTTGAAATTAGTTCAAAAACTGACTGCCTTTCAAAAGAACTCTCAAAACGCTCTCTGAACTCCTCAGAATATTGTTCAAAGACTGACCAAGCTCTCCAGTCTTTAAGCTTTAGAAATTGATTTTCAAGACCCTCTCTAACTGATTAAAGACTCTCAAAAGTGATCTCTGAAACTTGAAGTAGAGAATTTTAAAACTGTTTATGATTCTTAGGGAGCTGGACTATTGGCTGAGATTTTGACAAGTTAATTAAGGTAATGAAACAGTAAAAGCTCTCTCAACTCTCTTCCTTAAGGTCCCCCCTCAAGGACTGATACATAGCTCTTTTAATAGGCATACCATTAGTGCTCAATCCACTAACATCTTATCTTTTCAATTCTTTTATTACCCCATATTTACCTAGTGCTTTTATTTTAATCATTAATGCCTATTTCAGTCCCTAAAATCAGCAAGTGCATTCCCCACTATTATATGTTCCTTGCCATTATTTAATTCAATTGGTATGGGCATGCTATATTTTAATCAATTCCTTTTAAGCCTCCACATACCATTATGTTTTGTTCCCCACTAACACATTAGATTATGGTTAATTAAGTACTTTACTGACAGCTCACTAGCAAGACCATTTGCCAAACTTTTAAACTCCCCACATTACCCTCCTGATATCCTTGAAATTACTGTCTTATCCCAATTCCCCCTTCAATCGGTACCAACCCCAACAACTATAACCAATTCAACTCATCAAATTCAATCAGTAGTTCAAGCTAGAACTCAGATCAGATCAAATAGCATAAAAAATAAAGACCAATGAATCCGAACAAAAATCATATTGAACTACCAAGGTCAAATTTCAGACCATGATTGACACAGATACATGAGAATGACTAACTATATTCACAATTTTAAATTAAACTTAGGCAAAATGAATAATCACTGTAAACGCACTGTATCAACAAACAAACTGAACTCATATGCAAAAATGATGAACAACAAAGAAAAGGGAACCAAACATCACCCAAAATGAAGCAATTCGAACCAATAATAACAGTAAACACTCATAGTTCTAAATTAACCTTAAACACAAAATGTAGGAACACTGAGGATATACTGAATGGAGCCCTGAGGCTGAGAATAAAACAATCGACACCAAACAACTTGACGAGAACTACTAAACTACAAACATGAACGGATTAATCTACGAAACTATTTATAATATATGTTAATCAACAGAAGAAAACTGGACCAAGAAAAAGGTCCGAAAGAGGAGGAAGAACTACTTGAAAAAAATGTCGAATTAATCAGTCGAAACAACAACAAAAGAAAAAGGAAAACAAAAGAAATACCTCTAAATTTCAGACCAAACTCAATCTGTTTCAGTCGACACTTCGTCTTGAAATTTTGAAGCCAAAACGGACCTTAATCGAGTGTTATCGACTGAGAACATTCGACTAAAGTCGGTTAAAACCTCAAATTTTTAACTTCGTACACAGTCTGAAGTTTGGTTCCTTTAGGGTTTGCCTTCGATTTGAAATTAGAAAGGCTCTAACAAGATTCAGACAGAACTGGGGTGGGATTTGGGACGAGGGTAGCTAGGTGGTTCAGTGATGTATCTTTGGGGTCAAACAGACGAACTAGGGTTTTGGGACTGATCTTCGATTGAAGATTCAAAGCGTATGGTACTGATTCGAAGAAAACTGATTCGGGATTTGGAAAGAGGACGTCGTGGGGAGGCTGTGGTGTAATTTTGGGGCTGTTTGGACCACCGGAACCGCCGTGAAGCGATTTCCGGTGGGCGGAGGGCGGTGGTTGAAGGCGGAGGGTGTTGGGCCTGTCTCTAGGTTAGAGACGAAGGCGAGGGGGGTATGGCTATGGCTTAGGGGGCTTGGGGTGAGGTTTTAGGAATATATAGTGGGGTGGGGATTTGATCTTGGCTGTTGGATCATTCACGATCAACGGCCTGGATTACTTCACTAATGAGAAACGATGTCGCTTGGTTTTGTGAGGGGATCGGGTTAGACCAGGTACAAGGAATGGTTCAAAACAGGTTATGGGAGGGGTGATCTGGACCCTTCGATCAAAACAAATCAATGACTTGGATTTATTGGCCAGATACGACGTCGTTTGGATATATCTGGAGACGGACTTGATTGGGGCGGGTATTGGGCTGATTTTTTGGGTTAGAACTGGGCTGTGGCCAATTTGGCCCGGTCCGGTTCCCATTTTGTTTCTTTTTCTTCTTTTTCTTTTATTTCCTAATTAATAAAACTAAAATTCTAAATTGAATTATAAACCAAATTAAAAATACTAATTAATTTCTAATAACAATTATCACACATAATACCAACTAAAATAAAATCACACAATTGGAGATTAAATGCAAAGTACATATTTTTGTGATTTTCATTCTCGCAAATCCAAATATTGTTTAATTAATTCCTAATTGTAAAATTAAATCCTAAATGCACATGCAACACATATTTTTGTATCTTTCTTAATTAAAGTAAAAATAAACATGCACAGACAAGTACAAATAAATCACAAGCAACACAAAACTATTTTATTTTGAATTTTTGGGAGTAGTTCTTGTAGGGCAAAAATCACGTGCTCACAGCTGCCCCTCTTTGTCCGGAAACATGAAGAGTTTTCGTGCAAAGATAAAGTGAGCGGATACGAGTGATTTTTGCCCGTTTGGCTACTCCGTGTGAAGCATTTTTGAAAGATTTGACTGAACCGCTGCTTTAAAGGTTTCCTACATATCCCTGGCCAAAAGGGAATCAGGTCAATGTAGTTCGGGAAGTTTTGGTAGTTGGGACTACCACGGAGCTGTGGTTTTACTGTTACTACTGCTGCTACCGCTTACTGACCTCCTTATTATACCATGGTAAAAGAAAACAAGAAGCTAGACTAAACTAGGAATTACAAAATCTTATCTAGGTCTTCAAACTTGCTCTTGTTGCCTTTCTTTCTTGTTGGTTTGTGTTTCCTCTGACGTTTCTTTCTTTTTTGTGAAATTTGAATTGTTTCTTCTCCGACTCGCGAATTATCTTCCTTGGACCATCGTTGCCTCTTTTTTGACTTCTGCACTTGAGTTTATGCTGGGGGGTTTTGTTGTAACCCTCCGCTCTCCGGGAGGGCTCCTGACTTCTACTGCGACTTAAAAAGATAATACCTCCATTCTCCAGGCGAGATCCTGACTTCAATAAACAACTTAAAGATAATACCTCCATTCTCCAGGCGGGCTCCTGACTTCGACTACAACTTGAAAGGATAACAACCTCCATTCGCCTGGCGGGCTCCTAACTTCGACTACAACTTGAAAAATATAACAACCTCCATTCTCCAGGCGGGCTCCTGACTTCAACTACTTCTTAAGATATAACACTTCCATTCTCCAGGCGGGCTCATGACTTCGACTACTTCTTAAAATATAACACCTCCATTCTCCAGGCGGGCTCCTGACTTCAACTACTCTTAAAAATATAACACCTCCATTCTCCAGGTGGGCTCCTGACTTGAACTACTTCTTAAAATATAACACCTCCATTCTCCAGGCGGGCTCCTGACTTCAACTACTTTTAAAAATATAACACCTCCATTCTCCAGGCGGGCTCCTGACTTCGACTACAACTTAAAAAATATAA
This sequence comes from Nicotiana sylvestris, assembly GCF_000393655.2. Taxonomy (NCBI): domain Eukaryota; kingdom Viridiplantae; phylum Streptophyta; class Magnoliopsida; order Solanales; family Solanaceae; genus Nicotiana; species Nicotiana sylvestris. Next base: position 42,178,957 of record NC_091067.1, on the reverse strand, counting down.
CAACCTCCATTCTCCAGGCGGGCTCCTGACTTCAACTACTTCTTAAAATATAACACCTCCATTCTCCAGGCGGGCTCCTGACTTCAACTGCAACTTAAAAATGCATTCTATTGCCGTTGTTCCTTCCTGCCTCTTGAACCATTTTCCTTCTAACTTGAATTATCTTCTTTCAGAACTGCTTCCCTCAAAACTGGTGTTTCATTCCACTGAGAACTGCTGGGGATAACACCGGTGTTTCATTCAAAATATGTTATTTTCCTCCTTCAAAGACTACTTCCCTTAAAGCTGGTGTTTTCCTTCCTCTGGAACTACTTCTCTTAAGACTTGTGTTATCTTCCTCCCGAAATTGTTTTCTTTAAAACTTGTTTTGTGTTCTTCTGACTGCTAGGGATACCACTTTTCTCCAAACTTGTGTTATCTTCCTTCTTCCCCAAGTGGGTACCTGACTTCCAGAAAATTTTCAAAAATGAAAGAAAATTTCTGCCCCAGTTTGACAATCTTTCTTGTGGCATGTCTTTCTGTCATCAATAACATTTCCTGTCACTGCTTAAAATCAACGAGAATTTGTTAGTTTAAAACGTGGGGATGCTCCTGCTGGGGACGGTTTTCCCTTTCGCTCTTTTCCATGCTCTGCGTTGTTCGACCATCTTGAACTTGGTTGATAACTTCCGACCTTCTTGATGATTCTGTATTCACCAACTTCTCCACCGTTGTTTTCCACCTTTGTTCTATACTGTCCCGAAATCATAGACCAATCCATCATTTGGTCTTACAACGACGTCTTTCCCATCCCATCACATTATCCTCGCATGTCTTATCCCCATTTACCTTGCACCATGTTGGCAACTGGTAGTTAGCTCTGAAAATCCTTCTTAAAAACAAACTACTATTGATTAAAAAGAAATGGAAAATGATGACTTTCGAAAGATAGAACAAGAACTTATCTGAATGGTATAACCGATCCCAATGGTCATGTCGTGCATTTTTGGATTAATCAACCCAGTCTATTTACATCAATCAATCTTTCTGATGTCCTTACTTTGTATTTCAAAGGTCCCGCAACCCATCTTCTTTTGCCGAAACAACATCTTTATTCTGCTTGATGTCTCGACAGATCCTTTCCATCAAGCTTATCTCGTTTGCCCCCTTTTAATTCCTTGTCGCCTTATAGTGCCCTTCGAAGGTTTTCACCGATAAGACTCTCTCATCTTCATTAATTTCCCTGCTTGGACTGGAGTGTTACCCTGATATGAATCACTTCTATTTGCTCAACTTGTCATCTGTCGAAAAACTGATCAGAAGGTTTTTCTTTGTACCATAATGTGGGCTTTTGGATGGGATTAGAAAGAAAGGGTATCAAAGGCTCAAAATAATTTGACATGGGTTTAAGATTACAACTTTTGGAATCACATTTCTTATTACAAAACAACCTCTACCCCAGTTTCTTGTTTGGGGATCTTTGGATATTTTATATCACTTTGATCGAGTCGCAAAGCTGCCTACGTACCCTTAACAGGGATCATGTCAACCGTAGTTCACACCTGAATTTCCTTGTTGTTATATTTTTTCACTTGTTCTCTTTTCTCTTTTTCTTTTCTTTATTTTTCTCTCTTTTTCGTTATTGATTCCAAAAAAGGGGTATGAAATAAATAAATAAGGCTCAAAAAGGGGAACAAAGGGTAAAGTGTTTAGATAGTAGAACAAATTGCCTTTGTCATTTCAATCTTTAAAATAATGCCAAATACAAACAATCAACAATTATACCAAAGAAATCATACATAATATCTTTTTACTGCATCAGAATTGATAGCCATGTCTATGCATTTTCCTTCGATATCTGTTAAACATAAAGCACCATTGGACAATACTCTGGTTACAATGAATGACCCTTGCCAATTTGGGGAGCACTTGCTGACCCACTTCAAATTTCCGGGGAAGCACCTTTTTGTTGTATGCTCTTGCCATTCTCTTTTGATATAACTGGCCATGGCACACAGCTGCCAATCTCTTTTCATCAATCAAGTTCAACTGCTCCAAACGGGTTTTGACCCACTCATCATCATCAATCTCACCCTCAGCGACAATCCGAAGGGATGAGATTTCAACTTCTGCTGGTATTACTGCTTCAGTTCCATATACCAACAAATAAGGAGTTGCACCTACCGAAGTACGGACAGTAGTGCGATAACCCAGCAACACAAATGGTAATTTTTCGTGCCATTGCCTATAACCTTCCACCATTTTCCGAAGTATTTTCTTTATGTTTTTGTTGGCTGCCTCAACTGCTCCATTCGCCTTGGGACGATATGGGGTAGAATTGCGGTGTGTAATCTTAAACTGTTGACATACCTCTTTCATCAAATTGCTGTTAAGATTAGCACCGTTATCTGTGATGATCACCTTCGGGATTCCAAATCGACAGATGATATGTGAGTGAACAAAATCGACCACTGCTTTCTTGGTCACAGACTTAAAAGTTTTGGCCTCAACCCATTTGGTGAAATAATCAATGGCTACCAGAATGAACCTATGCCCGTTGGATGCTGCTGGCCCAATTGGTTCAATGATATCCATGCCCCAAGCGACAAAGGGCCATGGCGCTGACATTGTGTGTAATTCCGATGGCGGAGAATGAATCAAATCTTCGTGTATCTGGCACTGATTACATTTGCGCACAAAACTAATACAATCTCGCTCTATGGTGAGCCAATAATAACCTACTCGGAGAATTTTCTTTGCCAACACATATCCGCTCATATGTGGTCCGCAGACTCCTGAATGTACTTCGGACATGATAGACGTAGCTTGTCTAGCATCTATTCTTCTTATCAATCCCAGGTCTGGTGTTCTTTTGTACAAAACTCCTCCACTCAAGAAAAATCCGCTTGCCAACTCTTTGGATCCCCCGTGGCTTGCACTGGGTATATTCCCATTCTGATGTATTCCTTGATATCATGTAACCATGGTTCACCATCCAATTCTTCTTCAATCATGTTGCAGTAAGCATGCTGATCTCGTACTTGAATGTGCAAAGGATCAACATAGGCTTTGTCCGGATGGTGCAACATTGACGCTAGGGTAGCCAAAGCATCGGTGACCTCATTATGGACTCTTGGAATATTCCTGAACTCCACTGATCTAAACCGTTGATAAAGATCATGCAAGCATTGTCGGTATGGTATGAGCTTCAGATCTCGCGTTTCCCATTCTCCTTGAATTTGGTGCACCAGAAGATCCGAGTCTCCCAAGACCAGAACTTCCCGGACATTCATGTCTGCAACTAGCCTCAAACCCAAAATGCACGCCTCGTATTCAGCCTTATTGTTGGTGCAATAAAACCGAAGCTGAGCCGTAACAGGATAGTGATGCCCTGTTTCATAAATAAGCACAGCTCCTATTCCGACTCATTTCATGTTAGAAGCCCTATCAAAGTAAAGTTTCCAACCTGGTTTTTCGGCCTGTTCTAGTTCATCAATACGCATCACCTCTTCATCAAGAAAACAAGTCCTCAGTGGCTCATATTCTTCATCAATCAGGTTCTCGGCCAAATGATCGACCAATGCTTGGGCTTTCATCGCAGTCCGAGTCACATAGATTATGTCAAACTCTGTGAGCAAAATCTGCCATTTTGCAAGTTTTCTTGTCGGCATAGGCTTTTGAAAGATATACTTCAACGGATCCAAACGCGAAATGAGGTAGGTAGTGTAGGATGACAAGTAATGTTTCAATTTCTGTGCCACCCAAGTTAGGGCGCAACATGTCCTTTCCAGGTGAGTGTACTTAACCTCATAAGCTGTGAACTTTTTGCTAAGATAATAGATGGCTTGTTCTTTCCTGCCGGTGATGTCATGCTGCCCCAGTACACAACCAAATGAATTTTCCAATACTGTCAAGTAAAGAATCAAAGGTCTCCCTGGTTCTGGCGGAACCAGCACAGATGGGTTTGTCAAGTAGCCTTTTATCTTATCAAACGTTTCTTGACACTCATTAGTCCACTTGATTGCAGCGTCCTTCCTCAACAACTTGAAAATAAGCTCACAAGTTGTCGTGAGCTGAGCAATAAACCTGCTGATGTAGTTCAGCCTTCCTAACAGACTCATCACTTCAGTCTTGTTCCTCGGAGGGGCAATTCTTGTATAGATTTGATCTTTGATGTGTCCAACTCGATGCCTTGCCGACTGACTATGAATCCTAACAACTTTCCGGATGGAACACCAAATGCACACTTGGCGGGGTTAAGCTTGAGGTTGTACCTGCGAAGCCTCTGGAAGAATTTCCTCAAATCCTCGGTGTGGTCGGCGTGATGTTTTGATTTTATGATCACATCATCTATGTATACCTCAATCTCCTTGTGTATTATATCATGAAATACAGTAGTCATCTCCCTCATATAAGTTTCCCCAGCATTCTTCAACCCAAATGGCATTACTCGGTAGCAATAAGTTCCCCATGGTGTGATGAAGGCTGTCTTTTCTGCATCTTCTTCGTCCATTAAAATCTGATGATACCTGGCATAGCAATCCACAAAAGATCCAATCTTGCGCTTGGCACAATTGTCAATCAGAATGTGGATATTAGGTAGTGGGAAGTTATCCTTCGGACTTTCTTTGTTGAGATTGCGGTAATCGACGCATACTCTGATCCTGCCATCCTTCTTCGGCACATGCACGACATTAGCCAACTAAACAGGATATCGGGTGACCCGGATAACCTTTGCATCCAACTGTTTGATAATTTCTTCTTTAATCTTCATGCTCATATCAGTTTTGAACTTCCTCAACTTTTGCTTGACGGGAGGGAATGCTGGATCAGTAGGCAATTTGTGGACCACGAAATCAGTGCTCAAACCCGGCATGTCGTCATATGACCATGCAAAAACATCTTTGTACTCGATGAGTGCTTTGATTAACTCTTCCCGGATTTTGGGCTCGAGGTGGACACTTATTTTAGTCTCTCGGACATTGTCTGTGTCCCCTAAATTGACGAATTCTGTATCATTCAGGTTGGGTTTGGGTTTTTCTTCGAAGTGAGTTAACTCCTTACTAATCTCTTCGAAGGCTTCATCCTCATTATCATATTCTGATTCGTAATCATAATCTACTTCTTGAACTAATATTTCGGAATCAGATTAATTTTTAAGACTGGGTTGAGGATTCCTCATGCATGATATGTCATTAGAACCAGCGTAAAAAGAACAAGACACCTTCCGAGTAGGGAGAAGAGTAGCCTTCCAATTATTAAGCTTTGTTTTTGGCCCGACAAATTGCACTTCTGTGTTGCTAGAACCCTCTCCAATTTCCACCATGTTCACACTATCAAACAACTTCTCAAATCTTTCAATCAACTCCTTGTCAGGATTAATCATAGAACTAGGAATTGCTGTCACTGGGAGACTCCTCATACCGGACTTGACAAATGATCTGGAAAGATGTGGGACCGGCTTTGGAAGGACCCATGCCCTCTGTTTCAATTTCCTGGCTCTTTTTATATCTACGGCTGTGGGCTTGAATCCTAGACCAAATGTTCCCAAGTTTTCAGGAAGAGACAGGGGATGTATGATGCCTTGCAACGCTGATCCCAAATCCTTTCCTGGTATAAAACCATTTTTCAACATTTCATACGCTACCATGACTGAGGCAGTGTTTATCTTTGGATTCGGGATACATTTCCCCTCTGGAACTTTCTCGACTGACATTGCGTCAGAAACTTGGTAGACCTATGGTCCCTTGTCATCTTCCACTTCAATGAATGACACAATGGTGCTGTTGTGAGCACACAAATTATCTTCGCCGTGCACCACTATTTCCTGTCTGTCCCATTCAAACTTGACCATCTGATGGAGTGTTGATGGCACTACTTTAGCGGCGTGAATCCATGGTTGCCCTAACAACAAATTGTAGGAAACAACGATATCCAGCACTTGGAATTCCATTGTGAATTCTATTGGACCTATGGTCAGCTCCAACATTATGTCCCCAACTGAGTCTTTGCCTCCGTCGTCGAATCCCCGCACACAGATACTATTCTTATGGATCCTCTCATCTTCTACTTTCAGCTTGATTAGAGTGGAGAGAGGACAGATATTCGCACTTGAACCATTGTCAACCAATACTCGGGTAACCACGACATCCTCGCATTTCACTGTCAGGTAAAGCGCTTTGTTATGCTCAGTACCCTCTACCGATAATTCATCATCAGAAAAGGTGACTCTGTTTCCTTCAAAAATCTTGTTGGCTATCTTTTCCAGATGGTTTACCGAGATCTTGTCGGGAACATGGGCCTCATTCAAGATTTTCATCAGGGATTGGCGGTATTCATCTGAATGGATTAGCAACGAGAGTAATGAGATCTGAGCGGGCGTTTTCCTCAACTGCTCTACAACAGAATAGTCATGCACTTTCATTTTCCTCAAAAATTCCTTTGCCTTTTCTTTAGTTACAACTTTCTTTACCGGCGTTGAATTATCTTTAGCTCTTCTTAACTCCTCGGGAGTAAAACACCTTCCTGAGCGAGTCAAACCTTGCGCTTCACAAACTTCTTCTTTGACTTCTTTCCCCTTGTAAATCACCGTCACCCATTCATAATTGCAAGGAACAGCCTTGCTATTGATTACTGGAAGCTGAATTACTGGTTTTATAATAACAGGCTTTCTGCGAGCACCCTTCACGACCACAACAGGTTTACTTGCAACCCCTGGCACTACCACTTTAGCTTTCTCTGGTTTCACTGCAACAATGCTTGACGATCCTCTCTCGGCTACCACAGCTGGCTTATCATCTACCCCTCTCAACTGGACCACTAATTTCCCACTGGTTACTTTTTCCTTTGAGCTGGTTTCGCTGGAACGGATCTTCATTACCGTCTGTGAGGGCTTCCTGGGCTCCCCCTCTTTGTGTATCAACTCAATCATGTGTGTCTCATGGTGAGCTGGCAGTGGATTCTGATTGATATTTGGTGCTTCTGGGGCTTGAACCTCGATCCGATAAGTATCAATAAGCTCTTTCACAGCTATTTTTAGTTTCCAACACTTCTCTGTATCATGCCCAGGGACCCCTGAACAGTACTCACAACTCACCGAGTGGTCAAGATTTCTAGGGGGAGGATTTGGCATTTTAGGCTCAATTGGATTCAACATGCCCAACTGCCTCAACCTGTGGAAAAGACTGGTATATGATTCCCCCAGTGGAGTGAATGTCTTTTGCTTCTGTGACCTCTCATTCTTGAGGGCTTGGTTTGGTCGGAAACCTATCCCGGGGGGATTTCTATAGGCCCTTGGGGGTGGATATGTGTTTTGTGGAGCTGGGTATGGATTTTGTGGAGCCGGGGCACGCCATTGTGCGTGTGCTGGGGTTTGGGTATAGGCTTGTGCATGATGGACAGAACAATGGGGATCTGGCGGTGGGTAGTAGTGTTGTGGAGGGCTATATGAAGTGTGGGGGTAATTTTTGTGGTAGGGTCGTGATTGGCTATAGTAGGGTGACGGGCCTCTAGATCCGAACTAGTCTCCGGACTCAACAGTCGTGACATCTTCTTTCTTCTTTTACCAAGCACACCCCCAGTGCCGCTTTGAATGGCCTGGGTGGTTGCCTTGATCACTGAATAACTCATGATCTTGTTGGACTTAAGCCCCTCCTCGACCATGCCTCCCATTTTTGCAACCTCTAAAAGATTTGCCAATTGCGGACACCATATGACAAAAGTAGGTCGGCTCCAAAGCCTGCAAAAAGTAATCAACCATCTCGCTCTCTTTCATTGGGGGATCTACCCTTGCTGCTTGCTCCCTCCACCGGAAACCATATTCTCTAAAGCTTTCACTGTGCTTCTTTTCTAGTTTGGTCAGGGATAGTCGGTCCAGAATGATCTCAAGATTATATTGAAAGTGACAAGCGAATGCTTGGGCCAAATCTTCCCATGTGTACCACTTGCTATGATCTTGCCTGATGTACCATTCTAATGCCGATCCACTTAAACTTTGGCTGAAATACGCCATCAGTAATTCATCTCTTCCGCCTGCTCCCCTCATCTTGCTACAAAAACCTCTCAGATGAGCCACCAGATCACCTTGTCCGTTGTACAAGTCGAATTTGGGCATTTTGAACCCTGCCGGTAGTTGTACATTTGGGAACAAACACAGGCCTTTGTAAGCTACATTCACCTGACCTCCTAACCCTCTCATATACCTGAAGGATTGTTTTATGCTTTTCATTTTTCTGAACATCTCTTCCTGTTCAGGATTTCTGGCCGGTTTTTCTGCTTTCCCCGGTAGGTCAGAATGTGGATCATGTGGATAGGCTTCAGGCGCTTTGAAGGTAAGCTCCGGGGGATAATACTGGTTGTCCTGCGCTTGGAACACAGGTTCACTCGGGGATTTATGGAGTGCAGCTGGTGGAGATGCCACAAAGACAGGGGTGATTGGCGGAGGAGGGTATGGAATTGATTTTGGTGGTGGAGCTTGTGGCGTATGAGAAGTAGTGCCATGGTAGTGTTTATAAATAGGAAAACCTGGATCGGTGGCGGGATGGTCCTGAGACTGAGCTAATGGTGGGGTAAAAGCCGGGTTGGCTGGGTAAGATAGCGGTGATTGCCCTTTGGACCAGGCCTAGTACATTTCGGCCATCTGTTGATTAAGCTTGAGCATCTCCTCTTTCATTTTATTGACGTCCAACTCCTCTACCTCAACAGTAGTGTCGACATCCGGGATAGACATGATTTCAGGTATTGGTCCCTTCGATCTGGTTTGGTAATGATAATGTGCCAGTATCTTCTAAATAAACTAACTGCTTGAATTCTCTGGAAATCAACAAACTTGTTAGTTTTTAGAGTTTAACACATATGTAATTACACGTTGGGATGCAATGCACCTAGGCAATTTACCATTTCTATCATGCATTTGCTTCGGTTGCGTGCGTCATTCCGGCCTCTCATAATTGTGCCCCTTATTTTAAGCTTCCTTTATTCTATCCTTCTTTATTCATTTTTCATTTTCCCCTTTTTATTTTTAGTGGCGGTCGAATCTTATAGAGATTGCCTACGTATCACATCCTCGCATGAATCAGACCGTGCGTAGTTCTATCAGATAAATGTGCAAGTAAATAAAACATTTTTGGGATTTTTAGCTTTTATAAAACAGATACTTCGATTACACAGACTCAATATCAACAAGTTTCAAAAGACCAATAGACTCTGATGCAAAGACGACAAAGAAACTCCAAAATTAAGCTATCATACTCTAAAGAAATGCAGACTAGGAACAGAAAGAAAATGCAAACCCAACATGACTCACAGACTCTGACAGAAAAGGAAATACAGATTTAAACGGAAAATTATGAGTACATCAATGCTCCTGGTGTCCGTGGGACATCATTCGGTCTCGCCACGGGCCTATGTGCAAGATCCTTTTGAAGTCGGTCCAAATTGTTCATCATTTGCTTAACAAAGGTCATCACCGCTGCAAAGAATGTAGTGCGAGTCATATCCTCACAAATGTGGCACTTCATAACGATGTAGTCAGCGATGTTTCTAATTCTCTCTCTTATGACGCCTTTCTCCTGAAGCAACCGCTCTATTTGCTGATTACGGGCTTCTAACACTCGAGAGTCATGAAGGTGGTTATTTTGCAACTGCTACATTCCTTCCTCTATCCGAGCCATCAGATCATAACAATGTTCCCTATCAGCTTTGAAATCTTGAGCCTACTTGACTGCCTCATTCTTGAGAGTGGCTATCTTTCTTCTTAGGATCATGATGGTCCCTTCATAAAACCGTACTCGCTCTTCTGCCTTCTTTATCCATTTCTCCTGGATTCTCGCTAGACCAGCTTCAGATTTTTCCAGGTTTTCTTGATACTCGAGGGCTTTCTTCTTCAGACCGTTTATGAGCCTTTTATCAGCCCGGCTTCTCTCCGGGTTTCTTTTCATTTATCATACCGTTCATGTTGTATGGGACCGAGTGTTGGCCGGTGAAGATTTCACACATCCAGAGGATGAAAGTTGTAGAGATGAGGATGTTGAGGTGGATGTGCGGGCATACAAGGAAGGATAAGATTAGAAATGAAGATATTCGAGAGAAGGTGGGTGTGGCCCCCATGGAGGACAAGATGTGGGAAGCAAGGCTCAGATGGTTCGGGCACATTCAGAGGAGGAACACTGATGCACCGGTGAGAAGGTGTGAACGACTGGCGGTGGTGGGTACGAGGAGAGGTAGGGGGAGACCTAAGAAGTATTGGGGAGAGGTGATCAGGCAGGATATGACGCGACTTAGGGTTACTGAGGACATGGCCCTAAACAGGGAATTGTGGAGATCGAGCATTAAGGTGGTAGGTTAGGGAAATTGTGATGTCTTTGTTACAGCGCACTAGAGTGAGACTAGCCAGTTAGGAAGTAGTCTTAGGATGCTATTGATCAACTACTGATGATGGGCTTTATCTCCTGTGTATTAATACCTTACATCTTTCTCGTATTTCCTATATCTCTTATATTGCTGTTACTTTGTTTTTTATGGTATTTATGTTATGTTATGGATTTTATGGTACTTTATGTTGTTTTATTATGAGTCTATTGATAGTACTAATATAGTGTCTCTTGTTGCCTCTTTGAGCCGAGGGTCTCCTGGAAACAGCCTCTCTGCCCCTCGGGGTAGAGGTAAGGTCTGCGTACATATTACTCTCCCCAGACCCCACTTGTGGGATTACACTGGGTTGTTGTTGTTGTTGTTGTTGAGCTTTGAGGACCTCATTTACCTGAGCTAGTTTTTTCTTTTCTCCCTTGTTTGCAGCGGCTTGAACACCATTTTCAAACTGAAGCTCCATGACTTGCTTCTCCAATCTGCCTATTGTGGCTCTATACTCATGTTCTTTAGTCAACCAATCCCACTGTCCTTGTGACGCCTCGACGAACTCCTGGAGATGGGGTCTTTTGGTTGGCCTCCCAAACTCGATTTCTCTCCTATACCAGGCAAGGTATCCCGGCAAAACTTCACCTTTGGACCGATCACGTACACACGTATTTGCCGTTAAGTATTGACACTCCCTCCAAATTTGGCGGACTGCTGCTTCATGAAATTGTCCGTTGGGCCCGATATCGACTACTCGGCCACTAAGATCTTCATTTTTCGGAACTATTTGGCATCTCCCCAACTGCCTCAAAACTCGATAAGGGGTATAGGGATGGATACTCCTGAGCCCCATCAAAAGGAAATGGGGTCTAGTGGCTGGCATATATATGATTTCATCCACAGATATCCATCCAAATGTCCACTGTATTTGGCTTGCAGTGACGGAACGGAGATGTGCTATCCATTCTGTGACCCCTTCTGGTAAGCTGATTCCGTCAACCCTCGAAGAAAATTCCTCTATGCATGTTTTCTCTGTCGACCCATAACTCATAAATTGAGGATGACGACATAGGTGTTTGATCATCTACATCTACAGCAACACATTGCACCCCTCAAAAAGGTCTCCCCCGGCTTTGCAAGCTGTGAGAGCGCGGAAGATTTCAGCTACTATCATGGGTGCGAGGGTGCTGTTGGCCTGAGCAAGTAAAGTGCTGACAACCCCAGATACTCGTATGTCAATGTTCCCATTTTTTCTAGGAAACACCAGGAGTCCCAAAAAGGCTACCATGAATGCAAAACACCTATGTTCTTCCCACTTAAGGCGGTTTCCTTTGCTACAGATTTTGTTTTTCGGCTTGTTAAACCCCCCTATGTGGCCATATCTGTTGTATATAAACCGTAAAGTACAAAAACCAGCTGCCAAGTCTGGGTTGTGGACCCCCCTGCTTATTTTCAAAGAGTCTAGGAACCTGTGTACGGCTACGGCCCTTGGAGCAATCAGGTACTGGTGTCTCAGAGGAACCTTGGGACCCCCGATGTATCCGGCTATTTCTTCCAATGTTGGGGTAAGTTCAAAATCTAAGAAATGAAATACATTGTGAGCCGGGTCCTAGAATGTGACCAAGGCCTTTATAATATCCCCCCTAGGATTAATCTTCAGCAACCTAGTGAGGTCTCACAGGTATAGCTTGACCGTGTCGCGCCCTGATTCGTCCAAGTCATCCCACCACATGTGCAACTCCAAAGGGATCTTGTTCACTATTGTTACGTGTAAATTCTGATTTGTGCTCATTCTGCACATTTATTAGGGTGGTTAAGCAAAAATCACGATTCAATTAACTCAAGGATAACATGGACACTCTTCTATTTGAAATAAAACCCGGTTTTGCCAATACGTCCTTTCAGCACCTCGAGGTCGAAGATTTTAAGGCTGTTTCGGCTAACCGGTGAAAGCCTTGAAAAAATGACCACAGACGGTTATTCTTGCAAAAATAGCCTTTCGGCGCCCTTTTAGAGACATTCGGCTATTCCTAACAAGAATGGCACCATCCTAATTGTGAGCACGTGATTTTTGTTTTCGCGACAATCACTCCAAAAGAAATTAAAATAATAGCAATTGATCTTGCTGTACAATTTCTGGATTTTTACGTGGCATTTTGTTAATTATCTATGATTTTTGCCCATTTTTTTAATTTTTTATTGAAACAAAACATAAAAAAATGTGTGTCATGTTAGTTTGAACCATAATCCGGTCATTAAATGGAAAATCATAAAATATGCATTTTGTTGTCCTGATTGTTGCTTTGGTTGATTTTACTTACTTTAAATATTTTAATATGCGTGTAATAATTACATTAAGTGTTCATTAATGGTGTTTCAATTTTATTTAATTAGGCTTTGTGTTTAAGAAAAAATTAGAAATAAAAAGAAAGGGTGCAATTTGTTTTAAACAAATTTGGGCTGATTCCCCATTTCAAAATCTGAGGCCCAAACGAGCAGCCCAAGCCACCATTCCAAACAGCCCATCTCCAGGCCACAAAAATGACGTAGTTTGACACCAAAACTACGTCGTTTCAATGCCAACCCATCTCGACCATCAAACCAAACTGATCAAACGGTCCAGATCTCTCACCCATAATCCCATTACCCGACCCGTTACCCGAACCAACCCTGACCCTTGTTAAGCCAAACGACATCATTTTGTTTAAGCCTTCAGATCCAAGCCGTTAATCCCGATTGATCCAACGACTGAGATCAATCCACCCATTCCAATATAAACTTTCCTATCATACCTTGCCCCCTATCCAAGACCCCTGCCTTCGTCCTCATCCCCTTTCCCCACGAAACCCTAGCCGCCCCCTTTCCCTTCACCATTAATCCCGGCGGCATGGACGCCGGTGACTCCCACCTTAACACCATAGGACCACCTCACTACCCTAAACATGGATCTGTTAACCGCTTAGTTCGAATCATCCCCCAGGTTCTTGAATCTTCATTTGAAGATTCGAGCAAAACTCGATTCACACCGATCTACCCTAGATTCATACCAGACACTCCCCTGACCTCCCTCGTGACCAAATCATGCTTGGTTTGGTCCGAATCTGACCCAGGAAACCCAAAACCCAAATCTGCCTCTAGGAACCCTAGGAATCCTCATGACCGGTCTGTGTCCGTTTGAGCCGAGTGATTAGGGTCTAATGGACCTTAATCGAAGTGTTCTCAGTTGAGAACACTTCGATTAAAGTCCGTTCAACCCCAAGAAAGATCTATTCAAATCCAAGACAAGGTTTTCTGATTTTTTCAAGTTTCGAGGTAATTTTTGTTTTCTTTATCAGTTCATTTTGTCTGAATGTCTGTTTATGTGGCCAAGAGTTTTGTTTAATTTGTGTCTTTAAAATTTTTATCAACTATTTTCGTCCACCTCAGTTCTGATCAAGTCTTTCTTTCGTTTACTGATAATGTGTGTGCGTGTGAACTGTATAGTCGATCGAATTTGAAATTGCTCGATTAATCAGTACCCAAGGTCATCTGTGTTTTGACATTACAATCGGAACCCCTTGTTGATACTGTTGGATTTCTGATCTTTGGCTACGATTGTATGTGTTACAATTAGTATAGTCGAGTCGACATACGTCGTCGATTAGTTTCAGCTGCTAAATGATAACAATTTTATTCATATTGTTGGCTTTTCTGCTGAAGCTTTGTTTGGATGCAACTAGGAACTAAGTATAGCCGTTTGTGGTTGTTCAAATTGATTCCGAAACATTACAGGACTTAGTTTATAGTTGCAATTCAGATTTTGGTTTAAAATTGATGGCATGTGCACTCTTGGGCAGCATGTGCCCTGTGTTTCTTTAATAATTAGAGCAAATAGGACAGCATGTGCTGTCAGGGCATAGTCAGGCTGCCCATATCCCATTTTAATTTAGAAATAATAAGCCACATTCAAAGATATATATGTCAGGGAATATCATGGGAAGGGTCTTATTTTAAGTAGTTGAGTGGAAAGAAAATAGATCACATGGGAGGGGTTCTGATTTGTCGAACAGGCTGTTAAAGGGTTGATGCTAGGTTTAAAAAAGGAGGAGAACTTCCATTAAAGGGGGAGGATTTTTGGGAGCAACTTAGACAGATTTGGAGACTGATTTTGGGAGGCAGACTGATTTTTTTTAGACTGAAAATTAGACTGGATTTTGAGGGGGTTTAGAAAGCATAGATACAAGGAAAGATACCACAGAATAGGATATACAGACATACCTTGAGTGAGAAAAACACATATAGAAAAGAGCAAGAAATAGGAAACATACAGACAAAATCAGAAACTGCTTCTTCCTATTTGTTGTTTGGATTTCTTTTGTTTTTCAATTTGTGGAATCAATACTGATTTTTCCAAGTCTTTAACTGAGTTTACTGGTTGGTTGGTCTCATTGGTTCATCCTTGGATTTGGTCTGGCTGAGTTTTGATCCTACTCCCCTGTTTGTTGCTATCATGTTGCTACCTTTTCCCTCGTCTATAATTGCATCTTGCACTGAAACCTGTCCTGCTGCTATCTATCTGTTACTGCTGCTATTTCGTTTGCACTGCTGCTCTACTGACTCTCCTGCTTCTTCATTGTAACCATTTCCCAGGTACACATTTTCACCACCGCATTGGTGTAACTGATTGTAACAATGAAAAGCATGAATTGAAAGATCTAAAGGAATTATAATCATCTGCTGCTTTACTTACAGACTTTTGTTAAAGGTTGTTAAGTGGTGTAGATTTTAGTTTGTAGTTCAATAGAGAATATATTAGCAAGTGTGTATTTAATCGAAGCTTATGCTGATCTAAACCACGATATGTGATTCGTTTAATGATATAAAGGATGTAACTATAATTCATGGCATATGCAACCATTAGTATGATTGTTAATTCAAACTCGTTCTTCAGCATGTTTTGAATATGTAGGGTGGACGGTCTGTTTCAATTTCGCAAAAATACAATACAATTTTAGATTCTCGAGTTTCAGCTTCATTAGGCAGTTTACAAGATGAGTTTCAAATATCATTAGTCGCATCCTCTAATAAGTGGTTTTAATTAATCCTGTCTAAATGAGTTAAATTTAATTCAAGGAGCGCTTGTAGTAGTTGTAGCATTTCATCAATCTTGTATATAATTCTTCTATCAAATTAAAAGCATGTTTCATGAGGTATAACGTTTCTTCACCCTGTAAATAATTAATCAGACGATTAACAAAAATCTGGATTTTGCCAAAGCATATAATTGAATTAGCATGCATCTTTTCTTCTATTTTTTTAGAGACAAACACATCAGAAATATAGTCGCTTTAGGATATTCCTTCTAAAATAATGAGACGAGCCTCGCCAAATTAGAAATAAAAATGGCGGGGCCCTCAACAATTAATCATAATAAATACTTAGAATTTGGGATGGACTTTTTAGTGGATTTCACTGCCTTCCCCAAAGATAATAATGCGTTAGACTCTTTAGGCGCGACTTAATTAAATTACATTCTTAAACTCGGGTGCACATTGATGTGACCCAAATCCAAATCTCAACGGAGTCAAAATGTGTCGACAACCACGGGTGCATTGATTGTGACGTGGTTCGAGATGCATTTTCACGACGTTGCAATTCTATAAAAATAAATGATAATAATAAAAGCGGTTTAAACTTAATAAAAGCACGTAAGTCATAACATGTATTTAAATCAGATATTTAGCCATTATAACAATTTAAGCGACCGTGCTAGAACCACGGGATTCGAGGGTGCTTAACACCTTCCCTCGGGTCAACAGAATTCCTTACTTAGAATTTCTGGTTCGCAGACTTCATTTGGAAAAGTCGAAAATTTCCTCGATTTGGGATTCAAGATAAACCGGTGACTTGGGACACCAAAAGCCAAACCTTTCCCAAGTGGCGACTCTGAATTAAATAAATAATCCCATTTCGAATATTGTCACTTAAATTGGAAAAACTCCCCTCGCGCATTAACCCTTCGGGGCGGGTGTGCAAAAAGGAGGTGTGACAGCTCTGGCGACTCTGCTGGGGAATACGAACCCAGAATATCTGGTTCAGGGTTTAAGAATTCGAGCTTAGAATAATTGTTATATTTGGCTTTATTATCTGATATTTATTATATGTTTTGATATAACGTGCTTAATGTTGTCTTTTACCGCTTTGATATTATCTGAACTGTATATAAACTGTGCCGAACCCTTCTCTCTTCACCTCCGGGGAGAAGCTCGCTGGTCGAGGCTCCCTATTCTGTTAGTGTCGATACCTGAAATAAGAAAGAGGACGGATAAGTTACGAAGCCGGACGACCTTTTGGTTCCCGGTAAGTTGCCCCTCCTCGACTCGAGTTGTCCGCTCGGGTACACAGTCTAGAACATCTACCCAGGTTATAAACCTAGTATAACGAAACCTCATGCCGGATCCCTAGTAGGAATGCTTATCTGCATCATGTTGCATTTGACATAGGGGACTCAACACAGGGGTTGGGTCCGTCTAGGACAGACAACCTGGAATGAAAAGACCATCCTGCTGCATCCCGTTTGTTTCGCGCATCTATATGCATGTTGACCGGTGTCCGAAAAATGTTTCAAAAAAAAGAATAGCAGGGTAGGGAGATAATTACTTATTCTTTTGAAAAAAAAACCATGTCCGAGTAATGTCAAACCTCACCGGAATTTTCTAAAATATAAAAAAAAAATGATGAAAAAGCTTGTCTTTCAGTTTGACTATTCCTTTTAATCGCTTTCAAAATCCAAAATACATATAAATAAAACAAAAATCAAAAAATAAATAAATTAATTTATTGTTTCATTTGTAGTACCTCTTTAAAAGATTTTCGAAACTTCAAAAAATGAAAAAAAAGGGAAGTTTAAAATGTATAAGTATTTCCTTGGTCTCTTTTCAAAAATAAATACTATAATAAAAAAATATATAACAAATTCAAAAAAAAAGTTATTCTTCTTTTCTTTAAAGGATTTTATTTTTGTTTCCTCTATTTTGATCCGACCGAACTACGCCGGTTTGATTCTCACATGGTGTGAGATACGTAGGCAACTCTCATCGGGTCCAACCTCCCGTTTTGCAAAAAAAAAAAATCTTTTTAAAAAAAAAAGATCTAGATAATTTTAATTTTTGAGTCTAATAAAAGTTTTTTTAATCACCCTAAATAAATGTGCAGGATGAGCACGATACAAAACGAACCTTTTTCAATGATGATCAAGATCCCTTTTGAGTTGCGATTATGGTGGAACGACTTAGGCAAGGAGGGGCAAGGCAAAGTGAGGAAATATCTGAAAAATCTCCCGGATTTACTAGACATTCAGCCTCGGGGCGATATTATCAGATCATTGGTCACTTACTGGGATTCGGCGCACAATGTATTTCATTTCTCAGACTTCGAGCTCACCCCGACTTTGGAAGAAATAGCGGGATACATTGGGGGTGATGAAGCTCCGTTAAGGTTCAAATACTTGATTGCACCTAGGGCCGTCACGGTACACCGGTTTCTGGATTTTCTGAAAATACCCCGAACATTTCACCATCCAGATCTTGCCAAAGGTTTCTGCAGTCTCCACCTCATGTATGCTAGATACGATCACGAGGGCGGGTTCAATAAGCCGGATTTCAAACTGTGTAGTAAAGGCAACCGACAGAAGTGGGACGAACATAGGCTGTTAGCTTTTATGACGGCCTTCTTGGGTCTTATAGTGTTCCCAAGGAAGGACGGAAACATCGATCTAAAAATAACTGGGGTCGTCAGTAGTTTGCTTACCCAAGATAAAAGTACTCTAGCGCCTATGATTATGGCTGACATTTTCCGGGCTCTCACTGCTTGTCGAGCCAGGGGCAACTTTTTCGAAGGATGTAACCTATTGTTGCAAATATGGATGACCGATCATTTATGCCACCGCTCCCCACTCTTGGGTTACGGTTCGCCCGAAAAAACTTGTATTGGAGAATTCTACACTAGAATCAAAGGTTTCAATCTACCTGAGGGCGTCACATCATGGACCTCATTTTTCCGAACTCTCACTGCTAGCCAAATCCAGTGGACGCTTCGGATGGTCGCCTATTGAGGAAATCATATACATGCCGGCAACCAGGCCCCACTTTCTGTTGATGGGACTTAAAAGCATCCAACCCTACGCACCATATCGGGTTTTGAGGCAACTTGGGAGATATCAAGTGGTGCCGAAAGATGAAGATCTGAGTACCCAAGTGATTGAAATCAGTCCAGACGGTCGTTTCCCCGAAGAAGAAGTTCGCCAAATCTGGAGTGAGTGCCAACATCTGACAGCAAGCACTTGTGTGATGGATATAGCAAAAGGGGAAGTTTCCCCAGGGTATCACGCTTGGTTCAGAGGCGACCTGTCTTGCAAAAAACCAGCTAAGAGACCGCATCTCAAAGATTTTGTAGAATCGTCCCAAGGGCAATGGAACTGGTTAGCAAAAGAAAAGGGGTATCGGGCAGAGATTGGTGATTTGAAGCTACAAATTGACAGTCTGAAATTCAATAACAGCATACAAATCGCGGCAGATCGAAGCGAAAAGAATAAATTGGTCCAAGAGAATGAAGAACTTAAGGCCCAAATCCAAAAATTGAGATTGTCTCTTGATGAACAGCCCAGAAGTCGATCAGACCAGCAGTTGATTAAGGGTTTAAAAAGAGAAGTCGCGGAATGGCGAGATGGTTTAGAAGAATCGGGAAAGATTATGGCAAAGCTCAAGGCACAGTGGGGAATAGGAGTAGAGAAGCATCGCCGATACTTGAACCAATTGAAACGTGACCACGAGAAAACTGTTGCCAAAATGAAGAGAGAGATGGCTATACTTGAGATCAAAGCAGCTGATCAGGCCAAGGATTTCCAAATTGAGAGCAGATACTGGTACGCCTTGTTAGCCCAAATGAAGTTAGAAGTACGGCGACTGAAGAATCAGCATATACAGGATTCTCAGGTATTCAAGATATGTAGCGATCAGATAAAACGCCTACTCATAGAGAAGAAGCAAACCAGAGATAGGATCAAGGCCATTGCCCATGCCATCACCAGACGATGTCTACGATGTGAGAACATGACCAGCGTTACCGTCCTCTCGGCAGTGATGAGTTATGTCAAGCAGACCATGCATGAGCTGGAGCAGCTCGAGAGGGATCTCACACCTAGGACCGCGGCGAGGCCGAATGATGCCCCGCGTGCACCAATTTTCAAAACCATAATGTACTCATAAGTCGAGTCTGTATCTTAGCATCTTCTGCCTGTTTTTCCCATCAGTTTGTTTTAGTCTATGTTGAGTCTAGGTTTATTTTCAAAGTTTGCTCTTTCTTTTGCAAAATGTAGTTTGTAATAGACCGTTTCAACAATAAAAGGTGTGTTTCTTTTACGCTCATTTGTGTTTTTGAACTATGTAATGATCTGATTCACGTGGCATCGTGATATGCAGTCAATCCTCATCGGATCCGGTCGCGGTTTAACCAAATAGAAAAATTGAAAAAAAGAAGGGGAAAGTAATAAAAGGCCTAAAAGAATGCCGGAATGACACATGCTTTCGTCGCAAACATGTAGGAATCCATTTAACTGTATAGGTGCATCATGCCCCAACGTGAGATTGCCTATCTGTTATTTGATTCGAATTAACCATTCGTTTGTCATTGAGTTCCTCCCAGGTTTTTGGAAAAGGCGGTTGGTTCGGTGAAAGTCTGGCCTCACACTCATACTTCACGAGGTCGAAAGGGAGTGTTCTATTACCTATTGTCAAGACAGGAGGCAGTGCTCACACTTACTTCACAAGGTCAAAAGGAAGTGTAGAAATGTCTTCAGAGATTTCGTTGCCAACAATCCCTGTTTCTGAGGAAAGTTCTATCTCGGCCTTCCCCACGCCCGAATCCGCAACTGCAGAGGAAAATAGATTCTTGCGGCTTCGCATGCTCGAAATGCTTGATGACTGGAATAATGGAAAAGAGCCACCAAGCATCGTCCCCGGATTCCCTGAGTTATTCTCCAGGACAAGCGGGACTTCTAATGTCCCCATAAGTTATCCTGCTACCCCATTCGGATACCCAACCATTTCAGCCTTCTCTGCGGGATCGCCCTCTGAGTCTCATCCTCGAGTGTCAACGACGGATGTAAACACCAATATCTTTACTGCACCACCTTGCCCGATCACGGCACAACCTGCTGCATACAAGCCGACTTTTGACTCGTCCTCGTTTACATTCCAAGCCCCATCTTTCTCGATGGAACCAACTAGGTTCGCTACCAGCACTAATCCTCCACAGCCTTAGTGCGAGCTTGCACCTGTGCAGGATCAGAACCCCAGAATTGCAGAACAAAATGAGATGGCCAAAAGAATGAGAAGCCTTGAACAGAGCTTGAAGAATATGCAAAGATTGAATGAACAGAAGAGTGTCTCTTACACCGACCTATGCATGTTCCCTCACGTGCACCTACCAGTGGGTTTCAAAACCCCAAAGTTTGAGAAGTACGATGGACACGGTGACCCCATTGCACATCTAAAGAAATATTGCAACCAATTAAGGGGAGCCGGCGGAAAAGAGGAATTACTAATGGCATATTTTGGGGAAAGTCTGGTAGGAATAGCCTCGGAATGGTACATGGACCAGGACATGTCCCGATGGCGTGTCTGGGATGATCTTGCTAGAGATTTTATGAGACAATTCCAGTATAACATCGATATCGCACCAGACCGAAATTCTCTGTCGAACTTGAAAAAGAAACCTTCAGAAAGCTTCAGAGAGTATGCTATTAAGTGGCGCGAGCAGGCGTCGAGGGTGAAGCCTCCCATGGATGAAGTGGAAATGGTCACTACCTTTCTCCAGGCTCAAGAGTCTGACTATTTCCAAAACATGATGTCAGCCATGGGAAAGCCGTTTGCAGAACCAATTAAGATTGGAGAGATGGTGGAGAATGGTCTGAAAACAGGTAGGATTTTGAGTCAAGCAGCCATAAGGGCGACCTCCCAAGCCGTCCAAAGCGGGTCCGGAGGAATGGCAATAGGGAAGAAAAAGGAAGAAACGGCCATGGCAGCCTCAGGAACAAGGGAATATCGTAATCCCCGACCCCGTTTTCCGGAAAGAACACCACAACACTACTACCCCCACTCAAATCTGGCATATGCTCATCAACCCTATATGGTCATGAATGCCCAGCCTTATGTCCATCCGCTGCAACAAGCCACCCGAGGCCAAGCTCCACCTCCCAGAAATCAGCCTCCTTACCGCAACCACTATAACCCACAACCTCCGCAGAATAACTTCCGCCCTCAGGAGCCGCCTAGAAGGCGGACTTTCATGCCCATCAGAGAACTATACTCTACTTTGTTCCCGAAGCTAGTCCAGTTGGGCTTCCTGCAACCAGTCCCTCAAACAAGGCAAAACCCAACGTCACCTTCTTACAAAGCTGGAGTCAGATGCGCCTATCATTCAGGGGCCGAGGGGCACGATACAAATGACTGCTGGTCGTTGAAAAGAGTGGTCGAGAATTTGATAGAGCAAGGGAAAATAGTGCTAAGGGACGAGGAGGTCCCAAATGTGACTAACAATCCATTACCTGCTCATAATAACAGACCGCTAATCGGGATGATTTGCGAAGACAAAGAATTTGAACATGCTTTGAAAGCTATAATCCCCATTGTCGACGCAGAAAAAAGGCCTGAAACAGCCCAGAAACCAGAAAAAGGGGAAAAGGACAACATTGCAAAGCGCGAGCCCGAAAAGAAGGTGGAGAAGAAAGCGGTACCGGTAAAGGATGGAGTTCTTTACATCCCACGAGGTCGAGCAGAGAAGCCGCAGAACTTCGAGGTCAAAAAGGAAAAACCTATGTACGTACCAAAATGGGCCTATGTGGTTCGGGGGATGATTCACCCACCTCGGCTGAATGAGCCAGTGGTTATCGGACGCGTGCCACAAAAGCCGATGACAAACCCGTCCACAGTACCGTGGAACTATCAGAGGACGTTGGTAACATACAAAGGTAAAGAAGTCACAGGGGAACTTCCAGAAAGTACTCTCATTGGAAGGTATTCAAACACCCAAGAGCTGAACAACGCCACACGGAGACGCTTCCCACCAAAGAAGCCTGTAAGCGTTGAAGAAGCAAAAGTTTTCTTTCAACAAATGAAAATGCCAGACTACGAAGTGGTAGACCAACTACGCCAATGCCACGAGAAAATGTCCATGCTATCATTATTGATGAGGTCGGCCGAGCACTAAAAGATCTTGCTCAAGACTTTGAATGAAGCATACGTACCAGTTGAAACCTCAGTTGAACAACTGGAACGGATGACGGAGAGGTTCTTCGCCATTAACCAGATCTCTTTCAGCAAGAATGACTTACCTCCAGAGGGAGAAGCTCATAACAAAGCCCTGCATCTAACAGTTAAATGCGAAGACTACTATGTCAATAGGGTGATGTTGGACGGAGGTTCAGGTGTCGACATTTGCCCGCTCTCCATGCTACAAAGAATGGAAATTGGGACCGGAAGAATCCGACCCAATAATGTCTGCGTAAGGGCTTTCGACGGCATCAAGAGAGATACCATGGGGGAAATAGACTTGTTGTTGGTCATAGGACCAGTCGAGTTTGAAGTAACCTTCCAGGTGCTCGACATGGATACATCCTACAATTTTTTCCTCGGCAGACCTTGGATCGATGCGGTAGGAGCTGTGCCTTCCACTCTTCACCAGATGGTGAAGTTTGAGTACGAAGACCGAGATATCGTGGTCCATGGAGAAGACGAGCATGCAATTTATCGGGACCCATCCATCCCATATCTTGAACCAAGAGAAGGGAGCAAATACACGGTCTATCAGTCTTTCGAGATTGTACTAGCAGAGCAGCATGAAGAGGGAATACCTTGCTCCCAGCCTTTCTTGTCTAAAGCCTCGATTATGGTGGCTAAAGAGATGATTCGGCACGGATTTAGGCGAGGGAAAGGGCTTGGACGAACCCCGCAGGGAATAACAGAACCCATCACCTTGCCTACCACCAAGAAACTTTTTGGACTAGGTTTCAAACCCACTCCAGGAGATGAAGAGTGGGCAAAGAAAAGGAAAAATGAGGGTTGGAAGTTACCTCGACCATTGCCGGATTTATATGAAACTTTCATCAGGCCAAGGTACACTGAAGAAGAAGACGATGAGGTCTTCACGGCTGAGAAAATCGAGGAGATATGTAGGGCAATGATAGAAATGCTCTACGAGACTCACATGGTTCAACCAGGTGAAGGCACAAGCACTGCTGAGATGCTGTACGTGGGGCCGAACACCAAACTTCGAAACTGGGAGGCCACGCCATTTCCGACTAGACGGAAGTCCGGGTAGACCTGTCCTGCCACCTTTCCTGTGTCACAAGTTATCTCCAGGACATAACTTGAACGTTTTCTTCCTTTCAATTATTGTTTTGAATTCCTAAGTTGTAAACATTGTTATCTTCCAACTTCCCAAAGAAAATGAAAAAAAATCGTCATTGCTTTCCCATTTTTTTTTTGTTCTGATTTTGGTTATTTTTCCTTTTATCTTTCCTTTCAGTTATAATAATGCGGCTTTAAATATGACATGCTTGCGGACTTCACGCCCAGATCACAACGAGCTATTTAACTGTGAATTAATGAACCCAGAACCAGAATATGATGAAGAAGAAGCTTTTAGGGAAATAAACCGAGAGTTGGAACATTTTGAGAATAAACCTAAGCCAAATCTGAATGACACCGAACCGGTTAATTTAGGAACTCCTGAAGAAATCCGGGAGACCAAAATAAGCATTCACACAGACAAGAAAATGCGAGATGTGATAATTCAACTTCTTTTTGAATTTAAAGACGTGTTTGCTTGGTCATACGATGACATGCCGGGACTAGGTGTTGATCTAGTGGTTCATAAATTGCCAATTCATCCTGATTGTCCTCCAGTTCAACAAAAGCAACGAAAGTTCAAAACTGAGGTCAGTGACAAGATTAAAGAGGATATCACCAAAAACTGAAAACGGGAGTGATTCGGGTAGTCCAGTATACAACATGGTTGGCAAATGTGGTTCCAGTACCGAAAAAGGACGGGAAAACTCGGGTATGTGTAGATTACCGAGATTTGAATAGAGCAAGTCCCAAAGATAATTTCCCACTGCCCAACATCCACATCCTCGTTGATAATTGCGCCAAACACGAGATACAGTCTTTCGTAGATTGTTACGCTGGGTATCATCAGGTATTGATGGATGAAGAGGACGCCGAGAAAACTGCCTTCACCACGCCTTGGGGCACCTACTGTTATCGGGTCATGCCATTTGGTTTGAAGAATGCTGGGGCTACTTACATGAGGGCCATGACTGCATTTTTCATGACATGATGCATCAGGAAATAGAGGTGTATGTGGGCGACGTGATAGTCAAGTCCAGGACGCAGGATAATCACATCCAAGACTTGAGGAAGTTCTTCGAGAGACTGAGGAAGTATGACTTGAAGCTGAACCCAGCCAAATGTGCTTTCGGAGTTCCATCGGGAAAGCTTTTGGGCTTTATAGTGAGCAGGAGAGGTATCGAATTAGATCCAACAAAGATAAAATCTATCAGGGATCTACCTCCCCCAAGAACGAAGAAAGACGTGATGAGTCTGTTGGGCATATTAAACTATATCAGTCGATTTATTGCCCAGCTAACAAGCACGTGTGAGCCCATATTCAAACTGTTAAGGAAAGATGCGGCGATTAAATGGACGGCTGAGTGTCAAGAAGCCTTTGATAAAGTCAAAGAATATCTTTCGAATCCCTAGTTTTTGTCCCTCCAGAGCCAGGGAGACCGCTGTTCTTGTATCTGACAGTCTTGGAAAACTCTTTCGGTTGCGTCCTCGGGCAACATGACATAACCGGAAAGAAAGAACAAGCGATCTACTACTTGAGCAAGAAATTCACCGGCTATGAGGCCAAGTACACTCTGTTGGAAAGAACGTGTTGCGCTTTGACATGGGTTGCTCAAAAACTAAGACATTATATTCAAGCTCACACTACCTTCCTCATAAGCAGGTTGGATCCTTTGAAGTATATATTTCAGAAACCAATGGCTACTGGAAGACTGGCTAAGTGGCAAATCTTGCTTACTAAATTCGACATAGTCTATGTTACTCGCACGACAATGAAAGCCCAGGCGCTAGCAGATCACTTGGCCGAAAATCCGGTCGATGAGGAATACCAGCCATTGAGTACCTACTTTCCAGATGAAGAAGTAAACACCGTAGAAGTGGCCTTGGAGGACGCTCATGTTTGGAAGATGTTCTTTGATGGAGTCGTGAATGCCAAAGGTGTAGGGATCGGGGCAATTTTGATTTCGCCTTCTGGTCAGCATTATCCCGCCACAGCTAGACTGCGTTTCTTTTGCACAAACAATACGGCTGAGTATGAAGCCTGCATTATGGGCATGCATATGGCGATCGATCAGGATGTCGAAGACTTACTGATTATGGGAGATTCTGACCTGATTATCCGGCAAGCCCAAGGTGAATGGGAAACTCGGGATGTCAAACTTATCCCTTACCGACAACACGTGGAGGACCTCGGCAAGCGTTTTAAATCAATAGAGTTCAGGTATATCCCGAGGTGTCACAATGAGCTGGCGGATGCACTTGCTACTCTGGCTTCAATGCTACCCTACCCGAGCAACGCCCACGTCGATCCTTTAGAAATCCAAATCAGGGAAAGACACGGTTACTGCAACATAATCGAGGCGGGATCAAATACGCAGCCTTGGTACCATGACATCAAGAGGTTCCTGAAGACGTAAGAATACCCCGAGCACGCTACTGGAGATCAAAAGAGAACCATTAGGTGGCATGCAAGTGGTTTCTTTCTTAGTGGTGAATTGTTGTACAAAAGGACCCCGGACCTCAACCTACTAAGATGAGTCGACGCCGAGGAGGCAAGAAAGATCATGCACGAAGTACACGCAGGAGTGTGCGGACCCCACATGAACGGGTACGTCTTGGCAAAGAAAATCCTTCGAGCAGGTTATTATTGGATAACCATGGAAAATGACTGCTTTAGTTTTGTTCGGAAGTGTCACCAGTGTCAAGTGCACGGTGATTTGATTCATGCACCTCCTACGGAATTGCATCCCATGTCTGCACCTTGGCCATTTGTCGCCTGGGGCATGGACGTCATTGGACTAATCGAGCCAAAGGCTTCAAATGGACACAGATTTATACTGGTTGCCATCGACTACTTTACGAAATGGGTAGAGGCTGTCACTCTCAAGTCGGTCACTAAGAAAGCTGTAGTGGATTTTGTACACTCAAATCTTATCTGTCGTTTCGGTATTCCTGCGACTATCATCACAGATAACGCAACAAACTTGAATAGTCACTTGATGGGAGATGTATGCGAGCAATTCAAAATAACGCATAGGAATTCTACTCCTTATCGGCCAAAAGTTAATGGCGCTGTAGAAGCGGCGAACAAAAACATCAAGAAGATTTTGAGGAAAACGATCCAAAGTTCCCGACAGTGGCATGAGCAGTTACCATTTGCATTGTTGGGATATCGCACTACGGTACACACGTCAGTAGGAGCAACTCCTTATCTTTTGGTGTATGGGACCGAGGCTGTGATACCAGCAGAAGTAGAAATCTCTTCGCTTCGAACCATTGTTGAAGCAGAAATCGAGGACAGCGAATGGGTTAAGACTCGATTGGAGCAGTTGACTTTGATTGATGAAAAACGAATGGCCGCAGTTTGTCACGGACAGTTGTACCAATGAAGAATGGCCCGCGCTTACAACAATAAAGTCCGACCCAGGAGTTTCGAAGTTGGTCAGCTGGTACTGAGGCGTATTCTGCCACATCACCAGGAAGCAAAAGAGAAATTTGCTCCAAACTGGAAAGGCCCATACATCATCAGGAAGATATTGCCAAAAGGAGCATTGTACCTAGGTGACATTAAAGGAAATGATCCCGAAACAGCAGTGAATGCAGACGCAGTAAAAAGATACTATGTCTGAGTGACGCCCCGGCGATCCTGACACATTTGAAATGCTGAAGGTTTTATTCCCATTATCAACTCTCTCTACAAGCCTTTGAGCCGCTTACAAAAAAAAAGAGACAAAAAAAAACAAAACAAAAAAAAACATTGATTGGGGCCTGAACTACGTTTGACTTGATTCCGAAAGGATACGTAGGCAGCCTTTCCCTGAGGTTCAGTCACACCAACAATAAAATCCCATTTACCCTGAAATTGAAACCGGGGCACGTCAAGAGGTTTAGAAGTTAGTATCATCTACCTCTCTTTACCAAGCACAAGCCTTCAGATCAATTACCAAAGATAGCGGGAAACCAAGAAACGTCACGAATGGAGGCCGGCACACTCTAAATTGAGAGAACTAAAATGAGAGAGTCTCGTCGGTGAAAACCTTCGGGCACCGCGAGGCGACGGGAGTAGAGAAACCAAATGAGAGAGCTTGTTTAGTAAAAACTCGCAAAGAGTGCTATCAAGCGATGACAGGAAGAGAAATGAGAGAGGTCAGCCAGCGAAAACCCGCAAAGGGCGCTGTTGGCCGAAAGAATAACTCCACCCAAAGAGGTCTCGGCAAAGTTCCACCGGTTTGGAATCACATATCCGTTTTGGTTCGGGGAAACGCAAGTTCGTTAAATGTCAGGCGTCCAGTCCAAGGAGCATGTCATGTCCATTTATAGCCAGCATTGTCTTCCTCAGATAAGTCTTTCTCGTCCCGAAAGGGACACTCCTTTTCTGAAATTTGTTTTCTCCTTTCTTTGTTTTTCTTCAAATCCCTTTCATGTTTAACCCCAAGTTCCAGATATACCGGAAAGGACAGATGGCAGGTTTGGTTTCACGGAATTCCGTTTCATGAAGGAAAACACCTCGTTTCGTTGGTACGTTTGTCCAAACCTGATGAATCATGATGTTTGACTGCGTCCGAAGTAAAAAGGAAAGAAAGAAATTTCCCCAGCAAGTCCGCCTCGTACAAATCCCCACAGGGTTTCCCTTTGTACAATTCCGCACAAAGAATCCACGGCGTAAATATTCCCCAAAGAGTCTGCCCCAACGAAATCCACACAGATTTTCTCACTTGTACAGATCCCCCACAAGGTCTTCCCTTTGTTAATAATAATAATAATAATAATTAAAAAAAAGAAGGATTTCCCCAGCAAATCCCCAGCAAGTCCCTTTGTAAAAATTCCCCAGCGAGCTTACCCCAACAAATCTTGGAAAGTCCTCTTTGAAACAAATCCCCAGCATGTCCCCGCTGTACAAAAATCCACACAAAGAATCCACTTAGTAAATATTCCCCCACAGAGCTTCCCTTTGTACAAATTCCCACAGAGTATCCCCAATAAAATCCCCGTTGAGAATCCCCGATCCAAACGGGACACAAAAAGGGGAGCATTACAAGGCAAATCATCACGGAATTTGGAAATACAAGCCTGAGAAGTCCAAAAGGGTTTCGCCATTTGAATCCAATCAGTGGCAGGATTTCTCAACAGAAATAAGGATGCAACAAAGCAATGGGAACAATCAAGGTCACCGAACCAACCGCCATTTTCGAACTAACAAATGTTCTTTGTTTGAGAAGTTGAAACAGGTATACTCCAAGACAACTGTGCAAGAAGCAGGTGTCACCCAACGAAGAAGGTACATGAGTACAAGAAACAGTTTGGCAATAAGGAATCCACTCGAAAGGTAAGTTTCCGCGAGATTCCCTTTTATCTTCTACTAAAATAAGAAAATTCAAAAAAAAGAGGTCAGTTAGTATCCTCAAACTTTGTCCCTAGCCAGTCAGCATTAGGGTTTTAAACCCTAAACTGAACTTTTTCCTTTAAGTCAGCATTAGGGTTTTAAACCCTAAACTGAACTTTTTCCTTCAATCAGCATTAGGGTTTTAAACCCTAAACTGAACTTTTTCCATTCAGTCAGTATTAGGGTTTTAAACCCTAAACTGAACTCTTTTCATTTAAGTCAGCATTAGGGTTTTAAACCCTAAGCTGAACTCTTCCATTTAGTCAGCATTAGGGTTTTAAACCCTAAACTGAACTTTTTCCATTCAGTCAGCATTAGGGTTTTAAACCCTAAACTGAACTCTTCCATTCAGTCAGCATTAAGGTTTTAAAACCCTAAACTGAATTCTTCCCTTTAGTCAGCATTAGGGTTTTAAACCCTAAACTGAACTTTTTCCTTCAGTCAGCATTAGGGTTTTAAACCCTAAACTGAACTTTTTCCATTCAGTCAGCATTAGGGTTTTAAACCCTAAACTGAACTTTTTCCTTTAGTCAGCATTAGGGTTTTAAACCCTAAACTGAACTCTTTTCCTTTAGTCATCATTAGGGTTTTAAACCCTAAACTGAACTTTTTCCATTCAGTCAGCATTAGGGTTTTAAACCCTAAACTGAACTTTTTCCATTCAGTCAGCATTAGAGTTTTAAACCCTAAACTGAACTCTTTCCTTCAGTCAGCATTAGGGTTTTAAACCCTAAACTGAACTATTTCCATTCAGTCAGCATTAGGGTTTTAAACCCTAAACTGAACTTTTTCCTTTAGTCAGCATTAGGGTTTTAAACCCTAAACTGAACTCTTTTCCTTTAGTCAGCATTTGGGTTTTAAACTCTAAACTGAACTTTTTCCATTCAGTCAGTATTAGGGTTTTAAACCCTAAACTAAACTCTTTCCTTTAGTCAGCATTAGGTTTTTAAACCCTAAACTAAACTCTTTCCTTCAGTCAGCATTAGGATTTTAAACCCTAAACTGAACTTTTTCCATTCAGTCAGCATTAGGGTTTTAAACCCTAAACTGAACTCTTTCCTTAAGTCAGCATTAGGGTTTTAAACCCTAAACTGAACTTTTTCCATTCAGTCAGCATTAGGGTTTTAAACCCTAAACTAAACTTTTTCCTTTAGTCAGCATTAGGGTTTTAAACCCTAAACTGAACTCTTATCCTTTAGTCAGCATTAGGGTTTTAAACCCTAAACTAAACTTTTTCCATTCAGTCAGCATTAGGGTTTTAAACCCTAAACTCAACTCTTTCCTTTAGTCAGCATTAGGGTTTTAAACCCTAAACTAAACTCTTTCCTTCAGTCAGCATTAGGGTTTTAAACCCTAAATTGAACTTTTTCCATTCAGTCAGCATTAGGGTTTTAAACCCTAAACTAAACTCTTCCCTTTAGTTAGCATTTGGGTTTTAAACCCTAAACTGAACTCTTTCCTTCAGTCAGCATTAGGGTTTTAAACCCTAAACTGAACTCTTTCGTTCAGTCAGCATTAGGGTTTTAAAACCTAAACTGAACTTTTTCCATTTAGTCAGCATTAGGGTTTTAAACCCTAAACTGAACTCTTCCCTTTAGTCAGCATTAGGGTTTTAAACCCTAAACTGAACTCTTTTCATTTAAGTCAGCATTAGGGTTTTAAACCCTAAACTGAACTCTTTTCATTTATGTCAGCATTAGGGTTTTAAACCCTAAACTGAACTTTTCCCTTTAGTCAACATTAGAGTTTTAAATCCTAAACTGAACTCTTTCCTTTAGTCAGCATTAGGGTTTTAAACCCTAAACTGAACTCTTTCCTTCAGTCAGTATTAGGGTTTTAAACCCTAAACTGAACTCTTTCCTTCAGTCAGTATTAGGGTTTTAAACCCTAAACTGAACTTTTTCCATTTAGTCAACATTAGGGATTTAAACCTTAAACTGAACTTTTTCCATTCAGTCAGTATTAGGGTTTTAAACCCAAAACTGAACTTTTTCCTTTAGTCAGCATTAGGGTTTTAAACCCTAAACTGAACTCTTTTTCTTTAGTCAGCATTAGGGGTTTAAACCCTAAACTGAACTTTTTCCATTCAGTCAGCATTAGGGTTTTAAACCCTAAACTGAACTCTTTCCTTCAGTCAGCATTAGGGTTTTAAACCCTAAACTGAACTCTTTCCTACAGTCAGCATTAGGGTTTTAAACTCTAAACTGAACTTTTTCCATTCAGTCAACATTAGGGTTTTAAATCCTAAACTGATCTTTTTCCTTTCAGTCAGCATTAGGGTTTTAAACCCTAAACTGAACTCTTTCCTTAAGTCAGCATTAGGGTTTTAAACCCTAAACTGAACTTTTTCCATTCAGTCAGCATTAGGGTTTTAAACCCTAAACTAAACTTTTTCCTTTAGTCCGCATTAGGGTTTTAAACCCTAAACTGAACTCTTCTCCTTTAGTCAGCGTTAGGGTTTTAAACCCTAAACTGAACTTTTTCCATTCAGTCAGCATTAGGGTTTTAAACCCTAAACTCAACTCTTTCCTTTAGTCAGCATTAGGGTTTTAAACCCTAAACTAAACTCTTTCCTTCAGTCAGCATTAGGGTTTTAAACCCTAAATTGAACTTTTTCCATTCAGTCAGCATTAGGGTTTTAAACCCTAAACTGAACTCTTCCCTTTAGTTAGCATTTGGGTTTTAAACCCTAAACTGAACTCTTTCCTTTAGTCAGCATTAGGGTTTTAAACCCTAAACTGAACTCTTTCCTTCAGTCAGCATTAGGGTTTTAAAACCTAAACTGAACTTTTTCCATTTAGTCAGCATTAGGGTTTTAAACCCTAAACTGAACTCTTCCCTTTAGTCAGCATTAGGGTTTTAAACCCTAAACTGAACTCTTTTCATTTAAGTCAGCATTAGGGGTTTAAACCCTAAACTGAACTCTTTTCATTTAAGTCAGCATTAGGGTTTTAAACCCTAAACTGAACTCTTCCCTTTAGTCAACATTAGAGTTTTAAATCCTAAACTGAACTCTTTCCTTTAGTTAGCATTAGGGTTTTAAACCCTAAACTGAACTCTTTCCTTCAGTCAGTATTAGGGTTTTAAACCCTAAACTGAA
The DNA here is from genome assembly GCF_000393655.2 of Nicotiana sylvestris. Taxonomy (NCBI): domain Eukaryota; kingdom Viridiplantae; phylum Streptophyta; class Magnoliopsida; order Solanales; family Solanaceae; genus Nicotiana; species Nicotiana sylvestris. Next base: position 42,146,757 of record NC_091067.1, on the reverse strand, counting down.
CTTTTTCCATTTAGTCAGCATTAGGGATTTAAACCTTAAACTGAACTTTTTCCATTCAGTCAGTATTAGGGTTTTAAACCCAAAACTGAACTTTTTCCTTTAGTTAGCAATAGGGTTTTAAACCCTAAACTGAATTCTTTTCATTTAGTCAGCATTAGGGTTTTAAACCCTAAACTGAACTTTTTCCATTCAGTCAGCATTAGGGTTTTAAACCCTAAACAGAACTTTTTCCTTTAGTCCGCATTAGGGTTTTAAACCCTAAACTGAACTCTTCTCCTTTAGTCAGCGTTAGGGTTTTAAACCCTAAATTGAACTTTTTCCATTCAGTCAGCATTAGGGTTTTAAACCCTAAACTCAACTCTTTCCTTTAGTCAGCATTAGGGTTTTAAACCCTAAACTAAACTTTTTCCTTCAGTCAGCATTAGGGTTTTAAAACCTAAACTGAACTTTTTCCATTTAGTCAGCATTAGGGTTTTAAACACTAAACTGAACTCTTCCCTTTAGTCAGCATTAGGGTTTTAAACCCTAAACTGAACTCTTTTCATTTAAGTCAGCATTAGGGGTTTAAACCCTAAACTGAACTCTTTTCATTTAAGTCAGCATTAGGGTTTTAAACCCTAAACTGAACTCTTCCCTTTAGTCAACATTAGAGTTTTAAATCCTAAACTGAACTCTTTCCTTTAGTTAGCATTAGGGTTTTAAACCCTAAACTGAACTCTTTCCTTCAGTCAGTATTAGGGTTTTAAACCCTAAACTGAACTTTTTCCATATAGTCAGCATTAGGGATTTAAACCTTAAACTGAACTTTTTCCATTCAGTCAGTATTAGGGTTTTAAACCCAAAACTGAACTTTTTCCTTCAGTCAGCATTAGGGTTTTAAACCCTAAACTGAACTCTTTTCCTTTAGTCAGCATTAGGGGTTTAAACCCTAAACTGAACTTTTTCCATTCAGTCAGCATTAGGGTTTTAAACCCTAAACTAAACTCTTTCCTTTAGTCAGCATTAGGGTTTTAAACCCTAAACTGAACTCTTTCCTTCAGTCAGCATTAGGGTTTTAAACTCTAAACTGAACTTTTTCCATTCAGTCAACATTAGGGTTTTAAATCCTAAACTGATCTTTTTCCTTTAGTCTGCATTAGGGTTTTAAACCCTAAAGTGAACTCTTTTCCTTTTGTCAGCATTAGGGTTTTAAACCCTAAACTGAACTTTTTCCATTCAGTTAGCATTAGGGTTTTAAACTCTAAACTGAACTCTTTCCTTCAGTCAGTATTAGGGATTTAAACCCTAAACTGAACTCTTTCCTTCAGTCAGCATTAGGATTTTAAACTCTAAACTGAACTTTTTCCTTTAGTTAGCAATAGGGTTTTAAACCCTAAACTGAATTCTTTTCATTTAGTCAGCATTAGGGTTTTAAACCCTAAACTGAACTTTTTCCATTCAGTCAGCATTAGGGTTTTAAACCCTAAACAGAACTTTTTCCTTTAGTCCGCATTAGGGTTTTAAACCCTAAACTGAACTCTTCTCCTTTAGTCAGCGTTAGGGTTTTAAACCCTAAACTGAACTTTTTCCATTCAGTCAGCATTAGGGTTTTAAACCCTAAACTCAACTCTTTCCTTTAGTCAGCATTAGGGTTTTAAACCCTAAACTAAACTTTTTCCTTCAGTCAGCATTAGGGTTTTAAACCCTAAATTGAACTTTTTCCATTCAGTCAGCATTAGGGTTTTAAACCCTAAACTGAACTCTTCCCTTTAGTTAGCATTTGGGTTTTAAACCCTAAACTGAACTCTTTCCTTTAGTCAGCATTAGGGTTTTAAACCCTAAACTGAACTCTTTCCTTCAGTCAGCATTAGGGTTTTAAAACCTAAACTGAACTTTTTCCATTTAGTCAGCATTAGGGTTTTAAACCCTAAACTGAACTCTTCCCTTTAGTCAGCATTAGGGTTTTAAACCCTAAACTGAACTCTTTTCATTTAAGTCAGCATTAGGGGTTTAAACCCTAAACTGAACTCTTTTCATTTAAGTCAGCATTAGGGTTTTAAACCCTAAACTAAACTGTTCCCTTTAGTCAACATTAGAGTTTTAAATCCTAAACTGAACTCTTTCCTTTAGTTAGCATTAAGGTTTTAAACCCTAAACTGAACTCTTTCCTTCAGTCAGTATTAGGGTTTTAAACCCTAAACTGAACTTTTTCCATTTAGTCAGCATTAGGGTTTTAAACCCTAAACTGAACTTTTTCCATTCAGTCAGCATTAGGGTTTTAAACCCTAAACAGAACTTTTTCCTTTAGTCCGCATTAGGGTTTTAAACCCTAAACTGAACTCTTCTCCTTTAGTCAGCGTTAGGGTTTTAAACCCTAAATTGAACTTTTTCCATTCAGTCAGCATTAGGGTTTTAAACCCTAAACTCAACTCTTTCCTTTAGTCAGCATTAGGGTTTTAAACCCTAAACTAAACTTTTTCCTTCAGTCAGCATTAGGGTTTTAAAACCTAAACTGAACTTTTTCCATTTAGTCAGCATTAGGGTTTTAAACACTAAACTGAACTCTTCCCTTTAGTCAGCATTAGGGTTTTAAACCCTAAACTGAACTCTTTTCATTTAAGTCAGCATTAGGGGTTTAAACCCTAAACTGAACTCTTTTCATTTAAGTCAGCATTAGGGTTTTAAACCCTAAACTGAACTCTTCCCTTTAGTCAACATTAGAGTTTTAAATCCTAAACTGAACTCTTTCCTTTAGTTAGCATTAGGGTTTTAAACCCTAAACTGAACTCTTTCCTTCAGTCAGTATTAGGGTTTTAAACCCTAAACTGAACTTTTTCCATATAGTCAGCATTAGGGATTTAAACCTTAAACTGAACTTTTTCCATTCAGTCAGTATTAGGGTTTTAAACCCAAAACTGAACTTTTTCCTTCAGTCAGCATTAGGGTTTTAAACCCTAAACTGAACTCTTTTCCTTTAGTCAGCATTAGGGGTTTAAACCCTAAACTGAACTTTTTCCATTCAGTCAGCATTAGGGTTTTAAACCCTAAACTAAACTCTTTCCTTTAGTCAGCATTAGGGTTTTAAACCCTAAACTGAACTCTTTCCTTCAGTCAGCATTAGGGTTTTAAACTCTAAACTGAACTTTTTCCATTCAGTCAACATTAGGGTTTTAAATCCTAAACTGATCTTTTTCCTTTAGTCTGCATTAGGGTTTTAAACCCTAAAGTGAACTCTTTTCCTTTTGTCAGCATTAGGGTTTTAAACCCTAAACTGAACTTTTTCCATTCAGTTAGCATTAGGGTTTTAAACTCTAAACTGAACTCTTTCCTTCAGTCAGTATTAGGGATTTAAACCCTAAACTGAACTCTTTCCTTCAGTCAGCATTAGGATTTTAAACTCTAAACTGAACTTTTTCCTTTAGTTAGCAATAGGGTTTTAAACCCTAAACTGAATTCTTTTCATTTAGTCAGCATTAGGGTTTTAAACCCTAAACTGAACTTTTTCCATTCAGTCAGCATTAGGGTTTTAAACCCTAAACAGAACTTTTTCCTTTAGTCCGCATTAGGGTTTTAAACCCTAAACTGAACTCTTCTCCTTTAGTCAGCGTTAGGGTTTTAAACCCTAAACTGAACTTTTTCCATTCAGTCAGCATTAGGGTTTTAAACCCTAAACTCAACTCTTTCCTTTAGTCAGCATTAGGGTTTTAAACCCTAAACTAAACTTTTTCCTTCAGTCAGCATTAGGGTTTTAAACCCTAAATTGAACTTTTTCCATTCAGTCAGCATTAGGGTTTTAAACCCTAAACTGAACTCTTCCCTTTAGTTAGCATTTGGGTTTTAAACCCTAAACTGAACTCTTTCCTTTAGTCAGCATTAGGGTTTTAAACCCTAAACTGAACTCTTTCCTTCAGTCAGCATTAGGGTTTTAAAACCTAAACTGAACTTTTTCCATTTAGTCAGCATTAGGGTTTTAAACCCTAAACTGAACTCTTCCCTTTAGTCAGCATTAGGGTTTTAAACCCTAAACTGAACTCTTTTCATTTAAGTCAGCATTAGGGGTTTAAACCCTAAACTGAACTCTTTTCATTTAAGTCAGCATTAGGGTTTTAAACCCTAAACTAAACTGTTCCCTTTAGTCAACATTAGAGTTTTAAATCCTAAACTGAACTCTTTCCTTTAGTTAGCATTAGGGTTTTAAACCCTAAACTGAACTCTTTCCTTCAGTCAGTATTAGGGTTTTAAACCCTAAACTGAACTTTTTCCATTTAGTCAGCATTAGGGATTTAAACCTTAAACTGAACTTTTTCCATTCAGTCAGTATTAGGGTTTTAAACCCAAAACTGAACTTTTTCCTTTAGTCAGCATTAGGGTTTTAAACCCTAAACTGAACTCTTTTCCTTTAGTCAGCATTAGGGGTTTAAACCCTAAACTGAACTTTTTCCATTCAGTCAGCATTAGGGTTTTAAACCCTAAACTGAACTCTTTCCTTTAGTCAGCATTAGGGTTTTTAAACCCTAAACTGAACTCTTTCCTTAAGTCAGCATTAGGGTTTTAAACTCTAAACTGAACTTTTTCCATTCAGTCAACATTAGGGTTTTAAATCCTAAACTGATCTTTTTCCTTTAGTCAGCATTAGGGTTTTAAACCCTAAAGTGAACTCTTTTCCTTTAGTCAGCATTAGGGTTTTAAACCCTAAACTGAACTTTTTCCATTCAGTCAGCATTAGGGTTTTAAACCCTAAACTCAACTCTTTCCTTTAGTCAGCATTAGGGTTTTAAACCCTAAACTGAACTCTTTCCTTCAGTCAGCATTAGGATTTTAAACCCTAAACTGAACTTTTCCACTCAGTCAGCATTAGGGTTTTAAACCCTAAACTGAACTCTTTCCTTCAGTCAGCATTAGGGTTTTAAACCCTAAACTGAACTTTTTCCATTCAGTCAGCATTAGGGTTTTAAACCCTAAACTGAACTTTTTCCTTTAGTCAGCATTAGGGTTTTAAACCCTAAACTGAACTCTTTTCCTTTAGTAAGCATTAGGGGTTTAAACCCTAAACTGAACTTTTTCCATTCAGTCAGCATTAGGGTTTTAAACCCTAAACTGAACTCTTTCATTTAGTCAGCATTAGGGTTTTAAACCCTAAACTGAACTCTTTCCTTCAGTCAGCATTAGGGTTTTAAACCCTAAACTGAACTCTTTCCTTTAGTCAGCATTAGGGTTTTAAACCCTAAACTAAACTCTTTCCTTCAGTCAGCATTAGGGTTTTAAACTCTAAACTGAACTTTTTCCATTCAGTCAACATTAGGGTTTTAAATCCTAAACTGATCTTTTTCCTTTAGTCAGCATTAGGGTTTTAAACCCTAAACTAAACTCTTTCCTTAAGTCAGCATTAGGGTTTTAAACCCTAAACTGAACTTTTTCCATTCAGTCAGCATTAGGGTTTTAAACCCTAAACTAAACTTTTTCCTTTAGTCAGCATTAGGGTTTTAAACCCTAAACTGAACTCTTCTCCTTTAGTCAGCATTAGGGTTTTAAACCCTAAACTGAACTTTTTCCATTCAGTCAGCATTAGGGTTTTAAACCCTAAACTCAACTCTTTCCTTTAGTCAGCATTAGGGTTTTAAACCCTAAACTAAACTCTTTCCTTCAGTCAGCATTAGGGTTTTAAACCCTAAATTGAACTTTTTCCATTCAGTCAGCATTAGGGTTTTAAACCCTAAACTGAACTTTTTCCTTTAGTCAGCATTAGGGTTTTAAACCCTAAACTGAACTCTTTTCCTTTAGTAAGCATTAGGGGTTTAAACCCTAAACTGAACTTTTTCCATTCAGTCAGCATTAGGGTTTTAAACCCTAAACTGAACTCTTTCATTTAGTCAGCATTAGGGTTTTAAACCCTAAATTGAACTTTTTCCATTCAGTCAGCATTAGGGTTTTAAACCCTAAACTGAACTCTTCCCTTTAGTTAGCATTTGGGTTTTAAACCCTAAACTGAACTCTTTCCTTTAGTCAGCATTAGGGTTTTAAACCCTAAACTGAACTCTTTCCTTCAGTAAGCATTAGGGTTTTAAAACCTAAACTGAACTTTTTCCATTTAGTCAGCATTAGGGTTTTAAACCCTAAACTGAACTCTTCCCTTTAGTCAGCATTAGGGTTTTAAACCCTAAACTGAACTCTTTTCATTCAAGTCAGCATTAGGGGTTTAAACCCTAAACTGAACTTTTTTCCATTCAGTCAGCATTAGGGTTTTAAACCCTAAACTGAACTTTTTCCATTCAGTCAGCATTAGGGTTTTAAACCCTAAACTGAACTTTTTTCCATTCAGTCAACATTAGGGTTTTAAACCCTAAACTGAACTCTTTCCATTCAGTCAGCGTTAGGGTTTTAAACCCTAAACTAAACTCTTTCCTTTAGTCAGCATTAGGGGTTTAAACCCTAAACTGAACTTTTTCCATTCAGTCAGCATTAGGGTTTTAAACCCTAAACTGAACTCTTTCCTTTAGTCAGCATTAGGGTTTTAAACCCTAAACTGAACTCTTTCCTTAAGTCAGCATTAGGGTTTTAAACTCTAAACTGAACTTTTTCCATTCAGTCAACATTAGGGTTTTAAATCCTAAACTGATCTTTTTCCTTTAGTCAGCATTAGGGTTTTAAACCCTAAAGTGAACTCTTTTCCTTTAGTCAGCATTAGGGTTTTAAACCCTAAACTGAACTTTTTCCATTCAGTTAGCATTAGGGTTTTAAACTCTAAACTGAACTCTTTCCTTCAGTCAGTATTAGGGATTTAAACCCTAAACTGAACTCTTTCCTTCAGTCAGCATTAGGATTTTAAACTCTAAACTGAACTTTTTCCTTTAGTTAGCAATAGGGTTTTAAGCCCTAAACTGAATTCTTTTCATTTAGTCAGCTTTAGGGTTTTAAACCCTAAACTGAACTTTTTCCATTCAGTCAGCATTAGGGTTTTAAACCCTAAACTGAACTTTTTCCTTTAGTCAGCATTAGGGTTTTAAACCCTAAACTGAACTCTTTTCCTTTAGTAAGCATTAGGGGTTTAAACCCTAAACTGAACTTTTTCCATTCAGTCAGCATTAGGGTTTTAAACCCTAAACTGAACTCTTTCATTTAGTCAGCATTAAGGTTTTAAACCCTAAACTGAACTCTTTCCTTCAGTCAGCATTAGGGTTTTAAACCCTAAACTGAACTCTTTCCTTTAGTCAGCATTAGGGTTTTAAACCCTAAACTGAACTCTTTCCTTCAGTCAGCATTAGGGTTTTAAACTCTAAACTGAACTTTTTCCATTCAGTCAACATTAGGGTTTTAAATCCTAAACTGATCTTTTTCCTTTAGTCAGCATTAGGGTTTTAAACCCTAAACTGAACTCTTTCCTTAAGTCAGCATTAGGGTTTTAAACCCTAAACTGAACTTTTTCCATTCAGTCAGCATTAGGGTTTTAAACCCTAAACTAAACTTTTTCCTTTAGTCAGCATTAGGGTTTTAAACCCTAAACTGAACTCTTCTCCTTTAGTCAGCATTAGGGTTTTAAACCCTAAACTGAACTTTTTCCATTCAGTCAGCATTAGGGTTTTAAACCCTAAACTCAACTCTTTCCTTTAGTCAGCATTAGGGTTTTAAACCCTAAACTAAACTCTTTCCTTCAGTCAGCATTAGGGTTTTAAACCCTAAATTGAACTTTTTCCATTCAGTCAGCATTAGGGTTTTAAACCCAAAACTGAACTCTTCCCTTTAGTTAGCATTTGGGTTTTAAACCCTAAACTGAACTCTTTCCTTTAGTCAGCATTAGGGTTTTAAACCCTAAACTGAACTCTTTCCTTCAGTCAGCATTAGGGTTTTAAAACCTAAACTGAACTTTTTCCATTTAGTCAGCATTAGGGTTTTAAACCCTAAACTGAACTCTTCCCTTTAGTCAGCATTAGGGTTTTAAACCCTAAACTGAACTCTTTTCATTTAAGTCAGCATTAGGGGTTTAAACCCTAAACTGAACTCTTTTCATTTAAGTCAGCATTAGGGTTTTAAACCCTAAACTGAACTCTTCCCTTTAGTCAACATTAGAGTTTTAAATCCTAAACTGAACTCTTTCCTTTAGTTAGCATTAGGGTTTTAAACCCTAAACTGAACTCTTTCCTTCAGTCAGTATTAGGGTTTTAAACCCTAAACTGAACTTTTTCCATATAGTCAGCATTAGGGATTTAAACCTTAAACTGAACTTTTTCCATTCAGTCAGTATTAGGGTTTTAAACCCAAAACTGAACTTTTTCCTTCAGTCAGCATTAGGGTTTTAAACCCTAAACTGAACTCTTTTCCTTTAGTCAGCATTAGGGGTTTAAACCCTTAACTGAACTTTTTCCATTCAGTCAGCATTAGGGTTTTAAACCCTAAACTAAACTCTTTCCTTTAGTCAGCATTAGGGTTTTAAACCCTAAACTGAACTCTTTCCTTAAGTCAGCATTAGGGTTTTAAACTCTAAACTGAACTTTTTCCATTCAGTCAACATTAGGGTTTTAAATCCTAAACTGATCTTTTTCCTTTAGTCTGCATTAGGGTTTTAAACCCTAAAGTGAACTCTTTTCCTTTTGTCAGCATTAGGGTTTTAAACCCTAAACTGAACTTTTTCCATTCAGTTAGCATTAGGGTTTTAAACTCTAAACTGAACTCTTTCCTTCAGTCAGTATTAGGGATTTAAACCCTAAACTGAACTCTTTCCTTCAGTCAGCATTAGGATTTTAAACTCTAAACTGAACTTTTTCCTTTAGTTAGCAATAGGGTTTTAAACCCTAAACTGAATTCTTTTCATTTAGTCAGCATTAGGGTTTTAAACCCTAAACTGAACTTTTTCCATTCAGTCAGCATTAGGGTTTTAAACCCTAAACTGAACTTTTTCATTTAGTCAGCATTAGGGTTTTAAACCCTAAACTGAACTCTTTTCCTTTAGTAAGCATTAGGGGTTTAAACCCTAAACTGAACTTTTTCCATTCAGTCAGCATTAGGGTTTTAAACCCTAAACTGAACTCTTTCATTTAGTCAGCATTAGGGTTTTAAACCCTAAACTGAACTCTTTCCTTCAGTCAGCATTAGGGTTTTAAACCCTAAACTGAACTTTTTCCATTCAGTCAACATTAGCGTTTTAAATCCTAAACTGAACTTTTTCCTTTAGTCAGCATTAGGGTTTTAAACCCTAAACTGAACTCTTTCCTTTAGTCAGCATTAGAGTTTTAAACCCTAAACTGAACTCTTTCCTTCAGTCAGCATTAGGGTTTTAAAACCTAAACTGAACTTTTTTCATTTAGTCAACATTAGGGTTTTAAACCCTAAACTAAACTTTTCCATTTAGTCAACATTAGGGTTTTAAACCCTAAACTGAACTCTTTTCATTTAAGTCAGCATTAGGGTTTTAAACCCTAAACTGAACTCTTTTCATTTAAGTCAGCATTAGGGTTTTAAACCCTAAACTGAACTCTTCCCTTTAGTCAACATTAGAGTTTTAAATCCTAAACTGAACTCTTTCCTTTAGTCAGCATTAGGGTTTTAAACCCTAAACTGAACTCTTTCCTTCAGTCAGTATTAGGGTTTTAAACCCTAAACTGAACTATTTCCATTTAGTCAGCATTAGGGATTTAAACCTTAAACTGAACTTTTTCCATTCAGTCAGTATTAGGGTTTTAAACCCTAAACTGAACTTTTTCCTTTAAGTCAGCATTAGGGTTTTAAACCCTAAACTGAACTTTTTCCTTCAATCAGCATTAGGGTTTTAAACCCTAAACTGAACTTTTTCCATTCAGTCAGTATTAGGGTTTTAAACCCTAAACTGAACTCTTTTCATTTAAGTCAGCATTAGGGTTTTAAACCCTAAGCTGAACTCTTCCATTTAGTCAGCATTAGGGTTTTAAACCCTAAACTGAACTTTTTCCATTCAGTCAGCATTAGGGTTTTAAACCCTAAACTGAACTCTTCCATTCAGTCAGCATTAAGGTTTTAAAACCCTAAACTGAATTCTTCCCTTTAGTCAGCATTAGGGTTTTAAACCCTAAACTGAACTTTTTCCTTCAGTCAGCATTAGGGTTTTAAACCCTAAACTGAACTTTTTCCATTCAGTCAGCATTAGGGTTTTAAACCCTAAACTGAACTTTTTCCTTTAGTCAGCATTAGGGTTTTAAACCCTAAACTGAACTCTTTTCCTTTAGTCATCATTAGGGTTTTAAACCCTAAACTGAACTTTTTCCATTCAGTCAGCATTAGGGTTTTAAACCCTAAACTGAACTTTTTCCATTCAGTCAGCATTAGAGTTTTAAACCCTAAACTGAACTCTTTCCTTCAGTCAGCATTAGGGTTTTAAACCCTAAACTGAACTATTTCCATTCAGTCAGCATTAGGGTTTTAAACCCTAAACTGAACTTTTTCCTTTAGTCAGCATTAGGGTTTTAAACCCTAAACTGAACTCTTTTCCTTTAGTCAGCATTTGGGTTTTAAACTCTAAACTGAACTTTTTCCATTCAGTCAGTATTAGGGTTTTAAACCCTAAACTAAACTCTTTCCTTTAGTCAGCATTAGGTTTTTAAACCCTAAACTAAACTCTTTCCTTCAGTCAGCATTAGGATTTTAAACCCTAAACTGAACTTTTTCCATTCAGTCAGCATTAGGGTTTTAAACCCTAAACTGAACTCTTTCCTTAAGTCAGCATTAGGGTTTTAAACCCTAAACTGAACTTTTTCCATTCAGTCAGCATTAGGGTTTTAAACCCTAAACTAAACTTTTTCCTTTAGTCAGCATTAGGGTTTTAAACCCTAAACTGAACTCTTATCCTTTAGTCAGCATTAGGGTTTTAAACCCTAAACTAAACTTTTTCCATTCAGTCAGCATTAGGGTTTTAAACCCTAAACTCAACTCTTTCCTTTAGTCAGCATTAGGGTTTTAAACCCTAAACTAAACTCTTTCCTTCAGTCAGCATTAGGGTTTTAAACCCTAAATTGAACTTTTTCCATTCAGTCAGCATTAGGGTTTTAAACCCTAAACTAAACTCTTCCCTTTAGTTAGCATTTGGGTTTTAAACCCTAAACTGAACTCTTTCCTTCAGTCAGCATTAGGGTTTTAAACCCTAAACTGAACTCTTTCGTTCAGTCAGCATTAGGGTTTTAAAACCTAAACTGAACTTTTTCCATTTAGTCAGCATTAGGGTTTTAAACCCTAAACTGAACTCTTCCCTTTAGTCAGCATTAGGGTTTTAAACCCTAAACTGAACTCTTTTCATTTAAGTCAGCATTAGGGTTTTAAACCCTAAACTGAACTCTTTTCATTTATGTCAGCATTAGGGTTTTAAACCCTAAACTGAACTTTTCCCTTTAGTCAACATTAGAGTTTTAAATCCTAAACTGAACTCTTTCCTTTAGTCAGCATTAGGGTTTTAAACCCTAAACTGAACTCTTTCCTTCAGTCAGTATTAGGGTTTTAAACCCTAAACTGAACTCTTTCCTTCAGTCAGTATTAGGGTTTTAAACCCTAAACTGAACTTTTTCCATTTAGTCAACATTAGGGATTTAAACCTTAAACTGAACTTTTTCCATTCAGTCAGTATTAGGGTTTTAAACCCAAAACTGAACTTTTTCCTTTAGTCAGCATTAGGGTTTTAAACCCTAAACTGAACTCTTTTTCTTTAGTCAGCATTAGGGGTTTAAACCCTAAACTGAACTTTTTCCATTCAGTCAGCATTAGGGTTTTAAACCCTAAACTGAACTCTTTCCTTCAGTCAGCATTAGGGTTTTAAACCCTAAACTGAACTCTTTCCTACAGTCAGCATTAGGGTTTTAAACTCTAAACTGAACTTTTTCCATTCAGTCAACATTAGGGTTTTAAATCCTAAACTGATCTTTTTCCTTTCAGTCAGCATTAGGGTTTTAAACCCTAAACTGAACTCTTTCCTTAAGTCAGCATTAGGGTTTTAAACCCTAAACTGAACTTTTTCCATTCAGTCAGCATTAGGGTTTTAAACCCTAAACTAAACTTTTTCCTTTAGTCCGCATTAGGGTTTTAAACCCTAAACTGAACTCTTCTCCTTTAGTCAGCGTTAGGGTTTTAAACCCTAAACTGAACTTTTTCCATTCAGTCAGCATTAGGGTTTTAAACCCTAAACTCAACTCTTTCCTTTAGTCAGCATTAGGGTTTTAAACCCTAAACTAAACTCTTTCCTTCAGTCAGCATTAGGGTTTTAAACCCTAAATTGAACTTTTTCCATTCAGTCAGCATTAGGGTTTTAAACCCTAAACTGAACTCTTCCCTTTAGTTAGCATTTGGGTTTTAAACCCTAAACTGAACTCTTTCCTTTAGTCAGCATTAGGGTTTTAAACCCTAAACTGAACTCTTTCCTTCAGTCAGCATTAGGGTTTTAAAACCTAAACTGAACTTTTTCCATTTAGTCAGCATTAGGGTTTTAAACCCTAAACTGAACTCTTCCCTTTAGTCAGCATTAGGGTTTTAAACCCTAAACTGAACTCTTTTCATTTAAGTCAGCATTAGGGGTTTAAACCCTAAACTGAACTCTTTTCATTTAAGTCAGCATTAGGGTTTTAAACCCTAAACTGAACTCTTCCCTTTAGTCAACATTAGAGTTTTAAATCCTAAACTGAACTCTTTCCTTTAGTTAGCATTAGGGTTTTAAACCCTAAACTGAACTCTTTCCTTCAGTCAGTATTAGGGTTTTAAACCCTAAACTGAACTTTTTCCATTTAGTCAGCATTAGGGATTTAAACCTTAAACTGAACTTTTTCCATTCAGTCAGTATTAGGGTTTTAAACCCAAAACTGAACTTTTTCCTTTAGTTAGCAATAGGGTTTTAAACCCTAAACTGAATTCTTTTCATTTAGTCAGCATTAGGGTTTTAAACCCTAAACTGAACTTTTTCCATTCAGTCAGCATTAGGGTTTTAAACCCTAAACAGAACTTTTTCCTTTAGTCCGCATTAGGGTTTTAAACCCTAAACTGAACTCTTCTCCTTTAGTCAGCGTTAGGGTTTTAAACCCTAAACTGAACTTTTTCCATTCAGTCAGCATTAGGGTTTTAAACCCTAAACTCAACTCTTTCCTTTAGTCAGCATTAGGGTTTTAAACCCTAAACTAAACTTTTTCCTTCAGTCAGCATTAGGGTTTTAAAACCTAAACTGAACTTTTTCCATTTAGTCAGCATTAGGGTTTTAAACACTAAACTGAACTCTTTCCCTTTAGTCAGCATTAGGGTTTTAAACCCTAAACTGAACTCTTTTCATTTAAGTCAGCATTAGGGGTTTAAACCCTAAACTGAACTCTTTTCATTTAAGTCAGCATTAGGGTTTTAAACCCTAAACTGAACTCTTCCCTTTAGTCAACATTAGAGTTTTAAATCCTAAACTGAACTCTTTCCTTTAGTTAGCATTAGGGTTTTAAACCCTAAACTGAACTCTTTCCTTCAGTCAGTATTAGGGTTTTAAACCCTAAACTGAACTTTTTCCATATAGTCAGCATTAGGGATTTAAACCTTAAACTGAACTTTTTCCATTCAGTCAGTATTAGGGTTTTAAACCCAAAACTGAACTTTTTCCTTCAGTCAGCATTAGGGTTTTAAACCCTAAACTGAACTCTTTTCCTTTAGTCAGCATTAGGGGTTTAAACCCTAAACTGAACTTTTTCCATTCAGTCAGCATTAGGGTTTTAAACCCTAAACTAAACTCTTTCCTTTAGTCAGCATTAGGGTTTTAAACCCTAAACTGAACTCTTTCCTTCAGTCAGCATTAGGGTTTTAAACTCTAAACTGAACTTTTTCCATTCAGTCAACATTAGGGTTTTAAATCCTAAACTGATCTTTTTCCTTTAGTCTGCATTAGGGTTTTAAACCCTAAAGTGAACTCTTTTCCTTTTGTCAGCATTAGGGTTTTAAACCCTAAACTGAACTTTTTCCATTCAGTTAGCATTAGGGTTTTAAACTCTAAACTGAACTCTTTCCTTCAGTCAGTATTAGGGATTTAAACCCTAAACTGAACTCTTTCCTTCAGTCAGCATTAGGATTTTAAACTCTAAACTGAACTTTTTCCTTTAGTTAGCAATAGGGTTTTAAACCCTAAACTGAATTCTTTTCATTTAGTCAGCATTAGGGTTTTAAACCCTAAACTGAACTTTTTCCATTCAGTCAGCATTAGGGTTTTAAACCCTAAACAGAACTTTTTCCTTTAGTCCGCATTAGGGTTTTAAACCCTAAACTGAACTCTTCTCCTTTAGTCAGCGTTAGGGTTTTAAACCCTAAACTGAACTTTTTCCATTCAGTCAGCATTAGGGTTTTAAACCCTAAACTCAACTCTTTCCTTTAGTCAGCATTAGGGTTTTAAACCCTAAACTAAACTTTTTCCTTCAGTCAGCATTAGGGTTTTAAACCCTAAATTGAACTTTTTCCATTCAGTCAGCATTAGGGTTTTAAACCCTAAACTGAACTCTTCCCTTTAGTTAGCATTTGGGTTTTAAACCCTAAACTGAACTCTTTCCTTTAGTCAGCATTAGGGTTTTAAACCCTAAACTGAACTCTTTCCTTCAGTCAGCATTAGGGTTTTAAAACCTAAACTGAACTTTTTCCATTTAGTCAGCATTAGGGTTTTAAACCCTAAACTGAACTCTTCCCTTTAGTCAGCATTAGGGTTTTAAACCCTAAACTGAACTCTTTTCATTTAAGTCAGCATTAGGGGTTTAAACCCTAAACTGAACTCTTTTCATTTAAGTCAGCATTAGGGTTTTAAACCCTAAACTAAACTGTTCCCTTTAGTCAACATTAGAGTTTTAAATCCTAAACTGAACTCTTTCCTTTAGTTAGCATTAGGGTTTTAAACCCTAAACTGAACTCTTTCCTTCAGTCAGTATTAGGGTTTTAAACCCTAAACTGAACTTTTTCCATTTAGTCAGCATTAGGGATTTAAACCTTAAACTGAACTTTTTCCATTCAGTCAGTATTAGGGTTTTAAACCCAAAACTGAACTTTTTCCTTTAGTCAGCATTAGGGTTTTAAACCCTAAACTGAACTCTTTTCCTTTAGTCAGCATTAGGGGTTTAAACCCTAAACTGAACTTTTTCCATTCAGTCAGCATTAGGGTTTTAAACCCTAAACTGAACTCTTTCCTTTAGTCAGCATTAGGGTTTTTAAACCCTAAACTGAACTCTTTCCTTAAGTCAGCATTAGGGTTTTAAACTCTAAACTGAACTTTTTCCATTCAGTCAACATTAGGGTTTTAAATCCTAAACTGATCTTTTTCCTTTAGTCAGCATTAGGGTTTTAAACCCTAAAGTGAACTCTTTTCCTTTAGTCAGCATTAGGGTTTTAAACCCTAAACTGAACTTTTTCCATTCAGTCAGCATTAGGGTTTTAAACCCTAAACTCAACTCTTTCCTTTAGTCAGCATTAGGGTTTTAAACCCTAAACTGAACTCTTTCCTTCAGTCAGCATTAGGATTTTAAACCCTAAACTGAACTTTTCCACTCAGTCAGCATTAGGGTTTTAAACCCTAAACTGAACTCTTTCCTTCAGTCAGCATTAGGGTTTTAAACCCTAAACTGAACTTTTTCCATTCAGTCAGCATTAGGGTTTTAAACCCTAAACTGAACTTTTTCCTTTAGTCAGCATTAGGGTTTTAAACCCTAAACTGAACTCTTTTCCTTTAGTAAGCATTAGGGGTTTAAACCCTAAACTGAACTTTTTCCATTCAGTCAGCATTAGGGTTTTAAACCCTAAACTGAACTCTTTCATTTAGTCAGCATTAGGGTTTTAAACCCTAAACTGAACTCTTTCCTTCAGTCAGCATTAGGGTTTTAAACCCTAAACTGAACTCTTTCCTTTAGTCAGCATTAGGGTTTTAAACCCTAAACTAAACTCTTTCCTTCAGTCAGCATTAGGGTTTTAAACTCTAAACTGAACTTTTTCCATTCAGTCAACATTAGGGTTTTAAATCCTAAACTGATCTTTTTCCTTTAGTCAGCATTAGGGTTTTAAACCCTAAACTAAACTCTTTCCTTAAGTCAGCATTAGGGTTTTAAACCCTAAACTGAACTTTTTCCATTCAGTCAGCATTAGGGTTTTAAACCCTAAACTAAACTTTTTCCTTTAGTCAGCATTAGGGTTTTAAACCCTAAACTGAACTCTTCTCCTTTAGTCAGCATTAGGGTTTTAAACCCTAAACTGAACTTTTTCCATTCAGTCAGCATTAGGGTTTTAAACCCTAAACTCAACTCTTTCCTTTAGTCAGCATTAGGGTTTTAAACCCTAAACTAAACTCTTTCCTTCAGTCAGCATTAGGGTTTTAAACCCTAAATTGAACTTTTTCCATTCAGTCAGCATTAGGGTTTTAAACCCTAAACTGAACTTTTTCCTTTAGTCAGCATTAGGGTTTTAAACCCTAAACTGAACTCTTTTCCTTTAGTAAGCATTAGGGGTTTAAACCCTAAACTGAACTTTTTCCATTCAGTCAGCATTAGGGTTTTAAACCCTAAACTGAACTCTTTCATTTAGTCAGCATTAGGGTTTTAAACCCTAAACTGAACTCTTTCCTTCAGTCAGCATTAGGGTTTTAAACCCTAAACTGAACTCTTCCCTTTAGTTAGCATTTGGGTTTTAAACCCTAAACTGAACTCTTTCCTTTAGTCAGCATTAGGGTTTTAAACCCTAAACTGAACTCTTTCCTTCAGTAAGCATTAGGGTTTTAAAACCTAAACTGAACTTTTTCCATTTAGTCAGCATTAGGGTTTTAAACCCTAAACTGAACTCTTCCCTTTAGTCAGCATTAGGGTTTTAAACCCTAAACTGAACTTTTTCCATTCAGTCAGCATTAGGGTTTTAAACCCTAAACTGAACTTTTTTCCATTCAGTCAGCATTAGGGTTTTAAACCCTAAACTGAACTTTTTCCATTCAGTCAGCATTAGGGTTTTAAACCCTAAACTGAACTTTTTTCCATTCAGTCAACATTAGGGTTTTAAACCCTAAACTGAACTCTTTCCATTCAGTCAGCGTTAGGGTTTTAAACCCTAAACTAAACTCTTTCCTTTAGTCAGCATTAGGGGTTTAAACCCTAAACTGAACTTTTTCCATTCAGTCAGCATTAGGGTTTTAAACCCTAAACTGAACTCTTTCCTTTAGTCAGCATTAGGGTTTTAAACCCTAAACTGAACTCTTTCCTTAAGTCAGCATTAGGGTTTTAAACTCTAAACTGAACTTTTTCCATTCAGTCAACATTAGGGTTTTAAATCCTAAACTGATCTTTTTCCTTTAGTCAGCATTAGGGTTTTAAACCCTAAAGTGAACTCTTTTCCTTTAGTCAGCATTAGGGTTTTAAACCCTAAACTGAACTTTTTCCATTCAGTTAGCATTAGGGTTTTAAACTCTAAACTGAACTCTTTCCTTCAGTCAGTATTAGGGATTTAAACCCTAAACTGAACTCTTTCCTTCAGTCAGCATTAGGATTTTAAACTCTAAACTGAACTTTTTCCTTTAGTTAGCAATAGGGTTTTAAGCCCTAAACTGAATTCTTTTCATTTAGTCAGCTTTAGGGTTTTAAACCCTAAACTGAACTTTTTCCATTCAGTCAGCATTAGGGTTTTAAACCCTAAACTGAACTTTTTCCTTTAGTCAGCATTAGGGTTTTAAACCCTAAACTGAACTCTTTTCCTTTAGTAAGCATTAGGGGTTTAAACCCTAAACTGAACTTTTTCCATTCAGTCAGCATTAGGGTTTTAAACCCTAAACTGAACTCTTTCATTTAGTCAGCATTAAGGTTTTAAACCCTAAACTGAACTCTTTCCTTCAGTCAGCATTAGGGTTTTAAACCCTAAACTGAACTCTTTCCTTTAGTCAGCATTAGGGTTTTAAACCCTAAACTGAACTCTTTCCTTCAGTCAGCATTAGGGTTTTAAACTCTAAACTGAACTTTTTCCATTCAGTCAACATTAGGGTTTTAAATCCTAAACTGATCTTTTTCCTTTAGTCAGCATTAGGGTTTTAAACCCTAAACTGAACTCTTTCCTTAAGTCAGCATTAGGGTTTTAAACCCTAAACTGAACTTTTTCCATTCAGTCAGCATTAGGGTTTTAAACCCTAAACTAAACTTTTTCCTTTAGTCAGCATTAGGGTTTTAAACCCTAAACTGAACTCTTCTCCTTTAGTCAGCATTAGGGTTTTAAACCCTAAACTGAACTTTTTCCATTCAGTCAGCATTAGGGTTTTAAACCCTAAACTCAACTCTTTCCTTTAGTCAGCATTAGGGTTTTAAACCCTAAACTAAACTCTTTCCTTCAGTCAGCATTAGGGTTTTAAACCCTAAATTGAACTTTTTCCATTCAGTCAGCATTAGGGTTTTAAACCCAAAACTGAACTCTTCCCTTTAGTTAGCATTTGGGTTTTAAACCCTAAACTGAACTCTTTCCTTTAGTCAGCATTAGGGTTTTAAACCCTAAACTGAACTCTTTCCTTCAGTCAGCATTAGGGTTTTAAAACCTAAACTGAACTTTTTCCATTTAGTCAGCATTAGGGTTTTAAACCCTAAACTGAACTCTTCCCTTTAGTCAGCATTAGGGTTTTAAACCCTAAACTGAACTCTTTTCATTTAAGTCAGCATTAGGGGTTTAAACCCTAAACTGAACTCTTTTCATTTAAGTCAGCATTAGGGTTTTAAACCCTAAACTGAACTCTTCCCTTTAGTCAACATTAGAGTTTTAAATCCTAAACTGAACTCTTTCCTTTAGTTAGCATTAGGGTTTTAAACCCTAAACTGAACTCTTTCCTTCAGTCAGTATTAGGGTTTTAAACCCTAAACTGAACTTTTTCCATATAGTCAGCATTAGGGATTTAAACCTTAAACTGAACTTTTTCCATTCAGTCAGTATTAGGGTTTTAAACCCAAAACTGAACTTTTTCCTTCAGTCAGCATTAGGGTTTTAAACCCTAAACTGAACTCTTTTCCTTTAGTCAGCATTAGGGGTTTAAACCCTTAACTGAACTTTTTCCATTCAGTCAGCATTAGGGTTTTAAACCCTAAACTAAACTCTTTCCTTTAGTCAGCATTAGGGTTTTAAACCCTAAACTGAACTCTTTCCTTAAGTCAGCATTAGGGTTTTAAACTCTAAACTGAACTTTTTCCATTCAGTCAACATTAGGGTTTTAAATCCTAAACTGATCTTTTTCCTTTAGTCTGCATTAGGGTTTTAAACCCTAAAGTGAACTCTTTTCCTTTTGTCAGCATTAGGGTTTTAAACCCTAAACTGAACTTTTTCCATTCAGTTAGCATTAGGGTTTTAAACTCTAAACTGAACTCTTTCCTTCAGTCAGTATTAGGGATTTAAACCCTAAACTGAACTCTTTCCTTCAGTCAGCATTAGGATTTTAAACTCTAAACTGAACTTTTTCCTTTAGTTAGCAATAGGGTTTTAAACCCTAAACTGAATTCTTTTCATTTAGTCAGCATTAGGGTTTTAAACCCTAAACTGAACTTTTTCCATTCAGTCAGCATTAGGGTTTTAAACCCTAAACTGAACTTTTTCATTTAGTCAGCATTAGGGTTTTAAACCCTAAACTGAACTCTTTTCCTTTAGTAAGCATTAGGGGTTTAAACCCTAAACTGAACTTTTTCCATTCAGTCAGCATTAGGGTTTTAAACCCTAAACTGAACTCTTTCATTTAGTCAGCATTAGGGTTTTAAACCCTAAACTGAACTCTTTCCTTCAGTCAGCATTAGGGTTTTAAACCCTAAACTGAACTTTTTCCATTCAGTCAACATTAGCGTTTTAAATCCTAAACTGAACTTTTTCCTTTAGTCAGCATTAGGGTTTTAAACCCTAAACTGAACTCTTTCCTTTAGTCAGCATTAGAGTTTTAAACCCTAAACTGAA
Source organism: Nicotiana sylvestris (assembly GCF_000393655.2). NCBI lineage: Eukaryota > Viridiplantae > Streptophyta > Magnoliopsida > Solanales > Solanaceae > Nicotiana > Nicotiana sylvestris. The sequence goes on along the minus strand of NC_091067.1, from coordinate 42,126,891 downwards.
CTCTTTCCTTCAGTCAGCATTAGGGTTTTAAAACCTAAACTGAACTTTTTCCATTTAGTCAACATTAGGGTTTTAAACCCTAAACTAAACTTTTCCATTTAGTCAACATTAGGGTTTTAAACCCTAAACTGAACTCTTTTCATTTAAGTCAGCATTAGGGTTTTAAACCCTAAACTGAACTCTTTTCATTTAAGTCAGCATTAGGGTTTTAAACCCTAAACTGAACTCTTCCCTTTAGTCAACATTAGAGTTTTAAATCCTAAACTGAACTCTTTCCTTTAGTCAGCATTAGGGTTTTAAACCCTAAACTGAACTCTTTCCTTCAGTCAGTATTAGGGTTTTAAACCCTAAACTGAACTTTTTCCATTTAGTCAGCATTAGGGATTTAAACCTTAAACTGAACTTTTTCCATTCAGTCAGTATTAGGGTTTTAAACCCAAAACTGAACTTTTTCCTTTAGTCAGCATTAGGGTTTTAAACCCTAAACTGAACTCTTTTCCTTTAGTCAGCATTAGGGGTTTAAACCCTAAACTGAACTTTTTCCATTCAGTCACCATTAGGGTTTTAAACCCTAAACTGAACTCTTTCCTTTAGTCAGCATTAGGGTTTTAAACCCTAAACTGAACTCTTTCCTTCAGTCAGCATTAGGGTTTTAAACTCTAAACTGAACTTTTTCCATTCAGTCAACATTAGGGTTTTAAATCCTAAACTGATCTTTTTCCTTTAGTCAGCATTAGGGTTTTAAACCCTAAAGTGCACTCTTTTCCTTTAGTCAGCATTAGGGTTTTAAACCCTAAACTGAACTTTTTCCATTCAGTTAGCATTAGGGTTTTAAACTCTAAACTGAACTCTTTCCTTTAGTCAGCATTAGGGTTTTAAACCCTAAACTGAACTCTTCTCCTTTAGTCAGCATTAGGGTTTTAAACCCTAAACTGAACTTTTTCCATTCAGTCAGCATTAGGGTTTTAAACCCTAAACTCAACTCTTTCCTTTAGTCAGCATTAGGGTTTTAAAACCCTAAACTAAACTCTTTCCTTTAGTCAGCATTAGGGTTTTAAACCCTAAATTGAACTTTTTCCATTCAGTCAGCATTAGGGTTTTAAACCCTAAACTGAACTCTTCCCTTTAGTTAGCATTTGGGTTTTAAACCCTAAACTGAACTCTTTCCTTTAGTCAGCATTAGGGTTTTAAACCCTAAACTGAACTCTTTCCTTCAGTCAGCATTAGGGTTTTAAAACCTAAACTGAACTTTTTCCATTTAGTCAGCATTAGGATTTTAAACCCTAAACTGAACTCTTCCCTTTAGTCAGCATTAGGGTTTTAAACCCTAAACTGAACTCTTTTCATTTAAGTCAGCATTAGGGGTTTAAACCCTAAACTGAACTCTTTTCATTTAAGTCAGCATTAGGGTTTTAAACCCTAAACTGAACTCTTCCCTTTAGTCAACATTAGAGTTTTAAATCATAAACTGAACTCTTTCCTTTAGTTAGCATTAGGGTTTTAAACCCTAAACTGAACTCTTTCCTTCAGTCAGTATTAGGGTTTTAAACCCTAAACTGAACTTTTTCCATTTAGTCAGCATTAGGGATTTAAACCCTAAACTGAACTTTTTCCATTCAGTCAGTATTAGGGTTTTAAACCCAAAACTGAACTTTTTCCTTTAGTCAGCATTAGGGTTTTAAACCCTAAACTGAACTCTTTTCCTTTAGTCAGGATTAGGGGTTTAAACCCTAAACTGAACTTTTTCCATTCAGTCAGCATTAGGGTTTTAAACCCTAAACTGAACTCTTTCCTTTAGTCAGCATTAGGGTTTTAAACCCTAAACTGAACTCTTTCCTTAAGTCAGCATTAGGGTTTTAAACTCTAAACTGAACTTTTTCCATTCAGTCAACATTAGGGTTTTAAATCCTAAACTGATCTTTTTCCTTTAGTCAGCATTAGGATTTTAAACCCTAAAGTGAACTCTTTTCCTTTTGTCAGCATTAGGGTTTTAAACCCTAAACTGAACTTTTTCCATTCAGTTAGCATTAGGGTTTTAAACTCTAAACTGAACTCTTTCCTTCAGTCAGTATTAGGGATTTAAACCCTAAACTGAACTCTTTCCTTCAGTCAGCATTAGGATTTTAAACTCTAAACTGAACTTTTTCCTTTAGTTAGCGATAGGGTTTTAAACCCTAAACTGAATTCTTTTCATTTAGTCAGCATTAGGGTTTTAAACCCTAAACTGAACTTTTTCCATTCAGTCAGCATTAGGGTTTTAAACCCTAAACTGAACTTTTTCCTTTAGTCAGCATTAGGGTTTTAAACCCTAAACTGAACTCTTTTCCTTTAGTAAGCATTAGGGGTTTAAACCCTAAACTGAACTTTTTCCATTCAGTCAGCATTAGGGTTTTAAACCCTAAACTGAACTCTTTCATTTAGTCAGCATTAGGGTTTTAAACCCTAAACTGAACTCTTTTCTTCAGTCAGCATTAGGGTTTTAAACCCTAAACTGAACTTTTTCCATTCAGTCAACATTAGGGTTTTAAATCCTAAACTGAACTTTTTCCTTTAGTCAGCATTAGGGTTTTAAACCCTAAACTGAACTCTTTCCTTTAGTCAGCATTAGGGTTTTAAACCCTAAACTGAACTCTTTTCCTTTAGTAAGCATTAGGGGTTTAAACCCTAAACTGAACTTTTTCCATTCAGTCAGCATTAGGGTTTTAAACCCTAAACTGAACTCTTTCATTTAGTCAGCATTAGGGTTTTAAACCCTAAACTGAACTCTTTTCTTCAGTCAGCATTAGGGTTTTAAACCCTAAACTGAACTTTTTCCATTCAGTCAACATTAGGGTTTTAAACCCTAAACTGAACTCTTCCCTTTAGTCAACATTAGAGTTTTAAATCCTAAACTGAACTCTTTCCTTTAGTTAGCATTAGGGTTTTAAACCCTAAACTGAACTCTTTCCTTCAGTCAGTATTAGGGTTTTAAACCCTAAACTGAACTTTTTCCATATAGTCAGCATTAGGGATTTAAACCTTAAACTGAACTTTTTCCATTCAGTCAGTATTAGGGTTTTAAACCCAAAACTGAACTTTTTCCTTCAGTCAGCATTAGGGTTTTAAACCCTAAACTGAACTCTTTTCCTTTAGTCAGCATTAGGGGTTTAAACCCTTAACTGAACTTTTTCCATTCAGTCAGCATTAGGGTTTTAAACCCTAAACTAAACTCTTTCCTTTAGTCAGCATTAGGGTTTTAAACCCTAAACTGAACTCTTTCCTTAAGTCAGCATTAGGGTTTTAAACTCTAAACTGAACTTTTTCCATTCAGTCAACATTAGGGTTTTAAATCCTAAACTGATCTTTTTCCTTTAGTCTGCATTAGGGTTTTAAACCCTAAAGTGAACTCTTTTCCTTTTGTCAGCATTAGGGTTTTAAACCCTAAACTGAACTTTTTCCATTCAGTTAGCATTAGGGTTTTAAACTCTAAACTGAACTCTTTCCTTCAGTCAGTATTAGGGATTTAAACCCTAAACTGAACTCTTTCCTTCAGTCAGCATTAGGATTTTAAACTCTAAACTGAACTTTTTCCTTTAGTTAGCAATAGGGTTTTAAACCCTAAACTGAATTCTTTTCATTTAGTCAGCATTAGGGTTTTAAACCCTAAACTGAACTTTTTCCATTCAGTCAGCATTAGGGTTTTAAACCCTAAACTGAACTTTTTCATTTAGTCAGCATTAGGGTTTTAAACCCTAAACTGAACTCTTTTCCTTTAGTAAGCATTAGGGGTTTAAACCCTAAACTGAACTTTTTCCATTCAGTCAGCATTAGGGTTTTAAACCCTAAACTGAACTCTTTCATTTAGTCAGCATTAGGGTTTTAAACCCTAAACTGAACTCTTTCCTTCAGTCAGCATTAGGGTTTTAAACCCTAAACTGAACTTTTTCCATTCAGTCAACATTAGCGTTTTAAATCCTAAACTGAACTTTTTCCTTTAGTCAGCATTAGGGTTTTAAACCCTAAACTGAACTCTTTCCTTTAGTCAGCATTAGAGTTTTAAACCCTAAACTGAACTCTTTCCTTCAGTCAGCATTAGGGTTTTAAAACCTAAACTGAACTTTTTCCATTTAGTCAACATTAGGGTTTTAAACCCTAAACTAAACTTTTCCATTTAGTCAACATTAGGGTTTTAAACCCTAAACTGAACTCTTTTCATTTAAGTCAGCATTAGGGTTTTAAACCCTAAACTGAACTCTTTTCATTTAAGTCAGCATTAGGGTTTTAAACCCTAAACTGAACTCTTCCCTTTAGTCAACATTAGAGTTTTAAATCCTAAACTGAACTCTTTCCTTTAGTCAGCATTAGGGTTTTAAACCCTAAACTGAACTCTTTCCTTCAGTCAGTATTAGGGTTTTAAACCCTAAACTGAACTTTTTCCATTTAGTCAGCATTAGGGATTTAAACCTTAAACTGAACTTTTTCCATTCAGTCAGTATTAGGGTTTTAAACCCAAAACTGAACTTTTTCCTTTAGTCAGCATTAGGGTTTTAAACCCTAAACTGAACTCTTTTCCTTTAGTCAGCATTAGGGGTTTAAACCCTAAACTGAACTTTTTCCATTCAGTCACCATTAGGGTTTTAAACCCTAAACTGAACTCTTTCCTTTAGTCAGCATTAGGGTTTTAAACCCTAAACTGAACTCTTTCCTTCAGTCAGCATTAGGGTTTTAAACTCTAAACTGAACTTTTTCCATTCAGTCAACATTAGGGTTTTAAATCCTAAACTGATCTTTTTCCTTTAGTCAGCATTAGGGTTTTAAACCCTAAAGTGCACTCTTTTCCTTTAGTCAGCATTAGGGTTTTAAACCCTAAACTGAACTTTTTCCATTCAGTTAGCATTAGGGTTTTAAACTCTAAACTGAACTCTTTCCTTTAGTCAGCATTAGGGTTTTAAACCCTAAACTGAACTCTTCTCCTTTAGTCAGCATTAGGGTTTTAAACCCTAAACTGAACTTTTTCCATTCAGTCAGCATTAGGGTTTTAAACCCTAAACTCAACTCTTTCCTTTAGTCAGCATTAGGGTTTTAAAACCCTAAACTAAACTCTTTCCTTTAGTCAGCATTAGGGTTTTAAACCCTAAATTGAACTTTTTCCATTCAGTCAGCATTAGGGTTTTAAACCCTAAACTGAACTCTTCCCTTTAGTTAGCATTTGGGTTTTAAACCCTAAACTGAACTCTTTCCTTTAGTCAGCATTAGGGTTTTAAACCCTAAACTGAACTCTTTCCTTCAGTCAGCATTAGGGTTTTAAAACCTAAACTGAACTTTTTCCATTTAGTCAGCATTAGGATTTTAAACCCTAAACTGAACTCTTCCCTTTAGTCAGCATTAGGGTTTTAAACCCTAAACTGAACTCTTTTCATTTAAGTCAGCATTAGGGGTTTAAACCCTAAACTGAACTCTTTTCATTTAAGTCAGCATTAGGGTTTTAAACCCTAAACTGAACTCTTCCCTTTAGTCAACATTAGAGTTTTAAATCATAAACTGAACTCTTTCCTTTAGTTAGCATTAGGGTTTTAAACCCTAAACTGAACTCTTTCCTTCAGTCAGTATTAGGGTTTTAAACCCTAAACTGAACTTTTTCCATTTAGTCAGCATTAGGGATTTAAACCTTAAACTGAACTTTTTCCATTCAGTCAGTATTAGGGTTTTAAACCCAAAACTGAACTTTTTCCTTTAGTCAGCATTAGGGTTTTAAACCCTAAACTGAACTCTTTTCCTTTAGTCAGGATTAGGGGTTTAAACCCTAAACTGAACTTTTTCCATTCAGTCAGCATTAGGGTTTTAAACCCTAAACTGAACTCTTTCCTTTAGTCAGCATTAGGGTTTTAAACCCTAAACTGAACTCTTTCCTTAAGTCAGCATTAGGGTTTTAAACTCTAAACTGAACTTTTTCCATTCAGTCAACATTAGGGTTTTAAATCCTAAACTGATCTTTTTCCTTTAGTCAGCATTAGGATTTTAAACCCTAAAGTGAACTCTTTTCCTTTTGTCAGCATTAGGGTTTTAAACCCTAAACTGAACTTTTTCCATTCAGTTAGCATTAGGGTTTTAAACTCTAAACTGAACTCTTTCCTTCAGTCAGTATTAGGGATTTAAACCCTAAACTGAACTCTTTCCTTCAGTCAGCATTAGGATTTTAAACTCTAAACTGAACTTTTTCCTTTAGTTAGCGATAGGGTTTTAAACCCTAAACTGAATTCTTTTCATTTAGTCAGCATTAGGGTTTTAAACCCTAAACTGAACTTTTTCCATTCAGTCAGCATTAGGGTTTTAAACCCTAAACTGAACTTTTTCCTTTAGTCAGCATTAGGGTTTTAAACCCTAAACTGAACTCTTTTCCTTTAGTAAGCATTAGGGGTTTAAACCCTAAACTGAACTTTTTCCATTCAGTCAGCATTAGGGTTTTAAACCCTAAACTGAACTCTTTCATTTAGTCAGCATTAGGGTTTTAAACCCTAAACTGAACTCTTTTCTTCAGTCAGCATTAGGGTTTTAAACCCTAAACTGAACTTTTTCCATTCAGTCAACATTAGGGTTTTAAATCCTAAACTGAACTTTTTCCTTTAGTCAGCATTAGGGTTTTAAACCCTAAACTGAACTCTTTCCTTTAGTCAGCATTAGGGTTTTAAACCCTAAACTGAACTCTTTCCTTCAGTCAGCATTAGGGTTTTAAAACCTAAACTGAACTTTTTTCATTTAGTCAGCATTAGGGTTTTAAACCCTAAACTGAACTCTTCCATTTAGTCAGCATTAGGGTTTTAAACCCTAAACTGAACTCTTTTCATTTAAGTCAGCATTAGGGCTTTAAACCCTAAACTGAACTCTTTTCATTTAAGTCAGCATTAGGGTTTTAAACCCTAAACTGAACTCTTCCCTTTAGTCAACATTAGAGTTTTAAATCCTAAACTGAACTCTTTCCTTTAGTCAGCATTAGGGTTTTAAACCCTAAACTGAATTCTTTCCTTCAGTCAGTATTAGGGTTTTAAACCCTAAACTGAACTTTTTCCATTTAGTCAACATTAGGGATTTAAACCTTAAACTGAACTTTTTCCATTCAGTCAGTATTAGGGTTTTAAACCCAAAACTGAACTTTTTCCTTTAGTCAGCATTAGGGTTTTAAACCCTAAACTGAACTCTTTTCCTTTAGTCAGCATTAGGGGTTTAAACCCTAAACTGAACTTTTTCCATTCAGTCACCATTAGGGTTTTAAACCCTAAACTGAACTCTTTCCTTTAGTCAGCATTAGGGTTTTCAACTCTAAACTGAACTTTTCCCTTTAGTCAACATTAGAGTTTTAAATCCTAAACTGAACTCTTTCCTTTAGTCAGCATTAGGGTTTTAAACCCTAAACTGAACTCTTTCCTTCAGTCAGTATTAGGGTTTTAAACCCTAAACTGAACTATTTCCATTTAGTCAGCATTAGGGATTTAAACCTTAAACTGAACTTTTTCCATTCAGTCAGTATTAGGGTTTTAAACCCAAAACTGAACTTTTTCCTTTAGTCAGCATTAGGGTTTTAAACCCTAAACTGAACTCTTTTCCTTTAGTCAGCATTAGGGGTTTAAACCCTAAACTGAACTTTTTCCATTCAGTCACCATTAGGGTTTTAAACCCTAAACTGAACTCTTTCCTTTAGTCAGCATTAGGGTTTTAAACCCTAAACTGAACTCTTTCCTTCAGTCAGCATTAGGGTTTTAAACTCTAAACTGAACTTTTTCCATTCAGTCAACATTAGGGTTTTAAATCCTAAACTGATCTTTTTCCTTTAGTCAGCATTAGGGTTTTAAACCCTAAAGTGCACTCTTTTCCTTTAGTCAGCATTAGGGTTTTAAACCCTAAACTGAACTTTTTCCATTCAGTTAGCATTAGGGTTTTAAACTCTAAACTGAACTCTTTCCTTTAGTCAGCATTAGGGTTTTAAACCCTAAACTGAACTCTTCTCCTTTAGTCAGCATTAGGGTTTTAAACCCTAAACTGAACTTTTTCCATTCAGTCAGCATTAGGGTTTTAAACCCTAAACTCAACTCTTTCCTTTAGTCAGCATTAGGGTTTTAAACCCTAAACTAAACTCTTTCCTTTAGTCAGCATTAGGGTTTTAAACCCTAAATTGAACTTTTTCCATTCAGTCAGCATTAGGGTTTTAAACCCTAAACTGAACTCTTCCCTTTAGTTAGCATTTGGGTTTTAAACCCTAAACTGAACTCTTTTCTTTAGTCAGCATTAGGGTTTTAAACCCTAAACTGAACTCTTTCCTTCAGTCAGCATTAGGGTTTTAAAACCTAAACTGAACTTTTTCCATTTAGTCAGCATTAGGATTTTAAACCCTAAACTGAACTCTTCCCTTTAGTCAGCATTAGGGTTTTAAACCCTAAACTGAACTCTTTTCATTTAAGTCAGCATTAGGGGTTTAAACCCTAAACTGAACTCTTTTCATTTAAGTCAGCATTAGGGTTTTAAACCCTAAACTGAACTCTTCCCTTTAGTCAACATTAGAGTTTTAAATCCTAAACTGAACTCTTTCCTTTAGTTAGCATTAGGGTTTTAAACCCTAAACTGAACTCTTTCCTTCAGTCAGTATTAGGGTTTTAAACCCTAAACTGAACTTTTTCCATTTAGTCAGCATTAGGGATTTAAACCTTAAACTGAACTTTTTCCATTCAGTCAGTATTAGGGTTTTAAACCCAAAACTGAACTTTTTCCTTTAGTCAGCATTAGGGTTTTAAACCCTAAACTGAACTCTTTTCCTTTAGTCAGGATTAGGGGTTTAAACCCTAAACTGAACTTTTTCCATTCAGTCAGCATTAGGGTTTTAAACCCTAAACTGAACTCTTTCCTTTAGTCAGCATTAGGGTTTTAAACCCTAAACTGAACTCTTTCCTTAAGTCAGCATTAGGGTTTTAAACTCTAAACTGAACTTTTTCCATTCAGTCAACATTAGGGTTTTAAATCCTAAACTGATCTTTTTCCTTTAGTCAGCATTAGGATTTTAAACCCTAAAGTGAACTCTTTTCCTTTTGTCAGCATTAGGGTTTTAAACCCTAAACTGAACTTTTTCCATTCAGTTAGCATTAGGGTTTTAAACTCTAAACTGAACTCTTTCCTTCAGTCAGTATTAGGGATTTAAACCCTAAACTGAACTCTTTCCTTCAGTCAGCATTAGGATTTTAAACTCTAAACTGAACTTTTTCCTTTAGTTAGCGATAGGGTTTTAAACCCTAAACTGAATTCTTTTCATTTAGTCAGCATTAGGGTTTTAAACCCTAAACTGAACTTTTTCCATTCAGTCAGCATTAGGGTTTTAAACCCTAAACTGAACTTTTTCCTTTAGTCAGCATTAGGGTTTTAAACCCTAAACTGAACTCTTTTCCTTTAGTAAGCATTAGGGGTTTAAACCCTAAACTGAACTTTTTCCATTCAGTCAGCATTAGGGTTTTAAACCCTAAACTGAACTCTTTCATTTAGTCAGCATTAGGGTTTTAAACCCTAAACTGAACTCTTTTCTTCAGTCAGCATTAGGGTTTTAAACCCTAAACTGAACTTTTTCCATTCAGTCAACATTAGGGTTTTAAATCCTAAACTGAACTTTTTCCTTTAGTCAGCATTAGGGTTTTAAACCCTAAACTGAACTCTTTCCTTTAGTCAGCATTAGGGTTTTAAACCCTAAACTGAACTCTTTCCTTCAGTCAGCATTAGGGTTTTAAAACCTAAACTGAACTTTTTTCATTTAGTCAGCATTAGGGTTTTAAACCCTAAACTGAACTCTTCCATTTAGTCAGCATTAGGGTTTTAAACCCTAAACTGAACTCTTTTCATTTAAGTCAGCATTAGGGCTTTAAACCCTAAACTGAACTCTTTTCATTTAAGTCAGCATTAGGGTTTTAAACCCTAAACTGAACTCTTCCCTTTAGTCAACATTAGAGTTTTAAATCCTAAACTGAACTCTTTCCTTTAGTCAGCATTAGGGTTTTAAACCCTAAACTGAATTCTTTCCTTCAGTCAGTATTAGGGTTTTAAACCCTAAACTGAACTTTTTCCATTTAGTCAACATTAGGGATTTAAACCTTAAACTGAACTTTTTCCATTCAGTCAGTATTAGGGTTTTAAACCCAAAACTGAACTTTTTCCTTTAGTCAGCATTAGGGTTTTAAACCCTAAACTGAACTCTTTTCCTTTAGTCAGCATTAGGGGTTTAAACCCTAAACTGAACTTTTTCCATTCAGTCAGCATTAGGGTTTTAAACCCTAAACTGAACTCTTTCCTTTAGTCAGCATTAGGGTTTTAAACCCTAAACTGAACTTTTTCCATTCAGTCAGCATTAGGGTTTTAAACCCTAAACTGAACTTTTTCCTTCAGTCAGCATTAGGGTTTTAAACCCTAAACTGAACTTTTTCCATTCAGTCAGCATTAGGGTTTTAAACCCTAAACTGAACTTTTTCCTTTAGTCAGCATTAGGGTTTTAAACCCTAAACTGAACTCTTTTCCTTTAGTAAGCATTAGGGGTTTAAACCCTAAACTGAACTTTTTCCATTCAGTCAGCATTAGGGTTTTAAACCCTAAACTGAACTCTTTCATTTAGTCAGCATTAGGGTTTTAAACCCTAAACTGAACTCTTTTCTTCAGTCAGCATTAGGGTTTTAAACCCTAAACTGAACTTTTTCCATTCAGTCAACATTAGGGTTTTAAATCCTAAACTGAACTTTTTCCTTTAGTCAGCATTAGGGTTTTAAACCCTAAACTGAACTCTTTCCTTTAGTCAGCATTAGGGTTTTAAACCCTAAACTGAACTCTTTCCTTCAGTCAGCATTAGGGTTTTAAAACCTAAACTGAACTTTTTTCATTTAGTCAGCATTAGGGTTTTAAACCCTAAACTGAACTCTTCCATTTAGTCAGCATTAGGGTTTTAAACCCTAAACTGAACTCTTTTCATTTAAGTCAGCATTAGGGCTTTAAACCCTAAACTGAACTCTTTTCATTTAAGTCAGCATTAGGGTTTTAAACCCTAAACCGAACTCTTCCCTTTAGTCAACATTAGAGTTTTAAATCCTAAACTGAACTCTTTCCTTTAGTCAGCATTAGGGTTTTAAACCCTAAACAGAATTCTTTCCTTCAGTCAGTATTAGGGTTTTAAACCCTAAACTGAACTTTTTCCATTTAGTCAACATTAGGGATTTAAACCTTAAACTGAACTTTTTCCATTCAGTCAGTATTAGGGTTTTAAACCCAAAACTGAACTTTTTCCTTTAGTCAGCATTAGGGTTTTAAACCCTAAACTGAACTCTTTTCCTTTAGTCAGCATTAGGGGTTTAAACCCTAAACTGAACTTTTTCCATTCAGTCAGCATTAGGGTTTTAAACCCTAAACTGAACTCTTTCCTTTAGTCAGCATTAGGGTTTTAAACCCTAAACTGAACTCTTTCCTTCAGTCAGCATTAGGGTTTTAAACTCTAAACTGAACTTTTTCCATTCAGTCAACATTAGGGTTTTAAATCCTAAACTGATCTTTTTCCTTTAGTCAGCATTAGGGTTTTAAACCCTAAAGTGAACTCTTTTCCTTTAGTCAGCATTAGGGTTTTAAACCCTAAACTGAACTTTTTCCATTCAGTTAGCATTAGGGTTTTAAACTCTAAACTGAACTCTTTCCTTCAGTCAGTATTAGGGATTTAAACCCTAAACTGAACTCTTTCCTTCAGTCAGCATTAGGATTTTAAACTCTAAACTGAACTTTTTCCTTTAGTTAGCAATAGGGTTTTAAACCCTAAACTGAATTCTTTTCATTTAGTCAGCATTAGGGTTTTAAACCCTAAACTGAACTTTTTCCATTCAGTCAGCATTAGGGTTTTAAACCCTAAACTGAACTCTTTTCATTTAAGTCAGCATTAGGGTTTTAAACCCTAAACTGAACTCTTTTCATTTAAGTCAGCATTAGGGTTTTAAACCCTAAACTGAACTCTTCCCTTTAGTCAACATTAGAGTTTTAAATCCTAAACTGAACTCTTTCCTTTAGTCAGCATTAGGGTTTTAAACCCTAAACTGAACTCTTTCCTTCAGTCAGTATTAGGGTTTTAAACCCTAAACTGAACTTTTTCCATTTAGTCAGCATTAGGGATTTAAACCTTAAACTGAACTTTTTCCATTCAGTCAGTATTAGGGTTTTAAACCCAAAATTTTTCCTTTAGTCAGCATTAGGGTTTTAAACCCTAAACTGAACTCTTTTCCTTTAGTCAGCATTAGGGGTTTAAACCCTAAACTGAACTTTTTCCATTCAGTCAGCATTAGGGTTTTAAACCCTAAACTGAACTCTTTCCTTTAGTCAGCATTAGGGTTTTAAACCCTAAACTGAACTCTTTCCTTCAGTCAGCATTAGGGTTTTAAACTCTAAACTGAACTTTTTCCATTCAGTCAACATTAGGGTTTTAAATCCTAAACTGATCTTTTTCCTTTAGTCAGCATTAGGGTTTTAAACCCTAAAGTGAACTCTTTTCCTTTAGTCAGCATTAGGGTTTTAAACCCTAAATTGAACTTTTTCCATTAAGTTAGCATTAGGGTTTTAAACTCTAAACTGAACTCTTTCCTTTAGTCAGCATTAGGGTTTTAAACCCTAAACTGAACTCTTCTCCTTTAGTCAGCATTAGGGTTTTAAACCCTAAACTGAACTTTTTCCATTCAGTCAGCATTAGGGTTTTAAACCCTAAACTCAACTCTTTCCTTTAGTCAGCATTAGGGTTTTAAACCCTAAACTAAACTCTTTCCTTCAGTCAGCATTAGGGTTTTAAACCCTAAATTGAACTTTTTCCATTCAGTCAGCATTAGGGTTTTAAACCCTAAACTGAACTCTTCCCTTTAGTTAGCATTTGGGTTTTAAACCCTAAACTGAACTCTTTCCTTTAGTCAGCATTAGGGTTTTAAACCCTAAACTGAACTCTTTCCTTCAGTCAGCATTAGGGTTTTAAAACCTAAACTGAACTTTTTTCATTTAGTCAGCATTAGGGTTTTAAACCCTAAACTGAACTCTTCCATTTAGTCAGCATTAGGGTTTTAAACCCTAAACTGAACTCTTTTCATTTAAGTCAGCATTAGGGCTTTAAACCCTAAACTGAACTCTTTTCATTTAAGTCAGCATTAGGGTTTTAAACCCTAAACTGAACTCTTCCCTTTAGTCAACATTAGAGTTTTAAATCCTAAACTGAACTCTTTCCTTTAGTCAGCATTAGGGTTTTAAACCCTAAACTGAATTCTTTCCTTCAGTCAGTATTAGGGATTTAAACCCTAAACTGAACTTTTTCCATTTAGTCAACATTAGGGATTTAAACCTTAAACTGAACTTTTTCCATTCAGTCAGTATTAGGGTTTTAAACCCAAAACTGAACTTTTTCCTTTAGTCAGCATTAGGGTTTTAAACCCTAAACTGAACTCTTTTCCTTTAGTCAGCATTAGGGGTTTAAACCCTAAACTGAACTTTTTCCATTCAGTCACCATTAGGGTTTTAAACCCTAAACTGAACTCTTTCCTTTAGTCAACATTAGGGTTTTCAACCCTAAACTGAACTCTTCCCTTTAGTCAACATTAGAGTTTTAAATCCTAAACTGAACTCTTTCCTTTAGTCAGCATTAGGGTTTTAAACCCTAAACTGAACTCTTTCCTTCAGTCAGTATTAGGGTTTTAAACCCTAAACTGAACTATTTCCATTTAGTCAGCATTAGGGATTTAAACCTTAAACTGAACTTTTTCCATTCAGTCAGTATTAGGGTTTTAAACCCAAAACTGAACTTTTTCCTTTAGTCAGCATTAGGGTTTTAAACCCTAAACTGAACTCTTTTCCTTTAGTCAGCATTAGGGGTTTAAACCCTAAACTGAACTTTTTCCATTCAGTCACCATTAGGGTTTTAAACCCTAAACTGAACTCTTTCCTTTAGTCAGCATTAGGGTTTTAAACCCTAAACTGAACTCTTTCCTTCAGTCAGCATTAGGGTTTTAAACTCTAAACTGAACTTTTTCCATTCAGTCAACATTAGGGTTTTAAATCCTAAACTGATCTTTTTCCTTTAGTCAGCATTAGGGTTTTAAACCCTAAAGTGAACTCTTTTCCTTTAGTCAGCATTAGGGTTTTAAACCCTAAACTGAACTTTTTCCATTCAGTTAGCATTAGGGTTTTAAACTCTAAACTGAACTCTTTCCTTTAGTCAGCATTAGGGTTTTAAACCCTAAACTGAACTCTTCTCCTTTAGTCAGCATTAGGGTTTTAAACCCTAAACTGAACTTTTTCCATTCAGTCAGCATTAGGGTTTTAAACCCTAAACTCAACTCTTTCCTTTAGTCAGCATTAGGGTTTTAAACCCTAAACTAAACTCTTTCCTTTAGTCAGCATTAGGGTTTTAAACCCTAAATTGAACTTTTTCCATTCAGTCAGCATTAGGGTTTTAAACCCTAAACTGAACTCTTCCCTTTAGTTAGCATTTGGGTTTTAAACCCTAAACTGAACTCTTTCCTTTAGTCAGCATTAGGGTTTTAAACCCTAAACTGAACTCTTTCCTTCAGTCAGCATTAGGGTTTTAAAACCTAAACTGAACTTTTTCCATTTAGTCAGCATTAGGATTTTAAACCCTAAACTGAACTCTTCCCTTTAGTCAGCATTAGGGTTTTAAACCCTAAACTGAACTCTTTTCATTTAAGTCAGCATTAGGGGTTTAAACCCTAAACTGAACTCTTTTCATTTAAGTCAGCATTAGGGTTTTAAACCCTAAACTGAACTCTTCCCTTTAGTCAACATTAGAGTTTTAAATCCTAAACTGAACTCTTTCCTTTAGTTAGCATTAGGGTTTTAAACCCTAAACTGAACTCTTTCCTTCAGTCAGTATTAGGGTTTTAAACCCTAAACTGAACTTTTTCCATTTAGTCAGCATTAGGGATTTAAACCTTAAACTGAACTTTTTCCATTCAGTCAGTATTAGGGTTTTAAACCCAAAACTGAACTTTTTCCTTTAGTCAGCATTAGGGTTTTAAACCCTAAACTGAACTCTTTTCCTTTAGTCAGGATTAGGGGTTTAAACCCTAAACTGAACTTTTTCCATTCAGTCAGCATTAGGGTTTTAAACCCTAAACTGAACTCTTTCCTTTAGTCAGCATTAGGGTTTTAAACCCTAAACTGAACTCTTTCCTTAAGTCAGCATTAGGGTTTTAAACTCTAAACTGAACTTTTTCCATTCAGTCAACATTAGGGTTTTAAATCCTAAACTGATCTTTTTCCTTTAGTCAGCATTAGGATTTTAAACCCTAAAGTGAACTCTTTTCCTTTTGTCAGCATTAGGGTTTTAAACCCTAACCTGAACTTTTTCCATTCAGTTAGCATTAGGGTTTTAAACCCTAAACTGAACTCTTTCCTTTAGTCAGCATTAGGGTTTTAAACCCTAAACTGAACTCTTTCCTTTAGTCAGCATTAGGGTTTTAAACCCTAAACTGAACTCTTTCCTTCAGTCAGCATTAGGGTTTTAAAACCTAAACTGAACTTTTTCCATTTAGTCAGCATTAGGGTTTTAAACCCTAAACTGAACTCTTCCCTTTAGTCAGCATTAGGGTTTTAAACCCTAAACTGAACTCTTTTCATTTAAGTCAGCATTAGGGGTTTAAACCCTAAATTGAACTCTTTTCATTTAAGTCAGCATTAGGGTTTTAAACCCTAAACTGAACTCTTCCCTTTAGTCAACATTAGCGTTTTAAATCCTAAACTAAACTCTTTCCTTTAGTCAGCATTAGGGTTTTAAACCCTAAACTGAACTCTTTTCTTCAGTCAGCATTAGGGTTTTAAACCCTAAACTGAACTTTTTCCATTCAGTCAACATTAGGGTTTTAAATCCTAAACTGAACTTTTTCCTTTAGTCAGCATTAGGGTTTTAAACCCTAAACTGAACTCTTTCCTTTAGTCAGCATTAGGGTTTTAAACCCTAAACTGAACTCTTTCCTTCAGTCAGCATTAGGGTTTTAAAACCTAAACTGAACTTTTTTCATTTAGTCAGCATTAGGGTTTTAAACCCTAAACTGAACTCTTCCATTTAGTCAGCATTAGGGTTTTAAACCCTAAACTGAACTCTTTTCATTTAAGTCAGCATTAGGGCTTTAAACCCTAAACTGAACTCTTTTCATTTAAGTCAGCATTAGGGTTTTAAACCCTAAACTGAACTCTTCCCTTTAGTCAACATTAGAGTTTTAAATCCTAAACTGAACTCTTTCCTTTAGTCAGCATTAGGGTTTTAAACCCTAAACTGAATTCTTTCCTTCAGTCCGTATTAGGGTTTTAAACCCTAAACTGAACTTTTTCCATTTAGTCAACATTAGGGATTTAAACCTTAAACTGAACTTTTTCCATTCAGTCAGTATTAGGGTTTTAAACCCAAAACTGAACTTTTTCCTTTAGTCAGCATTAGGGTTTTAAACCCTAAACTGAACTCTTTTCCTTTAGTCAGCATTAGGGGTTTAAACCCTAAACTGAACTTTTTCCATTCAGTCAGCATTAGGGTTTTAAACCCTAAACTGAACTCTTTCCTTTAGTCAGCATTAGGGTTTTAAACCCTAAACTGAACTCTTTCCTTCAGTCAGCATTAGGGTTTTAAACTCTAAACTGAACTTTTTCCATTCAGTCAACATTAGGGTTTTAAATCCTAAACTGATCTTTTTCCTTTAGTCAGCATTAGGGTTTTAAACCCTAAAGTGAACTCTTTTCCTTTAGTCAGCATTAGGGTTTTAAACCCTAAACTGAACTTTTTCCATTCAGTTAGCATTAGGGTTTTAAACTCTAAACTGAACTCTTTCCTTCAGTCAGTATTAGGGATTTAAACCCTAAACTGAACTCTTTCCTTCAGTCAGCATTAGGATTTTAAACTCTAAACTGAACTTTTTCCTTTAGTTAGCAATAGGGTTTTAAACCCTAAACTGAATTCTTTTCATTTAGTCAGCATTAGGGTTTTAAACCCTAAACTGAACTTTTTCCATTCAGTCAGCATTAGGGTTTTAAACCCTAAACTGAACTCTTTTCATTTAAGTCAGCATTAGGGTTTTAAACCCTAAACTGAACTCTTTTCATTTAAGTCAGCATTAGGGTTTTAAACCCTAAACTGAACTCTTCCCTTTAGTCAACATTAGAGTTTTAAATCCTAAACTGAACTCTTTCCTTTAGTCAGCATTAGGGTTTTAAACCCTAAACTGAACTCTTTCCTTCAGTCAGTATTAGGGTTTTAAACCCTAAACTGAACTTTTTCCATTTAGTCAGCATTAGGGATTTAAACCTTAAACTGAACTTTTTCCATTCAGTCAGTATTAGGGTTTTAAACCCAAAAATTTTTCCTTTAGTCAGCATTAGGGTTTTAAACCCTAAACTGAACTCTTTTCCTTTAGTCAGCATTAGGGGTTTAAACCCTAAACTGAACTTTTTCCATTCAGTCAGCATTAGGGTTTTAAACCCTAAACTGAATTCTTTCCTTTAGTCAGCATTAGGGTTTTAAACCCTAAACTGAACTCTTTCCTTCAGTCAGCATTAGGGTTTTAAACTCTAAACTGAACTTTTTCCATTCAGTCAACATTAGGGTTTTAAATCCTAAACTGATCTTTTTCCTTTAGTCAGCATTAGGGTTTTAAACCCTAAAGTGAACTCTTTTCCTTTAGTCAGCATTAGGGTTTTAAACCCTAAATTGAACTTTTTCCATTAAGTTAGCATTAGGGTTTTAAACTCTAAACTGAACTCTTTCCTTTAGTCAGCATTAGGGTTTTAAACCCTAAACTGAACTCTTCTCCTTTAGTCAGCATTAGGGTTTTAAACCCTAAACTGAACTTTTTCCATTCAGTCAGCATTAGGGTTTTAAACCCTAAACTCAACTCTTTCCTTTAGTCAGCATTAGGGTTTTAAACCCTAAACTAAACTCTTTCCTTTAGTCAGCATTAGGGTTTTAAACCCTAAATTGAACTTTTTCCATTCAGTCAGCATTAGGGTTTTAAACCCTAAACTGAACTCTTCCCTTTAGTTAGCATTTGGGTTTTAAACCCTAAACTGAACTCTTTCCTTTAGTCAGCATTAGGGTTTTAAACCCTAAACTGAACTCTTTCCTTCAGTCAGCATTAGGGTTTTAAAACCTAAACTGAACTTTTTCCATTTAGTCAGCATTAGGATTTTAAACCCTAAACTGAACTCTTCCCTTTAGTCAGCATTAGGGTTTTAAACCCTAAACTGAACTCTTTTCATTTAAGTCAGCATTAGGGGTTTAAACCCTAAACTGAACTCTTTTCATTTAAGTCAGCATTAGGGTTTTAAACCCTAAACTGAACTCTTCCCTTTAGTCAACATTAGAGTTTTAAATCCTAAACTGAACTCTTTCCTTTAGTTAGCATTAGGGTTTTAAACCCTAAACTGAACTCTTTCCTTCAGTCAGTATTAGGGTTTTAAACCCTAAACTGAACTTTTTCCATTTAGTCAGCATTAGGGATTTAAACCTTAAACTGAACTTTTTCCATTCAGTCAGTATTAGGGTTTTAAACCCAAAACTGAACTTTTTCCTTTAGTCAGCATTAGGGTTTTAAACCCTAAACTGAACTCTTTTCCTTTAGTCAGGATTAGGGGTTTAAACCCTAAACTGAACTTTTTCCATTCAGTCAGCATTAGGGTTTTAAACCCTAAACTGAACTCTTTCCTTTAGTCAGCATTAGGGTTTTAAACCCTAAACTGAACTCTTTCCTTAAGTCAGCATTAGGGTTTTAAACTCTAAACTGAACTTTTTCCATTCAGTCAACATTAGGGTTTTAAATCCTAAACTGATCTTTTTCCTTTAGTCAGCATTAGGATTTTAAACCCTAAAGTGAACTCTTTTCCTTTTGTCAGCATTAGGGTTTTAAACCCTAACCTGAACTTTTTCCATTCAGTTAGCATTAGGGTTTTAAACCCTAAACTGAACTCTTTCCTTTAGTCAGCATTAGGGTTTTAAACCCTAAACTGAACTCTTTCCTTTAGTCAGCATTAGGGTTTTAAACCCTAAACTGAACTCTTTCCTTCAGTCAGCATTAGGGTTTTAAAACCTAAACTGAACTTTTTCCATTTAGTCAGCATTAGGGTTTTAAACCCTAAACTGAACTCTTCCCTTTAGTCAGCATTAGGGTTTTAAACCCTAAACTGAACTCTTTTCATTTAAGTCAGCATTAGGGGTTTAAACCCTAAATTGAACTCTTTTCATTTAAGTCAGCATTAGGGTTTTAAACCCTAAACTGAACTCTTCCCTTTAGTCAACATTAGCGTTTTAAATCCTAAACTAAACTCTTTCCTTTAGTCAGCATTAGGGTTTTAAACCCTAAACTGAACTCTTTTCTTCAGTCAGCATTAGGGTTTTAAACCCTAAACTGAACTTTTTCCATTCAGTCAACATTAGGGTTTTAAATCCTAAACTGAACTTTTTCCTTTAGTCAGCATTAGGGTTTTAAACCCTAAACTGAACTCTTTCCTTTAGTCAGCATTAGGGTTTTAAACCCTAAACTGAACTCTTTCCTTCAGTCAGCATTAGGGTTTTAAAACCTAAACTGAACTTTTTTCATTTAGTCAGCATTAGGGTTTTAAACCCTAAACTGAACTCTTCCATTTAGTCAGCATTAGGGTTTTAAACCCTAAACTGAACTCTTTTCATTTAAGTCAGCATTAGGGCTTTAAACCCTAAACTGAACTCTTTTCATTTAAGTCAGCATTAGGGTTTTAAACCCTAAACTGAACTCTTCCGTTTAGTCAACATTAGAGTTTTAAATCCTAAACTGAACTCTTTCCTTTAGTCAGCATTAGGGTTTTAAACCCTAAACTGAATTCTTTCCTTCAGTCAGTATTAGGGTTTTAAACCCTAAACTGAACTTTTTCCATTTAGTCAGCATTAGGGATTTAAACCTTAAACTGAACTTTTTCCATTCAGTCAGTATTAGGGTTTTAAACCCAAAACTGAACTTTTTCCTTTAGTCAGCATTAGGGTTTTAAACCCTAAACTGAACTCTTTTCCTTTAGTCAGCATTAGGGGTTTAAACCCTAAACTGAACTTTTTCCATTCAGTCAGCATTAGGGTTTTAAACCCTAAACTGAACTCTTTCCTTTAGTCAGCATTAGGGTTTTAAACCCTAAACTGAACTCTTTCCTTCAGTCAGCATTAGGGTTTTAAACTCTAAACTGAACTTTTTCCATTCAGTCAACATTAGGGTTTTAAATCCTAAACTGATCTTTTTCCTTTAGTCAGCATTAGGGTTTTAAACCCTAAAGTGAACTCTTTTCCTTTAGTCAGCATTAGGGTTTTAAACCCTAAACTGAACTTTTTCCATTCAGTTAGCATTAGGGTTTTAAACTCTAAACTGAACTCTTTCCTTCAGTCAGTATTAGGGATTTAAACCCTAAACTGAACTCTTTCCTTCAGTCAGCATTAGGATTTTAAACTCTAAACTGAACTTTTTCCTTTAGTTAGCAATAGGGTTTTAAACCCTAAACTGAATTCTTTTCATTTAGTCAGCATTAGGGTTTTAAACCCTAAACTGAACTTTTTCCATTCAGTCAGCATTAGGGTTTTAAACCCTAAACTGAACTCTTTTCATTTAAGTCAGCATTAGGGTTTTAAACCCTAAACTGAACTCTTTTCATTTAAGTCAGCATTAGGGTTTTAAACCCTAAACTGAACTCTTCCCTTTAGTCAACATTAGAGTTTTAAATCCTAAACTGAACTCTTTCCTTTAGTCAGCATTAGGGTTTTAAACCCTAAACTGAACTCTTTCCTTCAGTCAGTATTAGGGTTTTAAACCCTAAACTGAACTTTTTCCATTTAGTCAGCATTAGGGATTTAAACCTTAAACTGAACTTTTTCCATTCAGTCAGTATTAGGGTTTTAAACCCAAAATTTTTCCTTTAGTCAGCATTAGGGTTTTAAACCCTAAACTGAACTCTTTTCCTTTAGTCAGCATTAGGGGTTTAAACCCTAAACTGAACTTTTTCCATTCAGTCAGCATTAGGGTTTTAAACCCTAAACTGAATTCTTTCCTTTAGTCAGCATTAGGGTTTTAAACCCTAAACTGAACTCTTTCCTTCAGTCAGCATTAGGGTTTTAAACTCTAAACTGAACTTTTTCCATTCAGTCAACATTAGGGTTTTAAATCCTAAACTGATCTTTTTCCTTTAGTCAGCATTAGGGTTTTAAACCCTAAAGTGAACTCTTTTCCTTTAGTCAGCATTAGGGTTTTAAACCCTAAATTGAACTTTTTCCATTAAGTTAGCATTAGGGTTTTAAACTCTAAACTGAACTCTTTCCTTTAGTCAGCATTAGGGTTTTAAACCCTAAACTGAACTCTTCTCCTTTAGTCAGCATTAGGGTTTTAAACCCTAAACTGAACTTTTTCCATTCAGTCAGCATTAGGGTTTTAAACCCTAAACTCAACTCTTTCCTTTAGTCAGCATTAGGGTTTTAAACCCTTAACTAAACTCTTTCCTTCAGTCAGCATTAGGGTTTTAAACCCTAAATTGAACTTTTTCCATTCAGTCAGCATTAGGGTTTTAAACCCTAAACTGAACTCTTCCCTTTAGTTAGCATTTGGGTTTTAAACCCTAAACTGAACTCTTTCCTTTAGTCAGCATTAGGGTTTTAAACCCTAAACTGAACTCTTTCCTTCAGTCAGCATTAGGGTTTTAAAACCTAAACTGAACTTTTTCCATTTAGTCAGCATTAGGGTTTTAAACCCTAAACTGAACTCTTCCCTTTAGTCAGCATTAGGGTTTTAAACCCTAAACTGAACTCTTTTCATTTAAGTCAGCATTAGGGGTTTAAACCCTAAATTGAACTCTTTTCATTTAAGTCAGCATTAGGGTTTTAAACCCTAAACTGAACTCTTCCCTTTAGTCAACATTAGAGTTTTAAATCCTAAACTAAACTCTTTCCTTTAGTTAGCATTAGGGTTTTAAACCCTAAACTGAACTCTTTCCTTCAGTCAGTATTAGGGTTTTAAACCCTAAACTGAACTTTTTCCATTTAGTCAGCATTAGGGATTTAAACCTTAAACTGAACTTTTTCCATTCAGTCAGTATTAGGGTTTTAAACCCAAAACTGAACTTTTTCCTTTAGTCAGCATTAGGGTTTTAAACCCTAAACTGAACTCTTTTCCTTTAGTAAGCATTAGGGGTTTAAACCCTAAACTGAACTTTTTCCATTCAGTCAGCATTAGGGTTTTAAACCCTAAACTGAACTCTTTCCTTTAGTCAGCATTAGGGTTTTAAACCCTAAACTGAACTCTTTCCTTAAGTCAGCATTAGGGTTTTAAACTCTAAACTGAACTTTTTCCATTCAGTCAACATTAGGGTTTTAAATCCTAAACTGATCTTTTTCCTTTAGTCAGCATTAGGGTTTTAAACCCTAAAGTGAACTCTTTTCCTTTAGTCAGCATTAGGGTTTTAAACCCTAAACTGAACTTTTTCCATTCAGTTAGCATTAGGGTTTTAAACTCTAAACTGAACTCTTTCCTTCAGTCAGTATTAGGGATTTAAACCCTAAACTGAACTCTTTCCTTCAGTCAGCATTAGGATTTTAAACTCTAAACTGAACTTTTTCCTTTAGTTAGCAATAGGGTTTTAAACCCTAAACTGAATTCTTTTCATTTAGTCAGCATTAGGGTTTTAAACCCTAAACTGAACTTTTTCCATTCAGTCAGCATTAGGATTTTAAACCCTAAACTGAACTCTTTCATTTAGTCAGCATTAGGGTTTTAAACCCTAAACTGAACTCTTTCCTTCAGTCAGCATTAGGGTTTTAAACCCTAAACTGAACTTTTTCCATTCAGTCAACATTAGGGTTTTAAATCCTAAACTGAACTTTTTCCTTTAGTCAGCATTAGGGTTTTAAACCCTAAACTGAACTCTTTCCTTTAGTCAGCATTAGGGTTTTAAACCCTAAACTGAACTCTTTCCTTCAGTCAGCATTAGGGTTTTAAAACCTAAACTGAACTTTTTTCATTTAGTCAGCATTAGGGTTTTAAACCCTAAACTGAACTCTTCCATTTAGTCAGCATTAGAGTTTTAAACCCTAAACTGAACTCTTTTCATTTAAGTCAGCATTAGGGTTTTAAACCCTAAACTGAACTCTTTTCATTTAAGTCAGCATTAGGGTTTTAAACCCTAAACTGAACTCTTCCCTTTAGTCAACATTAGAGTTTTAAATCCTAAACTGAACTCTTTCCTTTAGTCAGCATTAGGGTTTTAAACCCTAAACTGAACTCTTTCCTTCAGTCAGTATTAGGGTTTTAAACCCTAAACTGAACTTTTTCCATTTAGTCAGCATTAGGGATTTAAACCTTAAACTGAACTTTTTCCATTCAGTCAGTATTAGGGTTTTAAACCCAAAACTGAACTTTTTCCTTTAGTCAGCATTAGGGTTTTAAACCCTAAACTGAACTCTTTTCCTTTAGTCAGCATTAGGGGTTTAAACCCTAAACTGAACTTTTTCCATTCAGTCAGCATTAGGGTTTTAAACCCTAAACTGAACTCTTTCCTTTAGTCAGCATTAGGGTTTTAAACCCTAAACTGAACTCTTTCCTTCAGTCAGCATTAGGGTTTTAAACTCTAAACTGAACTTTTTCCATTCAGTCAACATTAGGGTTTTAAATCCTAAACTGATCTTTTTCCTTTAGTCAGCATTAGGGTTTTAAACCCTAAAGTGAACTCTTTTCCTTTAGTCAGCATTAGGGTTTTAAACCCTAAACTGAACTTTTTCCATTCAGTTAGCATTAGGGTTTTAAACTCTAAACTGAACTCTTTCCTTCAGTCAGTATTAGGGATTTAAACCCTAAACTGAACTCTTTCCTTCAGTCAGCATTAGGATTTTAAACTCTAAACTGAACTTTTTCCTTTAGTTAGCAATAGGGTTTTAAACCCTAAACTGAATTCTTTTCATTTAGTCAGCATTAGGGTTTTAAACCCTAAACTGAACTTTTTCCATTCAGTCAGCATTAGGGTTTTAAACCCTAAACTGAACTTTTTCCTTTAGTCAGCATTAGGGTTTTAAACCCTAAACTGAACTCTTTTCCTTTAGTAAGCATTAGGGGTTTAAACCCTAAACTGAACTTTTTCCATTCAGTCAGCATTAGGGTTTTAAACCCTAAACTGAACTCTTTCATTTAGTCAGCATTAGGGTTTTAAACCCTAAACTAAACTCTTTCCTTCAGTCAGCATTAGGGTTTTAAACCCTAAACTGAACTTTTTCCATTCAGTCAACATTAGGGTTTTAAATCCTAAACTGAACTTTTTCCTTTAGTCAGCATTAGGGTTTTAAACCCTAAACTGAACTCTTTTCCTTTAGTCAGCATTAGGGTTTTAAACCCTAAACTGAACTTTTTCCATTCAGTTAGCATTAGGGTTTTAAACTTTAAACTGAACTTTTTCCTTCAGTCAGCATTAGGGTTTTAAACCCTAAACTGAACTCTTTCCTTCAGTCAGCATTAGGATTTTAAACCCTAAACTGAACTTTTTCCTT
Source organism: Nicotiana sylvestris (assembly GCF_000393655.2). Classification (NCBI taxonomy): domain Eukaryota; kingdom Viridiplantae; phylum Streptophyta; class Magnoliopsida; order Solanales; family Solanaceae; genus Nicotiana; species Nicotiana sylvestris. The sequence goes on along the minus strand of NC_091067.1, from coordinate 42,102,350 downwards.
TAGTCAGCAATAGGGTTTTAGACCCTAAACTGAATTCTTTTCATTTAGTCAGCATTAGGGTTTTAAACCCTAAACTGAACTTTTTCCATTTAGTCAGCTTTAGGGTTTTAAACCCTAAACTGAACTTTTTCCATTCAGTCAGCATTAGGGTGTTAAACCCCAAAACTGAACTCTTTCCTTTAGTCAGTATTAGGGTTTTAATCCCTAAACTGAACTTTTCCATTTAGTCAGCATTAGGGTTTTAAACCCTAAACTGAACTCTTTCCTTTGGTCAGCATTAGGGTTTTAAACCCTAAACTGAACTTTTTCCATTCAGTCAGTATTAGGGTTTTAAACCCTAAACTGAACTTTTTCCATTCAGTCAGTATTAGGGATTTAAACCCTAAACTGAACTTTTTCCACTCAGTCAGCATTAGGGTTTTAAACCCTAAACTGAACTTTTTCCACTCAGTCAGCATTAGGGTTTTAAACCCTAAACTGAACTCTTTCCATTCAGTCAGCATTAAGGTTTTAAAACCCTAAACTGAATTCTTCCCTTTTGTCAGCATTAGGGTTTTAAACCCTAAACTGAAATTTTCCCTTCTGTCAGCATTAAGGTTTTAAACCCTAAACTGAACTTTTCCATTCAGTCAGCATTAGGGTTTTAAACCCTAAACTGAACTTTTTCCTTTAGTCAGCATTAGGGTTTTAAACCCTAAACTGAACTCTTTTCCTTTAGTCATCATTAGGGGTTTAAACCCTAAACTGAACTTTTTCCATTCAGTCATCATTAGGGTTTTAAACTCTAAACTGAACTTTTTCCATTTAGTCAACATTAGGGTTTTAAATCCTAAACTGAACTCTTTCCTTCAGTCAGCATTAGGGTTTTAAACCCTAAACTGAACTATTTCCATTCAGTCAGCATTAGGGTTTTAAACCCTAAACTGAACTTTTTCCTTTAGTCAGCATTAGGGTTTTAAACCCTAAACTGAACTCTTTTCCTTTAGTCAGCATTTGGGTTTTAAACTCTAAACTGAACTTTTTCCATTCAGTCAGTATTAGGGTTTTAAACCCTAAACTAAACTCTTTCCTTTAGTCAGCATTAGGTTTTTAAACCCTAAACTAAACTATTTCCTTCAGTCAGCATTAGGATTTTAAACCCTAAACTGAACTCTTTCCTTTAGTCAGCATTAGGGTTTTAAACCCTAAACTGAACTCTTTCCTTAAGTCAGCATTAGGGTTTTAAACTCTAAACTGAACTTTTTCCATTCAGTCAACATTAGGGTTTTAAATCCTAAACTGATCTTTTTCCTTTAGTCAGCATTAGGGTTTTAAACCCTAAAGTGAACTCTTTTCCTTTTGTCAGCATTAGGGTTTTAAACCCTAAACTGAACTTTTTCCATTCAGTTAGCATTAGGGTTTTAAACTCTAAACTGAACTCTTTCCTTCAGTCAGTATTAGGGATTTAAACCCTAAACTGAACTCTTTCCTTCAGTCAGCATTAGGATTTTAAACTCTAAACTGAACTTTTTCCTTTAGTTAGCAATAGGGTTTTAAACCCTAAACTGAATTCTTTTCATTTAGTCAGCATTAGGGTTTTAAACCCTAAACTGAACTTTTTCCATTCAGTCAGCATTAGGGTTTTAAACCCTAAACTGAACTTTTTCCTTTAGTCAGCATTAGGGTTTTAAACCCTAAACTGAACTCTTTTCCTTTAGTAAGCATTAGGGGTTTAAACCCTAAACTGAACTTTTTCCATTCAGTCAGCATTAGGGTTTTAAACCCTAAACTGAACTCTTTCATTTAGTCAGCATTAGGGTTTTAAACCCTAAACTGAACTCTTTCCTTCAGTCAGCATTAGGGTTTTAAACCCTAAACTGAACTTTTTCCATTCAGTTAGCATTAGGGTTTTAAACTCTAAACTGAACTCTTTCCTTCAGTCAGTATTAGGGATTTAAACCCTAAACTGAACTCTTTCCTTCAGTCAGCATTAGGATTTTAAACTCTAAACTGAACTTTTTCCTTTAGTTAGCAATAGGGTTTTAAACCCTAAACTGAATTCTTTTCATTTAGTCAGCATTAGGGTTTTAAACCCTAAACTGAACTTTTTCCATTCAGTCAGCATTAGGGTTTTAAACCCTAAACTGAACTCTTTTCATTTAAGTCAGCATTAGGGTTTTAAACCCTAAACTGAACTCTTTTCATTTAAGTCAGCATTAGGGTTTTAAACCCTAAACTGAACTCTTCCCTTTAGTCAACATTAGAGTTTTAAATCCTAAACTGAACTCTTTCCTTCAGTCAGTATTAGGGTTTTAAACCCTAAACTGAACTTTTTCCATTTAGTTAGCAATAGGGTTTTAAACCCTAAACTGAATTCTTTTCATTTAGTCAGCATTAGGGTTTTAAACCCTAAACTGAACTTTTTCCATTCAGTCAGCATTAGGGTTTTAAACCCTAAACTGAACTTTTTCCTTTAGTCAGCATTAGGGTTTTAAACCCTAAACTGAACTCTTTTCCTTTAGTCAGCATTAGGGGTTTAAACCCTAAACTGAACTTTTTCCATTCAGTCAGCATTAGGGTTTTAAACCCTAAACTGAACTCTTTCATTTAGTCAGCATTAGGGTTTTAAACCCTAAACTAAACTCTTTCCTTCAGTCAGCATTAGGGTTTTAAACCCTAAACTGAACTTTTTCCATTCAGTCAACATTAGGGTTTTAAATCCTAAACTGAACTTTTTCCTTTAGTCAGCATTAGGGTTTTAAACCCTAAACTGAACTCTTTTCCTTTAGTCAGCATTAGGGTTTTAAACCCTAAACTGAACTTTTTCCATTCAGTTAGCATTAGGGTTTTAAACTTTAAACTGAACTTTTTCCTTCAGTCAGCATTAGGGTTTTAAACCCTAAACTGAACTCTTTCCTTCAGTCAGCATTAGGATTTTAAACCCTAAACTGAACTTTTTCCTTTAGTCAGCAATAGGGTTTTAGACCCTAAACTGAATTCTTTTCATTTAGTCAGCATTAGGGTTTTAAACCCTAAACTGAACTTTTTCCATTTAGTCAGCTTTAGGGTTTTAAACCCTAAACTGAACTTTTTCCATTCAGTCAGCATTAGGGTGTTAAACCCCAAAACTGAACTCTTTCCTTTAGTCAGTATTAGGGTTTTAATCCCTAAACTGAACTTTTCCATTTAGTCAGCATTAGGGTTTTAAACCCTAAACTGAACTCTTTCCTTTGGTCAGCATTAGGGTTTTAAACCCTAAACTGAACTTTTTCCATTCAGTCAGTATTAGGGTTTTAAACCCTAAACTGAACTTTTTCCATTCAGTCAGTATTAGGGATTTAAACCCTAAACTGAACTTTTTCCACTCAGTCAGCATTAGGGTTTTAAACCCTAAACTGAACTTTTTCCACTCAGTCAGCATTAGGGTTTTAAACCCTAAACTGAACTCTTTCCATTCAGTCAGCATTAAGGTTTTAAAACCCTAAACTGAATTCTTCCCTTTTGTCAGCATTAGGGTTTTAAACCCTAAACTGAAATTTTCCCTTCTGTCAGCATTAAGGTTTTAAACCCTAAACTGAACTTTTCCATTCAGTCAGCATTAGGGTTTTAAACCCTAAACTGAACTTTTTCCTTTAGTCAGCATTAGGGTTTTAAACCCTAAACTGAACTCTTTTCCTTTAGTCATCATTAGGGGTTTAAACCCTAAACTGAACTTTTTCCATTCAGTCATCATTAGGGTTTTAAACTCTAAACTGAACTTTTTCCATTTAGTCAACATTAGGGTTTTAAATCCTAAACTGAACTCTTTCCTTCAGTCAGCATTAGGGTTTTAAACCCTAAACTGAACTATTTCCATTCAGTCAGCATTAGGGTTTTAAACCCTAAACTGAACTTTTTCCTTTAGTCAGCATTAGGGTTTTAAACCCTAAACTGAACTCTTTTCCTTTAGTCAGCATTTGGGTTTTAAACTCTAAACTGAACTTTTTCCATTCAGTCAGTATTAGGGTTTTAAACCCTAAACTAAACTCTTTCCTTTAGTCAGCATTAGGTTTTTAAACCCTAAACTAAACTATTTCCTTCAGTCAGCATTAGGATTTTAAACCCTAAACTGAACTCTTTCCTTTAGTCAGCATTAGGGTTTTAAACCCTAAACTGAACTCTTTCCTTAAGTCAGCATTAGGGTTTTAAACTCTAAACTGAACTTTTTCCATTCAGTCAACATTAGGGTTTTAAATCCTAAACTGATCTTTTTCCTTTAGTCAGCATTAGGGTTTTAAACCCTAAAGTGAACTCTTTTCCTTTTGTCAGCATTAGGGTTTTAAACCCTAAACTGAACTTTTTCCATTCAGTTAGCATTAGGGTTTTAAACTCTAAACTGAACTCTTTCCTTCAGTCAGTATTAGGGATTTAAACCCTAAACTGAACTCTTTCCTTCAGTCAGCATTAGGATTTTAAACTCTAAACTGAACTTTTTCCTTTAGTTAGCAATAGGGTTTTAAACCCTAAACTGAATTCTTTTCATTTAGTCAGCATTAGGGTTTTAAACCCTAAACTGAACTTTTTCCATTCAGTCAGCATTAGGGTTTTAAACCCTAAACTGAACTTTTTCCTTTAGTCAGCATTAGGGTTTTAAACCCTAAACTGAACTCTTTTCCTTTAGTAAGCATTAGGGGTTTAAACCCTAAACTGAACTTTTTCCATTCAGTCAGCATTAGGGTTTTAAACCCTAAACTGAACTCTTTCATTTAGTCAGCATTAGGGTTTTAAACCCTAAACTGAACTCTTTCCTTCAGTCAGCATTAGGGTTTTAAACCCTAAACTGAACTTTTTCCATTCAGTTAGCATTAGGGTTTTAAACTCTAAACTGAACTCTTTCCTTCAGTCAGTATTAGGGATTTAAACCCTAAACTGAACTCTTTCCTTCAGTCAGCATTAGGATTTTAAACTCTAAACTGAACTTTTTCCTTTAGTTAGCAATAGGGTTTTAAACCCTAAACTGAATTCTTTTCATTTAGTCAGCATTAGGGTTTTAAACCCTAAACTGAACTTTTTCCATTCAGTCAGCATTAGGGTTTTAAACCCTAAACTGAACTCTTTTCATTTAAGTCAGCATTAGGGTTTTAAACCCTAAACTGAACTCTTTTCATTTAAGTCAGCATTAGGGTTTTAAACCCTAAACTGAACTCTTCCCTTTAGTCAACATTAGAGTTTTAAATCCTAAACTGAACTCTTTCCTTTAGTCAGCATTAGGGTTTTAAACCCTAAACTGAACTCTTTCCTTCAGTCAGTATTAGGGTTTTAAACCCTAAACTGAACTTTTTCCATTTAGTCAGCATTAGGGATTTAAACCTTAAACTGAACTTTTTCCATTCAGTCAGTATTAGGGTTTTAAACCCAAAATTTTTCCTTTAGTCAGCATTAGGGTTTTAAACCCTAAACTGAACTCTTTTCCTTTAGTCAGCATTAGGGGTTTAAACCCTAAACTGAACTTTTTCCATTCAGTCAGCATTAGGGTTTTAAACCCTAAACTGAACTCTTTCCTTTAGTCAGCATTAGGGTTTTAAACCCTAAACTGAACTCTTTCCTTCAGTCAGCATTAGGGTTTTAAACTCTAAACTGAACTTTTTCCATTCAGTCAACATTAGGGTTTTAAATCCTAAACTGATCTTTTTCCTTTAGTCAGCATTAGGGTTTTAAACCCTAAAGTGAACTCTTTTCCTTTAGTCAGCATTAGGGTTTTAAACCCTAAATTGAACTTTTTCCATTAAGTTAGCATTAGGGTTTTAAACTCTAAACTGAACTCTTTCCTTTAGTCAGCATTAGGGTTTTAAACCCTAAACTGAACTCTTCTCCTTTAGTCAGCATTAGGGTTTTAAACCCTAAACTGAACTTTTTCCATTCAGTCAGCATTAGGGTTTTAAACCCTAAACTCAACTCTTTCCTTTAGTCAGCATTAGGGTTTTAAACCCTAAACTAAACTCTTTCCTTCAGTCAGCATTAGGGTTTTAAACCCTAAATTGAACTTTTTCCATTCAGTCAGCATTAGGGTTTTAAACCCTAAACTGAACTCTTCCCTTTAGTTAGCATTTGGGTTTTAAACCCTAAACTGAACTCTTTCCTTTAGTCAGCATTAGAGTTTTAAACCCTAAACTGAACTCTTTCCTTCAGTCAGCATTAGGGTTTTAAAACCTAAACTGAACTTTTTCCATTTAGTCAGCATTAGGGTTTTAAACCCTAAACTGAACTCTTCCCTTTAGTCAGCATTAGGGTTTTAAACCCTAAACTGAACTCTTTTCATTTAAGTCAGCATTAGGGGTTTAAACCCTAAATTGAACTCTTTTCATTTAAGTCAGCATTAGGGTTTTAAACCCTAAACTGAACTCTTCCCTTTAGTCAACATTAGAGTTTTAAATCCTAAACTGAACTCTTTCCTTTAGTTAGCATTAGGGTTTTAAACCCTAAACTGAACTCTTTCCTTCAGTCAGTATTAGGGTTTTAAACCCTAAACTGAACTTTTTCCATTTAGTCAGCATTAGGGATTTAAACCTTAAACTGAACTTTTTCCATTCAGTCAGTATTAGGGTTTTAAACCCAAAACTGAACTTTTTCCTTTAGTCAGCATTAGGGTTTTAAACCCTAAACTGAACTCTTTTCCTTTAGTAAGCATTAGGGGTTTAAACCCTAAACTGAACTTTTTCCATTCAGTCAGCATTAGGGTTTTAAACCCTAAACTGAACTCTTTCCTTTAGTCAGCATTAGGGTTTTAAACCCTAAACTGAACTCTTTCCTTAAGTCAGCATTAGGGTTTTAAACTCTAAACTGAACTTTTTCCATTCAGTCAACATTAGGGTTTTAAATCCTAAACTGATCTTTTTCCTTTAGTCAGCATTAGGGTTTTAAACCCTAAACTGAACTCTTTTCCTTTAGTCAGCATTAGGGTTTTAAACCCTAAACTGAACTTTTTCCATTCAGTTAGCATTAGGGTTTTAAACTTTAAACTGAACTTTTTCCTTCAGTCAGCATTAGGGTTTTAAACCCTAAACTGAACTCTTTCCTTTAGTCAGCATTAGGGTTTTAAACCCTAAACTGAACTCTTTCCTTCAGTCAGCATTAGGGTTTTAAAACCTAAACTGAACTTTTTTCATTTAGTCAGCATTAGGGTTTTAAACCCTAAACTGAACTCTTCCATTTAGTCAGCATTAGAGTTTTAAACCCTAAACTGAACTCTTTTCATTTAAGTCAGCATTAGAGTTTTAAACCCTAAACTGAACTCTTTTCATTTAAGTCAGCATTAGGGTTTTAAACCCTAAACTGTACTCTTCCCTTTAGTCAACATTAGAGTTTTAAATCCTAAACTGAACTCTTTCCTTTAGTCAGCATTAGGGTTTTAAACCCTAAACTGAACTCTTTCCTTCAGTCAGTATTAGGGTTTTAAACCCTAAACTGAACTTTTTCCATTTAGTCAGCATTAGGGATTTAAACCTTAAACTGAACTTTTTCCATTCAGTCAGTATTAGGGTTTTAAACCCAAAACTGAACTTTTTCCTTTAGTCAGCATTAGGGTTTTAAACCCTAAACTGAACTCTTTTCCTTTAGTAAGCATTAGGGGTTTAAACCCTAAACTGAACTTTTTCCATTCAGTCAGCATTAGGGTTTTAAACCCTAAACTGAACTCTTTCCTTTAGTCAGCATTAGGGTTTTAAACCCTAAACTGAACTCTTTCCTTAAGTCAGCATTAGGGTTTTAAACTCTAAACTGAACTTTTTCCATTCAGTCAACATTAGGGTTTTAAATCCTAAACTGATCTTTTTCCTTTAGTCAGCATTAGGGTTTTAAACCCTAAACTGAACTCTTTTCCTTTAGTCAGCATTAGGGTTTTAAACCCTAAACTGAACTTTTTCCATTCAGTTAGCATTAGGGTTTTAAACTTTAAACTGAACTTTTTCCTTCAGTCAGCATTAGGGTTTTAAACCCTAAACTGAACTCTTTCCTTTAGTCAGCATTAGGGTTTTAAACCCTAAACTGAACTCTTTCCTTCAGTCAGCATTAGGGTTTTAAAACCTAAACTGAACTTTTTTCATTTAGTCAGCATTAGGGTTTTAAACCCTAAACTGAACTCTTCCATTTAGTCAGCATTAGAGTTTTAAACCCTAAACTGAACTCTTTTCATTTAAGTCAGCATTAGAGTTTTAAACCCTAAACTGAACTCTTTTCATTTAAGTCAGCATTAGGGTTTTAAACCCTAAACTGTACTCTTCCCTTTAGTCAACATTAGAGTTTTAAATCCTAAACTGAACTCTTTCCTTTAGTCAGCATTAGGGTTTTAAACCCTAAACTGAACTCTTTCCTTCAGTCAGTATTAGGGTTTTAAACCCTAAACTGAACTTTTTCCATTTAGTCAGCATTAGGGATTTAAACCTTAAACTGAACTTTTTCCATTCAGTCAGTATTAGGGTTTTAAACCCAAAACTGAACTTTTTCCTTTAGTCAGCATTAGGGTTTTAAACCCTAAACTGAACTCTTTTCCTTTAGTCAGCATTAGGGGTTTAAACCCTAAACTGAACTTTTTCCATTCAGTCAGCATTAGGGTTTTAAACCCTAAACTGAACTCTTTCCTTTAGTCAGCATTAGGGTTTTAAACCCTAAACTGAACTCTTTCCTTCAGTCAGCATTAGGGTTTTAAACTCTAAACTGAACTTTTTCCATTCAGTCAACATTAGGGTTTTAAATCCTAAACTGATCTTTTTCCTTTAGTCAGCATTAGGGTTTTAAACCCTAAAGTGAACTCTTTTCCTTTAGTCAGCATTAGGGTTTTAAACCCTAAACTGAACTTTTTCCATTCAGTTAGCATTAGGGTTTTAAACTCTAAACTGAACTCTTTCCTTCAGTCAGTATTAGGGATTTAAACCCTAAACTGAACTCTTTCCTTCAGTCAGCATTAGGATTTTAAACTCTAAACTGAACTTTTTCCTTTAGTTAGCAATAGGGTTTTAAACCCTAAACTGAATTCTTTTCATTTAGTCAGCATTAGGGTTTTAAACCCTAAACTGAACTTTTTCCATTCAGTCAGCATTAGGGTTTTAAACCCTAAACTGAACTTTTTCCTTTAGTCAGCATTAGGGTTTTAAACCCTAAACTGAACTCTTTTCCTTTAGTAAGCATTAGGGGTTTAAACCCTAAACTGAACTTTTTCCATTCAGTCAGCATTAGGGTTTTAAACCCTAAACTGAACTCTTTCATTTAGTCAGCATTAGGGTTTTAAACCCTAAACTAAACTCTTTCCTTCAGTCAGCATTAGGGTTTTAAACCCTAAACTGAACTTTTTCCATTCAGTCAACATTAGGGTTTTAAATCCTAAACTGAACTTTTTCCTTTAGTCAGCATTAGGGTTTTAAACCCTAAACTGAACTCTTTTCCTTTAGTCAGCATTAGGGTTTTAAACCCTAAACTGAACTTTTTCCATTCAGTTAGCATTAGGGTTTTAAACTTTAAACTGAACTTTTTCCTTCAGTCAGCATTAGGGTTTTAAACCCTAAACTGAACTCTTTCCTTCAGTCAGCATTAGGATTTTAAACCCTAAACTGAACTTTTTCCTTTAGTCAGCAATAGGGTTTTAGACCCTAAACTGAATTCTTTTCATTTAGTCAGCATTAGGGTTTTAAACCCTAAACTGAACTTTTTC